>NC_091822.1:69437500-70787500 GCF_038994185.2 Dermacentor albipictus | reverse complement strand
TTAGCGCTGCGGAAGCGAGGGTATCATATTGTTTGTGTCGGCATCGGCGGCGTTGTCCCTGAAACCAACTCCGCAGCTGGGGTTGACTCACTATCGGCGTCAGCGGCATCAGTCAGTCGCTGCTATCTCTTCCCTCCTCCCTTTATCGTGTTGTCCGCTTGCTGCGCGCGCTTCTGCCCCCATCGTTTGCCGCTGGGTGTACACGCCGCCCCCCTCCCCCCTCTTCCTGCGAGTCTCCGGTTGTCAAAGCGCCGGCTCGAACTTAATTCCTTTCTTCGCTCCTCCTCCAATGCAACCCCTGTGCGTTGGCAATCAGAGAGCCAGATCGGTGGCGGCGGATCTGTATATGTGCACCGCCCGAGCCGAAATTGCCGCTGCCGTTCGCCCTGTGCGGTGGCAATCAGAGAGCCAGATCGGTGGCGGCGGATCTCTATATGTGCACCGCCCGAGCCGAAATTGCCGCTGCCGTTCGCCACTGCGAAATTATCTGCCAGTTCTTTCTGAGCCATGAGCGAGACGACCGATGGAAGTCCTCCGTCTGCTGCTGCTGCTGCTGCTGCTAAACGAGCTGCCAGAGCAGAGGCCCAGCGCCGTCGCCGTCAGAATCCAGAGGTGCGTGCCGCCGAAGCAGAAGCTTACCGTCGCCGCCGTCGAGATGATCCAGGAGTACGCGTCGCCGAAGCAGAGGCTAAGCGCGGCCGCCAAGAAGACCCTGCCGTTCGCGCCGCCGAAGCGGAGGCTCATCGCCACCGTCGAGAGCAACCAGCAGTAAGCGAGGCTGAAGCAGAAGCTCATCGCCGCCGCCGAGAAGACCCTGCAGTTCGCGCCGCCGAAGCGGAGGCTCATCGCCGCCGTCGAGAGCAACCAGCAGTAAGCGAGGCTGAAGCAGAAGCTCATCGCCGCCGCCGAGAAGACCCTGCCGTTCGCACCGCCGAAGCGGAGGCTCATCGCCGCCGTCGAGAGCAACCAGCAGTAAGCGAGGCTGAAGCAGAAGCTCATCGCCGTCGCAGAGAAGACTCTACCGTTCGAGCGGCCGAGGCCGAGGCCAAACGCAAACAAAGGCTCGCATTTGCTGCGCTCAAATTTCGCATTAGGAAGTAACGTAATCGTCGGTAATTTTTTTCCTGCTACTTACTTTCCTCTTACGTTGCTCTTATTTTTTCATCCGTGGATGCGTGGAGGCGAGCGCCATCTGGTGGTGCTGCAAGGAACCCAGCGGCGAGCCCTGCACGCGTGCGGCGCTGAGATTGGTTGGCTTATTCCGCAAGGGAACAACAAGATCGCAGATTCCACGGTCACGAAACCCCGCGATGTTCGCAAAGAAAAACTTCCCTCATAAAAACAATTCATCGACGATTGTGACACTCCCTTATGGGAAATTTGAGTACAGCTCTATACTGGTTTTCTCCTCGCGATATATTGGCTGGCGCAGGCAATCTCCTTGTGCGGCACGTTGAAACGAAGCGAAGTGTGGCGCGACTACCTCGCTGATCGGAAGATGACGAGAGGCAGTGTGTAGGTTACCCACGGGCGCGATTCACAGCAACCGCTGCAGACAGACCTCCGTTCATGCAGCGCTTTGTTTCCATACAGACAGCGCGCGCTACTCTGTAACCAGCTCGTAGCCATCGTCACCGTAAAGCCCGCCTTGCGCGGCAGTACGCTTTTGTTCTGACGCCTTACGCCGTACCCTTCTCCTCCGCTTTTCTCCTCACGCTCTCTCCTCTATCGCCATCTTTCATCTCCCGTAGCGCTCCGCGTTCGCTTTCATCCTTCACTGTGCTCAGTCGCTCGCTTATACGAGGGACAACGCCGACGCCGACGCTCGCCGCAGCAGTGGGCGCCTAAGAGCTGCACTCTAAAACATGGTCGCGTGTGCTCGCCCACTCTGTCCCTCGTTTTCGCAGCCGTAGCTGTCAAACTACTTAACTTATTCGGTGGTGACATCAGCACTGTTTTACCGTGTAAAAGCTTGTTTGACATAACAGATCTTGACGAACGCGTTGGTGGACGGTTACGGAGTGTGTTGACTGGTGTCTTGGAAACATTTTTAGGACGATAGACGTATAGAGTCCTTTCTTTTTCGGTTTGTCTCAGTGCAGCGCTTTACGATAATCTAGATTCCAGACATGCTTGTCATCGCCCAAAGAAAACAACGTGTGCATGGTTTCTTGGTCTTCGTGTGTTCTTGTACAGCTTTTCGTGATTCGCCAAGCAGTCACGTCTGCATCTTTCACTCAACGCGCGCACTCGCGACTGTTACGGCGAACGAGCAGGCATGCTACGCTACGGCCAGCGGCGCACCTTCACCATGCTGCTGGCGCTGGTGTTTGAGGCCTCGGCGCTGCTGGTGCTGGTGCCGCTGACGGCGGAGCGCGACTGGCTGCCATCCGCGCTGGTCAAGGTGAGCGCACGCGCCGTCACGGCCGCTGCCACGAGCGCCAACTACCTGTACACGGCCGAGGCGTTCCCCGCCACAGTGCGCAGCACGGGACTCACGGTGTCGTACGCGTCGGGACGCGTCGGCGCCATCTTCGCCACGTCCCTCATGTCGGTGCAGGTGAGGGGGTAGGGAAGCGCGTCGTCGGCTGAAGGCACGATCAGGAGTTGTTTTTTTATCTTTTTCTAACTCGGAAGTGTTTTACGACGGGGTCTACCATAATCTTCTTACTTCTTTTACCGGATGTGACGTCGGCGCGAACGCGTAAAATGTGGTCTATCTTGACAGGGGTAGCACCGCCATCTAGGAGCGATGAAGCGAAGTGCTGGAAAGTGACACTAATGAGCGTCGACAGTGAGCACTTCGGTAGTCTCGGCGTAGCGGAGGCTCCAACGCGGTGTTAGCCTGGCGTAGGCGGTGGAGGTTTTCTGCTTAGTTGATGCATTTAAACGCGACAGCGTTAAGGTGCTCGTGTCGCAGAGAAGCCGGTGTCGTCGGCAGCGTTGGCCGTGAGCGAAAGATGGCGGAAGGCAATTCGTATATAAAAACAACTTGCAGGATGGGCTATGTGGGAATCGAAGCAGGGTCTCCGGAGCGTGAGACGGAGATGCTACCACTCAGCCATGAGTTCGATGCTTCAAAGCGAGACAAAAGCGCCTCTAGTGAATGAGGTGTTGCCTTAGCAACGTGCCCTAGAAAGTTATACTGCGGTGTATATCGGTAATTATGAGCATGTAATTACAGAAGTGGCAGTTAAACGCCTAGCGAAGTACGTTTCCTCTACATTTATTCTGCTCTTGGCGCGCACGCAGAGCCATCTTGCGGCAAACACAGGAAACCCCCTCCTCGCGATGTACGGCGCTGCCCCGACAGGTGGCGCGCCACTCGTTTGCTTCTCCCCTTCGTCTCAGTTGAGCGCATTGGGGCCGTGCGGGGACCGGTGCGAGGATGCCCCAATATCCTTGCGTTTAATACGTTTTCTCGCTCTCTCCCCTTCCAACTTCCAGCGTGCGTCACTCGAACGCTCGTGTTTAGGCGACGCGGCTCCTCTTTCCGCTCACAGCGCGATTCCTACACTCTTAAAACTTTTGCACCCTTTGGGGTGTCAATTTGTCCCACAACAATAATCGTCATCTGCCTTGCTTGCGTTTCCTTTCCTGAAAACTCGGCGCTCGCTACTTTCCTGTCGAGAATGCTGCGTCACACTGATAACGCGCATACCGTTCGTGACTGGGAAGTGCCGGGCTCGCCGCGTTAGAGAAAGGAAACGCGGGCAAGACGGATGACGATTATTGTTGTGGGACAAGATAAGCCCCAAAGGGTGTATATTTTTCTAAGAGTGTAGGTGCAGCGTCCGATGCGGGACGCCTCTGACGTGATCGCTGCGCCGTAGCGCGTCTGGTGGGAAAGCGTCCCTTGCGATGTGTGCCGTGGTGCTGGCGATGAGTCATGCGTCTGCGTGGTGCTCCCAAGCGAGATAGAGGATGATCCCATCGAGGCGTCAGCCCCATGATCGCGTCCGCCTTCATGGCGCGTCGCGGCCCGGCTGTCCGTGCCGATCACGACGTTTGGCTCGCGTAGATCGCTTCTGCCTCTGAGAAACCGAGTTCTGTGGTTTGTTCCGCTTGCTCAGGTGCACGTTTCGTCTTTGTGTGACTCAAGAGCATGCCGAGCGAATGAGTGGGTGGTGCGAACGGGGTGCGATAACGCTATCGCGTTACGCTCATGGAGGCGAAGCTTAAGCGTCCTCCAATTTTTCCGCACGTGCTTTATCTTACGTGTCCCATTAGCCTATGGTGCCTCGTCGCCTACGGAGTGCAGCTTCAGCATGCATCAGCAGTACTTACACACAGCCTACTGCTTCGCTTGCGACAGCACCAAGTAAGATAACTGCTGCGCTAAGGGAATGGCAACGGCGTTGACGGGCGAATCTCGTTTTGGTCTGGCGAGACACGTCACGTGAAGCAGAAAGCAGTCAGGACTGGCGTCAGTTTCTATGTCGCCCGACAGTAGCAGCAAAGAGCGCGATACATGAATACAATTCATTGCAATGTCAAACAGACACTGGCGGCTCGGCGGCAGTACCAAAACATAGTCGCTTGATTTCTTAGCGTAACGACTATAACACTGACTAACCTGCATATTGAACAGCAGCAGTTTAGTGGACTGTATCGTGGCACAGCCACGGACTTGGCCCACAGGCAGGAGCGCGAGGGTGTTGCTCTTTTATAGCTGATCTGCCGACGGATGTTGCTGACGTAGGCAGCTCCTTGAGGTGGTAGGGTTCATCACGCTCGTCACAGGCAGCGCTAGTAGAAGCGCAGGGGGCGCTAGCGTGACTTCGTGAGAGACAGAATGGGCACGGCCGAGGCACGGTTCCAGGCAGTTTGATGTTGCGTGTGGGACAGCGGAGATGGTAGCGGGCATAGCTGCGCCGATCAGAGCGATGATGAGCACCTGCATGTTGAACAGCAGCAGTTAAGCGGACTGTATCGTGGCACAGCCACCGAGCCCACTCTTCTTCACCTCACCGCCCCCCCCCCCCTGTTTTCACGTGTCACACAAGGATCGCATCGTTGGTCTTCCAGGTGTTCGAAGTGAACAGGGCACCTTATTTATATTTGGCAAAATTAAGAAGCCCGTTATGGGCGTACGTACAGGTAAAGTTCGAGCGATGTGGGTATTTTGTGGCCCTTACAATAAATTACGTATGCGTGAAAACGCACGGCGCAAAATTTAGCCCGTTGCCCTGACGTTACTCAAAAGGTAACATAGATCACATTTAGCGAATGTGGAGCAAATGGTATGGCAAATTTTTCTAAGAATCATTTAACCAACGTGGATAACTTACGGCTTCTGTAAAAAAAAAGTTCTTAATTGTGCGAATGTGTTACGTGGCCCTTGTGAACTTCATTTCCCTATGTCGCAAAATAAATGCATTGCCCAAATTTTATTTTTAAGACAAATTAGGGTTATATTAGGTCCAACGTGTCGCAAAATTTTATGGTTACTGTCCTAATCATGAGCACCGTAAATAATTATTAACCTAGTTTTTTCGTGCTTCCATACGGTGTACAAGGCTCGCACACTGTAAAATAATCTACACCCTTAAATCTGAATCAGGGTGTACATCTGTTTGTAATTCACACCATTACACCCGAAAATGGGTATAAAATGTGAGCTATAGAATGATTTACACCCTTGTGTACTTTCAAGGGTGTAAATTATTTTAGGGCGAAAGCCTTAGACGGCTCAGAGACTAAAATTTGACGATCCAGCGTTATATCACCAACTTTGAACGGCAGCAAAACTGGTGGTCGAACCCCCGAGCATTGGGGGGGTTGAACTGGCTACATCTAGTGTTAATTACGGCATAGTGAAGTAAGGCGCAGTTCATTCAGATAGAGGTAATTAAGGCCCTAACCAACGACCTTTCGTGGGAGATGAACCCACGATCTTTGGTGTTAATTACGGCAAAGTGAAGTAAGCCACATTTCGTTAAAGGGGGCCCTGATCCACCCCTCGGGCTCTGTAAAATAACATAGTCCGCGGGGAGCGTACGCTGCTGTGAACATTTCAGTCAAGTTTTGCTGTCGTAAGCGGTGTGTGGAGCTCGCAATTGGATCGCGAAATCACCTTTCTCTCAAACGTTCTTTTTTCAACAGGTCCCGTCCTGACTCTCTTTTAGACGTATTATTTCGTCATCGGACGCTTTATTTCGTGATACCCTTATCCGGCTGCAATTCTCCGATAGCTGACGTCAGGCTGTGCTCGGTTACATGGCGTAGATACCGCAGCAGCCACGGGGTGCCGCCACGAGTGCACTGGCTAAGTGCACTGCGGCTCTCTGAGGACAACCGCGTTTGGCTTACGTTTAGCGCGTCGTAGGCACCACAGGCGGAAGTCGTGGCGTCTACGTTAACATCCGAAATGAACTTTGAACCTCGCGCCACGGTAACATTTAGAAGGTGGAGCGTTGTAAGCACGCCCCACTGCACCGCAGCCTTCGTAGTGCAAGGAATTGAAGAATGAACTGGAGCACAGCGGAGGCCGTGTTTGATTGCCAATAGCTCCGCTTTTGCAGAGCGCACTGGAGGACTTATTGCGGCAAAGTACTTCTCAGATAGCCTATTTTCACTTCAAATGCAATTCTCCACTTCGATTAAAAGCTGGTTTAGGGCCCCTTTAAGATAGTTAATTAAGGTACTTGAATCCACGAACTTTGGTGGGAGTCGAACCTACGACCTGTCGTGCTAAGATAAAGTTATTAAGGCCCAGGTAATTATGAGGAAGTAAGTTAAAGCACTTGTACCCACGATCTTTGGTGAGAGCCCAGCCCACTTGGAAATCTGGTCGAACCGGCCATATTTCGAAGTTGGATTCCAATTGGCATCGGGAAAGCCTAGAGTCCAGCCCACGACCTTTGGTGGGAGTTGAACCCTATACCTTTGGTGCTAAGGCGAAGTTGATTAAAGCACTGGAACCCACGAACGAACGTGGAGTTATGGACGAAACGGCCATATCTCCAAGTTGGATTCCAATTTACATAGTGAGGGTCGAGAGTCGAACACACTACCTTCGGCGTTAATTAAGGCGAAGTTGATTAGGTAACAGTTAATTAGATATAGTTAACTAAGGCACTGGACTCCACAACATTTGGTGGAAGAAAACAATAGGAAGTAACAGCGCATTAGAATGAAACTGTCAAGTAATGCAATAAATGTGCCGTTAGCGCGCAAGCCTTTGCCCTGATCCTGTAGCGTATGATAAAGCGACTGACTTTTACAGTGAAGTTAAGTTCTCCGGTGTTCTCGGTGGCCTGAAAAATGGACCTTGCTTATATTAGGGGAACGTAAAGGGCACGCTATGGGCAATGTGAAGGCACAGTACAACATCTGTGGGTGTTCTGCGGTTTTCTCAATAAATTACGCATACAAGGGCGCTTTTAGCGCTATGAGTGTGCCTTGCAAGCAACGCTAAACTTAGACGGCTGCCTTGGCGCAACTACCAAAGTTACCAATATCAAATTTGCCGAAGAAGGACCCGACCGCATTGGATAATGTGTACACGAAATAAATGCATGGCAATGAAATACAGATTTCTCAAAAACATTTCCTAAACAAATATCAAAAATTGTCAAGCGACGGTTGCCAGTTACGCTTCGCAATGTCTCTATATAACTTTACATTAGGCAAACTATATTTAGTTGAAATGAGGAAAAGCCTAGGTGCAATGTGCCAAAAAATTTTAATATTCCAGGCCTAATTAGGTGTATTGCTAATGACTATTGCTCGTATAATCACGGAAAGGGGGTAGGGTCATTGTTCACGAAAGCGCACAATATTGTCACTACTGTATATCCGTGCTGGCCAACAGCCTTCTTTAATGTCATGCACCTCGGCCTCTGTAGGCACCGGTTGGCAAAGCTAATGGAACCCATTCAGACTCCCACACAAGATATACTTTCTGGCTTAGGGCTCAATCGGACTCACTAGGACTCACGAAAATTCTACTCAGTCGGATCTAACTCAGGCTCATTTTTACGGGCCGGTCTGAATCTGAGTGAGGTTAAGGGAGTCGACTGACAAGTGAGTTTTCCCAAACGAACGTCCGTAGGAAAGGGTGCTGCTTCGTGAGTGCGGGTGGCCTGGTTCCCTCACGCAGGTCTCATACACGGTGCCGTTCATGAACGTCGTCATGATGGTCCTGGCGTTCGGCACCCTGGTGGCCGTGCAGACGGCGCCGGAGCCGGCGGCGCAAGCCGGGAAGGGCGGCGGCGGCAACGCACCCGCGATCGGATCTCCCTCCAGCGGCAGCACCGCGGTCGAGGGCTCCGAGGCGCCGGCTCAGACGACGGATCGCTTCGCGGGTTGGGACGTGGCGCACGACAGCACGGCGCCGATGACCAGCACGCTGGCGCGCAGTTCTGCGCAGCTGCAGCAGAGCGGCTCCATCGAGGCCAGGGACGACAGCATCGAGTCGGCCTCGGGTGGCGTGCCGTTCGACGCCAACATATCGAAACTGCCGGACGAGTTCTAGCGCTGAAGAGCGACGGCGGCTCGTCGACCGCGCGTACGGTGCACGTCCTACGCGGCGTAAGACGGGGAGCGGAGCTAGAGAGTGCACATTCTATAGTCGCTCCCTCTCTCACCTTTTTCGTAAGGTTTATTGTTGCAGTACGACCCGGTACGATGCGTACAAGCTATTTTCAGAATGCAATCACTTCTGTTCCATATTAAAGAGAATGTGATGCGAGACTGGTTCGCGATCCAGAAATATATTACGGCTGAAACCAACTTCGATTATTGTCTAATTCAATGTGAAGCATTTCTCCCCTGCTCGTGCGGAGCAAAGCCCGAACGAATTCACGTGCCGTGAATTCGCGGGCAGCTGCTCACTCGAGGATCGCCACATGCGGGGGACGCGCCACCCTGACAACGTACTAAAAAAAAGACAGAAGTGGTCGCTCACGCCAGAAATGGCACCAACTCGCTCGACGGGCGCCGATTTGGCTCCGGAGCGCCTGGCAGCAACTGTTTGCCATCCGAGATCCTTGGAAAATTCCTCGGGAGTCAGAAGCTCCCCTTCCACTTCGCATTCCATCACGGCAGACACTGACGAGAAGAGCTGGCGCCGCAGCAGCACTTCGCCGCGCTAACACAAGCGCGGCAAGGGTTAGCGTCGCAGCGGCGTAGCCTGGACGGAAAAGGCCGATAATATCGCAACAAGGCCACCCACCTTTTCTATTTCCATTTCTACCATTTCTACCATTTCTACCATTTCCATTTCTACCATTTCTACCGGCGCTAAGCCAAATGACAACGCGACCGCAAAGGGTCACCGAGACCGCAGCAGCGCTAAAGCCAAAATTATTCGGGGTGGAAGGATGCCTCCGTTGCCCAAAGAAGACGCGAAGATCATCGTCAGGCCGAAGGGAGGTCTGAACATCAGCAAGGTGGGGCCGACAGTTGTGGCCGAGGCCATATGGAACGCAGTCGGTTTCGACCAGGCGAAGCGGGACTCGGACACGATGTGCCCGAATTTCCAACAAAATATCATGGTCATCAGCACCCCCAGCAGAGAAAATGCGACCCTCTACGTCAGGGTCGAGTGCATCGCTGTTGGCGGCCAGCAGCACGAGGTGAATGCGTACGAGGCAGCGCCCAACTCTACGTGCAAAGGCGTCATCCGCGGCATCGCACCGAGTGAAGGCCCGGAGGAGCTCGATCGCAAGATTGTCAACTCGAAGAACCCGCTGGCCTTGGGAGCCAAACGAATCAAAAGCACGGGCACCGTGGTTGTGGTCTTCGACGGCTACAAGGTGCCAAACTACGTGTCGTACGGTGGAACACTTGTCAGGTGTGCATTATATAGGAAGCAAGTGGAGGTGTGCTACGCCTGTGGCCGCCTCGGGCATCGAGCGGACGTCTGCCCCTCGCCGGACGAAACTATGTGCAGGGGATGCGGCATCGCCAACCCGGACGAACAACACAAGTGCGACCCCAAATGCAGGCTGTGCGGAGGCCGACACTTCACCGCTGCCAAGGAATGCAAGCAGAGGTACCAGACGCCGTACCTCGTCAGACGCAGGCGCGGGGACCGATCCCGAGCCAATAGAAGCAAGTCTCCGGCCCTCGCCATGGGCGAGCGAGAACTCCAGGCCACCGCCGGTCGCTCCGCGGCTCGCGGGAGCTCTAGATCCAGGAGCCCCTCTCCGCCTTCCGGACGCCGTTCCAGGTCCAAGGGAAGATCCCGGTCCAGGGGTAGATCTATGTCCAGGGGCAGATCCGGAAGCCGCTCCAGGAGCCGCTCTGTCTCGAGGGCCCGGTATGAGTCCAGTGCCGGCCAGCGGAGGAAGAGAAAGTCGACGCTATCGTGGGCAGATATGGTTGCTGGCGGCGCCCACGCGAGATCCTACCGGGGCCCACGCGACCCGCTTCCAGAGCAATCCAGGGACGCCGAGGTAGCGCGCCTTATGCAGGAAAACGCGGACTTAAAAGAAATGATCAGAAAGATGGCTAGTGAAATGATAGAGATAAAGAAATTGGTAATCAGTCAGAGTGCTACATCCAACGCGTCGGCGCCGACCGCCACAGAAGCACCAGTTCCGGCCTGCGACTCGGCCGGCGCCGCCAAGCGTAGGGCAGTTTCCAGTAAGGACGATTCAGACTCGCAAACATATGAGATCAAAGGCATGCTGGCTACGCTCACTAAGAGTGTGCAGCAGTTACAACAAGGCTTAGCACAGGTGCAAGTCGCCCTTGGAGACCCGCGGAGAGGCCTAGGCGCGCTGGCCGATCGCATGGACGCCCTCGAGCGTCTGGTGATCCCGAATAATAATACGTCCGTAACTCCGATGCAGGTTGTTGTTCCGAACGCGTCGGGGACTCAGATCAGGGCTACGAGCACATCGGCACGTCAGAGTGGGGGGAACTTCTTGCGCGCACCTGTGCTTACAGCGGGTATCCCGGACACTTTATCTAATCATGGATAGTTCCAAAGAGGAGTTCAAAATTTGGCAGTGGAACTGCAGGGGGTACTCCAATAAGAGGGCTCCTTTGCAGCAATATTTAAGATCGCTACCTAACGAACCACAAGTAATAGCATTACAGGAAACCCTCGTCTCTGCCGCATTCCTCTCTGGTTATCGTGCAGTCTACGTGCAGGCCGAAGGTCGGGGAGTGTGCACGTTAGTTGACAGGAGACTTACACACTTGTCTCACGACTTGAAGCTGGCGAGTTGCAAGGTCGAATACGTCATGACGGAGGTTCTGCTCAACACGAGACAACGCAACCAGCGGAGAAACAGCGTGTTTATACTCAACATCTACAACAATCCTAGGGACTGGCCATAGCAGTTC
This sequence comes from Dermacentor albipictus, assembly GCF_038994185.2. NCBI lineage: Eukaryota > Metazoa > Arthropoda > Arachnida > Ixodida > Ixodidae > Dermacentor > Dermacentor albipictus. Next base: position 70,776,199 of record NC_091822.1, on the reverse strand, counting down.
AAAACGATACTTAAGAAGTCCGTCGACCTGGCCGGCACCCATCCCTTGGTCGTTGTCGGAGATTTCAACGCACCGTACGGCGTGTGGGGGTACGTCTACGACACGAGCAAGGGCCGGGGTCTGTGGCAGAACGCCAACGAAATGGACCTCACGCTCATCACGGACAAGGCGTTCCCCACCCGAATCGGCAACTCGGTGAGCCGGGACACCACCCCCGATCTGGCGTTCGTGAAGAACGTCGAGGGAGCCGAGTGGAGCAACACCGCAATAAATTTTGGCAGCGACCATTATGTGCTCGAGAACCGCTTCGAAGTCACACGAAGTAAATCCAGGGAATTTACTGTCACGGACTGGGACCTTTTTCGCAAGCTCCGCGGCAACGACAGCGCACCCATCCCCAAAGACCTGGAAGATTGGTGCGAGCGAATCAAGAGTGACGCCGAGTCATCCACTAAGAAGATCGTCAGCGACCTGGAGGTAGAAAAGATGGACAGTAGGCTGGCCCATCTGATCGAGGCCAAGCAGGCGCTGCTTCTAAGATGGAAGGGACAAAGGTTTAACCGAAGATTGAGGAAAAAGATCTCCGAGCTTAACAAGGCCATCGAAGATCACTGTCGGACCCTCGGCAAGCAGCAATGGGACGAGGTCTGTGACTCGATAGACGGGCAGATGCGTAACGGCAAGTCCTGGGGCATGCTTAAACATCTCCTCGACGAGGGCAGCACCAGATCCAGTCAGAGACACACGCTCGCCAGAGCCCTGCACGAAGCTACCACATCCTGTTCCGGGGACGAGCTGGTTGCCAAGCTCATGGAGAAATACCTTCCCATAAAGCGTGGAAACGAGGAAGACCAGTTTCCTGACTACCTCGGCCCAAGCCGTCCGGAATTGGACGAAGAATTTACCGTGGGGGAAATTAGGCAATCCATTTTCGCGCTCAAGGAGAAGTGTGCGCCAGGTGCCGACAGAATCACCAACACGATGCTGCGGAATCTTGACGACGGTTCGATCGCATACCTCACCGAGAAGATCAACGAGACCTGGAAAAACGGCAGCGTCCCAGAGCAATGGAAGACCGCCAACGTCGTCCTGATCCCCAAACCCGGCAAGGCTCCGAACGTGGACAACCTCCGACCGATCTCTCTCACCTCCTGCGTTGGGAAAGTGGCGGAGCATGTCGTCATCAACAGACTAAACAGATATCTCGAAAAGAACAACATCTATACTCACAACATGATTGGCTTTCGTGCCGGCCTCTCGTCGCAGGACGCCATGAAGATGATCAAACATCAAATCATCGACGGCAGTAGCAGAGACACCAGGGCCCTGCTCGGACTCGACCTCGAGAAAGCCTTTGACAACGTTCTCCACGAATACATTCTGGCCTCCGTGGCAGACCTCGAGCTGGGCCCCAGACTATATAACTACGTCCGTTCGTTCCTGACGGGGAGGAAAGCGAAGCTGCGGATCGGCGACTTTGTCTCCGACGAGTTGCTCCTGGGCCCACGGGGCACGCCGCAAGGCTCAGTCCTTTCTCCTGCACTCTTCAACATCTGCATGATCGGCCTCTCGAGGAATCTGGCCCAAGTTGAAGGTATCAAACACACCATCTACGCAGACGACATCACCATCTGGTGCACCGGCGGTAGCGAAGGGCAAGTGGAAAGCGCCATGCAAGAGGCGGTAGACGTCACGGAGCAGTACCTGCTACCCACCGGACTCAGATGCTCCCCGACTAAATCTGAGCTTCTCCTTTATAGAAAAGAAAAAGGGCGCAGACCCAAGGGCTGGAAACCGGTCTCGGAAAGTGACATTCACCTGTTCACTCGGAGCGGTGACCCGATACCCCGGGTCGACACCATCAGAGTCCTGGGTATGTTTATAGAATCACGCGGCGGCAACGGCACTGCGTTACGCAAGATAATTGCGAAAACCGACAATGCTTTTCGCCTTGTCCGAAGGGTCACGAACAGACATCGTGGCCTCAAGGAGGACAACCTGCTTCGGCTCATCAACGCCTTTGTGCTGTGTCACTTCACCTACACGGTGGCCATGCACAACTGGCTCAGAGCCGAGCGGGAAAAGCTTAATGCCCTCATTAGAAAATTCTTCAAGAGAGCCCTCGGGCTGCCCGTCCGAACGCATACAGAGGACCTGCTTCGGCTCGGCGTACACAACACCATGGAGGAGATAGCCGAGGCTCAGGAACGGGCCCAGCTAACTCGGCTGTCCACCACGCCGGCCGGCAGGCGTATCCTCGAGGAGCTCGGACTCGCACAAACCAAGAACTTGGCTGAAGACACCCAAATCCCCAGAGAAATAGGGGAGAAGATCGTGGTCGCCCCTTTGCCCCGCAACGTTCATCCCGTTCACAACGCAGGTCGTCGCAAGGCAAGAGCATTGAATATGCTAAGGCAAGTAAACAGGGACAAACGAGACGGCAAGGCTTTTGCGGTTTCCGTCGTTGACACGCTGGGTAAAGTTATCAACTGTGCTTCCGTCCGGACGACGAACCCAGAGGTGGCCGAGCAAGTGGCCATTGCACTTGCCATGCAAGACGGTCGGAGAGACAGGGTGTATAGCGATTCGAAAGCCGCCATCAGGGCATTCCAGAAAGGCCGGGTAGCCCGGCAGGTAGTTCAAATTCTGAAAGGCGCCAAACACGGCAACACCTCCATGCACTCGATTTTTTGGTTCCCTGCACACGTGGGGGCGATTGAGGGGGTTCCTCTGAACCTCAACGAGTCTGCCCACGAGGCTGCGCGTGGCTTTACCGACCGCGCTGCCCTCGGGTCGGGCGACTCTCTCCCCGGACACCGAGACGCTCCTCTCACACACAACGAAATAACTAAATTCTTCTACTTAGAGAGAAGGGTCTTCCCCCCGCCTCACTCCAAGTTAAGCAGGCCGCAGGCGGTCACACTAAGACTTCTGCAAACGAACTCGTACCCAAATCCGGCGACCCTTAATAGCATATATCCAGAGATTTATATCAATTGTTCTTGCGTGGCCTGTGGTGAGGTAGCTACGTTGCCTCATATGCTCTGGGAGTGCGGGTCGCTGGGCCCGAAGTTCACCAAGGAAGAGTGGGACGCCCTCCTGCGAAGTCCCGTCTTTCAGGATCAAATCCTGGCCGTCCAGCGCGCCCGCGATCGGGCCGGCAGACTAGATCTGTCAGTCCCGTCATGGGATTAGCCAGGTGTGCGTTTTATCGCGCTTTGCTGGACCAAATAAAAGTTTATTCACCCACTCAACCACCACGCTACACACCGCAGCAAATTCGTCGTCTTCGACAAAGTGCCTTTGAATGTAAGCGCCTGAGTTCCGAAAGTGGCGGCGCTCCAATCAGCGCCGCTTAGTCTCGGCGGTCTGTTCAGAAATCGTTCGCTTGGCGTGCTGCTGTTCTTCGACCGCGCGTCGCTTGTCTTGTTGCGGGCTGAGGAAGGTGAGCCACAGTCCATACTCAGTTACAGAGACATTACGAACTATTATAAGACGGAGAGGCGCCGTTACCCCGATCCTCACAAATCGCTCGGCAGAGAACAGCAAGCGATCTACAGGCAAATACAGGCAGGATCCTTCCCGCACCCTTACCTTCAAAACAAGATGTACCCGGAAACGTACGAGGAGGATTGTAACTTCTGCAAAACTCAGTTAGGCACGCTCCAACACGTCATTGGAGTATGCGATTTCATCAAGGCGATCCCCCCACCTCTTAACTGCCCCGCTACCCTACCCCATCCCTCATCCACCCTTACCGAGCGATGGGAGACCTTGCTAACCAGCACCGCCCTGGAAGACCAGCTCGTCCTGATCTCCAGGGGCCAGGCGGCTAGGGAAGCATATGGGTCCCGTGAAGAGGGAACCACTTCCATCGAAGGCGAAGATGTCGAGCTCGGCTCCATAAAGTTGTTTTTCTCTCTCTCTCTCTCGTCGGCCGGTCGTCGGCCGGTCGCTTCGCCTCCTTCCTCGTCGCTTCGGTACGCGCACCGCACACCCCTGCAGTCTCTGCAGTGCCTTTGCACTCTTCCGCTCCTCTTCCGCTTGACGCTTTCCAGGACTCATTATGGTGTCTGAGAGAGGAGGCCTACGCACAACATAGCGGAGGTAGCGCAAACGAGCCACGCAGTGCTGCCAACCTCCTAAGCCAGTTCTCCCCTAAATGGTATAGAGAATTTTTCTAGATTTTTCTAAGACACACTTGGGGTTAAATTCGTCAGCATGGTTTTTCTAAATATATATGTCTTTTGGTATGCAAATATATTTAAAAAACATTATAGTTCCGACTTATTTGCAAGCTTGTTTTATAAACTTCAAAATGAAATCGCTGCACTCAAGCTGAAATGATATTGCAGTGCAAGCTGTGCTAACGAGAGTTCTTGCTAAGAACGCAGCCTCCTGCTTCAAAAAACTGCGTTCACAGAACAAGACATCAGACCGTTTATACTCGCTTCACATGCAAAATATTCTTGAACAGCTACATCACCACATTGACACGGACACCTATTTGAATTGTAAGGAAGCTGGTACGGAATTACACCGGATAAGAGAAAATGGGGCAATGTCAAAGCAGTGTATTCCTTCACGACACCAGCCTGAAGTATGTGCAGTACGTTTTTCTTCCATGCTGTGATGTACTGACGTACCAGCACGACGTTTGCGCGCTTACAAGTAGTTTGCCGTGAAGCAAGTAGATACACATTAAATATTTTTCTTCCCTTTATGCGAAAACTTATCAACAGCACGTGAACACCGGTACTCTACAATGCGCATCTGTTGTTCCACCTGTGTACTGTAAATTTGAGCGCATATAGTCGGCTACGCAGCACCCCGACCGCCTAGTCATACTCAGCACTGGGTATGCGAGTCCGCTTATGCCAAGATTTGCCGGTGCTGCTTTGTTTGGCATCGCAGCATACATTTGTTTTTCCGATTGCAGATGAATAATACATTTAAAGGGAGACATTCGCACCTTGTCGTTTACTTGACGAGAGGCGCTCACTGCGTTGCAGTCCCACCATAACTCGTACTTCACATGCTATTGCCAATGCAACTTGGCCTTACTAAAATCAAAAGAAGCCCTAACGTCAGGAGTCCCGCGTATGGGTCATCGCGGCGTCGCAGCAGTGGTTTCTCAAGTCTCCGAGTGTTTCTTTCTTTGACGTCATAGCACAAATTTCGACTTCATTTAGAAAATGTTTCTTCAAGGGACCCTCAAACGATTCTGATGATTTTGTACAAACTTACTCAGTTTTTAGGGCAAGTTTTTCTGGTGAATAATTGACGCATCTAAGTGCTCCGCGTAAGGCGTGTAATCTATTATAAGGCTCCTACTATAAGGTTGTAAATCGCCACCCATCGCAGCACGCCACTCTGTTGACTTTTCAGCTGCCCCTGACCAGGTGACGCAAGGTGACCATATCTATGAGGCTCAAACTCTGAATGCAAAATTTTAAGCTTCATCTTCACTAAAATTGAATTTAAAATGTTTTTCGTTATTGTTATGATAGGATTTTCTTTTGCACAATATCATACAGGCTCTCATCTTGCTACCTATCGATTGTAACTTACCTATAATAAAATTGTGACCTCTATTTTTACACTTTAACCAACCCGATTCTTAGCCAATCCCCCAGATTGGATACGTGCCAGTAGATTACAAGGTTCTATATCTACAGCTACATCTACACGTATAGCATCGCCAACACTCTGCTCGCTGTGCCCACGCTGCTGGTCGCTGGTAAGTTTCGAAACGGTACCTCACGCTGCCTCGCCGTTCTCACTCGTAGCGTCCTTGAAAGAACGCACCGCCAATAAACCTGTAATCAATTGGTGGAGGTTGCTGGAGTTCTCCCGCCATTTGCACCTTGGAACTTCAAATCCGCATGCTTCCGCCCATCATGACCAACAACGCAGACCTTCCGGCGCTTTCGCCGCAGTCCGTCACCTGCTCGGCAACCTGATCCTAGGGTCTTCAGTGGTACAAATGACATTGACGTGGAGGACTGCCTTAAATCTCACGAATGGGTGAGCGCACATACAAGTGAGACGATAAGCACATGGGCGACACCACGACATGGTTTGCTTTCAAGACGTCATTCACTCTAGTGTTTTGTTGATCTGTTGTCTGCAAACTGCGTGTTGAAGAGCGCTTGTGCCTCCGAGCACAGCACATTGGAGAAACTTTCACTAGCTACATTGACGAAGTCGTTGGCCTTTGCGAACAGGTCAACTCCGCCATGCCCGAAGCTGATAAAATTCAGCACATTTTCAAAGTCATCGATGACGGTGCATTCCAGATGCTCCTGGCCGGGAATCCTGCGCCACTTCTGTAGTCGTTACCTCATGTCAGAGCTACGATGAGTTGAAGCAATGCACTTTGACTCGCCAGCCTCAGTCGAACGTCGACTCACTACAAAGTCTTGCCGTTCCTGAGCACTCTCCACTGCTTCAGCAGATGAAAGACCTTGAGCCCGTCAAGTATTCAACTGTCACCTTCGTAAAATACTTCCCAGGAACCCGCCAACACACTCCGTAACCGTCCACCAACGTGTTTGTCAAGATCTCTTTTGTCAAACAACTTTTTACAGGATAAAACAGCGTTAACATCAGCACCCAATAAGTTACATAGCTTTATAGCTTCTGCAGCAAGAAAGAGCGAGACAGTTGGCGAGCACATGCAACCGTGTATTTTTTAAAGCGATTCGTTTTCAAACGTTTCCGCTTTTCGTGACTGTGAGAGCTGCTGCATGGATGTTCCCTAGCCGAATAGGCCGACCAATTACAGCGGAGCACGCGCACCATGCACGCCGTTGTGCCCTTGCAGCCCCACCAGATGGCGCTCGCCTCCACGAATCTGCGGCGGTAGCAGCGCCGGGAAGCTCGCCTTCGCGGATCCTCGGCTGCACAGTAATGAGGACGTAAACGCTTCTTGCGGAAAGAGTGGAATTGAATTGCACTAGGTCTATACGCGCATGCTGCCTCTGAGTGAGTGAAAACTTTATTGAAAATAAACAAAATAAGGCACGATGGGTGGGGTCCCTCTTCCAGGACCGAGCCTCTGACACGAGTGACTCGCTGGGCTTGGTCTAGAAGAGCCAACTGACTCTCCCGGCCCCCGTCTGCAAGCCACGCCTCCCTCTGCCTATTCCTCATTGGTGAATGTGTGTGTAATGTGGAGCTGTGAGGAGGATTCTTGGGGCACTCCCATGTGATGTGTTTTAGTGTGGGTGCGTCTGTGCACCACGGACACTCGTCATTTAACGTCGTGGGGTGTATTTTGGTAGGTGGTACAGGTTACGGTATGTATTCGTCGGAACACGACGCCAGTCGCTCTCTTGTTGGCTGTTAATTTCGATTGAGGATGTCCAAAACGTCTCCACTCCTGTCGTTGCTGTAAAAGGATGTCACGAGAATTCGGAAGGCGCATGAGCTGGTTTGACTAGCGTTCGTGTAATGCATTCGTGCAATGCGTTCGACTAGCATTCGGCATGGGACCGGATGCCGAGACGTTTGTGAGTTGGCTGTGCCCTTGCTCTGCGTCGTCCAAGGTGGTACTTGGGATGCATGTTTTGGGCAATTGGGGCCACCGCAATGTGCGACCGAACATTACGACCTATATGTGCCCTTTCCTCTTCGCAACACTGGGGTCTGAGCGTAAAGCCTAACCTCGCGAATACTTCGCTGCCGTGAGTGAAGACCAAGGTTGTTCTTTCTGGGCATATAACGTCGCGACTGTGTATTCGTGAAAAGTATTGCGCAGACTTAGTCGCTCGAATCTCTTTGTACTAGCTCATTCGGCAAAACCGAAGTTTTCCGCATCCCAACATTCTGAGCGTCTCCACTTCTCTAGTCGGCGTCGCGTCGAGAGTCCGGGGTGACTGGCACCTACTCATTTTTTTGCGTATTTTGCACGCACCCGAATGAATTCCGATTTTGCTGCCTCTAAAACCATAATGCGTTCAAAGCGTCTGTCGTATCGCTTGTAATCAGCAACTCCGCTTAACAAAAGATTCAGTGTAATTCGTGTGCGTCCGCCCTTGTGTGCGTGCGCGCGCGCGTGTGTGTGTGGGTGCGTGTGTGTGTGCGTGCGTGTGTGTGTATTTGTGTGTGCGTGTGTGTGTGTGTGTGTTTGTGTGTGTGTGCGTGCGTGCGTGTGTGCGTGCGTGTGTGCGTGCGCGTGTGCGCGCGCGCGCGTGTACCCTTGTTTGATATATTTATGCATTCACACAAAGCTTCGCACTATATAGATTCCAACTCAATGGATATGCTGCATTTTTCTTTCTAATGAATGGTATTACTTTTTTATTTCTGTTAGAGGTGTCTGTCAATTATTTTTCTCGGTGTTGTTCTTTTTCCAGACTTCGCTAGATGTGGCAGGTCATTTCACCGTGTGGGGCTGATCGTTCTGGTGGGTATGTGCCATGCGTGAAGGAATCAACATCAACACCATCCTCGACGCTGGCGCAAAGCAAGTCACCCCCGGTATCCCGCCGACGCAGGCATATGCGTTCTGCTTCCGTTACAACTGGGGGCATCTTGCTTTGCGCACAAACTTCCGCGTCCCTTCTCATTCCTCGTTGTGAAGTGTGCCGCTTGATTGCGGTTGTGAACGAGGAAGGGACGTGGAATGCGGTGTTCGTAAGCTGACCTCTGTGGCCAGCTACGTAGGTCTTTTAGAGGTTGTTGTCGCAGGCACAAACGTATATACAGTTTTGTAACGAATATCACTATCGTTGCATTTTATGGTATGATTTATCGTGCTTCTAATACTTTCTTCCTTGCTTTGCTTTTTTCTGTATTTATTTTTCAGGCCAGTGTAAGTACACACTTTATGCATGCCGGTAGGTACCGTGAACGATTAGGCAGGGATGGCTGCTGCATCAGCAGAATATCAGCATGCGGACGCAAATGATGTGTTGTTAGTCACTCAGAGAATGTTAAGCCTGGAATGCGTGTCTACATACCTGCTTGGCAAGCACCGCCACCAGGCGTCCAAATCAAAAACGAAGGATATTGTTAATTTGCGTAATGCAGACTATCTCCCCTGCCATCTCATCCGGCGCATAAAAATAATTTGAAAGGCAGTCCAGGGTCCGCGGGCGCTAGCGTATGGCCAAAAATAACGTACAGCACGAAGGACAAGGACTGCGAGAGACGACATACATAGCGCTGAGCGCTGTGTATGTCATCTCTCGCAATCCTTGTCCTTCGCGCTGTACGTTATTTTCGATCATGAATTACCAACTAGCCCAAGCAACCACCCTAGTTGCGTATGGCGGTTGAGTCAGCACGAGAAGCAAAACTCGGTGGAGAGGTGAGCCAGTTGGCACATGCTTGAAAGGTGAAAAACTAGTGAAATTCACGACATGCACACAATGAAGAAGATGACGGGACGAGGGTCGCCCAGTGGTTTACTTGAATATTTGCCTCGCGCTTTTCTCGCTGGTTTTCCTTTTTCAGACAACATAGGAAATTTGGGATAGCACATGGATTCGCCTAAACTGCGTCTGTCTTGCTTCAAGCAGCGTTTTTAATTTGAAAATTAATTTTTTTCTAATGAAACATTGTGGTTTAAACGCAGCAATAAGCAACGGAAGTTCAAGTGCGGAGAAAGATATTGCTTCTAACGTTCAGTAACATTCAATTTCTTTGTAGTTAGAAAAAAAAGATAAAGCGTAATAAATAGTTCTTCGAGTATGTTTGAAGCCACAAACACCATGATTAGACAAAACTGCTGTATTACCCATCAATACCAGGATAGCCGAAACGGTGGCATCGCCAGGGTTTCCTCTAGTGATATATTTATAGGATATTTTTAGAAATTGCGCGATGTGCGACCACATTCGCAAAGCTCAAGCTACGCAGGAGAGTTTCCTGATGCACCGACGTTCAGGTACACACCATTTATCACAATAGCGATCGGCTAGATAATTTGGTTATCCCCGTGGCGATAGCCAATCACGCCTGACACTTTCATGGCGATAAGCTTTGTATATACGAGCCCTACAATCGTTTATTCTGTGTCTGTAGTAGCGTATATTATTCTGGGCCAACCTTGGAGCTGAGTAAGCTACTCTAATCTCTGATTGCGTCATTAACGCCGGAATGCCGAAAGGGCGGCGTTTCATCAAGATACATGCATCTGTATCTTTGGAATGAGTGTCAAGCACAAGTTAACAACGCACGTCTGTGCCTACTGTGTGCAGCAATGCTTTAGTAGCTTGACACAGACAGCACGTCAGTATCGAAAGTGCGTTTTTCGCACGCCGTAAGTGCATGTTCAGCACTAGGGTGAACGGCAAGGCTAGCAGGACACTAGCCCAGAAATGAAGAACATAGGAAAGGACTTCAACGGGTGTGAATCCTAGAAGAACCTGAGCACAAACGAGTAAGCAGGACTTGGAACTGCTGGTTGTTGTGGTCTGCATTTTATCGTCCTTTAAAATGCTTTCACGGCTTGAAATTGTCCGTGTTCTGACGCAGGGCACATATACTGGCTGTCTTATTTTAACGTTAATAGAATTTTTCCTACTCGCCTGCCGCATTTGCGCCAATATACATATTGAGCTGGAAAAGTCGAAGAAGCATAGATTACTTACACTGAAAATTAGTGCGCATAATTGACTAATTCGTGAAAGGTCACTAATTACTTTCAACTAATAACTTCAGCACACATATTGCAATGCAAGAATTAAAGCCAGTGCTTTCAGAAGGCATATTCAGTCACAACAAATTTTGAAACTAGCATCAGTTTTGATATAAACGCTGTCAAACTTGCCGTAAGATTGCAATGTTGTTTCACTTACTTTTTTAACAAAGCACCTTTCTAGGCACTGAAGCTCAAAAGTTAATGGAACACCAATGCAAAGTTCGGGAACGTATATCTCGAAGCTGGTGCATCATTAGAATTCGTTACATGGGGATATGACCTTAAAAATCACCGGCTACAATTCTCAAATTGCAAAATTTGACTTAAAGTCATAGTCAAATAGGCACTTTCATTCTTTTTGCAAGTATTGTCTACCTCTGATTGTAATAAAGCTCAAGAAGTAGAATTGTGCTAAAGGTCATGTCTGATTTTAAAAAAAAAAGAAACGTTAACGATAAAATCAGTCAGCGCGCATATCCTCCCACAGCCGGTTGCTGCTGTTAACGCCGCGTGGTGCACTCCTCTAGCAACTGTGACCACCCATTGCGCAGACGTGAACGAGCAGCTCGAGCGGCCGTCGCACAGCGTCGTCTGCTACGTGAGGCCCGACCAGGAACTGGACGCCGTGCCCTCGGCATGCACACACGTCGTCTACCGAAGCCTATACATCGACGTCTACACGCTCAGGCTGGTCGACGCCGGCCTGCCCCTCAAGCGTCAGTATATCGTGCTTTGTGGCACCGCTCTTGCACCTTCGTGTATCTTTGCCCTCTCCCTTTATGCTCCTCCTCCTTTCCTTTGCACTGCCAACGCGTTCGGCAATGTCTGGTGAAGCACTTTCAATGCGGAGAATTGGAGGACAAATTAAATTCCTGCATTTTTCTCACCTACTCCCAAGAAGTCTGGCAGAAGCGATTTTATGATGAATGTCGACGTGAATACTTTTAGCAATCAATGTGTCGACAAACAGCATGGCAACCGCCGAAAGGCATCATCATGAGGCGTTTCCTCAGGACACGCTGTGCAATCTAGTGCAACCACAGAGATTGTTTGATTATTTATGTTATAGAGCTAATATAACCAACTCGAAAGCAAAGCTCCTCATAGCACACATGCATTCAGATACGTAATCACTAGGGCGCCGCCATGTTGATACGCAGGCGTGTAGGCGCATCCAATTCACACCAGACGCGCAATCAATGTGAGACCGAGCTTCGCGCGGTATTGTTGAGCCTTCTAGTTCAGGCGCCTTCAGTGCACCTTTTCACACGCTGTAAATGTTACAAAGACATTTTATAAATAGACATTGGATGTTTCTCAATATATGCAGTATGAACTTTACACGTTGTTCAAGCCTGCGTGTGGCGTGTTAATCCCTGTTTATGCATCGTACTTTGATTATTTTAAGCATTACAAAAATTAGAGGTAGCAACTTGGCGGCGACTTTCCGGTCGCCACTTCTTTCGCACAGATTTTCTCCTGTAATCAGTATACTAGCTCTATGACGTATGACGCGTGTTTACACCACCCACCGCCAGAAAAATCCAAAATATTTTTTGTCATTGAAGAGCCGCACCATACGCCGCGGCACATACCCACTAACCCAAGTTAGCCTCAAAGAAATTCATTGAAGAACGACACACATTCAGTTACACATATCAAGTGACCGAAGTTGGTGTGAAACAGGTGTATCGAAGAGCAGCACGTACCTCGTGGCACATACCCACTGACGCACGTTGGAGTTAAACAGTCATTGGAGAGCAGCACATAAGTAGGTTTACATACGCAGCGACCCACTGCAAGTTGGGGTGAACAAGGTTGGTTGAAGAGCTGCACAAAAACAATGGAACATACCCGCAACACAAGTTGCCGGAAAACGAGTTAACGGCTAGCGCTGCATACGCACTTTCACATACCCGTGATTCAAGTTGGCACGACGATTGGTTTCACAGTTCCTTCATCACGGAAACCTGATGCTCTAACATATTAGCCTATGGACTGCCCAGGGATTGAAGTTACCCGGAAAACTGTTAAGAGACACCGACAGACAAGCAGAAAGCCCCCGAAAAGTGCGTGAAGATCCCGAAGTATGCTAATCTAATTAAAACAGCTGCGTGAGGACCCTTGTGACTTCAGTTAAGCCTAAAGGGATGACCATATCATGCACGCGCGACTGGGCTACTTTGATCCGGTGCAGACGAGCGCACCATACAGTCGGTGGCGAGGCTGAACGCGCCCAACATGCGGCCCATGGTGATGGTGACCATGGAGCCCGGGTACCTGGCGTCGCTGTCCCGCCGTACCGTGCTCAGCGGCCACGCGGGCCGTATGGCGCGCAACGTGGGCCGCTGGTTGCTGCAGCACGGCTACATCGGCGTCGACCTCGACCTTTGGACGCCCACCAGCAAGGACGAGGCCAACGCGTCCTATTACGCCGCCATCGTCGCGGTGCGTTCCCGTCCATTTGTATTCGTCCGCTTACGTCAAAGAGGTGCCAAATACGAAGTATTTCGAGCTACATTAATGCATTACATTTCTATAAAATACTGAGAAGGGCACTTCTGGACGTCAGAATTGGTTTCGTAAGCCAAAAGAATCAATAATAAGCTCGAGAACGGTGCGCGAGTGCCGACGCCACCTTGAAGTTCCCATACCCACCATGAATTTCGTCGGCGCCGACCCGGGCTTAGTTAATCTTTTATTGTTCTAGATACGCCATGCACTGTATTCTAAAGGCACCAAAGACTAAACTTTGTCAGTTTGGAGAAAGTTTACTTAACCAAAACGACCGATAGAAGAAAAAAGCGTTTAAAATCATTGTCGTCTCATTTTCACGTACGGTAGATGCGGTTGCTGCGCGAAATATATTTTTTTCTAAATGTAAGCATATTACCACGAGGTTTTATAAAAACAGTATTGAAAGTATGCTTTATTGCTGTTTCAGCGCTTCGCTGAAGTGTCCTTTTAAACTTCTCGCGAACTATATCAGTCGTTCACATTATCCCTCCTACGCAGCCGTCTTGTAGGAAACGGCGCCGCTTAAGAACAGTCGACAGTCCACTGTCATTGTCATTAGTACGTGCTGCGTCTTATTCGAATAATTAGTTTATTCCTTTTAAGGTGTGGATATGTTCGGACCAGAGTACGAGGTAACGACACCTCGTCGTATAGGCTGTCGACGAGGTATCGTCGAAGGTGTGTATTGAATGTAGACAACCTTTTCCTGCGCAGGCAATCGCAGAAAACTCGCCAACAGCAATAAAGTACCTAAACATCTTACAGTGAAAATCCAGCACGAGGGAAGCATCCAGTCCAGTTTAATGCGTTCGAAAATGGGAATGAAAGCTTGTACTATTATCTCACCAACAGGGACGATTCACTGCGTTTGACCCCGTGTGATAAAAAAATTCATCCACGATTACGATACTTCCTTGGGCGGAATTTGAGCGCAGCTCTATACGTGTTTTCATTTCGTGGTATACTGGCTGGCGCGGACAATCTGTCTTCTTGTGCAGCACGTTGCAAGCGGAGCGATGTGTGTCGCGACTGCCTCGCTAATCTGGAAATCGCGAGAGGCAGCGCGTGGCTGACACGTGGGCGCGATTCACAGCAGCCGCCATAGAAAGACCTCCCGGACGACGCGCACTTCTCCGGCGCCATCTCGTAGCCATCGTCGTCGCACCACGCTTTTCTTCTCGAGCTTTCGCCATACCCTCCTCCTCCGCTTTCCTACTCGCGTCTTTCACCCCCCGCTGCGCTCCGCGTTCGCTCTTCCATCCTTCGCTGTGCTCGTTCTTTCGATTACGTCGTTGCCGACGCCGACACTTGCGGCTATAATGTTGTCGCTCTAATACTGTCTTCAGCACGTGTCAGCTGGCGGAACCCGCAACAAGAGGCGTCGCTAAGGAAACCAGCGAGCATACTCGTTAATTTTACGTCGGAGAGCTATCGATAGCATAGATCATCTTCATACGTCCTGCTCAAGAAAATCGCCTCATTGGCTTGGAAAGTACGACCTCTCCTTTTGTTCTGACGAGTGAGTTCGAAACTGAACAGGCAACATAGGAATTATAAATGAGTTTATTAAAGTTCAGATGTGATACCCTGTAATAACAGAGCCGGAGGTGCCGAAGTCACAGACGTTAATGATGTCTACTTAAAAAGCTATATGTCAGAATATAACGTTTATCTAGAACGTTTAACATGAACAAAAATAAAAACTGCGACCATTAATTAACACCAAAACATACTCAAGTATCAAAAATGTCATGTCCCTGGTATCAGTACTACTTTAAAGGCTGTTTCACAATGTCCTGCCGCTCTCGCTAATATGCCCAAAAATCACAACTCGCCGTACCTGATCCCACTAAAAGTTTATCAGCGCAAGAGCATTTAAGTGAATACATGTTCTAGTAATTAGCGTCGTAACTATGATGGTAGTCTCTGAAATGAGTTTCAACGAAAACTGTCGACGGAATCACCCGGCTGTGCCAGAAATTGAATGAATGAATAGAATTTATTGATAGGAAAGACAGAGAGGTCGACCTGAGCTAGTGCGCTCTAGTCTGCTACTCTGCACTGGGGAAGAGGGAAGGGAAGTGAAAGTATTGGGATGGATGATGATGATAAGAGAAGTGGTGAGTGCTTATGTACATGAGACGGTTGCCTCGCTAGAGCCGCTCGTCGAGCTTGGTGTCCTGCAGGAACTTCAACAATACTTTTGTTGCGCGCACTGAAATTGCAGTGTCAGGCCATGGGCCGAGGATAGCTTCCTCCGACAGTAGTTGTCTGCCAACGCTGGCTAGGAAACTGTCTAACGTCCTTCGCTCCAGCATATATGCTGGGCAGTCGCACAGTACGTGTTGCAGTGTTTCGGGCATCTGGCAGTGTACACAATCAGGGCTGTTCGATTGGCCGATGAGGTGTGCGTAGCGACGGGTGAAAGCAACCCTGAGCCGAATCCTGTGTAGCAATGATGTTTTGCTCCGTGTAAGCTTCGGGGGCAAACAATTGAAAGGTGTTCGATTATCTTATGCCCAGGACAGTCGGAGCTAGAAAGCCAAACTAAACGTATAGTCATTGGTGTCGTATAGTACTCGTCATTGGCCTAATTTTGGGCACCCGTGATTGTTTACCTTGAACCCAAATTCGAATGTAAACTCGTGTGTTTTTTTAATGTGTAACCATTTCTATGCCTACCCAAGGAGAATTTTGTCACGTTAGACATTGAATGGCTCATACCTCCGTCAGCAAGCAAAAAATGCAATGGCTCATACGAACGTAAGGCAGAGGCCACAAGCGCTCAGCAAAGTGAAGCGAACAGCGCATACATTCATTACAATCACCCATACAACAAACAGAACAGTTAGGTTTCAATAAACCACCAGCTCAAAGCAAGAATCCGAATCACCAATAAAGCATTGCATATCCTCCTGAGCAAATGTAGTGATGCTTTCGCAATAGCTTCGCTAAATTAAGCCTAATTCAACTTAATGAAATTAAAGGGTCGTGGGTTCAACTCCCACCAAAGGTCGTGCACTTGAGTGCCTTAATGAATTATATCTTAATTAACTGTGACTAATTAACTTCACCTTAATTAACGTCAATGCTCACGGTTCCGCGTGCCGTAATGAACACTGTCGTAATTAAACCTGTCCTATCATGTTCGTTATTTAACATGATAAGCGAATGAACGGTGAGGGCTGATAAGTGTTCATACTGGTCGCAGCAAGTTAAATAACGTTGCTAATGACACCGGGCTGTGTGGAGATGAGCAAGTGGCACAATGCTTATGCATACTTACACAACTACCATAGGAGTTCCTGCGTGAATTTGATATTTGTTTTTGTTTTTTGATGCCATAAGCCAAGGCCGATAATTGACAGCACGGCCTCGAGCTTGACCGCATAATGTTACAGCAACTGTGCACTAACTTGCATTACCAATATCAACAGCATACGCGCACTGCTGAATATCTCGCGCATACAGCGATGCATGACATCACAGGTATCCCTCAGTGCCATTACTAGTGGAGTTTCCCGTGCTTATATATCACATTTCGTGTTCTCGCTTTCCAGATCACGGTCAGTTTTCCCGTACTTACGGCATCGTTACGATGTTCATATTATACAGTCATATGCCACTGTAAAACAGTAACCGCGATACAACGAGATCAAGCTCCGAGTACTTTTCCTCGTTCTTTGCAAGCTGGTTCCGCGCGTACCATTTCGTTGTTACTCTATAGCATAGATAGAATGTTTTATTTTGTCTGCAAGAAAACAACAAAACCACATTTTATGGTGTTTAGAATATCGGTAGTTAGCTAGTCAATGTTCAAGATCATAAAAATTGCCGATATTCCAGGAAGGCTATTGAACTAAGCACCTGATATTAATTTATACGTATTCCTTCAAGTATTGCAAACACTAGGAAAGTCTAAAAACACAATTTTCCTTACATAGATACCCATAAGCGATAAGTTCACTTTCTTCTGCGATATACCGTAATAGGAGAGCGCGTTTTGATGGAGCTCATATTCTGCCATTTTGAAAGCTCCTCCTTTGGCGTGGAACAAGCGCTTCTGGATGTCGGATGGCAGCACAGGTCCCTGAAGAAAGCAAACAAAACGACTTTTCATCGGGTCAGCGGTGCTTCTCTCACCACTACGCCCAGCTTTCTAGTGTACAATATATCGGGAAAATGCTCCGTTGCAGGGCCTCGCCAGGACAAACCAATCCGTCACGCTTCTTATATGGGCCAGTGCCCCGGTTGCCCAAGCTCGTACCACTACCATGTAAGCAAGACAGAGTGGAGAAAGCGCCAACAATAAACGAAACATTTTTCACTCCGTTTCTATTTACTGGGTAACGCTAAGAAGGCTAGAAATACTTCTTTCGCTGTCCGAATCTGCGACCAAAAAAGTAGCATATGAAAGAAACATATTAGGCACGCCCTATTCTATTTCTATCAAAAATTCTGTCTCATACTTCTGTGTCACAAAATATGGCGTATTTATTTCGTGAAAAGCGTCGCAGGTGTAAACATGTTTGCCACTAAACGATTGGAGTATCTGTATACCACGTTTCTGCGACCGGCAGTCACAGTGCACTGCTTGCGCTCGCAACTAAAACAGCACGTAGCCCACTAGAAGCATGAATATGTGCACCAATGATATGGAATTTCACGTAAAATTGCATTCTCAAGCTGCAGCTGTAATTTATGAAGTGTAGCCATTTCGTAGAAAACGTTGCGGATCAAGAACGTCTGCGCATGGAAGCACACGGATAGAGGCTTCTATGGTCGCGCTATACTTGCATAAACTCCACAGCGTTGCCTGCTAAATGGAACGGAGCATAGGGGAGAATAACATGGTCATTGACCAAACTGTACACTTTTTGTTTGCCGTAGCTTAAAAGAACCAAAAAAATATCTGACGGCTCTTTTTACACTTTGAAATTGTGAGACTCTCAGCATCCAAATTCATCGTCTGTGGGGTATGTATGTCACAAAATAATTTTTTCAACAGCGGAGCTGTTCTAAGTCGAGCCTTCGCCATCCGTTGTCCGGTGCCACGCAGGGGAGACGGGGGGGGGGGCAGACCGCACGCCGGGGGAGGGGGAGGAGAGAGATATAAGAGCAGGTGTTTCGCCGGCGTTCGTCTTTTCGCCCCATGGATTCCGCTCGGCATGAGCGGCAGCGGGAGCTCCCACGGGAGCGGCAGCATGGACGTCGCACAAATCCCGAGCTTTGAGAGCTAAAAGCGCAAGCGAAGTGCCAGTGGCGGGAACCCGCTACCACCGAGGATCGAGAACGGGAAGCGCAAACCAAACTCTGGTGCGCTTCCCCCTCTTTCGAGAGAAGGCAACCCCAGCCAAGCGCCAGCAGAGGCAAGCTAACCCCCGAATTCGAGAGTAGAAGGCCGACCAGAGACGTAGACGCAGAGAGATTCCTCCCGCTGTGGGTGACGATCGACGGTTCAAGGGAGAATTCCTCGACCGTGAGTGCGGCCACAGCTGCAGGCTGTGTGACAGACTGGTGTTTGATCACAACCTCACGTCGTTGAAGAGTGTGCGCAATCCGGAACCGAAGCTCGAATTTAGCAAAAAGATGACAACGAGACAAAAGAGTTCCATGAAAATCGCGCTCAACACGAGATCAAACTTGAGAAAACGACCACCAGCTTCGCTGTTCTGAAAAAAAAAGACAGCTTCCAATGCGTGGAACTGGCTAATTAACTTTTTTTTTTTTGCTGGAGGTGCTGCTCGGCGCCAGCACATATTTGAATTGCCTCCCTTGCAATACCAAGAGTACTCCTTCTTTCATTCAACAGTGTTCGAGTGGAACAAACTTGACACTGATATAATTGACAAACATAATTTGGGTGATCGAAAATTCCAGGGTATCTACAACTATGAGGGGATTTTTTGCTGTGTGCATTCTTACTGCTTGTTTTTTTTTCTTTTTTGCGATGACATATGTTTACTTATCATGTTGATACCTTTTCCTTGACGAGTTTTACTCATATATGTTTGTCATTCTCATTTATTTTTACTTCTTATACCCTTTGTACCCCTATACGAACAACCCCTATCGTTTGGTTTAGCATTATTTCTAATAATTCAATTTTGATTCATTTATTTACTTGTTCATCTGATTACTTAGTTTATCAGTTAGTTAGGTAGTTTGTTTGTTAGTTAGTAATAAATATTAGAACTGAGCGCGGCCCTATTCGGGTGCCATTTTCTCTCCACAGTCGATGAAGAGGACGCTGGACACGGGTCGCCTGCTGCTCAGTACCAACGTGTACCCGATACCGGGGCTCATGGAGGACATGCAGCTCGCCAAGCTCAGGGGGTGAGCGCTGAGCACCCTGCATGGAGCTCCCAGTGCCACTGTCGCACTGAAACGAGGCCCAATTCCGTATCCGTTAAGCTCTTGTATTCAAATGAATACTTAGGATTCGTATGAATAATTAATGATGCCAAGTTGGTAAGTTGCACTCCTCACTTGACGAAGAGGCGGTGGGTGACATTTCTGTGACGTTCCCGCACCAGCTGCCTGTGATGCCGCCGATAGTGACAACATCAACTCGACAAGTCGCAATCGTTTATCGAAAGACAATCATGAAAAAGCAAGCTATACCACAAGACTTGGCAACTTTTTTAAAACCTTTGCGAAAAAGGAAACGGCATATATCCGCGGAAATGGCCTTAAATCCGTGACGTCACACTGACGCAACTAGCCTGAGGATTCGGGCGTGAAATTAAAGAATAAAGATGTACCTTTTATTTTCATCGCTAATAATGGACTTCTTCTCGCAGATAAACATAAATGAAGCTTTTAGAGACATCCTATTAGGCTAAAGAAATTTATGTTCCGTTGATGTCAGTGATCTCCTCATCAAGTGAATGGGAGAAAACCATGCGTGTGGCTTAGACGGTTAATTGAAAGATATAGCTTCTGGCTTTCTCATTTTGATGCAGCTTCTGTTTCTGTTTACCTTTAACATTTTCATAATTTTAGCTTTTCGATAGCCTTTGAAAACTTGAGCAAGCTATAGAAGTTGCCAGTGGGATTACATCAAAATAGGGCGCACTTTGAGAACTCACAGCCCACGTTCCTGTTGTTCTTGTGCCGTACTGCAGGAACGTGCACCTGATGGTCTTAAACCCCTGTGTCGACACCTCCGAGCCGTGTCCCCTGACGGGGACCCAGAGCTGGGTTAGTACATGGGCCATGTCAACGTGCTCCTGTTCTTTCTTGTAAATTAGGTCCGCATTTGCGGGACGTGTAGCTAACGGTCACTTGGATCACGGACACCCGACCCACTGCTTAACTGAATTGCCGCAAAATCACAAGTGTAGGTCTTAAGCTGGCTAGATCTTCCAATTTCTTGCCCTGAGACTTGACAGACCCAAGAAGGGCACGTACTACCTGGAGCGTAGCAAAGGAGCAGGCGTTTCGCGGGCACTTGTGGCAGTGACCGGCTCTGTTATATGCGGAATCACTCAATGTCACAATAAGCGGTACGTAGATATTTCAGTGTAACAAACATGCTCCTTCAACGGCCTATTTTTTTTTTATTTAGGCGAAGCTTCCGTTACTATCGTCCCCGGTGTTGGATGTTTCTGCTCAGTCAATTTCTCGCCGAGTAAAATGGGCCTGCAATACTGTAGAGAGTACTTAGCTAAAGAGGCCGATCCCAGAGAGGGAGAGTAATCAATACTGGACCAATCCGCGAGAAAGTAAAGTCCACGGTCGCGGGGATAGCGTGGTGGTAGACGGCAAGACGCAGTACGCCGTCTGGCTGGGTGGTCATGCCTTGGCAATGCTGCAAAACGCGCTGCAGAACACGAACAATTAACAGTGTTCATATGACACGGCTAAGAACGAGTACGAAAAGAACACAGAGAACATCAAGGGTGCTTGCTACGAGCAGTTAAACACGCGTGACCGTGAAGCCCGCAAAGCCGTTGCAAGGGGGCAAAAGCGAGAACCGTTTCTTGTGGCGTCCTTGTGAATGAAACAAAATTACCCGTATCGTGAGAGCCCTTGCATGGCGTTCCATGCAGTGGAGTGCTTCAATGAACGTTTCAATCTTCGCCTAACGTTGATTCCAACAAATGCTTTGGATACGTCCTAAACTCTCGCGCGTCAGCAGGCAACGCATTCCACGTACATGTTCGTAAACCACGCAGCACTCTGCTCTGGCCGCCTTCTACTCCGCCACTGGCAACCTGGCGCACGTCGTCATGACCGTCCAGTTTCCGGGCAGCGCAAACTGGACCGAGGCTCACGTGAACGCCCTGGTCGAGAAGGTGAGGCATCCGCCAATCGTTTTTCGACCCCGCCGGCCATGTGCGCACAATGAAATAAAAACTAGACCGGGCGGCTTATAGCCCAAGATTTCATAGGCATGGTGTGCGTGTGTCCCCCTCCCACCTCCCCCGAGTTATCGAATTATTCACCTATCCGAATCCAATCTCCAGTACTCAACACCAGCGCTGATGAACACCTTATTCGTGCATTCAGTGAGTTATTCTATGTAAAGCCAATATTCACTATACTCAAGTCTGATGCAACCGCCAATAAACAAATTAAGCCTCTTACATCATTTTTTTTATTATTTCACTTTCAAGAATTTCTGTGCACAAATCACACACGCGAAATCCCCAATGGTCAGTCCTCGAGGTTCCTTCCCAAAGGCTGTTCGAAAAAGTGTTGGTAGTCCATCTCCACATACTAGAAAACATCCGTTGCAGAACAGGAGTACACAGAGCACCAAAGCATTTCGTCCATACCTTCTTGCTCACTTAAAAGACACTCTGGCGACTTTTTTTATTTTTATTGACCTTAATACAATGTTTAATATACGTTCTCTTTTGCTATGATTATCTGTGCCAAGCGATATGACTAATACTAGTCCTTTAGTTTTCCTGAATATGAATTTCAAAAATTTGTTGTCTATTTTCGACTCATGCTCACGAATGTATAACATTTTATTGGCCACCCTATGTCTGTGACGTCAGAGAACACTGTCACTTCTCCCAGAAGCGACCTAGCTGGCTTATTTTTTTATGAGACAACGGCAGAAAATCAGAGTAAGGGGGAGAGGAGGCAGAGAATGGGTGGAACCGATGGAGTCGCGAAACACGTGAATAACAGCCTTGTCACTTTTCGCTCGCAGTCCCCATAAAAAATGGGGGAGAGGGAAAAGGTCACCTGAGAAGGCAAGGAAACGCTACTACTATAGACACGACAGTAGCGGCGGGAAAACTGAAGGTACGGTGAAGTGTATGAGGCAATGACAATGCTCAACCCTCTCAATGATTATGAACAATGACGCGCAACAACACATCACGCAAACACATCTCCCTGTGTGTTCTGTATACTGCACAGACTAACAGCGGTGGTGCACGCAAGGTAACGTTTCATACCAACTCACCACACTTGCACTGGATTAAACGTAGAAAAAGTTAAAGATTCGCCGCCCACATCACCGCTAATTGTCGTCATTCAAGAAAACGCCACAGAAAGTTTCGCATTTCATCGATTCCCACAGTGTGAGATCCGCATAATTTTTTTTACAAATGACTTTAGTCCATTATTTGGTACCAACAGCCTTGCCTGATCAGCAACTACTGACCACTTATTATTATGAGGTAAAAGGCGTTATGCGCAGAGCTTACTGGGAATGAATGGCAGACGACAAGGCCGTGAGGTGATCTATTGTTTCCCGTGAGAAGTTGCAGTCAGGAGAAGTTAAACTCTGCTGAGGGGCAAGAGATCGGAGGCAAGTGGTTTTGCTTTGTTGGCAGCAAAATCTTCAGCACTCGCCATCCGCAAACGCTGCTTGAGCCGACATCGATCGCGCTCAGCCGAGGTTACGCGTATCACAGTCGACAAGTTAGTGCGGATCTACTGCTGGCGGAACTGAGCGACTGACCTGAAACTCAAAAAAAAGAAAAAAATCCATCAGAATGACGAAAACTGCTTCTGAAGTTCACCTTTTATCACACGGATGTGAAATAAACCATCGTTCATTTCGTACAGGGCACACACGAAAAGCTAGCAGCGAAGACACGACGACACTACTCGAACTCGCCTGCATTTCCCTAAGATCGATGTGACTACGTACTTTTATGTGTTATTATGCTGAATCATTATTTAGCTTCCGAAGTGCACTGTTTGCATCGTATCCCGAATGGACAGCAAGCGGATACCCCTTTGATACCACAGCGTAAACAACCACGCCGCGTTCAGTGGTGACAACGGTGTCAAAACTGGCATCGGCGTTTCCGCAAGATAAGTCCGCGTTCTCTAAATGAACGATCATACGCGCAAAGTCTTAATGTATGTAGACTTCAGGGAACACATATATTGGGTACGTGATAAGAGTACGAAGAATTATAAGTAGGCAGCATAACACCGCCTTCTATGATCTCCCACTCACTGTTTTCGATGGTGTGTGGTCGCGCATATCGGCGCGACCTATGCCACGGTGCTACCAGTTATGCCATGGTGCCTACTTGCACGCGATTTGAATGTTTTGCCATGTTTTGAAATTAATTGATGTCATTGATGAGCGGCTAGCATTAATCTCAAGCGAACTGTGAGCGGCAATTGTATGTGCCGATGCAAATAAATGCACCGGTT
The DNA here is from genome assembly GCF_038994185.2 of Dermacentor albipictus. Classification (NCBI taxonomy): domain Eukaryota; kingdom Metazoa; phylum Arthropoda; class Arachnida; order Ixodida; family Ixodidae; genus Dermacentor; species Dermacentor albipictus. The sequence goes on along the minus strand of NC_091822.1, from coordinate 70,752,393 downwards.
GGTGCTTTGGACTGAATGTGTTACGCGCCACAACCACGATCTGATCATGAGGAATGCCGTAGCGGGTGACTCCGGATTAATTTTTACCACCAGAGGATCTCTAACGTGCCCCCAATGCACGGGACACAGGCGTTTTTGCATTTCGCTGCCTTCGAAATGCGGCCGCCGCGCCGGGATTTGCTACCGCGACGTCGTGCTTAGCAGCGCAACACCATAGGTGCTAAGCCACCGCGGCAGGTGGTGCTTTGGACTTTCAGCGGCGTTCTTGTGGGATACAAATGCGCAAATCGAGCTCCACATCTTATATCGAGTATGCGAAGTGCTTCCCTGAGAAGAGGTAAAACACCTAAAATAGCAAGCAGCACGCATTATAGACTTCAGAATTTGTTACTTATACTGGCAGCACTGTCCAAATAAGCAAAGAAGACGGCGACATCCAGGTTCGAAGCGACTCTTTCGCTTGATGCTGCGCTCATGCTTCTCGTTTGGGGCGTCAAATCGAGGTGCGACACCGTTGCGACGCCATTTGGTGCTAGAGCGGGCGGAGAAAGAGGCCCGATGTGGTCTTGAACTGTTTCAAAGGAGACGACCCGGAGGTGACCCTCATTTCCAAACGTCACACATCGTTGCCAAAATGGCGGTTGGTGTCGCTGATAGGCGTTGAGAGGCAGCGATTCCAAGTTGAAATTTCGCGTTAGAATGTGTGCTGCGCCCCCAGGTTCTTTCTTTTTTGTGTGTGCGTTTAAAACCACATTTGGGCCTCTACTCTCACTTACATATATAAACTGAGAACTCTAGGACGGCAGTGTCATTGCCCCTTTAACCTAGCGTTCGCTGTCGTTAGGGAACTTTTATTAATGTACATAACAAACTCTCTGAGCCTCTCTTTATGTTTATTAACGTATACGAATTACGGCAGACACCGACGTGAGCAGCAATGCTGGCGGTTCGATTTTGCGACAAAGACTACAACTATACACGCGGACAATTTTCTGCGGCAATGAAGGGGAAAGCTCTTGAAGATAGTCCAATAGTCTCATTCCCATTTGTCTAGGCTGGAGGGCAGAAAACAAGCAACTGTCATACTACCAACCTTGTATACAGCAAAACAATAATACGATACTTAGGGTCCCATATAAATAATTTTATTTCTTTTTACTCTTCCTTGTTTACCCAAATGCGAAACTGTCGTAAACAGAAAGCGCTGCCGAAACCTGCCGGACTATTTGGCGCAATAACACATGTGCAGAAGCTACGCTCGTCTAGCTTTCGTTTCAGTCCCGCAGAAAGTTGTGCAGTACGCACAACCTAGGGTCCGAGATCTCAGAGGCCATGCCCAGTACTGCAACTGCAAGGTCCATTTCCAGACTCGCGACTAAACCTCATCGTTTTGTACGGCAGCGTGACGTCACGGACTTCTAACCAATCAGGGCTGGTTAGAAGACCGGGCTGTTCCGGCACAAGAAATGTTACCGAAACTTTGTGGGTTGCAGATATAATTTCGTTATAATGCAGTGCTGGTCCTTCCTCGACCAGTGAACAATTAACTATACGGACCCGACCAAATTCTGTCAAAGTCCGTGACGTCATGGCGAGCTTATGGGCACCGTCGCCACCCCTCTTTTGTCATTTCGTCTTTTCTGTCTTACCTAGCTAAACTAATTAAATTCTGGGGTTTTACTTACCTGGGCTTACCGTTCTGGGACATTATGTGTATAACTTTGCAGATCCAGTGTCTGCATTTGTGTTGTATGGTTCTCTTTTGTCCATGTCTATACGCCTTACCTTCTTTCATAATGAATGCCTACCAACTGCCTCAACTTTCTCTAATTCTGTTATCTATATATTTTTTATTCGTTGCTTTGTGTTTTCTTTCTGTCTTTTTTTGGACTGTAAATGCATACGTAATAGTCAATACGCTTTGTGACCAGCTAGTTTTATTAGCGGAATAGTAATTCATTGCATGAAAAATGTTTTGTTTTGGACAGTGCATTTCGCTTTGCATTTCATTTTGCAGTTTGTTGTGTAGGATGCGCAACCGCTGTTATGCATCCATCTGCATCATACGCTGGCACTCTCGGACTGTGCTGGTTGACGAGGCTAGTCAAGCGGTGGCTAGCACTGCTTCTTTTCTGTCTCGCCGCCCACGGTTTTGTCCGTGAAACTGAACCAAGAGATTATGCTGATATGAAACCACGAAATCATTATGAGGCACGTAGGAAGCACGGCCTTACAAAGCTCCCTTTTGTGGAAAAAAAAGTGTCCGTCTTGATATTTCAGAAGCGGAACTTAAGCATTCCTTTTAAAACTTGCGATGTGCACAGGGTCCGTACAAGGGCGAACACAAGTCTTAGCAGGTCCCCAACCAGCAGTGTTCTTGACTTGGCACTGACGCGATAGGAACCGGGTAGCTTCTCGAGAAAGGCCAAGCACCGAGCCACAGACAAAGGAGGGAGGACGAGTGATATGCGCAGGAAATTGTCGGGCTGGTGATAGCTTTATGCGTCACCAACCCTAATTGTCCATGACGAATGAGGATATACGTTTTGTTTGCAATGTAGTATTTTTTTTATTGGGAAGAGATAATAGAATGCGGCATCTGGAATGATTCGCTGGCTGGCTGGAAGCTTTCCACTGCGCGCACGAGGACTATCGGCCTCTGATCAATTCCTTGGTGCCTTAGTTTAAGAGGTCTCCGAAAGCTTCCTTTCTGTGGAGATTATTTTGCGATTAATACTTGGCTCCAAACAGGGTCTGATTTTGCGATAATTCTTGCCGCAAATATTAGCTGGAATCATGATTTTGAGTGCCAATATTTCATAAATATACGCTGTAACACGCTCAAAGAATGCAGTTAGCGTGCAAAGTTTTTTGTTCTTTTCTACTGACGTTGTTATAACAGAAAAACAGAAAACTTGCACGGAATTTATTTTTCAGAATTTTCTTTTCAAGCAAAAGTGGTAAAAACGAGTCTGCAATATGGGAGGTAGGAAAATCGAATTTCGCAGGTAGTTACGCTTAGCGCTCGTGCAAATGTTCGTCTTATTTCCTGCCGTTACATATATGAATGACAATATGATTAGGAATATAAAGCTCGTCGTAGTGGGAGATTCCGATTTATTTTGACAACCTAAAGTTCTTTATGGTGCACCCAAATCTAAGCATATAAGAGTTTTTTTTTCTAGTTGTGTTTTTTTCCTCCTTCTTCTTCCGCTCCCATCAAAATGCGGCCTCCACGGCCAGGACAGCACCCACGACTACGATCTCAGCAGCACATCATATCAACGGAGCTACCACGGCAACTGCGAAAATGAAGACACCAGAGTGTATAAATGTTTGTTTCGGTGATGGTTAGTTTAATGACAAGCAACTGTGTTTTTTTTTTGGGGGGGGGGATGTAATTCTATTGTATGCGCCAATGTAACCATGACGCTTATGTGCTTAATCCTTAAGCGGTAACTGCACAAGGAACGCCTTTGTGACGTATTTTCCGCGCGGCGTCTTCCGATATCGGTAGTGCTCGATAGTACCGTTTCTCGACAGCGGCGGCGCTGTTATCTATGCACCTTTATCTGCGCTGTTATCTATGCGTACAAAAAGCCGTAGTCGCTGCTAATGAGGCAATATGGAAAATGAGCCGAGAGAAAGGCTTCGAGGTTGTCGAAGTAAACAGGGAAGTGAGAAGTTGCGGTGGTTTTAAACGAGACGGGATCCACTTCAATTACAGGTTAGCACGAGAAGTGGGCTGGCGACTTGGTGGTCACGCTGTTGCTTTTTTAGGGGGCCCGCGGCCGCTCAGGAGGTCAGAGTAGATATTAATGAAGAAGGTCCCCTAGGGGAACATCAGAAGAGCATCGCCGTCGATAATAGAAAAATGAGGAAAACAAGAAAAAGAGCTCGCCATGCAATAGGTTACATAAACATGCAGGGCGACAGAAGAAAGGAAAAGTGGGCAGAGATTGAGGAGCAGTTACACAGAGAACAAATAGGGGTGTATGCTGTTGCAGAAACGCACCTTAGAGACTCAGAAGAGCCACCAGTTATTGACAATTCTGTTTGGGAAGGGTGCAACAGAACTAAGTCGGAAAGAAAGGGAGGGGGAGTCGGAACGCTCATCCATCAGGGAGCCAAATGGAAAAGAGTAAATTCACAATGTCAAGAGCATCTTTGGTTATCAGGTACAATGAGTGGGAAAGAAACTTGGCTGGGCGTTACGTATTTGTGGACCGGAAAAAATTACACACAGAAGAATAAAGAGTTAGTGGAATGCATAAGCGCTGATATTAAGGGTTTCGGGTGTGGTGCTGAAATTGTCCTATTAGGTGACATGAATGCCCACATACAGGAATTAGATGGCTATACGGACAATAACGGGAAGTCAATGCTGGACCTTTGTGAGCAAAATAACCTCGTGATCGTGAATACAGGGCCTAAGTGTGAAGGACAGATCACGTGGGAAGTGGGAAACCGGCAATCGACCATTGATTACTGTCTGATGACAGAAGGAATTCATGATAAGTTGAGAGAAATGGTCATCGATGAGGAAGGGTTTAACAGCATAGGGAGTGACCATAAACGCATCATATTGAAAATGGGATATGTAGTTGGCAAAGAGAGCAAGGAGAGCAAAATGGCCAGTCCAAATTTAAACGCTGAACAAATAGCAAATACAGTCACTAGAGTTGAGGAAGGACTTGGCAAATGGCCAAGTAAATAGTGGGAATATGGTGAGCTTATAAGTGTAATAACGACAGAAATACGGAAAGAGAAACAGTATGTTCATTGGAAAGGAAAAGAAACCGAAAAGCTCGTGGAACAAGGAGATACAAGAAGCGATCGCCGTACGACAGAAAGCATCTCGAGAGCACAGGCAGGATGAGAAGGGGCAGTTGCCAAAGGATGAAGTAACTAGTTAATGGGAAATATACCGGGAGAAAAAGACTATGGTTGAAATACTGGTGCAAGCAAAATTTAAAGGTGAAAGTGAACTTTGGTTGTCAGAAATACGTGAGAAACAGAAGCCGGCACCTAGAATATTTTGGAAACACATAAAATTATTAGGCAGGAAGTCAACAACAATACAACAACATATCCTAGACGAAGATGAAAACAGACTCGAAAGAGAAGCGGCAATAAATTACATCTGAAAAGCAACAGCCGAATCTTTCCAAGGCAATGACGAGGTTATACTTGTTAGAAAAAAGAGCATGAAAGAGACCGAAGGGGAAAAGAATCTGGTGCTAACAAATTTAAACTGGAAGAAAGCGGAAGAAAAAATTCCTAAGCGTACAGCCACAGGGCTAGACGACGCTCCCATTAGGCTGATAAATGAACTAGGACCAAAAAGTAAGGAAGCTCTGGTGAAAGCAGTGGAAAGAACTTTAAAAGATAGACGAATACCAGACAGTTGGCGACAAAGTACAATGAATTTGATTTATAAAGGAAAGGGGGAGAAAGACAGAATTCACTCGTATAGACCGTTGACCATTACATAGGTAATATATAGGCTAGCAATGCAGGCAATCAAATTAAAGCTTCAAGCATGGACAGAGAATAATAGCATTTTGGGAAAGCTTCAGAATGGCTTTAGAATAGGTAGGCGTTTGGATGACAACTTGTTTGTTCTTACTCAGTGTATTGAAATATCAAAAGCAGAAAGCAGAGACCGTTGTATGTGGCCTTTTTAGACATTACAGGAGCCTACGACAACGTGGACCGCAACATATTGTGGGATATCCTGGAAGGGGAAGGCTTAGGTAACGATTGTATACAGCTTTTGAGAGAGATTTACCTACAAAATACCGTTTGCGTCGAATGGGAAGGGATGAGGAGCGAGGAGAAAGTTCATATCAACAAGGGACTGAGGCAGGGGTGCCTTTATCCCCACTGTTGTTTATGGTGTACATGGTGAGGATGGAGAGGGCGCTAGAAGGAAGTAATATCGGGTTTAATCTCTCATACGAACAGGCGGCTGCAGTAATAGATCAACAACTCCCAGGTTTATTTTATGCGGACGACATTGTGTTGCTAGCTAACAGGCAAAGTGATTTGCAACGTCTGGCTAATATCTGTAAACAGGAAGGCAACGATTTAGGTTTGAAGTTTAGTGTTAGAAAATCAGGTGTTATGGTATTCAATGAAAACAGTGAACAGAGAGTGGAGATACCGGGCCAAGAAATACCTCGGGTAACAGAATATAAATACCTTGGTATATGGATAAACGAAGGCAATGGATATATGGAAACACAGGAAAGAACCATAACAGTAAAGGGGAAGAGAAATGCAGCCATAATGAAGCACAGAGCGCTATGGCGATACAATAGCTACGAGGTCCCCCGAGGTATGTGGAAAGGTGTAATGGTTCCAGGACTTCCTTTTGGAAATGCGGTTGTTTGCTATAAATCAGGGGTACAATCAGGACTCGACGGGAACCAAAGGTCAGTGGGTCACCTCGCATTGGGCGCTCACGGGAAGACTACAAATGAAGCGGTGCAAGGTGATATGGGCTGGACTAGTTTTGAAGTGAGGGAAGCTCGCAGTAAAATTGAGTATGAAGAACGGCTGAGGAATATGGAAGAAAGTAAATGGGCTGGGAGAGTGTTCAGGTATCTGTACAGGAAAAACATTGATTCACAGTGGAGGAAAAGAACTAGGAAGCTTACCAGCAAGTATGCGGCCTGTAGGGTGGACAACACAACAACAAAGGTCAAGCGGAAAGTCAGAGAAGCTGAATTAATCTCATGGGTGGCGGCAATGGAAAAGAAACCTGCCATGAGTAACTACTTAAGAGGAAAAAACGAAATCAGGAAAGAAACCATTTATGATAACTCAAAGGGAAGCTCATTACTCTTCGAAACGAGATCAGGATGCCTTAGAACACGCACCTATAAAGCGAGATATAAGAAGGAAGAAGCATGTGCTTGCTGTGGTAAAGCTAGGGAAACTACGGAGCATGATTTATTAGAATGTGAAGACGTCTACCCAGCGGTCGATTTAGGCACCACTGGCCTCCTTGAAGCCCTTGGGTTCAGAGAGAGCAGTGGTAAAGCAAACATGTCCGCAATAGACATTAGTAAGAGGCGACTGGAGGATTGGTGGAAGAAAAGTAGGGAAACGACAAAAGACGTACAAAAGCACAGTTCACAATAGGAGATCAGAAAATTTGGGCGTGGTAGTTCATAGTGTTTTTTTGTCTTTTTTCATTGTTTAACCTAGGTAGAATATTAGGCAGTATAGTAGCAAGAGCTTGGTGGCGCAACCCACCACCCCGTTCCAAAGGGGACGCTCATAACATCAATCGATCTTTTAAAACCCCTTAGAACGTCCATTGCGCCCTGCGCAATGACGTTGCTCCAAAGGCCACCCAAATCTATTTCGTGTAGTTATCGGTAAGGGGGAACGTTTCACGGGGTCAACTTGGGGACAGTGATAACCGCGCAGCTATCGCGCTGCCGCGTAGTCGCGGGATTATACGCCTAGCCAAGTGGAGCAACGCCTAAAGCCCAGTTCCACGTGTTGATCAGTGTATAACTAGCACGCGCGCTATACTTATCAGCGGGTGGTATGCACCTACCCGCACGCGTCAAATATTACGGTTGCACTTTCCTGTTTATAAACGCAATGGTATTAAACGAGCCTAACGCCAGACCGGTTAGGGAAATTATTGAGGCTGGCCAGATGTACGCACAATCTGCCACGTGTGTCAGTGTCCCGTCAGTTGCGCTGACGGATAAAGAAATATGTTATCTCCTTGGGCGTTGGCGTTCTTTTACAAGTTTTGCATGCGATTACGCAAGAGTTTTGTATGTGTTTATTGATTGTGCTTGTGCGGCCAGGGGGGGGGGGGGGACACTCCGTATACATCCCATTGGCCGTTTTCGAGCAGACGCTCTTTCGACGCTAGCGCCAAGGTCCCCTTCAGTTACGGCCCTAACCAATGGGCGACGCATTAAGCAAAATGGTGGCGCACTTGATTGTTTACGTTGTCATGGCAACAGCAACAGCAGCCGCGCGGCACCTCCTCTCCCAAACGTTATTCTTTCCTTTTTGTTTTTATTATGCCGACCCGCTCCACTCCCTTTCCCCCATGCCACGCGCGCCGCTCACTTTTTTTTGTTTTTACCCGTAAGCGGCGCGTTTTTTCTTCTTTTTTATAGCGCGCTTGTTGCCGCGCGCCACGCGCCAGCTCGCAAGCAATGCGCGCGCTACGCCGCGCATTCGCATTGCTTGCGAGCTGGCGCGTGGTGCGCCGTGGGCTATGCGTTGGTACGCACGCAGTCTTGCCCATACTTATATTATACCAGCATGTGCCGGGACATAAAAAAAATTCCACTTCCAACACAACAGATGTTTAGTCTCGCTTTATTGACTTCGTTTCCGAAAAGAGATTTTTCTTACAACGTGGTGTGATACACGCTCAAAAAATGAGCAAAAGTGAGAGGTGCATGACGTATACAAGAGTACTAAAGACAAAAGTTCACAGATGGTGAAATAACAAAAGAAAGTGCTAGAAAACGCGAAGGCCATTTCATGTACACACATATAAAAACAAGATTTTTATGTAACGTTCTCAAGACCTAAATGTAGACGAGCTCCTGATATGTGCACTAAGATATTGCACAAAATTGGACGACGTGTATGACATAGTCATGACAACTACAAAAAGGGAAAACTCACTGGTAATGGCAAAAACAATGACACGCAAAATACCTGAAAGATAGAATAAAATGCTAACATTGTTTGATTGAGCGCCATACCAAAGGAAAGCTTACTCAAAAATCTGCACGAAAGTATATGAAATGCTTGACATGTTCATTACTACTGAACAAATTGAAAAAAACATGGCAGAAAAAATAACATTGTACTAAAAACTGAAACACACACTATCACAATATTTTGCACTTGGCCACAACTTGAGTAACGGTGGCAAGGGGAACAGAAGGTTGTCGGCTTTTGCAGCAGCACATAGAAAACATTCGCAGAAAGGCTTATTCCTCAATCAAAGACCAGGTAAAACAAGCCAACACGACTTTTCTTTCTACCCGAATGCAATGCTTAGCAATAAAATTACGTCACTTAAGGCACTAAGTCGTACCTACTGGGCTCTCCCTTGTATAATAAACACGAACTGCAAAAATCTGCATGTAGGACACTTGCAATGCTCATGCTTTCCAGAGGAAAAGAAAGCGTATCATGCCTACACATGAAGGTTGTTCGCGCGGTTTTCCCATCGGGGGTTACTGTGATAGTACACAAACACTAACAGTAATTTTTCAGCTGTTAGTTGGTTTGTAGAACGTGATACACAGAAAAAGCACTGAGGGCGGTATGGAAAGCTGGGCAAGGTACTCAAGTTGCAGAATGAGACTTGGCACAGAAAAACACAAGTCACAGACCAGGTGTCAATGAGGAGGAACATGTATTTGTCAGCTTTCTCTACCGGGAAGAGGCAAGTGTAGCACAATCAAGGCGCAACGACGTCCGGAGCCTCATGGTGTACACAAATGGACAGGGCTGTACCGTGTACATGCGCCTTCTGATGTCCTTGGGTCTGAGCGCTCACCTGTTGTCTTTAGGCACCCGGAACAACCTTGCAGGACTTGTTTTTGAGGTATTTGTGCACAACTGCACGATGCACGAGCGGTACGAGTCGTGAAACGGGTGAAACATCGCGGAGCACAAGCACACAGCTACCGAGGACCACAGAACAGGCGAAACTAGCCACGTCGGTCAACGCACAGCAGCGCACGCATCTCGATGACAGTAGATAACAAAAGTAAAGCGTTACGTAGCGGACTAAGCAGCAGCCGGGCCGGCGGAGATGGCACGGCGGCGCGGGCGCGTAGACAGTCGAAGGTGAGGGAGTTGAGAGAGTATTACGAGAGAGGGCGTAGGGAGAGGAGTCGATTGGGGGGGAAGGGCTTGGCCACCTGGATCGGCGCGCGTGCGCGCGACGATCTACGAGGCCGTGCAAGGGAAACGGATTTTTGCGTCGCCCATTACAGAGATGGCGCAAATTTCCTGTGCCACCGGAACCGGGGAGTGTCCCCCCGCCCCTGGTGCGGCCCTCCACTCCCTCGAAAACCTTCATTTAAACTTCAAGCTGTAAGTGCGCGTCTGTCCTGTCCAGTCCGTTTCTTTCCGCCTGTATTTCCGCTCAACGGCACTGCATGATGCATCAACTGGCCAAACAGTCTATGCTTCTGCTGGTCAACGTTTGTTCATAGTATTCCTGCTTTCAAACACGTCAGCACCGCATTATTGAATAGCCACCTGCTTAGTTTGCCACTGTTCGTCACTTTATCATCATATCTGCCTTCATGTCTAAGCAATCTGCGTAGGGGGCAGCTCCACTTTCTCAAGCGTTATTTTCTTTGATTGGAGAAAGGAAGTGCAGATTTTAAAAACTGAAAAAAAACATGAAGATAAAAAAGTTTACATCGCGATCACATCTCGCATGAAGTTGAACTGCAGCTTTCTCTTTTGTCTTCCCCTTTCTTTCCTTTTTTTCGCGCTGAAGGGTATATCTACTATGTTGGGTATAACTTGTCTCCTTATATGGAAGCACAAGACCTGCGGCAGACGAAGAAAATCTTCGAGTTTTGTTACAACGAAAAAAAAATGTGTCGTATGTTTTTAGCTGAACACAATTAACTTGATATAAAAGGGCTTTCATATCGCCATGGTACGGTATAAAGTGTCTGTTCAACCGGTATGAAGGGTCCGAACTTAGAGAGCCGAGCAGGCGAAGCATACAGGAACATAGAAACACACCACGAGCACTGACGAAAATTTGAGAGTCCGAGTTCACAGTTGTCCGTGCGCAGGATCTGTTTGATGCCAGTGTCCTGTTCAGCAACACGGGGGATGGGTTAACTGAGAATGTGTAAGAGCGAGGTTGAAGATTAATATGCAGAAGACGAAGGTAATGTTCAATAGCTTGACAAACGAACAAGAATTCATGATCGTCAGTCAGTCTCTAGAGTCTGCGCTGGACCACGTGTATGTAGACCAATTACAGGGAATTCTGATCATCATAAGGAAACTCGCTGAATAATAAAAATGGCTTGCACTGCATATAGCAGTCATTACCAAATCCTGACTATAGGAGCATATCACTGTCGTTACACATAAAGGTCTACAATCGTTGCGTTATACCTGCCTTAACATATCGGACAGAAACTTGAAGGCTAACGAAGAAGCCTGAGAACGAGTTAAGGACCGCGCAAGGACCGTGCAACGAAAAATATTAGGCTTGAAGTTAAGAAACAGAATGGAGCGGTGTGGATCAGAGAACAAACGGGGATAGCCGATATTCCAGTTGGCGATAGGAGAAAAACATTCAGCTGAGCAGCCCATGTAATCCGTAGGGGAGACCGCCGGTGGACCATTAGGGTTACAGAATGGGTTCCAAGAGAAGGGGAGCGCAGTCGAGGACTTCAGAAAATTAGGTGGGGTGATGGAATTGCGATATTTTCAAACGGAAGTAGGAATTAGCCAGCCCAAGAAAGGGATAATTGAAGTAGTAAAGGCAAGGCGCAGAAGACCAGGACTCAAGACGAACACAAACGACAGGACCGGCGCCTTCTGCGCCTGCGGTTCTGCAGTCTTCTGCGCCTTGCCTTTACTACTTCAAGCATGAACCAACTAGCACAAGCGAAAGTTTTACTTGATGATAATTGAAATTCGCTTGGAGAGGCCCTGTTCCTGCAGTCGATAAGAATTGGCTGAATATTATTATTATTATTATTATTATTTGCATCGCAATATTTACCTCTTCAACTTTTGTTATATGTAGATAACCAAATGTTATCTCATTCTTTTCAATTTCTTGCCTTTCGTTTTATTTTTTTTTTCATGTCTCATCAATTTATGTATATTTTTTGCCTTTTCTATCATATTCATTAGCACGGTCCTACAAGCCAACTGAAGCTTAGACCGGCCTGCTTGTGTTGTTTTGTATATTTTGTGGCAATAATAATAATAATAATAATTATTATTATTATTATTATTATTATTATTATTATTGTTGTTGTTGTTGTTGTTGTTGTTGTTGTTGTTGTTGTTGTTGTTGTTGTTGTTGTTGTTGTTGTTGTTGTTGTTGTAGTTGTTGTTGTTGTTGTTGTTGTTGTTTGCCACCGGCAGACTGCCTTCGTCAATCACTACCCAACGTCATTATTGGCTTTCACCGGCACTGGCGAACATTTCCAGCGTCAGAATGTTCGTGTAAACAGGGACCGCCGCTGACGTGGCCAAAAAATCTCCGAAACGGACCTCGAGGGCCGAACAGTTGTTGGCGCCCTCTGTTGTGTATCTCTGCGTTCTTTCGTCGGTTCCGCTCTAAAGTTCGTTGACCACGGCAGTTGACTTTCGACAAGACTCGGCTAGGGTGGCTAGAATGGGGAGGTGTGAAGACCGGCCTCCGGAAGCTGGCCCCAAAACGCGTTCCTGCCACGTGACGGCGCTGCCGGCCGGGGCGCCGTTTAGGGCGCCGTAGTTTCTCGGGGCGTCTGCATACCTCCGGGCGGGAAAATGATTTGGTAGCGCTTAGTTTTTGCGTTTGAATGCGTTCAAATCTGACCAGACTTCTTTCTCTACATTGTTGATGCTGAGAGAATTTAGTGATGTTTCGCTGCTCTCATTCCACATGGAAACAGCGAGCACCGACTACGCAGCCGACACAGCAATGCTTTTTGCGACCACCTCTTGCCGAGATTCGCGCGCTTATGCCTTACCGAAAATATAGTTCATAGGAATTGCCACGCAAGGCCAGCGCATTGGAATAACCTTGAATGTGTCGCCCGCACATAAGTCACATATTTGGGATTGTAACATTACTTTAAATGGAGGAAGTTCATGCAATATATCAGCATTGTGGTGAAGAAATTCTAGAAAGTCCAAAGCGCTTGCGACTTAATACATGTTTATTGGAAATAACACGGTTAATGCATAACATCACATTTAAAAAAAAACGCAGGGCTTAACCTTCTTGGCTTTGTTGTGGATGACACATAGATTTAAGCTTTTGAGGAAAAAGTGAATATATATGTGTTATACAATAAAACCTAGACACCGATCCTGTTAGATCAGCGGAATGCCTCCTGCAGCCAATCTGTGGCACATTGGCTGCTAGAAGCAAGAAATTCTTGACACCTTTTGCGTGCAGTCGCGTAGTGCTAAATGCACGAGTGAACCGGTCCTCGAGTGTCTGAATGAGGTTGTATAGACATGCTGAGGGATACAGAAGCAACCCCCCCCCCCCCAACCACCCGAGACGCGGTCTCGTATGACAACAGCAGAAGTCGGTCGAGAATACAAAACTTGGACCATCTGCAGAAAACCCACACTAAAACCAGCCTCTTCTAGAACACGGAAAAGGTACCTATGGCTAATGATGTCGAAAGCCTTCTCCGGATCGAAGGAGCAAAGAATACCGGGAAGTTTCCAGGTATTTCCCTCCAGGAGAAGGTCCCTCACTGCTAAACCGTGTCGAGTAGAGCGCCCCTGGACACTACATGCCTGATATGGACCCAAAAAAGTGCTGAGCACTGGTGTGAGTCGCGTACACAGGCACTTTGCTATGAGCTTATAATCGCAGTTCAGAAGCGTGATTGGACGCCATGCTCTCAGATCGGAGCTCCTCGACATCGTCCTTACAAAGGAGAGTGATTAGCCCCTCTCGTTGAGACGCTGACAAAGTCCCTTCACCTATAGTAGCCTGTTCACCAATGATGTGAACGGCTTCACTAACAGTGTCCAAAATTTAACATAAAATTCGACTGTCATATCATCGGATCCTGGACTGCGATTACGCTTCATAGACCAAGGCCGAAAATAGCTCGTCCTCATCTATGGCTGAGTCGCACGCTTGTGGCGGCTCAGCTGGTGAAGCAAACGGAAAGACAGCTGGAGAGGCACACAAGGTCATGTAAAACTGCCTCGCCAGTGCAAGAACTCCATCTGGTGAGTCGACTATGCTACCATCACTTGGATCTATCAGGGAAAACAGAGTTGTGTTCTTCCTTGAAAGATGCTTCCTTGAAAGCCACCCTAACTCGGCCGCGGGACCTCATTAACTCGCTTTTTGCGAAGGCAACTTTGAACGCCTGCCTCGCGTGTTTCGTGCCTGCTTTCCGATCCGACCGCTTCGTTTCAATCAGCGCTGTCTTCTCCGCGGCGCTCGCACTTGGCGCAGGCTCGCTTCGTGCGCTGGGCCAAGCTGCGGGGCGTGGCGATCAAGGGAGACTGGACGGCGAGCGCGTCCGCGCCGTTGCTTCGGGCGCTCGCCGGCTACGAGGCTCCCCGGAACGACTTCCTGGACTGGCCCGCCAAATCCAAGCCGTGAACGCGCATGCGCGGCCCTCCGCCCCGTGCGCGCTGGCATGCCAACGCGTTCACAATGCGGGATTCATTGCGGGATTCGCGGAAACGCGCCTTATATTTTGTGCGCTGGCTTCAGCTTTCTTTCTCTCGCACTACAAACGTCACACGCTCGCGCTCGCAAACGCCTTGTGGCACCGTTATGCGAACTTAGTGCAAAAAATAGATTCTACAATGTACTTTGTCTTTGCAACGACCTTATCTTTTTTAGTGCGCAATTATCGCGCAGCACAGATCGTCCATCTTCGGGCGGCGAAGCTGTGGCACGAGCAAAGTGTATGGACGGGCCTTCGTGGAGAGGGACGCTATGGATTGGGGCTGGGGGCGGGAGAGCTGCCGGTATTGGTTTGGCACCAGCCCTGACATCCCGCCACGTGACTACCTCACCGATTGGCATGTTGCGCTCACCCGCTGTGCGCGTCGCTGTCACGTGGCAAACTGGCTGGTCACGTGCCAATGTCACACATGACCAGCTACGTTTGCGCAGTCACCCCGCAGAGGGGCAGCACGTCGTCATTTCAGCACTAGCTCCCTCAGTGTGCTAGTGTCAGGTGATTTGTTTGCGTGTCGAGCAGCGCCATGTCACCAATTTCACCACTTTTAATATTCTAACCAGCCCGACGAATGTTATGTCAGAAAAAAAAAGGTTACGTTATTGAATGTTACATTTGCTAGAAGATGCCGTTGTAAGACTCAAATAGAAAGAGCTCTAAGTGCTACTGCCGAGCAATGATGGCTTGCACGTTTAGAAGCAGATGTACAGTCGACTGATTGTTTAACAGCATCGCGCGACCGTCGACTGGCCGGCCAATCATCGCCTTCTAACGGCGCGAAGCGATGACGCTGCTCAGCAAGAGCAGCGCATGCGCACCAAGTTCACTCGAAGTGCTGGTTTCGTCTGTTAGGCTCTTCCCATCAGTACGACATAGCCACTGG
This sequence comes from Dermacentor albipictus, assembly GCF_038994185.2. NCBI lineage: Eukaryota > Metazoa > Arthropoda > Arachnida > Ixodida > Ixodidae > Dermacentor > Dermacentor albipictus. Next base: position 70,737,078 of record NC_091822.1, on the reverse strand, counting down.
CATGATTAACTCAGTGGACGCTTCCCTGCTTATCGGAGTTAACAAGTGCGCGTGAGCCCGGACGCAACCTCTTTATAGCACAGACCGCTGTGGTCCACATGTACCTTAACATAAATAACAAAGGGCGCAGAAATAAGAAATCGTTGATGCAGCAGGTTTTTCCGAGTTTCATGATTTTATTTTTGCAATTTTAGCAAATTCCTTGCTGCACGTGTTTAAAAACAGATACTCGCCGACGAGTCTTGTGGCTTAGTAGAACACGGCGTCGCTTCTTTAATGTTTGATTTCATTCGCCACCTTGCACTAGTCTAAATAAATGATTTCGTGCTTTATAAAAAAGATACGTATTTAGTAACGCTGTGAATTTCTCGCCAGCTGAGCAGCACCAGCCATACGCCGCAGTAACGAATTGTACAACGCAGGCACGAGGTCAACGTCGTTTTTAGGATCTTGCATTGCGCCTTAACAGATTACCAGAGTTGATCGGGTGTCACGTTGTGCAGACCCATCCTTCAAAGGTTTCTCTTCATTCTGCCCCACATATTCTCTATAATGTTAAAGCTCGGCTCCCTGCGGTGGCCATGCCAGAGCCGTAACCACCATTTCCTTAAGGTGGGCCTTCACAACGCGGGCAGTGTAGTCCTATGAAAGGTCCTGCCGGAGGTTGGAGGTCAAATCAGCCTTTCCTAATAGGACCATCGAGCAAGTGGGGCAGAAGCTGGCGGTCAATGATGCCAGCGTAGTTTTCGGAGCAGAATCGACGTGCAATTCGGCAGATGTGTACACGGGTGACTATGCCGCAAACGTTGACGCTGTGGCGACCACTTGCCTTCAAGTCCTGGGTGCGGTGAGGTCATATCTACAATATGGAAAATTGGGATCTCTTTATATTGTAAGGTTAAATCCCCATCCTCGCAAATGCTGAATAGCGGACCAAGACACCTCGCGAGAGCCGGACGGTAAACTTTGTGTTCCTGCTTCCATTCTATGCAGAAGGTTCCCTCATCTGTAAATGCCACTCTGCTCCAATAATCCACTGTCCACTACAGGTAATCGTCTGCAAAGGCAGCCTTTCCGCCTTGCGACTTGCCGTGGGCAACAGATTTTGAGCCGCACTTCCTTTCCTTAATCCGGCTTTACGGAGTCGTCGTCGCATAAGATCGTAACAAACGTCCTGTCTGACAATAACTTCCACCTGTCCTGTAGTGAGGAAAAGATCCCACCGCAACTACAGTGACGATGGTCATATTCTGTTCCTCCATTGTTTTCCGCTTCAAACATAGAGCTGCGTCACCAATGCGGCCTTTGTCATGAAATGACTGCATTGTTCTAAATATTATGCGTCGTATGTCGACTATTTCGGCTCATTCTATCTGCGCGTCGCTCGGCCTCCGACAGTTTCGATTTCTTTGATATGCGAGGTGATAATAATCCTCACGCCAGGCAACCACTAAAGAATGGCGCGCGACCAGGCGAAAGTAATATATAAATAATAATACAGGCGTCAATATATTTGGCTTATTGGCAACGCGCCTCAGAGTTTGCGCCGTGCTTGAAACTGGATGGAAAAGTTTCCATGATGTTTAAAAAAAGCGCTAACGACACAGGACACACAAAAAGCGGATGGGACACACACGGCGCTGACTTAAAACTGCGTTTATTGAAAATAAAACACATCTTTACTTTTTGAAACTTTACATCAAGCGTTCGAGTACAGTCATTGCTAATAAAAGCACTTGTCATTACCAAAACATTGCCTCGTGTTCGCCGATGAGATTAACACCTTTGTTCACCCCTGTTCAACAAGCCCATTTCATTCGAAGATAAGCCTACGGAAGGCTGACTAACGCAGCCGCCACCTTTTATGGGTATGTGCCTCTGCGACATAAGAGTTACACACTCGTGATACGTAGCTTCACATGCGTCGTAGTTGTCTGTGCATGCAACCTCCCAGCGCCGTTCCCTGCTCGACAAGCATCACACATCGCATTCCGCCTCATGGTACCATTGCATGGACGTCTCACGTTGTGTATCCGCCATATTTGGTTTACATTTAATCTCATACAAATATGAAAACTGCGTGAGAATAAAGTTGTTACCCTTGCGGAGCGTAAACATACACATTGAGTGAGGTTTCACATAAGCTTCATTTCACATAGATATCAAAATGTGCGTTTGATCAGCATAATGTTTTTTTAGAATGCCATATACGATTCCTCCAGCGCGTATTTACCTGCGAAAGTATAAGGTGCGTTCTTGCAATTTTCGTAAATTTAATAACACATATTTATGCAAACGTACGTAAGTATAGGTAGGTGTATAGATACATACATACATACATACATACATACATACATACATACATACATACATACATACATACATACATACATACATACATACATACATACATACATACATACATACATACATACATACATACATACATACATACATACATACATACATACATACATACATACATACATACATACATACATACATACGTGCTTGTACATAGAGTAAACGTTGCAGCCCATGGATAGGGAAATGGTTCCACAAATTTGAGGCAGTGGCAACGTTGGTTTAAATGTTATCGATAGCCACGGTATCTGGTATAGCACTGCATACCATGTCTACAAATCTGGTCAAGATTAAACTGAAGGCTGGTATCTCTGCGAATCACTCCAAGTTGAAGGTTCCGTTCAATGCGTAAGCACGCGTCAATGCGTGTGAGAATCTGGACTCCTACGGCCGACGATGAAAAGATATTGGGCGCTGATTTACAACAAAGTGAGCAATGCACCGCGCTTACACCACGAGGAGCGAAAAATTGCTACTGACTGACAAAGTAGGTTATTAGAGACAAACTGCAACGAAATTGCACTTTATCTAAACTGGTTATGGATTAGTGGTATGTGCTACTGAAGCAAACTTAGTAAAGTTGGAGGGCGGGTAGCTGCCTCATTTCTTGTATTAGCAGCCTCTAAACAGCACATAAACAGACGGCTTATGCACCTAATGAAGGGAAAATGAGACATCCACCCAAACGTAGCTAGCTGCTACAAAGAAAAGCCTCGCAGTTGCAGAAAAATGCATCCCGGTACGGGACTCGAACCCGGGACCACCGACTTTCTGGATCAGCCGCTCTAGCATCTGAGCTAACCAGTCGACTAGCAGATGGCAGGGTGAAGTCGAATTTGTCAACAACTCAAAGCAAAGGCAAGAGTTTGACGTAATAGTTCTGCTGAAACTCGCAACAGCAAGTCGCCTCCGATAGTTACCAGCGTACCATGGGCAGCCGTGGACGGCCCATAATTCCTGGGGTCATGCCAGGGAGTAGAGCATCCTCAGTCATGTGTCGTTTCCAGCGATCAGAAATGACCGCGTTTTTTTTTTTCTCTTGAGTTTTGGTATCAAACACGTCTATATTTCCAAGCACTTCTTGATGCTTCTTCTAGCACTTCAGACGTGATGTTCGGCACGCAGGCTACTCCGAATGCCCGCTATATAAAACTGGACTGTGTATGCGGCCAAAAATGTTGTTGCAGTTGGTCGTTAAATTGAGGGACATCGGATGCCTGAAACAGAGCGGGAAGTCGGCTGATGTAAGACCGGAATAATTGGATATTGCTGGAACTTGTGACCTTCCTCTGGCCTTTGAAAATGCGTAATATAATCTGAGAAGCACAAGCGAAAGCAAAAAAAAAGAAAGAGAAACAGACAGAAACAAACAAATATTACATATTAGAATGGAGTACATAATTAGCCCCTTTAGTATTTCTGTTTTCTACCATCCATTTTAGAGCGCTGGAAATCTCTGCTAATCGCTTAGGATTCAAGTGTATTTCGGACGGAAGTGCGCAGTAACAGGAACAAGCAGGTTATGCAGCACACATGAGGCTAGATCAGTTTCGTTATAATACTTTGTAGCTGCTCTGCACGACTTTTATAGTTCTACTGAAGCGCCATAGACATTTTCACTGGGCGAGGAAGAAAGGGCACGCGGCGAGACTATCCTACTCTACGGTTTGTGCGAGGGCGCTGCTTGAATATGTTGCCTAGTGCTCCTGTACATGCCCCCGCAGTGTGCGGGATATACAGACACACTAGTGCGAACGATTTGGAAATGTTCTAGCTTGTTCTGCGTGAAATTTATTCGATGTCGGTTCATACAAGCTCGTCGAGAAACGGCTGTGTAGCCTTTCGGTGCAGCGGCAGCTACAGCATTGGAAAATTTATCTTGGCTGCGCAAACGCGCGGCGTGCATCAACAGCCGCGGTGTGCGCACATGTTGTGAACTATTTTGGCTGTATCGGGTTTTCACTCCACGAATATAACCGACGTCTTTGAATTGCCAGCATGAATTAGAAAATCTTCTACCTGAACACTTGGTGTGGGAACATAAGAGTGCGTGTACGGCCAACCCACTTCAAACCCGAATCATCTAAGCGCCAATCATTATAGAACACTTCCGTCAGCCGCCGGCGTAGTTCTCCTGCATTTCAAGTGTAGTAGATCTGAAATCACTATGTTATGCATGCGCTCTAGTCTACGTTAGCCTCTTGTATGATGCCGGTGGCGTTGCTCAACACAGCGCTCACTGCGGTTGGTAAACCAGCCTCATAGATAAAATCGCTGTGCTTCGGCAGTGCCTACTAAAGAGCAACTATTAAGGCGCTCGTTCCTAGGTTAAGTGCCAGCGTTCGCTAAGTGTCAGAATCCTGGTGGTAAGCAGAATCGCATACAGCCTGCCCTACTACCACCTCACACAGTCCGAGACGAAGCAGGCCGGCACACGTTTGAGGATGGCTTTCAAGACCGCTCTCCGCCTGCCGATGAGTACATCGACTGAAAAATTATTGGCGCTAGGGTTGCACAACACCCTCAGCGAACTGACAGAAGCCTTTTACGCCTCGCAACAACAGAGACTTGCGCGGACTCGCACGGGCCGGCAGGTCCTACAAACCTTGGGGTCCCCAGCTATAACAACACGAACCCAAGAAACCTGCTTGATATACCTCGTCACGTCCAGGACAGGTTTCACGTTGCCCCCATACCACGGAACATGGACCCTAACCTACACTCCAGCAGGAGGAGAGGAAGGGCCCAGTACATGGAGAAAGCATTCAGGTTCAATACCACGGCCCGTTTTACGGACGCCGCCATGTATGGGACGAACAACAAGGGCGCAGAGGCAGTGGCATGCGACCACCGAGGCCACGTTACCTCCGCTGTATCCACCCGCCCCTGCACGATTACGGAAGCCGAAGAGCTGGCCGTCGCATTAGCCATCCGCGAAAGCCTACACGCAAACCAACCACTGACGATCCTCACGGATTCCCAGCAGGCCTACCGCAACTTCCTACAGGGAAAAATTGGAAGACCTGCCGCACAAGTCCTTGCCCAAATATTCAAGGAAGACCCTGAGGACTTCACCACCCAAACCGTCATCCGGATACCGGGCCATACTGGCATCACGGGCAACCTGCAGGCCGACAGAGCAGCTCGAGGATTCATACATAACCGGGCACTCATCACGCCGGCTGCAGAAGAACCGGACCCTGTCGACCTCGAGTATTCAGCCATCGTGAACTACCACAGAGGGCGTCGCTTGCGATATCCACCACCCCATCGAAACCTAAAGATAGAAGATGCCACTGCCTGCCTGGCACAGGCACTTTCACGAACGTATACATATTACATCGGATACACCCCACAGCCTACAGGGACGAATGCCCATGGTGTGGGGCCACACCAACTTTATACCACATTACGTGGGAGTGCACACTACACAACATAGAACACCCCGACACGAACACCACAAGAGAGCAATGGGAGGCACTGCTGTCCAGCTCGGCCTTCGACGACCAGCTCATGCTGATGAAAAGAGCTGAGAAGATAGCAAGAGGCAGCGGAGCCCTGGTCTAGGGGCACCACCCATTAGCGGTTTTTCTGATTATTCTTTTAATAAAACTTATCTATGTCAGCATGCGCGCTGTTACACCGTGCGAACGCGCGCATGCCTCGTGCGTTCGTCATCTTCTTCCACAGCTGACCCCGTAGCCACTCTCCATGCCAGCATTCCCATACTGCCTCTCCCCCTGCGAAGGCGCTGACGGCACTCGCTCACTACCAGTCGGTGCGGTGATTTCGGTCTCAATTTTTTGACTCAATATACCTCGAAATAAAAGCACGTATAAAGCTGCGTTCAAATTTCCCATCAGGGAATATCGTAATGGTCGGATATTTCTTGCCCTGTAAAGCAATTAAAATCCAAAAGGGATCGCATAAAAGGAATTCGACGACTATGGTCGTCTTTCTTTCGCCAAAAAAAGAGGATGAGCTAACGCTGCAATAAGAGCTCGTGTGGTCATTCCGCATGCTTCTGCCATGTTCTATACAGACCAAACCGATGTATGACTCGGCAGCTACCACTGCTTCAGATGTCCGTGCAGTCCGCACTCAACCACTCGACAAGTGCCATTCGCACTGCGCCGAATGGTATGATTACTAACCAAAACTATTTTATTCGTGGGCGGAAACATCGTGCAATAAACGAGGTAGTCGAAAAATGTATGCAGATAACATTTTGAACGAATGTCAAAGTAAACAGCACAACGTATTCCGTAGCAGAACGGTACCCACGCTATCGGAATCGTCATATGTGTCCTAACTGCTCATCGCTGCTGAACCACAGATTAGAACTACAGTGAGAATGCTGCAGTAAGGTCACATTAGCGAAATAAATGTTTAGAAATACAACTGATCTCCGAGGCTGATTTCAGGCACAAACACGCGCGCACACATCGCGCTGAGTCAACACCGCCTAGATGGTATAGTATGAAGAACTTTATTTGGTCCTGAAGGTCAACCATAGGTTGACGCGGGCCGCTCCCACGTTGGGACTGTCAGGCCGAGCCCTTCAGCCACATTGCGGGCCTTCTGGACTGCCCGTAATTGGTCAGAGAGTGATTCGCTGTGTAGCATTTGCCGCCACCATTCTTCTTCTTTGTCACAGTCTGTGAAGACCGCGGGACACTGCCAAAGCATGTGGTCAAGAGTAATGATGCCATTACACTTATTACAGTTGATTTGAGTTTCCCTCTCAGGATAGATCCTATTAATAAAATCTGGACTTGGGTATGTTCTAGTCTGTAGCAAACGTAATGTGACCGCTTGGGCTCTGCAAAGCTTATCGTGTGGCAATGGGTACTCCCTTCTGCTTAAATAATAATGCTTCGTGATTTCGTTATATGTTAATAATCGATCCCTGTGTTCCCCGGGTGAAGTGTAAGTTGCTCGGTCTTGAAGAGCACGGCTAGAAAGTCCTCGTGCTGCTTCATTTGCCACCTCATTGAAGTTTCTCCGAGCTCCGTCCACTACCCCCAGATGTGCAGGAGACCAGCGGATTTCAATCATCTCACTGTTGACCTTCTCTAGTAATTTTGTTGCTATCCGTGTCACATATCCGTTGGTAAAGTTGCATAGGGCTGTTCTAGAGTCGCTGTAGATATGTGTCCACCGATAAGCCCGAATGGCTAAGGCGATTGCTACTTGTTCTGCTACTGTTGGGTCCTTGGTATAGACGGTGATGGCATCCCGTATGTTACCTTGAGTGTCTACAACAACGAAGGTATACGCATCCTTATTTTTAACCCACGCAGCGTCAACGAACACCGCCTGCTGCTTATGTTGATCTATGTCTTGAAGGAGTGCCTTCGCCCTTGTCTTTCGTCTCTCGAGGTTACGTGTCGGGTGCATGTTCCTAGGGAACGGGGTCGTCTTTATTGTTTTTCGTAGTCCCGCTTGCAACTGTGTTAATAATTCTCCTTCGTTGGTGTGGTTGTTAATTTCTATGCCAATTTCTTCAAGTAGCGCCCTCCCAGGTCGTGTCCCCATTAGTCTCTCCTGGTGGGCCACCTGCTGAGCCCCAGCTATCTCTTCTAGTGTGTTATGCAGCCCTAGGCGCAATAAGCTATCGTTAGCCGTGCTGATGGGAAGTCCTAGTGCAGTCATTATAAGTCGTCTGATTAAAGCGTTTAGCTTGTTCTTATCAGCCTGTGTCCATTGTAGCATGCCAGCCACGTACGAGAAGTGGCAAAAGGCGAATGCATGTACCAATCTTATGGCACTGTGTTCTCCTAGCCCCTTATGCTTGTTGGTAACTCTACGCAGAAGCCTAATGACTTCTTCTGACTTGTTAGAGATGTGTTGTATCATCCTGCAATTAGATCCATTCGCTTGCAGGAGAAGTTTTAGCACTCTAATAGTCTCCACCTGCCTGATTGGTTCTCCATTCTTGGCGTATATGTCAATGCGGGGCTCTTCCTCTGGGATATATCCGTTCGGTTTGCGCCCACGCTTACTGCTCCGTAGTACCAATAGTTCTGATTTCTTAGCAGAGCAGTTCAGTCCCATACCCTCAAGTGTTGCTTCCACCACATAAATGCTTTCCTGTAGTTTGGTCTCTGTTTGTCCCATATTACCTTCGGTACTCCAGATTGTTACATCATCTGCATATATAGCAAAGTGGATGCTCTCAATCTGCGCGAGACCTCGAGCCACTTTTGACATTGCCAAATTAAATAACATGGGAGATAGGACGGACCCTTATGGTGTCCCACGATTCCCAAGTTCCAGAGTTGTCGATTGGAGTTCGCCTAACCTGAGACAAGCAGAACGGCAACCGAGAAAGGCTTTAACTATATTGTGCAATCGTTTACCCAATCCCATCTCCGAGAGGATATCCAATATGGCCCTGTGCTTGATGCGATCAAAGGCCTTCTCTACATCTAGGCCTAGAAGAGCTCTCGTATGCAGCGGGCTAGCAAGAATAGGGTGATGTTTCATTAAAAGCATTGCATATTGAGTCGAAGGTCCAGGACGGAAACCGATCAGGTTATGCGGAAGAAGATTTCTGTTTTCTACATACTTAGTAAGTCTATTGAGTATGACATGCTCCATGGTTTTGCCCAGACATGATGTTAACGATATGGGTTATCTAGATTTAGTTGATTGCCTGGTTTGGGAATAAGAATTGTGTTAGCAATTCTCCATTCCTTTGGATAATCACCATTTTTCCAGAGTTCGTTGAAATACGTACTCTGTTAAATATGTTATAGATTCATCGTCCAAATTTTTCAACAGCCTATTGTAAATGCCATCTGGACCGGCAGCAGATCTACTGTTGAGGTCGTACAGGGCTGCGCGAACTTCGCCTTCTGTGAAGTCTTGATCCATAGGCTCACAGTCTTCCCCTGTATATTCAGGCGGGTCTGTACTCTCATTGCTATCCTTAAGCGGTAAATACTTAGCTGCAAGCCGATCCAGAATGGCCTCCTCCGTTGTGTCCTGACTCTCACGATGGACGAGTCGTGCTGCTGCTGTTCTCCTATTAGATTTCGTGTCGTTCTCATGAAGCAAACGTCTAAGTAAATTCCAATTTCCACCACGTCTGATTCGACCATCTATGGAATTGCAAAGCTCATCCCATTGTTGTTTCTGTAAATTTCTGGAGTGTTCTTCAATCTCCCTATTCAACAATGATATGTGCTTCCTGAGTCTCCTGTTAAGACGTTGCATGGATAGTTGCAGACGTAAATCATGGATAGTAGGCTGGTGCACTGGCTTCAATCAAGTGCGCCAGCCTACTATCCATGATTTCGATATCCTCCTCTGTGGTAATATCCTTCGTTGCCGCCTTTACATCTTCCCTGAGCTGAGTGGTCCAAGTTTGGAGTGTTTTCTTTTCTCCTGTCTCTGTCTCTGCTCTGCTTTTCCTTGCTTTCCGAAAAAGATCGCAGTCAATGTAGTTAAAATGCTTTATCGCATTACTTGGTGTTTCCAATAGTATTTGCAATATGTAATGATCGCTACCCAGGTCAATATTGGAGTTATTCCAGCCAGCGTTCGCTAAATTTGATACAAAAGTAAGGTCTGGGGTGGAGTCCCTGCATGTAGATGTACCACACCTAGTGGGTTAAGCTGGGTTTGTGATGAGGGAGAGATTAAGATCTGTAGCTAGGTGCCAGAGTCCATCCCCTTTCTTAGTATTCCAGGGACATCCCCAGGTTTGATGTGGGGCGTTGAAATCTCCTCCAATAATGAGTGGAGCGTGCTTAGTAATAGCCATAGTCTTATTAAGAAGTGCCCTGAAACTCTGTTTCATGTCGCTAGGGCTGCTATAAACATTAAGACAAAAGAGGCTTTGCGGTTTGCTTCTATTCCTTTTCAAAATTATTTCCACAAGTAAGTATTCTAATTCGTTTAGTCCAAGGTGCAAATCATGTTCTATGTAAGGTATTTTCTTATCTACGAGCGTGGCTAGCCCCCTACCCGGCTCTTTGCCCCTGCATGTCGCTTTGTATCCCGAGAGGCTAATGTCATCCGCCAAGGTTTCATGCAGCATAATAATTTTCGGTTTGTCTACAGAGTTTTTATTAACTGCATGAGAGGTGCTTTTTTGTGATAAAATCCTCGGCAATTCCATTGCCACACGGTAAAGCTCCCCCTGCTAGCCATTGCTTATAGAACCCGCCTTACTGCTACCCGCTAGAGTACGCTTCGTAGAACCCCCCGACGCGCCAGGGAGTGATCTGACGCTTTCTGCTTCTGAGGGTAAGTACTCCGATCCATGACGTCATGCTACCTAGCCCGACTGCCATAGAATCTAATGGGGATGCTCCCGAGTAGGCAACAGTGATTTTGACGTCACCTCTTTCGTCACGTCAGCCTTGTCAATAGAAATATCGGGCCAGGTAGCGTGACGTCATGGATCGGAGTAAACAGGCCTTGTGCTATCTAGGTGGTGTTGGCTGAGTGCACCGCGTACACCTGAACGCCGCAGAAACTCGGGCCACGATTGCTTAAATCACTTCACTGCGTCTCACATAACCGCGCTTCCCACGTAGAAGACGCCACGTCATGTTAAACAGATTGCGCGATCGCGAACACAGCCACCAGAAACTGCCGACGAGCGTACACCTGGCAACAACACGGAGGGCTCGCCCAAGTCAGCATGCCGGCTGCCCATAGACGACGCTACTGCCTACACAGTAAGCAGGCGCCCATGAAAGAAAAACGTATATACGGAACGAATAATCAATATGGCCCCTTATCATTATCAACATTACCATCATCATCCTCATTTCTGTCCCCGTGGACATAAACTTGCTTATATCATTACTGCGTGGTTTACTTCCTAATGGAGCTTGATTTTTTTTTCTTATGGGACAAAGTAGAGCTGCATTGCGCTCTAAAATGTCCGGTCAAACATAGCATTAACGCAGCGGCCAAATCTGAACGCGGTCGTAGTCAGCATTATTTATTCGTCTGGTTCTTCTTTCTTGCTTTCGTTTGTTTTGTCGCGTCCGTATTACCGAGTGTCGAAGTCTAAGGTTGGTTGGCGCATTCGTTCATTCATTCAGTCATTCAAATGCTCATATGCTGATGAAGAAGCCACTAACATGGTGCCTCGAAAGCCGCGAGCTTCTCGAGGTTATGAACTTTTTGAATGTTTCTAAAAGCCCTCGCTCACTCATACGACACCTTTCAAATGGTAAAGTTGTTAACATATGTTGCATTTTCCCAGGTAGACTACACGTTAGGAAACCTCTTAGGTGTTCAGGTTACCTAGCACAGACTGATTATGCGAAGCCATTTCTGTGTGAAGTTTATGGCAAACGCAGCAGGTGAAATTGCGTTCTAAGTTATATTCCTCGACCCTAAAACATACATATCAATGGGGAAACGTAGGAGTTAGGCAAGCCACGGCGCTGTCTGATATTTCTGATGCGAAAGCGTCAAATGACCCATTGAGCGAAAAACCCGGCGTCCGTAGCAGCGAGACAGCACCTAAATTCCGATTGGCTGCGACGCCAAGTCACGTGCGCGCCTTGAAAGAGCAGAGCCGGCTAACGGGAACATCTGCTGAATCGATGGCGCGCCAGGTGCTGCGTGAGGGGAGAGGGCATCGATGCGATGCCACTACACCTTGGCTCTCGGAAGCCCGTGTTATCCGCGCGTTCATTGTGCGCGCAAGCTCTCGCCTGTATTCTAACTTCACTTTGGTGATTGCTATAAAGGAATTAACGTTTAAAAAATACATAAATTCGAAAGGAAAAACGCTGGCGGTAGAAAGTCTTGAACCGATGCCCCCGCGCTCAGAAGCCGAGTGTTTTACCCTTTGGGCTAAACAAGCGCCTCCTAGATAAGCCGGCCTGTGCACTCTGCGTTGTGACGTCGTGCTACTTGGACCGACATGTCCATTGCCAAGCCCGGCGTGACAAAACGGTCGTGTCAAATCGCAGCTTACTCGCGAGTGTCCCCATTAAGATTAAGAGGTAGGAAGGAAGGAAATCAACTTTATTCAGGTCCTGCAGGCCACGAGAGCTTTGGGCTCTCATGGAGTGGGCGTCTCCCACGAAGGAACCGGCAGGTTGAGTTTCGTGGCGGCGTCGTGGACCTGCTGGACGGCCCAGAGTTGGGGAGCGAGTTCTTCGCTCCGGATTGCTTCTTCAAACTTGCGCTTGTCCTGTTCGTAGTTTACGTGAGCTTGCGAGCACGGCCAGAGTAAATGGTATACGTTAAGGGATGTATTGCAATTGGTGCAATGAGACTTGTCGTAGAGCTCAGGCATGTAATGGTGTAATCTGTTTTGAGTGGGGTATGTGTCTGTTTGTAGCATTCTGAGTGTAACCCCTTGAGCTCGAGTGAGCGTGCGGTGTGGGGTGCTATACTGTCTGCTTTGTAGATAGTAGTGTTTAGTGATTTCATTGTATGTAGTGGGCGCGTCCTTATTCTCCGAGTGGTTGGGTGAAGCCGCGCGGTCTGTAAGCGCACGCGCAGCCTCGTGTGCCGCCTCGTTAAGGTTGGGGACGTCGCCGATCATTGGTCCTAAGTGTACCGGGAACCAGTATATGAAGTGGTTCTTAATCGCTTTCTTTGAAACAATTCTGAGAGCCTGTGCGCAGACCGTGCTCTTTTGGAAAGCTCTGATAGTGGCTATGGAGTCGCTGTAGATATGGGAAAGATTGTCGTCGGTGAGCGCAACAGCCATCGCAACCTGTTCGGCCTGTTCAGGCTTCCTTGCAATTACCGTGGCTGCATATCTTGTGGATCCGCGGCCGTCCACAACCGCCACTGCGAAAGCTTTGTTTCCCGTGTATGCCGCCGCGTCCACAAAAGCTGAGCGTTCACGGTTCGCCAAGGCTTGGTTAAGAAGGAATTGTCCTCTCGCTTGTCGTCTGCCCCTGTTTTCGGGGTGTACGTTTCTGGGTATAGGGCGGACCATGATCTTGGCGCGGATGTCCCGTGGGAGATCCGCAAAGTCTTTTTCTATGTCTCCTTGTGCAAAGCCTAGCTTCTCTAGGATCGTGCGCCCCGGAGGCGTCGTCGAAAGCCTAGCAAGCTGGGCGCGCTGCTGGGCATCGGCAATTTCTTCCAGGGTGTTGTGCATGCCCAGGTGCCCCAGCTTCTCGTTGCTGGTGCTGGTTGGAATGCCGAGGGCTTGCTTGGTGACCTTTCTGATTTGGGCATTCAGTCTGTCTCTTTCAGATCGTGTCCATTTGAGCATTGCCGCAACGTATGCGAAGTGACAGGTGACGAACGCGTGTATGAGTTTGATGAGATTATGTTCCTTGAGGCCCCTGTGTCTATTGGCAATGCTTCTGATGAGCCCAATAGCGTTGTTGGTTTTGGTGATGAGCTTCTGAACCGTAGAGGCATTGACGTCTTTAGTCTCTACGATCATACCCAGGACTCTGATTTTGTCGACGCACGGTATGGCGTGTCCCGAAGTGGTTCGTACGGTAATTTCTTAATTATAATCGAAGTCTGACGAGTATGGCCTGCGGCGCCGTCGAAGTAGAGATAAATTGCGTAAAATATGAAACGTCAAAGAATACAAGCCGCCGCACAAGTTCTAGAAAACTATATCCTCCAGTTTCTTTTATTTTTGCTTGCTAGTTTGTTTTCGTTGTGTTCTCGAACATTAAAATAATTTTATTGTTGGATTTTACGTGGCAAACGACGATATGATTATGAAGCATGCCGTAGTGTTGTTTTTTAACGTGCACCCAACGCACGGTACGTGGGCGTTTCGTGCTTTTAGCCTCCATCGAAATCCAGCCGCCGGGGGCCGGGATTTGATTCCGCCACTTCGGGGTTAGCATCAAGACATGGCTCGTAGAAGCGAGATATTTCGATCCCACAGATGGGAGATGCGGAAAGAAATAAAGAACGAGAAGAAGACGTTAGGTGCCCTATGACATTAGAACGTGATTCCGCATAATACGCACACAATAAAAGCACAGCTTCAGGGTCCGTGAAGAAGCTTATGAACTTCCAGAATGCTCCCACGGTAGGGCGCCCAATTGCCATGCACGAAGAGACGTTAGAGTTGAGGTCGCGAAGGTTAACGTATAATCTAGATCACTTGTCGCAGATGCCAGTAACATTCTGAGGAGGCAAAAGAGTGTGTGGCAGGAAACGACACGGCGCACGATACGACGACGTCCCAGGGCGTTGGGGTAACAGTGATTGTCATCGTCGTCATTGCCGCCATGTCAGGGACCGCTAATTTAGGTGGCACTTGAAAGATTCCTTTCAGCGGCTGTCGGTTATCTTCAGTCGCTATCGCTCTGATAAGATCTCACAAGAACTTTTAAAGCTTGGATAGCGCCGTGTTTTAATTCTTGTCATATAGTAGTGCATTGCTTTGGACATTTTAATAAGGAGGCACATGTGGAAAAGGACGACGAGCTGAAGGAATGAGGGGAACAAGAATAAAGAAATTAAAGCCTGCTCACATGATCCAATGTAACTGATCACACGTCACACAGTGTCTCACTTAGTACTTTTCTTAAACGATTGGTCATTATATTCAATATAAAACTTTATTGTTCTTTCGAAAATGTGTGAAATTTGTGCTCAGAGCCTAAATTACTGCACTGCGATAAACATATGAAGTAATGACGCGAAAAATTATGAAGCGTTTGCCGCGAAAAAGGTGTTTGTAATATTTAATTTTCTTCTGTGAGGTTTGTGGGAGTGGTTCAACTTAGAAAGGGGTAAGAGGTGCAAAATGATATATTTCGAGCAGCAGAACTCCTCGATTTAAATTTGTATAAGATGAGTATGTTGGTATGACAACAGTAGCTGTCAAAGCTATAGTTGCTGTAGAACAGCATTTAGTACGGTTATAACTTTCAAATATGTCAATCTGAAACGCTTTCTTGGGAAAAAATACGACTTGAAAACTCAGAATATGGCTTATATTATATCATAAGGGCTCCTACTCCTGCACGTGTAGACGATTTTCTATGTTGGCCTTGCCAAGTTTGATAGAAAGAAATACGAGGACACCTAAGCACTTATGAGTTGTGAATTGAACGCCGCTGAGCGACCCTTCGGGTTACGAACTCCTCGGGGGCATGCGAGCACTTTGAGATGCTTGGCCAACGCTTCCTAGAGAGCACAAGGCCTCTGCACTTCGATCAATGACGTCATGCTACCTCGCCCTACCTCTCCACAGAGACTCTCTCGCTGGGGAGCAGGGGCACTCCCCAAGGCTCGGTCATCTCCCCTATGCTTTTCAACCTTGCCATGGCGGGACTAGCTGAGAAACTAGGGCAGATCCACGGGCTCGAGCATACCATATACGCAGATGACATCACCATGTGGGTGTCCAAAGGAACCCCGGGCATGGTGCAGGACATCTTGCAAGAAGCAGCGAACGCCATAGAAGAATTTCTAATTCCCACAGGACTCAGATGCTCGCCTACCAAGTCGGAGCTGCTCGTACGCAGACTAACTAAATGTTTTGGCTGTTCTACGTACGTGCACCAGCACATCTCTTTATATATATATATATATATATATATATATATATATATATATATATATATATATATATATAGAGAGAGAGAGAGAGAGAGAGAGAGAACAGAAGGAAGGCAGGAAGATTAGTCAGAAGCCCCGCTCTTTCCTACCATGCTCTGGGGAAGGCGATAAAGGAGGAAATATCCCACCACGAAGTTTTCATGGCACAATTGACAAACTATCTTCGGTGCGTGTTCAATCGGAGTTCATTGATTACATTGTTCTGCTGGGGACAGTCAGCAACATTAACTACACCGGAAAACCCGTTCGCTATCTGCATAGCCAAATCTGTGCTTCGATATAGGCATCACTACAACGTCCGAGCTCTCTGTTTCCTGTGTCGGTATTGCTTCTAGCTTGTCGCGACGTTTCTATATCCTACAGGAGGAAGGAACAATAAAGAAATAAAGCATGGGGGAATTGAACTATTGTGCGAACGTTCAGCCGAGGGAACGTCACAAAACCGCTCGGCAAGACGCATTCAGAATGCCAGCAATGATTGTGTACACTTATATAACCAAACGTTGCAAATATAGTGGTACTAAATAAATAATAAAGAAATAAATACTATATAGAAGTATCAGGCCAACGGCGGACTGTTCGTAACCGTCCTCAGTTACTCAGAGAATTTCCGAAGCGCGATTCATTAGCTGACTTCTTACGCTCAATTAGGCGAATTTTTTTTTTTTAATAAGAAGAAGCTATACTGCGAGGTTTCGACTTTCACGGGCTGGCAGTTGCTGCGCTGATGACGTATTTATTTATTTATTTATTTATTTATTTATTTATTTATTTATTTATAGTACCCTCAGGGCTTACAATGAAGCATTACAGAGGGTAGGGGCTAATAAATACAGAGAAGTATGGAAGAAAGGAAAAAGAAAAGCACGAATACTAATCAGATGACTATGCATAGTACAATGTAAAAATAACACGAGAGCGACACAAAAAAAGCATATTACGGTAACAAAAAATGATTATACAAAGAAAAACGGAAAACTTCAGTAATACAGATTAAAATGTAAATACATGGTATATAGGACAAGTTAGAGTGAGGCAATGAGCACAGAATGATAGAAAATAAAGCATAATACAAGATACACTGTTTGTAGATTAGGTAGATAACAAAAAAGAAAACTTATAAATAATACTGATCAGGAGAAAACGGAATTGCTTCGTTATACATTCACATCAAGGTATACTAGATAATGTTAGTAAGTGCCTTACGGAAGTTATCTGTGTTAGTTATATAGATTAGTGGATCCGGTAGGTGATTCCATTCCTGGCATGATTTTGGAAGAAATGAATTAGCATCGGCAGACGTCTTGTGGAATGGGATGTTCACCTTATGACGATGGTCCAAGCGTGCAGAAGTAAAAGAGGCCGGTTCGATAAAGCGTGACTTGAGTGTAGGAATTAAGTGGTATATTTTATGGAACAGACAAAGGCGAGTGATTTTTCTGCGTATGGAAAGGAGAGATATGTTGAGGGCAAGTCTGATGCTAGTTACGCTTGCTGTGCGCTGGTAATTGTTAAGAATAAAACGAACGGACCGATTCTGCACAGCTTCTAAGCTGTTAATTAATGTTAACTGATGAAGCTACCATATTGAGGATGCATACTCTAGGTTAGGCCGAATGTAGGTTACATATAACTGTTTTTCCCAGGGAAGAAGGTGCGAGTGAAAAATTTCGATTAAGATAGCCCAGCATGCGGTTAGCTTTCGATGTAATGTGTTCGATATGTCGTTTCCATTAGAGATTATTTGTAATGTGCACTCCAAGGTATTTATAACAAGATACTGATTCAAGTGGGATGTCGTTAAGATGGTAGTTATAAAAAGATACTTGGTTGCGTGAGATTCTCATGAATTTACATTTTGAAGTGTTAAGATTCATGTGCCAGCGGGAGCACCAGGTTGTAACGTTATCAAGGTCTGATTGTAATGTAACCATATCAAAATCATAAGTACGAAGTGTAATCATTGCTACGAAGTGTTTCGTGTTCCGTACATGCATGCCTTATCTGATCGTCGCTTTATGAGGAATTGCGCAGTGTGCAAGTATACATATAAGTACGTACTACAAGTTCCAGTTAAGTTTACACTCATTTGCGCAACAGCTTGGAGATTTAGGTATATTAGCTATCTTTATTGTTACTAGCGATGCATTGCTAAGAACCTAACAACATATTCAGAATAAAAATAGGGACAGCGCAGCACAGCACGAGCGAGTAAAGAGCACAGGACTGAGCGCTCTGCCCTGTGCCCTTTACTCGTCCCTCCTGTGTTTCGCTGTTCCTGTTTTTATTCTGCAGATGAACCAACCAGCCCCTTTGAACACACTACTAGCAACGTATGTTACAGTAACTTACAAACCCCCTTTTTTAAGTAATTATTTGAGTTTTCTTTTTTGCAGTCGTGTACACGTTTAACAGACTATTGTGGGCCATATACGTGGACCTAGCTATCTCGAACGGCAACGTGCAGTTTTAAGGTTTATCAAAGAAATGATTAGCTAAGCAGTCACTATATTGAGAAACGCAAAGCTGCAGCATTTGTCAATAAATATGCCCAGTTTTGCACGGCGCTGCAAATACCCTCAACCGAAAGTCATGCAACGAGTATCGTTTCTCTCTCTCTCTCTCTCTCTCTCTCTCTCTCTCTCTCTCTCTCTGTATGTCCGTCCGTCCGTCCGTCCATCCGTCCGTCCATGCCGAAGTCCTAAATAAAGCGCTGCAATTCTGGTTTAATTTTGCTACGCAGGAAAACAACTGTGATTCATAAGCAGGTTCAACGCAGCTATTTTTTTTTGTAGTAGTACTACTAGCAACAGACAAAAGTTCGCAACGGCTTCAGCGTTCGACATCCAACAGCGAGACAGTATGCTAAGATCACAACTGGACAACGCACACATGGTATGCATGACTGCGATGAATGGAAAATAAAATTGTAGTGATAGATAGCGTTTGCGCGTCATCCTCATTTTTTTTCTCATTGACTGATACTGGCCTGTGCGAGACATCGCAGTAGTGGATAAAGTTAACAACTACGATGCAACACAGGTTACGATAATATACAGGCGAATTTCACCTGCGAGCACGCGCTTAGTCAATTCATTTACGAAACTGTTGAACGGCACATTGCGCCGCGCACAACGCTTACGGTATTCCATAGTTGAACGGTCGGAGGTCGTGCTCCTGCCTCTCCTTCTGTTCCTGTACGTTACGAATTTACGCAATTTTAGCATCACACTCCTCCAAATCTAAAGAAACTAAATTGTTCGAGGTTTGCCTGCAAGAACACCTCGACCTGGTTACGAAGCAGGTATAACCTGTAGGACGCCCGCTTAATTTTGACCATCTGGGTTTATTCACCGTGAACGCAAGTGCGCGGAACACGTGCGTCTTTTTGCATCCCGCCCTTAGCAATATACGTGCAACCGCGGCGGCGGGGAGCGAACCCGTGACCTCGAGCTGAGCAGCTCGACGCCATAACCACTCAGACACCGCTGACAGTTCTTTCAAAGATCCCAGCCAACTCAGAAAATGACATTACTCCCGCAATATATCGGCGAGAAAAAAAAATCATTTTGAAGTAATACCCAGGGGAACTAGCGAACTAAACGCATACGCAGAGACAAGAAGTGCTCAGGACGATGCTGGACTATCAAGTGACGTTATTATTCACCCAGACCAGCAAGGTTCTCAACAAGTACATGCGCCAGCACAAAACGACACCGTACAACGAGATTTTTTTTTCACGTGTCGTTGACACATGCTATCGAAATCAGATGTCTAGGTACGAACATTATTGTGCAGTCAGGCTGAGCGACGGTAAACTAATAGAAAAGTCATTGCGCTTCTTAATGGTAAAAGCTTAAAAATCTTCCTAGCGGTTCGTGCCTTTCCTCGACCAAGAATCGTTACCGAACTAAATAGAGGAACACACTCAGATATATTGCTATGATGGCCTAATGTCCATCCTCACTTGCGCCTACTTCGTTTTCACTAGTTTAATTCCTTGTCGACCGGATAGCAACTACCCCAGTACTTAGCCTTACTGCCAGATAAATGGCCCAGTCATCTCCAGCAACAGATAAGCGTCGGGAAAGGAGCAGCGTATCGGGACTTCCACGTCGTGATAGTTTCGACCACTCGGCTTATTATCAGTCATTCGGAGCACAATGAAAGGGATCGTTTAAGCTTAAAGTGGGACATCGCATGATATAGTCATACGACGGCTTTTGGAAAAATGACAACCAAAAGGAAGTGGGTGGGGGGAGGGCGGATTTCCTCTTCTTTCATTTTAACAAAGCGCGTCAAAAGCGGCACTATCACTGACTCCGCGTGAGAGCGAAAATTAGTCACGCGGGGAAATTAGGGCCGCTTTATAAGAAGCAGCTTCAATCCTCACGGGTACCATTTGGACGCGAACTCTACGCTTACCCGCTGTGCGCCTAGCCAGAGGAGCCGATCCACAGCGAAGATGTTCACCAAGGCGCAAGCCCTGGCCATGACGCAAATGATGGCGGTGATTTTCTCCAAGCTGCCAGCGCAGGAAGACTACTACGACTTCCACGAACTATCCGAGACGTACGACTTCATCATCGGTGAGTCCTCTGTTTTTGGCCAAGCGGGGGTTTCACGGGCGACAGTCCGCGTGTATCGGGCACGTGTGCGCGAAGTCTGAGTTCCCCTTTCAGAGCAGCGTAACACTAAGTCACTTTAGAGCGGTGTAGAATGTGGTTATATCACGACTGCGCCTAAGTTTCCTAATGGTGGAAAGCGGCTTAATCAAGAAGGAAACCATAAGCTAACCTTCGATTTTTTTTTTCATTCGTCTTTGCTTATTTCATCTGTAGGAGCGCCACCGGTGCCGCCTGTGTAATGTCAGCTATTCGAGGTGTTCCTTCCGTCTCTGCACCGTTTTATTTTTACGCAGAAAAAGTAGCTCCAAGGCTAAGACTGAATTTCTGCTCTTTTGCCGCACAGTCTATAATCATCGCTGTGCAAAACGTCAGTGCTGGACCGACGACGCCTTTGCCAATCCAACCATGCGGCACACGTGCGACCTTTCGTAACCGGAATTATGCCATTGGTTACCGAACTAACGGTCACCTAAGCAGAGTTTTATATCCACGCTAAATAATAATGTTTAGTTGTATGAATTAAGTAGTTATGGCGCTTCTGCGATAGCAGAAAGCTCCCTCTTACCGCGAAATTGGAGGCTTCGTAGGACAGTAAAGACGTCAAGGGCGAAGAGCCGATGTCGCCCTGACGTACCCGTGTTAGAGTGCCGTGCGACGTCATGGTTTGTGACAGCATTCCGCAAGCGTCTAGTTACCTGTTTGTCCGCAAGAAAGGAGCCCCTACATTTCATGCTAAAGGAACCGAGGACATAACCTGGCAAGTTTTGCTAACTTATGATAAATGCGGTAAATTGTTTTGAAATTTGTGACGTCACACTTACAAACCCACGCTCAGGGTTACGACGCGATATTCCAGAATGGGAAGCTTGCCCTTGATTTTATGCACTATTGCTTTCTTAATTTTCCATGTTCATTTTTTTTACCTTAATGAAAACTAATTACGAAAGGGTTGGGTGAATGTATTACAGGTACGCTAGTAAATTATACACAAGCAATACATTTGTAATGAAGTTGAGTTATCTCTTGTAAGCCAAGTTTGATGTTCTTTTTCACCATATCAACATATATGAAGAGCTTTTTTTTATCTAGAAGAGACGAATCTAGAAACCGAAACTAGTTCAAATTATGCTCCCATGGGAAGAGCATGTAATCAGTTTTCCCTAAAAAAAAACCTATCAGACCGAATTGGGTCAAATAACGCCAGCAACATAGGCGCACAGATCCTGTTTGAAATTGAAAATGAGACTTTCGGTGACAGATCAAAGTGAGTCAAATCCACTCTACCTGTAGGAAAACGCTTACCGCACAATGTGATCGAGGCGCTATGGCAGTTTCTTTCCAAGTTGTGCTCCTGGTTATGTTATAACCTTCAATGCTGCTCAAGAAAAAAGTTCCTATGAGACATTACAGATGAGGCCCCCCATACTTACAAGCAGACAAATTTTTGTCTACAAATATTACTCTCAGTGTTCATGAAGCATGGCTAGCGCCCCTAATTGCTAACGTTCTAAGAGCTTTTCTGCTAAAATAACATCAGACCGTTCTGACAGTCGTTTTCAACAATGTTTTCTTACGAAAACTGCATCAAATAGAGCGTTTAGAATTAAGAAGAATCAAATGGGAACCTTACAGGCTGATATTGGCAAATATGCTGCATAATTTTTCATTACTTGTCGCTGCAAAGTTGCTCTAGCTGACATCTAAAAGGTATCACATAATTGCTTTTATAGCATTTAATGTCCGTTCGAGAAAAATGTTTGCGTTTTTTTTTCACAAGTTGTGTTTAGGCGGATTTGACACATTTTGAAAAAAAAAAGAAAAGAACTCCTCATGTAGAGTTTCCGAACGATACATTTCTGCACTGATTAGGCGCTGCTCTTGTATGTTACTTCGAAGGCCAATATTCAATCTGCACGGCGCCCAGCATCCGTAGCATCGAGCTTCACTGCCAAAGCCTAGCTACCCCCCCCCCCCCCCCAAAAAAAAAGAAATAACTAAGACAATAATTAGAAATTCCTTTTCACTATAAAGTATTTCTTTATAGTACCAGACAGTAAGGAAAATCTATTCGGCCGGAGGTGCGTGATCAAATGCACAAAATAATTTGTTGTTCATCATGGTCAGCCTATCATGTTCATCATGTTCAGCATGGTCAGCTCACTGCTGAACTTAGGCCTCTGCCAGAGACGTACAATTAAGTCAGCCACGCGTCAGGTGACGCCGTATTATTTCTGATCCTCCTTCTGACTTACAGAGCTCCAAAACCTGACACGTTGACATTTAACAACACGACAAAAATTAACCAGCGAACAAGCTTGATAATATGACACATTACAATGTACGAAGCATTTCCCTAAGTCGAACGGATTACTGCAGTGAGAGCGCATATTACATTGTTTAGCTCTACTGGAACAAAAATTCACATAAAATGTACGCAGTTAGATAAATATGAGGCTCGTTTAGTAGAGACACAGTTATTAAGACTACAGTCTAAAGAGGTTGTCCTCACTGCTAACCAGCAATTCATTCTCTAGAGCTGCCCAGATACGAGTAGGATAGAAAGGTGACTCTGAGTAGTAAGAATACAAGTAATCGTAAAAATTAAAAGCATTAACTTTAGCAAAAAAAAAGTCAGACGATCGATCATATGTCAGACTTGAAGCCAGTCATTGAAAGAGTTCATAACCATTTCAAGAAGTGCAAAATAAGTGGATAGTAAGCCTAGCAATCTTAAGAACCTGAATATAACAATAGTCAGAGCCATCGGAACTATTTCGACATAATACTGCTGGTATACTCTCCTTTTCATCACTGTTATCTCTTTTTGAAGCATTTCACTTTTTTTTTTGCTCGCACACTGTTGGAGTCATTATTTTCTCTGTGTTGGCTGGGAGCTTTAAGGAACTCGCCGGGGTAACCAAGCTCCTATGGCGGTGCGCTCTTGAGCTCGACGTCGCGGGTGCGATCCCAGCCGCGGCGGCTGCGTTGCCACGGGAGCGAGATGCAAAAAATTCCCGTGTGCTCAGCTTTACGTGCCCGTTAAAGAACCTCAGGTGGTCGAAATTAAAACGGAGTCCCCCCTGCGGCGTGCCTCGTAATCATAATCATGGTTTGGCACGTAAAACTTCAGAACGCAAAAAGAAAACTCAAGCTGCTACTTTCTACAACGCACTTAGTTCCAGCAAGTGTCACCGGAAACTGTAACCGAATTGCCGGAGAGCATAAATGCCACGCCCTCGGCAGGCGCCCGACAGTGGTGTGCTGTTTGCGCCTCGCCACCCGACAAGCATGACGCGACTCTCCTAATCAAGCCGCGATTGTCCTTCGCTTCATGCTTGCGCGACTGGCCAGCTTAGGACAGCATAAATAGCAGTGTGAAAAATCTGCACCTCGTTGAATGCTACTGTCTTTTTAGAGAGAGAGAGAGACAGAAATAAGTAGGGAAAGGCGTCGAGGTTAACCGGAAGAGAAAGATATGGTTTGCTTCGCTATAAATTTAGGAAGAGGTAAGCTCCCGTATTTAAAACTGTATTTGATATCAGTTTACTGCTGACATTTCCACTTTCCCCGGACTCTTTGTATTTTCGGTGTATCCTTATCCCCGTCATGATTTAAACAGCATTATTTCCTTCGGAATTCGCCAGGTAATCTTCTGACAATCCCCTGCGTAATGTTCGCTGGAACAGTATTTGTCGATGCATATGTGTACCTATAGTATATAGTATATTTGATCATTTCACACAACACGCAGTGTATCCGATCCGTTAATTTCTTTTGTCGTTTTTTGCCTATCCGCTGTGGTCTGGGCGATGACCGCGGGTTGTGTAGACCAGGTGCAAAGCCTGCCTCTTTTTGCCACACCTCGTTGACACGTTGATCTGCGGTGTCTGCAGAAAGGCACATTCATATGCTTAGCAGTGCATCCTAACGCTGCGTTTGACTGCACCCAACTTGCCGACGTTCCTGCGTGCAGTTGGCGGCGGGTCGGCGGGCGCCCTCTTGGCAAACCGGCTGTCGGCGAAGCCCTCCCTTCGCGTGCTCCTGCTCGAGGCCGGAGGAGTGGAAGACACCCTGAGCGCTGTGCCGCTGATGGCCACGCTGCAGCTTCAGGGGCCCAAGGACTGGGCCTACTGGACGGAGCCCCAGAGAAACGCATGCCTCGCGCTCACCGACCAGGTACGCAGCTTTTTCATGGCTCAGTTGTGTGCCAGTTTCTTTTAACGCGATAGCGTTAAGGAGCTCGTGTCGCAGAAAAGCCGGTGTCGTCGGCGTCGGGTGTCGGCGTCGGTGTCGGCGTTTGCGGCGTTGACCGTGAGCGATAAATCACGGCAGGCGCTTCATAAATAAAAAGCAACTTCCAAGATTGGCCCGGTGGGAATCGAACCAGGGCCTCCGGAGTGTGAGACGGAGACGCTACCACTCAGCCACGAGTTCGATGCTTCCAAGCGGTGCAAATGCGCCTCTAGTGAATGCGGTGTTGCCTTCGAAACGAGCCGTGGAAAGTTATACTGCGGTGTATATCGGTAATTATGAACATGTAACGTACAGAAGTCACAATTACACGAGTTGCGAAGTGCGTTTCCGCTGCATTTCTTCTGCGCTTTCCGCACACGTAGAGCCATCTTGCGGCAAACACAGAAGACCCCCTCCTCTCAATGTACGGTGCTGCCCCGGCAGGAGGCGCGCCGCGCGCGCATTGGGACCGCTGCCAGGCGCGTCGCGGGACTCCCTCTCCCCTGACGACGCTTCGCCGTGCTCCCGGTTTAGATTACTATCTATCTCTCCGCCCGTGCCGATCACGACGTTTGGCTGTCGTAGATCGTTTCCCCTCCGAGACACCGAGTTCTTTGGTTCGTTCCGTTCGCTCAGGCGCACGTTTCGTTGCCGCGCCGAACGCTGCGTTGCTCGACGCTCACCGCGTGATAGGTGGGCGCTAAGTCCGATGCGGGGCGCATCGTAAGTGATCGCTGCGCCGTAGCGCATTGTCTTATACCCCTTGGCGGGTCGACGGGAACGCTGTCGCGTCCCACTCTTGAAGGCGAAGCTTAAGCGTCCTCCAATTTTTTTTTATGCGTTGCATATTGCAATCACTCAGTTCAGCCCTTGGGCGCGGCCGCGCAGCCATCATTGAGGGTATGAGCCATTGTTCATTGCTGCGCGTCTCATATGTGGGTCTATTCTCTTTTAAGTTTGCTATGTTTGTTATTAAGTTGCTTCTATTTTTATGCGTTGCATATTGCAATCACTCAGTTCAGCCCTTGGGCGCGGCCGGGCAGCCACCATTGACCTTTAGCGCAACCACGTGACGTGACGTCACGACAGCCGGAGGAAAAGCTGGGCCCCAACTCGCGCAATATGCAACGCATTCTTGGCTTAACCAAGCTAAGCCTGGCCATTTTTCTTTTTTTGTGTGTGCGGCCTCCGGCTTCAAGTCTATCTAGTTCAACAGTGACGTGCTTCATCAGTACGGCGGCGGGAACTTCCCCAGTCATCTAGTTTTTAATAAGAAAAAAAGAACAATACGTCTTCTAGGAATGAAAATAAACGTAGTGGCTGCTGAAAGGGCCCTTGTGTTCTAGCTCGTGAACTTCGATTCAGAACTTGTGGCTTCTGCGCCACGGCTTGTGAACTACTCTCACGAAAACGTTGCCGAGTCAGAATCGTCGTCTTCCTTATTTTTTTAGCGCTGTTATATAAGTTGTGAGGAAGCAACTAGCCTAGCAAGTAACCATTCTGGTTCCTCAGTGCTTTTTCCATCGCTGTGGCTCTGTTCCACAAGGCGTCAACATCTCCTTACACAAGCCTGATTTTAAGAGAGAGAGAGAGAGAGAGAAACGCTGGATCGCTGTAAACTGATAAAACATTCCATTAAAACTCCATTTTTTTCATTGCAAGTTTCATTTTATTTTTAAGATGAAATAATACTTCTGCCTCTGTTTAAACTTTGAAATTTTTGCCACTACAACAATATGACATACATCTAAGCATTAAAGATTTCAAAGGTATTTTGGCTCAAGTGGCTCAGTAATAGCAACTGAAGCTTGCCAAGTCTTTCGCTCTTTTAGAAAGCAACGTGAGGCTTATATCACGTGCTGTAAGCCTCACGATGTCTAACCAACAAGCCCAAATCACTGCTTTATAGAAAGCAACGTTGTCCGTCATTACCGATAAAAGTTAGGGAGGAGGCAAAACCCCGTGTAGTAACGTCGTGTAAGCTGGTGCGGTAACATCGAGGTGGCGCTGCCACCTGTCACTCATTTTCACGCGTTTTCTGGCTAGCCGGGCCTCTCTTCACTGTATGAGTGACTTCATATGGTTTTCCAGAAAGGCAATTTGATGATGATGTTTGGTGTTTAATGGCGCAAGGGCCAGGTGTGGCCAAAGAGCGCCATGCTAATGTTAATGAGTTCACTGTGGACAGATGGGTTCTGTGATCTTAATGTACCTTGGCTGTAAAGGGGCCTAAAAGAGTTGATCCAAATTCCATAAAATGTAGGAATAATAAAATTATGAGAATGACTATTGACTTGTACTATGAACATTAGACGGCATTGAGACAGAATGATGCAATATATAAAATATGTGATTATCTAGATGTAAAAAATAGTCTAGAGCACTACTGCCTCCCCGAGGCCCTTGAAACCCAAGGGCCTAGAGGCATGTGCCATACAGAGAATCTATCCTAGCGATGTCCTCTGGAAAGAGGATGCGCTACGAAATGAATGGGCTTGTAACATGTAGTACAACATCTTTTAAGAAAGCGAGGACTGCTTTGGTCTTAAAAAGCGGTTCTTCACCAAGAAACATAGCCGGATGCAGGGGAATACAATGGCGGTATGCAAATGGGAAATGTTTCCTCCTGTCTCTTTCGGCTTCCCGGCGCTCCAGGAAGACATGGAGGACGGTCAGCCGGTCGCCACATCTGCCACAGGTTGAGAAAGGCAATTTACGAACACAGCGAAATCTTCTTCTTTCCTTTTTTTCACTTTAGCGTCCATTTAGGCGCAATTCCAGCGAAAAACCTGTCCTGCCCTGGTTTACCATGTGTTGTTGCCCAGTGTACACACTCCACTTGCGCGTGGAGCGGGTGCTTGCGGCTGGTCTTCGAATGGTCGACGTGTTGAGCGGGAATTTTGAACGAGCAGCATAAAAGTGGTGCAGGTAACGTTTAGCTTCATAAAGATGGGCACCGTGCTAAAGGCTGCAGTAAGCTACCCAAGTTGGAATTGAACTAAGTAGGGATCCTGCGTGCTGCTGGCAGCTGATCGAGAGCCAGCTCCAAACTTACATCGGCCTTTGTAGAAACTTCTACAGAATTGCCTGACCTGTGTGAAGGCTCTCGTATACACTAAAGGTTGCATTTAGAAGTCCTTGCGGGCTTCAGGCTAACGCTGACAATCTACGCCTGATAAATGCCTCCTGTTATGGAGTTTGCTTGTATTCTAAAGTTTATTTCTTTCCTTTTTTCTTTTTGCGCTACCTCATAGGTGGCAAAAATGTCATATCCATACGTGATATGAAAATAGAAACAGTGAAATCGTTTTGAGGGTAGATGTTCTGGCGGGCACTAACCAATGTTTGGAACGGGGGGGGGGATGTATTAATTTTGCCGGTCACGAGCTGTAGACAGGAGCGGAACAATAATTTTATTTTTGTTTGCCCCGTTTTGTTATTATGGATGCAAGAAAAAAAAGGAAAAAGTATTACAGGTAGCAGATTCTGTGTAAATAACCAGCGCACCATGGCCCCTAGAACTCTGTACTGTATCTCAGCTTTAAGAGTAGTCATTTATGAACAAGCAGTAACGTGTGAACACTTCACAGAACGCCCGCATCAAAGTTGCGCTGAATACAATTCGTTTTGAAAGAGAGGGCTTCTTTTATTTGTGTGTCTGTGAGAAAACACTTTCCCTTAAGTTAAAGTACGATCTTCAAACCATGGTTCAGCGTTGTTAGTGACTGAATGTCGGTAAATTCGAGATGTGTATTTTGATATCGCAGTAACGCAAGTGCGTTTAATTACCTTTCGTCGGTGGAGAAGAAAAGAAGTGCGTCCGCTTTAGGTACGCATTGTAAAGTACTTTCAATACACGTGTCACAGGTACATAAATTTATGTATTCCAAGGCCGCGCTGACTCCATTGAAATAAACTGGTGGTAGGATGATTCTTTACGTACGGTTTAGTTAGTTCTCGTAATTGCAGGGTAACTAAACCGTTATTTAGAGCAGCCAGTCAGGTCGCGTAATTTTTTTTCCTCTCGTAAGAATAATGGAATTATTTGATCAAAACACGTCTGCAAGTTCATTACTGCTGGCAGGCATTACCAGCGAAAATGAAATTATGCTGACGTTTGTCCATGTGAGCGTAGCTTTATCAGTTTAGAGGATAGTTCATTGAAACACGACACTAGGCGTGTCGTACAATGTGCAGGGGCCCTAGAACGTTAAACTATTCCAATATGATTTAATTTCAATCTCCTGACGTCAAATTTGCGTAACCGCCGACGCAAGCATCTGGCGGTGACCCGCAGGGTTGTCTGAAAAAAACCTACCAAACGCTCTCCTCGTTCATAGGAGGTCACTTTTGTTTGCTTGAAAAACGAATAGCATTGTATACACTGAGCGGCTTGTCTTATCTAATTGGCTGACAAGAGGCGAGGAGCCCGCTCAGGTGGAGCGGGACTCGATGGGGCCGAGCCACTGCGCTGAAAATCGATGACCAGGTGAAGAGGGTGGTGTCAGCCTCCGCGATTCGTCCGCTTTCGCTTACTTAGCTTGCGCTGGCTGGTCGACAATCGCGGCGGCATGCAACGGAAGGTTAAGAATGACGCTAAACCGGATCCTCAGCAAAGAGGAGCTGGCAGAACAAGTTAGTAAACGTGCCGAAAGTGCTCGAAAACGTTACAAGGCCACCCAAAAAGATTTATTATGCGCAAACAAACCCATGCTCTCCGGCAGGTACGAGTAGCGAGTGCCTGAGTGATCGGCGGCAGCCATCTTTTATTCCTTTCGGAACGGGGCAGCCTGTGGCTATTCAGAAGAAAATTCAGTTTTGTTCGGCATATTAATGCATTATTAACGCGTACACGTCGCTTTCACGCGGTCAGTTTTTGCGCTTTTGTGATGTCGCGTGACAGTAGGTGAAGTGTGGTGCCACCCAAAAACTTTGGACCTATAGCCGAGGTTTTATGGCGAAAAGGCATCGAATCAGAAATAATTGTTCTTTTGTTCGGTCAAATCATGCATAATCAGTGTGTACACATCATATCAGATGGAGAGCTATCGGGGTTTTCGTGACGTCGCGTGATAGACAGGTGAATTGCGGGTGGTAAAATCGTTTTTGACAATCACGGAGGACTGATTGCAGAATTGGGAACAGAAAAGTTTTGGAATGAGGTCTCTTTATTTACAGACTACATCACTGTGGCCGCGACAGTGTCACAGTGTACTGTAATGGAAAAATGCAACGTGAGATCAGGCGGCGCTTCATGCGCGCAATGCTACCCAATGTCTGTCGAAGTGGCTCAGCACATTTTGAATGACTGTACAATAAAGTACAATTCACGCCACTTAAATGCTTTCATGGTACTTATCTTAAACCTGAAAGAGCTCCATAAGTAACAGTAGGAATTATGTGCAAGGTAAGAAAACGAAACATACAAACACAAGCCACTAAAAGAACAGAAAATTACATAAAGTTCTCAAAAAGCCGAAGAAACAATTATTTAAAGAGGAGGAACACCATCAAAATGCGATTGTCCAAGTGCAGTGGTAGAAACACGCTGCTATCATTTATCTTGACCATAATAGAAATCCACGATAGTTATTCTTGCAAAGATATAGGTAAATAGCGCATTATAGACGAGGGACAACCGCAGCGCCCTGTTTGTCTCGTTTCTTCGGTCGTGCCCTCTGAATGATGCGCTGTGATTTACTTATATTTAACCATGCAGCTTTTATAAAAATACTGTAACTTTTTTTTCGTAGTACTTTTTTTCAATCGTACTACTAGTACTCCTTAGTAATACTACAAGGTGGTTACTAGCTAGTGCTACTGCTGCTACTGCATTTTTTTTTAAATTTTACCCACTTGTATAATATTTACACTGCTCATTATTGTACCGCATGGTTTTTTTCATTGATTCTATTGCATTATTCTCGAATTCGTTTTTCTGCAGCTTGGACATAAAGTCGTTGTTGAATTGGCAGTAAGTTTAAATGCACAAGTGCAGCAGTCCGCCGTTACTCGCTCACGTCTTTGCTCCTCCGCCCATGGCGAACGTTGCGCAGCGCAGTCCGTGGCCGCGTGGCAAGGTGCTGGGCGGCTGCTCGGCCGTGAACTTCATGCTGTACGTGCGCGGACACCCCGAGGACTACGACCGCTGGAGCCGCGTGCACGGCGCCACGGGGTGGGACTGGGAGAGCGTGCTGCCCTTCTTCAAACGCTTCGAGGACCAGACCGACATACGCCTGGCTTCGTCCGGTACCGTCCCTTCGTCGAATGTCTTGCCTCCGCGCGATTCCGAGGGCGTGGCCTCCCGTATTTCCTAGAACCTACCCAGTGTCGCCAAACGGAGAGCATTGAGGGCGCCACTTCCTTGTAGGTGGACGCAATTTATTGCGCGTGCTTAAAGGGACACTAAACCGAAACAATAAATCAGTTTAGACTAATGAAGCATTGTTTGAGAACCCTGCAGGCAGTCATTTCAGAAATATAGTTTGATTATTAGGTGAGAAAATGAAGGTCCAAGTATCAGCGTTTGAATTTCGCGTCGGAACCACAGCGCCGGTACGTCAGCGTGACGTCAGGGATACCAAAGTATGTTTTCGCATTTGGGGCGCATTAGCTGAATAAAGGTTCCCGAAACTTGGCACGTTTAATATTGTTCCTTTAGAACACAATGTAGTCAATCTGTACCGCTATATATAATTAGTAGGCCCTAGAAGATGCCATCAAAATCCAAGACATCACAGCCGCCGGGTGCGGGTACTTAAGTAGGCGTCGCCACCCGTATTTCGTTATTGCGCTTTTTCTGGCTTACCAAACTTCTTATCGTTGTAAGAGTGGTGTTTTTGGGGTTGTAGAACGGTAATTTACTGATGCAGAAGAAATCATTTTCACTTTAGTGTCCCTTTAAGGCCGCGTCAATTTTCTTTCGGCGCATGTTTCATGCGGGAACAGTCTAGCAGTAGAACGCTGCAGAGCGATTGTCTCTCTCGAAGATCTACCGTTACGACCATCCGACCAACATGAAAACGCACTGTTCATTTCAGATGAACCATTCGTAATAAAGCACCGGCAGTGCATGTTTTGGTGCACCGCAACGTTGCACCACCCTCCACCCATAGGGTGCGCATCACAAATTATTCGAACTGTTGTCGAAGTAATGTGTCAAGCTATACCCCTGGTCGCTAAACGTACAAGTGCAGTGTAACGGCTTGCTGGGAAGCGCCTATCTATTCGTGGTTATTCCAAGTGCCTCCCGTTGCGACTTGCTGCAGGCATGTACGGCGTGGGCGGCGAGCTGACCGTGTCCATGCCCGGGTCAAACACACCGCTGGCCAGGACGTTCTTGGAGGCTGGCAAGGAACTGGGCTACGACATCGTTGACTACAACGCCGGCCGCGGCCAGATGATAGGTGAGGCCGCACGTGGTGGAATCCCTTGGTGCTAAACCCTCAATCGCAAGGAATATAAACGTGTTATGTGCCACAGGCAATTCAAAATACCCGTAAAATTAAGAAAAGAAAGAACGCTTGCACACTTACTGCCCCTTTCAATATGGTGGCGTTGAAAGTAAGCGCTTACAACCTTCTCCGCTTGCGTGCTGTAGTAGTCTCCAAGGCGGTATCGACCGATGACCATCGTCGCACAATGAAACACGTATCTGTACGTGCGCAGGGTTCTCGACCTTCCAGACGACCATGCGCAACGGTTCCCGCTGGAGCACAGCCAGCGCATTCCTGAGGCCCATCTCCGGTCCCGCAGGAAGAAAGAACTTGCACATCTCCCTGCACTCGACGGCCAACAGGGTGCGTGGTATACTGCACGAATTATAGTTTTTTTTTAATTTTTCCGGAGTTTAAAAAGAAAAAAAAATACGCCTGTTGTCGATAGCCTAATTGTAATCCTTGAGCCGGATTATTCGTAGAGGCGGACATTACTTGCACGAGACCCGGAGTTCTTTAACGTGCATCCGAATTCAGACACACGAGCAGCGTTTCTCCATTTCGATGAATGGGGTGTTTTGTGGCGCAAGGGCCAAATGTGGCCAAAGAGCGCCAAGCCGGTGGTAATGCGTTCGCAATGGAGGTATGAATAACGAAGGGCAGATGTTACGGTGGCTGTAAAGGGGCCTAAAAACAGTCGGTCATAAAAGTGCACAAGTGCATAAAACCTATACAAGATAAAACTATGCCGATGGTTAATGGGGTGTAGAATGGACACAAAATACACATTGTGAAATAATGATGATTTAGTGATAGATCTCATAGATATACTTTTTCCAATAAGCACTACGGCCTTAACAGAGTCCTTGGGATGCAAGGGCTTGTAGGCATGTGCTATGCTAGACTACCATCACAGCGGCATCCTCTAGAAAGAGGATGTGCTATGAATTTCACCTCCATCGAAATGCAGACGCCGCGAGTGAGAATCGACCCCGCGTCCTCGTGGTCGGTGTTAGAAGGCCATGTATATATCTACGACTGCGCCGACGTGACGCGTGAATGCTCGAACGATGTTTTAGGCGTGGGAGCCCTTTCCGGTTGTCACGGGCAAAAAAACGGTCCGGGGGTAAGAGGTCAATAATTTTGGACAAGCGTAGAACCAAGGTACGCGGATCCTTCGAGTACTGTACAGTGCAATCTGGGTGCAATAGTTTTTGTGCGTTTGCACCTTCGCTCCTTCTTGGTTCTGATTCTGCTTTCTCCCCCCTCCCTCTCTTACCGCTACCTCTCCTCTCTGCTGGCGTCAACATCAATGTTAGACCGTTACGATGGAGTCAGCAGCCATTTGCTTATTTCTTTCTTTTTCGCGCACCCCCCCCCCCCCCCCCAAGTTCATTAAGAAAATAACTTCTCTCTGTTTTTGAATGCACGAGCTCTCATTTAGATGAAAAGTCTTCGCGTAAAAAAAATATTTCACGTCTTGTGATGAACAATTTATATTTTTTTAACATTCTAGAACTGTGAAAAAAAAACTTATAAATAACGATTCCCCATTCACACTGTGACAGATCCCGTGAACAGCGGATAAAAAGATTTGACGGTGCTTCAAGCTTTAGTAAAACTCTTGCTTGGGCTATTTGGTTCATGCTAGAAGTAGTAAAGGCAAAGCGCAGAAGACCAGGACTCAGGAAGTACAACACAAACGACAAACGCCGTTTGTGTTCTTCTTCCTGACTCCTGGTCTTCTACGCCTTGCCTTTACTACTTCAAGCTTTGCCCTCAGGAAAAGTCCTGATTTTGCCTCACACAAGAAATATCTCGTCACTGTAAAAAAAATACGGAACCAAATGTATCTATGTCAGGGCAAAACGACATGCTTGAAACGCTACGCATGCGATCGTACGTCTGCGTTTAGGGTCACTGAGTATGCCGGTGCGGTCATCATCAGTACACACAGCCATCTGCGTTCGGAAGAAATTTTATAAGAATAGTTTTTAACTGAAGGATGACACCGCGTGTTTCCATGAGCTTGCGTTCGTTACTATTCATGAAAGATAATATTTCAAATATTTTTCACGTAATTTTCTTAATTTATTCATATATGACAACAATTATTTTACAGCCAAGCTGTTAGCCTCTAGTTGGTGAGGATTTTTGGCGTCCACCAGCCAAAAAAAAATTTAACCGAAAAAAAAGTTCATATCTCCTTTGGAATCAGGCGCACAGTGTACAACAGACAGCTCAGTATTTATATCAATAAAGAAAAGCACAGAACGAGCATGAAAAGCTCATGATGAATGATAAAACGCCTGTGAACAATGTGAGACACGTTCCTTATCACACGTTAGACACGTTCCAGTCAGGGAACGCTGCAGCGTCGCTCTGACTCCGCAGGCTTTGCAATCGTCGGACGAATAAATGTCGGGGTAGCAGAGGTGAAGGATCGCCTTGTTCGGATATGGGTGTGTCTGCAATTTCCGCCGGGCAACGGCCTGTTTCTTGTGTAGTTTGGCATGCGGCGGTGGGTATTTACATCCATTCAATCTGTAGTGTTGCGTGATGGCGCTGTATCTCTGAAGCATCGCATGACCACTGTCACGCGATCCCCCCACGTCCACTCCCGCATCGCTCTCGCGGTGGGCGAGACGCCAGGATTGCTGGCGGGCGCCGCGGCTCGTCATGCAAGTCCTCGAGCCATGCCGGGAGGGCGAGCCGATTTTTTGTTTCTTGCTTAGTTTAGAAAGAACGGGGACGGGGCGCGTTGAGCTGCCAGTAAAAAAATTGGCTGAAGGCTTAGCTTGGTTAAGCCTGGAAAATTGCGAAAGCAATACCCTTGGCTGTGCCTTGGTTCGGCTGATGGTGTGGACATGTGGACATGTGGACACCAGCGAGCGTCCTCTCTCGGTAGCACCGCAGCAGCGGCGCGCAAGGCTTCGCCTCCACCATCGATGCCGCGAGCTGGGGCCCCGTCTCTTGGTCTGGCGTGACGTCACACGGTCACGTGACGCGCAGCTGTGTAAGGAGGCGCCACGACCACCGATGGGGCGAAAGTGCGAGCAGTATTGCTTTCGCAATAATATCATATTTAGGATTTCGTAGGAGTTGCCGCAAGGTGTAACGAATGGGAGCCAAATTAGATCTTGTAGTCAGCACCAAAGACAATGCGCGTGCGTTTTCTGCTCCCAGGTGCTCTTCGAAGGCACGCGAGCCGTCGGCGTGGAGTTCGTGAAGAATGGCCGCATCCGTACCGCATTCGCCACCCGCGAGGTCATCCTGTCGGCGGGGGTCATCGAGTCGCCGCACCTGCTCCTGCTGTCAGGCATCGGACCCAAGGAACAGCTGCAAGAGTTTGGGGTAACGTATTCGTCGCTTCAATGCCTCTTCGAAGGGAACGTAGAAGGCTGAGTTTATTTCACTTGCCAACTGTGGAAAAAAATTCGCATCTCTGGAACAAAAGTAATCAATTGGCTAATTGACCGTTAGCTACGCCATTTACATTCGTGTGGCTATTCTGCTATGGCATTTCAAATTCTCATGTGTAATGAAGACCAAGTTGCGCATCCAGAAAAGAGAACCGCAGGGAAAGGTGACGGAGACGGCAAGAGCGCACCCGATTTTCCGTCTCCGTCGCCTTTTCCTGTGGTTGTCTATTTTGAATGCGCAACTTGGTTCCTCATAGCAATGCACCAACTAGCCCAGCTAGAAGTTCTTCTAAACTATCTCATTTGTAAATCTGTCGTTTTGTGTATGCTCAGATTTTTTTTTGGTCCATGTGATGCTAACCTAACTTTTTCCACAAGACATCGCGCATCGGGCCCAATTACGACAAAATGAAAGATGCAGATGGTGCATGGAGCTCTACAGTAAATAGAAAAAAAAACATCGAAAGGAAATTTTTCTGAACAACTCCAAGTGCCGTACAAATTGAGACTAGACCCAGGTGCGTGAGGACGAAATGTTCCAGGTTAGTTTGACAAAGCGTAGGTTTTTCTGCCTTGCTATACATGCGAGTCTGGAGAAGGGTTAAGCATACTTCTCTCATACAGTGTACTGCCACGAAACTTCAAATGGAATAGATCAGCACGGATGTCCAGAAAACATTGGTATTTAGCGCGGAATATGGGAGATTAAAACCCAAGGGTAGAAATGAATAAGAAGAGGTTGTAGTAGCGGCGAAAATGGGTGTTAGAATAGCTCTTCATCAAGGAAGCCTTTAGGTCGCAAGAACTCCTGCTTCGTGGCCGAGAGGCACATTTTGCTAGCTTATACCCAGGGGGCTCTCGCCAGCACTGAGCAGGTTTGCTTTAAAAAATGAGTGCTTTCTTGATGCTTGAAAGCACCCGTACATTGTTAGTAGCCTCCTGACTAAGCCTACAGTACATTTTGTGTGTGTTCTGTTTAACGACGGGTAGTGATTACTTAACGCAGCTTTTAATTATTATCTTACGACCGCAACGTCAATACCGTTTGTAGAGCACATTAGAAAACGCCATTTTGAGTTGTTTCCCGCGCGCTATATACTTTCTGCGTAACTTTCTTGAATTATTATATTTATTTAAAAGAAAGCAGCCGCGTGGCGTGCAGGGAGGTCGAGTCGCGCAGCCGGATTTGAAGAATTTGCAGCCTTTCTTCGAAGCACACAAAGGGGAAGGTACACAAACGGTAACGCTTCGCAAGATATGCCTCACAAACCTCATATTGACACAGTGGTCATAAAGCCAGTAATTAAAATGTTAGTTCTTGATCCTGACTGATCAGGTAATTCAGAAGGTAAGGAACGCGGGAGCCTTCCTGTGAAAGTTGCTAACACCACAAAGGCAGTTTCATTGGCTCAGATGGGTTCATTTTCTTTTATATCTTGCGGTGTGTCAGGTGGCACTCCCATGTCTTTCATTGCTATCAAAGAGGATCCTGTCGAGTAAGCACACCGTTCAAGTGCAGGCTTTGGAAATAGCTCGAAAACATATTGCGAGAAACGCTGCTGACCAGTACCAGCTATCGCAGCCCACCCAATTGATCTCGTAGCTTTGACAACCCTGCTAAACACCGCTCGTGCAGATAAAACATGAGGCGTAAAAGGTGCGCGAAAATACTCCGACAGTAAAGCAAGAAATATACGAATGCGTGTACCCGATGCTTTTCTGGCCCACTTTTGCCAACTATACCCGCTGCTTGAGTTCCCAGCGTGTGCTGCCTGATGTGTCGTTGTAAATGCCACAACTGCCGTGGTATATTCGTAGATTCCGGTGATCGCCGACCTGCCAGGCGTCGGAGAGAATCTGGCCGAGCACTTGTATCCCGGTGGCGTCAGCGCTAGCGTCAAACGCAAGATCGACATCGACGTCACGCCGTTCGCCGGACCACTGCTCTTCTACGCCCGCAACAAAGGTACGCGGGTGCACGTCCCACCTTGGTACAGTCTGTTGTTAATATAACGAGCGTATATAGTGGAATATGGGGATATCAGTATAAGCATGCTCAAAATGTGTCTCTGTTCTATTACCCTGTAACAAATATCCTTATAGCGAATGGCGGATGTAAGAAGGCATTTTCGCCCCGGATGGGACTCTGTTGTAACGAGGCTCGACTGCACAGGCAAGCGACTGTTCTCTTTGTGTCCTATCAAATGCAGCCCACTTTCTACTACTGTCTTAAACATCTGTCTCAGCAAATCTATGTAAGGTCGTGTGGCTACAAATATGTTTTTTTCTGTGGTTATGCGAAATACAGCGTGAATCTCTATGCCCCACTTGCAAACTCATTGGTTGATGGTCAACTTACGGAGCTTGCGGTACCAAGGCCACCCACGGCCTATGGGCGACATCTTAGTGAGACCCTCCCGCATAATTTCAACTACCTGGAGTTCTCAATCCTCCGCCCAAAGCACAGTACACATGCTCTTTTAATGAGGTGTCCATTAAAGACTCCTGGTATTTTAATGTTCTTTTTTCGTGGTCGCTATCGCCTGCACTTGACCAGTTACATCAAAGAAGCGCCAGTTAACGTTTATTGCCTGGTTCCGGACCGTTACTAACTTGTGTGCGCCCGACTTCCCTGCCCCTCCTCCCCTTTCTTTCTCTGTCTCGTCTAATATATGCACACTCGAAAAATTCGTAGTTATAGCTAACTTTTCAAAACTGCTGGACATTTGCGTTCGAGAACCACCATCTGATTATGAGGCACGGCACGCGAGGGTATAGTAAGCGTAATCATTAACTCAGTACGTTAGGAAGGACAGTTTGAAATAAAGAAGAAAGTGCGCCGAGCACGGGCTGCAGCCACGGGGGCTAGCCCGCTCGGTTGCTGCGAGATAACAAACAAGCCAGGCGTCCGGTTCTAACGCCCCTCGTTAAACTACAGGGACTACCTCGTCTTGCCCGTGGTCTGTGGGTACACCACCTTGAGAGTCCTATGAAAGTTTAACGCCCACATCTGCTCGGACACCAGGGGAGCTCACGGCACGCTGCGGGACCGTGAGTAAGGGACCGACCACTTGCCGTTGGTAATGCTTGGCCTTTGAGTCGTCCTCCGTCGCGACCATGGGTGCTCTGCAGTTGAACTTGTTTTTGGCTCCCTCTTACGTTATCCCGGCGACCTGTTTGCCACAGAGAAGGCGCCACTTCAACACCAGCCCTATCTTCAACGCCTGCGAGACTACTTTTGCGACCTACAGCCCGTTTAACCCGTGTCAGCCAGGCAACATACATTCGAGGACCCAGACCTCGCGTCTGCCGCACATGTTTTTCGAAGGCGAGACGGCATAGGGGCGCCTGTAATTCCGGCCTATGATGGACTCTTTCCGGTTCTGCGCCGTTCCTCCAAGTCTTTTGTCGCTGCGCAGCGTGGACGTGAGGAAACAGTCCCTACACATCGCCTCAAGCCGGCCTACGAGGAAACACTTATCACCCATTTGCATCCCCAGAGCACATATTTCTCAGAGCCCGACGCTCTGCATTTTGATTGAATTCTCATGAGGTCGGGTCCATTTCAAGCTTTCGATCTAAGCAGATGTGGGTGCTAGAAAACATTTAGAAGAACAGCAGTTTTCGTTTTAGCTCTTGCTTAGCTTACGCGTACGCTTTGTAACCAACCAATTACCGCACAAGGGTATGTGTGCTCATGGAAAACACAGGTACTCATGGATCCGACCCGTTCCCGCAAAAGTACGGCAACAAATATCGACGCGGTCCTCCTCCAAACTGCAACCGCAGACTCTGCGACGCGTTTTTCTCCGTTCTCATTTAAGCGTCTAGTGTAGGCACGAGAGGCTTAATTCTCCGATCATGAAGGTCCCACAGTGAGAAATGCAGCGAGAAATTCGACGTAGGGATTAACAAAACGTGTTGGCGCGTATTTCTCTTTTTTCTATCTTTCATGGGTGGACTTTACAATACGAGATGCATAATTATAGCCAACGAAAGTGCTTTCGGAGGCCAAGCCTAACTGGACTGCTGATTAGCGTTCTAGCCTAATCGCGGCTATAACTGGAAACTTTCAAATTGTTTTGCAACTGCATTAGTTACAATTACTACGTGTTGAGTGAGTCCCTGTTCATAAACCACGTTTAACTAACAGCTACTGAAAAGGCAGTGATGGTTCGTGGTAAGCAGTTAATACATTCATTTCTGAAGGAACAGAATGCACGAGTGCACGCAATAGTTTCTTCTTTTATGAAAAAGTTCGCCTTACAGCAAAAACATGCTTGATTCGTGCAAGTTATATCTACATGAAGAATTCGTTGTGTTCAACGAAGTCCAACAGGGATATATGGTGGGGACCATGGATCCACAGATGGTGGTCAGGTGAGCGGCTTACATAGGTGTACAATTTCACAAGATGTGCGGTATCTGCAAGGGGCGCTGGGCGAGGGCAGAAGATACGTGTCGCGCGGGACGCTGACCGACGGTCCGGAGCTCTTGTACGAGTAGCAAATGACATCAGTGCAGTACCTCACACGTATCCTTCTTAACGCAACCCTCTCGCGGCGGGAGAGACAAGGCGGATCCACACCGAGTTACCAGTGCGCGTGTGGATTGGCAAATGACTGCCTTTTCGAATAGCAGGGGATTGTGGGAAGAACGGCAGTGGATATATCACTGGAGGTTGGTGACTAGTTGCATCTGCCTGAACGTGTTCTGGAGAAGACGGCAGAGGTATACAAACAAGTGGCACCACGCACGGGACCATCTACACTTCGCTATGCACTTTTACGGCAAAAGACGATCCATTCGTTACCTTGTGGAAGTCTTCCACCCCTTGGATTCAGTCATAAGACCAGTGCCGATCAGCTGCTTATGCAAACTAGAATATATGCTTTCGTCTTCAGAACTGGGCTAGTTGGCTAAATCCATCTTTCTGTTCATTTCCGATCAATTTCTTCTCTTAGTGCTTTCTTTAACGTTACGCAAACAGAAAGTTAGAACAAATGCGGTAACTAAAACGGGAGATACTGACGTCCACACACCGCTAATTAACTAGCGCTGCGCCATGTCGCCTGCTGCCAAAAGCTTGGACGACGTCTGCACCTCCTAAATCGTGAGTGCGAGAAAACTGCGAACTCGTGTTGAACTGACCCTGCGCGAAGTCAAATCAAAGAGCGCAGTGCAGACGGCGTGCGCTGCATTGTCAAATCGAAGACGAAAGTGCTGCACTGCCTGAACTAAAATGCGGAAAGTGAAGCGACATCAAATACCTCTAATGCGAACTACGCCAGCGGCAAAGAGAAAAAAGCTGGATTTGACGAGCGCATAGAAGAAGTGTCGATGTTTATTCTGGTAGTTTGTATCGCAAGGTAGTCATTGTGGTCATATATAAGCTGCCCTTTGGACATTATAGGCGGAGCGCCAGCAGAACGTGATAGTGGCATCTCTGAGACGGGATTAAGGGAGGAGAGGTTAGGGCAGTAGAAACTACATGACCGGCCGACACTAGCAACAACAAAATCCTGGACTTCTTCAATGTCGTCACCCTCAGTGATGCCCACAAACTTATTGCGAATCGAGAGTAAGCGATGAGTTCATGACATCGTTGTTCCAGAGGGTTTCAAGGGACTGGAAGTCCTGTTCAAGTATGGCGCCGAGTACTGGCCCGGTCGGCGTCCCATGACATTGCCAACAGCATCTCAGCCTTTTAAACGCACTGGTAGTTCCTTGACCCTAATTTGGCGCCCTAGAGAGAGTGAAGAGTTATTAAAACTACCAGTGTGAACATCCCGTCCATATACGTGTACCGGATTCACACCCATCGAGCTGCGTTTCAACGATTTCAACTGTCCGCACCGCCCAATGCTTATCCTCGAAAACTTAACCATGGCGCCTGTGATCGCTTGCGCGTTGACGCCTGATCTCGGAGACCACAATTTAATCCAGATGTTACCGACGCCAGCTGCTCTTTCGTCTTCAAAAATGAGACGCCTAAAGCCGAAAAGGCATTACATCTGCGATGCTCGTTCGTCTAGGTACTAGGCGACAAAACGTTCGTAGCAGAGAGTAAGACTGCAGTGCTAAGTCGCGGGACCACTTCGCGACTTCAGCCTTTCGAGCGCGACCGCGTGCACCGTCATGTTGGGCATGCGCATTTCTGTGCCCCTACAAAACGCGGACACTTTGCAGCTTCAAAAATGCTTTCAACACCAAAACAGCCAGAGAAGACAAATGAGCACACATTGACACGCTTTTTCGTCGCTGTCTCTTTAGCCCTAAATGCGTTTTTTTAGCGATAAATCACGACCGCCACCACCACAAGCATCGAATGTTCGGTCTCCTGTTCGACCAGGTCCCTGGACCATCCCCGGCGGTGTGGAGACGGTCGCGTTCGTGCAGACCGAGCCAGCCAATGGAACGGCCGCTGATGTGCCCGACATCGAAATCCTGCTCTTCTCTATGTCGCCGGCCTCCAGCGAAGGCGAGAGGTTCATGCTCGACATCGGACTCGAACAAAAGGTATTGCGTTTGCATGTATTTCCGCGAAAGTAACAAAAAACATCGTGAGAGAACCCGCTATTCATTCATGTACGCTCGCAGAGTTGCTGATAAGTTAATCGATAGATAATATTGCCGCAAGGTTAGAACACATCGTAAACCTCAATCATGCAGAAGAAGCTTACGACAAACAAGGACACGACTACAAAAGATAAATACAATGTGAACTATAACATGATGTACAAAATCTAGATACTAAAAAGAACCCCCGTGCAGAGGGCTCAAAAAGTTACTAAAGACATTATTCACCTCGCAAAAGTGGATTTTACTGTTCAGAAGCAACATTGCTTGTGTCCAGCAGTATTGACTGTTTGAATGATAACTTTTTTAACCTCCAATCGAACACGTCGTCTACGATGGGCGCAGTAAAGCATCGAAATAACTGCCGACAAATAGTGGCTCTGGCTCATACTTGATATGATCTCGACATTTGACTTTTTGATTTGTTTAGCATTGATAACGACAAGACGTCCGCAAGAGTAAAACGAACGGCGACGGTTTCTCATTCGATCCCCTCCAATGAGAATGCACGCCTGTACAATTTATTGGAAAATCGGACTTTTTCGTTTTGGATTCGCCTGTATTAGATCG
This sequence comes from Dermacentor albipictus, assembly GCF_038994185.2. Lineage (NCBI taxonomy): Eukaryota > Metazoa > Arthropoda > Arachnida > Ixodida > Ixodidae > Dermacentor > Dermacentor albipictus. Next base: position 70,694,307 of record NC_091822.1, on the reverse strand, counting down.
CATCAAGTTCACTAGCAGATCGTGCACTCTTACTCAGAATGTGCTTAAGAGCAATACGAGGAGGAGGAGGAACAAACTTTTATTGAAACCAGGGGCCCTATAACGTAAAACTATTCCAATATGTTTTTATTCCGATCTCCAGACGTCAAATTTGCGTAACCGCCGACGCAAGCATCGGGCAGTCACTCGCAGGGTTCTCTGAACAGACCAATCAAACGCTCTCCTCGTTCATAGGAGGTCACTTTTGTTTCCTTGAAAAACGAATAACATTGCCTACACTGAGCGGCTTGTCTTATCTAATTGACTGACAAGAGGCGAGGACCACGCTCAAATGGAGAGAGATTCGATGGGGCCGAGCCAGTGCACTGAAAATAGATAAGCGGATGAAGAGGATGGTACCGGCGTCTGCGATTGGTCCGCTTTCCCTTACTTAGCTTGCGGTGGCTCGTCGAAAATTGCGGCGGCATGCAACGGAAGCTTAAGAATGACGCTACAACGTATTCTCAGTAAAGAAGAGTTGGCAGAACGAGGTCGTAAACGTGCTGAAAGTTCTCCGAAACGTTGCACGGCCACGCAAAAAGTTTTATTACAAGCAAATAAACCCATGCTATCCGGCAGGTGCGAGTAAGCAGTGCGTGAGCAATCGGTGGCAGCCATCTTTTATTCCTTTCGGTACGGGCAGCCTGTGGTTATTCAGAGGAAAATTCAGTTTTGTTCGGCATATTAATGCATCTTTAACGCACACACGTCACTTTGACGCCGTGAGTTCTTGCGGTTTTGTGACGTCGCGTGACACGCAGGTGAAGTGGGCGCAGCCCGAAAACTTTTGACCAATAGCCCAGGGCTAATGGTGAAAAGGCGTTGAATGAGAAATAATTATTTTTCTTTTGTTCGGTCAAATTATGCATAATCAGCGTGTATACGTCATATCAGATGGGGAGCTATCGCGGTATCCGGGACGTCGCGTGACACACAGGTGAAGGGGGGGTGGTCCAAAAAAGTTTTTGACCAATCGTGGAGGGCTCATTGCAGAATTGGAATAGAAAAGTTTGGGATAGTTTTACGGCATAGCGCCCCAGCAATACGAGGACAAAAAAAATTCCGGCATTGCAATTTCCTTGGCCGGCGATGCTCATTACATGGAAAATGCAATGTTACAAACAAGCGTTACAAACAAGTGGGCCTGCAAACTACTCGGTTTTCCTCGCGAGCCGCCTTTTGGTTGGCTATTGAATGTGTGCACCATTGCTTACAGGCGTACGACGAATACTACAAGCCCTTGCGCGGGAGCCACGGCTACAACCTGGTGCCCGTCCTGCTGCATCCCAAGTCTCGCGGTGTGCTGCGACTAAAGAGTGCCGATCCCCGGATTCCTCCGGCCATTGACCCCCGATACCTGTCACATCCGGATGACGTCCGGGTCATTGTCAAAGGTACGTACAAACTGAGACAACGAGAAAAGAAAGGAAAAAACTACATTTTAGTATTAAAAGTGCAGAGCGGATGATGGCACGGGGTGGGTGGTTAGTCCCAGAGTTTCACATGCCACGTTATTCATTGCGAACTGGAGACCTGCGCGAGGTACCGTTGGTACGCGGAACTGGTGGCTTTTGTCCGTCCTAGAGTTTCCTACAGGAATCTCTGGCGCTGAGCGTCTACGCTAGCTGCAAGGAGGCGGTTTATCTAACGTGGGAAACATGTGCAGAACGCGCATTCGCCTGAACTTCGCTCTTCTGGCTTCAAACAGTTTTTGTGATTTTGCAAAATTGATTATGTTCAATAAACATCACTCTGCATATTCAGCCATTGGCACTGATTGCGCGCGTGCGCGTGAAATTGTTGTGTAGCGGTGTTTAGAAAACGATGATGAAAATACAAACCGTCGAAAACTAATGCCACAAAAAACGTTGGAAGCCACAAGCGCAAAGATTACGGAAATCCTTGTGCTATGTCTATCATTTCCCCCAGTGTTAACAATGACGTTAATCATTCCCCGGTAACTGAACCATGGCCTTCGAAATGTGCAACATCCGAGATCGAGAACCTCCTCACGCCATCTCAAAGTCATGGCTAAATGATCGCTGCGCTTGTAATATTTTTCTCGAAAACTGTGCCGTCAGCTGTCGTCAGCTGCCGTAAGTCGTGGCATACAAAATCACACCGGTGCAATCTTGGAGGCCGTTTTTGAAGTACCGGCAACGGATTTCGTGCCAAAAAAAGAAGTATAATGACAAGGGCAAGGGCCACAAAGCGGCGGTGAGGCGCTGCCTTCATCAAGCAAACCTCGTCAATTCTCGCGCTGTGCGATGACGAAGCTATAGGGGACTTGCGTAATGAGGACTATCCTGTGCTGCAATGAAGCGACGCAGGTTTTCGGCTGCCATGGGGAAGGATGAACACCGTAGACACGATCGGGTGATAGCCGGTTACCTGTTCCATCGGAGGCATTCTCAGATCATGAACAGCAGGTTGCCATTATCCCTCAAGAGAAAAGTGTATAATAGCTGTATCTTATCAGTACTCACCTACGGGGCAGAAACCTGGAGGCTTACGAAAAGGGTTCTACTTCAATTGAGGACGACGCAACGAGCTATGGAAAGAAGTATGATGGGTGTAACGTTAAGGGATAAGAAAAGAGCAGATTGGGTGAGGGAACAAACGCGGGTAAATGACATCTTAGTTGAAATCAAGAAAAAGAAATAGGCATGGGCAGGACATGTAATGAGGAGGGAAGATAACCGATGGCCATTAAGGGTTACGGACTGGATTCCAAGGGAAAGGAAGCATAGCAGGGGGCGGCAGAAAGTTAGGTGGGCGGATGAGATGAAGAAGTTTGCAGGGACGGCATGGCCACAATTAGTACATGACCTGGGTTGTTGGAGAAGTATGGGAGAGGCCTTTGCCCTGCAGTGGGCGTAACCAGGCTGATGATGATGATGTTCCATCGCGCGCACGTGCGTTTCGTGCTGTTTCTGAGCGTTCATTCCCCGCAATTCGACGTGCCAACCTACAGCTGCCTGCCGCTATATGCAGGCAATTTTTGTACGCATGCAGTTTCGGCTGTCAGGCTACACTTAATCACGCAAAGTTCAGCAAGCGTTCGATGCACCGTCTTCACCTCTGAAGTCGGCCGCTTCGGGGCTGTGCCAACCGTTCGTCCAGATTTCTGCGCCAATTGTAACATTTAGGCGCAGCACCTTTGATTCACCAGTCACACGGCATATTTATTTAGAGGAATGTGTACAGCATGCTTCACACTAATGTTCTACTGCGCACCGCCGTAATCAGTTGCATCCCTCACCAAAATCTGCGTGGGCGAATGCAGCCGCGTTTCTTGAGGCAAGGATCATATGCTGGGCGACGGTGGCCGCCACAAGCTGGCCCGATCATGTAGCTGAATACTCTAGCGTTTGCGAGGTCACTTCCCTCGAGCTGGATTATGATATCGAGCAATTGTTGCGCCATTAAACAGGAACAAGATATCGACGCATAACGCGCTCCTTGATTTGATTCCCTACTTTCCATACAGCTTGCTTTGATGTAATCCGGAATGACGCAAAAGTCGAAAAAAGTTGCAGCTCATGCAGTCAAGGATTGCTACCCGTCGCCACTTTCACATTGTAGCAGTCAAAGATGCCTTCTTCGGGGCAAGCGCGAGAGCATGCCAAGGCAATCCACCGATGCCGTTGCGGGAAACTTAACTTGCATTTGTATAGGGCCACGTTACGCGGCGAATACGCTATGTACATATCAGAACACTACAGTGAGACCTATAACAGAGCCCGCACGGCCCACAAAAATTTCTACGCATGTCCTGCGCTCACCCGCACGTCTATCTGTCACGATTGCGGTGAGAACGCAATGGTCGCGTAGGGTTGTCGGCCTAATGCAAAATGTTTATATAATCCCTGTCGAAATATGTTTGACTTCACGACGAGTTTCACAACGCCACCGCTGCCGCAAAGCATACCGCTAGCAGTAGTAGCAGTACAACAACTGTGCTAATAAGCATGTCTTTTTATGTACCACGAAAAGCCGCTCACCCACTCGAGATAAAAAAAAAAAGAAACAGGGTTGTGAGGCAAAAAAGAAAATAAAACAATCCGACAGAGCCCGTGTACAACATTGCAATGGATGCGCGGGCACCACGGGGCGCGTCACACACGAAGTAGTACGTCTGGGTGCGCGTCACGTGGTCGCAGATTTTCGGGTGTAGCGCAAACATATTCCGTACTAAGCTAACGTGCAGACAGGATCATTAACGTTACTCTGACGCGGCGCGTTGACGTCCAGACAGGCATACGTTACCACGCAGGATGATGTCGGATGAAACTGGATTTGATCCCGTAGGTGGGGAACGCCAAGAGCGACGCCGTGTGTATACATTCATGTCAAGTATTGATGTAAAGTCCCTGATAAGAGACATTTCAGGTATTATCCAATAAAGGAACATCGCACGAGCCTCTGTCACGCGCTATGTGCGATGAGGTGAATAAGAACCATATTTCATTCTGCAGATAAATGTACCGAATCTGTTTTTAAATGTATAGTTTCAGTTTTTACTGAAATCATGTTAAAGTAAATGCCACCTGTCGAATTGCAGCCTATGTTTTCTTTTTTTTTCTTTTTTTATCCAATGGGACACTATGTAGCCTTAAACGAGCACTCGTACCCAGCTCATAAGGATAGCAGCAGTACACATGCCGTCTGACCACTCACAAGTCACTTCGAGTGAAGAAAAAAAAAAAGACAACGCTATTTTCGGCGTGCTGTGGCTTCGTTTGTCAGTTTCACGGACCCTTTGTTACGAGGAGCACGGGGTGAGTGGTTTGGGCTTCTGCGCTTACTTGACAGCAGCGAGAAAGAGGAAGCAAAAACGCAAAATGGAGAGGGTGGGCGCCAAACATTAAACGTTTAGTTTCCTTGGCGCCGTAAACACGTTTCCTAATGCCGGTAATAATCGGCAAGCCCCGCCTTACAGCCGTAGTACGTATAACGTCGTCCGCTTGTCGGCGCGGATTCTCGCGTGCACGTTGACCGCACACGGGCGCCAACCCTTCCTCTGCGCGCAGGCATGAAGGCCTCGGCGCGCATCGCCGAGACCGAGGCGTTCAAGCAGCTCGGCTCGCGCCTCTGGCCCCGCCACTTCCCGGGCTGCGAGCGGCACCTGCTGTGGAGTGACGAGTACCTGGAGTGCCTGGCGAGGCACTACACCACCGCCCTGTGGCACCCGTCGGGCACCTGCAAGATGGGCGGCGGCCGCGACGCCGTCGTCGACCCCGAGCTCAGGTACGCGTTGCACGCACGCACGGACTTCACCGGCTCCGCTCGCCCGAGGCTCACGCACCACCGCAATTGGAATACTGAGTCTGAGGCAAATTGGAATACTGAGGCAAATTGGAATACTGAGTCTAATTAAATTAGTTCAGGTTAAATATGATTACCAGGAGTGCAGATTTTCGGGCTATAGTTGCTTCGTTGCACTAATTGAGGTCATAGCGCTAGAATTACGCGGACAAGAAAGACGACAGCACGTGCTGTTTCTATCAACTTGTCCAGCGCTACGACCTCAATGTCTATATCTGATTAGCCTAATCAAAGTAAGTACGGTTAAATTAATTTAGCCTAATTAAACTTAATTACGGGTACCTAGGAATATTTAGGCGTAATATGACTTCATTACCTTTACATTGACTAAGATTAATCACGAATAATTCATGGTAATTAAGATGACTTAAGCCTAATTAAGATTGAGTACGATTACAGTACTTAAGCCAAATCAAGAATAATGAAGGCAATAAAATAAATTGTCTTACATTACTTAGCCCTAATGCTGATTAATTACGATGACGTTAATTTCGCCCAGTAAGATTATTTACGACTCATTAGGTTCACCAATTTATGTAATTGCAACAAGCCCTTGGAATACTTGCAGCACGTTGCGTCACCCTGGACACATTGAGCCGCGGTGTGCGTATACACTCGACCACTCAACGAATCATTCGTTGCATGATCGTGCAAGATGAGCAGGTCCCGCAGGGGAATTTTCTGCAGTAATTTTTTTCGCGTTTGACGGACAGCGCCACACACACACACGCACAGTCTGGCTGGCGAGAAAAGGGTAGCGGGAAGGACGCTGCGACCTTTCGGCGCGACACCTCCGATCTCTCACGACGAGCCCGGAGCAGCGAGCGCGTTCCTATTGGCGATCAAACTCGTACGCGGCAACGTTACCGGTAAATCTTGGCACATAGTGGCCGGAGGAGCGACAAAGCATTGGTCGCGGTCGTTTGAAGATCGTCTCATTTTATTCGCTTCCCCCATAGCGGCCTGTGTCGGCAACGTTGCGTTCATCAGTTAAATCCGCGCAACACACTCTGGCTGCTGATGGGCACCTTGCCCCGAGGCTTTCCACGCTTGACAGAAGCGCGAGAACTATCAGTGGGCAAAACCGGTTGGAAGGCTTAAGACAGCTCATTCAGCATAGCCTGGAACAGACGAGATGGAAATTCAGGGGAGGTGGAATTGTCCATGCTAGGCCTGTGGTCCGCAAAAAAAAAAAATGGAGGTAATCACTCATGTGCTTACACTCAACACAATTGCTGGAAAAATTTCAGTACCGTTACAGCAAGACAGCGCTTTCAATTCAAGTAGGTCAACTCATTATATTTTCTTATGGGGATTTATACGTAAAGATGTGGCACAAAAGTTTAACAAACCACATTCTTATTTTAACTGCTAGTTCACTGTGATAAGAAACTCGTTAATGCTGCTTTCTCAACAGCTGTCTGTATATATTGATCAATTTCTCACAGCTAAATTACCTTGACCCATGGATTTTTTATTCGCTTGTAGATATGGCGCTCACGCATAAGCTCTTGAACCATTTATTTGCTGCGTCTTTGTCGTTCTTCAGAATGCCACTTTCAGTAAGACTAGTTTCCAAAAGTTATAAGTCACTGTTCAACTGCCTATGAGCATTTCCTATTCTAGAATAGTTTCCGCTGCACACGGGGGACAACACACTGCGGGAACGGCTGAGTGCATGACTCGCCAGGAGGCGCTGTCCTCGCTAAGCGCCCACGTAAGAAGCTTCGCACGCATTTGTGCGGCAGCGCGACTTGCCGCGAAGTTTAATTCATTCGTTCACTGCAAAACCTGCTCGGCTGCATAGTTCCCGGTGAACAACTGCGAATATAGCAAATCGCAGATGACTATCCGATAAAGAAATGCAGAGAAGCACGCTGGCTTTCTTTTCCTTTTCTTTCTTTCTTTTTTTTTTGGGGGGGGGGGGGGCGACGCACCACAAGTTTTGCTTCACAACGTAACATGCCCCCGGCGCTGGAGCAGACAATGCGGAGAAAAAAAACCGCGCTTGCACTGCTTTGTGCGCCTGCGCAGGACTCCTTCATGGTTTCTGCACCTCGCGAAGCTTCAAGCAGTCTCCGATGTCTAACCAAGAACGACAAGCGAGCCCAGTAATCTCTAACCTAATGGTCTCGTCCGCGCAGCATGTATTCAAACATCCTCCGCAAAGACAAATTATCGGGTTTTTTCTTTTTTTTATTCCTTAAGACCACGAACAGCAGTCGCCAAGATTTAACGAACTGCAATTTCCGTCAGCTGCTTAGCTAGCACTCACTCTATTCAGCAGCAGCTGTCAATAGGTAGCTTCAATGTATTTGCACACCCGCAGGCGAATGTGAAGTGTCCCACCTGATGTTAGCAAAGTTATTCGATGAAAAAAAAATATTAAATAAACACGGTGCAAGACACGATATTAATACTTACGATGGTCGGTTGTCTGAACGTAAGAACTAACACCGTAAGTCTTATATTTCTATTTTGTCCCTTCCTTTTTACATTATATTTCTCTTTCGTTGAACGGCTAGGCTAACTTTAGCCGCGACACACGATGTACCCCGTACCGAAGACACCTCGTCTTACAACCATTTCAATAAGGTTAGCGGCTATTCGCTACATAACGACTACTTAATAAGCATGCTCACCTTTCAATTTCTCGGAAGTGGAAAGAAAATGGCTTTGCTATTCCTCCCCGTGTACACCCAATCAACGTAGATGCGCGTGAGCGCATTATGTCCTTTCTTCTGTTTTCCTCGCCTTGCTGAAAACCAATGGCCGATCAGAAATGAAATCCTGCAGCGCACAGTGACGGCAAAGGCGTACACGTGTGCAGAGAGAGCCAGGAGAAGACGAACAAAATTTCAGTCGAAGCGACAACTGCGACAGTGAGGCGAACGAGTGAAGCGTCCTAATACAAAAAGGTACACGAAAAAAGAAAATAAGAGAAAACATATTTTTCTACACCTACTGCCGCTGTGTTAATTTAATTATGTGTTTAATTTAATTAATTAATTTAAATTATATCATCTTTTAATTTATCTATTATTTACTTATATTAATAAATTTTTTATTTTAATAAATTAAAATAATTCATTTTTATTTATCTTTCAGCGATAGAACCAAATGCGCAAGACGTATTTAATTTTCCGTTGGCCACCGAAAGCGTGTCGGCGCTATTTGCCACATGCCAAAACTATAGCCCAGCTGTCTATCCAGCTCTCTCTTAACGAATCTTCAAAGTATATGCCGCCACATAGGCTCACGCATAGAAAAACGGGAAGCCTCAGTGCGAAGCCGCGTCCGGTCCCTACCTCGCGCACGACCTTAACGATTTCGTGCGCATGCGCGTACGTGCAGGGTGCTGGGCGGCGTGCAAAGCCTGCGAGTGGTGGATGCGTCGGTGATGCCCGAGCCGCTGTCGGCGCACCTGAACGGCCCCACCATGATGATCGCCGAGAAGGCGGCGCACATGATCCTCCGGGACCTGGAGGGCGAGGACAACGAGCCCCTGGTGCCAGACGCCACGGCCGTCGTTTGAGACCTCCGTGGACGCCCCCCGTCTTCCAGGCTCAAGAACATTGCATCGCAACCAGCTTTCCGGCAGCCTTCTCGACGCGCTTGCGCGTTACGTCAACTTACTCTGGGTGGTGTACCGAGCATCATCATAGCGTCAGTTATCGTCAAGGCGAAGCGTCTAAACCTATAGTGTACGTTACCACTAGTGTTGCCGTGCACCAGTTCGGGCGACGGTGCATGAAGCTAATAGAATGTCGGCGTAAGAGCCTACAGACTGCATACAAGAGCCAAACTATAGTTCATTCCTGCTCATGCAAAGCAAGTTGCACCGTGTATGTTGAAAGGTTATTGTATATAGCTTAGATCGTTCTTGATCATGCCAGGTAGGTTAGGCGGTGTGTGTTTGATAAGCACGAGCGCGTCGTACGTTGCGACTGGTTGGGCTTCACAGATCCTTGTCTTGCTGAAACCACAGATTGGAACTTACTTTCCGCGATAAAGTAAATGCGCGGGAAATCTTAGGAATCTCGCAAATATCTCTACACCGCACTTTTCATCCTTTCAAGACTGAAGGTCGTCTCGCCAACTTCGCTAGATTTACGTAAACGAATAAGGCCGATTTTCCACTCAATGAAAAAAAAAACAGCTGTGTACTCCGAAAGCAAGCCCAGGCTATCCAGAGGGCCCAGGAAAGAGCGGAGCGTCACGGCGTTCTGTCCTTTACGTGGGCGCGGCCAGCGGCTACAATGGCCTCCCGTTAGGAGGTCCTGAAAGTAGCTCCTCAGGACTAAATAAAGTTCGTTGTCTGTCTGTCTGTCTGTGAATCCATGCTAAAGCATCTTCACGTCTGGCGACGCAATCTGCAAGCATGCTAGTAACATTGTGTAGCCCCTTATTGAGACGCATTAGACAATCCTAGAAACTGCTAAAAACTTTATATAATGTATTATGCACCTGGTACTAGGAATTTTCATTGCAAAGCTCGCTAGCTGGTTATTTCGACGACGCTTTATAGGTTGCAATATCGGGCTTGCGGAACTGATAATTGACTGATATAAACAGTACAATGCATTGATAACAGCATGCTTGAGCTATTTGAAATTGCTGGCTTTGATTTGTCGTCCCGGACCTACGTACAGTATGGCCTTACACACTAGCACGAAGTACCGTGGGATTGCACGCTCGTTTACCTGCTTTAGTTTGTTGAGGTCGTGAATATTTTCTGTGAAGATTTAAAAACACCCGGGTCCTGTGATGCGCAGTGTTTGTACAAATAAATACATGAACATTCCTCATTGAATAAAAATATTCCATCTCGAATGAGTGCTGTTGTGTACGTTGGGTACGCCTATTAAGGCGAAGTGTTTTTGCCTACCATCCGATTCTTTCACCTGGATCAGTCGGTCGCTGGTCAGGTTCTCGCCAAAAAGATTGCTCCTCACTTTTAAAGAAAGCAAAAAAAGGCAAGCATATCCTGCCGCAGGATTCAAACCTCTGCTGCCAGGTGCAGCAGTCCGATGATTTAAACATTAGGTCACAACCACTTTTCTTTTCATAATATTTATTACGAACATAATATGTATTTGGGTAAAGTATTTCCGTAGCAGCAAAATCAATCATAGCCGGGTCCACAAGCACAAAACAAAACACTTCACAGTAGAATTTTTACAGTAAACAGTTCTCTAAATGGAAGGCAAAAGGATACACTACATCGACAATGGATCCCAGCCTGGCTGGAAGTCTCTTTGATCATAAAAGGCTTTTAGTTGTGAAATCACCTGAATGAAATGCGACTGCGAAAAAAAAATTGGTTCTGCACTCCGATTTAACATGCGAGTTTTCCGTAAACTGCATAACGCCATAAATAGCAGCATGTCAAAAGGCACATCTTCCCATTTAGGCGGCATGAGATATCGTATCGGACGACGACTTACATCATGGTCTTTTTAAGTACTTTGGAGAACGCCCCAAGATAAGATGGCGCCCATGCAGTCAATAAAGCAGGGTTCTCTAATTAAGGCGCCGCTCACAGTTCTTTTATATTCCTTTACTGCATTGTTAGCAACACTACGCACACACGTATAGAGCCGGTCACTTGGTGCTAAAAAATGATTTTTCTTCATTTGGTTAGACTTTACAAAATTTTAAAAGCCTTCGGAGAGGCGATAGCGGTAACCAAACCATGAAGTTTCTGAAACAACTCGGGGTGGGGAGGGGCGGGGGGGTGTTCATCATGTGCTTTAGGGCATCGCGCGTGAGCGTAGTACTTTTTATTAAGTGTTGCCTCACAGGCTTTGCATCTATACTCGGGCACTCCTTACACCTATGTGCTTTTTGCACCCACTGCTCATACACAAAAAGCATCAGTATGTCAGCTGGGCGCTCCCCCTTGTGCCTCCAAATGGCAAGAAACGAACAGCGCAAAGGGATTGACAGTATTTCTATTTTCAAAATTTGTTTGAGAAGCTCCCACAAGAAAGGAGTTGAGCTCATCTTGTATTGCCACGACTCTATTATAAAGCCACAATCGCATGCACGCTTCTCTCGTGCATGCGATAACCAACTAGCTCTTTGAGATGGTCACCAATTGTTATGGTGATGATTTCCAATCTGTGGCACATACCCATAACGGAGAGGCGGGGGAGGGGGCTGTGTTACCGGGCAATAATCTCGTGCGCCTGCTGGTTGTGATGATTATTTCGATTCTATGGCACACGCCCCCAACGGGGGAGTGGCCAGGAAGCGGGCACTGTACATATCGCGCCAACGCCAACTTGCGCTTTGGTATGATCGCGACGTGTTGATGATGGTTTTATTTCCATACTATAAGTGCTTACGTTGTGCCTACAAGTACTTTTGCATAACGACGCCCTGCCTGTATTTGTTGATCCCCGTTCAGTTAACGAGCACGAATGCGAGTCCAATATAGGCAAAGACGCAACTGAAAATCTGACAGAAGATATGCGATACATTGCGCCGTGTGTTGTCATAAGAGCTCTAATAAGTTTTCCACCACGCACAAACCAACTAACCCGCACTACCTTTGACGTAACTGGAGCTATAGCAAGGCCTATAATGCTTATTTCGTAAAAAAAAAAGAATGAAAGACCGCTGACCGCATAAGCGAGGGAGCGTTATCGAAACAATGTACAATTGTTGGAATACTATGCGCTTTCTCAATACCCACGCTTGTAACCTGCATAACACGATACGCGCCTGCGAGCGCAACAGTGGGCCCATACTAGCTGTTCCATGTGTTGCCCCAGAGCAACATGATTTTTTACAGTGGAGCTATATTAGAACCTCGCAGGATTTATCTTGAGGTCCGCAGCTTCCGCGAGTTGGGGGAGGGAGCTGAGAAAGAGCAAAAGCAAAGCATAAAAATTGGCAGTGGCTTAGCTCGGCTATGCCAGGATATACGTAGCGAAAGCTAAGGCATAGATAGCATGGCTAGCCTTGGTTAATGTTGATTGCAAACCCAGGTTAGTCTGGTTGTCTACTTTGTTGCGGCGCTTAGCCAGTCGTTCGGCGCGCTGTTCGTCTGCTTCCTGTGCAATGTCTTTCCTCTTCATCGTTCCGATGGCGATTCCAGGCCTCCTCCTGCTTATCAGAATTGTCGCCGTCCATACTGCCGCCTCAACTGGGGTTGCGGCGCATGCGAGCTCTCCTTTTCGATCCTCCGACATGTTATCAGGCATGCGACGCAGCTGGCGAAGCGAGCGGAGGCAAGCGCAACGACGAGGTACGGGATGTGATGTCATACCAAACGGCGGCGGCAAAAGCCACGGCGCTGCGGCGGAACACCTGTGGCTCGGTGCTATTAGTGGCACATGCGTAGTAGTGTCTACACACTAAACAAAAATAACGCGAAACGGGAGTAAACCGCTCGTCCTGTATCGCATTCCCGTTTCTGGGTTTTTTTTACTACGTACCAGTCGAGGTAAAAATTTACTACCATGCTGACCAAGGTTTTTGTATGTAGAAACGAGAGTAATTTTTTAATCTGTGGGAAGGTTTTTAGGGACGATAGTGGTACTATATTTTTACTGCCATCACGAAGTTCTAGCGGCTATTCCTGAGAGTTATTTTTCAAGCCCATTCGCGAGTTTCTTGGGTCTGATGTGGGAGTATTTTTTTACCTCATTCATCCAGTTTTCTAGGCTATTCCTGGGAGTTATTTTTAGGCCTATTCTCGAGTTTGTTGGTACTGATGTCGGGGTATTTTCTTACCTCGTTATCAAGGTTTCGTAGCTCTACCTGAGAGTAATTTTTCAAGCCCATTCTGTGGTTTGTTGGAGCTGATCTCGGAGTATTTTTTTACCTCGTTCATCAGGTTTTCTCGGTTCTTTCCGAGAGTAATTTTTCAAGCCCGTTCTGGAGTTTCTTGGGCCTGATGTGGAAATATTTCGAAGACAATTGAAAGATTACAAAGATGATTTCATGGATCCCAAGCATGAGTGATTGTTTATTAGTTCTGACATGTTTCTCATAAAAAAGTCAGGCATGAGTTAATCATCACAAAACTATAGCCTTATAAAATGCTGTGATAAGCATAATAAATATTTGTACTAACACACAGACTGGGGGCTGGTAACTGCCCATTAGATCTCTCACAGCAAAATAAAATACATCACAACACATTCAATGTGCAATCCCACTAAAGTACAGTGAAAACAAGCAACATACAATATAAAATCTAACTGATAAATATACAGTCAGTACTAGAGACGTTCACATTAAACCCACTGAATATGCAGGTCATTCCTTCGAACAGGCAGTTGTCCAGAACATGGGTGTGCAGTACATTCAATGGATTAGTATGAACATAACTATGCAACATAAAAATATTGCACTTAAGGCCAAATGGCATCTGCTGCTAATGGCCATTACTGCACCAGACAAAATGAAACAACCATGTGGTAAATACAGCAAGCATTCGTACTATCACATTAGTGCCGGCCACTGACCACCATGTCTCTCACTGCAAAAGGAAAACTATCAACGCATTCACGATGTAGTGAAACTAAAGCACTGTGAAAACAAAATGACACACAATACAAAATCTAACTCACAAATACACAGGCAGTACTAGAGATGTTCACATTAGACACGCTGAATATGCAGATCATTCCTTCAAACAGGCAGTTGTGATGATGATATGTGGTGTTTAATGGCGCAAGGGCCAGGTTTGGCCAAAGAGCGCCATGACAAGTGGTGATGTTGACGATGTATTATGGAGATGTGACTTGGCTGTAAAGTGGCCTAAAAATATTCGCTGTAGAGTGCGTAAAATTAACTTGTTATAAAATTATGGCGATGACAGATGACGAATACTATGAACACTAAAATCCATCGTGAAAGAATGATGCAGAATAGAAAATATATGAGATGGTAAAAATGCCTGGAGCACTGTTGCCTCGCCAGAGCCCTTCAAACACAAGGGCCTAGAGGCACGTGCTACACGAAAGAACTATCGCAGCGCCATCCTCTGAAGAGAGGAGACGCTACGAACATGTTGGGCTAACAACATGCAACACAACATCTTTCAGATAACTTAGGACTGCGTTAGTGTCGAAGAGCGGTTCTGGGCCGAGTAACATTACAGGATGAAGGGGAATATGCTGTCGGTATGCTAAGGGAAAATGTTTCTTTCTTTCATATTCGGCTTCCCGACACTCCAGTAGGACGTGGAGGACGGTCAGCCTCTCCCCGCATCTACCACAGGTTGGAGGCTCGTTTCCTGTGAGTAAAAAGTTATGTGTTCCAAAAGTGTGTCCTATTCTAAGACGGCAGAATAGGACATCTGTCCTGCGGGATTTTGTTACAGGAGGCCAGAAACCTAATTGTGGCTTTATTACATGCAGTTTATTATTGATTTCTTCGTCCCACATGCGTTGCCAGTGGCTTCGTAGTTTCCTTCTTAAAAAAGGCTTCAGGTCTGTGACAGGGACCGAAGCAGTAGGATTAATTGCATGCAATGAGATTGATGTGGCCATCTGGTCGGCTAAAACGTTTCCCTCGATGCCCCTATGTCCAGGTACCCAGCATATGATCACATGTTGGTTAGATACATATGCTTTGCACAGTGCGGAGTAGAGATCATTAAATACTGGATTTCTGTGATTACAGAAAGACATCAAGGCCTTCACAACACTGAGGGAGTCCGTATATATAATTGATTTCTGGAGCTGTGATTTATTTATATGCTTTACGGCCGACAGCAGTCCGTAGGCCTCAGCCGTAAAGATACTAGTTTCCGGGTGCAGTACGTCGGATTCCGAGAAGGATGGACCGACGGCTGCATAAGACACCCCATCGTGTGACTTCGATGCGTCTGTGTAGAACTCCGTGCAGGAGTATTTGTACTGGAGTTCCCGGAAATGCATCTTGATTTCAATCTCTGGAGCGTTTTTTGTAACTTCCATGAAAGATGTATCACATTGTATCAGCTGCCACTCCCAAGGAGGTAGCAGCTTGGCTGGATGCATTAGGCGAAGTTCGAGGAGTGGAACATGCATTTCATGAGTAAGCTCCCTCACACGCAGAGAGAAAGGCTGTCTTACGGGAGGACGATTACGAAATAGTGTAGCATATGTCATATCATTAATGGTGTTAAAACAGAGATGTTCGGGATTAGAGTGGACTTTCAAAAAATATGTTTGGCTGATGTATGTTCTCTGGATATGAAGTGACCACTCATTCGATTCTGCATATAAACTTTGTACGGGACTCGTTCTGAAAGCTCCTGTGGCTAAACGGATACCCAGATGGTGAACAGGGTCTAGCATCTTTAGTGCGCTCGGGGCGGCAGAGTGATAAATGACGGCACCATAGTCTAGTCGCGATCGAATGAGGCTTTTATATAGATTCATTAAACACTTCCTGTCACTACCCCACGTAGTCTGGGATAGAAGTTTCATTATGTTCATTGTTTTCAGACATTTTTCTTTAAGATGTTTAATGTGTGGGATGAAAGTGAGTCTGTAGTCAAGTATGACACCTAGAAATTTGTGTTCTTTGTTTACAGGTATCTGTTGTCCACACACTTCTACGCAGGGA
Organism: Dermacentor albipictus; assembly: GCF_038994185.2. Lineage (NCBI taxonomy): Eukaryota > Metazoa > Arthropoda > Arachnida > Ixodida > Ixodidae > Dermacentor > Dermacentor albipictus. The sequence continues at coordinate 70,678,368 of NC_091822.1, read as the reverse complement.
TCCGGAACCAGGCCTCTCTTCCTTGTAAACAAAACACAAGAACTCTTATGGGGATTGATTTTGAATCCATTTTTCTCTGCCCACCCTGACACCTTGTTCAAACCATGCTGCACCTGTCTTTCGCACACTGCGAGGTTACAGGATTTGAAACCTATTTGAATGTCGTCCACGTAGACAGAGTAAAAGATGGCGGGTGGTAAGGAAGCACGAAGTGTTGTCATCTTAACAATAAAAAGTGTGCAACTGAGCACGCCACCCTGGGGTACACCGGTTTCTTGTGCAAAAGGACGTGACAGCACATTGCCTACTTTCACCCGGAAGGTACGATTGGACAGGTAGCTTTTTATTACGTTTAGCATATTACCATGAATTCCCATTTCTGACAAATCTCTCAAGATTCCATAGCGCCAGGTCGTATCGTACGCCTTCTCCATATCGAGGAATATCGATAAGAAGAACTGTTTGTGTACAAACGCGTCACGAATATGTGCTTCAATACGTACAAGATGGTCGGTTGTGCAGCGCCCTTCTCGGAAGCCACACTGAAAGAGATCAAGCATTTTGTTTTGTTCAAGGAAACGGATGAGTCGCCGATTTATCATTTTTTCAAATACCTTACACATGCAGCTTGTGAGGGCTATCGGGCGGTAACTTGCCACTGAAGAAGGGTCTTTCCCTTGTTTCAAAACAGGGACCACAATGGCTTCTTTCCATGCCGTTGGAAGGTACCCTGCGTCCCAGATAGTGTTGAAGAGTGTAAGTAGTGTTACTTGTGTGTCATTGTGTAAGTTTTTGAGCATTGCATACATGATTCTATCGGATCCCGGTGCAGAGGTCTTGCATGCGCTCAAGGCAGCTTTCAACTCGGCAGCACTAAAAGGGCAATTGTACGGTTCATTCTGTCGACATTTATTGATGAGTGGCTTGCATTCTTCTATTTGTTTATATTTTAGGAAGGGTTGTGAATAATGATTTGAGCTTGATACACTCTCGAAGTGCTCTCCGAGTGAGTTGGCCTGTTCTTGCAGTGTATCTCCCTGTGTGTTTATTAGGGGGAGTGAATGTGTTTGCCGCCCTCTAATCCTATTTACTCTGTTCCAGGCTTTGGCCTCATCCCTAAACGAGTTAATACTTGATAAAAACTTGTGCCAACTTTCTCGTCTGGCCTGTCGGCGGGTTCGCCTGCCTTCGGATTTTACTTTTTTAAAATTGACTAGATTCTCTGCGGTGGGAGAAGCGCGTAGCAACCCCCACGCTTTGTTCTGTTTCTTACGAGCAATCCTACATTCCTCGTTCCACCATGGGACACGCCGTCTGCATGCCAAACCGCTTCCTTCAGATATGCATTTAGATGCGGCATCTATTATAAACGCTGTAAGATACTCCACAGCGGCATCGATTTCTATAGAAGACATATCAGCCCATGAGAGTCTAGATAGATTTCGAAATTTCTCCCAGTCGGCTGTATCTATCTTCCACCTAGGAACTTGTGGCGGAAATTCATTTTCTTCAGATGTTCTTAGCAGTACGGGGAAGTGATCGCTCCCGTAAGGATTGCTCGTAACTTCCCATTTGAGTTCAGGCAGTATAGACGCGGAAACTATACTAAGGTCTATTGACGAAAAGGATCTGTTTGCAAGAGAGTAATATGTGGGTTCTTTCTTATTTAGAAGGCACGCTCCAGAAGAAAAAAGGAACTGTTCAACGAGACGACCTCGCGCATCGATGCGAGAGTCTCCCCACAAGGTGCTATGTGCATTGAAATCGCCAAGAACAACATAGGGTTCTGGCAATTGATCTACATAGGATTGAAATTCATGTTTCGCTAATTTGTAATGTGGGGGTATGTAAAGAGAGCTAATGGTGATGAGTTTGTTTAGGAGAACAGCTCGAACCGCCACTGCTTCGAGAGGCGTTTGTAGCTGTAAACGTTGACACGCAATGCTCTTATGGATAACAATGGCGACACCGCCTGATGATGCGACAGCATCATCGCGATCTTTGCGATAAGTTATGTACTGTCGGAGAAAGTTGGTGTGTTTGGGTTTTAAGTTTGTTTCTTGTAAACACAGCACTTTGGGATTGTGTTTGTGGATTAATTCTTGAACATCATCAAGGTTTCTAAGGAGACCTCTGACGTTCCACTGAATTATCTGTGTATCCATATTGGGAGATAATATGTGCTGTGTGTACAGAAACAGAAGTAGTGTTTATGGAAATTAGTGATTAAATTACAGAGCCCTTTCGAGGCCCTGTAACGGGAGTTTTGCCCTTTCTGGAGCGTTCGAGTGAACCTCGCCGCTCCTTAGGCGCTTGGCGCCCCTGGAGGATAGGTGTAGTGTCCATTGCCTCTTGTGAGGCGCCGGACACGTGCTCTTGCGAGCGAGAGGTTATCAGGGAGTGTCCTGCCTTGGAGGGCAAGACCGCTGCGCCCAACAGCCCGGAGGTCGTTGGGGCTCCCTGAGGGATTTGGCTGCGCCGGCTGTTGCCAGCGCTGGAAGGGACCTGGGAGGTTGAGGCAGCCTCGGCTGCGCCCACCTTCGGGATCGATGGTCCCTTCTCCACGGTTGGCGGAGCAGCGCTAGCTGCAACCGCCGCAGGGGCAGACGGCGTAACTGCCGACTCACTGCGTGTGGGTCGGACAGCCGCCGGAGGCCGTTGTGACGCTGCCCCCTGACGCGCCACTTCGGCAAAGCTTTTCTTGGGCAGGTATGAAACCCGCCTGCGTGCCTCTTTGAAAGTGATATTTTCCTTGACTTTGATTGTAACAATTTCCTTTTCCTTCTTCCAGGATGGGCACGACCGCGAGTACGCGGCGTGCTCCCCATCGCAGTTTACACAGCGGAGAGCGTTCTCACAGGTTTCGGTGGTGTGTTCTTTGGCACTGCATTTAGCACAAGTTTGGCGGCCTCGGCAGCTCTGCGAGCTGTGGCCGAAGCGCTGGCATTTGAAACATCGGAGCGGATTAGGCACGTAAGGCCTGACACGGAGCTTTATGTACCCGGCCTCGATCGAGTCGGGCAGGACACTTGAATTGAAAGTGAGAATTAGGTGTTTGGTTGATATTTCTTTACCATCGCGCCTCATCTTTATTCTTTTCACATTAACCACATTTTGCTCATTGAAGCCCTCTAGGAGCTCTGCCTCCGTCAGCTGAAGCAGGTCATCATCTGAGACAACGCCGCGTGAAGTGTTCATAGTGCGGTGCGGAGTCACTGTCACTTGGACGTCCCCAAATGACACGAGACTGGATAACTTCTCAAATTGTTTCAGATTCTGGAGCTCCAAGAGGAGATCTCCACTTGCCATCCTTGTTGCCTTGTAACCTTGACCAAGAGCCTCAGTTAAGGACTTTGAAACTAGAAATGGGGAGATTGTGCGTACTTGTGTGTCTGACTTTTCCGAGTGAATAACATGAAATCGTGGGAAGTTGGGTCTTTCACGACCAAAGAACTTGAAAACATCTTCGGTGCGCCCTCTTTTCTGAGGGCGATCAAGGAGGGGTGGGAAGGAATTTGCCATAGGAGAACTTAGTTTTCGGCAATAACGCCAGCCACCCACCATGGAGTCCTACAAGGGGACGCTACAGGGACTGTAAGAACAGGTCCTGTAAACGCCAGCCGTACGTCATCACTATAACCAAATATGAAATAACCTAGATTGGCTAATCACACAAGGTTAACCCTTGCTGCCTGGAAAATTTGGAAGTAAGCGGAAGGAAGGAGAAGACAGGAAAGATGAAAAGTGAGAGAAAGACGAAGGCTGGAGGGAGAGAGAGACAGGAAAAGGCAACTACCGATTTCCCCCGGGTGGGTCAGTCCGGGGGTGCCATCTATGTGAAGCAGAGGCCAAAGGGGTGTGTTGCCTCCGCCGGGGGGCCATAAAGGTCCAATCACCCAGCATCAGCTCAACCCCCAGGATCCCCCTTTCCCCAGACAGGGCTAAGCCGCGCACGGCTACACGCGGGAGGGTCCAACCCTCGTGTGCTCGGGTCCGTGGTGTCGCAACACACCAAACGCCTGCTGACGCAGACGCCCCTGCGGGGACAGGCAGTTGTCCAGAACATGGGTCTGCAGTGCATTCAATGGATGATTATGGACGAAACTATGCAACATAAAAATATTGCACATAAGGCCAAATGACATCTGCTGCTAATGGCCACTAGTGCCTCAGACGAAATGAAACAACCATGTGGTAAATACAGCAAGCATTCGTACTATCACATTAGTGCCGGCAACTGCCCACCACATCTGTCACGGCAAAATAAAAACTATCACAACACATTCAAGATGTAGTGAAGCTAAGTCAGTAGTAGAGATGTTCACATTAGACCCACTGAATATGCAGACAATTTCTTCAAACAGGCAGTTGTCCACAACATGCGTGTGCAGTGCATTAAATGGATCATGAACAATACTATGCAACATAAAAACATTGCACTTAAGGGCAGCTAGCATCTGCTGCTAATGACCATTAGTGCCTCAGCAAAATGAAACAATCGTGATAAATACAGCAAGCATTCATACTATCACATTAGTGTCGGCAACTGTCCACCATATCTTTCATTGCAAAAGAAAAACTATCACAACACATTCAAGATGTAGTGAAACTAAAGTACAGTGAAAATAAACAAGTGACACAATATACAAAATCTAACTCTTCAGTATTGCAACAAGCAAATGAGGGGGCACTAGAGATTATCATTAGACCCATCGATAGCATACTGAGCTTCAAACAGCTAGTTGCCCAAGACATGGGTGCACAGTGCAATGAATGGATAGTTAGGAAGAAAACTGCAACAACCATGAGCAACATGTTCTATAAACTTTCAAACTTTCTAAAAAATGACGTCACTCAGATAAGGAAAGTGGTGATTGCTAATACACACGACAAAACATGTGTGGAAAACAGCCATTAACTGATACTAAAGCCCCTCCATACACGTTTCCGCCGACCAGGTTAAGTACCGCCAACCTACCCTCTTCCTCCACGCTCCTCTGCCACTCACCCCCTTAGCTTCCGGGGTCAAGCGGAACTTCAGTAGCTGCAGCTTCCTGTTCCGAGTGGAAGTAACGCTATGTTTTTCTTAACGTTGTTTACTTTCGCGTCGATGGAGAGGCTTTAATTGCACCAGCTGCGGTTTAAACTGTGAATGCGATTCCATCCAAGTACCACCGCCTATTGTAATCAGCGATCTGATCGTGTTCGCTGTTTCACTTCAACCTGTGACGGGTTGTGCCACGAGAGACAACGTACAGTGGAATGTAGTGCCTGGCGCTTGGAGACCACTGCCGTTTTTCGTGCATTTAGAAAACAGCGACCGCGAATTACTACTTCAGCGGAATATAACAGCTTGTCGCCTTTGCATTCTTCTCATAGCGACTCCCACAGCTCTGCTAAGCACGCGTGGGCGTCTGACCATCGGCAGTCAAAGCGGAAATTCCCGCAGCACAACTCCAGGAAGCGGTAACGCCGGAACCGGAAACTTTTAAAGCAGAAATGCTGGAACAGGATTTGGTGTGAGGAGAAAAGGCGGCGCACAACAAAGGTTGTCGCTACTTAAGAAAGCGGCAGTGGCGCGTGGATGGAGGAGCTCTAACTGATACCACTCCCCCTTGTGCTCAAAGAAAACATACGCAGCTCTTTTTCCACACAAGAGGAACATGTTGCACAACTGTATTGCAGTACTTATGGGTACAAGCCAGATTTAAATTTCGTTGCCTAAAAATTGTAGTGCTTCTTAGATAGACTAAAAGGGAATTGAGTGTGTTGCCCTTGTCTGTTTCTAGGCATGCAGTTGTGATGGATGCCATATGCTTGTGTGACAAATTGAACACAGTGCTACAGGTACGACTACAAGGATGTATACTTGTAGCTGCCCTCAAACCCCTTCATTTTGCTAGTCAGCATCTATAGTGTATCTTTGTATTGCTCATCTAACACTGTTTACACACAGAAGGCATGTCTGAATACCAAACCACCTTATTCTCCACAGTTACTTTAAAGTGAATGCGTTGTGACAAAGTGTAATGTGAGAAGTCCATGATAAAGAAAAAAAAGAAATAAAAATAGCTAATTCAACTCCCCCCTGAATTACCAGTTTCTGGGCCATTAAGTTTTGCATAATACACTTGTGGTGATTAACACAGAGCCACGTTGGCCTAACCCTAGTGGCACAGGACATCCTTCAAGTTATCAGTTGGTACAGAATCATTCAGCATGCTGCTGGTGCTTTTGCCCCTGCTGAGAATACCTGTGGCATACTAACACACATTTTGTTGCTGAAGGTCCATTACAGAGATACTAAAGAGAAACAGTAAATCATTTTAGACTGATAAAACAATCCTTCAGAACTGTATTCATGAACATTGTGGCAATAAGCAGATTAATACATGAGAAAATGAAGATATAACTTTCATTTTTCAAGTTTTATGCGGTGCCCGCACATCAGTGTGGAGTCATACTTCAACTATGTATATTCTTTGACACCTTTACAACAGAATTCATCAATATTGGCCAGTAGAACATTAGCTAGACCCGACCAGACACCGTCAAATTCCATATCACAGCGAGCTGGTGCAGGAACTATAAGGTGGTGGTGGCGACACCAGTTTTCATTTTAGCAAGTTATCTGGCTTATCAAGCCAATTCTCATGGTGGGAGTTGTTTTTTCAGTGCGGTAGAAGAATGATTTAATAAAGCTCAAATAAATTTTCTCTTTCGTGTCCCTTTAAAGCAAGCACTGTGCTACATGGCTTGGGCAACCTGGCAGCCACAGAACCCACGAGTGCTTTCGTTAGGCAAAATAATTTTTACAGAAACTTTCTAGAGGATATGCATCTAAAAATTTTTTTGCCTAGCAATAGTTTTGTCTTGCAAAAATTGAGTAAATCCAATGCTTTCACCTGCGGCTTTGTGTAGTAAAAATCAAGAAAGCAGTGCTCAATAAATGTCAAAATCCTGTGGGCCTTTTTCGAGTAGATAACGTGGAAGACCCAGAAGGAAGCGAAAAAGCAGGCCAGGCCTGCCAGCAGTGACGCTGTCACAAACAATTGCTGCGCATCCATGTGTAGCGCCTCCCTTCAACCTCTACTTTTGTAAAAGGAGCCTTAAGGAGGCCCCCCGCGAACTGAAAGCCCGAGTTGTTAGCATCCAGGCGCATCCTCTTCAGCAGGCCCTTTTCAACATATACACCGTCGCCGATGTCTACCTGTGAAACAACAGAACAAGCACAGATTAATTTTCTACACTTTTGATCAAGGAAAGGTTAGGAAATAAGGTAAGGTTTGCAAAAACGGAAGTAGCTGCTTCTTGTTGATACGGTTTAAAGAACAAAGTACTATTACGTATACCATACATGCGTTGTGCTGAGCTGTGTACTTTCACCTATGACTAGAAAGTATTGGGAACTTCGATGCGAAAGAAAGACATTCATCTGCCTAGCTCTAAGCAAATGCGTTCCACCCCTTGGCACAGAATGAAATCTGGTGCTGTTCTAGCGATTAGCACACATTGAAAGCTTCAAGCCTGATTTAGTATTAGGCCAAGGGTCAAGCTGTGCTCGATTATAGTCAGATACAACTTTAGAAAAACAGGGGCGTTTACTCCTCCGAGGCAGATGCACACGAGCATCCACTAATGGGTGCGCACTCTGCACTGACGTCATGCGCTGGACGGCCGGTGGCTCGCCGTCGGAGAAGATGGCCGCCCGGGCTTCGAACTGGGCCAAGTCGCGTCAGCTGTGCGTGTCAATGCCTCGTCACAGTGAATTCCCAAACTGTTTGTCATTGTCTATCACGCCGGAAATATTACTGCGAGCTTACAATGCGGCATCTGTGCCGCGTGCGTTTATTTTAAGCCGTGATCCGGCGAAGAAACATTGCAGCGAGCATCGCTGATGCTGCGCTACGCTTTGCCTGAAAACAGGATGCCTCGGTGACTGCTGCAAACACACATCCTGCCTGTTTGTTTCATGTCTTTTTTATTTCGCTCCTGAGTGAAGTTAGGACAAGAAAAGTTTGCCAAAGTCTGGTGCCTGCTGTCAGCGGCGGGTGAGTTCGTGTACCGTGTCGCTGCATTTTTCGTCGGACGGGGTAAAGTGATGGAGCAAAACCATTCTGAGGAGAAATTAGAAAAGCGTGCGCGCGTGAAACAAACCTACGAGCGTCTCAACAGAAAATATTTGACAAAGAAGCCTCCAATTCAAAGATTTGTCGCCGTCAACTTAGCGTGAGTGATCGTTGTCAACAGTGAGATAGCCGAGTGTCTAACGGCGGTGTTCGAGCGTTGTGTATAGCACTGTCGATTGATTTCTTTCCACCAGTGCTCACCGCGCACGCAAGCTGTAGAATGCGTGCTGTGGCCCAGTCACGCATAAGTTGTGTTGCCAGCCTTCCTGCTTCCATGCGTGTTTGCACTTACTCATATTTGTCCTTTTATTTTATATTAGCATTTGTTTTTGATAGTTTTCTTTCAGCAAAGTCCTTACACATTTTCATTAGCCAATCTCATTCAAAGCACTAACTCCTGTACACTGCAGGACTGGCCTCTTCCATCTCATTAAAACCTTTCTCACTGGTCTACCTCGTCTTCCAATCTGCCTACTTGCTGCGTTTTCTGTCCTTGTTTCTTGTGTTGTTGCTGCAATGTGATTAACCAACTTGCTCAAAACAAATTTTGATCGCCTATCAAAACAGAAAGGTTGAGAGATACATTTTCTTAAAAGCGTCATGTGGGTTGCACAGTAACTTTGCCTCTTACCTCTGTTCATGTTTATGCGTCAGTGCATGTGGCAGCTAGCCAGAAGTGCACATGAAAGGCTGCATATTGTGAAACACCTTGCTATGCTGTTGCATTTTTCATGCATTCAGTCTTAGTAAACAAACGGTTTCGCTGCCTATCCCATATGATGGCGAAAATTTTCAGCACGAATAACAATGTGCAGTGGGGTGTGATTTCTGTCTGACGCTTTCGCCGTTGCAAAGACATTCTTCTGTGAATGGAGCCCAGCAAAGCAGTGCACTGAGAGCTTTTGCAACTTTCACCATTTATTACTTCACAAATGACATTGTCTGAACCTGGCCGTTGATCGACATGCCGATGGCTTGTAAATTAAATAATTGCCTCAATAAAACACATTCAACTTCACTCAGCATTTTTTAACACAATGCTAGCAGAGCTATTCAGGGTGAATAATTGTGCTTACATTGGTGTTACTTACCCGGTCAGATAAACAAATACAACAATGGCTGCGGTATGACTGAGACTTGATGTGCAGGCTGCTAAAGGTGCCTTTGAAGCGTGCCCTGATGACTGTTATTTCATCACAGGGCCCGTCATGCTCATAGGTGGCTGCCCAATAGAGTATTTTGGGCCTATCTGACATTGGCATTATTCATCTCAACGGGCTGGAAAAAACAGTAGGGGCAGCACAACTGCACGCTGTGGTGTTCACCCGCGACGCTCACGGCGCGCCGGACGACCACCACCGCGGGTTCGAGCACTCCGAGCCGCCATGCGTGCAGGGCACCGCGCGCCCGCGCCTGCTCCGGCCCGCTCCGTGTGCCGACGCGCAGCTGCGCGCGTACGCGCCCCGCCGGCCCCACAGCTTAGGGGAAGGCGAGACCGCGCGCGCGCAGCAAGGGAAACCCTAGGCAAAGCTCTCAAGAAACAACAAAGAATATTTATTAACCTGGGACTCAATACAAACACACGTTTTACCCGCACCGCGACAGAGAGAGAAACAAAGAACAAAGAACCCGATCAGTAAGAATTTGCCTATCCTTCGGTCAGCGCCTGCCATCGTGCGCCCCACAGCAGAGAAAAGGGAAATAGAGAGAAACGACAGACGAACAGATGGGGGCACGATCGGCAGACGCTGCCTCAGGACATCGAGACGACGGAAGAGTGCGCGCGCGCACGCCCGCCGAGGCCGGGACCCCGACGAGCCGAAGTAACCATCGGCCGGCGGCGGACAAAGGGGGCCGCCGCCGGCAGAGAGGAACATGTACGCACCTTCCGACGCCCCGATGTGGTCTCCCCGGGCGCCCGTCTTGCGCGCGCTTACCCGGAGTGCACGCAAGCAGGGCCCGAATCCCGCCAAAATGTCGGCCAACAGGCAAAGCCTGTTGACCTTCGCGTGGGCGGGGTGACAGCAGAGTGACAGTGTTTTATGACCCGCTGCCACCCCGTCCAGGCAAGGAGGAGAGGGACACGGAGCCCCCGGCAACACAACGCAATGGCTCCACACAACCACCGCGAGAGCCAGAAAACGCCGCGAGAGGCAGAAACCCCCACAACGCAAAGCACAATGTGCTTTGGCGTGCAAGCTGCTAAGAGTGGCTGTCAATTTCATTCACGTTGACTACTGCTTTTTCGCGTGAAGCTGGACAGTGGCTGCCCGAATGAGCATTTCGGGCCCCACATAGTTATTCAGAGTTAATAACTGCATTTGCATTCAGATTTTCCGGCATTTCAGCACGTTTCCATGCCAACGCTTATATTTAGCATCATCTGTGCAGGACGTTGCTTTTTCAGAATTGGGCTTCCATTAGAAGGAATATGTCATCAAGTGAACCGCTTATTTATTTGAGAGGTCACGGGAGAATGCTTGGCTGCTGTGCTTGACACACAGCACACCGCTTCAGTGATGGGAGATCCATTGTTGCGTTTGCCGAGGTATGTGTGGCTGGCAGGAGGTCTGGACCTCGCTTCACGCAGAGTCAGAGACGAGGAGAGTTATCTCTGCGAATAATTCTTTATACAATGTTTACATGTTGTCGTCGTTATCAGGACAGAGACCAACAGAGCAGCTGCAAGCTGCTTAAATAACACCCCTCAGCCCAAAGATCTTCCAGACAGTCCCCAAAGACGAAACAAGGTCGTGAGAGAGAGGGTCTGGGCAGCCTCCGGGGTCCTAACGCCGCTCTGGGTGGCCGGCGCTTCCTTGAACCGTGCTGCGGCGTCAGGACGATTTGGCGGTCGGTCAGAATGGTGCGCCGGGCAAGTTTTATGGACCGCATAGGACAAAGGGAACCAACTGCAAGGCACTGGGTCGAAACACAGCCCTCCTTTGGAAACTATCCCAAACACAGCGGGAGTCGTTTGTGGTGCGGGCGCCGCCGGACAAACGAGGGAGGGGTGCGTTGCTGCCGGGACGGGGAGGGGTCGAATAGCAGTCCGTGATCCGGTGGCTGCTTCCGTCGTGGACGCCGTGCAGCCGCAGGGAAACTCGAGCCGTGCACGTAGTCGTGTCCGAAGCAGGCAGGCACCATGCGGGGATCAATGCTGCCTCCACAGTCGACAAACCATAGCACTGGCCTTCCGTCAGGCAAATCCCAGGGCACAAACATAACACAATATATGCTTCGAGAACTCGTTAGTGATCTTCTCGATCGTCGGTATCTCGTTGTGGTGAAAGAAATCGTGCACACGAGCTCAGCGCACACGTGTCCTACTTCGTGCTGCTGCTTCTTTTCTCCACATTTTGTGGGCGTTTTCGCGAGGGCGTCGATATATAGTTTGCCACCCGAAATATGCGAAGCTTTGACCTCCCTCCTCACCTTTAACACGGTGCTTTCGCTGACACTGAGCATCTTGGGTTTGTAATGGTTGCGATAAATGCATTGTTTTATATAAGTACTTGTTCAGTAGCAACTGATTCATTTGAAGCTCGGAACAAGAGTAGTAAATGTGCCGTGTACATGTAAACAAGCACAAATGCCATGCAGAGTTGCTCTTTCTACTTTTGCCGCTTGCAATGAAGCTAAAGAGCAGACGACGGGCAGCGTTGTGGAAGGCACGGGGTTATTTTTCTGTCGCAATCTGGCATGTGCTGTAGCACATGAGAGCTCTACTAAACCAGTCATCAAAGTCTTTATTTATACTGAGAATTGTGCGTTTCCTAAGCATGATTTTTTGAGCGGGATTATTTTAGTCGCGGAGGCAATCGGACGTCGCGCTTCATTCATCTGGGCGGGGCCTCCCCTTTTTTCTAAATTTGTATCCGACTATAGTGACGCACAAGTGCTCGAGAACTATTGAACAAGACGCAATTGTTTTCGATTTACTGACTGCACTTGGGTGTAAAGCTTTTGTCTGAGAAATGAATAAACCACATACACAAGCAGCATTTTCTTACTTAGCACAGTCTTTAATAGGTACTGATACCTTCAATTTAGAAAGCCCTGTATATTGGGCCTCATCAAACTAATTTCATAAAAGGTTTGGCAAGGTAGAAGCATAGAATTTTAGAGTCATTAGAAGACAGGTGAAATGAGTTATTTATTGCAATTATTACTCAAATTTAAAATTTAGACCACTCATCCCAATGAGAAATTGATGCAAGCAGTTTGTACATGCCACATAAGCATTTAGACATCAAAAATACGGATTAGAGAAAACCTTTTCTTGGAGGTTCATTATTGCAAGCAGTCATGCCCTCGAGGAGAAATAACTTCTTTTTCTGTAGGCAGAAATGAGGCTCGAGTATTTTATTGACACATATATATGCCCATGCATATAGGTTATCTCTGTTGTAAACCTTTTTTTCATGTATATGCAAGGTGTGTGTGTGTAACATCTCATTGTGCACAAAATCAAATCCATATGAACCCGACAAGAAGCTAAACAAACAAGAGAGCAATCCCAGTGACAAGCCATGTTAAACCAACGAGGTAGCCATCCCAGTAACAAACCGTATCAAAAATTTTACTGACATGAATTCTGACCTTTGAAACATAACAGGTGTATATGAATACTATCTACATTAGAGCAATGGGCAACTTTAAGCAATGGCTACGCCAACATCAGAACGATGTGGATGAGAAAAGAGTGGCATCAAATGCTTTGGCAGAGCATGCCGCAATGACTAAACACAATAGTGACTGGATAGTGTCCAGCATAATCGGCCAGGAAAGAAATTGGAAGCCATGCCTGTACCCGGATTCCCTGGAGATGCAATCAACAGGACACACGTTTATCTGAAACCAAGGAGCCCACGCCCATCTTATGCTAAAACTTACTTAATTAAATATGCACTTCCACTTTTTTTAGCCTTATTGTGAACAAGGCTTCCATATGGAAGCCAAAATGTATTGCTTTTAATGTTGTATTTGGTTGGTCTATGTCTGTCTTTGTCATGTTTCATACCGACCACACAGGCTTCTCTGAAACTCTTGATGATACAACTTTTGTGCGAAAGCATTGCTTAAGGCACTTTTGCATAAACTATGTCTTTAGGTGGTACAACGCATTTTTCTAGACACTCTAGAGCACATTATTCAAGGCACGAAACCTGAATTCATGGTTCTTAAAAAGGCATTTTGGCTAGATTATTATAGTCTATAAGTATATAAGGCATAATTACTCAAGCGCCCAATTATATTTAACTCAGAGGAGGCTACTTTAGGTAAATTCATTAAACTGAGGGCACTCCACCAAAACATAAAATTCGTGATCAGCCACTAGAAATCCTGAAAATGGCAATACAGTAAAATGATTGCATATAACACAAATGTATCCTACAACTCGAAAGGCAGCGCCAGTTTTGTACGCACCTTTGAGAAAGCACGCAGATCACGTGCTTTATTGTCGTGCTGTCCAGCTTCCAGCAGTGCAGCAGGTTCCTGCTCGATGTAGGGATGCCTCCAGAATCCGCATAGCCTTCAAAAGTAAGAAATGTTTAATTTATTGTGCTGTGAACCTGGGAATTTGTGATTTACCAGTGCCATGTGGAATTGCAAAGAGAGCCTCACACAGCCAGCTGCATGAATTTGCGCCTGGTTGCACAAATGTCTCTTTGTTATATCTAAGGAGGTTACACTGATATTTTGTAACAAGAGAAGTTTCAGGGAGGAACGAAATCAGCAACAACAGGCTACCAGGACAATCAAAAACAAAACTCATATAAGCAGTAAATCGTGGCGCATTGGATTAAACAAAAATATTGAGCACATGAAAAGCATTCTGAAAGCTAGATCACGATTTTGTAGCGATGCTATTCCTTTTCGTTATTCGTAAGTGGTCTGACCGCCGCCCCGGCCCGTGCTACGTACTGGAACAGCCGGCCGTTTGCGGTGGGCGACAAGAGTGGTATAGAATCGAGGGGTAAGTATCGCTACAAAATCGCAGTCCTTACTTTATTACGCACTGCCGTATAACCTACGATTGCAAGAGCTGGCATCCCGTTCGTAAGAATTGGTTGGTCTATGTCTTTCTTTAAGGCCGGTGTCTGAAATGTCTCGATTAAAAATAAACTTCGTTACTGTAATATCGGCCTATGTCGGGTTTGCAACATAGAAGACAAATACGCGAAGACACTCAAGAACATAAACAATACACAGGTTCTCGCGACGTGGTCCTCCAAACCAAACTGTATACATACAAAAATCTTCATACAAGCTTCTATCCGCTTAAGCTTCAAGCACAGGAATCGTGTGCCAACGCGCGAAGCCCATGATACATCAACGGATACATTACACATGTACTGTACTTGCGGGAATGCATATATAACGAATAACTTCTTGCCAGAAAACTACCGAACGAACAGCAACTTTCAGTGTTTTCATAATTGTGTGCCCATTCAGGCATAGCAATCAAGGCGAGTAGCATATATTTTACAGCAGAATGCAAGTACGCTTACTGTAACAGCAGAAGAAGCCTTCGTGAAATTGCTTGCTAAATGTGCACAGCAAGACGGCCAACCTACGATCAGAAAGCGCTTTGCTCTAGCTATAGTTACACAACGCTCATTACGTAAATCATAAGTTCAAGAATGCGCGCAAGGGCCAAACTTGCTTACCTTTCAAAAAGACTTGGCCAACGCTCCTTCGTCTCAAAGGTACCGAGGCACCGACGTCTTTCTGGCGCAAGCACTGTAGAACTTCCGATGAACTCCAGCTCCACAAAAGCACAACCTTCAACAGCCTTCCATACACTACGATTCGAAGCTCCAGTACCAGACTTTTCACGGGAGCGCGAGCAGGTAGCTCGGCAGAACAAAGGCAGCTCGGACGGGCGCTGTAGTAAGACACTCACTGTCGACACTGGTAGATCGCACGAAACACACGGCGAACTAACGGCGTTACACGAGTCCGGAGGGTTTGCGATGGTTACTGCACATGACAAGGAGCACATTTTGTCTAGGCTCTTCTAAAATATAACTCAAATACCACACTTTACGACAACCAACGTGGTATGTTGACCAAACAAATACTGCAGTGGCGCCACTCTGCGGTTTTTAGAAAAATGTGTCGTAAATGAGAAAATTACGTGTTTTTTCCTAACAACAATCGGTAGGGACACTTTAACAAATTTCTTGAGTCCAAATGTGTTAACTTTGTATAAATATGCACTTTTTTATACGAAGTTTAAGAAAATGTACTATATATATATAAAAAAAAACGAAGCGGATGTCGCCTTCAAGATTCGCGACCGCTTCAGTCGCATGCAGTTTGCAAAAGCACGGCCTTCGAAATCAGACTTTGTCGCTCAAACGAAACTGTAGCTGGGAGGAGGGCAGGCATTTAGGCCCCAATTGTTGGGTTTACAGTGCCTAGGTAGGTTTCCTTATTTATAAAGAATATACAGGGACTAACGCCGAACCATGAGCGAGCTTTAAGCAGGGGACACACGGTACGATTCGGCGTCCGATCCAACGTGCGTGTATCCGAACGGTCGAGCGGCGCGTAAGCTCCGCCCAGATCCAGCCCCCCCAGCTTGAGTTCAGATTCGCGTCGAGAAACGCAATATAAAAACTCTGCACAACACTGCTTCGCTTTACGTGAACACTGTCAATAAAATTATGCCCCTGCAAGTGACAGAACACATCACGACGGCGCGTTGTCCACTGACGGCTCCGGTAGCAGTCAGCGATACGGCCGGCAGGCATAGCTAGGCGGACGCTGCGGCCGACGGCGCTTGATTCAGCCCGAGCTCGATGAAGAGGGCTTATTTTTGCCAAAACAGTTAACGCTGTGCACTTAGGTAGCCCGTAATCAAATACAATTGGTTTACTCGACGCAGTCGTTGCGAAGGGCAAACGTGCAAGCGAAGCGAGCAGCCTCGCTCGGACGGTCGGTGCATAGAGATCGGTGTGTGCTGTTTGTGCGCGGAAAGGCCCTCGCGTCGCGGCTCCCGATTTCGACGGTAGCTTAGTGCTAGTGTACTAGGCGCTGTTTTGCATAATAAACACATATTTGAGATAACTTTATTGAACTGGTAACTATTTCGTGTCGGCAACAAACTGCAGCAGGCAAGGGAAAAAAAAAAAGACGGCGAGAAACCGGCCTGCCAGCGCCGCCTCCGTGGAGGGAACGTCAGAGAACGTCACATTAGCTGCGGCCAAACGACGGTGCGGAGAGTGCGGTTGTCGGACACATCGGACGATGAAAATTTGCCCGGTTTGTCGCACGCCGGACGTCCGATCCGGCGCTTCGGCATGCGCACGGCAAAACACCTCGATTCCGGCTGCCGTTCAGGCGCGTCGGCCGCCGGATCGGACACCGAATCGGACCGTGTGTCTCCCGCTTTAGTTGGCGAACACGAGCCCATCAGCGCGCCGTCTGTGCAGCTCCGTGTGCTTGCAATGGTGGATGGCCTACGGGCTTCTTTGACGCCTACTGAGCACAAATTCATGATCACCGCTCGTATACACGCTTCTTACAGCGCTAGCTGTGGTGTTTACGAGATTATGTGCCCTCACCTTGAATTGGCGAGACCGCTCGACATGATCGCATCTATTTCTAGTGCGTGAGGCTTTCCATTGACTGTCACTACAACTAACCAACGTTTTGTTTATTTTGTGCTACAGTGGGTCGTGACGATTCCGTTCACAGCTTCAAAGTGGACAAGAGACAGTCGTTTTCTCGCTCGCCCAGTCAAAAAAAGTGAATTGGTCCAAGTGGTCACACCAGTTGATATCAATTGGACCGAAATGGAATCAATTGAAAACCAATTGGAGTGCTGCACTTGAACTGGAAAAACCAATTGGACTTCACAGTTCCAGTTGGTTATTCCAATTGGTTCACCATTTCCATTTGGTATCCCAATTGGAATGTTTGTTAGTCCAATTGGTTGTACACATTCCAATTGGAGACCCATTGGAACACTGATTTCCAATTGGTGCCCCAATTGGAATGCTTGTATGCATTCGGTCATGCAGTTGGTCGTACATCTCCAATTGGAGCAGACCCATTGGAACATCGCTCTTCCAATTAAAATTCTGGTTGTAATATTTCTTGTTAACATGACCGCCTGATTAAAAGTGTATCTAGCTCCGGTTAGAATTCTAGACCCATTAATCGTTTAATTAGCTCTCGCTTGACTTCACACGTTTCCAATTTAAACCCATATAAGGTGAAAGCATATTTAGCACCAGCAAACAAGGACGTAAGGAAGACGACAACACAATGCGCTAAATCGCTAAATATGCTTTCAATTTACCAACACGCCCAACAGATGGCAATGCTACCATATAAGGTATTTCAAGAGCTGCATGTCCTATGTTTGGATTCCTTAGGATTTTTGCTCGATCTTTAAATGTACTGTAGGGTCCATGCTATCTCAAATTTGGACAGTTGGGCATTGCCAGCTGACAATCAGTTTCTATATAGTACAGTGTAAAATGTAGCTAGCTCTAGAACTTTGTGTAATCTACAGTTGTGCTCCCAGAAGCTTTAACTTCTGTATCCTGCAAATGCCTAGATGAAAATAGGCCCAATGCTACAAGCAAACTTTGTAACTTGTGTAATTTTGTCATTTTTTCTTGGATATTTTGTGTATAGACATATCAGTGTTCACTCACAGAAACACGAACTTACCGATTTTAAGTAAAAAAACTGACTTGGCAATGTATAGAATAAATGTCATTTTTAGTGCAAAAATAAGTGAGTTTATTGGAAGAGGACTCATCTCCTGATGAATCTACAAGAAATGTATACCATTGATGACAGCCTTGCAAGCTAGTAGCAAGGGTGTGATAATTCTTATATTTAATTAAAGTACACCAGCACAGTCACAAATTTAAACGTTGTGCATAAAACAAGACCACCAAACATTTAAAACAAGTCAGCGGCATCCCAGCATGGTATATTTATTGACATGGGCACAATTACAGCAGAGTTCAGACATAAGGGCATAAAAACAAGGCATAAATTTATATCCACGGAATGTATATACATACTCATCTTAAAACTTTTTGTGCGCTAACAAACAGGGACGAAGAGTAGGGGCAACACAAGGATGAGCGCTTTCTAACAACTGGTATTTTTTAAGAACCACCTGCTTAAATGCCCACAGATCTGCGCGATCTAGTCAACAGAGCACGCCTATAGCGCATATGATACCCGCAGATCTGCGCGATCAAGTCAAGAGAGCACGTGAATAGTACATATAACACTTGTGATAAAAAGACGTGGACAAAAGCCACCCGTTCAACATAAAAACAGCAAGGTGCATAAAACCACCACTTACAAAAAACAAAAATGTGTTAAAGATGTGATGATAGAAGCGAATTTTCTCTATCCAACAATGAAACAGAAGGATGGCTGATACATTTTTCTTTTTGTTTTTCAATCCAGTGTGCTTCCACAATTTCCCTAGCGGTTTGATTCCTATGGCTATACAAAATGTCTGTGCTACTAAGACAAGGTGAGCAATCATGTTCTTGGCAATGCATTGCCAAATGCGCACTAGGGCGACCTTTCAGACTAGACAAGTGCTCCCTTAACCTCGTGTTAATGCATTTCGCAGTCTGCCCTACGTACACATGACCACACGTCACAGGAATCTGGTAAACAGCGTTCTTCGCGCAATCAACAAATTGGTTCTTGCGCGGATGTTTAACACTACATTCTTTCTTTACATCACCCTTACTTTCGAACTTCTTTTTAACCTTAGAACACACACTACCTATTTTGTTTTTTGCCGAAAATACCACTCTTACTGCATAACTACCAGCCACCTTTTTAAGTCTGTGTGAAAGGCCGTGCACATATGGAATCACTGAAACCTTGGAAGCTACATCCTTCTGCCTTTGATTCTTTGTGCATTGTCCTTTATCCTTTTTAAGTTCTTTCATTAGTCTAGCGCACGATGCCAGCATCACAGCGAGCGGGTACCCAGCCTTTCTCAACCTATCAACTTGCTCAACTTTCTCAACTTTCTCAACCTATCAACAGTGTGGTGACATGATTTTAACAACGCTGACCGGAAACACGAAATGACTAACCCATTCTTCACAAGCCTGGAATAGTTTGAGGCATAGTTCATTAGCGGTTTTCCAGCTCGGGGTGAGAATGACCAACACACATGTTCCGGTAGGAATTTCAAATTGACATCAAGAAACTGTAGCTTATTATCTACCGGTACTTGCGAAGTAAATGTTAAGCCCTTGTCCATGTTAAGTCCCCGTTTGTTTGCGCACAAAAATGTTTTAAGATGAATCTGTCCCAACTAGGCCAACTCGCAGTTATGCCTCAATATATACATACGTTGCTTGTACATACGTTGCTTGCTCCTTCTTCGTGTGTTGTTTTATTCGGCGCCGTTTTTGTAATCATGCTTAACCAACTAGCCCACCAACACATGCTCAGTTGCGAAGCAGCATGCACAAAATGCACAAAATTCATACACAGCAGCTTTTGAGATTAAAACAGTGAGCTACTTCATACTACAAATTAACAGTGCACAAAAGTTTTCACAAGGTAGAGCAACTAGAATTACAAAAACCTATTGGACACTATACACTGGCCACAAGAAACAATTTTCTGGCTAGAGGACTTACAAAAAAAAAACCATGGTACAAAAAGAAATAAGGATGAGACGAGAATACAGGTAAACAGGAGGGTCGCCACAAAAATTATTGCGATTGTATACAGCATACCATGCATGTGTAAATTTAGAATATGTGAAAGTTGTTTGTGGTCCTTTTAACTTTGGAATGATGCCTTCAAAGATAGGACACAAATACAATATACATGAGAATGCTTATGTAAATTCGCTACAGTGGCCCCGATAACCTCGACATAGATTCAAGGAGCACATTACAAACTACAAATCATAGAGCAGCATATGGAGACAAAACTTTAGTGTGTACATCAACACAAGCATGCAAATACTGCTGCTGAGCATATGGTCACAAGTTTAATTCCAGATTACATTTTACAAACATACCCAAAAAAGCCCGATTTCACACTGGATGCTCAAAAACATGAGAACAAGACGTAAATAGACATGAGCACAGATTTGAAAATTAAAAAAAAGAGAAAAACTCCGCAGACGAAAATTAAACTGGGAACCCTGCTAATGTGGTTCTCACAGCCTTGACATTGCAAATGGGAATGTTGAAAGCAAGCAACCACGTATTACGAAAGACTTTTTTTTATTTAACCATAAAACAAAATAGGTCGCGGGATCGAATCCTGGCCACGGCGGCCGCATTTCGATGGGGGCGAAATGCAAAAACACCCGTGTACTTAGATTTAGGTGCACGTTAAAGAACCCCAGGTGGTCAAAATTTCCGGAGTCCTCCACTACGGCGTGCCTCATAATCAGAAAGTGGTTTTGGCACGTAAAACCCCAAATATTATTATTATTATTATAGAACAAAACATATTATGGTTACTCCCATAGTGCTCGCCAAGCAAAACGACTAAAGGGAGGAGCACATATGTATGCAGCACTTTCCAAATTGATGAATACACAAACACTTCTTATATCTGCAGGCTGCAGAATTACTGTGGATGACTCCTTGTGAAGCACTTCTTGCACATGATTTAGTGTCACGAAGTGATACTTTAATGGTCTGCACCTAAGCTTTTTAACACTTATGAAAGTCTTATCACCACTGAAAATGATTTGTTCTATGATAGCAAATGAGTTGTCAGAGAGCTGCACGGCTGAGCTGTTTGTCTTCTTGCTTGATGCGTACAAGCTGTCAGTAAGAATTGACCCATTTAACATTATTCTTCTGTATTGGACAGAATGTGGTGGGATCTCTTGATCACAAGGCAATGGACAGGCTGGTGGAGTATACTGACAACTACTCCCAAAAAATCGGGTACCATCACTGCTGCATACACTTTTCTGCGTTACTTTAGTATCAAAAGAACTGCAGTACTGCACCACACTAGGGTTACTAGCCAGGTCCTGCAGTTCCATTACAGTATTTTCAATTTGCAAAACCCTGCACAGCTGATGGGGAATCCCATTTGCAGCTTTTACAGATTGCTTGAGGCCGCCGTTCCCAGATTCAAATGGGAATGCAGAGTGTGCCCAGAGCGGACCCCAGTAACGAATACTTTTAACAATATGTGTGAGCTGGTGCATGTTAAATGTCATAAATGCTTTGCCAAAAAGCATTTGGGAACGCACATGAAACTCCAGCAAGAGTTGCTCAGCTCGAATTAACTCGCAAGTTTCTATTTTGTACTGCAGCATAATATGCAAAGCTTCAACTAAGCATGCCCAGTGCTGAAGGTATTTCTTGTCAAGAATGCCATCAAGCACTGGAATGCTGTAATACAATATCCAATTTTCCAGCTCCTTAGCTTTCCACCACTTTCGCTCTTTCGTAGGTCTGGGCAATCTTTTGAGATCCCTCGGTGGCCTGATAGCCATAAGCCTCTCATCGATTTTGTGTTGCTCACGACTTAGCGAGTACGCACCACCAGAAGACTCGAACCATAAAGCTAAGAACTGTCGTCCAATCCCCAGCAAAATACAATGCATGTAGTCGGGAACAAAGCCCCATACTATGTTAAAATGTTGAAGACTTATCAACGGAGACACTGTTTTGACACCATGAATAGTCACCCCTTCCGTAACTGCTTCTTGCATATCTTCAAGCATCTGGCTTTCTGTGCTCTCAGAGGAATTAACTGACTCTACTGGGTATTTTGTCGATCCACCAGCTCGTTCACCTTTCTGTAGGCACCAATTACACCCAAAATACCCATTAAATTGAGTCACACCTTGCATAGGTGCCCTGGCAACAGAATCAACTGCACAGCAAATGCAATAAGCTTTAAATGTCTGAAGTTGCCCCTGTCGCTCCAAGACAAAGCCATTTTCACTTAGCTGGTTCATTTGCTCGACAAATGTGCTTGAAAAAGCTCCATGTTTGGCTTCTCCTTCCAGAACCACAAGGCTGCAAGAACTCGTTTGTACATCCTCTGCTTAGCAGGAACCTCATTTACTATCAACTGAATGGGCCAAATGGCCGTCCCACTTGACTTGAAAATTGGTGTTCCATCAGCATTTAACGTGAAGCTGATTCTAGGCCCACAGTGTTGTGTTGCAGCGGCAAATCTTCGGTACATTTCACCATCCCATATATCAGCAACTGAACTATCATGGTGAAGTGGCTTTGTCAGGTCAAGAAGTGTACAGTCCTTTAACAATCTTTGCAACTGTGACTCCACATCGAGAGTTACAAAAAATGGCAAATCTGATAGACTGGAAACACTGGTTTTGTGTCTGCACTGTGTGCACTGAAAAGAGGAATTTGCTTCAGCATTTTCTATATGTGTGTAGCATTTAGGGCAAAAACAAAAATACGACATTGTTGTGCCCGTTTTGCTCAACAGTTTGGAAAGCTGGTATCGGGAATGTGGCAATATTGGACATTCAAAAATTCTGTTTATAAGGTCTAAGATGCTGGTCAGCCCTGTAGATGATAAATTATTTTTTACAGCATGCTTCAGCACCATGAGGAGAATATCCCCTTTAGACACAACCACTCTTTCAGTGATAACATCATTAAATAAATCCCCGAAATACGGTTTGCCACCATGACCGGGCCCCATGGAGCTGTCAGGAGTTTGCTGCTGAAAGTAGAAAAGAAATAACCACCCAAAATGGAGCAAATGCACAGCTGTCAACATGTACTGTTGGCTCTATAGAGCTTGACAGTCAAGCACTGGACCCGAAAAGGAGCTAGAAGCTGCTGTATTAGATGCCTTCACTGAACAATGAGCAGGTAATTTAAAGCAAAACATTTTATAACCTAATGTGTGGACAACATGATTGCAATTGTTACTAAATATTTCACATGCATGTAGCAATAAACTCAGCACCACAACCTTCATTCTAAATGACACCAGTTTTCATGTTTAGTTTCCAGCTTTACAATATGGCTCACCAAGTCCCCATCATATGTATTATCCATAGACAATTGTAATACATTGTTGGGAAAGCGAACTCCTTTAAAATTATCGAGCGGCCTACCAATGCAACTATAAGTAAATGAAATTCTGATGTTTCAAGCAATGTTCCCCCTTGCAAGAATTATCCCCCCCCTCCCAACTTTATCAGCGTATATAGACATCCCCCTCAATGAAAGCACACCAGAATGTTTTCGCAAAGAACCTATGCAAAAAAAAAGAATTAAAGATCGGTTAAGAGGTGATCAAATGTGCACAAGCTTATGGAAAATTTTTGCGAACTAATATGAACCAAGCTGCCCAATAAATTACATTACTAAACTTGAAAACTAAATATAGCCTGAAATTGAAGTCTATAAGCTGCAACTCGAGACTATACTCCTGTGTTTAAGCAGTCCCTTCATCATAAAGCAAATGATGAGATGCAGTACATCTCGGGAAAATTCTTGTGCCTTTTGTATAATTTCGATTGCACTGCTTAGTGCTTCTTCCAAAAGACATTAATTGGATTTCAATTCAAGTGATACTTCAAGATCTTTTTATGGCAAACATTGCTGTAATATCAGAAGTGATCGTTATGTTAGCTACACTGAACTATTTCCAATGCCCTAGCCTGGTGAGTGGCCTACCAACAGTTATTGGCCTCAAACATGTTTGGATAGTTTTTGTAAGCTCTGATGGACCTACCATGTCCTCTTCTGAAGTCAGCTCTCCAGGAACTTGTTGCTGTGAAGCGTCATCGTCAGACATGAACAGCTGCAAGAGAAAAAAAGGACATCACTTAGTGTTTCTTCGATAAAAAAAAAGGATTACAACTGGAGTGATACTTCAACGTCCTTTTATTGCAAGCATTGGTGTAATACCTAGCAGAGATCGTTATGTTATCTACACTGAACTATTTGCGATGCCGAAACGTGGCGAGTGGCCTACCAACAGTTATTGACCTCAAACATGTTGGTGAAGTTCTAGTAAGCTCTGATGGACCTACCATGTCCTCTTCTGAAGTAAGCTCTCCAGGAACACATTCCTGTGAAGCATCGTCATCAGGCATGAACAGCTGCAAAAAAAAAGGAAGGCAGAAAATAATGAAAGAGAAAAGGGGAACTAAACAGAGGTCGGACCCAGCTGTTATAGATGCACTCAGTGACATGCAAGATCAAAATCTTGCTTTATTTTAGTGCAGAATCTACAATGCCAGCACACACAGTTAAAAGAAATGGTCAAGTGCTTTCATGTCTTGTCATTTTAAATTCTGCACCAAAAAACCAAGCATAGGGATTACGAAATAGCCTGCACTAACACATTCGCAGAGAGTTTGGTCAAGATAACATGCATGGGATATACTATATAAGGCAGCAGAGCATATTTACATACACACACACACACACAACCACACAACTGCGAGACTTTTCTTTTGAGGAACCCGTATGGGTTTCCTTTGTAGCAATTGCTACGAACAGGTGGATGTCTGATTTTCCCTTTATTATATGCCCCTATTCATCATTCAGCGATTTGTCATGGGAAGTTATTGGGCTGGCATGCTGCAACCTATCGCCAATTGCTTGCAGTTCTGAAGCAGCGTTATGAACCACGGCAGCTGTCGTGCTGCTGGCCGTTGCACTACAAATGTTGTTAATAGCCTCCTGCGATGAAATAGCTGATTATACCATACACTTAAGATCTCAAACATACTACCTCACCTGTTCATCACCACTACCCGATGCATCAGCTCCAAACTCGCAGTTTCTTTCTGTCGAGAATCGGGTTCTATCTGCTGCTTGGCTTGGTCCGGCTGCTGTGTCGTTAACAGGTGGATCGTCATCAGCTAAGGATGCATCTGTTGACAGATCCTGAACATAGAAACACATTTTAGGAACATGAGTGTGCATTAAGAGGAAGCTTCGCCTCGGTAGCTGTCATCTAAACAATTAGGAATGCGAAATATTTTTCTTTGAGAACCATAGCACGGGTTTATAATAGAAAAGGTCTGTTGCATTTAAATGAGAAAATAAAAATCAAGCAACTTTAGCAGAATATTTTGAATTCTGAGGTAACATTATTTTTTATTTCATGAAAACAGAAAAATTTCAACACGCCAACTCTGACTCAGCCATGAAAATCAATACCATAATTCAGTAAACTGCACCTACTGATGCATCTAAAGCAGGCAAAATTGATGTATTCATTATGTACAGCTATAAAATAAGACACTCGTCTGTAGGTAGGATTTTTGCAAGGTTCTTGCAAATGTTGTAGCAACTTCACATAACCTCTGAAATCATACTGCTCGCTTTAGACGTTCTAATAGATGCAATTTACTAAACTACGACAGCTGCTTTCGGTATACAGAATGATGGGCTTGTGAACTTCGTACTTAATTTTTTTTCCTGAAACATATCGAGGCCCTAAATCAAAATTCTGCTTGTTCCTGTTGCTCGAACTTAGCTTTCTAAAGTGCAACAAAGTTCGCTTAAATCGGCACAGTGGTTCTATAAAACCAGTTCCGAGTTTCATACGGAAATCCGAATTGGGCCTTGAGATAAAGCTTCTTCATCGAAGAAAATGCAGTACACGGTGTCTAACTAACGGTTGCGCCGTTTACCACCGCTTTATTTGTACTCAAATGAAAAACTCCCGTGTGCTTAGATTTAGGTGCACGTTAAAGAACCCCAGGTGGTCAAAATTTCCGGAGTCCTCCACTACGGCGTGCCTCATAATCAGAAAGTGGTTTTGGCACGTAAAACCCCAAATATTATTATTGTACTCAAATGTAACAGCAGTGGCACTCTTTTGATGATGATATGTGGTGTTTAATGGCGCAAGGGCCAGGTTTGGCCAAAGAGCGCCATGACAAGTGGTGATGTTGACGATGTATTATGGAGATGTGACTTGGCTGTAAAGTGGCCTAAAAATTGTCGCTGTAAAGTGCGTAAAATCTACGTGCTATAAAATTATGGCGATGACAGATGACGAATACTATGAACACTAAAATCCATCGTGAAAGAATGATGCAGAATAGAAAATATATGAGATGGTAAAAATGCCTGGAGCACTGTTGCCTCGCCAGAGCCCTTCAAACACAAGGGCCTAGAGGCACGTGCTACACGAAAGAACTATCGCAGCGCCATCCTCTGAAGAGAGGAGACGCTACGAACATGTTGGGCTAACAACATGCAACACAACATCTTTCAGATAACTTAGGACTGCGTTAGTGTCGAAGAGCGGTTCTGGGCCGAGTAACATTACAGGATGAAGGGGAATATGCTGTCGGTATGCTAAGGGAAAATGTTTCTTTCTTTCATATTCGGCTTCCCGACACTCCAGTAGGACGTGGAGGACGGTCAGCCTCTCCCCGCATCTACCACAGGTTGGAGGCTCGTTTCCTGTGAGTAAAAAGTTATGTGTTCCAAAAGTGTGTCCTATTCTAAGACGGCAGAATAGGACATCTGTCCTGCGGGATTTTGTTACAGGAGGCCAGAAACCTAATTGTGGCTTTATTACATGCAGTTTATTATTCATTTCTTCGTCCCACATGCGTTGCCAGTGGCTTCGTAGTTTCCTTCTTAAAAAAGGCTTCAGGTCTGTGACAGGGACCGAAGCAGTAGGATTAATTGCATGCAATGAGATTGATGTGGCCATCTGGTCGGCTAAAACGTTTCCCTCGATGCCCCTATGTCCAGGTACCCAGCATATGATCACATGTTGGTTAGATACATATGCTTTGCACAGTGCGGAGTAGAGATCATTAAATACTGGATTTCTGTGATTACAGAAAGACATCAAGGCCTTCACAACACTGAGGGAGTCCGTATATATAATTGATTTCTGGAGCTGTGATTTATTTATATGCTTTACGGCCGACAGCAGTCCGTAGGCCTCAGCCGTAAAGATACTAGTTTCCGGGTGCAGTACGTCGGATTCCGAGAAGGATGGACCGACGGCTGCATAAGACACCCCATCGTGTGACTTCGATGCGTCTGTGTAGAACTCCGTGCAGGAGTATTTGTACTGGAGTTCCCGGAAATGCATCTGGATTTCAATCTCTGGAGCGTTTTTTGTAACTTCAATGAAAGATGTATCGCATTGTATCGACTGCCACTCCCAAGGAGGTAGCAGCTTGGCTGGATGCATTAGGCGAAGTTCGAGGATTGGAACATGCATTTCATGACTAAGCTCCCTCACACGCAGCGAGAAAGGCTGTCTTACGGAAGGACGATTACGAAATAGTGTAGCATATGTCATATCATTAATGGTGTTAAAACAGAGATGTTCGGGATTAGAGTGGACTTTCAAAAAATATGTTTGGCTGATGTATGTTCTCTGGATATGTAGTGACCACTCATTCGATTCTGCATATAAACTTTGTACGGGACTCGTTCTGAAAGCTCCTGTGGCTAAACGGATACCCAGATGGTGAACAGGGTCTAGCATCTTTAGTGCGCTCGGGGTGGCAGAGTGATAAATGACGGCACCGTAGTCTAGTCGTGATCGAATGAGGCTTTTATATAGATTCATTAAACACTTCCTGTCACTACCCCACGTAGTCTGGGAAAGAAGTTTCATTATGTTCATTGTTTTCAGACATTTTTCTTTAAGATATTTAATGTGGGGGACGAAAGTGAGTCTGTAGTCAAGTATGACACCTAGAAATTTATGTTCTTTGTTTACAGGTATCTGTTGTCCACACACTTCCAAGCAGGGATCCGGAACTAGGCCTCTCTTCCTTGTGAACAAAACACAAGAACTCTTATGAGGATTGATTTTGAATCCATTTTTCTCTGCCCACCCTGACACCTTGTTCAAACCATGCTGTACCTGTCTTTCGCACACTGCGAGGTTACAGGATTTGAAACCTATTTGAATGTCGTCCACGTAGACAGAGTAAAAGATGGCGGGTGGTACGGAAGCACGAAGTGTTGTCATCTTAACAATAAAGAGTGTGCAACTGAGCACGCCACCCTGGGGTACACCGGTTTCTTGTGCAAAAGGACGTGACAGCACATTGCCTACTTTCACCCGGAAGGTACGATTGGACAGGTAGCTTTTTATTACGTTTAGCATATTACCATGAATGCCCATTTCTGACAAATCTCTCAAGATTCCATACCGCCAGGTCGTATCGTACGCCTTCTCCATATCGAGGAATATCGATAAGAAGAACTGTTTGTGTACAAACGCGTCACGAATATGTCCTTCAATACGTACAAGATGGTCGGTTGTGCAGCGCCCTTCTCGGAAGCCACACTGAAAGGGATCAAGCATTTTGTTTTGTTCAAGGAAGTGGATGAGTCGCCGATTTATCATTTTTTCAAATACCTTACACATGCAGCTTGTGAGGGCTATCGGGCGGTAACTTGCCACTGAAGAAGGGTCTTTCCCTTGTTTCAAAACAGGGACCACAATGGCTTCTTTCCATGCCGTTGGAAGGTACCCTGCGTCCCAGATAGTGTTGAAGAGTGTAAGTAGTGTTACTTGTGTGTCATTGTGTAAATTTTTGAGCATGGCATACATGATTCTATCGGATCCCGGTGCAGAGGTCTTGCATGCGCTCAAGGCAGCTTTCAACTCGGCAGCACTAAAAGGGCAATTGTACGGTTCATTCTGTCGGCATTTATTGGTGAGTGGCTTGCATTCTTCGATTTGTTTATATTTTAGGAAGGATTGTGAATAATGATTTGAGCTTGATACACCCTCAAAGTGTTCCCCCAGTGAGTCGGCTTGATCTTTCAGTGTATCGCCCTGTGTATTTACTAGTGGGAGTGAATATGTTTGCCGCCCTCTAATTCTATTTACGCGGTTCCAGACTTTCGCCTCATCTGTAAACGAGTTTATACTTGATAAAAAGTTCTGCCAACTTTCTCTTCTGGCCTGCCTGCGGGTTCTCCTGCCTTGAGATTTTACTTTCTTAAAGTTGATAAGATTCTCTGCAGTGGGGGAAGCGCGTAGCAACCCCCACGCTTTGTTCTGTTTCTTACGAGCAATCCTACATTCCTCGTTCCACCACGGGACACGCCGTCTGCATCCCAAACCGCTTCCTTCAGATATGCATTTAGATGCGGCATCTATTATGAACGCTGTAAAATACTCCACAGCGGCATCGATTTCTAGAGAAGACATATCAGCCCATGAGAGTCTAGATAGATTTCGAAATTTCTCCCAGTCGGCTGTATCTATCTTCCACCTAGGAACTTGTGGGGGAAATTCATTTTCTTTAGATGTTTTTAGCAGTACGGGGAAGTGATCGCTCCCGTAAGGATTGCTCGTAACTTCCCAGTTGAGTTCGGGTAGTATAGACGCGGAGACTATACTAAGATCTATTGACGAAAAGGATCTGTTTGCAAGAGAGTAATATGTGGGTTCTTTCCTATTTAGAATGCACGCTCCAGAAGAAAAAAGGAACTGTTCAACGAGACGACCTCGCGCATCGATGCGAGAGTCTCCCCACAAGGTGCTATGCGCATTGAAATCGCCAAGAACAACATAAGGTTCTGGCAATTGATCTACATAAGATTGAAATTCGTGTTTCGTTAATTGGTAATGTGGGGGTATGTAAAGAGAGCTAATGGTGATGAGTTTGTTTAGAAGAACAGCTCGGACCGCCACTGCTTCGAGAGGCGTTTTTAGCTGTAAAAGTTGACACGCAATGTTCTTATGGATAACAATGGCGACACCACCCGATGATGCGACAGCATCATCGCGATCTTTGCGATAAGTTATGTACTGTCGGAGAAAATTTGTGTGTTTGGATTTTAGGTGTGTTTCCTGTAAACACAGCACTTTTGGATTGTGTTTTTGGATGAGTTCCTGCACATCATCTAGGTTTCTAAGAAGACCTCGGACATTCCACTGAATTATTTGTGTATCCATTTTTAAAGTAAGTTGGTACTGTGTGTACGGAAACTGAAAGATGTCTTAGATTACAGAGCCCTTTCGAGGCCCTGTAATCGGGGTTTTGCCCTTTCTGGAGCGTTCGAGTGAGCCTCGCCGCTCCTTAGGCGCTTGGCGCGCCGTGAGGACATGTGTAGTGTCCATTGCCTCTTGGGAGGCGCTGGACACATGCTCTTGCGAGCGAGTTTTCTGTGAGGGTCCTGCCTCGGAAGGCAAGATCCCTGCGCCCACCAGCCCGGAGGTCGGTGGGGCTCCCTGAGGGATCTGGCTGCGCCGGTTGTTGCCAGCGCTGGACGGGGCCGGGGAGGTTGGGGTAGCCTCGGCTGCGCCCACCTTCGTGGTCGTTGGCCCCGCCTGCTGTGGTGGCGTAGCAGCGTTAGCTGCAGTCGCCGAGGGGGCGGATGGCGTCACTGCCGCCTCACTGGGTGTGGGACGGACAGCCGCCGGAGGCCGTTGTGGCGCTGCCCCCTGACGCGCCACTTCGGCAAAGGTGTGCTTTGGCAGGAAAGATACCCGCCTGCGTGCTTCTTTGAAACTTATGTTTTCTTTAACTTTAATCGTAACTATTTCCTTTTCTTTCTTCCAAGACGGGCACGACCGCGAGTATGCAGCGTGCTCGCCTTCACAGTTTACGCAGTGGAGAGAGTTTTCACACGATTCAGAAGTGTGCTCATTAGCACTGCATTTAGCGCAGGTTTGGCGGCCTCGGCAGCTCTGCGAGCTGTGACCGAAACGCTGGCATTTGAAGCAACGCAGGGGATTAGGGATGTATGGACGAACACGGAGCTTGATATACCCGGCCTCGATGGACTCGGGCAGGACACTTGAGTTAAAGGTGAGTATTAGGTGTTTGGTCGCAAGTTCCTTACCATCTCGCCTCATCTTGATTCTTTTGACATTTATAACATTTTGTTCACTGAAGCCCTCCAAGAGTTCAGCCTCAGAGAGCTGCAGCAAATCATCGTCTGAGACAACGCCGCGGGAGGTATTCATCGTGCGGTGCGGGGTTACTACTATTTGGGTCTCCCCAAATGATACAAGTTTAGGCAGTTTCTCAAATTGTTTGTGATCGCGGAGCTCCAGGAGGAGGTCACCGCTAGCCATCCTCGACGCCTTATATCCTGGACCAAAAACTTCGGTAAGGGACTTCGATACAAGAAATGGAGAAATTGTTCGCACTGGTTTAGCTGGTGTTTCAGAATGGATAACGTGGAAACGAGGGAAAGATTCTTTTTGCCGACCAAAAAATTTGAATACTTCATCGGTGCGCCCTCTTTTCTGAGGGCGATCAGGGAGTGTAGGGAAGGAGGTAGCCATAAACATATGTGAGATTTCGGCAGTAACGCCAGCCACCCACCGTGGAGTCCTACAAGGGGACGCTGCAGGACCTGTGAAACACGGCCTGCAAACGCCAGCTGTACATTACTACTATAACCAAATATGAAATAACCAAGGTTGGCTATCCACACAGGGTTAACCCTTGCCGCCAGGAAAAAAAGAAGTAAAAAGAAGAGAGCAGGAGACAGGAAAGGTGGAAAGTAAGAGAAAGACGAAGGTAATAGGGAGAGAGAGACAGGAAAAGGCAACTACCGATTTCCCCCGGGTGGGTCAGTCCGGGGGTGCCGTCTATGTGAAGCAGAGGCCAAAGAGGTGTGTTGCCTCCGCCGGGGGGCCTTAAAGGTCCAAGCACCCAGCATCGGCTCAACCCCCAGGATCCCCCTTTCCCCAGACACGGCTAAGCCGCGCACGGCTACACGCGGGAGGGTCCAACCCTCGTGTGCTCGGGTACGTGGTGGCGCAACACACCAAACGCCTGCTTACGCAGACGCCCCTGCGGGGGGCACTCTTTTCGGTACGCACTTTTTAATAAGGAATCTTTTAAGGCGTAGCTCGGCATGACTTCGCGTTGTAGGAGCGAGTTCTGCTGCAATTATTATTTCTTTATTATTCTTTTTTTTTTGCTGCCCCTCGCGCGTTCGGACAAACAGAGGAAGTAACGATGCTGGGTGCTTTACTGAACTACCCAAACCAAAAAAATGCAGTCCCGTATAAATTTTGAACCCAAAAATAAAACAGCGCGATAAGCGCACATCGAAGGAATCATGCAGAATAACAACAAAGAGAAACTTACACTGCGTTGGTGAGCCCTCGAAGTACTTCTCGGTAGCATGAAGTCTGATTCATGGTTAATGTACTCTTTATATGGGCCTCTCTTCTTTCTTTTTGGAGCATTATACATTATTTACGAAGTTTTAGGCTCCCCAACGACTAAGCTACACACTCCACGTGGGAATCGCTCGGTGGAAACGGCGATCGAAACATGTTCGTTGTTTCGTATTTTAATATTTTATTTAACAGTAATTTACTTCCCGCTTTTTATTATATATATTTAAGAAAAATGAAGTCAATAAATTAAATTTGGTAAAGTAGAAGTCACGTACGTCTACGCAGCGCGACGTTTTTAGGTGTCGGCATGCGGCCGGAAGTATGAGCACGCGGCTAGTATGGCTCTTCACATCACGTGTGCTACAGTCCAGTGCCTTCTAGACGTGCGATCCGCTGTACCTACACGTGCGATCGTGTTCCGCTAGTTTTCGGTGCACGTGTCTTTCAGTTCGGAAAAGTTAACACAGATTTTCAGATGATAACCCACGCGAAAGTGCGTTATGAGGATGACCGGAAGCTGGCTGTTGTTAGCATTGATGCCATTGAAAACTTCAGTCCTCAGCATACAAAGGATTTCAAGTCCAAATTCTTCTATTCTGTGAAGTGGACGGATCCTGATGGGACGTCGGATTATTACCGGGCTCGAATTCTCGCCTTGGGAGGTGAGCTCATTATTTTAAAGCCTAGTGTACATTTCGTTTGTTTTCTCAAGTTAAATATTCAGTGTATCTTGTGTTCCGCGATGCGCATATGCCGATTGCTGCTGCTTCCCTGTGCGTGCGCTCGATCGCCCGGTATTGTACCATCACAAGTACTTTTGTCCTGAAATTAGGGTAATAGATGTATTGCAACTTCTGTAACATTCAAGTACGCTTAAGAAAAGTAATTATGCAGAAATCTTTTATAACATACGTGCAATTACGGTTGGTATCGGCTGCAAAAATAACTATGAAAATGTTTCTTGCTTTCTCTGAAACTACGCACAGTTGTATTTTCCCCCTGCTGTTTTCGCGCAGGTTTGCGTGCAGATTGAGCATGGCGGCTTTAGCACTGATGCAGCTAGACTACTGAAAGTTTTGATTTGCCTCTTATACGACTAGAAAGCGTATTATTTAAGCATGCACAATATAAGCATCAGTGTGTCAACTACTAAATGTGTTGCAACGTTTTATTTTTCCTATGCACTAGTGGCATATAGCCCCGTCGGACATGCGTAGCTCATAATGAAGTTATTTCCTCTCGATATATTCCAGAATCTGAGGGAGACTTTGAAACTGACAACGAGAACAGACCGAGGCTTCGCTTTGAGCGAATAGCATATTCGCCTAACGACGAGTCGGAAGATGATGATGTTCCGACAGAGGTATCTGTTTACTCAGTGCTGTGTCCACGACCGGCTTGGCTGTGTCAATGCTTATGGATTGTATCTCTTAAAGTAGACTTGTAAGACATTTTCTGGTTTTATGTGCAGCGCCCTGCAAGAAAGCAACATCGGGGGCCGCAGCATGAACTACTTCAAATTCTGAAAAAGAAAACGAGTGACCTGAGGCAACGAGAGGTGGAGGCCTCTTCGCAAAAACTAAAAAGGAAGAAAGAAGATTTTGGTGACCCCCGTGTTCTTCATCTCCGTGAGAAGGTGCAGCGACTTGAAGACGTAATAGAAAAACAAGAGCGAAAGATAGAAGTAGTTCTAGCCAAGAACAAAACCCTCGAGCAGGAGGCAAAGGACCTCAGGCAGCTAAATATGAGGCTGCAAGAGAAAATGCTGATGATGCTCGACAACAAAGGTATGCAATTCAGCTTTCCATACTTTTGGGGCTGCGACATAGTGCTATTTAATATGTATGCACTATGTTTAGCTAGATTGTTTAAAATATGGTTTTATTAAAATTTATATATATTAACATTTTCCTAATGCTATTTAACATATAAAATTTTGAACAATGGGTGATGCCATGCTGTCTTGAAGTAACTGCATTCTGCTGTTTGTAATGAGCCATATCTCATGTTGATAATGCAGGCTACTGTGGAGCTCCACGCCATAAGAATTCATTTGATGATTCTGTCGTTGAGGAAACGCAAGCTAATGAAAGCTTAGAGAGAACTGAACAGTCCACGCCTCCACTGCCACCACCAGCCAGTTGTGCCAGGAAGGAAAACAACATGGTAAGATACCAATCTAAAGGGCAACCTCTGCAGTTTTTTTTTTATTATTAATATTGCTATGTGCTTGTCATCGGTTAAATTTTTTTTGCAACACATTCCTCTCGTGCAGGTGGACATTGGCCGTGGTTTGGCAATTAATGCGCAAGCGTGCAGCCACATCCAAGGCCACCAGAAGGATTCACTCTTTGTGAAAGATCTCCTGCTGGGCATTTGGCCAAAGGACCAATTAAAAAACCGCTCTTTACAAGGTGCATAACTGCACATTAAAGCTTATAGCATTTTTTAAATAGAAGTTGCAACATTATGGTGAATAGTCCATTTCTGTCTTGCAGGTAAGCGGTGTCCTCGATACCCAGATCGGCCTGCAAAGGCGCCGCTGACACCTTCGAAGGTGGAAGTGATGCGTGGTAAGTGGATAGTGTTACAGTCTTTATACTCATTAAAAAAAATTTTGTTGCTGCCAGCTAGTGAGACCTTGTGAATTTTTCTGTTTCAGACTGTTACAGACAAAGACTACGGCGCCAGGGTGTCCCAGAACATCTTTTGCCTGCTGCACTGAAGCAGCTGAACCATTTTGTGGTGGAGAAGCTGGCAGACCTCGAGAGGCTGGCAAAACGGTAAAGTGCTGTTGGGCATGTTTGGCGACTAATTTCGAAAAGCTTCTAAATTTGTCTAGTTTGGGAACAACATGCGGCCCTAACCTTCAGATAGATCCATCTTTTAAGTGAATATAGTTTAGCAGCACGCAATTGCTAAAGAATGCGCAGCATCAGCTCCCTTACTTTCATTTCTTTATAATTAGTTATCATTAATGGAAGTGCTGCAGCAAGAAAAAGACAAATACATAAAATGTGAAATGACTGCTTATTGCACCACATCTCCACCTAGGCTTATAAGATTTGTTACCTCCATGTCGACTGTAGACTGAATTAACTGTAATGGTTCGAAACACTGTACGTCACCCAAGTGAGCAAGCCAAGCTAATTTTCATTCTAAACCATTAATAGCAGCGCATGAACGTGAGTGTGCAGTGTGGTTGCTAGTGCCGGCTTTTCTTGTTCCAAAAGCTGTTCCAAAACACCAAAAGTCACTTCCAGCACTGCATTACAGCAACAGGAAACTTCTTTGAGTACTTTTTGTGGCGCAGTTATGAGAATAGTTTGCATAGTTTGTGTGAAAGTCTATGAGAATAGCATTTTTGCAACAAGCGCGCAGCCCTCTTGCTATAATTGGAATGCGCTTCTCGGCATAGTAAGACGAGTGAGCATCACGCATTCCACACAACTAAACTTTTATTAGGTGCAATCCTCTCGAAGATAACCCACATTGTTCTGCATGCATGTGCTATTGACACTACCCCCAAAGTGCCGTTTTCCATTGCCACGCTATCATCTGTTACAGCTACAACACATATATATTCATAATGTACTGCGCGGGCAGCACCATCATTTTGCTGCAGGATGTGCACAAACTTGAAGCTTTCCTGCCCTTATGCATATTTCGACATTTTTCAGGGGAAAGGACAACCATGACCCTCAAGCAAGCCATGAGTGAATGCAGTGCTTCTGTAGTGGAAATTTATTTTAAAATATTTTCAATATTTTCACAATAGTCATTGTAATAGTGATCCATGTTCTGTTTTAGCAGTAATTTTTTATTTAACACATATCTCATTAAGCATATCATAAGAAGCCAACAAACACTGACACCAAGGACAACATAGGGGAAATTAGATGTGCTTAATAAGTGAAATGAAGAAATGATAAATTAATGGAAATCAAAGTGGATGAAAGAACAACTTGCCGCAGATGGGAACCGAACCCACAACCTTCGCATGTTGTGGGTTCGGTTCCCACCTGCGGCAAGTTGTTCTTTCATCTACTTTGATTTCCATTAATTTATCGTTTCTTCATTTCACTTATTAAGCACATCTAATTTCCCCTATGTTGTCCTTGGTGTCAGTGTTTGTTGGCTTTTTATGATATGACTAACAAAAATCGGGCCCTTCGGTCAACTCCCTCTCTTCTCGTTCTGTCATTAAGCAGGCATATCAGTTTTACCTAGTCATACTGATTCATAATCTCTTGTTTCAGTGCTAATTTATTTATTTACTACTAAATACTTCTGACTTTAATGTTGAGCTTTAGGTCGGAGCAGCTGTTGACTTCATTGCTGAACGCGTTACCTACTTAACCTAGTCATTTTTTATTATGTTCCGCACAGTATCGCTTATGTTTATATTTTTAACGGCCCTGCTACGACAGCAAAGTTATTGCATGCTGACCAGTTTTCTGTTATTAGCTTTTCTGTGCTGATGTAGAAGATCGAGTTACATTTTAAAAAGAATTGTTGGTATGAAAGTACTTCATACCAGGTATTTGTACTTGGCAAATAAATGAAGCCTTTTGGAACAGTCCTGTTGTCATTTTTATGCGTCCCTAATATAGTTCGTTTAGTTAGTAATATAGTTCACTAGTTGTTCACTCTATGGTGCATGAGATTTTGTTCTGCAGTTCTGATGGTTGCCTTCTGTAGCAATCAAAAATGTATAAAGTTTAATTTAGGACAGTATGATTTATCATTTTATGTACACCACATGCAACAAAAAGGTTGCTGCTTTTGGTCATTCTCACTGCTGAAGCTGCAAGCTGTTGTGAACAATGCCAACAATGCTACTTTTCCGCCACCTCCCTGTGTAATTAGCCTGTGCCAAGGCTGTGCTCCGCCAGCTGAGAGGTTAGATGTTGCAAGCCATTTCCTTCGAGGACTCTTAAGAAGAATGCCGCCAAGGTGTTACGTGCAATTTCTAGTATCCTGCCGTCGGGACCACTTCTATTCCTTCTGTAAATTGTCTTAATGAACAATGCCATACTTTTCACCTACTTGGTGCCCCATCACAATGTATTTAAGTGTAATTATTATAAGCAACAAGTACCTTTCTATGGTTTTTATTTCGTGCATGTGCACCTGGGTCTGCGTTACATGCTTACCACCAGTTAGTTTCAATTGGATGACCATGTGTGTTTAACTGGTTAAAATGTAGGCCACCAGTTTATGTCAACTGGTTGACCTGTTGCGTACCATTTAGGTACAATTGGATGTCCAGTTGGCTCCAATTGGATAACCATGTGTGTTTACTGGTTGACCAGTTGGGCACCAGTTATCTTCAATTGGACGACCATACATGTTCAACTGGTTGACCATTTAGGCTCAATTGGATGGCATCTGTGTTCAACTGGTTAACCAATTGGGTACCAGTTAGCTTCAATTGGACATCCATATATGTTCAACTGGTTGACCAGTTAGGCACCATTTAGGCTCAATTGGATGGGATCTGTGTTCAACTGGTTAACCAATTGGGCACCATGTTACTTCAACTGGACGACAAGTTGGGCACCAATTAGTTTCAATTGGATGACCAGTTAGCTTCAATAGGTTTATCAACTGGTTTACCAATTGGATGTAATTGGTGCCCTCCAACTGGTGGCGAAATTCCAATTGGTTGTAAACCAATTGGGCCCAATTGGTATTTCTCCAATTGGACCCATTAATTTTTTTTGACTGGGCGTAGAAGCATGAAAAAGTGGGCTTGTGCTTGGCAATGAACTTTGACCGACACGCTTGCTTCCGGCCGGAGCAGCAGACGCGACAACTCGCCGTTTGTAGGCTGCCGGCCGATGGCGGTATCCCTCGCGAACGGCAAGATATTTACCTGCCGTAGAGAGGATCGGTCCAGGAACGATTCTTGAGGCGATTTTTGTCGCTGAATACGAGCATGGCCACGCCGGCTCGCCGTGCAGAGCGGAATCGGAACATTATTTTTCGATGAGTTCGCACTGACGCAATGCAGTCGATTGGCTCGTCGGTCGTGCAACGGGCGGCGCGCCGGCAGGAAGCCGCGTCCACTTGAGACACCTCTTACGCGACGTATGTAGTACATACGTTCCAAGTTTCCAACGTTCTGCCGTTCCGCTGGTGGATGCACCGCCACGGCATCGACCTTTGCCATTCCTGCCGCGGCCGTGCCTGTCGCCGAGCGTAGGCTTAACTGGATTGGGCGGAGCTTGCAACCTTGGGGAGTAAAGTGGTAGTATTTAATCACGTGATCTTCAGGTTGGTTCCAGATCACGTGGTTTTAAACTCTCAATAGATGGTCTTTGGTCAGGTGATCTAAAACTCCGTACGTCGTAAAGCCGGCTCATGACATCCTTTTACTACGTTTCTCAGAGGTGGTAGTAAAACGATGTAATGTAACGCATTTTACTGCCGTATGCCAGAGTAATTTTCTGGTGCAAGGTAGTCTTCAAAGCTCATGAGCCGCAAAAACCCCAATGTCGGCTAACTTTTGTTTACAGTGTAGGGAGCGAGAGAGAGAGAGAGAAATATCCGCGGCAAGGCACGCATTGTGACGTCATGTGCCTCCTTGGAGCACCGCCACGGCGAAATCGAAAGTTCGCGGCCAGTAAAGCTTTCGCTTTAAAAATAGCATTCCGCAGCATAGCGACGTGGCGAGGGTGGGTGGAGCCTAGCGGGGGAGAAGGAGCGGCGCGGCGGGCACACAGGTGAAGTGACGTCATTGCTCTCCGATAAAAACGCGCACACTTGTTTCGGCGCCTTATTTTCTTGCAGTGAAAAAAAAAGCATTAATGCCTAATTGAACGCCTCCGAGTGGGCCTTCGAGTAATGGACTCCTAGCGGGCAAACGAGCGCGTTGAGATGCTTGACGCGTTTTGATTTCGCCTTGCGAGGCGCGTTCAGAACGCAGGCGGGAGCTTGCGCGAACAATGAACGCGGGTAAAAAAAATGGCTGTGGCTTAGCTAAAGTTAAGCCCAGGATGCGAAGCCTACTAGCCTTTATTTTAGTTGTTGAACCACTGTTTAGCCTGGTGAACTGCTGTTGCTTGGCTATATTTGGTTCGGCTAGACGAAGAAACAACTCATGCAGGCGAGCGCACGAGCTGAGACCCGGCTATGTAGCTACGCGGCCGCAAGCGAGCGCACAAGTTGAGCCTCCGCTTTTGCAGCTGTTATGACGTCATATGGTAGCTACGCGGCCGCGCGCGGCGCAGCAAGGAAGAGCGTGGTTGTGCGGCTAGTATGCTTCGCATAAAATATGCGTGACTCTGCTATCGCAAACAACAGAGACCAGCGGAGCTGGCGGAAGCCTACCAAAGATAGACTAAGTGTGCACTTTGGCACCTTTACTGGCCTTCCCCCAGCACCGCTGGTTTCTGGCGTTTGCGATAGCAGAACCAGGCGTAATTTTTTGCAGGTATACATTATACGTAAACTGAAAACCGTGAGAGTGCAAGACCACCACACGTTCCACCGGTAATGTTGTCTGAGGCAGATCAAACTGAAAACCTCGTCAAAAAACAATTTTTTGTTGTACGTGATAGCCCAAATTTACTTACCCAGTGTTCTCACGTCCAGTAGAGGGACAAAACCTCTGTGTACCTTTCGTACTCCAACAACGACGAGATGGTGTAGTGCGCTCTCTCTTTCCCTTCGCGAGGTCGGCAATACTGAAGCGTGTAATTAAATAGCGCTTGGTGTACCAATCCGACAGTAGCCAACGTGGAAAGAAATGTTTGAGCTGTTGCTCCTGCAGGCAATGCTGAGCACCAATGAGTAAATCTTCTCGCCACGAATTACTATTCTTCACATTGAAACGAATTGTTAAGACTGCCTCATTGACTTACCTGTTTTATGGTGCTTTCTTATACATTATTTCATTGCTCCTTTGTTTTCGTACTCGCATAATAACTGAGTGCCAGTAAGGTATCCCTAACATAATGTGCTATCGCTGTTTTCTCTTGCACAAGTTGAATTGAATGTGGTGTTTATTGGCGCAAGGGCCAGGTATGGCCAAAGAGCGCCAAGCCAGTGTTAATGAGTTTGCAGTGAAGTTATCGCTTCTATGAAGTTGGTGTGACGTGGCTGTAAAGCAGCCTTAAGATATCGTCGCTCTAATGTTCATGAAGTCTATGTGTAATGAGATTATGGCAACGACAAAAGACGTGTACTATGAGCATTAAGGTGCATTGCGAAATAATTATACCATATAAAAAATGTATCAGATTCAAAAATTCACTAGAGAACCAAGGCCTCGTTAGAGCCCTTGAGACACAAGGGCCTAGAGGCATGTGCTATACAAAAGAACTATCACAGCGGCATCCTCTTTAAAGAGGATCCGCTACGAACTTAATGGCTTATAACATGTAGTACCACATCATTTAAGAAATCGAGTACTCCTTTGGTGTTAAAAAACGGCTCTTTACCTAGAAACATAGCCGGGTGAAGAGGGACGCAATAATGATATGCATGAGGAAAATGCTTCTTTCTCTCAGATTCAGCTTTCCGACACTCCAAGAGCACGTGGAGGACGGTCAGCCTCTCACCACATCGACCACAGGTTGGAGGTTCATTTCCAGTAAGCAGAAAATTGTGGGTACCAAATGTGTGCCCTTTACTCAGACGGCAGAATGGGACATCTGTTCGCCGTGATCTTGTTGGGGAGGGCCAAAAATCTAACTGTGGCGTTATAACGTGCAGTTTATTGTTTGTTTCTGCGTTCCACATGCGTTGCCAGTGTTGCCGCAGTTTCTTTCTTAAGAAAGGTTTCAGATCTGTGACAGGGACAGCAGCCGTAGGAAAAGTGGCTACTGATGTGAGTGATGTGGCCATTTTATCAGCCAGTACATTGCCCTCGATATCTCTATGGCCAGGTACCCAGCATATAACTACTTGTCTATGTGATAGATAAATATGGCATAAGAGTGAGTGAAGTTAAATGAAAACAGGATTTTTATGCTTTTGTAAAGAATTTAGGGCTTTTACAAAACCTAGCGAGTCTGTGAATACAATTGCTTTGTCGAGTTTTAATTCCTTTATATGTTTTACTGCAGACAGTACTGTATAGGCTTCTGCAGTGAAGATACTTGTTTGCGGGTTCAACACATCACATTTAGAAAAAGAGGGACCAACAGCAGCATAAGATACACCAGCATATGATTTTGACGCATCTGTTTAGATTTCAGAGCAGGAGTACTTCGATTGAAGTTCACGGAAATGCATAGCGATATAGAGGTCAGGTGGGTGTTTTGTGACCTCTACAAAGAATACGTCACAGTCTATCACCTGCCACTCTCAGGGTGGTAATAGCTTAGCTGGAGGCATTAGGCGATGTTCGAGAATTGGGACATCCATTTCCGTACAAAATTCTCTGGCACGCAGTGAGAAAGGAAGTCTCATAGAGGGTCTGTTACAAAAACGTGTTTCACACGTCAGGTCGTTAACGGTTGCGAAACACGGATGTTCCTTATTAGAGCGAACTTCGAGAAAATACGTGAAGCTGATATATGTTCTCTGAAAATGGAGTGACCACTCATCTGACTCGACGTATAGGCTTTCGACAGGGCTTGTTCTAAATGCGCCAGTGGCCAGGCGGATACCGAGATGGTGAACTGGGTCTAATATCTTGAGCGCGCTCGGGGCGGCAGAGTGATATACTACGGTACCATAACCTAATCTTGATCGAACTAGGCTCCTGTAAAAATTCAGTAAACACTTCCTGTCGCTACCGCATGTTGTGTGGGATAGGATTTTAAGTAAATTCGTTGTTTTTAGACATTTTGCTTAAGACATTATATGTGAAATGAAAGTAAGCCTCGAGTCAAGTATTAAACCTAGGAATTTGTGTTCATTGTTCACAGGTATTTGTTGTCCGCCCAGTTCTACGCAAGGATCTGGGACCAGATCTCTCTTTCTTGTGAAGAGAACACAAGAACTTTTTGGGGGGTTGATTTTAAATCCATTTTGGTCTACCCACTTGGACACCTTGTTTAAGCCCTGCTGTACCTGTCTTTCACACACTGTAAGGTTGCAGGATTTGAAACCTATCTGTATATCGTCTACGTAGACGGAATGGAAAATGGCTGGGGGCAGCAAGAACGAAGTGTATTCATCTTAACGATAAAGAGAGTACAACTGAGTGCTCCTCCCTGGGGTACACCTGTTTCTCGTATAAAAGGTCGCGATAATACGTTCCCGATTTTCACGCGGAAGATACCATTTGACAAATATCTTTCAATTATGTTCAGTATATTTCCACGGATGCCCATTTCCCACAGGTCTCGCGAGATCCCGTAACGCCATGTCGTGTCATACGCTTTCTCCATGTCGAGGAATATCGATAGGAAAAACTGTTTATGTATAAATGCATCGCGGATATTTCCTTCAATGCGCACAAGATGATCAGTTGTCGACCGCCCTTCTCTGAAGCCACACTGATAAGGATCGAGCATATTGTTGAGCTCAAGGAAATGTAGGAGTCTGCGATTTATCATTTTTTTCACAACGCTTACACAGACAATTTTTTAGAGCTATCGGACGGTAACTCGCCGCCAAGGAAGGGTCTTTTCCCAGATTCAGAACAGGAACTACGATCGCTTCCTTCCATGTGGATGTGTGGTATCCCGCAGCCCAAATTGTGTCAAAAAGTGCGAGTAGTGTGACTTGTGTTTCAGTATGCAAGTTTCTGATCATGTCATACATGACCCTGTCAGGTCCTGGTGCAGAGCTTTTGCATATGTTCAAGGCAGCTCTCAACTCGGCAATACTAAAAGGTCGGTTATACGGTTCATTCTGTCTGCACTTTCTTATGATTGGCTTACGTTCCTCTATTTCACTATGTTTAAGGAAGGATTGGGAATAATGGATTCAGCTCGACACACGCTCAAAGTGCTCCCCTAAGGTGTCTGCCTGCTCTTCTAGGGTATTCCCTTGATCGTTCACCAAAGGCAACGGATTTATTTGCTGCCCTTTTAGCTTCCTAACACCATTCCAAACGTTCGCCTCCTGTGTGTAAGAACTGATACCTCAGAGGAACCTCATCCAGCTTTCTCTCTTTGCCTGAAGCCGTATGCGCCTTTCCTGTGACTTTATATGTTTAAATTCAATAAGATTTTCTGCATTAGGCGACCTACGCAATATGCCCCATGCCTTATTCTGCCTCTTTCGGGCATTTCTACAGTCATCATTCCACCAGGGATCACGTCTTTTAGGTGAACCACCATTTGTTTGCGGGATATATAAACTCTTCAGCAGCAACAACAATAAAAGCGGTAAAATATGCGACAGCTTCATCTATACTAAAATTGTTTATTAAATCGAGTGGTAAATGAGTAGATCCTTTAAACTGCTCCCAATCAGCCGATGCTAATTTACAAGTGGGAAACCGGGTGGGGTTGTCATGCTGCGTTATTGATATTAAAGTTATAGGGAAGTGGTCACTTCCAAAAGGATTCTTGATCACATTCCATTCAAGATGAGGCAGAAGCGAAGCAGAGCCTGTTGCTAGGTGTATGGATGAATATGAATTGTGTTGAAGGCTGTAATATGTTGGTTACTTCCTATTAAATAGGCATGCACTAGAGGTCAGAATAAAATTTTCAATAAGTCGGCTTCTTGCGTCGCAACGCGCGTCCCCACAACGTGTTGTGGGCGTTAAAATCACCCACAAGTATGTAGGGTTCCGGCAGCTGATTTATCAGGTTATAGAAATCGTTTTTTTGGAGGTGATAGCTTGGAGGTATTTAAATGGAAGAGACGGTTACCAACTTATTGACAATAATCCCTCTAATTGACACTGCCTTGAGGGGCGTCTCTAAGCCTACCTGGCGACAAGCTACGGATTTGTCTGCGAAGATTGATACACCACCGGACGAGGTGTTAGCCTCATCACGGTCCTTGCGGAAGATGGTGTATCGGCGAAGAAAGTTTGTGTGCTTTTTATATGTGTCTCTTGAACACATAGCAACTTGCGATTGTGTTTGTGTAGTAGCACTCTAAGGTCATCGAGGTTATGGAGAAGTCCTCCAACATTCCACTGTAGTATGTGTATCCATTATGCTATATGTGTTGGGTGCTGTGTGTTGAAGAGAAAAGGATTAGATCACGGGCCTTTTTCAGGCGCCGTGACGGGAGTTTTGTCTCTTTTGGAGCGATCGAGAGTGCCTCGCCGCTCCTTAGGCGCTGGTGGCGCCGTCTTGAAGGTGGTTATGTCCATTGCCTCTTGCGAGGCGCTGGACACGCGCTCTTCCGAGCGCTTTGTTTGGCGTGACGGCCTCGGCACGTTGGACGAGGCCTTTGAGGTCACCTGCCCGGAGGTAGATGGCCCCTTCTGCTGGGTTGGCGTAGCAGCGCTAGCTGCAGCCGCCGGGGGGGGGGGGGGGTCACTGCGGACAGCCGCCAGAGTCCGTTGTGGTGCTGCCCCCTGACGCGCCACTTCGGCAAATGTGTTCTTGGGCAGGTAGGATCCCGGCCTGCA
The DNA here is from genome assembly GCF_038994185.2 of Dermacentor albipictus. Lineage (NCBI taxonomy): Eukaryota > Metazoa > Arthropoda > Arachnida > Ixodida > Ixodidae > Dermacentor > Dermacentor albipictus. The sequence goes on along the minus strand of NC_091822.1, from coordinate 70,633,656 downwards.
TGCCTCCTTGAAACTTATATTTTCCTTTACTTTTATCGTCACAATCTCCTTTTTTTTCCAGGTTGGGCACGGCCGCGAGTATGCAGCCTGCTCCCCTTCACAGTTTACACAATGGAGAGAGTTTTCACAAGATTCAGAGGTGTGCATGAGCACTGCATTTCGCGCAGGTTTGACGGCCTCGGCAGCTCTATGAACTGTGACCGAAACGCTGGCATTTGAAACAACGCAGGGGATTAGGAACATTTGGGCGAACACGGAGCTTGATATACCCGGCCTCAACGGACTCGGGCAGAAGACTTGTGCCAAAAGTATCAGGTGATTGGTCTGTATTCCCTTATTATCACACCTCATCTTCATTCGCTTACCGTTGATGACGTTCTGCTCACTGAAGCCCTCCAAGAGTTCAGCCTCAGTCAGCTCCAAGAGATCATCATCGGAAACTACGCCACGGGTGGTATTCATGGTACGATGCGGAGTTACTGTTACTTTGGCGTCACCAAATGAAACTAGATTGGGTAGCTTTTCATATTGTTTCTGGTTGCGGAGCTCCAAGAGGAGAACACCACTTGCCATTCTGGATGCTTCATAACCTGTACCAAAAACTTGGGTAAGAGATTTGGACGCGAGGAATGGTGAGATTGTTCGCACGGTTTTGTCTGGTGTTTCAGAGTTGACTACATGGAAGCGAGGGAAAGTTTCTTTCTGACGGGAAAAAAACTCGAAGACATCATCGGTGCGCCCACTCTTGAGGGAGCGATCAGGTAATGGGGGGAAGGAAGAATCCATAAGAGATTGTAATTTCGGCAGTAACGCCAGCCACTCACCATGGAGTCCTACAAGGGGACGCTGTAGGACCTGTGAAACACGGCCTGCAAACGCCAGCTGTCCATTACCACTATAACCAAATACGAAATAACCTAGATTGGCTACTCACGGAAGGCTAACCCTTGCTGCCTAGAAAAAATTGGAAGCAAAGGGAAGACAGGAGAAGACAGGAAAGATGGAAGGTGAGAGAAAGACAGGCTGATGGGAGAGAGAGAGAGAGACAGGAAAAGGCAACTAGCGATTTCCCCCGGGTGGGTCAGTCCGGGGGTGCCGTATACGTGAAGCCGAGGCCAAAGAGGTGTATTGCCTCCGCCGAGGGGCCGTAAAGGATCAAACAGCCGGCATCGGCTCAACCCCCAGGATCCCCTTTTCCCCGGATACGGCTAAGCCGCGCACGATTAAACGCGGGAGGGTCCAACCCTTGTGTGCTCGGGTAGGTAGTGTTGCAACACACCAAACGCCTGCTGACGCAGACGCCCCTGCGGGGGCTTGCACAAGTTGTGCTGCCTCCTTAGCGTCATCGTTTTATACAATGCTTACGGGCTTTTAAGGCTATAATAAAGGAAATTAAATGAAAATATTCCCGATACGCCGAAACTCAAAGACAAACCTTTTTTCCAGCTGCTGTGTGAAATCTGTCTGAGTGATGATAGTGAACTAAAGAAGGAAGTTACGCTTGATTCTGCAACCCCTGAGGGCCCACAGCAAAGCGTCGTCAGTCTGGCCGCAGCAGCTAGGTAGGGGTACTGTCTTTTGGTTGAGCACGAGCCCACGAAAACTCCCGACCTACTGGGGGCTAAGAACTTCGCTGTAAAATATTTGCCACTCCCCTCAAGATTTTTCGTCGCGCATGCAAGCACGACGTGCTATCGCGCTCAATGTGAGCTACAGCGGGCGAGCGCGTGGCGAACCACGATCCGTATTTGCACAGTGGTGCCGACCAGCATCGCAATTTCGACGCGGAGGAAGAGGGTTCTGCTGTTCCCAAATCGCGCATCACCCTCTGATGCCAGCTTTCAGCTTCTCTGACAGTCGCGCAACACCTATTATTGGCATTTATATTGTTACTGCTCCCTGAAAGACAGAAAGGGCAAGAGCGTGCATCCGGTACGGTTCATCGAGGGTCAATGCGCGACACGGGAACAGCAGAACGCTCGCCCGTTAAACGGTCTGACAACTGGCCAGAATGTGTTGCGAGACGTTGATGGAAATGAAATGAACATGATCTATAGTGACATAGAATCCAGCACGTTGTTTGCAGTTTAAGTAGGAATTATAATTTTAAATTGGCAAAGAAAGTCTAAGAAAATCAGGAGGACGCTTAAGTTTCGCCTTTAAGAGTGGAGCGCGACAGTATTCAAAGATCCCCGACTGCTTCTCACGCTTCCCGGCAACTGTAGCGCATGTAACCGTAACGTTTACCGTGAAACGCTGGCCGCGAACACTATGCACGAAGGCGGGCTTTGTGGTAGAAACGCGGTCTGTTGCGTGGGCCGCGATGCGACGGAGGCGAGCGCCAGCTGGAGGTATCGCAAGGAAGCGGGCGCGCCGCTTCGTGGCCCGAAGACAACCATCGCGGAGGCACGCGCAAATGGCGGACGCCGCGGCCGGTCTGTGTGTCAAGCGGTTTCGAATTGTTTTCTCGTATACTCATATTACTATCCGAGGGCTATCATGTCTGTAGATTGTGTGTAAGTAGCATTTTACGACTTTTGCACGTATCTTAGCTTGCGAAATTCGATTAGTTTAGCGAATCCCTTGCGTCACATGGAGGGCCTGGGTATGGATGGTTCAAAAATGTTTTTTGTCGAATCGACGTCTGACGCCGGACGCCACACCCTCTGCGACACGAGCTCCTTAACGCTCTCACGTTAAAGCCAGCAAGTGGCGAGGCCTGGCGGTGAAATCTTGGTACTTCGGATGTAGTCTACGAGATTACTGTACGTAAGTCAGTTGTTAATAAGTACAGCATAATAATTGCCTAAAAGTGTAATTTTTATGACACCTGCGCTCTATTCTATGCTACAGAAATCAAAAGCGCACACATGGCTACGGCAACATGCTGAACTACCCACCACGTGTAAAAGCGTCGTTTCATTTTTAATCCGATTGGTTTCGTTTTGACTAGTTAAATACCAAAGCAGTTGGAGACGAAACCACGAAAATATGGAGCTCTTATAACAGAAGTACTCTAACACTTCGGGAAACATTCATCGCAGGAACACAGACTTCCTAAATGACATAGTACTTTCTCAGTTACAGCCGCACTTGTCGTCTACCTCCCAACAATGCCGGCGTATAATCGCCATCGTGCTCACCTATCACCGTTTCCAGCATGGTTCCAGTGAACGACTATACCTTCACTGCAGATCGAAAAAAATATATAGTTCCACGGCGTGTTCTGCATTACCACACAAGGATTATATACCATGACCGGTAAGCTTTCCATTGAAATAAAAAATAGGCACAGTGAAAATTGGTTGTTCGTCACTTTAAGTTGAAATCACGCTAATTGGTGCCACTATCCAACCAGGGAGTGCGCTCTACTGCCTTATGGTGCGTTGTAGCTCAAATTGAGCTACAACTCAGCTACAATTGAGCTATACAATTGAGTGTACCTACGAATCATTAGGAAATGATGTGGGTATAGGTTCCAACGCCTTCTCACAGGAGTGATGGAGACAGAAGATCGAGAGAGGATGGCAATTGACCACTTGCAGAAGTCGGAGCACCACCTAGCGCGAAAAACGGGAAGCGTGCGCCTCGCCACTTGGTTGGGAAACATCCGGGCTCAAGCCATGCTTTGGTAACGTGGCATCGAGTCGCGAAGTTGTGTTCACGGAGCTTCTGTCACATTTTGTGAAAGCGTCGACACTCTTTGATAGTTGCGCAGACCTGCTTTAAATATGATTGAAGAAGACTGCATTCCCTTGCCTTTTTTGCAAACTGTATGGACGAGTGACTTTTCGAAGTAACTGACTTTTCAGAATAACGAGCGGCAATGCGTGGCGTTATCTGCACGCCAACACTTCGTCCGTTTGTCAGGCACACCGCGGATGGGCCTTAAAAAAAGGTTACGTTAACAACATAAAACTTAAAGTGAACACCGCGGACCCTGCACTTGGCCTCATACGAGCTACGTGCACGCCATCCATGAAGTCGGGCGTCTACGTGGTTACGGCGTGGTTCGCAAAAGCCACTGGCGACATTGCCGGAGCGCACTGCGAATGTGTGGCCGGGTGAGCACTTTCTGCCTCTAGCATTCCCCGAACTTTTAGTTATTGCATGGAACAGTAGATGTACTCGTACAAATATTCGTCTCGTGCTGTTTCGCCAAACTGCGGTGTTGCATGCTTGTGGTGTACGAAACCGTATTTGGGATGCGCTATATGTACGCGGCAGGTTCTTCAGGGTGTTTTGCGAGCGCTCATGTCTCAAAGCATACGCCAACCTCTTTTATACGTTATATTAGCTTAAATATGAGCAGCGCGTGCGTCTGCGAGCTAGTGCACTCCGGCTCACTCGCGCATGCTAACATCAAGGCAGATAGTTGGGCGAGTTGGTTCGAAGTCATGGTGGAAGAGAGCGCAACTTAACTGACACGTACAGAAGAAAAAAAGACGAGCGCAGACTCGCAAATGGAAATTTATTGGAAACGAATGATGAGAGAGAGAAAACAAGGGTAGGAAAGGCAGGGAGGTCAACCAGAACAGCATCCGGTTTGCTACCCTACACTGGGGGTGGGGGAAAGGGGCATAGAAAGCGGAAGAAAGGGAGAGAGTGAACACTGAGTACGTGTGGGAGGGACACCATACACAAGGACACTATAAACGGTCTGTTAAGCCCGTGCACTTCAAGTAATGCACTAGTGCACGAATCGCTTTTCGAGCCAGTGACGGGTGTGGCCACGCTCCGATTATCTTTGACTCGGTGAACGGTCTCGAGTCCAGTCTGCGTAAAGTTGCCCGCAGAGAGAGGCGTTGGACATCGTAGCGAGGGCAGGTGCACAATAGGTGCTCGATTGTCTCCTCGCACCCACAGGAGTCGCACATCGGGCTCTCGGCCATTCCCATGCGGTAGGAGTATGCGTTCGTAAAAGCTACTCCCAGCCACAAGCGACACAACAAGGTTGCTTCGCCGCGGGAAAGGCTAGATGGCAGTTGTAGCCATAGCGTGGGGTCCAGTTTACGTAATCTGCAATTGAAGCCACTTGAAATCCAGAGATCTTGGGACTTCTTGCGCGCAAGTTGGCGAAGTTCTCTGGCAGCGTCCGACCTCGCCAAAGGTACGAATGATGAAATGTACATAAAAGTACATAGACTGGCCGGCCTTCTGTTTTCGTCGTTTTTCACATTGCACTCAACCGTACTCGCATATTCTTAGATTGGCACAGTGCTTAAATCTTGTTTCAGAAATGTGAGTGCATTGACGAGCGCAAAGAAAAACTGCATTCTTTATATTTTGCAGCCTCAGCGAGGCCTGTCAGCACGTCGCTGGCCTTCTGTTCAGCGTTGCTGAACTCGGGGATAAGGGAATGGAAATCGCCTGCACGGACCAACCATGCAAGTTGATTGTTGCCGCAGAAGGTGTGGCACAGGTGTACCAATAATGGAACCTATTTAAAATCGCTCCTTCACGTTAGCATTTTGGCGTCTCAAACATGCAGTTTTTCACTGGATATTTACAAAACAGTCTATGTGTAGGAAGAAAACAAGAAGTTAAAGGCAGATTAGGTCCACCAGGTTAAGTGCCTGGTTGGCTACCCTGCACTGTGTTTAAGCTGTGTTTAAGCTGTGTTTAAGCAAACTCAAGAACAAGACATACTTTCACTGCGCACACAATACCTTTATTCGAATGCTCAGTATACATACAGTTTTATAGGTTGACCCCACCAAAATTAATTCCAATCCAACACCGATAACTGCCAAGTGAAATGAACATAGAACTTGTGCTCTAAAAGCTCTAAACAAGTAGCATCAAGACATGGTGGTGAGTACAGTGCTGATAGAGCGGCAACAAAAAATGTTATTACACACACACACACCAATGAACTTGGAGCAAAATGCAAGTGTAGTCATCGTTTTTTTTTTCGGCCTTCTCTCTATGCAGAATCGCAAGGTACACAATCACTTTATATCAGTAGTCATGCTGCAACATTTCAGTTCCTCCTTCATATTTTCATAGCGTTAAAGTGTCAGCGCTGAGTACCATTAATGACCTGTTTTCTTTCAGTTTATGCAGTGCAGGCCACAGATTACATCCGAACTTATCTTGCATCCATTTTTCAGATGCTAAGCAACCTTATCAGATTTAGCATTGTTTCCTATAATGGATGTCTCATTTGTGATTACATATTTCATTATTAGGATTGTGGAGGTAGTAAGAATGTTGGTCAGTAAGTTTGAGGGTGTAACAACCACTACTTCCTGCCTAGAAAGAGGTGAGAGGAAAGTAGTTGAAGTATCCCAAGAATGCCAACTGTATGATTATATTGACTGCTCAGCCAGGTTCGGCGTAACTGCAACAGGATGTCATGTGGGCCTTCTCATGTTCTGTGTATTAGGCTAGAAAAAGTTCAAATATGTGGCACTACTGAGCCACAATATTTTTTTACTGTACTGCAACCAAGAAGCCTGCGCCAAGGCTGCCTTTGGTGGAAATTTCCTTCCGGGAGTACAGAGTCAACAGGTCACTGCATCAAAAAAGAAAGCGGCGATACAATCCATGTGGCCACCTGTCGCCCCCTACCAAAAATCAAGTGCAGCGTTTAGAGGAAAGCCTCTCGGAATGCTGCCCTAGCCTCCAAGCGGTACGCTACATGGGGCAACCGGCACAACAGCATGTACCTGAGCCATCTGCAGAGTTAATTGGGGATGAAGAAGACTTGTGGAGCGACAGATTGCAAGAGCTAGTCAACGCACACATGTCATCATTAAAGCTCATAGAAAAGGATGAGCGTGAAGGAATACGTGCAAATACGATAGGGCAAGCAGATAACAAAAACTGGCATGTTGCCCGACTTCGGCGGCTCACAGCGTCCCTATTTAAGCGGGTGTGCCGCTGTGTAAAACCAGAAAGTTTGCTGAAGACCCTGCTCTATCCAAGCGAAAGGGCAGAGTCTACTGAAGCAATGGTATATGGAAGAGTGCATGAGAAGGATGCCGTTGGGGCATATGCGCTCCTCCTCAGGAGCCTAGAGAGGCAGGTCACACTGCAGGAAACAGGCCTGCATATATGCAGTGATCATCCACTGCTGGCTGCATCACCAGACAGAGTTGTGACAGTGAATGGAGAGGAAGGCATTCTGGAAGTGAAGTGCCCGTTTTCTAAACAGGGACAGAGTATGGAGGAAGCCTGCAAAGACAAAAAAAATGTGCTGTAGGCTAGAAGATGGTGAGGCTGTATTAAAAACGGACCATGAATATTATTTTCAAATCCAAGGACAGCTGGCCATCACAGGTCACCAGTGGCGCGACTGTGTTGTCTGGTTTGGGCCCAATAAGATCCACCTTCAGCGAATACACTACAACAAAGTGTTCTGGGAGACCGAAATGCTCCCCAGCCTGCTTCACTTTATGAGGCATTCCCTCATACCAGAGATCCTCACAAGGCGCGTGAAGCGGCTGAACAAGCTCTATACAAAGGGACAGTATGTATCTCACAAAAAGCTGCTGAACGGGTTTTTTGTGTGTGACCACCACGGTAGCCTGGCGATCACTTTCAGGAGGAGACTGGATAAAAAAGGCATACTGGATGCACATGCAATGTTGTGACGCCTCAACAGCCGAATCTGCATGTTGTATGTTGTGTTCATGGCAGCGACAATAAGGCAATGAAGAAAGATTTGGAGAAATCAAACAAAAGATTTGTTATTACACCGGAAAACTTGCAAGAGAACAAATGGACACGGAATGATTTGTAGACAAAAATAGCTTGGTTAATTTCAACAATCAGTATTTGTATCAGCAACTGCATTTGTATCAATAGAAATTCACTATCACAGCATGCGCCTTGTGTCGCATCTCAAGACAGCAATGCACATTCTACGAGTGTTTCTCCCAAGGCCCCCCTTCATTGACGCCCGCATACCTGACGATGCTGCCCGACACCCAACCACAAGGTGATGACAAAGAAGCTTACTTAGAAGCGACCACAACTGTCACCGTTCATGAAAACGGGGACCAACGCGAAGGCCACTCTCCCGACACTGGCAAGATTACCTTTGCCGAGAGCAAAACAACGACTTTCGTGGAAGGAGTATGAACCCACCTTCCAGACTGCCTTGTCGTTTCTGAGAAGGTTGGATACCAGAGGCAGAGTTCTGTGAACAATACGACCTCTCCGATAGGCTATACCAAGATCGTCAGATTCCCTACTCTGGTCACCTAGAGAAGACTACTGCTTTATAAGCGGGCACATTTGGGACAATGCGTGTGTCTCGATTTATGCAGAGACATGTCGCGAGTCAGACAGTGCTCCTACATGGAGTGGGCTTTGTTAGGGTTGGCGTCTGAAACCACGTGGCGAGAGGAATTTCATCCGACCAGGCTACGTCGAAATGAGGCGTGACTTCTCCTGCGATGGTTAACGTCCCGCACCTCGCGCACAAAGAACTTTCTCTCACCGGACCTTTTACCAGGCCTCGTCGAAATGAAGCGCGACTTTAATTCGCCATGACCGTTTCGAGTGTGCCTGTCTGCCGGAAGCCCCGCAGTGTACAGCCTCTTTTGTGCGTGCGTGTGTGTGTGTATGTGTGTGTGTATGTGTGTGTACGAGTTCTGAGAGGCCCTTTCCTCGAACTGGACCTAGAAGAGAACTTCCACGAACCCGCAAAGCGCAGAAGAGGCGGACAGGCGTCTACAATTCCATGTGGCGGGACGACTTCTTCCTTCAGCAGGCTCGGTATAGCCAGAGGAGGAGGGGCCCTTTCCTGTGCCTGTCACGTGACATCGACGGAAGCAAGATCCCGCCCAAGATTGTAGAGAGCCTATTTAAGAGGCTCCGAAATGTACTTTTGATCACTTCATGCTCTTCTCATTTTCTTTCATCTACCTTTGAATAAACCGTGGAAGTTTCGCTCTAGAAAATCTTCTCGCCCTTGCTTGGTCGCCTTGGTCTACCGGATGCCTGCAGCCCGCCGACAACGCCACGCTACCCAATAAGTAACGTCAGTCGAGCTTCGATAGGCAGGCGCCGCTACTACTCGGCAGCAGTACGATACGCTACCCTGGAGTACGCAACCGCTTCCATAGCCATTGCAAATATTGTAGAATAAACAGTTCTTCTCTCTCCTACTCCTGGCCTTACTCATCCCTGTGACTGGAAGGATCCTAGGCTTCAATGCTATCTTGAGCCGCCACAATCGACACCACCATTTACAGTGAAGGAAGGTGCACATGACAACTTATTTTACCCTAAAGGATCCCGGCTGGGGTATTACATAGGCTGGGAACATGATCTAAGAAGAGCACTATCTCACTAATTTATAGAATCACAACAATGCATAAAAGGAATTCCAAAGTAGAACTACAAAGGGTTAAAATCTGTATCAAGAAATATTTCATTAATGAAGCAAACAGGAATGCGATAACAATATCTTCAATTATGGAAACCAATAGTAGTACAGCAGTTCATGCGAACAACAAGCAAAAAATCATACTTGTAAACAAGAAAACCCATATGGGAACGCTCCATTCTCAGAGTGTGTAGTGAAACTCTCGAAATATTAAAGGATTACATTCAGTGACAATTGATTCTGGTGGCACATTCTATTATGCTATAGTATTGGACAAAAATTATGTAGTCAAGACATTCGACTAGCCTGGAGACCATGATACATACTATTAATGCAAGGTGTGCTAACAAAGCACTAATAACGAGCACAGAGAGCTACCTAAAGTAAAATGCTGAAATTATGCTATTAAAAGCTACGAACACAGGCAGTAGCACAAACAAGATGACCACTGGTCAGAGTGAGCAAGTAACACTTTTTTTTTACATTCTCAAATAATATTTCTTTTCTTAAAGCCTCCAAAATCAGAACTCCGAGGAAGCAATGATCACCATCAACAACCTTGTATGTGCACGCTTGTGGAAAACACAGAACAGCCTTCTCAAGTGCTGGCATCAATAGAACCATAACCGCAGCCATCACAACAGCTGCCGCGAAATATGGCAACCATCTTGCCTACCAGAACTGCAGACATGCATGCATGGCCCTTAAGGTACATTTTACGGGGCCTCCTACATTCTACACAACTACTCTAGCACCAACTAGCAGTTCCTACAGTAACCCTTCATCATACCAGAATTCATGCATACTATCAAGAAGCTCGCAAGCAAGACCGCAGTAGTTTGGAACTGCACCACCATCGAAATACGAGGGCAAATGAGAACGTCTTCACGGCTTTTTGAGAATTCACAACACCACAACCTCACGCTGACTCAAAGCGAGACAGCTTTCCCCATACGTGGGCTGCCTTTCCCGGTGGATATCGAGGGGCATTCGTTTCTTGCTCTATAGAAAATGAACTGCATTTCGTTGCTTGTACGCCTTGGATATAAGCACAACCACAATATTCAACAAATGACAGCACATCCGTGCCAGTCCAAGGAAGGTTCACAGCTGAGAATGGCAACAGTACAGTACAGTACAGTACAGTACAGTACAGCAAAATTCCGCCCTTACCTATATGGTAGGCCATTCAAAGTCGTCAGCGACCATCACGCATTGTGTTGGCTAGCTAACTTAAAGGACCCTTCAGGACGGCTGGCGAGGTGGAGCCTCAGAGTGCAAGAATATGACATCACGGTAATCTACAAGTCTGGACGAGAACACTCAGACGCCGACTGCCTATCATGCGCCCCCATCGATCCCCCGCCGGAAAACGACGAGGATGACGACGCCTTCCTCGGAATAATAAGCGCAGAAGACTTCACTAAACAGCATTGAGCAGACCCGGAGCTAAAAGGCCTCGTCGAGTATTTGGAAGGGAACACTGACGTAGTACCTAGGGCATTTAAGCGTGGATTGTCTTCGTTCATATTACAAAACAACCTGCTCATAAAGAAGCACTTCTCACCAGTCTGCGCCAGCTACCTCCTTGTTGTTCCGTCAGCGCTGTGTTCAGAAGTACTGTACGCCCTACATGACGATCCAACTGCTGGGCACCTCGGATTCTACCGAACACTGTCGAGGATACAGGAAAGGTATTACTGGCCGCGTCTCACCGCCGACGTCGCCCCTTACGTCAAGACATGCCGAGACTGTCAGCGACGCAAGACACCACCGACAAGGCCAGCAGGATTACTACAGCCGATCAAACCTCCTTGCCGACTATTTCAGCAGATCGGGATGGATTTGTTGGGACCATTTCCGGCGTCAAGATCCGGAAATAAATGGATCGTCTTGGCGACGGACTATCTCACCCGCTTCGCTGAAACTAAAGCTCTACCGAAAGGCAACGCAGCCGAAGTGGATAAATTTTTCGTCAAGAACATCCTGCTGCGACATGGTGCCCCAGAAGTCCTCATCGCCGACAGAGGAACAGCGTTTACAGCAGAGCTCACCCAAGCCATTCTGCAGTACAGCCATGCAAGCCACAGGAGGACAACAGCCACAGGAGACCCTCGCCGACATGCTAGCAATGTACGTCGACGTCGAGCACAAGACGTGGGGCGCGGTCCTGGCGTACGTAACCTTTGCTTACAACACGGCGGTGCAAGAAACAACACATATCACACCGTTTAAGCTAGTTTACGGCAGGAACCCGACGACAACGCTCAACGCCATGCTGCCGCACGTCACCGACGAAAAGAATCTTGACGTCGTGACCTACCTCCAGCGCGCCGAAGAAGCCCGACAACTCGCCCACCTACGGATCAAGAGCCAACAGCGTACCGACAGCCAACACTACAATCTCCGACGCTTCGTCAAGTACCAGCCCGGTGACCGTGGTTGGGTTTGGACCCCTATACGCCGACGACGAATGAGCGAGAAGCTTTTGCGTCGCTATTTTGGACCGTACAAAATCATCCGACGTATTGGCGCACTGGACTATGAGGTCGTGCCAGAACGCATTTCGCTATCACAGCGGCGCCGCTCACAACCTGAAATAGTCCACGTGCGACTCAAGCCGTACTACCAGCGTTACTGAACTTTGGGACTTCGCGTAACTGACCTTTGGACTTTGTTTCTTTTGGTTGTTTTGTTACTTTTGTTTAATAAGTGTCCTTTTGTGTTTCGCTCTTTTATATTTGTAGCATCGGGACGATGCTTTTTAAGAGGGGGGTATTGACACGTGTACTTCTTCATCTTTATCGGGCGACCACTTCTCACCGCCTAACAAATGGTATTGCACAGCGCAGGACGCGCCTGCATGTAAAAGAGGTTTCTGGAATGTTATCGATGGTTCTATGTGCTGTCTTTCCCCGGAACTTGTGTAATCTGATTGCATGTATGCACGACGCGAATAGTGTAGAACTTTGTCGAAGACACGCGGGTCCCAGTGGTTACTCTGGAAGATTCGACGACTGATCTATAAAAGCCGACGCGTTCGACCTGCTGATCAGATTTTCGACGATCGCCGAGTGTGTTCGCCACTGCCGTTGTTCTTTGAGTATAGCCTGCTTTTGAGGGCACAAGTTCGCCCAATAAAACGCCAGTTTCTATCATCACAGTTTGGCTGCCTTCATCACCGTCACTACTACGTGACAATATATAGTTCACCGAGACCAAACACCACTACTACTGCATGACTTTTCGCCTACAAATACTAAACACACTGCGGAGACTTCTTGCGGATCATACAACGCGCCATATGGCAACACGGCATCACTTGGCGCCACCATCACGTCTTCTCAAAGGTCCCTAAACGATCCTGTCCCTAGGCACCTAGGATCAGGTCACGTGAGGGATTTTTGTACGACATTTAGACGCACGCGAAGTTGTTTACGCTCCGACGCTGGCTGCTGGTGCGGTAAAATGGTGAAGCAACAGGCACTGCAGCCCGATTTGGCGATCGCTGTATCCGTCAGATTCTCGCACCTGCTGCGCTCATGCTAAGTTAGTCATGGCGTACCGTAGCTTTCTCGCGCCTTATGGCGATGTCCCTTGTAAATAACATCACAGATGTTTCTGTGGGCGCAGTAGCAACCGTAGTAGAGCCGGGGCCGCATAGATTGAAAATCTAGAAGGCAGAGCGCCTCAGCAATCGCGATTGAACGCAAGTGGCTGAAAGGCCGTCAGTGGACTGACTCAGCACCAGCGCCGCAGGCGCGACAACGTCTGTCTGACGTACCTTCAGAGGCAAAGTTAATTGTGATTGGTGCTGCAGAAGTGGCGGGGTGCAGTACTGCTGAACTTAACGTCACAAGTTGGCCGCTGGATGTAACTATATTAATTCAATCGTGTTTTTTTTTATTAATTCTGACGTGTCATTACTTCGCATTATTGGTGGCGCCTCCAGGACACTAATTAAAGCGGCATCGGGGCACCAAAGCTAGACCCCGAACTGGTCCGTTGGATGGCGCTCGCCGAGGCCTGCGCGTGCCAGGGGTGTGTATAAGACGGCTGCCCGCTGTCGCGGAGAGCCAATTTTTGATGCGAACACCCCCAGCACGCTTCGGCCACCGCGGCCCCAACTCACGGGCCGCCCTGCTTATAGCTTTTATCCCCCCGCCTCCCCTTGGGTGTCCTGGAGATTCACGCCTCCTGCTTTATTATAACTTTTAGGTTTTTAGCGCACAAAAAGGGACGAGAGACAGAGGTACGACGCGGACACAGCGCTAACTTCCAACAATTGTTTTATTCTACGAAGCGGTACACATATGTATGTAGGTAACAGACAACAGCGTACGCATGCGCATATGCACTGGTTTTTAATCAAATGAGACAGCAACGAGATACGTGTAATGGAAAGGTAACATGATATCGAAGATAAAAAAGCGACCATGCATAGCCAAAAATTTTTTTGTAATTGCAAAATTAAAATGCCATCTCCATCAAGCAACCCTATAGCTGTGACACGCTGATGGAGATGGCATTTTAATCTTTCAATTACAAAACTTTTTTGGCTATGCATGGTCGCTTTCTCACCTTCGATGTCATCTTAACTGTCCATTACACATGTCTCGTTCCTGTCTCATTTGATTAGAAACCAGTACGTATGCGCATGCGTACGCTGTTGTCTGTTACCTATGTATATATGTGTACCGCTTCGTAGAATAAAACAGTTGTTGGAAGTTAGCGCTGTGTCCGCGTCGTACCTCTGTCTCTCGTCCATTTTTGTGCGCTAAAAACCTAAAAGTTATGGAACAGCGACATGCCCAAACCTACGCTCTTTCAAGTTATTATGCGAAGCATATTACGAGGGCTCAACCCAGCTCCTCAGGCGCGGCGGTGACCATGAAATCACGTGACACCGTGACGTCACGACAGAGGAGAAGTGGCTTTGGCTCAACTCTTGCAAGACGGGCTGGGTGGGAATCGAACCAGGGTCTCCGGAGTGTGGGACGGAGACGCTACCACTGAGCCACGAGTACAACGCTTCAAAGCGGTACAAAAGCGCCTCTAGTGAATGCGGTGTTGCCTTAGAAACGCGCTGTTTCTAAGGCGTGCGTCTCTTGCTCAGGCGCACATTTCGTTGCCGCGCCGAACGCTGCTTTGCTCGACGCTCACCGCGTCCAATGCGGGGCGCGTAGTCGCTGCCCTGTAGCCCATTGTCTTACACCCCTTGGCGGGTCGACGGGAACGCTGTCGCGTTCCACTCTTGAAGGCGAAGAAGTAATGCATGAGTTGTTTCTTCGTCTAGCCGAACCAAATATAGCCAAGCAACAGCAGTTCACCAGGCTAAACAGTGGTTCAACAACTAAAATAAAGGCTAGTATGCTTCGCATCCTGGGCTTAACCTTACCTAAGCCACAGCCATTTTTATAACAGGTGCTCTCCTGAGGACTCCGTTTGCCGGTTACATGTGCTGGAGCGCTGCTTGTACAATATCCAATTTATTGTCGCGACGAAAAAGACGACCCGCGACTTACACAACACCAGTCAGAATCTTCAGACACAGCGATCACCAAATGGGGCGCCCGTGCCCACTGCCCCACTGCACGGGCAGCCAGCGGCAGAGCTAGACCTCACTCCGCAAAGCCAGCATGTCTAGAGGACAAACGCATAGAACACGCGCTAAAGAAACCTCCCCCGTAGTGCCTAGGCAGAGTAATATCAGAGTCTTTCCATTTTTGGAAGGACTCTGATATGGCATGGAAGGACTCTGGTAATATATTCAAGGAGCAAAAGCCCCCAGATTTTCTCTCTCGCCCCCGCTCTTACTCGTGCCTGCGCACTAACGACTGGCGATCCCTCAAATGAACCTCTCGTCCCTCACCGCAACGCTTGAAAACCGACAAGAAAATGCAACTGAACGGTACCGCATTCAGCACAACGTTAAAACTTTGGGTACTTTGCTGTCTTGTCGTTTGTCCTTGCCGAGGTTGAAATTATTTAAACTGCTCCGTGCATGACAACTGTCATAAGCGTTTTAATTAACGTGCGCGTGAATTCGCAAGGCATCATTTTTTTTATTATCGCAACGCAACATTGTCATTTTCAAAAAACCTCATAACCAATCCCACTTTTCCCAACTTTTTCTTGGACACAGCACATAAGTAGCACTGCTGTCACACCAGTCAGCTTGGATCTCATACATGCAATAGTGCCGCGAACCGAGGGGTTGCAGCGGAGCACCAGAACTATAGGACCAGTGTAGCAGGCTCTTAGAACGGACTAGTGCATGCCGTGCTTGCGCCATGAGCACGCATCGCCCAACTTTATTTTCCTCATCTTTTGCAGTGCCGACCTTTAGCGTCCACGTGTAGTGGCGTCGATGAGCGCTACTAAAGTATACGTTAGCATTTTCCCGTCAGTCACATTTGGCAAAGTGATATCATTCTACCTCTTGAATGTGAACTTGAATGCACTGCTGGGGCTTGTGATAAGGAAATGCAGAAATGCAATTAGTGTGGCACCTAAATTATTCAGATGTGTTTTACATTTTTACAAAATCATCGTTCTATGAGTTCTAAACCTACAAGACGTGTTAACACGCCTGTGGTGTTGACCGAAGGCAGAAGTCAGACTCCAGCCGTCCCGATGTAAAAAGCCGTTTGTTCAACATATACAACCATATATATAATGAACAGAAACGCCCCCTGGGGAATAAAGAACTGAAATGAATAACGAAACTTAATATAACATAGTCCCTCCCTTATTTTTAATGATTAGTTGGTATATGTAAGGAAAACCCCAAAGCATGCACACTGTACTTATTCACACATTTAAAAACTATGTACACAACGTCAGACCGCCAACTAGTTGGTCCAATAGTCTTGGAGCCAGGCCAGTGGCCGGCGTTCTCAGGTCGGCCGCCTTGGACGTCGCACTGGCGACGGGCTCGTAGACAGCTGCTGCGTTATGCCAGGAGACCGCGCCTGCGTCCCGCAAGGAGGCGGCTGTAGCACGGCAGGCTGCAGCGCATCGGGAGACCGCGGCTTCGGCATGGCAGGTTGCAGCACATCAGGAGACCGCGGCTGCGGCGTGGCAGGTTGCAGCACATCAGGAGACCGCGGCGTGGCAGGTTGGCCTGGTTCCCAGGTGCCCCTGTCCGGAACCCTGGAAAGCTTGGAGGCATTCCACGTACGGCCGTATCCAAGTCGGAAAGAAGCTGGTCCCCTGCTCTCGATCACTTTAGTTGGTGAAGAAAAGGCACAGTCTCCCTTGAAACGAACGGACGGTTTTTTGATACGGACAAAGTCGCCTACAGCTATCTTCGTTTTCTTGGCGGCTCTCCTTTTGTACGTGTAGTGCTTGCTGCTCTGCTGCTGACGCCGAACCCGTTGACGAAGTCGCGCCAACTCCTTAGCTGGGTCTTCCGCAAATGCTGGTGCTGAGAAACCCACGACATCCAGCCTGGTTCGAGGCGTTCTAACATGCAGCAAAACTGCTGGGGCGACCTCGGTGGTGGCGTGCGGAGTACAGCGGTAAACCGCAAGGTATCCTGTGGCGGCTTGCCGGCGTGGTCGTCTTTCAAGGAGTGATACTTGAATGAAGTTTTTGAATGGGCGATTGAAACGTTCTATTTGCCCATTGGCTTGGGGGTAGTAAACCGAAGAATGAAAGACTGATGCCTCTGTTTTGCAGGAAAATTATTAATTCACGCGAAGTGAAGTGAGGTCCATTGTCACAAACCATCTCTTTTGGGTAGCCTTCACGGGCAAAAACACTTGTTAAAAAGTCTTTCACGGTGCTCGTGGACACTGCGCTGCAAAAATACACTTCTGGCCATTTAGAATGGCAGTCAACAAGCGTTAAAGCAAATCTGCTGTTGTGTGCTGCATGCTCCAAAGGACCAACAATGTCTAGGCCAAGCTTTTGCCACGGTCGCTCAGGCCATTCAACAGGTTGCAACAGTGCTGGTGATGTTTTTGCGGACTTATCTGCCCAGTTTTTTACTGCCGCTTCCACTTGATTATCCATTCGTGGCCACCAGAACCGCTCACGCAGTCGCGCCTTCGTGCGCGTGGTACCCGGATGTGTCTCGTGCGCGATGCCGATGATCTGAGCCGTGAGGGAGGACGGAACAACGAGGCGCTTTCCACGCAGTAGCAGGTTATCGACAACAGAAAGTTCTTCCCGAATGGCGTAGAATGGTTTCGCCTCTTCTGGTATGGACTTCTTTGGCGGCCAGGAACTCAGCACGAATGACTTGACGGTATCTAGGCAACTGTCGTTGAGGGCGGCCTGCCTGAACTTCTTTGTCACGCAGACTGACTCAATGAACGAGACAATTTCTTCCTCCTCAGCAATTTCTACCTCCGAGGTAGGTGCTGGTAGCCGAGAAAGTGCATCTGCTACAGTGTTTGTGGACCCCTTTCGATATCAACAGTGAAATTGTAGCAAAGCAGTCGTGCACTCCAGCGTGCAATTCGGAGTGGGCGTCTTCCATGTCCTTGTGAGTACAGCAAGGACACCAGTGCCTGGTGGTCGGTTCGAATTGTGAAATGACGACCCCAAAGATACGTGTGCCATCGATCACATGCCCAAATGCACGCAAGGGCTTCTCGTTGTCCGACTGAATATTTTCTCTCCGCAGGCGACAGTGTACGAGATGCGAAAGCGACTGTGCGGTGCTCGTGGCCACTTTATTGCTGCAGTACTGCTCCCAGCCCACAGTCGGACGCGTCGGTTGAGACTAACTGGAAGTGATGAATCGAACATCTGGAGGACTGTACTCGACGATAGCATTTCTTTGACCCTCCTGAAACTGCTGTCTGCTTCAGCAGACCAGATGAATGGCTCATTTTTGCGAAGTAAGACTCTCATAGGCTCAACCACTTGTGCCAAGTGTGGAACAAACTTGGAGTAGTATTCTACGAGACCCAGGAACGAACGAAGGGTGGCAACATCAGTTGGCACTGGTGCGTTAACTATGGAGTCTACCTTCTCAGGGAGTGGCGAGATACCACGTGCGGCGACCTTGTGCCCTGGAAACGCAAGTTCTGGAACGTCGAAGAGGCATTTATTGTTCAGTTTCAGACCTGCGTTTTTTATATTTTGCAGCACGGTCTTCAAGTTTGAAAGGTGCTCTTCTGCGGTCTTGCCAAAAATGGTGACATCAATGTAGAACACGCCAGGGCAGCGGTCAAGGATTGTCGCCATCATCTTCTGAAATGCCGCTGGGGCAGAAACCAAGCCAAAGCAAACTCTTAAAACGGAAAAGGCCACCATGAGTGATGAAAGCTGTCAGATCCCTGCTGTCAGGGTGCAAGAGAACCTGATGGTAGGCGGAATCCAAGTCAAGTTTGGAGAAGTGTGTAGCGCCTACAAAAGCGTGAAGCAGCTCCTCTGTGTGGGGCAATGGGAAACTGTCTAGAACAATAGGTTTGTTCGGCTCTCGAAGGTCTACACATATCCTGATGCTACCATCTTTCTTGTTAACAACAATGGGGAACACACATTCAGAAGTATCGATGCGCTCGATGATGTCAAGGCTCAGCAACCTCTGAAGCTCATTTGATACTGGTGGCCGGAGAGAACATGGCAGACGGCGAAGCTTCAAAGTTACAGGCTGCACGCCTTGCCGCGTCTTGATGCGATGCATGAACCCCTTAGCAAGACCCAACTCGGGACTGAAAAGTGAACTGAACTCATGTGCTAAGGCTGGCGGAAGAGCTTTGTTACGGGGCTGCGTGCTCTACGGTGTGGAAATGGAACAGGTTAGCGGGTCAACGACAGTCGGCAGCGGAGCAACGATGTGTATAAAGCACTTGAGAGCAGAACCCTCAATGCGAAGATCTACGGCTTTAATACCGTCAAGACCAATCAGACAAATTCCTTGGTGAACAACATAAAAATGTAGCGAGGCTGTGCGGTCTTTAAACCGAACGTCTGCCTGGAAACAACCTAGCACGGGAATCGGCCGTTGAGAGTAGTCGAACAGGCATGCGGAGCAGGCAGGAGCGGAACGCTCTGAAAATATCGACTGAATTCTTGCTCCGACAGGATTGAAACAGACGACCGTGAATCTACAAGGAATGGCAAAGTGACATTCGCGACTTGCACTTGAATATGAATTCCGCTACGCGCGGAACGTTGCACAGTCAAAACTTGCTCAGCACTGCTAGATGACGAAACAGCTTCATGAAATTCAACTTCACGGACTCAGCCTTGCCTTTGAGCAAGCTTCCGGTTGCGTACCCTTTGAAAGTGGCCCTTGCGACCGCAAAACGAAGTTCTTACCATGCGCTGGGCACTGCGGCGCCGAAGCGATGCGGTCCGGCGAGCCGCATCGGAAACAATGAGGCGAACCGGAGCGGCTACTCCGTTCTCGGTTCCGCTGAGGGGTACAGTTCGGCTGCGGCGCACGTGAGCCGCCCGCGCCCCACGTTAAACTCTGCTCAAAGGTGGCTGCCGGTTGCGAATTCCTTTTTTTCGAAGAATGCGAGGCTGATTTACGACGCTGCCGCAATGAAATTGCTTCGACCGAAGCAGAAAGCTCCCTTAGCTCTTCAGCCGCCTGCTCAAACTGAAGGGCAATTCGAACAGAATTCTCGAATGAAAGTGTGGAGCACTCGAGCAGTAACCGCTCACGTACGCGATTGGAAGCTACGCCGGCAACGAATTGATCCCGCAGAGCATCATCTTGCGAGGCAAACGAACAATGTGACGCTAGCTCCCGTAGAGCGGCAACAAAGTCATGAACGGACTCGCCTGTGTTTTGGCTGCGGCGGTCAAAGCGATGACGCTCGATGATAACGTTGCGCGACGTCGAAAACTGGTTGCCGTAATGCGGCGAGTGCAGAGTCGTATTCGTCAGGAGGGGCCACGACAGACTTGTCATCGGCGAGTGCTGCGGCACTTGGCGCGACCGGTGCTGCGGCGCTGGTCCCTGCATGTAGCGTTTGATAAATACGCTGGCCCTCCGCCCCCAAACAATGCAAAAGAATAGCCTCGCGTTACTCCAGCTTGAATGCGGCGGCTCCGGATGCCAGCAAGTACACCTTGAACATCTGCTCCCACTGCTTTCATGGCCATGACGGACGACCGGGTGTAGGAAAAACGGTGGCAGAGCAAGCCCGGTGAAGCTCATGGTGGGCGGATACGGACGGCGCAGCTGGGGGTACGTTCACGAATGTGGTATTGACCGAAGGTGGAAGTCAGGCTTCAGCCGCCCCGATGTAAAAAGCCGTTTATTCAACCACACATATAATGAAGAATAGAAACGCCCCCTGGGGAATAAAGAACTGAAATGAATAACGAAACTGAATGTAACAACGCCCTTTCTTATTAAGACTGCAGCGAATGTCAAAATCCACATGGGTTATTTGTGGTGCACTTTATTTAATTCTTGGTAACATTGCTTTCATTGCTTTGCAGGTCCACCCTTCAGCTGTTGTGCTGATGCCCCACAAAGGGCAATAATGCAAAATATGCACCAGTTCAATGGGCATTTTGGCTGTAGCTGGTGCTTGCATCCTGGGTTTGTCATCGATGGTAAGCAAATTTCGTTCCTTTCGCATGAGAAAGCTTTCGTATCGTAATTATATAGCTGCAGGACAGGTAAAGCTCAGTGCATGAAGAATCTTCATATAGATTCTGATTGTATGCTGATTTAATTTCGATGTGTTTAATAAAACAGTACATAACTACAGTATAATACCTCCAGAAATATTTATTGTTTCTTTAGCAGTGCGTAATCAAATATTTATTGTTTGTATAGCAGCGGTTAATATGGAGCTTCACAATCTTATTTTTCACCTGCTGCTTCCAATAAAGTATCGCCGTCTTGCTGTAGTCATTTTCAAGTCAAGCTTGCTTTTCTTAATCGATAAGGGAGGAGCAGCCGCATAAAAGCTGCTACGTATGTACATCAGCTTGAATATTGAAACACCGTCGAGAATTTGTTATTAGCATGTAGGGTTGACCTGCTGATTTGAGCACCTGTGTTGTTTTCTTTTGGAATAGGAACCATTAAGTATACAATCGACCAGCCAGTGCACGACAGAGCAATGGAAGAAACCGTTGACGCCATGAAGACAGCAGCACGCACACGGACAATTGTTCAAGGCATAAAGGGTCCCACTCCATTAATGAATATGCCACACTTTGATATAGTCTGGGGATTCACGCCGGATTACATGCATTGTGTGTTGCTGGGAGTTTCACGCCAGTTGACAGAACTGTGACTCACCAGTGTGAACCAGCCCTACTACATTGAGGGGCCAGCATTGCTCAGTGCTGTAGACAAGCGGCTGTGCAACATCAAGCCACCATTGTGTTTCAGACTGTAGCGTACCCTTTCCTTGCGGAAGTATTGGAAGGCTTCAGAGTGGCAGCAGTGGCTGTTGTGGTTTTCACTGCCTTGTTTAGATGGCATTTTGCCTATCGAGTATCTTAGGCACTTCACCTTGCTTATTAGAGGAGTATCCCTAATGCTAATGGACAATGTTAGCAGCGCTGATGTCAGTGAGAGCGCCAGCCTACTAGTGAAGTTTGTAGTAGGTGTGCAATTTCTTTATGGAGAAAAAGAAATGACATTTAATATACACCAACTCTTGCACTTGCCCAAGAGTGCGACACTGCAGGGACCACTTTGGTCACATTCCTGCAAACATTGGGCATATGAAGGAGCTAGTCACATCTGCAAAAGGTGTGCCAATCCAATTTGTGGAATGGCTGTTGATGTCCAGCTCTTTTGCTAGTCTTAAAGCATCAACTCTCCCTCAGACTAGAGAATTTTTAACCAAAGGGAATGCTGCAAAATGTGGGGCAGTTCTTTTGTTGATTGGCAAGCCATGAAAAGTACTGCAGCCAGTTTTAAATTTGGTAATGAATCATATTGGCTGCATGATAGTTGGTCCCATTGTGGAACATGACAAAGTTGCAGTGTCTCGACATGTTTTCCAAAGCAAACAGTATAAAAGACCAAGCAAAACAGATTGCACTGCTGCAATGCTTCCTTCAGAGGCATGTGTAATAATTTCTCACATCCTTGGGTTTAAAGACATCGCTGGCAAAGATAGAGTTCTTGTAGTATGCGAAAAATTTCACACAAGTCAGACTAAAGCTTCCCACATTCACAAGGCCAAAAGTGTGCAGTCCAGCCACGTCACTGAGGTAAAGACGGGCATCGTTCCATGTTTATACATGGAGATTGAGCAATCAATCTTTTTTTGCATCAATTGCTTTTAATGCCCTTTTTAAAAACAGGAGATGAATTATAAAACAGGAGTTCAAAGGAACACTTATTTCTGCAGAGGCCCTGCAACACCCTTTATTAAAGTTGTCACATATGTTTGGAATTAAAAGGCATCACCACACAGGGCTTTTACAGCAAATAACATTTATCTCAGGAATTCATGGCATCATTGTTGTCTAAAGCTATTCTCAGTGACAACTTGAGTGTTCAATATGAGCTCTGGCTACGAAACCCCATGAAAACTGCCCTCTATGCCTTTGCATTCTGAAACATAGTTCCCGACAGGCACTGATATTGTATGAAGTCACCTTTGCATTGACATTATGGAAACAGGCCAGTGTAGTTGACTAGTACATTTATACAAATTCTTGGAGTTGTACACCGGAGCAGTTGCCACTGCATTCTTAGTTTGGGTATATATATATCATGTATGTGTGTGTGTGTGTGAAAATTTATCCACCATGCGCGTTAAGTGCTTTAGGGCACTTTTATGTAATGAAACTGTGGTGTATGTGCTTGTATGTGTGCAAATTCTCTGGGTACTCGCCTACTCTGGCTCTGTATAGTCATAGCAGCCTTTGTGCCACTAAACACCATTAATCATAATCATCTAGATACTCAAGAGAACAAGTTGAATCTTTGAATGTGGTAACTAAAATGCTCCCCAATATCTAACTCACAAAATTGGGAACTTTTAATGATGCCCACAGTTCACACCCGCACCTTATCACTTGACACACTTCAACACAGATGCACATGCGAACGCATCACTCTTTTACACAAGACCAACAGGCGTATTTATGTTAACGCCCTCTTTACTGTTGCCAGTTCTTCAGCACGTGTCACTTGCCGTAAAAACCTGCTTAACATCATGCCATTTATGCCGTTTTTAGACTGCTTCAAATTTTCTTTCTTTCCTTTAACAGTTGAACTATGGAACAATTTAGATGGCACATAGCATATGATGTCTGTTGATCACATTGTGCGAATTACCTAATCATATATTTTTCAAATGATACTGTACTGATTTCTGTGTTAATTTTTTCACTCACATTTGCAATCATGTAGGTTCCTAATAATAGAAGCCGACTGGTATACAATACATCCATAGTCTATGCGGGACAACACAAGGCTTTTAAAAAGAGACAGGAGGCAATACCTATCTGTTCCCCACAACTCATGAGATAAAATCTTTAAAAGGTTCATGGTTTTAAGACATTTCAGTTTCAACTGTTTTATATGCTGCATGAAGGTTAGCTTACTATCGAAGATTACACCTAGAAATTTTTGTTCTTTTCTATTTATCAGGTTTTTCCCATGCATCGCAATACAAGGGTCAGGACATACCCCTCTACGTCTGGAAAACAGCACAAAGGAAGTCTTTTCTGCACTGAATCTAAATCCGTTTTTGTCGGCCCATTTCGTGAACCGATTAACAGTCAACTGGATCTGGCGTTCACATATGGACAGGTTGCAGGATTTAAAGCTGATTTGGATGTCGTCCCCATAGACAGAATAAGACACCACTGGTGGTATAACAGAGCGGAGAGAGTTCATTTTGATTATAAAAAGTGTGCAACTTAGCACACCTCCCTGTGGTACACCGTTTTCTTGAATAAAAGTGCGCGATAATACATTGCCAATTCTTACGCAGAACTTCCTTTGAGATAAGTAATCTTGCAAAATGTTCAGCATGCTGCCACAAATTCCATAGGATGACAGGTCTTGCAGAATACCATA
This sequence comes from Dermacentor albipictus, assembly GCF_038994185.2. Classification (NCBI taxonomy): domain Eukaryota; kingdom Metazoa; phylum Arthropoda; class Arachnida; order Ixodida; family Ixodidae; genus Dermacentor; species Dermacentor albipictus. The sequence goes on along the minus strand of NC_091822.1, from coordinate 70,609,336 downwards.
TCGCCAGGCAGTATCGTATGCCTTTTCAAGATCAAAGAATACAGCTATACAGTAATGGCTGTGTACAAATGCATCACGTATATATGACTCAAGCGGAACAGGATTATCGGTTGTCGACCTCCCTCTTCGGAAGCCAGATTGCTGAGGGTCGAATATACCGTTATATTCGAAAAAGAACGCAAGGCGGTGGTTAATAATTTTTTCAAATACCTTAAGTAGACAGCTGGTGAGTGCAATTGGTCTATAGCTATTAACTAAGGAAGGGTCTTTGCCGTGTTTGAGTATTGATAGGACTATTGCTTCTTTCCAAGATGAAGGTATATGACCAGTTGCAAAAATCTTATTGTAAAGACCAAAGATGCAGTTTAGGGTCTCATAAGGCAGATTCTTGATTATTTCATATGTTATTGTGTCAGAACCTGGAGCCGAGATACCACAAGAGCCTAGGGCAAGCTTTTCATGGAATGTTAATGGTCTATTGTACCCTTCTGATGACTTTTTTGGGTGTAGAGGAATATTTTCAGCTATTCTTTTATGCTTTAAGAAAATTTCGGAATAATTTTCCGAGCTTGATACTCTCTCAAAGTGCTCGCCTAGAGTGTTTGCTTGGTCTTCTATTGACTCACCAGAGCCATTGACGAGAGGAAAAGGATTTGGACGTTGTCCTTTTAGTTTACGTACCTTGTTATATACCTTGCTAACATCCGTGTATGAGTTTATGGAGGATACGTAGCGTGTCCAGCTTTCTCTTTTCGATACTCAGCGAATACGGCGGCCATTTGCCTTGCATCGCTTAAATTCTATTAGATTTTCTGTGGTTGGGTAGCGTGAAAGTCTACTCCATGCTTTGTTCTGGCGTTTCTTTGCAGTTTCGCAGTCTTTGTTCCACCACGGCTTTGGATTGACTTTATATGTACAGGACTGAGGGATGCAGTTTTTTGCAGAACAGAGAATATGTTCAGTGATGTAGCTGGCCAGTTCCTCTACACCTAGGTGGTCCACATCTTCCAGGCGCAGCTTGCATATGTTTCTGAATTTCGACCAGTCTGCACTATGAAGTTTCCACTTTTTGGGGTAAGCTGGTCCATCGTGCCACTTTGTTGTTTCTAGGAGTGTAGAGAAATGATCGCTCCCGTATGGATTACTGATAACTCTCCATTCCAGGTATGGAAGAAGTGACGCTGACCCTATTGCTAAATCTATGCATGAATACGTGTTGTGTGTGGAACTGTAAAAGGTTGGATCTGCCTTGTTAAATATACAGGCTCCAGAAGAAAGAAGGAAGTTTTCTATTGCCTGTCCTCTCGCATCACATCTTGAGTCACCCCAGAATGTGCTGTGAGCATTGAAGTCTCCGATTACTATATAGGGTTCGGGAAGTTGGTCGATCAGTTTTTTAAATTCTGCTGTGTCAAACCGTTCATCAGGCGGTAAATATATAGAGCAAATCGTTATAAGTTGGTTAAACAATATAGCCCAAACAGCCACTGCTTCAAGTGGACTCTGGAGTGATACATGCTGGCATGCTACTGACTTTTGGACTATGATTACCACACTGCCAGAAGAAGAATGACCATTATTTCTACCTTTACGGAAAACTATGTAGTGTTTTAAGAAGTTCTGGTGTGTAGAATTTAAATGTGTTTCTTGAACACAGAACAGTCGTGGCTGATATTCCGCTAGTAGATCTTTGATATCATCTAGATTGCGAAATAGGCCCCTGGCATTCCATTGAATTATTTGTGTAGCCATATCGAGGAAGATTTTGGTTGTCTGTGTTCAAGAGCACGTAGTAAAGATAGATGGATATGTATACTAGGGCAGTAACCATTTAGGTTACCGGTCCCTTTCTTTGAGCAGTTACAGGAATTTTTCCAGGAAAAATCCCCGGCGTCGATGACGCCGGGGATTTTTGATCGACCTCCATAACCTTTTCCGAGGTGCTGGAGGATCGTGAACTAGGCGCTGAAACTCGCGTCCCAGGCCGTGGAGTTCGGATTAGCTTTGGGACCTGCGGGACTGGAGTCAGCAGGTCCACTTTCGATGTTGATGGAGCAGCACTTGCTGCAGCACGTACTGCTGCAGAATGTACTTGCAACATTGTTAATTGAACGAAATTTTGATGTGAACCTATTTTAATTATACTTATTGTTGTCTGTCACACATTTGCTGCTTTAGCACCAGATTTGCCTGTGCCAGACGCCTTATACGATACGAAAGGATGCCAGGATGGCAACTTTGTGGCCACATCTGATGGACGTGCGAGTATGGTTGTTGCTCACCTATACCACAAATTTATCGTTAGCACCCAAATTCAAATAAAACTTGTTCTTCAAGCTCTTCACATGGATGTGTTATAACCAGCAGTTGCCTCTAGTGCTGTAATACTAGTTGACGCTGTATATAGCAATAAACGACTTTTTTTCGCTTTCTTCCAGTTCCACTTGTCTGGTGGAATTTTTGTCACGCCTGAGCAAGCAGAAAAACTGTTCAGAAATAAAAAGCCAAGCATCCTTGTGAGAGACACGGCCCAGGTGATCTGGGGCAATGAACTATTGGCAAAAAGAAGTGTCAGCAGCAGACTCGCACCAACAAAAAGTGGCAGCAGCGAGCAGCCATCCAAGCAGCTGACGCCTGCAAAGGCGGAGGTTGTTTATGTTAGGTACTTGTTGCTTAAGGTTTGTTAAAGAGTATGCATTTTTCCATCTTGTCACTGTGATCATCTTTTGAAATACATTATTTTGATTACAGATTGTCTGCGACACTGGGATCAGATACACAACCAGGACATCGGCGCTACGGAGCGTGCTCTGCCAAGGACCCTCAGTGAAAAAATTCAAGATGTAAAAAGAAAACTTCGCCTTCCACACTGAGAAAGTGCTGTCAAGTACTAGAGTACCACTGTAAATATTTTTAAATATACGTACATTGTGTTTTTGACTGCTGGAGTTTTGTCCTCTATGCATATGGCTGAGTGGTTGCTCAAAACAACCAGCTATATGCCCTTCTCCTTGGAAGAAAAGCACTGTATGGAAGTGTGAAACGTAATCGATCCTGTTAAACTTTCGTTCCAGTGCAGAACTCGGCTTGATTTAATTCTGTCTACCAGAAGGACATTTCCAGCTCGGTAGCTGAGACTCCAAGTGGAAATTGCTTTATTTTCAGCTGGAAACGGCTTCGATTCCAGTTATTACAGGAACCCTCTCAAGCTAGATTGAGAGCATTCTCTAGCTGGAACAGGGACACTTTCCAGCTGGAATAGGAGCACTTTCCAGCTGGAAAGAGGAGCAATTTCCTGCTGGAAGAGGAGCAATTTCCAGCTGGAAGAGGAGCAAGTTCCAGCTGGATCAGAAGTTCCAATCCCGGCTGGAAAGAGTCATTTCCAACTGGAACATTTTCCAACTGGGAAGGATTTCCGGTTCAATAATACAGCTGGAACTGGAAATTTTTTCCATCTGGGTACTGCCTGAACTCGAATGGGAAGTTACGAACAATCCTTACGGGAGTGACTACTTTCCCATACTGTTGAGAACACTTAAAGAAAATGAGTATCCACCACAGGCTCCTAGGTGGAAGATTGACACAGCTGATTGGGAGAAATTCCAAACCCTCACTAGTATATCATGGGATGACATGTCCTCGTTAGAAATTGATGCTGCTGCGGAATATTTTACAGCCTTCATAATAGATGCCGCATCTAAATGCATAAGTGAAGTAGGTGGCTCGGCATGCAAACAGCGTGTCCCGTGGTGGAACGATGAATGTAGAATCGCTTGTAGGAAAGAGAACAAAGCGTGGGGATTGCTACACGCTTCTCCCACTGCTGAGAATCTTGTCAACTTTAAAAAAAATAAAGTCCCAAGACAGGAGAACCTGCCGAGAGGCCAGAAGAGAAAGTTGGCAGAAGTTTTTATCGAGTATTAACTCATTTACAGATGAGGCCAAAATCTGGAACATATACATAACTTGCACGCACGTCACTTCCTGCAGCTTCCGTGACCGCGTCTGCCATTGCCGAGTACCAACTGAACCGGCAGCCGTACGGACAACTGTGTTTGCGTCTTTCTGTAGTCCTTGCTTTGTTCGAAATAATGCCTATATGCGCAATATATGGTTGCCGAACAAGAAGCATGAGTGCTAAGAGGCCCAGCTGCACTGGCTCGAGCGTAGGATTACACAGTTTGCCTAAGATAATAACTCGGCAGGGTGAAAGAACGAGAATTCTCTCTGAAAAGCGCAGGAGCCTCTGGCTTGCTCGTATTACTAATAGAAACGACTTGAAGTACCTTGAAAATGTCCGTGTCTGCAGTCGCCACTTCATCACGGGTAAGGAAAAGGCACACCCGCATGCATTTACAAACCGATATAGGCAAGCCATGCCGCTGATTGCGATGCACGCACGCAGTAGATCTCGTCCACTGTTTACGTACGCGGTTCTTTCTCTCGCTTCTGTTACTGTACGCTGCACGCCAGGAGTTCTTGATTGCTGTTTACGTACGAATTTCACTGCATGCCAGCAGTTCTTGACTGCCATTTACGTACGCTGCCCACTTTTTCTTCTCATTCTTAAAACGCTGTCTGTGCAACATCGTTATGTGCCGTGTAAAAACATGGGTGCTTTTGTGTCGGCATCTCGAAGTCTCGCCACCCTATGTGATCATTACATTGGGAGGCTTCGCGATGGCTCTGAATATTTGCAGGCAGGCCTTCCAAGTTGATGGATGAGGCAAACACTGACTGGGCACCAATGCAGCATCTGGGTTATGGAAGTGAAAGAACTTTGACCAACGAAGCGAGGTTCCAGCGATCGAAGAAGCGCAGGCAAAAAAAGAAAGAAAAGGATGCTGTCGAACCCAGCGTAGCAGCGCAACAGTCTCCCGTGGGTATCGAGTTTCCCGAAAGCGGTGCAAGCTCGGAAAATGAGGCAGAATGTCGAATGGAGCTTCCAGTTTCTACTGTGGACTCAGAACCATGCAAACGTAAGTTTGCAACAAAATATTGTGATACTGCCTACTGTGAATCACTTGGGATTTGCTTTACATTTTTTTCTTCTTTTGCAGGTGATATTGGTGTGCAGACGGATTTAAAGGGGTAAAACATCCAAGCACTTAAGGCACACAACAAGAGACTTACTTCTAAATTGTGCACCTTAAGAAAGCAAAAAGAATTGCTTGAAGTTACGGAAGCATCTCTGCATCAAGATGACGCCAAAGTTGCCTTTTACTCGGGAATGATAAACTATTCGGTCTTGCATGGTATATTCCAACTGGTCGAGTCTGCTGTAGAACATACGCCACAAAATGGGTTGCCAAAGTTTCAAGAGATCATTATTTTCTTAATGAAACTTAAGTTCAACTTTCCGCACCAGGATCTTGCCTACAGGTTTCGCATTTCATGTGCTACCGTCAGTAGAATTTATGAGAAGTGGCTGGATGCTGCCTTTTCAAGGCTGAGGTCACAGATTGTGTGGCCGTTACAAAGAGATATACAAAGGACAATGCCACAAGCGTTTTTTTAATCATTTCGCTCTAAAGTGGCAGTCATAATTGACTGCTTTGAGATAAAAATTGAAAGACCATCATCCTTGCAGCCAAGAAGCGAGACTTGGTCAAACTATAAGAGCAGCAACACTGCCAAGTTTTTAATTGGCACCTGTCCACAAGGCATAATTACATACATTTCTGAAGGTTGGGGAGGCAGAGCTAGCGATAAGCACATAACCGAACATTGTGGCATTTTGGAATATTTGTCACAAGGGGATGTTGTTTTAGCTGACAGAGGTTTTGACATTGCAGACACTTTAGGGTTGTACTGTGCTAGACTCCATATCCCTACTTTCACTAGAGGCCAGAGACAACTCACTGCGCTGGATGTAGAAAACACAAGAAAACTGGCCAATGTTCGCATTCATGTAGAACAGGTGATAGGGCTTGTCCGGAACAAATATTTGATAATGAAAGCAGTCCAGCCAATTCACTATGTGGCTAGCAAGGCAGGACATGCATTCACACCACTTGATAAGATTGTAACAGTTTGCTGTGCCCTCATCAACCTTTGTCCATCGGTAGTTCCTGCAAATCCAAAACTGCCCTCGTGAACAGCCTTGCAGACATTCTTGCTGTTTAGAAGTATGGTTATATGGGCTTGGGCTTGTTGGTTACATACAGCAATGGGGGTCATAGCACAAAGAATGTGGGCAATGGGGGTCATGCGTAAAGAATGTGGTGCATCGCCTTGCCATATTGTGCGGGAAGGTTTACATTGGGCAGTCGGAGAGATGCCTGAATGATAGGTTAAAATAACATAACCAAAAATTGAACCGATGTAGGGATGGTCATGTGTCTGTGCATTGCGGTGATTGTGGGTGTAAACCCTTGTTTAAGAGTGCTCTGTTTTGTATAGGAATGTAGATGAAGTTATTCAGATGTGTTGAAGCGGCATTGATAGCGAGGGCCGCTGATACCTGCATCAGTTCCCCTTCGGTTGCTCTGACAGCAAGCAAATTTGCGTTCCTTGAAGCGGCTGGTTTTCATGTGCGGTGATTGGGCCTTATCGGTGTGCGGACCTACAAATACATTTTTTTCTGGGAATAAATACTCAGATGAAAGTTAGCGCCCATCCTTGTTGTCTCGCTCTCATCCGTGTCTTCTGACCCCCGTTGCCATTCTTTGCTGATTGCGCATTTTCATTTGTGATTTCACTGAGTGATTGCTGCCATTGTTCTCCCATTGCATTGTAAATAACTGCATGGTGCACAGTAGACAGTTTGCAAAGTTTTACTCAAGGCATTCTTTTACAAGTATGAACTTTTCACAAGTGCTTTTACATTCGCACAAGCATTCACTCAAGCACTTGGTGTGTGCCTACACACATGCATCTTCTAACAAACATGTGCTTGTAGATGTGTGCTGAATCTGATCTGCAGTGTGTGGTCGCAACATGTGCATATTCTCCCTGTAGTTTACTTGTGAAACAGCTTCTCTTTTCATAGTCCATTTTCTGATTCCTGTTTGTTGACAATAAGGTCTGCACTTTTGCTGCTTGCTTATCAAGGAACATTTTGTCGTTTGAGTGATCTTTATGTGTGTGCACTTGTTCGTCCACTTAGTTGCAAGTGCCTTCGCACCTCAAATAAGTTTTGACTGTGTGCTTGAGTACAATTGGTCTTTTTACCCTCTGCAATACCATATTGATTGTTTTAGTATTAACCACTCCTGTCCTGACTGCAAAATGGTAGCTTGCAGTATTGTGTAAATAATAACAGTAAGTTTATGAATAACTCCTTATTCTGAAACTTTTTCAATTTCAGCAAAAGAAAGCTCAAATTATGGGTATTGGAAATAAATATGGCATACCAGTTCATATAGGTGCATTTACACACTTAAAGCTATTCTTCATTTAGCAATAGTTGTTTACGTGGATCTAGCTGTACATGCAAAATTCACAGTGTGTAGTCTTGATGTTTGTTGCTGTATACATAATGGGCGACAAGGCTTCACGTCACTAAGCTATCCTGTGTTTACACTTGTCACTGTACTGGCCGCTCCAGGTGTAGTCTTGACAACGTTTGACAAGCAGCTGAATGGTGCTGCAGCTCTGTTGGGGTTTGTAGCTTTTTGTTGGCTATTTCCAGTGGCACAGTCCTCACAAAACCACTGTTTCTGTTTTGGAGCCCTCTTAATACCAAGACGAACATAGTGAAACCAGCCATACTTGCAATTTCGGCCTTCGCATGCCAGCATTATGCCAGACTCAGGCCCTCCGCAGAAACAGTACAAGGCTTCCTCTTTGCTATTTTGGCTGCTTTCTGTACTTTTCCCGGTGAAATACTGTGCAAGCAGTTCTGGCATGATCACTTGTGTAAAAAATTTCTTTGTAGAGGACAGCATGGAGCTCAAAAAGGTATCGTCCTTGGCCACCCTTTCTATGTACACTGACAATGGGGTCAAAACAACAAAATCGCAATATGTTGTCTCGCATACCTCCATTTGTGTTTGCACTTGAAAGTAGTATGGGTGCGTTTGTTTCAATGTCAGCTTTCCATTCACATTCTCTAGACAAAAGTTTGGGTCATTGCTCGCCTCTTGTATTTCTCTCCTGGCCTGTGTGTACGGGCATTTAACCTCAACGACGCCTTTGCCGCAGCATGTGCAACTGATAGAAGCATCTGGTGTCACTGCAAGGTATGGGTGTTGTGTGCTCAAGTAAACTCCCGCCTTTAAGAGTTCAAAGTCACTATGATGCCGCTTCATTTCACACATGTAGCTCGTGAATGCGTCACACTCATGCTCCAATCCCCATGTTGTTGATGTGCAGGTGAACTTCTGCTGCTCAGGATAACATATTTTTTTCAAGAGACTTATAGAAGGCTTTTTCAAGCTTCTCGAGCATACACTTTTTGTCACAGAAGCAGTGATTCCGCCAGCACGGTACACAAACCACTTTGGACAACTTGACTGTCCTCTTGTGGCACTTTCGACGTGGTCCACCATTTCTTGACTGATGTGAAGCTCACTAAGGAAGTCCTCACCCCGTTTAATCAGTGTTTCCTAGTCCTCAGACCGAGCTTCCGCAAATGAGAGATCACGCAGAACATGTGGTAGTAGCATTCTTGGTTTCCCAAACTCGCTGTCTCTTGGGTGGACCACGAAGACAGCTGGTGTAGCTCCAGCATCAGCAAGACGTGAATGGAACAGTTGTATTGACTCTTCAGTAGGAGCTAGTGGCAGGGCTTGTGGGAGGCACGTTGATGTGCTTTCAACACCTTGCTGCAGGTGAATTGAGTCCATTTTTCTCTTCCTCATCTTGGATGACGAGAAATCTATGTCTCTTAGGCGCTTGGGCTATGTGCCAGAGCAATTGGCTGGGAGCCAGGCATTTTTTCTTCCTGTGCATGTTCTCGTTTCTCTTAAGCGCACTGATGTCTCTACAGCAAATAGCACAGCACCAATGTGCGAGCATGCTTCCCCTGCACCTGCCATGCAGGTGCAGTGCACTGTTATGATGCTGCCATCTGTGTTTGCTAAGCACCACACTTTCAGGTCTGGCTCCCGAAGCTGCTGAGAATGGCTGACCTGAGAAAAAAAAATTTTTGCTTGGAATTAGTTTTCAAAAGTTTTGTTTGGTTAATGACCCTATCACGAAACTTTATATTGGTGCGTACAACGGTTGCGGCATCTAAACGTGCAACCTGAACTTTACTGTTGGGCAGCTAAGAAAAGCTGCACCACGTTTATATTTAACTGCTCTGTGCACAAAGACTGAACAGAAATATCAGCTAGTGTGGCAAATCGGCTGCGCCTGAATGGAATCGTAGAATAAAAACGAGATATTTCGCTGTCGTTTACGCTTCCTCGTGCACAAAAATGCGTTTTCATTCGCTGTAGCCTTACCTCACCGAGTATGATAACGCGCTCCGACTGGAGCCGCATTGCTGCAATGTTCTGCACCCAGCCACTGGTGAAGTAGTAGTGTGCACCCAGCGATTTATACACCTTCATCTGCTGCAAGGTGACATAGCTGGTTGACAAAACCAGGTAATTGATTATGTCCACCTGCATTGTAGCTGGCAGCAGCTCCACATCTGCAGTCGCATCCGCCCCGACTCTCAGTGTGTAAGGGTCTACGCCGTCGCAGTGTTTGGTCTTCGTCTCGTATCGTGCCCGCGTAGCACCGACAAGACCATCGTAGTACGCAGGGCAAAATTCCGAACACTTTCCTCTTAGCACCGCCACGCTTCAACTGTTGCACACGGCTGTCACAGACGCATTGTACTTCACAGACAAAGAGCAAGCGATCCAAACGTGGTACCGAGCAATGGCAGGCGGTTGGTGCAGACGACGGAGGTGACGTCACATGAAAGTTACGTATTCACTCCCTCTAGTAAATACACAGAAGGATACACTGCAAGATCAGGCAGACTCAATTGGGGAGCACTTTGAGAGCGTGTCAAGTTCAAACCATTATTCACAATCCTTTCTGAAATATAAACAAATAGAAGAATGCAAGCCACTCATAAGAAAATGTCGACAGAATGAACAGTACAACTGCCCTTTTAGTGCTGCCGACTTGATAGCTGCCTTGAGCGCATGCAAGAGCTCTGCACCGGGATCTGATAGAATCATGTATGAAAGGCTCAAAAACTTACTCAATGATACGCAAGTTACACTACTCACGCTTTTCAACACCATCTAGGATGTAGGGTACCTTCCAACCGCATGGAAGGAATCCATTGTGGGCCCTGTTTTGAAACAAGGCAAAGACCCTTCCTCAGTGGCAAGAGACCGCCCGATAGCCGTCACAAGTTGCATTTGTAAGGTGTTTGAAAAAATGATAAATCGGCGAGTCATTCATTTCCTTGAACAGAGCAAAATGCGTGATCCTTATCAGTGCAGCTTCCGAGAAGGGCGCTCCACAACCGATCATCTCGTACGTGTTGAAAGAAATATCCAGGACGCATTTATATATAAACAGTTCTTATTAATATTTCTAGATAAGGAAAAGGCGTATGACACAACGTGGCGTTACGGAATCTTAAGAGACCTGTTAGAAATGGGCATCCGTGGTAATATGCTAAACCTAATAGAAAGTTATCTGTGCAATCGTACCTTCCGGGTAAAAATTGGCAATGTACTTTCATGTCCTTTTACGCAAGAAACGGGTATACCCCAAGGAGGCGTGCTCAGCTGCACGCTCTTTATTGTGAAGATGAACACGCTTCCTGCTTCGTTACCACCGGCCATCTTTTACTCTGTCTACGTGGACGACATTAAAATAGCTTTCAAATCTTGTAACCTCGCAGTGTGCGAGAGACAGGTACAGCATGGCCTCGACAAAAGGTCAATGTGGGCAGAGAAGAATGGATTTAAGATCAATCCTAACAAAAGCTCTTGTGTTCTTTTTACAAGAAAGAGAGGACTGATTCCACATCCTTCCTTAGAACTGTGTGGACAACAGATACCTGTAAACAAAGAACACAAATTTCTAGGTGTTATACTTGACTACAGACTCACTTTCGTCCCCCACATTAAACATCTTAAAGAAAAATGTCTAAAAACAATGAACATAATGAAACGTCCATCCCAGTCTACATGGGGTAGTGACAGGAAGTGTTTAATGAATCTTTATAAAAGCCTCATTCGGTCACGACTAGACTACGGTGCCGTGATTTATCATTCTGCCACCCCGGGCATGCTAAAGATGCTAGACCCAGTCCACCATCTAGGAATCCGACTGGCCACTGGTGCTTTCAGAACAAGTCCCATACAAAGTTTATATGTAGAATCAAATGAGTGGTCCCTTCATCTGCAGAGAACATACACCAGCCAAACATATTTTCTGAAAGTCCACTCTAATCCTCAGCATCCGTGTTTTAATACCGTTAACGAGATGACATATGCTACACTCTTTCGTAATCATCCCTCCGTAAGACAGCCTTTCTCGCTGTGTGTGAGGGAGCTTAGTCATGAAATGCATGTTCCACTCCTCGAGCTTCGCCTAATGCTTCCAGCCAAGCTGCTACCTCCTTGGGAGTGGCAGCTGATACAATGGGATAATATCTTTCATGCAAGTTACAAAACACGCTCCAGAGATTGAAATCCAAATGCATTTCCGGGAACTCCAGCACAAACACTCCTGCACGGAGTTCTACACAGACGCATCGAAGACACACGACGGGGTGTCCTACGCAGCCGTCGGTCCATCCTTCTCGGAATCCGACGTACTGCATCCGGAAACTAGTATCTTTACGGCTGAGGCCTACGCACTGCTGTCGGCCGTAAAGCATACAAATAAATCAAAACTCCAGAAATCAGTTATATATACGGACTCCCTTAGTGTTGTGAAGGCCTTGATATCTTTCTGTAACCACAAAAATCCGGTAATTAATGAACTCTACTCCGTACTGTGTAAAGCACATATATCTAACCAACATGTGATTATATGCTGGGTGCCTGGACATAGGGGCATCGAGGGTAACATTTTAGTGGACCAGATGGCCACATCAATCTCATTGCATGCAGTTAATCCTACTGCTTCGATCCCTGTCACAGACCTGAAGCCTTTCTTAAGAAGAAAACTGCAAAACCACTGGCAACGTATATGGGACGCAGAAGTAAATAACAAACTGCACGTGATAAAGCCGCAGTTAGGTTCTTGGCCCTCCGTAACAAAATCACGGCGAACAGAAGTCCTATTCTGTCGCCTCAGAATAGGACACACATTTGGCACGCATAACTTTTTACTCACTGAAAATGATCCTCCAACCTGCGGTACATGCGGAGAGAAGCTGACGTCCTCCACATTCTCCTGGAGTGTCGGGCAGTCAAATCTGAGAGAAGGAAACATTTTTTCTTAGCATACCGGCAGCGCATCCCCCTACATCCTGTAATGCTACTCGGCCCAGAACCGCTATTTGACACCAACGCAGTCCTAAGTTTTCTGAAAGATGTTGTGTTGCATGTTGTTAACCCCACATGTTCATAGCGGGTCCTCTCTTCAGAGGATGCCGCTGTTTGCTGTCGTATAGCACATGCCTCTGGGCCCTTATGTTTCAAGGGTTCTGGTGAGGCAGCAGTGCTCCAAGTAATTTTACCTTCTCATATATTTTCTATGTTGCATCATTTTTCTACGATGGGTTTTATTGTTCATAGTATTCGTCATTAGTCATGGCCATAATTTTATAGCACGTAGATTTTACGCACTTTACAGTGACTACTTTTAGGCCCCTTTACAGCCAAGTCACATCTGCTTCACAGAACTCATCATTCCACCATGAAATCACTAACACTGTCTTGGCACTCTTTGGCCATATCTGGCCCTAGCGCCACTAAACCACACACATTCATTCAATGGGTCTGTGTCAGCAAATATTCTAGGGACCATAGCAGTGGTGGCTTCGAATTATGCAACTTCGGACCTAGCTGCGGTCACGGCAAAAATGATTTCCGCATTCGCAATTTCAGAGGTTCTTATACATTGGATCCCTGGGGCACATGGTGGTGCTGTGAAGACGTCCGTTTTATCAGCATGTCCGAAAAGTTGATCGTTGACCATAAAAGGTTGTTCGATGTTGTTCGTCTGACTCCTGTCCCACTCCAGTATGCCGGAATTGTTACAATGATCTTACTTGCCTTTTTGCTGCGTTGTGGTCTATTTACGTTTGCTGTTGTCTGCATGTGGGTTTCTTATTTACCTTTCTTGTTTAGTTTTCACTCCTGTATGCGCATATATTCTGGGTAGGTCCAAGTAAGAACTGCACTGGTGTTGTGCACTTTTATTCATCCGTTGTCCTAGCGCCGAGTTTTGTCTGTATCCATGAAGACAATCTATCTAGCCCAATTCGCACACTTAATGCACACCGTTATATTCTTATCTCTTATGATGCACCAATTATACTGAAGCATGCGCATCACACCACAACGAGCCGTGGCTCTCGAAAGAAAGTGGACAGATGCAGCTCACCACCAACATACTCAGTAGAGCGAGCAGCGCGTACATAACAGTGAGCGGTAAAAGAAATGCGTTCCTACCACACTTGGAAAAGAGGTGGATGATAAGTGGCCAAGAAGCAGGTACAAGAGAAGCATAGTCACATACAGCCTTTGTTGCCGATGTGTAAAAGCGCCGAACATTTGAAACTTTCGAAGTACTTTACAAAATGAACTCTCCTCATCTTGTGGACGGGGTCCTCATTAAGCAGCCTTTCCATGTAAAGACTCAGGCTTCATGACAAGCTCTTGAGTGCTCACGCTGCACAGGCTTCACCAGTACACAGGCAAGCAGCAAACACAATAGCATGCTTTTGCAAATAATATTATAATAACAAATACATCTATTGCATGCATGCTAAGGTATTCCCAGGATGCAAGCTGGTAAAGACCAATACATTTACCTGGGTTGTGCGGTGAACAAAGGTAGGGGGGATGAGGCGCAAGACATTCACCTGTTTGTGGTCCTTCCTTCATTGTGACTGGCACTCTCTTCCCCCGATGCTCGTCAGGCTGTGCCGATCCCTGCGCCCCTTCCTTGATCTTTTGCTCAGTCCAATCAGTACGTGGGTCTCCAGACACGTGACGGTCTACGTTTGCTACTGACCCGCAATAGGATATTGCACCCGCAGTGGGCAAGCAGTCTGGCTACCCACAGAGACAGAAGCAGCAGTGCAGAAAATTTTAATTCCTGTGAGTTGGAAGGCCAGCAAGAACAGGGATAAAGCTGTAGCACTGATTTCAGATGCCACACAATCTTGAGCGACTTGCATCTGCTGTAAACTGCTTGAAAAACCTGCACCTTGAGTTGCTTTGCACAATTAAAGGCCTATAAATATAATGTTACTTTTTGTGCAACAGTTCTGTAAAGGAACTCTTTGCAGCTAAACATATCAACATATTTACAAAAGCAGCTTGGTACATCAAAGGCATTCTATCAGTTTAGTACGCCTATAACTCTCAATCATTAGTCAATTATCTGGGCATGTCAAGTCATGGAAGGTGCAATTTTTTTAGCATTGATGTGCAGGCCGCATAGAACATTTCAAACGGTCCTTTATAGTCGAGTGGAAAAAAATGCATCACAGAGGATTATGATGCAGAATTTGTTAACAGCTGCAGTGTAATGGCAAAGGCTTTTCTGTAAATCTTGTCTTACTTGAAATCCACATTCGTTCAATGATGTGGCATCTGACTGAAGTCATGTATGCATCAATTCAGGAGTGGTCCATATACTAAAGCAGTATTATTTTAGTAAAATAGACATGTAGATCAATAGTAGCCTTGGTGGCCTTGCCTTGAATATTTTTAAGCACATGGATGTGCTTTTTTTTTTTTATTGAATCCTACTTCATGTATAGGATAGTGGTCAGTGTTCTAAAATTTTTTACAGTGCAATAAGGAATTGGCATTTACATTTGAGTTGCCAGAGGTAGAGAAACTACCATTTCATGACATGGCGTTCATCACTATCCGAGTGCACAGCCCATGGTCTCGAAAGCTTCCCCATAGCTGCAACTCTGAGCATTTTTTTTATTGAATCCTACTTCATGTATAGGATAGTGGTCAGTGTTCTAAAATTTTTTACAGTGAAATAAGGAATTGGCATTTACAATTGAGTTGCCAGAGGTAGAGAAACTACCATTTCATGACATGGCGTTCATCACTATCCGAGCGCACAGCCCATGGTCTCGAAAGCTTCCCCATAGCTGCAACTCTGAGCATTTAAAGGTAGTCATGAGTGGTATAGCTTATCTTTCTTTGCACGCTGCTTAGACCAAATCTGTCAAGAAAAGAATCAATAAAATTTTTCAAAACCAGGTCACCAGGCTCTTACAAAGTGCAGGATATGAGGAATATGTATTGCAATGAACAGCACAGAAATTGGTCAACCCTGCTGGATCCACAAGAACCTAGAGTCATGTGTTGTAGTACAGTATATGCACAAGTTAGCTTTTGACCTCAAGAATTTAACAAGTTGGTAAGACTTAAAGATGGTTCTTTCGGCACCCAACGAATTTGTAAAACTGTGTGTTAAACTAGACCACAAACTATCAATAAAAAGCCAAGTCAATTTCATGATGGGAAATGCAAGACTAAGCATTTATCCTCTATTCATAAATGTAGAAATTCCATGGTTTATAATTTGCTTCTATTGTGCTGTCGAATATGCACAGGCCAAACTGTTCGGCGGGTAAATACGCATTTGTTGGAATGCAAACAGCTCCCCGAATATAATATTGGTTCACGCCTAAAGGGCCCCCGTTCCAAGTGTGGTTGCTTGCTGTTATTTCGTGAGACCTCAATACTTTTAAATCGCAGGGATCAACTCACAAGGGAAGTCACCGAAGCTTTCCATATATCCAAACTAAACGACGCATGTATCAGCCAGCTGTAGGTCATGTTGCACAAGCACTAATTATTTTTAGAAGGCTAGCATGAAAGTAAATATTGCGTGGAATAAACAGATTACAATGTATGTATATGTAATAAATATTTTCCTTGTGTTATGAAATGCAATTTTCTATCATACGGTGGTGCGCTGGCTCGTGTATTCTAGAAAATAATTAATTTCTGAAATAAAACTCAGTTGCGAGTTGCAGCATTTGTGTTGTCCACTCTCTTCTTTGCGCTGTTGTTTTTGTGCCCTGCCCCCATTTTCAGTGTAACCTAATACCACAAGTGCAACTCTGAACTTCACCGAGTTTAAACTTTCCTGTTGACTAATAAAGGTGCAGCTGCATGACCAAACATATTCCCAAACAGAAGAGCGACCCCATTTTCGTGAAGTCCACAAATTTTTCAGATGTAGGAAAGGTGCTTGTTGGACTATGGACAAGATTGTCTATGGGGCTGTGTGTGTCGACTGCACACAACCATACAGAACACATCTCATGGCTGTGCACAAAACTTGGGCCAAATAAATGTTACTGTGGTGTCAAAGAGCCTTCGAGCCTGTGGTGTTAAAATGTTACCTTCGAAACACAAAAATCAACATTTATGATAGCGAAACTAAAAGATACCTTTACCATTGCTTACCGGAAATGATCTAGAACACAATATAATAAGAACCAGTGGAACGCCTGAGCATGACTGAGATCTCACAGGCACTAAACATGCTAAAGGTATCGGGTGCCATGTCCTTGAATCTGTCATATCCATTAACTAACTGCATATAAAGGCTGTTACAAAAGTTGGGCATGCAATTACCAGACCTGCAACACTTCCAGGGTTGCATCGATACTACTTATTTATAGTTGATTTAGCCAAAGTGAAATTTCGCTGCTGCTGGCCTTCAATAAATTTGAAGCCATCGTACGTGTTCTTCTTCTCATCCTCGTCGCTTCAGCGCTTTCTTTTCTTCAAGCATGCTACACCAACTCGCCAACATCAAGCTCCGGCCTTTAACAAAATTTTATGTTACATAAAAACACTGCAAGGAAGATGTAGAAAAGCACAAGTTTCTTTTATTATACACTCAAAAACAAAAAGTCTAGTGCCACTTTGAAATACATATGACAAACAAGTAATTATTTACAAGACAGGTGTGAAAATAAAAAAATGAAAATAACAAAAAACAGGAACCACCTTTTGTCTCACCATAACTTGGGAAAAAGAGAAAGCTGCAGGGCCTTCTCACACAACAAATGAGAGCCATTTGCTTCACAATTTAGTTGGCCCACATTTATGTCTTCTTTTTTTTGCCATTTTAAGCAATTCTCGCTGTTTTTAATTCAGCTTGAAGAGACTTTCTGTATTAAGTACATGTGACACCCCTGGCTCATCAAATGAGAAATATACATGCTGGTACAGGTAGATTATATGTGGTTTGTATAAGGATTGTGTGCCTTTGCATTTTCGTATATGCATCTATGCAAATAAAAGCATTGGTGCCTAATTTTCATAGTAAAACCATGGACAAAACTGAAGTGTGCTGATTTACAATATGTACTTCACCAACAAAAACGAAGGGGACATGGCAATCACTTTCGAGAGATGACGGTGACTCTGGCTAGAATGCAGCCAGTGAAATGATGCACTAGGAGAAGTCACATGTCATTTTGCCACAGTTCTTTGGCCATGGCCGAAGTCATCGCTGTTTGCCAAGTTACAATGAGACAGAGTCTGCGTACCTGATAACATTGGTACTTCTGGTACCACATACCAAAAATACCAGCTTCCAGAACTGAATACTTTTCAGAACTCTATGGCTGTAATGTTGGAAAGCCTAAACTATTGCACTAATTCTGACAAACTCAATATGTAGTTTCTAACTTCTTCACTGCTGGACACACACCCAGACACACAAAAAAAGTACTGGTACTATCTGATAATTTCACAGGTATTCTTGGCCTGTGGGCCTCAAGCTGTCAAAGAGGGAACTCATGACAATACTAAAATAAAATCGACAAGTATGCGGTGTTGCTGTAATTTAAATTGAGTGGTGGAAAGTGCAGGCGAGCTACTTGCTGAGCAGTCTTTATGAAACATATTCAGGACTAATACCACCCCTCCTCCGCAGTTTAAGAGATAAGGGTACTACACCGATTTCTGTCACTAGGGTGCGTAGATAACTTCTTCCATCAGCAGATTGTACCAGCTCCAATCACAGCATGGGCATTGCACTGCTGGCACTCCGGCAGTGGCACTAGGCTTGATATCTTGCTATTAGCCAAGATCAGTGACTGCTATTACAGTTCCAACAAGCTGCACATGTTGCACAATGAATAAAATGCTCGCAAATTTCAGCCACATAACTTTCAACCAGGCTTTGAAAAGTGTCCCTCAAGTGCAACCTGTAAACTGACTGAGCCCACAGCTCAACAGTGATAGCATGATCGCAAAGTACTAAGGGTGTGGCTGGAGCTCTTGGTACACATCCGACAATGAATGTAACAGTTGAGACTGCGCATACAAAACAAGCAGTGTGTTAAAGGCACATCATAAACCCCTAAGAAATGCATGCATCACAGTCAGCTTTTTGTATGTACCGAGGAAACATGAATGTAAAGTGGCAAGACACGAAGGATGAAGACAACAGTGAGTTGAAGGATCTCCTAGGTAATATTGGCGAAAGCTGAAAATGAAGCAAGACAAAATAAGCCTTTTGCTCTCTTGCGCTTCCATATTCCCCTACCCTGTGTACATGGCGTGAACCAGAACAAGGGTTGGTTGTGGGCTGAAGCTATGGCATATGAAGTGACAAGCATATGCAGCAATTCCCCATCTAACAACTTTAAGGCACCCTGCAACACCTTTTAACCCATTAATGCTCCATGTTGCAGACCTGCAAAACTCGGTTCAGTACCATGCCGTTTGAAAGGATCCTGATGCATTGTTAAAAGTCGTGCGTACTACCATCAATGGAGGGTTTCTCTTTCTGCCAAATTACATTTTTTTTTTCCGCTTGGGGATTGACAGTCATAGTTTCTGGTAAATATAGAAGTTTTGAGGAAGAGAAAACAGATTTAGGAGACATACAAAGGTGCTACAGTGAAAAGCACACATAGCAAACCTGAATAATTCAAGCAGGCTAGAAGACTATCTGTCACTGCTCCATCTCAAAGGGGTTGCCAATAAATAATTATCATCACACAGTTTGCAAAATGGCAGTGAATCTGTTCTGTACTTTGTGACATGTGTTCGTATAACTACCACTGAGGCCTTGATATGGTTTGCTCAGTTTGCTCTTTTCAACTATTTTTCAGCCATCCACTGCCGTAACAACTTTGGTGTTCTGTTTCAGTTCCAAGAGAGAGGCTGAAACGTTTTCTTCGTGCGAACATGCTGGATATGATCGACACCAATGAGAGGGATTTTTCTGCTGGCCAGAGCAGCAAAGATGAAGTGTCTAAAGACGGCAGTGACAAAGAAGAGGCCAATTTAACTGAAACTGATGAGGTTGAGGGTCTGAGCACGACAGCTCTTCCTGCAGGGGATCTAAAATCAGAATACGTGAAGAAGCAAACACATGGATAAAGAAGGAGACTTTGATCAGGAGGCAGTATTATTAGAGAGTCATTTTCCACTGCCATCTGTAGAGCCATTGATCATGAAGCAATCCATGTGGAAAGCCGCTTCAAAAACGCAGGACACCACTAAACATTACTGCTAAGGAATTAACATCTCTGCTTGCAATGTTCTTTAGGCTAGGTTTGTAGACATGCACAGGGTTCATGCATACCGGGAAAATGGAGGCAGATATGAACTTGTGGCCCTGATTAGACCCAAAACAGGTTTGAAAAAGTGACTAGTCACTTGCATGTTTTCAATAATGATGCGGCACCAGAAAAAAATTTTAAAAGACATGAGTTGGAAATTGTGTCCTTGGCTGCCTTCTTTGTGCAGCATTATGGTTGGGATAAGCCAAGAAAAAAAGTCTGCAGTGGATGAAATAGGATGACTCAGGATTTATACTAGCCATCTGTGGTTCCTCCATGTCAAGCCCACGCATGGTACACGGCCGTTTTTGCACTTCGCTTTCACTGAAATGCACCCCCTATAGAGAAAAGCCAATGCACAACGTAGCAAGCAGGGGAAGTCGCATATCAGGCAAACTAGCTGCTGCTTTATTGATCGTGCATGGGAACATGAGCTTTCCATAAGAAACAACAGTATTGTGCATTTGCCTGCACATTGTATATTTTGCATGTGGGCTCCACGGTTTTGGAGAATCAAGATTCTGAGGAGAATCGAGAATCGCAGTGCTACAGAGCCGATGGAACCGCTTTATATTGCATCGAGATGGAGTGCCCATGTATTAGTGAAACTTCTGCATTTTTGTTTAGCATGCATGGCATGCTGCGGTGACATAATCATCATGCTCCTTTTCCGATAGATTTGCTTGTTCGTGCATGTGTAGTAGGCTCCTTGTATGAATGCCTCTGACAGAAAGAAAAATTTGTTGAAAGTTTGTGCTTGTCCGTGTCAACACCCTCTCGTCTTTGCCTGTCTTTGGCACGGCATATTCCAGTTTTATCTTCTTTTTTTTTTCGGCCTAACTTTCCGCTCTTCAAGCCCAACCTCCCTGTCCCCCATGCACCCACGTGAGCCTGGTGAGTGCTATCAATCAAGCGCTCAGACAGCTACATCCTGCTGTATCGATTTGGCTGCTCTCGCAAGCACGGGAGAATGTGACAGGGTCACTATTGTCCTTCGTGTCTCCCTCCGTCGCTGCCGCCCAAAGAACATGGTTGGGCTAGGTCCTGCAGGGGAGAGTGTGGTGTTTACGCCATTTCCTTCATTCGCCCTTTCCCTGTACCCTTTCCTCCAATGCATAGCTAGCACACCGACTGCGTGGCGTGAGCGGCGTGAGTCTTCTCCGTTCTTGTCAGCGCACTGCTATCGTGAAAAATGCTCGCTTGCAGTCATCATTCCTACTGAGAAGCCTACATATTGAAATACACAGCAAAGTGGCCACGGATTTTTGTGAGTGTTGGAATTAATTATAGGCGAAACAACAAGTAGAAAGAAGTCGGCGCTGGTGGCCACCATCTCCGATGTGGGCTGAACTCGGATACACACAAGCGTGGATCTTACAATGGTGAGTGCATTTGCTTTCAGCATGTTATAAGTTTTATAAGGAGACAGACAGAGTGAATTAGGAAACGGTGCATTGTGTGTTTTACAAGCAAAGTTGTTTCAATGGGCTGAATTTCAGGATACTCTTGCCTTAAAAGTTATGTCTAGCTAGTCAAGCGCTTTTTCTTTTTGGTTTTTAATTCCAAGATTTGTGTGTATATTACTGTTGAAGTTCTAACATTTGTCATGGTTTCGCTGCGTCCTTAACATTTATTTTTTTGCCATTTATGCTCAGCACTGCATCGATTTGGGACAGCCTAAAGAACAATGTGTGGTGACGATTGCAATGTTATATTGCATTTGCCTGCCATAATTTTGGGGCATTGATGTGCGGATTATAAACTTAGGTTGACTAAAAATTCAAAACAGTTCTTTATGTGTAGTGGTTACATTTCAGATATGATAATACATATTTTTCAGCACCCTTTATTTAGATGAATACATTTTCATATAACCGCTACATCCTTGTCAAGTTCCCCGTAGTGGTGGAACGTAATTCTTTCAGGAATAAGCAGGCAATTTAAAATGAAATGGTGATCTTCACAGCTGGAAAATGCTGCTATCGCAGTAAGTGAGCGCACAGCCAAAAGAATTACTGAAGTATGCTGTCTTATTTTATTTACTCCTTACCCACGGAAATTTAGGTGCTGATAAAATGCTTGCATAGACCCATCAACTTTTACTGAGCAGGAACGCTGTGAGCTGAATTGACAATTCTTTTGTGATGTTTTAGGATGAATGTTATAAACTGCTGCCAACTCGAGCAATACCACGCGGTATATATATATTAGTGAAACAGCCTTGGCTAATGCAGAGTGCCTGTAGCTATCTAGCTCCTTTTTTATTCGCAGCCTTTGAATAGTGTCCGGAGTAGAACATGTGTAAACTCTGTGAATTTCACCCAAATTCCAGGACTTTGATTTTGTCATGCAATGCGCGCTGCCTGATCCTGTAAGTCATACTGAGGAATTGAGCTTCTTCTCAGTGTTCTAGGCCAAGCATCATTTCCAGCAAGCACACACGGCAGTATTTCTTTCTTTCCGTACAATAAATCCCTATTTTTGCTAGTGCCTCCTGACGCAACTTCTCAGATTTCACATGAAAAATTTTGCACTAAAGCTGCATTGTGTCTACAGTGTCTGAAACTAGGATATTTGTGCTGTAGTAGCTTTTGCTACAATATTTAAATTTGAAAGTGCTATGCTGACTAGGTGCGGGGCATAAACAAGGCGGACGGATCCTGCACATATCATGTTTGTGTGTAAATATTCTCTGTTACACCTTCTGCAAAATATGCTATATATGTTGAAATATTAAAGAGCGTTACCTGACAAATCTCTAGCAAGAAAATTTCTTCATTCACCCTTTCGAATTATCTGCTCAAACTTCTATTCTTGCAGCATGGCGATTTTTCAACATGAAAACATTGCCACATACATTTGTCATACCAACTCCTCTAATCATATTTCTTTTCATTTTACAGCGCAAGCATTTCCTTGAAGTAAGGGTGAAGTCGCTATGGGAAGTGGTAGCAAATTCAACGAAACCAGCGCGTTATCGGGGTCCTCGGGGGCCTGACCAGCCCACCGTCCTGCAAGCACTGACCAATCTGCCTACCGATGTTAGTTCCCTGGCCTGAAAGCCCTGGCCAGGCCACCGTCCTCGGCACCTTGCCCAATTTCTATCCTCAAGGCCGTGCCTGATCCACCACCATCTACCTAGCTTCACGAGAGCTGGCCCTTTGGCGCCTGCCTGTAAATAAACTGTTTGAATATAACCGAACATCACCCATTTAGGCCCATGGAAAATGCTTGTTGGTGCAAACTTATTCGTAAATAAACTGCCAGAAAAGTGAATATTCAGTACTATTTTATTATTATTTGCATGTATACAGGACTTCTGCTTCTTGACATATTATCTTTTTGTCGAGCTTTCCTAGCTGCTGTTGAGGCAGATAGTATGAGGACAATTACTATCAAAAATGCCGCTAGCAAAAGGTTCCCAGTAAAAATGCCTGTGGACTCCAGAGCCAGTGAATTTACACTGTACATCCCTACCCTATCCGGAACTACCTGTACATCCCTATCCAACACTATAAAACCTTTTTGTGTCTGTGCTTCACTTAATAGTCAACTGGAACTGTGAACACCCCTTTTGTTACCATAAGCACTGCCACAAAAGGTTTTGGTAATGTCTAATAAGTCATCAGTTGTTCTTATCAAAATGTGCATTAGCCAACTTTTAGCGTAAAGTTAGCAAGGCTTAAAAAATGTCTTGATCAAGACACCTACTACAATCTTCAGTAAGCCATCCATGACATATTTTAGATGTCAAATAGTTGCTTCTGTGTTTTATGGTTGCCGACGCTTTGAACTTGCAGGCACAAGTTGGAATCGGCTAGCGCAAGGCAGGGGTAATCGGGGATCGCAAGGAGAGGCTTTCATCCTGCAGTGGACATAAAATAGGCTGATGATGATGATGATGATTGTGCACTAGCCGCCTTATTTTCCACTCAAAGGAAGGGGCCACTCTCCACAGCAACAGATGTGAGTGATGACATATGTAAGGCTGAGGAGGCCATGGTGGTGCTCCACACTAGCTCTTTCGAAAAAACCAATGGCAACAAAGCTCCAGGAAGCTTGAAGGCACAGCTACACTTTCTGTTGAACAAATGGCTGCAAAAAGCTCAGGGACACCGTTTTGTGGTATATGCCGTCACAGAGAGTGCACCTGAAAGGAACCTCTTAACGATCCACGTAGGGAAGAGAATGTGGCTGTGAGGCAAATGTGAGAGGAGGTGGGACCCTGAGTGGAATTCGTGGCCACCAGATGGCTGTGTGTGGCGGGCACCAGGGCCCAACTAATCAGGCTGACACGGTGGAGGAGCTGGGCCAGTGCCTAGGCCTCAGGCTATGTGCTTTTCTAAGCCTTCAGGTGTCTGCCAGGCACCAAAGGTTCCTGGATTAACCCCATTCACACCCAGCTGCAGGAACCCTGATGACGGCTCTGGGGTGGGCCATCATGCAAATGGAGGAAGGACGATCTCCCGAAGAAACAGGCAAAGATGCCCCCAAGGAAGCCACCTTCAGTGGTAGAGGCCACCCTCCCCGCTAGGAGGGCACAGTGGAAGGTGCATGTGCACATGTGGAGACAGCATAAGCATAAAGGAGGGCAGGGGAGGTTTTCCATCTCAACATGCAAAGAGGGCACCCAGAGGCAGAGGAGGAAGAATTGTATTGCATTATTAGGTAGGAGAATATTGCGGCAGCCTGCCTAGCATAAACCCACCTGCATGATGCTGACGCACCCCCACCCAACAAACGGTATGTCTGCACTGGAGTGAACCGCGCCAAAGGAGAGCGGAAGGGCGGGGGCCTCGGCTTTCTCAGCAGGGTGGACACACAGTGGTACAGAGCCCCTGGGGCCCATGAGAAGCACATGTGGATAACAGGACTTCCGGGCAAGCAAGGATGTACACCAGAAGAATGTAGAGGCCCTGACCTGCATATACAGGGACACCACTGATCTAAGCAGGCCTGTGGTGGTGGTGGTGGTGGTGGGAGATTTGAATGCCCACGTCGAGGCCTTGGATGGGACAACGGACAAGGCTGGCAGGCTGCTGCTCGAGTGTGCAGGGGGATGGGCCTCACTATGGGCAACACAAGTGAATAATGCACCAGATGGGCAGTCATCTTGCATAGATTATTGTTTCATGTCCCCCATCTTCCTCCCAACTTGCCTATATATGAGCATTGACAGCACTGGTCTTGGTAGCAACCATCACAGCATATCTCTGTCGTTTGGATCTTGCCCACCCAAGATGGAGTACAGTACGTCAGTGGCCAGCTCCAAGACCCTGTCCAACGAGGCTGCTGACAGAGTGATGGCTGTACTCGAAGAACAAGTAACATACATGGAGGTGCAAAATTATCAGCACTAACAGCACTAGTTATAGCAGGCACTTTATGAAGAGTGTGGAGCTGGCCAGGTGTCTAGGGGCAAAAAGAGGACCCACTGGAAGGCCTGGTGGGAGAGGAAAGTTGCCACCGCTTTAGCCTTCCACAAGCAGTGTTCCAGGCAGCATCAGCTGGCTCTGCAGCATGTAGCAGTGGATACCCATGCCTGCAAAACTGCGGGCACCATATCTGATTGCGAAGAACAACACGGCAACAATAGTGCAACAAAAGATGAGCAGCGTAAACAGAAGGCTACTGCAAACTGTAAAGGCGGCAAGATGCGACTCTGTCCGCACGTTCTGGCACCACATAAAAGCCCAGCAGGTGAACTCCAGCCACACCAGCAGCCAGTTCAGGGACCCAACCACCGGGCATGTATTCGGTGCAGAAGAATGCCTCCACCTGGTTGAAAAGTGCATGGTCTCTAAGCTGCAGTCTGTGGACGGCCTTCATGAGTCTGGCAATGCGAAACCTGCAGGGCATCTTCCCTCCCCACAACCTTCTTGTAATTGCATCACACAGGGTCAGTTGGATCGGCCTATAGGCACCCTGCAATGGTTAGGCGGCGCAGCGATCGGCTCGGCCATCAGCGCCACTGTGTCAGTTCTGCAAAACATTGAGGCGGCCACTACTAGGAAGGCATGCTTCTGAGGCGCTCGCTTGAATGATGTCGGTCGTTCTGCATTGTGGATTTAAGGCAATCGAAAACCTCGAGGCTCATTTCCAACCATTGACACTTGAAAAAGGACATCAGCTTTACGACAACAACCATGTATATCGTGTCAGAGAAGTAAACAACACGGACATCTCAGCAAAGTGCCTGTCACAACAAAGCAAGCAGGCTTATGGCGTCGAACTACAAGTTGACAAATAATTATTTTATTGCACTTGTGTGCACACATACGGCTGTAGAGGTTTTTCAACTGTCATTTGTAGGTTAATTACTTGGAATATGCCTTGCATCTCTCACTTCTAGAAGTTTTGGCGACTTGTGAACAATAAGCAAGAACAAAAGGGAAGGCTTGTGTGCCCGTCCGTCTCTCTTTTTTGTTCTCGTTTATCGTCTGCTATGTATCAGAAGTGTACTTGCACCTCGCGTCCGTGCCGGTAAACGCCAGGCACTTCTCAAGCTTTCGTTCCCATTGACAGAGGCCGTATTCTGAAACGTTCGCCATCCGCAAAAGTTTCGCCCTGGCCATGCCTCCGCAAACAGCGCGTGCTGAATGACTGCTTTGACAAAACCGGAAATTTACTTGCGTCACCTAGTAGTTCCTGTCTATGTCATTTTAGTGTCATGGTGTCGTTGGGTGCTCTGGACATATACTGAATAAGCGAAGATGTCTTTTGGCATTCGGTTGCTGGTGGAGTCTAGTAGAGGGTAGAAAGGTGGTAGCTTATAGTAGTGTTTTTGATGGCGTGCTGCATGTGTTGTTTCGAGGCAATATTTTATTGATTATTGTTGTTGTTAGGTTGCGTTCTCTTGTGCAAGTGACACGTCTGGGTGGCAGTGTTTTTGAGCAGCTGACAGCAGCGCCATAAACAATGAACTGCTCTCGTGGTTCCTCGCAGGACGGCGGGAACGACATACCAGCTCCAGCCGTGACGCCTTCGCCATGAGAGAAGAAGCTTTTCGGCGGCATTTCCGGATGACGAAGAGAGCTGTCCGGCTGCTTTGCAGTGAGCTAGCCCACTTGCTGGAGCCGCTGACAACAGGGGGCCTGAGCGTTGAGGACCAAGTTCTCTGTACCCTCAGGTTCTTTGCAACAGGCAACTTCCAGTCGTCAGTCGGCAGTGAGGCGACCATTGACATGTCCCAGCCATTGGTAAGCCGCTGCATCGCGAAAGTCACGTGGGCCAGTGTTGTGATTGGGAAGGAGGAAGGATGGGTGGCCTTCCCACGCACCACCAGCAAGCAAGCTGCAATTAAGCAGGGGTTCTTGCAGCATGACAGGCTTGGCGGAGTGATTGGGTGTGTGGATGGCACGTTCATCGCCATCATCACCCCGAAGCTGCCTCCTGTGCAGAAAGCAACATACTGGTGCCGGAAGGGGTATTACGCCCTCAATGCAATGGTGGTAAGTTTTAAACGAAATTGCATGCAATGGAGCAACAATTAATGGACAGTCATTGGCATCACCGTCACACTATTGTCTGCAATGTGTTTCAGGTGTGTGACTCGGACTTGAAGGTCCTTTACGTTGACCTGTGGTTCGCTGGGTAATGTCACGACGCGCACGTGTGGCGCTACGCGCCACGTCGCTGGCGCATTGTCAGCCGCCGCATTGCCATCCAAGATGGCAAGTACCTTCTCGGTGAGTAGTAAGGAAGTTACTCTCAAAAGAAAACTGTACTCGATGCGTGTGTATGATGTCCTATATATTGTGCAAGATGTCAGAAATACCATGACTGCTATCTTTATATGTGCAGGCGACAGTGCCTACCCTCTAGAGCCGTGGCTCTTGACACCTGCGCCCGGCCACCCAGCCATCCACATACCGGAAGGGCACTACAATGCTGCGCACACTTCCGCAAGATCAACAGTGGAGTGCTGCATCGGTGTCAAGAAGAGCCACTTCCGATGTTTGCAGCGACACTGCGCCTTACATTACGGCCCCAAAAAGGCAGCTACAATTGTGGCAGCATGGGCGGCACTGCACAATCTGTGCATTGAAGCAGATGTGCCGCATACAGGCCGCGTGTACTCTGAAGGAGACGACAACGACGGCAACCGTCTGCATGCCTCAAGCAACTCAGGATCACAGAGTGAAGCACCTCGGGCCAGGCGGGCACTATATTTGCGCGGGACGGCAGCATGTGCAAGCCAAATTGCGATAGTCTCGATTGCTCGTAATCGGCACTTACAGAATGTACAGAGAGCAGCTTGCCATGCACGTTGCCCGCAACGGTAGGCTGTAGCAGTTTTCCCAGCAGTAGTGGATTACACATGCAGGCATTGCCACTCCTGGCATGTGCTTCAACAACGTATGTTGCCCTCCCTTGAGGCTGCCGTACACTAACACTTGCCCTTCTCCACTGGTAGTGTCGGTTTTGTGCGAGACACTGCAATGTGGTGGTGCTAGTCATGTTGCGCTAGAAGCGCAAGTGCTTTCCTGCCAGACGCTGCCATGTGCTGACACTTGTTATTGTGCTCTAGAAGTGAGCGTGTCGTCATGCCAGACACTGCCGTGTGCTGACATTCTGCACTGGAAGCGTGTGTCGTTTTGCGGCAGCAGCTGCCTCCTCTTGCTGCTTCCATGTGCTGACACCTGCCGCCGCCTCCTTGCGCCCGAGAAGTGTGCGTGGCTATGTGCCAGACGCTCTCACGTGCTGACACTTGCTCCTTCTGTGCTGGGTGTGTTTGTGGTTTTGTTGCTGCCTCCCCTTGCTGCTCCCATGTGCACACACCTGTTCGCTCGTGATGTACTACGTAAGCGTATGCCACCGCGCATCATGCCTAACGCTCACCTCTCTTTTTTTTTTGGTCGGCGTCTTCATTAACAGCTGTCGAACGTGCCTTGAACGATTCAGAAGGGGACATGTACTACGTGCCGTTACGGCGCCCTCGGTGAATGTAAACACTGCACAGCGGTGGTGTTTTACATCAATCTGCATGAGGATGTGTCGTGTACGAGTGGCCCACAGTCATAGGGGAAACCATGGACGAAGCCCGACCATGACGACAAAGTGCCACTTAGAAAGCTATTTGGAGGTAGGATGCTCACGCTTTCTGTTCTATGTGCTTTCACTATATTATTTAGCCTTTTTATCCTAGCTAGTGTTATGTACGCACTGCGAATTTTTTCTGTGCAGTGTACACGTGAATAGAAACAGTTGAGTTTTTCATATAGGCTCATAATGGCTATTTATTATTTCACAAACTGCAATTAAAGCATGCCTTTAGAATTTTCTTGCTTGAACCAAAGATGGGTCACTTATGAGGAAAGGTGTATCCTTTTAACTGTGCAACCTGACATAACTAAGTAAGCAGTGTTTTTCTTCGTGCTTCTTCTCTCTAAATCTACTCCTGTGCGAAGTCAAATCGTTCTTTCTATGTATTATTTTAATGCCCTAGGCTCTTTTACGTCCTCCTTTTTGCAGATAACAACAGTCCCTTTGTGGGAAACAAGCAGCCTGCACAGCTGCCACCTACTTATGTCATCCAACATTTCGGGGGCATTGAATCCCCTTTTACAACTGCACTTAAGGAGATAGAGAAAAGTGAGGCGGAGATCAGGCATGGCGAAATTCTTCATCGAATTTTTGAAAAAGATCGAAGAACATTGCTGCGGCAAAAGCTTTGCATACTGCTTAAGTCACCACACAGACCACTTTACATGCTGGACGTGTTAGGTGACTTCCCTAAAGTAACCATAGCCGCAAGGAACCACCTACAAGGGCTGACACCAGAGGAGAGGGCTTTTTACAATAATTTTGTTGTATGCGAGTCTGTTAACGAGCTATGCGTGCTGACTGCTGGCCAGTCAAGTTGTCCAAGGTAACAATGGTTCAGAAGGCATTGCATAGGTGTATTTCTGACACGTTAGTTTCGTTATGTTTATGTTGTGCAGGTGGCACAAGGAACGTAAAGTGCCTGTCAGCAGCGCAGCAGCTCATACCATTTTGTGTACCCACAGAGGCCCTAAAGAGATCCTTCACAGCCTTTTCAAATCCAATTTTTTTTTTGTCCGAGGCTACAACATATGGTACATTAAGATTGTTAGATCTAAGCAATATAAATTACATATGTGTGTTCTATATTAGGAATACGCATGGAGCCAGTGGCCAGGAAGGACTTTGAGCGGCAGCGTGGTGTTACGGTGACAGAGGTGAGCCCGTCACTTGCGTTATCTGGAGAGCTAAGTACAGCCTATTTGGTGACAACAAATAAAATACATAATAGTTGGAATCATTTTCAACTATGCAATGTTTAATGTTACAGTACATGTTGTCTCATATCCTGCTGCATATTTTTGCAAGCAGCCTATCGGTGAACCGAGAACACATCAAAGTAGCTTGTCATCTTTAATGCTGATGTGACACAGCATTACAGTGGACCGGAAAGGCACGAGAGAGGCAAGCGCTTGCCTTCGTTGGGCCCTTCTGTCCAGTGTTGCGCTGTGCACCTCATCATGGATTACCAACTATCCCAGTCTCACACCTTGCTTCTTTTATACATCTTTATCAAACTGTACTAATGTTGTAAAACATATGTTTTATTAACCCTTTATTCTGTCACCATAAACACCCTGTGTATGTAATTTTCTTCATCTCGTCCCTTGTGTTCTCTGGAGCTGTTTTATTGCGGATATGAACCAACTATCCTAAATATACATCTTGACTATTAGGAAGCTCGAGGAAATGTTGACAATATTTAAATAAGTAATGGGCAAAGAAATGATGGGTGCAAAAATTTTTGTCTGCGTAACCCAAATGAGCAAAAAATGACATTTTAGGTGGGCCTGCTACTTCATCCGCAACAGCCATGGCATGTGGAAGCCCTGATGGAATTTTTTCTCTCTCTGGCGAGACATGCTTGCTGGAGATAGAGTACCCACACAAATGCACAGACAGAGGGATTTTTGATGATTCAGGGCACAGCATCGTTGACTATGTGCATCATTTTGATGGAAACGGCAAATTGGGCCAGTTGGTTGGGATTCATAGTAAGTTTGTTACAACGCAACACGAGACAAGGGCAAAAGAAGGTATAAAAAGCGTAGTATAAAGTGCCGTGTCGCCGTTTTATACCTTCTTTTGTCCTTGTCTTGTGTTGCACTGTAACAAACTTACTATAGATACTATCCACAGGTCCAGATTTTGATGTACTGCTTAATGCAAAGCAGTGTTCAAACAAGCAGAGCATGACCATGGTTATCTGTAGGGATGATGCCTGCCTTTAAGAAGCTATTCCAACTCTTGAACAGTTTTATTTGCAGTGGATTTTGCGTAAGGCAGCAAAGTTAGTCGCATGAATGATGCCTCACTCTAGAGCGATACTTCTATTTACTGAATGGGGTTTTTCAACGCTTGGTATACAAGTAGAATGCATTTCATTTTATTTAAAAGACATCAGACTTGCTTTTTTCGATTTAATTAAGGTAGTATATTTCGGGGTAGGGAGCTTGGGCGGGGATCAAATGCTGGAAGAGAAAGTATAGTATAAAGACTAGTGCAAGTGACTGCTGCATCCTGGCAGTTATACCATGCTGTATTTGGGTGAACATAATGTGAGACTGTTCAAAGTTTCAGGAGTCGGAACACGCCTCGCATTATATTCTGGTTCACAAAATGAATATAACAAATTTCTTTTTTTCTTGATTTTCCCTGGCACTTCAAGCTACAGTAAGCTAAACTACTAGGCACTGTAAGAGTTGAGGAGGACGTCGGGATTAAAACTAGAGGTTTATTTACATTATTTACAGTGAAAGGACCAAGAAATTAACAGTCATAAAGTCATTACGGGCCGGCAGCAACTCGGACGCTGTGGCCCGTGGCAAGAAGCTCGAAAGAGATGAATGAAGGAATGCTCCTTGGTCCCAAATTGTCCGAGTGCTTACTTCTCTCTGCGGTCTTGCCTTCCCTGTCTGCAACTACAGTGACAAAGGCGAATGGGGGAGGGGGATTGCTGCCAGGGCTTCACGGTGCATTACACCCGTCTTACCTCTTGGACCCACGTTGCCTGGAACAGTGCCAGGCTCTCGCTTCACTTTCGGGAAAAGTCAAGCAGTGAATAGCTCCAGATGCAGGGTACGAGGTGGGGGCCGCAAATTTGCTTGCACGTGCCGCGCCTCGGGAATGTGGTATACGTGCTTCTGCGCTCCTTAATTAGCTGTGGCGCAATTCGATGTGGTCTGGTGAACTCGAAGGAGGCTCAGGAAGAGGTCCCGTATCTAACAGCACCCCCGCAATCACTAATGTGCACGAAGCCATGTTTGATTGTGCTGCAGGCCTTTCTGCGGTGCTGCCTGTTCAATAACTTTTCTGGAATGGAGGACAAAGTAGCTCTTACCGACATAACTAAGATGTCAACAGTGATGCGTAAATTGTGGCTGCGCTCGTCCTTTCACTGTATTTTGCCACGACAGTTCATAGTAACAATAAGTAATGGCCCCAGCGGGCACCCTATTTTGTACGTCGTTTCCTGTTTTGCCGCTGTCATCACTTGCCATTATATGTGTAATTTGTTCTTCTTTTTTTTTTCCCGAGAGACAAAAAGTCCTCCCTCATGTGATTTACATGTAAATATAGTACACCGTACGGCATAAGCGTTTTGGTGCTATCAGTGAATCAGACACATGACTTTGTGCTTAGCAGCAGCACACCATAACCACTCCAGCAAAACACCACGAGTAGAGATATATTTATACAAGCGCTCTGCAGCGAACTGCAACACAGCCAAAATGGTGGGAAAACCAGCATTACAATTCTCGTTCTCTTCCAAGGGCCAGCATAGAAACGTAGGTGGCAGAGAATTGGAGCACTGCGAAGCCAGGCGAACTCTTAGCCAAAGTAGGGCGATAAAGTAGGTCGTGGCCAACACATAACAATTAGGACTAAAGGTTTAATAGTTAGGGCTAAAAGTGTTTTTTTTCTTTGTCCTTTTTTTCTTTTTTTTCCCTTTTCCCCTGGTCATTGGTTTGGTTATTTTACTAGCGCTCTTTATTCTTGTAGAGATTCCCAGTGGTCTTTACTATAGATAATTTTTTTCCTCGCTTTTACACTGTTCAATAACAGTAGGACAAGAGAATTCATGGGACGGCCGGCTAGAAAAGCCAAGGAGGAAGGCGGGGATCTCGTCCAGTGTGAGAGATGTGAACAATGGTGTTATTTGGATGAAACGACATTCAAAACCGTGGCGGAGGCGGAAGGGAACGGCTTTGTGTGCAGGCTGTGTAAAGTGATTGAGAATTTGGAGAAGCAGCTAAAGAGTGAAATGGCGAGGACAAACAAGGAACTCAAGTAAGAAAAAACGAAACGCGCAGAGTTTGAGGAAAGGGTCGAGAGGGAGTGGGCCTCGAGAATTGAGGCTGTAGAGCAGAAATGGAGTGAGGAGCGAGAGAAACGGCAGCAATTGGAAAAACAATTGAAAGAGATGAGAGAGAGAGAAGCTGAGAGGGAGGCACAGCAGGAATTGAAGGAAAAGGAAGCGGGAGGATCACCGAGAGGAACAGAATGGGGGGCGGACACGTTAACATGGGGACCGCGGGAGACACAGGTACAGAGGGACGAGACGACAGGAGGCAGAGAAGGCGAGAAGGCAAGGAAGACCCAGCCGACAGAGACAGGAGGGAGGCAAGATTCGCTTGAAGACAGAAAGGTCTGGGTCGTTGAAAGCTCCAACGTATCGCGAATGCAAACAGCACTGCTCAGAACAGTGCAGTATGACAGCAGGGTGAAGGTCGAAAGCATGCCGGGGGCTCGATTCAAAGCTGTGGCGGAGAGAGCCAAAAACAAACTGAATGAAAACAGAGAGGGAAGAAACCTCGTCATTTTGCACGCTGGTGTGAATGACGTCCTGCAGAATAGGGGGCAAATGCTGGGCAGACAGATTCGAGAGGGAGTGACTCTTTGCACTTCACCTCATCACGGGCGTCATGCGATACCCAAGGCTGCGGTTATATTGGAAGCTGGAAATGAAGACTAGGCTGGCTGCATCTACCGAGCTCTCACGCAACCGCTTTGAAAAGCTTTGAAACAATCTCCACATTGTTGACGTGTCTCGGCCTGACCCTGATGACCGCCTCTGGAAGGTAAGACCTCTTCTTGATAAATTCGAAGAAAGGTGTCAGGCACTGCATGTGGAGGAGCGATTGTGTATCGACGAACAAATTGTTCCCTTCAAAGGAAAGCTGGATATCAAACAGTACATGAAAGGGAAACCACACCCCTGGGGTATAAAAATCTTCATGCTTTGTGGAGAGTCTGGCATCATGTATTCTTTGCTGCCGTATCAGGGGTCAACGACACGGTTAGAAGAAAGTCTCAAGCAACAGTATGGTGTGACAGGTGCTATAGTGTCACAGCTGGCTTATCGAATACCCTGCGACAAGGGACACAAGCTATATTTTGACAATTATTTTACATCGCTACCTCTTCTGCGCGCGCTGCTACACAAGAAAATATTTGCGGCAGGAACTATTCGAACGAACCGGTGTGAAAAATGCTCATTGGAGTCGGAGAAAATTCTAAAGAAAAAAGGCCGCGGAACTTCTGCTTCCATGGTCAGCAAGGACGGAAAAGTAGCTATCACGCGATGGTATGACAACAAAGCTGTGACCATGGCATCGAACTTTGTGGCCATTGATAACGAGGACACCGCCAAGCAGTGGAGCAAGACAGATAAGTGCTACATTGAAGTGAAACGCCCAGCTGTTGTAAGGATGTACAACAGCAGCATGGGTGGAGTCGATAAAACCGACTTCCTTGTAGTGCTCTACCGTACAAAGATTCGGTCGCGAAAGTGGACGCTGAGGATGATATTTCACGTTATCAATGCCTCGGTTGTGAACGCATGGCTGGAGTATAGAAGTGATGCGGCTGCACGTTGGCTGATCCCTGCCAAGCAACTGGACTTACTCGACTTCATCCTCCATATTAGTGAAGCACTTGCACGAGCCGACAGCCTGCCAAAGATGCAAAAGCGAGGAAGGCCGTCACTCTTCCCTCTGGTGACTTCAAAAAAAGCAAGATATGCTGAAAATCGGCCTGTACAAGACGTAAGGTTTGTTAATGTGGGACACTGGCCTCTTCGTACCGACAGCAGGGAACAGCATTGTAAGCTCGAGGGATGTACAGGATAAACCCGTATCATGTGCGAAAAATGCAACGTCCACCTGTGTCTTGCCAAGGCTCAAAACTGCTTCAGAGGCTTCCCCATGAACAATTACTGATGTTTGTGTTTGCCATGACTGTGTTTTCCACCTCTGAATAAATTAGCTTTTCACTGCCTTTCGCAACCACTGAGCCCTGATGTGCGGTTTTGACGACATGATTGTCAACCGGTAAATAAGAACACAAATGACCTATTTTTTCCTCAGGCATGATTCTAGAGTCCTTATGGTGCAAAATATGCAAAGCAAAAAAATATATGAAAATAATAGAAAATCCAGGCTGAAAGGGTTAAAATAGCAAAATTCACGATTGCCATCACAACAGCTTCTGACTACTGGAAGCAAGCCTATAAAGCAGGTATATTTTTAGTGACTTGCAGCGACTTACAGCATGGCCTAGTCAAGAACCATGGATGCCCGAGATATCAGACTACATAAAGGCTCTATGCAACTTGATTAAGCGTTGCAGGGCTATTAGGTTCATATTGTACAGAGAAATATTAGGGATTATTTGTGTTGTTTACTTGCTTCTACCTGTCCTCATATTCATTTCACAGCAAAGCTTTATCATCTGTACTTCATGTAAGCCTTCTGTGATACAAGTCACCATGGTCAGGGATGCGTGGTGCTAGTTTTTTTTTTTTCTTCTTCAGTGGTTGCATTTCTACTGAAACTAATATTTCTTCGTCTTTATGCTGTTGCTTCTAGGTATCTGTACGGCTAGTCCGAGAGGCATTTCTCCGTGACAACAACGTGAAGACACTGAAGGTGATGCCTGGTTTGACAGAGGCACACCTTGATCCGAACTCATTTGCATTTCAACTTTTCGGATCAAATGTCTTGAGAGGAATAATGTTCTACAAGAATGATATTGAGAGAAAATGTGGCAGCATCACTACAACTC
Source organism: Dermacentor albipictus (assembly GCF_038994185.2). Classification (NCBI taxonomy): domain Eukaryota; kingdom Metazoa; phylum Arthropoda; class Arachnida; order Ixodida; family Ixodidae; genus Dermacentor; species Dermacentor albipictus. Next base: position 70,573,578 of record NC_091822.1, on the reverse strand, counting down.
AGGAGTTCTTTGTGTAAGTAGGCGTTTAGAAGTTTTTCTACATATTTGACAGCATAGTTCAATGGTTTACATTTTTGCTGTTTGCTTTTGCAGAAGGACTGAAAAGTCGATTAGTCTCATGACGTCCCGGTAGGCAGCTCAGACACTGAGGCCAAATTTTGCAGATGCTGCCACCCACCCTTGTAGACTTCCTGGATTATTTAAAGAGATGGGAAGCATGTGAGGGTGGTTTTGTTAGTGAATCGACATCAACGGGACTCAGACTCACTATCATGAGTACACTTTCGCTGTTGCAGTACCTGACTCGGAATATTGGGTTCAAATACATGATGACGTCACGGCTTAGCACTGACCCTCTAGAAAACCTCTTTGGCATTGTTCGTCAGTCAAGTGGCTGCAATGCCTATCCCTCACCAGAGCAGTTCTTGATTACAGTTAATTGCCTTTCCTTTTATAACCTAGCCAGAAGCGTTGATGGCGCTAATGCTGAGCCTTACAATGTTAGTGCACTGCTTTGTGTTGATGACCGGGAATGATCACATCCTGGGCCAAAAAGGATTGATGAGATGCTTGTTCAAGGCAAACTCGAGGAAGCAGAAATTTCTTTAAAAACAATCCCTCGCAGCAGTGCTCAACACTTCTCACTTTCGATTGAGAGAAGCGATGCACGATTTATATACTACACTGCTGGATATGTTGTACGAAAATGCGTGCTCAGCCTCAACTGTGCATCGTGTAAGAAGATACTACTAATTGAGCCAGGAGCAGCAGCTTCTGACCACCTCCCCTCTAGCTTTACTGAGAAATGCGACTGGGGTAGACTGTTGTACCCATCAAAAGTGCTGTACAACTCCATGCTTGCACTCGAAAATATATTCATTAAATGTTTTAGTGTAACAGAGCTGCATGCCAACAGCATGTGATGTTGCGTCGCAAGTTAAAGCAAACTTTTTGAGCTCCAACAGTGTTGGTTGCGATCAGCACAGGGAACAAGTGAGTGTAAAAATTGTTTCATTTTACACACTCACGCACTTCCACTTCCTTGTTAAGGGCCTGAATAGCTCAAATGCCACAAAACGGCAGCAAGCTAAACATTTTAAGCTCAGCAGGAGCACGTGAACTGTAGTTCCTCAGTACTCTTTTCCTTTAGTGCTGTATATTTGAATTAAATAAATGCTGTTCTGTGTGTGGTAAAAGGTTCCTCGTTTTTTTTTTTTTTTCCGAAGTCTCCGCAGAGCCCTACTTGTAAACAATATATGTAGTGTTGCATGCTTTCTTTCTTTCAGGCGTCCATAGAATTAGCATTAAATCGACTTCATAAAACACATTCGATGCGCACACCAGAACGCCACTTGAGTGGGAGCATGCGGGAGTGCAGAAGATGACCAATGTGAAAGATACTGCAGTGCCAGCTAGGCGTGCCTGGGATTATAGATTCACAACGGCTCCAGTCCTCACCCCACTACACCTAATCTAGTACCCTATACCTTCACCATGAGGGGAGAAGCTTTTCGGCAGCATTTCCGGATGACAAGAGTGCCATCTGGCTGCTCTGCAGTGAGCTAGCCCACTTGCTGGAACCACTGATCGCTGGGGGTCTGAGCGTTGAGGACCAAGTTCTCTGTATCCTCAGGTTCTTTGCAACAGGCAGCTTCCAGTCATCAGTCAGCAGTGAGGCGACCATTGACATGTCCCAGCCGTCTGTAATCCGCTACATCGTGAAAGCCGTGCGGGCCATTGTTGTGGCTGAGAAGGAGCAAGGATGGGTGGCCTTCCCACGCACCGGCAGTGAGCGAGCTGCAATTAAGCAGGGGTTCTTGCAGCATGACAGGCTTGGCGGAGTGATTGGGTGTGTGGATGGCACATTCATCGCCATCGTCGCCCTGAAGCTGCCTCTGCGCAGAAGGCAACGTACTGGTGCCGGGAGGGCTATTACGCCCTCACTGCAATGGTGGTAAGGTTTAAACGAAATTGCATGTAATGGAGCGACAATTATTGGACAGTCACTGGCATCACCATCACACTGTTGTCTGCAATGTGTTTCAGGTGTGTGACTCGGACTTGAAGGTCCTTTAGGTTATCCCGCGGTTTGCTGGGTCATGTCACGACGTGCACGTGTGGCGGTACGCGTCGCTTCGCTGGCGCATTGTCAGCGGCCACATTGCCATCCAAGACGGCAAGTGCCTTCTCGGTGAGTAGTAACGATGTTGCTCTCAAGAGAAAACTGTACTCGATGCGTGTGTATGATGTCCAATATTGTGTAAGATGTCAGAAATACTATGACTGCTATCTTTATATGTGCAGGCGACAGTGCCTACCCTAGAGAGCTGTGGCTCTTGACACCTGCACCCGGCCACCCTGCCCTCCACACATCGGAAGGGCGCTACAACGCTGCGCACACTTCCGCAAGGTGAGCGGTGGAGCGCTGCATCGGCGTCATGAAGAGCCGCTTCTGATGTCTGCAGTGACACTGCACCTTACATTACGGCCTCAAAAAGGCAGCTACAATTGGGGCAGCGTGTGCAGCACTGCACAATCTGTGCATTGACGCAGATGTGTCGCGTACAGGCGGTGTGTACTCTGAAGGAGACGAAAACGACGGCAACCGTCTGCACACCTGAAGTAGCTCAGGATCACAGAGTGAAGCACCTCGGGCCAGGCGGGCACTATATTTGCGCGGGACGGCAGCATGTGCAAGGCAAATTGCAATACTCTCGATTGCTCGTAATCGGCACTTACAGTATGTACAGAGAGCAGTTTGCCATGCACATCACCTGCAATGGTGGGCTGTAGCAGTTTTCCCAGCAGCAGTGGATTACACATGCAGGCATTGCCACTCCTGGCATGTGCTTCAACAATGTAGGCTGCCCTCCCTTGAGGCTGCCGTACACTAACACTTGCCCTTCTCCACTGGTAGTGTCGGTTTTGTGCCAGACACTGCAATGTGCTGGCACTAGTCACGTTGGGCTAGAAGCGTAAGTTCTTTCATGCCAGACACTGCCATCTGCTGACATTAGTCCTTCTGCGCTGGAAGCGTGCGTCGTTTTGCGGCAGCAGCTGCCTCCTCTTGCTGCTTCCATGTGCTGACACCTGCCGCTGCCTCCTTGCGCCCGAGAAGTGTGCGTGGCTATGTGCCAGACGCTCTCACGTGCTGACACTTGCTCCTTCTGTGCTGGGTTCATTTGTGGTTTTGTTGCTGCCTCCCCTTGCTGCTCCCATGTGCACACACCTGTTCGCTCGTGATGTACTACGTAAGCGTATGCCACCGCGCATCATGCCTAATGCTCACTTCTCATTTTTTTTGTTCGGCATCTTCATTTACAGCTGTCGAACGCGTCTTGAACGATTCTGAAGGGGACATGAACTACGAGCCGTTACGGCGCCCTTGGTGAATGTAAACACTGCACAGCGGTGGTGTTTTACATCAACCTGCACGAGGACGTGTCGCGTACGAGCAGCCCGCAGTCATGGGGGAAACTATCGACTAAGCCCGACCAGGATGACAAAGTGCCACTTAGAAGGCTGTTTGGAGGTAGGATGCTCACGCTTTTTGTTCGATGTGCTTTCGCTATATTATGTAGCCTTTTTATCCTAGCTTGCGTTATGTGTGCACGGCGAATTTTTTCTGTGCAGTGTACACGTGAATAGAAACAGTGGAATTTTTCGTTAATGCATTATAGCAATCCAAATTTAGGAAAAAGAACTCTTAATTACTCATGCAGTGTTCACTGCTATATACACGCACATAATGGCTACTTATTATTTCACAAAGTGCAATTACAGCATGCCTTTAGAATTTTCTTGCTTGAACCAAAGATGGGTCGCTTACGAGGGAAAGTGTATCCGTTCAACTGTGCAACCTGACCTAACCAAGTAAGCAGTGTTTTTCTTCCCGCTTCTCTCGAAATCTACTCCAGTGCGAAGTCAAATCGTTCTTTCTGTGTATAATTTTAATGCCCTATGCTCTTTCACGTCCTCCTATTTGCAGATAACAACAGTCCTTCGTGGGAAACAAGCAGCCTGCAGAGCTGCCACCTACCTATGTTATCCAACATTTCGGGGGCATTGAATCCCTTTTACAACCGCAATTAAGGAGATGGGGAAAAGTGAGGCGGAGATCAGACATGGCGAAATTCTTCATGGAATTTTTGAAAAAGATAGAAGAACATTGCTGAGGCAAAAGCTTAGCATACTGCTTAAGTCACCACACAGACCACTTCACATGCTGGACGTGTTAGGTGACTTCCCTAAAGTAACCATAGCCCCAAGGATCCATCTACAAAGGCTGACACCAGAGGAGAGGGCTTTTTACAACAGTTTTGTTGTATGCGAGTTTTTTAATGAGCTATGCGTGCTGACTTCTGGCCAGTCAAGTTGTCGAAGGTAACAATGGTTCAGAAAGCATTGCACAGGTATATTTCTGACATGTCAGTTTCGTTATATTTATGTTATGTATATATACATCTATGCAGGTGGCACAAGGAACGTAAAGTGCGCATCAGCAGCACAGCAGCTCATACCATTTTGCGTACCCGCAGAGGCCCTAAAGAGATCCTTAACAGCCTTTTCAAGTCCAATTTTCTTTTCACCCAATTTTTTTTCGCTGGCCCAAGTGGCGAACAGGGCGTGTTGCAGACAACATCTGCACGCTGCATGGCGCACAGAATGCATTTCGCCAAACCTGGAGCAGACAAAATCTAATGTGATGTTCTTGTGTATTGCATTAAATGAAATAGGTTACTCAAATAACAACATTTCAATCTTTTAAAGTCAATTTAATGGCTTCTTAAATAAATGTTTGCTGCTTCCACGAAAACGAGCTAGCAGACATACAGCAAAGCAGCTAGCAGTCTGACCGTTGTGTGCTGGTGCGTGAGGTTTGAGGCTTTGCCTTTTGTTTTAACAACTGTGCCAATTTACACTTCATGCTGAGTCTGTGTCTCGTCATCACGAAACACTCACCATGCGTCGCTGCTGCGTGCTGCACTGTAAATCAAGCCAGAGAAGGAAAGTACCTGGTGTATCTTTTCACGAACTTCCAGCTAACAGCGATTTGCGTGAACGGTGGCTGGCGGCTCTTTCAAGAGAGAATGGGACCCCAAACTTTACATCAAACCATACTGTCGTGTGCAGTTTACATTTTTGAAAGGTAGATTTCCAGGAGAACTGCAGAATAAGGCGGCTTAAACCACATGCCGTACCCAGTTTCTTCAGAGACCAGACACTTTGTACGGAAGGTGCTGAAGCTGTGCCAACTGCAGGCGTGAAGAAACGTAAAAGAAAGCCGTCACTGACCAATGCATCCACATACACCCATGGTTGCGCGCTGCCCTCAGCTGTGGGCAGAGCAATGTCCTGAGTACACGACTCATTATTATTGAACGCCAACTCCGAAAACAGACAAGTTGGAGCCCATAACGAATGTCATACCCAAGCTGACGATTTCTTAACAAGCTCCACTAAAAAAAGCTTGCAGTCATTTATCGCTTCAAGACGGAAATCACGTACTGCAACCAGCAAAGTCGCCACGAACGAGGATCCTGCACAAGAAAACGAACACTTCACTTGCATTGCTTCGCCAACCAGCCCTCCGACACCCTCTGAAACACTTGCACTTCCTTCCGAATCCGTCATATATGAGCCTACGCAATGTCATGGAGCGCTTACAGAAGTAACTGGGCCAGGCTTTGCAGATGCCAAGGAAAAAGGAACATCGAGAGCATTTACCAAGAGATCATGCAAGCTTTCTTTTTGTCGAGCGCAAATGGTATCGACGAAGAGAACGCAAGTTAAAAGAAAAAAATGAAAGGCTAAGCAGAACTGCTGATGCCTACAAGGAAGAACTTCGGAGGCTCAAGGAGGAGTGCTACGTCAGTGAATCTTTAGACGTCGTGGCTGACGCGGGAGAGGGCATCCCAAAAGCAACTTTGCTGGTGGACCAGGTAAAAAATTACAAAAGAAAAAAAGTTGCAGTGGTCAGAGACCACACTCAGGCACTGCATTGTAATGCGGCACCTGTCCACAAAAGCGTACGAGTATATAAGGAGCGAAAAACTCCTCGCATTTCTTTGCAGAACAACACTGCAAAAGTACATCGGCACAACATCAGGTGAAGTTGGTTTTAGCGAGCTGGTGCGTTGCCGACTTGAAATGGAGATCCAAGCACTGGACACACCACGGCCCAAGGTATGCGGACTTATCGTCGATGAGATGAGGATACAAGAAAAGTTGATATACCATAAACAAAGGGATGCTTTTGTCGGTGATGTTGATCTGTGCCCTGACCTTGGGCACCTGGTTCCTACACCAGTAAATCAGAATTTGGCAAATTCACTTCTGTGTTTTCTGCTTTATGGCCTGCACGCAAGGTTTAAAATTCCCATTGGTTATTTTTTCACCAGATGTTGCACCGGAGTGCAGCTCGCCGAGATCATACGCCACATCGTCAAAAAGGCAGCAGATGTAGGCTTTGACATCATCCGCGTCGTCACTGACAACCACAAAGTCAATGTGGCAGCAATGGACAATTTGTGCAGAGGAGAAGCAGACATATGGGCACCACATCCTGCCGATCCATCGAAAGACATCTTTTTGGCCTTTGACCAAAGCCATATTATGAAAAATATCAGGTCGCCATTTTTGGCAAAGGATTTTGGAGCAAAGAAGGAGGTGACAGCAAAGTACGTGAAGACTTTGTACAAGATGCAGAAGCACTCAATTGTACGACCAATCAGGCTTCTCACACGGAAACACGTGTATCCCACCCACATAGAAAAAATGAATGTGAAGAAAGCTGTGCAGCTGTTTTCACCTGCAGTCACAGCAGCACTGAAGTATCTGAAAGATCAGGCAGGTCATAGTTCTGATTTGGAGTTTACGTTGGCGGAGCCGACTATCGGGTTCATGGAGGCTATTCACAAGTGGTTCGCCTGCATGGATGTGAGCAACCTCCAGCAACACATTCACTGCAACGATGAAAATGCCCACCAGTTTGACGAAATCGAACACCCGAGGCTCCAGTAGCTTGAAAATGATTTTCTCAACTACGTTGAAGTGTTGAAAACTGAGAGCCTTGCACAAAACTTCCTCAGCAACGAAACGCATCATGCGCTCGTATTGAGCACCAACTCGAATGTGCAGTGCATTCGCCACCTGCTGACTGAAAAGGAGTTCAAGTTCGTGCTCACACACAACTTTTCGAGCGACCCTATTGAGTCTCTGTTTGGATTTCTGCGGCGTGGCTCCGGCTGCAATGACACATTGGATGTGAAGAGCGCTGCTAACGGATTAGAGTAAATGATCAAGACCGGCATCGTTGCTGCTTCCAACCAAAGCAATGTCAGAAGCTCAGCCATGTTCGCACCACAAAAGCTTCTGCGATCACACCAGAGCTCCGCCAACCTCAGCAGCAGCACAAAAACAATCTTGGACACATCTGTGCAGATGCTAAAGGAGCACTGTTCATCACAAGCACCATGTGCACCAAATCCAGACAACGCCAGCCTTGCAATGGTGGGTGGATTCATTGTAAGGGCGGCAAGTAAGAACATTCCCTGCGCTAACTGTGTTGCACTGCTGCAAGGACCAAAAGCCAGCACCCCTCTCCTCGGACTTATCACATACCAAAACCGCGGTGGCCTATTCTACCCAAGTCACGAACTTGTGAAAATTTTTGTAGGGCTCCGAAAATTTGTCGACAGTGTTCTTCCGCACAGAAAATGCATAACTAAACCACTGGAGGTCTGCGTGGAAAAAAGTGTAGAGGTTCTCATGGGTCTACCGATCCTGAGCTGTGGAAACACGAACAGCGATCACCGCAAGAGACTTCTGGTACTAATAACCAAGAAATTCATGAAGCCACTTCTCACCACTTAGGCGCTGAAAACTACTGACAGGAATGCTGTTGTCAAGATGCTGCAGCGAAAGTCATTATCGCGAAAAGTGTTGAAGTTGTAGGTGTCATGCGTTAAACTTACGATATTCATGCGCGGATCCAAGGTGGATGTCCGCATGTCCTGTTTCCCACCCTTAAAACTTGCATGCACAGCGCCGGCGTACGGCACGTGGCAAACGCATGTCTTCAAGTCTTCCCAGCTGCTACTGTTTTTTTTACCGGAGCAACAAGAAAGGGTCAATAATCGTTTAAAACAACCTGCAAGCGTGTATAAGACCCATCGCTGTTGTCGTTATTCACCATATCAAAATCACAACCCTATGAAAAAAAAAACACAGGATCCGCACCTGGCGATATGCCCTGCGTCTCAAGTGAACTTTAGGAGAGTTTGCTGTTGGCTATGTGGTACATGATTCTGAAAGCAAAAACACTGCAAGGAACAGGACGGGAAAGTGACACAAGCACAACGCTGACCTACAATTTTGTGTCTGTGTGCGCCAACCTTATGTCTCGAGAGCAATGGCGTAGACTTTCGGACGTTCTCTAAGACTTGTACATAGAAATGATGAGCGTTCGCTACAACTCCAGCAAGTGGATCTGAGAAGTAATCACCTTGCTTTACGTTCTGTGCAATCTCTGCAAACCTGTTGGGTGCGCACCTGGCATACCCTGTTAATGCGCCAGATATATATATTACTGTGATGCCTGTGCCTTTGCAATGCAATTTGGACACTATAGTCCCACCGTGTGCAGGGAACTGAACTCGTCTTCAAGGACTCAAGTGCCTGGCGGACAAGGTGACTCGTCAACTCCTTTGACTACATCGAGACGCTTATTTGTTATTGGTGGAAGTGCCAGTAAACTCGTATGTGTGTGCCTCGTCCAGGAAAAGCATCTCTCAGCGAAGCACTCAGGGTTGTCTTGTAGTGCACAACAACACGCATTCGTCCATTTGTGCATCTATGAATAGAACCAAAAGACGAAGCTTTCCAGTGCAAGGACTCCACCAAGTGTTCAGCTCTATGTGAACATAGTGTCCGAGGCTGCTGTAAAAACGTAAGCATCATTTGCACATCCTATGTATGAGTGAACTAATGTCTTTTATATACCCAGCGCTATAAATATAGGGGTCGAATCCAACTGATTAGCTTAAACTTTCGTAGAATTGCAAAGGAGGTCGAGCAAAAAACACAAGAAAGAATGTGATGCTCATTGTGGAGTTTATATATAATACCAAGCTTTTCACTGAACGCGTAACAACAGCAATATTTTTAGTTTCGTGCGACATAGTGCCGAGTATGATGCTCTCCCGGAGTTATGGCCATGCTGTTGATATCAGTTACCTCGTCTATTGACGCGAACTGAAATTGATATCCCCGAAAGTGGTTGAAGACTTGCGTACGAATTCCTCTCAAGCAGACGCTCTTACCGAGCGCGCACCGGGCCGCCGGTCTTGAAGTCGTCACTTCCGCCGCCACCGAAAGTGGGTCCGCTGCGAGCACCGCCTTTCGGTGACTGATTAAAACTCTCATTTATTGACACTTTCATTTATACCATTGATGGCGTGCATGAATGATGGCTGTCACCATCAAACTACACAAAATGATTCTTCATCACTAAAGTGAATCAATCTCAGTATCTCCTATAGTTATTAAATTATAGTTAGTGAATAGCTGTCTGAATTACATTTCATTTCATATCTATGACGCTATTCTGCATGAAAATTCGAGAACATCGCAGTGAGCGCATCACTAGCGATGACTAAAAACTCGGCGGTATCAGCTGGCAATAGTAACGCAAAAGTGCTCATCGTGCTACAGCTTCATTGTTACTACTGACGGCACTCACGAGGAAAAGCTGCCTCAGGGATAGTAAAATAGGTGAATAATATTCACCAGTGACTGAAGTATACAAGTTTATAGTAGGCATAGTGAGTCACTCGTTTCATCGTATTTCATTGGATGTATATGACGTTATGTTGTGCAAAACGCCAATAACCTCGAACTGCGCATTGTATTTCACTTGTGATCACTAGTGACTCGACCATATCAGTTATGCAATTTAATGGTATTCATGACTGTTTTAGCGGTACCAATGACAAGGTCATTGAGTGGAGGCTGCAGATATCGCAGTAGAAAAGTGAATCGTATTCGCTAGCGACCGAAGCCTCCCGGCGAGGGCCTAGTGATTATAATCAAATCAACCTTTATTGTTTCGTTTGATAGCCATGACCAAATCGCATGTGTACCATTAACTCGACATGCTCATGCTGACGTTTCCTCTCAATTAATTTGGAGAATGTTCATCTTCTGTGTCGCTCTCCTAACAAAGTAGAAAATAAAAGAAATTGGCTGGGGCTTAGCTAAGGTTAAGCCTAAATATCTCGAAGCGAAAAGGTTCGGTGATGCTTATGGTTTAGATTATGGTTATGCTTTATGATTTAGCCTATGGATGCTTACGGTTTAGCTTATGGTTATGCTTTATGATTTAGCCGATGGATATGCTTACGGTTTAACTTATGGATATGCTTATGGTTTAAGTTATGAATATGCTTACGGTTTAGCTTATGGTTATGCTTTATGATTTAGCCTATGGTTATGCTTATGGTTTGACTTATGAATATGCCTTGGTTAGCTTATGGTTATGCTATACGTGTGCCTTGTGTAGTAATGAAAATTGCTTATCAATGATATATACCGTAACTTATGCAGGATTATTAAACTTCTTTATTCATCATTGTTGGGCACATTGTCTTGCAATTTCTGTACAGCCATAAACACAGCTCTCTGTATCGGTAGTATCACTCTCTTCTCCTTCCATGTTGGATGAGCAGCAAACAGTTATATAGTCGGTCTCTGCGATAAACACGCGCTTGCGGCTAACGTCAAACGATGACGCATAGCGCGCGGCAGTGGCCACCTGCACGGACTCCGAACACGCTTACGGAGCCAATTCCGACATATGTCAGATGCCACGTTAAGATGTCACGTTAGCTTGGTGTAATGTCTAGTACACGAAGTTGAGCACTTTCTACTTTTTTATTTGACTGTGAAACATGCCTGCGTTATGCTTTAGAACTTATAATTTTAGCTGTTTGCGTGAGCTATTTCCATCAGGACTATGGAACTGCATGCTTGCTATGCCCGAACTTGCATGACAGCTAACGTATCGTGGCCGCTCGCGGCAATGATAATGCAAGCTGTTCACGGGGGCAGAAAGAGTTGAACAGAAAGGGAATCGAAGGGGCACTCAATAAAACCTCGTCCCTTGTCTAGCGTCTTGGCGGGTCTCCATTGTTTTTATGCCAGGTTGAATTTGGACTTGTAGGCTCTGTTCTAATGCAGGACAAAGGTTGAAGTGCTAAACTAACTGATGAAGCGATCTTGATAAACATTCGTGCATGTGAAAGAATTTGTTTTATTTCTGGTATAGTGTGTAATGCTAAAATGTCGGTAATGAGCAATTTAACCTTATTTTCCTTTAGGTTAGCGTAAATTGCATTTTTTAGTAGAAATGGGAAATTGTCTTTTTTTTTTGTGCAGGCCGCTTCACCAAGTTCAATCAGGACATTCTTCTCAAGACTGACCAAAATTGTGACAAAATATCACTGTGGTGCCGTCAAGCAAATGAAGCAACTGGCTTTTGTGTTTTGTGCGACAGCAGCATTAACTGCAGGCAGCACGGCGTAACGGCTATAAGGCGGCATGCCACCATGCCACGGCGAAATACCAAATGATTGGAAAACTAGTAAAGTAACCCCAGTATTTAAGGCAGGCAATCGATCCCATCCTTCTAATTACCGCCCAATTTCATTAACATCTATTCCATGCAAGCTGCTGGAGCACATTTTATATTCGCAGATCGCATCACACCTCGACAATAACGCTTTCTTCTATGAAAAACAGCACGGTTTTAGATCCGGCCATTCATGCGAGTCCCAGCTTTTCGAATTCACCACAGACCTTCACTTAAACTTGGATTCTTCTTTTCAAACTGACGTCATTTACCTAGACTTCTCCAAAGCCTTCGATCGCGTTCCACATCGTCGTTTAATGGCAAAACTGTCCTGCCTCCACATTAACCCTTTAATTTTGTCATGGATTGACTGCTTTCTCCGCGAACGCTCACAATATACAGTAATAGGGAACCACAGATCGCAAAATACTACAGTCATCTCTGGTGTCCCCCAGGGATCAGTGCTGGGACCACTCCTTTTTCTGATATTTATAAATGATCTTCCTAATGCCATATCATCTTGTATCCGCCTCTTCGCAGACGATTGTGTCCTTTACCGCCGCATATCTACTCCCGATGATCAGGCTCTGCTTCAACGCGACTTAAATCTCATAGAAACCTGGTGTGCGACATGGCTTATGCAACTGAATATTTCCAAATGTAAGTTCATGCATGTATCAAGAAAGCGAAATAACCTCAGCTATCCGTATTCATTAAATTCTACACCACTCTCTGAAACAGAATCATACAGGTATCTCGGAATCATCGTGAAGAACAAACTAACATGGTCTGAACACATTTCAAAACTTTGTACAGATGCTTCTAAGTTACTTGGGTTTATCAGACGATCCCTCGCTTTTTCACCCCGTTCTGTCCGTCAACTCGCCTACGTAACATTCATCCGTTCGAAACTCGAATATGCCTCGGCGATCTGGAATCCCCATCAGAACTATCTAATCGATCAGCTTGAAGCCATCCAAAATCGCGCAGCCCGTTTTATCACATCGCAGTATGACAGACGACACAGTATAACTCTTATCAAGGCATCCCTTGATCTTCAACCCCTGGCACTTCAGCGTAAAATTTCACAACTTTGCCTACTTCACAAATTATACTATACCTTCCCACAGCTAAGAAATTCTGTATTACACCCGCCGCTTCGCACCTCACGCCGTCTTTTCAACTCCTTAAGTTTGCAGCGCATACATGGCTCCACAAACTCATTTAATAAATCTTTTTTACCTAGCTCCATTACATTGTGGAATGACTTACCCGATTCCATAGTTACTGAAATAGAACCTAATAAATTCAGGCACTTATTAACAACACATTTCAAGAGCTGAGTTATTTTGCCGTGTTTTTGAATATGTATGCGTGTTTTGTTTTGTTTCCAAGTTGTTCTTTCCAAGTTGCTTTTTTGTTTTGTTTCCAAGTTGTTTGTATCCAAGTTGTTGATGCTACTAAATGATGTTAATGTTGAACATGTATCCTGCACTCTGTATTGCTTTTTGTTGTTACCGACCATTGTATATGTAACGACTGCTCCCCCCCCTTATGTAATGCCCTAATCCAAGGGCCTTTAAGGGTAAATAAATGATGATGATGATGATAAAGCGCCACGTTGACTCAGCCAGTCAGCACAGAGATACTTCAAGTGCCCTACAAAGACCGAAGACTACTCAGCCAACTCTGGAATTAGCAAGCCAACAAAACATTTCACTGAATGGCCAAATGACACACGCAGAGACACTTTTTGTCCTTGGTATGACACTAAAGGACATTCCATATTCGTGGGCAGACACAGCAACTGACTTGCATCCAAAAATGTTTCCGGATTTAGAAATAGCCAAGAAATTTTTCTGCAAGAGGTCCAAAACCTCTTAAATTGTTTCTGACGGCCTGGGTTCATACTTCAAGAAGCTTGTGGCCGACGAGCTCAACAAGGCAGATGTGTTTTATTCTAATGCCATAGATGAAACCCCTATTCCAGAGCAAAGGTGCCAGCAGCTTGATGTGGTGGTTAGATATTTCTCTGACAAAGCGCAGCAGCTAGTAGTGAGCACCTGCAGTCATACCGGCTGGGCTCCGCAACAGCAGAAATTTTGGCAGGCGGGATCCAGGAAGCAATGATGGACCTTCCGCAGAAGAACTTCATTTGCTTTTTTTACCGATGGTCCAAATGTAATGAAAAGCTTGAAGAAGAAAATGCAAGAGGCTTACCCGAATATCATCGACTTAGGAGAGTGCTGCCTGCACAAAGTGCACAACTCATTTGCTCGAGGATTTAGTGCCTTCAGGTTGAACATCGAGGGGGCTGTGATAGATGTTTATTACTTTTTTAAGAATTCAGCTGTGCAGAGCGCAGCAATTAAAGCGAAACAAGTGACACTTGGTCTTCCCGAAACTGTATTTTTGCACCATGTGAGCTCAAGGTGGCTCACTTTGGGGCCTGCTTTTGATCGCTTGATAGAGCAGTATCCTGCTGTGAAGAAAGTCATGTTGTCAGACACATCCTGTCGCACAGGAGGCCAGTTGCATGAACAACTGTGGAAGGCGTTCTCTGACAAGACCTTCTATGCCAAGCTCCTCTTCATTAACCTCTTATGACCTGTTGTCGCGATTTCGCATCATACCGGTTTTAAGCCGCACCACCAGAAGAAAACATCTGTAGCCGCTACCCCTGCGCTCAGAGGGAATCCACAGATGTCTGGCAACACGTGGAAAAGGCAGCGCCATCTATCGTCGATTCAGTAAAGAGCTGACGGCTGCCATTTCTCCAGTTGATGCCGACGAAGAACATTTCTCACTATCCATCCATTGACATCCGTCTCCATTCAAGGTATGTAAGTTTTTTGAATATAAAAAAATTTTGCATGATAGGCACTTGGTTGAATAATGCACGCAGATCACGTAAATAATTTGTTTTTGAAGATTAGTTGTTTTTTCAAGCGTGTGTCGCTTTGTCGCGTTTTCGCATCAACAGGCTGTAGCGTCCCGATTTGTGCACAACTTCGTCTTCCTCGGCATGTGGTCAAAAAACTAGTAATTTTTGTTTTTTGCAGTTATTCGGTGCTTTTTGTTCGTGATGGACACCAGAAGGTTCTACGGGATCAGGGTTCCACCCGTTGAAGAAAGCGAAGATAGCTGCCTCAGCGACAGCGATTCGGAATACAGCCCTGACACAGTACATGCTGCCCCATCAGATCAATCTGGGCAGTCTGGGAGCGACACAGGTGCGCAATTTTTTGTTTGTTGGGCGAGTTGCATTCGGCTGCAATGTGAAACGCCGTCAGCGTTCTTTCGTGTTGTATTGCAGTGGCGCGTCTTTTTCTTTTGAAGCCAAAAGCTTCACTACGATAGTCAACACCGCGTTTGTCGGAGCACGAGTGACGTCACGCACTGCGCAGGCTACTGCCCATGTGCGCTGTCGCTTCTCCGCGCCACCGTTTGACCTTTCGCCGCAGCCGTGCGCATTTGAAAGGAGGGGTATATAAGGCGCGCTTGCCCATAGAACAGGCGCACGCTGCCGCGCGCTATGCGTCATCGTTTGACGTTCGCCGCAAGCGCGTGTTTATCGCGGATCACTGCAGCTTTTCGCTTCGAGATATCCAGGCCCTTAGCTAAGCCCCAGCCAATTTTTTCAAGCCAAGGTTTTTGTGGCTTCTCAAATGTGGTTTGCGACCTCGCAGTGATTTCTTTTTCTTTTTTTGTTTGCAGATGAAGAAGGTGAAACGGAAGAGCCGTCAACGTCAAGCGCAAGAAGTTTCCTCTGGAAGCAAGTGAACCATCCGCGGACATGCCACCCTCAATGGGAAGACGGTCTTCCAGACCCTCCAGATGAGCCGAAAGCTCCCATTGCGTACTTCCGGTATTTTTTTGACGACAAGCTTCTTGAGGAGATTACAGACCAGTCCAATCTCTATGCAGTGCAGAAGAATGCCAACAAAGCATTGTGCCTAACACGCGCTGAACTGGAGCAGTTTCTTGGGGCCACAATGTATATGTCCATATACAGGCTTCCGCGATCGCGCATGTACTGGAACCGCGAGATGCGAGTAGAAAAAGTGGCAGAAGTTATGTCACGTGACAGGTGGCAAGCGATAAAGAACAGCCTTCATTTCAACGACAACAATCTCCTACAAGCAAATGCTGGCAAAGAAAGGCTCTTCAAAATTCGACCACTCATTGACAATCTGCTGCTCAAATTTCAAATCCTTCCAAAGTCACAGATGCTGGTGGTCGACGAGCAAATTGTGCCGTTCAAAGGCCGCTCCTCACTCAAGCAGTACGTCCCTAGCAAGCCTCACAAGTGGGGCTACAAGATTTTTGTACTTTGCGACACCCACGGACTTGTCTCTGACTTCTCTATATACACAGGGGACATCCGCCCTGTTCCTGGATTACCTGACCTTGGAGCAAGCTCTAATGTTGTGCTCGAGCTTTCGCGCTCCATCCCAGAGAACAAGAGCTACTTGCTCTTTTTTGACAACTGGTTCACATCCATAAAACTGCTGGTAAATTTGCATCAGCGTGGTATTCCAGCAATGGGAACTGCACGCGCAAACAGAATTTCTGGATGCCGACTGCCCAGCGATGCAGAAATGAAGAAGAACGGTAGAGGAAGCCACGTGGAGAGGCAGGCTACTATTGAAGGGGTCGAAGTCCGAGTAGTGAAGTGGTACGACAGCCGGGGAGTGAATATTGCTAGCACATTCGGGAGTGCCCAGCCTCTAGGAAGCTGCCAGCGGTATGACCGCAAAAAGAAAGAAAGATGTGAAGTTGAGCAGCCAGCCATTGTGAAGGCTTACAACACTTTTATGGGTGGAGTCGACCTTCTCGATGGGCTCATGGCGTACTACAGAATTTTTCTGAAGTCGAAGAAATTCTACCTGCGATTTTTTTTTCATTTTGTGGACATGGCTGTTGTGAGCAGCTGGCTGCTCTACCGGAGGGATTGTGATGCTCTAGGAATCCCAAAGAAACATCAACTGGATCTTCTAGCGTTCAAGGCTTCTCTAGCCAGCTGCCTGTGCAATCAAAACAAGGACGTGATGAAGAAGAGGGGCCGGCCGTCTCTTTCCGTGGAAGGAGAGCTTGAGAAGAAGAAAAGAAGAGGACCAGCAGCTCCAACACCTAATGCTGAAGTCCGTCAAGACAATGTTGGCCACTGGCCTGAAGTGTCGCAGCAACGACAACGATGCAAGATGCCTGGCTGCAAAGGCCAACCTGTTTCCTTCTGCACAAAGTGCAAAGTTCATCTGTGTATAAAAAAAAGTTCAAATTGTTTCATTTCTTTTCATAAGAACTGAGATACAAATGTGCTAAACTCAAAGAAATGAGCTCTCAAGTGTGTTTGAAAATAAACATTTTTTGATCCATTACGACCTGTTGTCGCGTTTTCGCGACATAGCTGTAACTTTCTTCCTAAAACCCCGACACGCATAAAAGTTGCTGTGTAACTTCCTCATAACCAGAACATAAAAAGCCACAGCAAAAATAATTTTTTTATGCAGTATGCTAAATTCAGGCTAGAAGAGGTTAAGAACATTTTTGAAATTTTGTTTCATTCCTAACACTCTTACAGGGAAGTGAACCACTGGTGCATTGACTCTATGAAGAGATGGTGTTTCTCGTTCAGAAGCTGCTTGGTTGCTTTATGAAAACCAAAGCTTACCGTACAGTTAACGGCAAGGATCTGCCGCGTTTGGATATTCACTGTTCTGCAATGTGGAAGGCTGTTGTAGAAGTTGGTGGAGACACAGAAGCAGCTATGTCCCAATGGGAACCAGCCCAGGAAAAGGCTTTTTGGTTGGGTGCCCGAAGTTTCTGCTTAAAAGCCACTGAACACCTGAGATCACGACTGTCCTTTGGGAACATGGCACTGTGGAGCCTATGTTGCCTTTCTCCTAAGGCCAGTGAGGAGGAGTCATCAGAAGCTGAAATGAGGTGCTTAGCTGCAAAGTTGCCTCAGGTGATACAGCCAAGTGAAATCTCAACCCTAATGGATGAGTATACAGTTTTTCAACTGGAGACAGTTGAAAGTGCTCCAAGGGTTGATAAATATTGGCAGGTCATCTTTGACTTAAAAAAGAGTGATGGCTCGCACAAGCATCCACTACTTAATAAAGTGGTAAAGGCTTTGCTCGGCATTTCCCATGCAAATGCAGATGTCGAAAGGGGTTTTAGTGAGAATTGTAGACTTCTTCATGACAGGACGCGGCTAACGGTAGAGAGCATCAATGTGATACGTCATGTTGTGTCCTATGGCAAGCGCTTCAAGAGTGACCCCAGCCGTTTCAGCATTACGCCTGAGGTTGTTAGAGTTGTGCGGAACACAAAGAAACTGTACTCTGAACGCATTGCTTCTGAGGAAGAGCAGTCAGCGAAATGGCAACGCAAGGCAGATGAGGCAGGCTCAAGCAGCAGTGATCAAGCAGACCTTCAAAAGGAAGTAGAAACCGCACAGAAGATGCTAACAAATGCTGAACGTTTAATTAGTCGTGGCCTCAAGTCCAAGGACTTTGCTGACATTAAAAGCAGCAATTCTCTTCTGGCTGAGGGCAAATCTAGACTTGCAGTGGC
Organism: Dermacentor albipictus; assembly: GCF_038994185.2. Lineage (NCBI taxonomy): Eukaryota > Metazoa > Arthropoda > Arachnida > Ixodida > Ixodidae > Dermacentor > Dermacentor albipictus. Next base: position 70,555,367 of record NC_091822.1, on the reverse strand, counting down.
CCTTGAAAAGATGGCTGAAAGTAAAAGAAAATATGTGGCTGCATGCACGTGAAGTACTTTTCCGGGGGTTTCACAGTAGTTTTGTGGACACAAGCCTGACTGATGTTGAAACTTGTGCGAATTTTCTTCATTGAACTTTTTAGTTGGCAGTTTATTAGAACACATAACCAGAATTTTCTTCATATTCATTGCTGTGCTTCTGTATATTCATAATGTCTGCTTAAATTTAGTAGATATGTTTTCATGAATGGAGTTCTCTGTCAAGGTGCTATTGTTCCCGCTGTGGTATGTTTAGGCCCGCACAGTTAGTCATGCAGTTTCACTCAAGTGAGTGTATTCTCTGCTTTCTTTTTCTTTTTCTGTTAAAGGTTTTTTCGCTAGTCAAGCTGCCTCACTCATGACTATATACACACAGTTGTTCACTAGTCCTGCTGTTTCACTCAAGTGAGTGTATTCTCTGGTATGTTTTATAAAAAGGTTTGTCCTCTAGTCATGCTGCCTCTCATTATTGGGTTCCTTGCTTTATTATCAACAAGGTTTGCTTGCTAGTAATGTTGCCCCACTAGGATAATTGTATTCCTTGGTTTGTCTCGTAAGAGGATTGTTCTTTAGTCACGTTGCCTCACTATTTTGAGTATTTCTTTTTGTAAAACGTTTGTTCACAAGTCGCGCTAGTTTCATGAGCATATATTCATTGCTTTGTTTCAGTCACATTGCCTCACCCACGTGAGTGTATTCTATTTCCTTTATGAAAGGCCACTGTAGTGATATTTAATCATGAGATCTGTTCCTGTGATCTTTCCTGTACAAGTACATGCAAATATTTGCCCAAGCTGCTGTGATAGTCTTGTTGCCTTAAGACATTTTATAATAAAGTGCAATAATTGTATATTTACACATTCTTTGTCTGGTAACTTTAGTTAAAGCGAGACTAGTTGGTGGTATTAATAATTAAAATAAGTTGCGTTTGTTATATTTTGGCTATGATAGAACACCACTCAGCACTTCTTGCTTTCCTATTATTTGCTTGCTGTGAAAGCTGCACACATGTTTTGCAATTATTTCAACAGACACCCACTTCAAACGTTCGTTTTACTGCTCCAAAAAGCAATTTTGCCTGCTCCGAAAGCCAGTTTTACTGCTCCGAAAAACATTTTTGCCTGCTCTGAAAGCTGCTCTGAAATGGCCAAGGCCAGTATCATCACTGAAAGTGCAATGTGCGAGCACACTCTAGCCAGTTTCTAAGCACAGAGCAGTGCCAAGTGTACATTTTGGAGTAAATGAAGCTTATTAAAAATGTAGCTGAATCTGAAAACAACAAGGCACTGCTGTTCTGAAATTGTTTGCAAACGAATTCATTCTGATAGTGCACATATAATTTCTCATTGCACCAATATAGTGCCCAAATTCAGGTGCAAAATAAAAATATTAAACACATGATAAAATATACATACAAGGTAGACAAAACAAGCTGATGAAATTAAAGAGGTATAACTATAATATCAAGAATTGAGAGGTAGTGGACACAACAAATTCTGTTGTGAAACAAAAGTGATGACAAACATATTGTTGCCTTACTGCAGACTGCACATATGATAAACAAATGTGTTCGGCGCAAACCTAGAAGCAATAACAGCACCGAAATAAGTTCACATATTGTACAATGCATCCTAGCATGTATTTTGCTGTACAAGTGGAACAAATGAAAAAACATAATATCCTACGATGGTCACGTCAAGGTGCCACTTGCATACTAATATATTAAACCTTGTTGAGCAACAACACGCCACAGGATTACTTCCACGGATGTTGCAGCACTCATGTCAATATTAACTGTGCCGAGTAGACAAGATTTTCACCAAGTGAAACGTTGCACTGACCTATGTATTAGTGCCCCGTCAGTGCATCTGATGGATAAGGAATTTACGTTCCTCACCCTTGGCTGAAGTTTCTAGGCCCCCTCCTCTGTCGCCCTTCCCCTGAAGGTTTTTCAGAATGATTTCTGTCAGGCCGCTTGCACCTGCATTTGTTGCTATCACCTACACTAGCTGTCATTATTGATGTAGTGATGCATGCCCCGTTGTTAGGCGATTTTTGTATGTAAAAGAAATTGTAAACTTTTTTTTTTTTCACAATTCTCGATGGCAGCGCATGTGCAATAACGTTCCTTGTGGTTTGTCTCTAAAAATATACTTAGTTGCAAGTGAGCGTCTTTCCTGTCCACATCTCCTTCTTACACAACGATTCTGCACTCCCCTTTGCAAAAATCATGTCAAACCAACTAATCCAGCAGCTTACTATTCTGAAATGAATATACAGTCGCCAACAGTGTATTCGGACCTCACGGGGACTGCGGAAATGTCCGAATAAACAGGTGTACGAAAAAGCAGATTAAGAAAAAAAAATGAAATCCTTTATTTCCACGCACTTATTCGGGCTCGGCCGTAGGCTTAAAGAAATTGCGAATGCGCCATTGCACGCCGTTCCGGTTACGCGCCATCAGATAAGCCTGAATCTCGGAGAGGGTCGTACTGACCGGTCACTATAGGCTGCTGAAAGCACAGTCACTGCTTGTGCATGCTCCGCATGCGACGGTAGCGTAGCACATGGTGCGTCAACTGCCGACTCGGAGTCATCGTCCGGCAGTGCAGCAGAAACCTGACGAATGACCTCGCCGTCATCAAGTTCTGCGCATGTCAGTACAGCAGTGTCAGTACCTGTGGAACTGTCAAATGAGATGGTGTCCAGAATTGCAATGCAACCACTGCGCATGTCTCGGCAGAACATTTGGGGAGCCTTGTCTGAACCACCGTTGGAAGAGGTCACGCCAGAACGTGCTCTGCTGTTTCACGTTCCTCTTCGCAACGCCAGTCGCGTCCGCGCTCTCTCTGTGCGCAGTGTTTCCACCGCATCTTTCAAGCTGCCAACTAGTGGAACAGGCGACCACACGTGAACTGTTGCTTTTGATCGATGCTAGCACATAGTGCCAACCGTTCGGTCACAGCGATGGAGCCGGACACCTCCACCCCAATGGTATCAACTGCTGAAGGAACACGGCGGTCCAGTACGCATTCATCGCAGCACAAGCGCTCGAAGAGCGTTGCGTGCCCGCGGTCTCTTCAGCACATGATTGCCCAGTGCGAGGAGACCCTTCAACACCAGGAGCAGGCATGGTGGCTCTGCGCAATCGCCAACTGTACCAAGCGTTCACCTGGATTACCCACTACCGACGCGATCACCGGGGTGATGCCGCAGTTTGCTATGGCTGCGTCGATGGCTTACAACACCGAGGCACAAGGGATGCCAGCCACGACCGAGTGTCAAGCTTCACCACTGGATGCCAACTCTCACAACACGGCCGCGGGTGCCGGTACAGATGCTGCCTCGCTGGTCCCGCCCGCTGCTGCATCGGTTCTCGCACTGCATGAGACATCGAACACTCCAGTTCTTCTGCCGAACTCCGTAACTTCCGCCACCATCATGAGTACTACCGTTAGCGCTTACCCAGCTGCAGAAATCAGCGAGCTATCGAGCGCTCCACTCCCGGGTTCGGATGACGATAACGACACGATGGACACCTCATCCTCGCACCCCAGCGAGTCCTGCAGCGACGACGAAGCCCCGTGCAAGCTAGCGGCGACAGGTTCTGACGAATCGCCCCCTCCTGTGATGCCTGTCTGCGAAAACGCCGTGATGCAGGCTGCAGACTCTGTAGAGCATTCAGACAACGGCACGGCCAACACAACGCAGTGCCACGGAGCCTCACGATGAAGAGATCTTCACAAATGTGATCTCACACAAGCAAAAACGTCACCTGCTTGCATCAACACAAGAGGGGATCGCCGCTAGTGCGGCCCCTGCCGCCCACCTCCCGGGAACCACTGCGGCACTAATGCCTGCTGCCGACGCTGGTTCCTGCCTACCGACAGTTCCTGCTGCTGTGATGTGTGCCTCCGTTAAGACACAAGCCTCTCCCATCGCTTCAGGAGTCCATGCACTGGAGACGGCGGTGCACTCCAGCTATGCAGCTGTGGCCACTGGCTCCGCCAAAAGCACCTCGTCGAAAGGAACCCGGCGTGGCCAAGAGAAGCGGGGGTGCAAGGCGGCCCCGGCAAATGCAGCAGGCGCACCCCCAGCCGCTATTGACATGGCGCCGTCCAGCCACACTTCTGAGCAGCAGTCAGAGGCCACCAGCCTGAGGCTCCTTCTGCGGGCCATTGCTGACCTACTGCCAGCCGACAACAAGTTGCGCTCAATCTGCCTACAGGCAGGTGGGCAGCCTCCTCAACAGAGCCACCATGGCTAACGCCCCAGCTGGGAACCACCGTCACTGGCCAAGCGTGCTTCAGTGGAAGGCGCACTTGTTGCGGCGGCGACAAGCAGACCTCTCCTTGCACTTCCTGCAGAGCGGCTACGATGTACTTGCTTCGCAGGAGGTATACGCGACTGCAGATTTGCGTCTACCTGGCTACACAGGCTACAGCAGCTGCACTTCGTGCAAACTGCAACCCTGCACGGCGACCCCATGTCTCAACAAAGAACATCCCCAGGGACTTCCCCGCAGCGCGGTGTATGTGCGGGGGGGTGTGCTGCAAGCTGAGCTCGACGTGGCGTATCTGACTGGAGGACCACTCGAATGCTGTGCTGTTCGTGTGTGTCTTGGAGGCATTGACACCACTGTGGCCAGCGTGTATATTCGACTGTGCCGGTACTGAGATCCCTCGTGCCTGCTGCAGCTAGCCCAACGTTTCGACAGAGACTTGTCCTCTGCGGAGACATCAATGCTCACCACACCGTTTGGGGCAGTCGCTGCTGCTGAGGGTGAGGTAGCAGCGTTGTGGACGTTAACTAGCTCGGTCTGAAGATTCTAAACACTAAGGCTCCCCCTTTAGTCTGCCGCACATCCCGTGCCATCAGCACGGCAATTGACGTGAGCCTGGCCACTCAGGGCTGCCGATACACTTGGACACCGCAACCAGACACCTGGGGGTCCGACCACTTCCCTATCGTGCTGGCCCCATTCAGGGGCAAGACACCCAGGATGCGCGTGTACGCCACTGTCGATTGGAGTGCTTTCCGTAAGCTGTGCCAGCAGGACACCAGTGCCATGGACTTCCTGCAGCTTGTTGCGGACAGCAGCCGCGCAGCCACAGTCTGGCCCACTGCGCAGGAGGGCCAACCAGCGCCAGACATTCGGCACCTCCAGCTACGAGCTGCCAGGCACAGGGCTGAACGTAGAGCACTGCGAACTAATCAGGTGGAGCACTGGACGGAACACCGTCGCATCGACGCCGCCTGCAGACAACACTCCCGGCAACGCAGGCACTGAAGCTGGCAGGGCATCTGTGCCACGATCATCAGGACGCCGGATGGAGCTCGTGCCTGGCGCCTGCTGAGGGCCTTGCTGATAGGACCTTGTGTACAACGACAGGTGCTCTCAGCAGCCATTTCCCTGGGTATCTCTGCATCAACTCTGGTGAAGTTACTAGCCGACCGGTTTACTGCCCAGCCCTTGGTACAGCGGGTCCTGCCTCCACCAGCTACTGCGCCTTGGTACCTCCCCCCCACCTGACACCATCCGGAATGGGTGCTCGAGCAGATTAATGCTCTTTGCTGCGAGCCCATCCGGGTGCATGAGCTGAAGGCCGCCTTAGGACAAAGCAAGCGACGGAGCGCTCCGGGAGCGAATGAAATCACGTTCCAGATGCTTCGCAACCTGCAAGATGCAGAGCAAGATTGTCTCCTGGAGTACTTCAACACCATCTGGAGCACTGGGGCTCTCCCAGACAGCTGGCTCATCGCGGTGGTGGCGCCAGTCCTTAAGCCACGAAACCCTGCGGCGGCACCCTCCTCGTACAGGCCAGTATCTCTCCCCTCTGCCGCCTATAAGGTGATGGAGAGGATTGTCCTGGCATGCATGCAGTGGATCATCGCGCAGGTGCACTACTTGCCAGAGCAGCAGACCGGCTTCAGGTGCCACCGCTGCACTGCCGACTCTATCGCCGACGTCGTGGCCACACTGGAGGATGCAAAGAACAGTAGTGGTGACGTGGCCCTTCTCGTGCTGCTTGACGTGCAGAGCACCTTTGACAGCCTGCCCCACGAGGTCATCGAGGCCTCCTTAGGATCCTCGGGATCACTGGCAGCCTCAGGCGCTTTGTCTCTGCCTATCTCGTGGGAAAAACGTTCCGAGTACGAGTGGTCCAGGCGCTCAGCGCCCCTCAAGCCATCGCCAACGGCATGCTGCAGGGATTGGTGCTGAGCCCGTTTCTGTTCAATGCAGCCCTGGCAAGTCTGCCAGCCGCGCTACCGGCAGACCCCGGTACCACACACAGTGCTCCATCTACGCTGATGATGTGGCACTCTGTGTCCCAGGACCAAGGCAGTGCCTTCCAGCTGTCCGCAGATTACTGCAGGGGTCTCTGGATGCGGTGACAACATTCCTCGGGAGCATCGGCTTAACCAATCTCCCGAGCTTCACGATCTGCAGGACTTCATTAAAGTTTTACCATACCATACCATACCATCTGCTTAACTGTCTCTCCTACAAAGACGGCGGCCTTACTGATACACCCGAGGGCTGCCTCCTGCCTCAGCGTCCACCAGTTGAGAATCAGCGCCGACCCCCTTCCGTGGAAGCAGACAGTGACGTACCTTGGCCTCACCATACACCACCGGGTGACGTGGATCCCAGCTACTAAGGCCCTCAGCGCCAAGGTGCGCCGAGTACATGCAGCCGTGGGCTGACTCTTTCAACCAGGCCGAGGATGCTCCACCAAGTGGGCCCTGTGCCTGAACAAGGCTGCAGCAACATCAATATTGTTGTATGCCCTGCCGCTGGTTTCTCTGACGCATGCCAGAAAAGGACAACTAGAGGTTCTGCACAGGACGGCCATCAGAAATGTCCTGGGGCTTCCAAGGCACTCCAAGATATCGGCACAACACTGCCTGAGGCTGGCGAATGGCCACTGTTACATGGGTCATATTGACAGGCTACATCGCGCACCAGACGGCCAGGCTCTCCTAGACCGGCTCCGGAGCCTGCCGGCTTTATGTATGGGCAGGTACGGGCAGCCTGTGTCGCCTCTATGAGGAGACAGTTCCCCAACTACCTGTGGCAGTGGCTCTTCCTCCTCCCCATCACGGACCTTCGGAAGTGCACCTGTCCCTCAAGGGTATAGCCAAGCAGAGAGCACCAGACGCAGCCCTGCAGCAGGCAGCAGCCTGCAAGCTCCAGGAGGAGTTGGAAGGACACCTGCTGGTGTTCACGGATGGTTCAGTCTTCCCCAGCGGGTCGGCAGCAGCGGCATGCACAGTTCCAACCCTTGCCTGTCACAGGCAGTGTAGGCTCCCATTTACAGCAAGCTCTACTGCAGCTGAGCTCGCAGGGCTGCACCTGGCTGCCGACCTCCTTGCTGAGCACCCTCCCCAGCAGCTGGTGGCGGTGGTGTGTGACTCCAAGCCAGCGCTCCAGACCCTCGTCAACCCACGGCGGGCAGGACTTATACAGTGGTGCTGCTGCTTGCCAAGTTAACGGCTCTAGCCACCGCCGGAGTCCCAATATACTTCCACTGGCTGCCCTCACATGTCGGGGTAGCCGGTAACAAGGAGGCGGATACCTACGCCAAAGCTGCCCATCATGATGTAGTCCCAGTTACCAGAGCGGTAGCGGCTTCAGACTACACGAGGCATTGGCTACGGTGCCTGCTCACCTCCATTCACCCGGACCCCCGAGTGGCTAGTGGCAGGGCCCTCAAGCCGCTTCCAGAGAACGGCCTCTCCAGAAGAGACCGTTCCACACTCCTGTGCTTGCGGACTGGCTGCACCTGGACTGCGTCCCGGCTGTACGCCAAGGGCCGCGCCATGTCACCTGCCTGCAAGAGGTGCGGGGACCCCGAGACTCTGGAGCACCTTCTCTGTGCCTGCCCATCCTTGGCGCAGGAATGCTCCACAGTGCAAAATAGAAGTGAGGCGTGCAGACAGGACACAAGAGTAGAGAAGTGGACAACACGAACGCCGACTATCAAATGAAGGGAGCACTGAGGCGAAAAATGAAAGAAGACACAAAACTCATCTGCGCATGCTCAGGAATGGTAACACCACGTGTCAATCGGGTACACGTGCTGGTCTACGTGAGAGATAACTGTTAAGGCACTTAATCTCTTCCTTATGTAAAGTATTCGAAGGCTGACTCATGCACGCACTTCCACCATTATAGATATGCCATGCCTCTACCATAAGACGCGCATCTTCATTTTTATGTCTGTACAATATCGCGCATTCATCTACCTCTAGCTTGCAGTTACAATCTCGGCAATGTAGCGAAAGATTAGAAGGCGATCCACCGGTTAACGACCTTTTATGCTCCATTAGCCTCTGATTGATACACCGTCCCATTTGCCCTACGTAGAACTGGCCACAGCCAAGGGGGATTTTATAAACCACACCCATACGACATTCAGTAAAACTGTTGTTCTTATTGTGCTTCGCAGGACAAATATCTGTTCGTTTTTTGCATTTTACCCGCTCCTTCTTATTTTGTACGACAGCGCATATCTTACCTAATTTATCGGGAGCAGTGAAAGCAACATTAACATCATATCTACTAGCAACATTTTTAAGCCTGTGCGACACTGAATGAATATATGGAATAGCCACTACTCTTTTTTTGCTATTACTGCTTTCTGTAATCACATCCGTCCCTCTCGAAACCGATTTCTTTAGGCGCTCAGCCACAGTGGCCACCGCTACACTAGGATAACCTACTTCTAATAGGCGCCGGAACTGTGCATTAAAACTGGCGCTCATTTTGTGCATGCAGGACCTCGTGAGGGAAGACTTAAGGCACGACATGGCAATTCCGTTTTTTACTAATTTAGAATACTTGGACTGAAAGTTTAGCAACGGCTTCGAAGATCTTGGGGAGTACTGCCAACAAACATGATTTTGTTCGATGATCAAGGAAATGTCAAGAAACTGAGTTACGCGTCGCTTCCCAGCTTACTAAAAAGCTCCTATACTTAGGAGTGAGAAACAAACTGTGCAGCACGTGTGAACACTACGCCAGGACGAGCAAGGAGAAAAAGGAGCATCTGTGCTGTAAGAATTGGAACGAAAGCTCAGGTGCAATGGAGTCCAATATTATTGTTGAAGGCTTCCAGAGGAGCGTTGAAATGCATGGTGTTGAATATCGGACGTTCATAGGGGACGGCGATTCTTCAGTCTTGCATCAGATCTTTACAAAAGTGGAATATGGCCGTTTCGTAAGGAAGAGGGAGTGCGCGTACCATGTAGTGAAATGCTACACCACTCGCCTCTACGCTATTGCTAAAGAAACTAACGGAAGTTCAGCCTACCTAAGTTGTCCCAGAATTAAGCGCATAAAGAATTGTGCACGGAAGGCTATCAAGCATTATGCCAACATTCTGCTGGATGTACAGGGCACTGCAGAAGAAAAAGATGCACAGAAAGCAGAACTCATCTTAGAGCTAGCTGCCGACCTCATAAATGGTCCAAAACATGTGTTTGGGTGCCACGACAAATGCAAGAGCTATTTTGGTAATGGCACCAAAGGCGATAACGTTTATGAGAATATGCCTAAAGTGCTCCAGCTGAATATAGTGACCGCCGCCAACATAATTGCGGAGAAAGCTGGCCGTCTTGTCACGAATGACACCAGTAACCTTGCCGAGGCAGTAATGTCACTGGTAGCCAAATTGTCTTGAGGAAAGCAGATAAACAGGTGTCAGAAAGGCTCGTATGAACACCAGTGTTATGGAGCTGGGCTCAGCTTTCAGCTGGGGCCCTACTGGCATTGCGCTGCAACTAAGGCGGTCACCTGCAAGAGTCCTGCAGCCATCTTGAAGTGCTACGCAAACAAGAAATTGAGTCAGAAGGCTAGCAAAGAGTCTCTGAGGCGAAAACTATTTGAGGAAAATGGCCACCGGCAGTGTCCGCGCAAGGAGTCCCCGATGAAAGACTCAAGGTGCCATTACGGCCCGAACTGTCAGAAACCTGATATGCCGCTTGAACAATTCTCGGAAAAAGAAGCAAATATTTTGAAAAGCCTGCAGGTGGACAAAAAACGGAGGATTGAGATTGAGGAGCACACTAGAGGTCAAGCAGACAATTGCACGTGGCATGTAGAAAGACAAGTGCGTCTAAGTGCATCCAATTTTTACGCTGTGTGTAGAAGAGAGTCGACGCCGTGTGACGCACTCATGAAAAGCCTACTTTACAAAAATACTTTCACTTGTGCCGCTCTTGAGCATGGTAAGCAGCAAGAACAAGTCGCAGTGCGGTTGTACAAAGAAGAGACGGGAACTCGCGTGCAACCACGTGGGTTATTTGATCAAGGTTATGGTTTCTTAGCAGCATCTCCGGATGGATTAGTTGGGAGCAACGGTATCTTGGAGGTCAAGTGTCCGTTCACAGCGAAAGAGATGGAACCATGTGAGACTGCTAAGAAATTCAACCAGAGGAGCCACATCCTCAAACCACCCGCACTAAGCAATTCTCATAGGTACTACTATCAGGTTCAAGGCCAGCTAAATATCACCAAAACAAGTTTCTGTCATTTTATTGTCTGCACATCAAAAGGAATTCACGTACAGCAGGTTGAAAGGGAAGAAAGCTTTTGGAAATTGAAAATGCTTCCTTTCCTCATCAGATTTTACAGAGACTGCCTTCTTCCCGAAATTGTAGATCCCCGCATTACGCGCAGCATGCCCATCCGCAGAGCACAGTAGAATGAGCGAGCGATTGAAGTACAGCGAAAAATCAAAGAAGCTGCAACGAAGAGCAAGCTGACACAGCACAGTAGCCTCTCCGACACTCGCCGCGACCTCGGCTGGTAGGCTTGCCGGTGCGTCAGCTTTGTGTTGAGGAGCTGTTTCTACCACAGCGCGCACTTTTATCAGTAGAAGAGTACACATTTGGGCTGGTTGGTTCATGATTACGAGATAAGATTACGTGTACTAGAGAAGATTACCTGTATAAGATTCCCCTATCATGCAGTCATTTTTATATCGGCTAAACGGGGCGGTGCATCAATGACCGCATGCGCGAGCACTCAAACGAAGTTCAAAAACGAGCTAAAGATAGTCAGTTATCACTGCATTGTAATGATTGCTGCTGCAAGCCATCTTTCAAAGATGTGACCTACCAGTCAAAATACCGCGATGACCACGCACGCCTTATTTCCGAAGCTTTCCACATTCATAATAGCGGTGAAGCATGTGTAAGCCTTCCCTCTATTTTTCTCCTTCCAAAGGAGATTGCCTTCCTATCGCATTGCAATGACCCCCTGCGCATTCCCAATTCTGTTGAGTCTGTTGTTTGAGATAGCGGTGGAGTATATATATGCCGATTGAAAGAATAAGGACACTTTGGTTGTTAGTCCACGCTGTTGTCTGTGTCCCTTCACTTGCCCTGTTGTTTAGCGCTGTTTTTTATTGCTTTTATCAGTGTTCGTTAACAGACGACTTGTAACGCTCTGTGTAGTGACTAGTCTTTTGAAGAATAAAAAAGAAACATAAAAAAATGCTGTCACAGGTTCCACTCTCTTTTCTACGTGTCGTGTTTTAGCTAATGGGTTCTCCCTATTTTGACACACGTTTCTAATGGATAGGTCTTTTTTTTTTTGTTATTTGCGCACGTGTGCTCTGGCAGTGTTTCAGTGTAAAATCGACCTGAGTATGCTATTCCACTGCTGAAGTGGGGATCGCACACGCCCTACAATTTTATTTGTGACTATAAACAAACCTAACAGACGATTTGCAAATATATGGATGTTGGCGGCCTTAAAACGCTACCTTCTAAAGAAAACTCACCAACATCGAGCGTTCCGAAAAACGAACGCTGCAGAGATCGTATTTGTTGATTACAACATGTTTCAGCGGGCTATTCAAACCTGATGTGCAATTTCGCTGTTCAATATACTATTATAACACTTCACTAAAAGTCGAGTGCGAACGTAATGCAAAAAGTTTTGCATATTGCATTGTCATAATAAGTAACGTCAAGGAGAGAACACGTGACGAAGCGCACAAAAAGAGCAGCTCATATGTTGATAATGAAGAATACATAACAGAACATCTCTTTAGTACATATAGTATGCAGACGAGGGTCCCAAAATCAACGGACGCGAAAGATGAAAAGGGAGCCTCGTGGCCAGCATTATTGTGAATGCCCCATCTATTTGTGTTTTTTCACGCTATTTCATAGTTGCACAGCTCATAACCCCCTCCACCCGAAACATGTAAATGACAACGGGAACCAAAATACAGCCTTATTAACTATAGTGTCCTGTTCAAGTCTTGTTTTGCACAATACCATACGTGTTAAGAAAGTGTGACAAAGAACATCGTTATGTGCTTCCGTTATCGTCGCTTTTCTGTAGCACAATTTATTGTAGCGAGTTTTTACGTCCTTGAAGTAAGCTAGGAATGTAATAGAGGGAAAACATTACATACATCACATATCAATAAAGAAGAGAAACGCCTGCTTCAGCGAAGCCTTCGAATAAAAAAAAGGAAGAAAGCAGTAATAGCGAAGTTTGCTCTACGAGAATGCGCCTTTTTGACAGGATACCTTCGAATTTTCAACGTCTACGAGAACACCATCCGCTCATGAATGGCAGACGAAAGCGCACGTGCGCGCTTTTGTCCATGGCCTGCATGTCCCGCGGAACGAGACAGCGCTGGCCACGCAATGCGAGAGTGCACTGAGTTATCACTTTCCCTCCTGTCTACTATTTACCCTATCCTCCTGTTGGCCGATGTTCAGCTGTCAGCCATCCGCATTATTAGGCCAGCAAAACTTCCCTCAGCCTTTTCTTCTCACAGCTGTGAATAAAATCCAGGCCTTGTCATCTGCACGTGGTAAGTGCGTCAGGATAAGACGGTCAGGAAGACAGCCGCAAAGACAGGGAAGGGGAAAAAGAACACAGGACACGGAAGCATTCGTCTTTCCAAGCATGCCTCATTGTCGCGGAGATGTTGAGGTCGACAGACTACTGTGCTTTTCTTTTGTGTCATGTTCCTTCATGCTACGGAGATTCCTAAATAGACACTAATCAACTGGCGCTGCAAAGGCGACCTGCAGTAAGCTTCGTGGTGAGAAGGATTTGTCATACTAATTGTATCATATCAGGTATCAATACTTGCCTGCTATCAACGGCTGGTTCAGTGCAACGTGCTCCCTTACCCTCTCCCTTGTTAACTCCTTCCTTCTCTCCCCACGGCCCTATATATGTACGAACCGCAATAAACATGATTCATTGTTTCCTGAGTTCGTGCCGTTCATCGTCACGATACACTAATGTTCAGTTGTATTCCTATTGTCATGTAGTAGTGACAGTAAAGAAAGCAGTCGCAAAACTGTGAATGACAAAACTAACTTTATTGGGCAAACCTGTGCCCACAAAAGCAAGTTGCATTCGAAGCACAACGATAGCGGCAAACAAAGTCGGCGATCTTCGAAATCTGATCAGCGGCGAAAGATGTCGGCTTTTATACATGAGTCATCGAAGGTTCCAGAGTAATCCATGCTGCTCCCGTGTCTTCCAGGAAGTAATAGACAATTTGCGTCGCTCATACAATCAGATTTCATAAGCGTCGGTGACAACAGACAACGGATAGAAGCATTGATAAAGTTACAGAAACTTCCGATACATGCAGGCGTGCCCTGCGCTGAGTGCATGGAGTGGCCGAGAGATAACGCTGTGCTACACCGGCAAAGAGCATGTTTTCAGTTATGACTTAGTGGTGCCGCCTGGTGGGGGAATATGAACTACTTGCAAGATGGCTGCCATAGTACCACCCCCTTAAAAAGATACTCTCATTCTTTTGAAATGTGCTTCACAATTACAGTAGTGAGAAAGGTTCTAAAATCACTATCGGTATAATCAACTGCATAGTTTTAGATATGACAGAAATTAGAACCTTAAACGAGGACTCTGAAAGAATTATGCAGATCCAAATGCAAATGCTGGAGTATATATGAAGCAAAACTTTAATGGAGTGGTTAGTAAATGCTGTACAGCTAATGGCATTGCGTACCAATTGCTTACTTTCATCCATATGCAACGTGTAATCTCGTGCAACAGTTATTTTTATGCACCACAAACATAATTTCTATATCTCTTGTGCCATGTTGCATTTAATTGTAAATACATTGAAGGCTTTTATATTTCTTGTGTAACAGTGGCACGTACTCATTTTGGACAATTAGCTAATAATTCGCACATACTGAATGGCTAAATCATAAAATATAAAGCACCTGAAGGAAGCCATTGAATACAATGCGCTATTTTAATAAAAAAATTGGTGCCCTTTAGATATGCCTACAGGCCTACATTACAGGCTAATGTGTTATGTATGAAATAATGTTTTATTACACACAACGGTCATCCACTTCCTCGCACACCTTGTTGGTTAACATACAGTATATATAATCCTGTTAGCTGGTACTACCATTCAGAGCACATATAAGCTTGACATATGCATCCACGAATATATCAGGCAAGAAACCATAGACTCATGCCAAACTGCAGGAAGAGGCAAAGAAAGGTTTACTTCAAAATTTTCCGCTGATGAAATGTAGTCTGGTGTTTGTGCTAGTGCCCAGCTCCTTATAAAGCTCACCACTGACCTGGCTGCTACGTGGACCTCAGCGGCAGCACACAACAGGTTCAGGCCCTCCCATGCTACTGCACCTATAGAGTCACCGACCACTTCGGCCGGTACAGAGATGGCACTGCTGCTGGCGTCTTCAGCATCAAATTTGCTACTTCTGCCGCACAAGGCACTGCAGTAGCCAAAGCCGCAGATCTGTGCATCCATCTGCAAATGCACGGAAAGCTCAAATGTGACATCCTCTCTTTATGTAATTCGGCCAGTAATCATGTCTGCTGTAAAGTGTGATACCACACCAGAGGCCATATGTTATTTATGATGAAGGCATGCAAAATGCAGTATCGAAAGGAAGGCTTATGTGTTGAAGGTTGTCAGAGGAAAATGAGGTATATTTGTTATCCCTAGCAAAGGTGCTATCATAACAACAAATAAGGATGAGTGAATAACAGCAATTCAACAACATGAATAAATTTATACACCTCAGCATCGCAAGTAAAATGCAGCTGAAGTTGCGACTACAAAAGAATTCCCCCCCCCCCCCTCTTTCTGTTGCGGCTGCTTTTTGTCCCATGCAGCCCAGCATCCCCATTCGTTGCATGAATATATTTTGCGTTACTGCAAATATAAACCTTCAGTTGAAAGTCAGTGTTGTGTTGACTGGTCACTCTTCTTCATGCTATTTCTTTAGCTGTTTTTTTGTTTTTGTTTTTTGCATTATATATCAACTAGCCCAACACCAAACTCTCCTGAAGTGACAAAAGTAAGCGCCTTTAGAAGGGGCCATCCAATACGTAACATATATAATTATTTACCACTGCACGAGTAAAGCAGATACCTGCTGAACCTGGAAGTCTGTGCAGCAGGAACTGCTTCTTGTAAGACGGGTGGGAATATTGTTGGCAGGTAACCCGGAGAATTCTCGATGTTGCTTTTTTCCTTCATTGACAAAGTGCTTCAAACATACTCTCTAACTGTTATTTGGGCTCTAGTGTGAGAGGTCATCACCGCTGAAACATGACAGAGGGCAATCAGCTGACATTAAGTAACGCGAAGACTGAACAAATGTGTGCTAGCGTGCGAACACTTGACGTGTGGTGCAGTGCCCTCCAGCCTTGGTTCTGTTCTACGCGCAAGAAAGCATCGGCATGATTAAGTCCGGTTCCAGCACTCGCGTCTTGATTCCGGCGCAGAAACGAGCTGCATGTTGGCTTATCAATGCACAACAAAAGCACACTGCATACAAAGCTCCAGCATGGAGCGCTTACGAAGCTAGATTTGACACGTAACAATCACTGCGCCTTTGTTTTGGAGCGAGACGAGCTAAACGACTATTTAACCAATTTACAACAGCAGGAATCAGTTGACACGCCTTTACGCAGTTGTCACTTTATTTCGCGTTTACGCCTTAGTTCGTTTAATAGAAATTTGCAAGAGCGACACTTACCTGATGCGCCAATCCGTGGCGATCTACTTCAGCCACCGGGTTGCTTCCCACAATCTTGAAGGGAAGCGGTAAAATTTGATGCCGTCATCCCCTTCGCAGTTGTGGCAATCCTTAATGCAGCAGTATTTGCGCTTGTTGTTCTTCACACCTCTCACGGAGGAGCTGCCGAGAGGCCGCGGTAAATGCATGCAAAATTGCAAAACGAGGCTGTCAGGCATGCTTGAGCGCAGCACGGACAAAGGTGCTATGGCGGCGAAGGCCTACCCACGGGTGCTCACCGCCGCTGCTAGGTGGCGCGACATGTACAGCCAAACTGCCTTGCAGGGTGCCCATGGGGTGCCTGGCAGAGGGAAGATCTATGACAGGCTCACATGGTATTCCCCTTTGCCACTGAAGCATGCGAGAAAGCTGACATGAATTCTCTTACTGGAGATGCTAAATAAAGTACTGGCATCTGGAACAGTACCACAGGCCTGGAGATGCGTGCATGTTCAGCTCATCTCGAAGCGAGGTCTGACACGACACTGCTGGACAGCTATCGGCCTATGCCATGATTTCCACACTCTATAAGGCTGTTTCGCCATGTGATCAGGTTGAGGCTGCTAGGATGGGCTGAGGAGCAAGTTCTGGAGGAGCTTGACTGAGTGCTTCATTGCATGTTGACCTACCTAGAAGATGCATGTCCGATAAACTAGTCATGTAGCTCTGCGACAGACAACCCAATGTCTGCTGCAAGGTATATATGAGAGGACTGATTGAAGAACTCAGCCTGAAATTTCTGGAACAAGCAGAGAACATGCTGAAAGATGTGGAAGCTACTGAACTGTGTGTTGATGCTCTAAATGCCAAAAATTATGATGTGTGCTTTTCGACAGCACGACTCTGAAAACAGCTCAAAATCATGCATGAGACGTACTTCAATGCCAACTGCAGCGGTAGAGGAACGAGCAAAGGTGAGTAATGTATAGTCACCAAATTTTGTGGTTCTCATTTGCCCGTGGCTATGTACTTGGCTTCCTTTGCGACATATAACAGTTTTCTTTTTTGGTGTGTTTAAATAAGTATTTTCTACAATCCTCGCACTTTATTGTTTTTAGGTGGACATTGCTTGAGCTGCAAATACATCCAGAAGGCCCTTACAAGGACGTCCAACATTCAACAAGCGCCTGCCAGGCCATTGCCAAAAAGTTAAGATCAGTGGAAGGCAGAGCAAGCGCTTCGCTTCACGAATTGCCACAAGAAAGAAAGACATTGAAAAGATGCAAGGGTACAATCCAGAAGCAACAGAAATGTGCAAAGCAGTGCTTTGCAGCAGCGGCAGTGAAAAAGAAAAGTTTCCACTAATGCAAAATGTGAATACTCCAATGCATCATAATGAAAATGAGTTCCCGTCTTTATGACGACAGAATGGGCAATGGAATACTTGCATTACCTAGTACGTCTGCAGTGAAATGATACCTGGCCCTGTACTGCTCAGCATTTGGCTTCAGCAAGGAAGTGTTGGAGGAGCTGAAATGCAAGACACAAGTCATGGACTCATTCAAGAAGCACAGTGGGCTTCTTGCAGATGAGCTCAAGCTCTCAGAGCATCTGTCTGTAAAACAATCTGGCCAACTCGAACATTTTGTAGATTTAGGAGATTTCACCACTGAAGCATATAAAACCATGTACTCGGATCACAGCATCATGATTCTATATGTGCCATTGGTTGGCGAGTGGACGCAAGTGATTGGGACATTTGCAACAAAAGGCAACATGAAAAGAGATTTGCTGGCTATTAACATGCATTACCACAAACCTGTGGTGCCACAGTGGCCACAGCTAGACTTAATGTGCCGGATGTTTGGGAAGAACCAGCACGGGAGGGGAAACCCCACCTCATGTCGGCCCTTGCTGTCCAGCACTGGCCTCCCCAAAACATCATCTGTGAGTGAGCTACCTTGGGGAAAGCTGTTGTGTCTTTGTAATATTTATATTTTATAGCTGTGGCCTACCTAAATTATGTCGTACTGGAGCAACACAGTGGAAAACAAAAACCGCAGAGAAGGGGGAAAAAGGAAAAAAAAGGGGGAAAGAAAGAAAAAAACTGTTAAACGACAAAGGACAACTAGAAATGTTAGCGAACGCATGACGAATTTCTAAGGAACATCTACACTCTTTCCCTGAACCTACTGAGACAAATTAAGCTACAGCGGAAGATGCAGGCATTTAACCATGCCAGATCTGAACGAAATAGACCCAAAGTCTTGCCTAACTCCAAAGTTTCCCAACAAGTCGTGCTTCTCGCTCCGAAAACCAAACCATGAGCAGAAAATTTCTTGCATGGATCGAAGCAGCTCTGCAAAGGAGCATACTTTGCTACCTTCTCACGTGCCTTTTCTTTGCGCACCCCTACATTGGCATCCCATACGACAGCTAAGTCGACCACCAACACTTTGTCTACAGTCTCAATGACTATATCAGGCTTCAGCCTAGTGCCCTCCCGAGTCGTTAACCGAGGTTCTTCTTGAACCGTAATGCTCGGAGTCTTTTCCTGCACTAGGCGGGCAACCTGTTTTGCCACTAAGTTGTGTCACTCAGTACGTGCGAGGTGCACAGACTCACACTCCTGCAAAATGTGGAATGTAGTTTCCGGCTTTTCATGACAGCGATGCCATAGCCGTGACGTCGGATCCCTGCTTTGTTTGTTAGCGAGAGACCTGGTTGGATACAGATTAGTCCTAAGGCACAAAGCCTTAAGACGATCCCCTTCCTTCAACAACTTGGAATCGTGATTCAACCAAGTGTTAGCCACGACCTCGTCTTGGTGTGCCAGGCGGTCCTTATTGGTATATTTTAACCTTAGATCAGACCACCACTTTTGGAGTTTTCTATTTAATGCTGATTCAATCCCCTACGGAGAAGTTATTCCGGAAGGGATTTGGAAAAGTTCAGCAATTCTTTGAAAATTCTTATCTAAAATACCGTCAAAAAGATGATCCACGAATGTATCCCGTAGCCTAAGTAAATGCGCAAGGCTCTTGAATTGAACCGCCTGAGCCCCCCCACTCTTCGACGGTAGCCATACATGGATATTGGGAAAACCTGGAGGTAGATGAAGAACCTTTTTGATCCACTTACGAATGAGCCCGTCCAGCCTGCAGGACTCCGAAGAAACCTCACGAGTATTTAATGCACTATACAAAAATACTGAAATGACCAGTTGTGTTAGGCAATTTACCTTCTCAAATGGCTTTAGCGAGGCCTTCGTAAGATCAAGAAGTTTCATAGCTTTTTCAGAATGGACAGTTGGATATTTATTTATGAAGATATATAATATGCATGATATCTGCGTTTATCTAATGTGCATGATATCTAATGTGTATGAAGATTCTATATGTGCCATTGGTTGGCGAGTGGATGCAAGTGATTGGGACATTTGCAACAAAAGGCAACATGAAAAGAGATTTGCTGGCTCAAGTAATGATAGAAGCCACAACACTCACAGAAAAGAGTGGGCTTTTCATTTATTCTACTACATGTGATGGTGCTACATAAAACCACCGTGTGTGGAAAGTTAGCGCCCAGGGGACAGCAGGAGATGCAAAGTGCTAAGTGGAACACCCAGTTGATGACAGCCATCACACTCACTTAATTTTGGACTTTCCGCACCTTATCAAGTTCTTGAGGAACAGCCTGTTGAAGTGCCCTTTCAACATGCCAGATGGGCACGCAAGCTATTTTCTTCAGTAATTAGAGATGGTTATAGACATGGAATTAGACATGGTTATGAAACCAAATCCTTCAGATATCACATTTACCAAATTGCTTGTTTGAACAAAAGTGACTAATTCGCTTACGTATTTCCAAGTCTAGTAATATTTTTACTTTTGTTCAGGTAACAATGCACCACATCAGAGAAGCTTACAAGATCAATTCCAGCAGCCTTACATGAAAGGCAATGCAGGGAATAACAAATGCCATCAACAGCCAAATTCTTTCGAACAGTGAAGAGTTTCCTACATGTTCCAAATCTTCGGTAAGAGAGTTCTTCAAGGCCTTCACCTTTATAAGGCTGACATTCAGGCAAAGACTAGGCCTATAGATGGCAAACAGGAATTTTTGAGGTAACAATTTGGAGATTGTCATAATGCTGTTGAATAAGTGAATGTGGTGGTTGCACTGTTAGTATGTATGCCTATTTTTATGTACATAGATAAGTGTGTGTAATAGTGTATGTGCGTTTCTTAACCTAACTCGAATTTAGAGTGCAGCTGTTTTTACAGCTGCACTCTAAATTCGAGTTTCGTCAGTTTTCGAGGTCGTCAGTTTCAGCCAAAAGGTGAAGCACAGATAGCAATAGCATCAATGCAGCAGGTGAAGGCGCTGTGCACGGAGGACTTCACCTTGAGCGAGCTTCGCATCGTGCTCAACGCTCGTAGGTGACGTTCTGCACCAGGCGCGGATGGAATCACCTACCAGATGCTGCGAAACATCGACGACGAGCAGCTGCCATCGCTGTTGGAGGTGTACAACCGCATCTGGCGCACCGGCGTCGTCCCTTCCGAGTGGAAAGAAGCAACCGTGGTACCTCTCCTTAAGAGTGGCAAACCACGAAGCAGTGTGAGCTCCTACCGCCCGGTTTCACTCACGTCTGTTGCCACTAAGACACTCGAAGCCATGGCACTTCTTCGTCTGGAGTGGATTGCGGCAGCACTCGACGCATTTGCTCCCGAGCAGAGTGGCTTCCGCCGCTGCGCGCAACGGCTGACGCCCTGGCCAAGGTTGTCGCTACTCTAGAGCAGGCGGCGGGCCGTCGCGAGGCTGGCTACCTCGTCCTGCTTGATGTACAGGGCGCCTTCGATGGGTTGCCGCATTCTACGGTCGTCAGTGCGCTGCACGAGCTCGGCATCCCCGACCGCCTACTCGACTACGTACGAGCGTTCTTGTCTGATGGCACGCTTTGGGTGCGGGTTGGAGGTGTGCTCAGCCGGCCGTCCAGTGTGTTTTCTGGTGTTCCGCCCTTTTTTGTTTAATCTTGCCTTCGCGCGACTTCCGGACTACATCCCAAAAGCGATGCCGCACGAAGTACGGGTGGCCATCTACGCTGACGACATCGCCCTCTTTGCGACTGGCCCTACTTAAGTCGGCTATCAGGTGCGTGCATCTGTCCACACTGCAATTGACGCGGTGGACCAGTACATGGGAAGCATCGGCCTCCAGCTGTCGGTGACCAAAACAGAGGCACTACTGGTACACCCGCGAGGAGCGCGAGCACGTTCCGAAGTGCCACCGCTGACTCTGCGCCATTGCCCTCTCCCGTGGCGCAAGAGCGTCCATTACCTCGGCCTGCAGATCGACTGCCGCGTCAACTTCAATGCGGCCGTCTCCCACATCTGCAAGCAATCAAGGAAAGTCGCCAGCGCCGCGCGCTTTCTTCTCGCGTGTGGACACGGATGCATGCCGCAATTCGCACTGCGCGTGTGCGACTCTGTGGCCAAATCAAGGGCACTCTACGCCCTCCCCACCACCAACGCTCGAGCGCCGAATTGGAATGCTGTTGACATGGTGAACCGTACTGCGGTGCGAGAACTATACGGCCTCCCTCGCTCCTCTCAAGTAGGGGCGACACTCGCGGAAGTGGGCAACTGGCCGCCATCGCTTCGTGCACAAAAGCAGGCGCTCCACCACATTGAACACCTGCAGCGCTCACCACAGGGCCAGCGGCTAATCTGCAGACTCCACTCCCTGCCGAACTCGGGAATGGGCAAGCGTGCCACCGAGTTCTCAAAGCTCATCGGATCGTCGCCACAGTTCGTCTCCCTGCCATACTACTCCAGTCTGCTCGACGTGAACATCGCGGTGCCTGGCGTCGCATCAAAGCGCCGAACTGCGGTGTGCGCCATGAGACAGGAGACCACCTCCTTACTGCACGAGCGACTGGCAGGACGACTACTCATCTACACCGATGGCTCAGTGACGCCGGACGGGTCCGGTGCTGCAGCTTGCACGGCACCGGACATCTCGGAAACGCGCCAGTGCCGACTGCGCTTTGCCGCGTCGTCGACAGTGGCCGAAATCGCCGCCATCTATCTTGCTGCCGACCTCCTTTTGGAACATCCGAACATTGTGTCAGCGGCCATTTTCATTGATTCTCGTGAGGCGCTTTGCATGCTGGCCAGGGACTATGCCAGAGTGCCCCTTGTTCTTCGAGTTGGCTGCAAACTGCAACACATCGTGAATCAAGGCTGCGACCTGGTGCTTCAATGGATACCCGCACACATTGGATTACAAGGCAACAAGGAGGCTGACTCCCTTGCCAAGGCGGCGCACGGTGAGCGCTTTCCCCTCACCCACTTGGTGATGAGCTTCGACGCAGCCAAGACAGCGGTTCTGTGCAGCCTCACTGCGCAACACCCTGATCGGCGCGTCACGATGGGAATGCCCCCGCGCCTGCTCCCGCGTGCGGGCCTCTCTCGGGCTGACTGCGCCTTCCTTCTCCGCCTGCGCATCGGCTGCTACAAAACAGCGGCGCACACACGCAGGCTCACGGGAACCGGCAGCCCCGTGTGTGGTAGCTGTGACGGCATGGAGACACTGGAGCATCTTCTACGTCACTGCCCGGCCTTCGGGACTGAGAGGGAGGCTCTGTACGCCTCCTACCACCGATGTGGCTTGCCATCCACCACCCTGCAGTGCCTACTCTTCCCCAATGCTCCCAGTTCCATCACCAAGTGTGCATTTTTGGCATTGAAGGAATTCTGTGAAGCAACACACCTCAGAGCGCGGCTGTAGGCCCCGCAAACGCTTAACTACATTGTCGTTTTTCTTTTTGGCTATTCCGGTCTCTCTCCGCCTTTTTACTTCCAGTCACTACCTCCATCATTTTCTCCCCATACCCCTTCCCCGTGCAGTGCTGTTGAGGTGTCCTCCTGTGAGAGACAGTTACGGCACTGCACTTCTCTTCCATTTCTCTTTAAAAATCACTTCACACACACACGATGACAACAAATTTTCACTTGGAGTTTCCCTATAATTGCTATTGCAATAATATAAGTAAAGCATAAAGTAAGACATAGATCTTACTTTATGCTGTTTTGAAGAGCTGTTTGTTTTGAAGAGCTGTTTTGAAGAGCTATGCTGTTTGAAGAGCTGAAGAGCTGAAGAACTGTTTTGAAGAGCTTAAACTTGTAATGAGTCACATGATTTTTTTTTAGAGGAGGATCAACTGCCTCATCTGTATCATGACATCTCGGTTCCCAGGAAAATCAATGTGACCCAACTCTTCCTCAATCGAAGCTCTCTCGGGTTTTGTTGGAGTACCAGGTGGCTTAGGAGAAGCATGCAGGTGGAGCTGGTGGTTTCTTGAGTGGATCAACAGTGACTGGTCTGCGTCTGCAACTGACCAACAAAGAAAAAAGCTAAAGGAAGCAGCTTATGTCGACGTAGAAAAAGCCCTGTCCTCATAGTTCCTTGATATGTGAACAAAAAGCATGCCATTGTGTGGGGCCAATCTCAAGCAAAAGGCCCTTAACCTCCCCAGCATCCTTGGGTGCAACGATATCAAGGCCAGCAGTGGTTGGCTGCAATGATTCAAGGAACGGCACGGTATTGTAGGCAAGGTGGTCAGTGGCAAGTCAGCACAGGTGAACGCATTTGGAGCAGGACTGGCTGCGTGATTGTGTTCCCGACATATTGGCACATTAAAGTGTCCCCAACATGAGCAATGCCAATGAGACTACATTTTTATACCAGCTGTTGCCAAGGGAGATGTTGGCTTCCAAAAATGCAAAGTGCCCCAGTGGCAAACACAGTAAGTGGCATCTGACTGTTTTGTTGTGCATGAACATGGACGGCAGTGATAAATGTGGGCCATTAGTGATTGGAACAAGTGAGAATCCACACAGTTTCAGCAGGAAGAGCATGCAAATAAACCGCTCGTCAAACAAAAAGGCATGGATGACACAGAATTGGTTCAGCCACAGGCTGAAGGACCTGGATGCTGAGATGCACAAGGCGGAACGAAATAGCTGCTTCTTTTTAAACAATCACTCAGCTCACCATGTTCGGGACTGTGTGCTCTCCAATGTTGAGCTGAAGTATTTCCCAGCTGCACCTCCCTGATGCAACCACTCGACCAGGAAATAATAAGCAGTGTCAAGTGTGCGTACCACAAGCGTGCCATCGAAAGGCTTCTGCTGAACATTGAGCTCCAGAGAGAAACAGATATGAATGTGTTCATGGCCTTGGAGATGCTTTCGCGGTCATGGCAGTCGACAAACAGGGAGATTGTGGACAACTGTGAAAACAAGGCATGATTCAATGAGAACATTTATTTGAATGAAGTGGGGTGAGAAGCAAATGACGGCGATGAAAGCTTAGCATCCATCATGGATATCGTTGGCTTGCGGCAGATGCTCTGCGATCACGGTGCTGCTTCCAGCAACGTAATGCTCGAGGACTTTGTCTTCAACGATGGACGCGCTGTGACAACTGAAGAGCTGGACAATGGCGCAAAAATCCAGAGCATCACAGAAACAGGCATGGAGCACGGTGTTGTGCCACAGTACGAGCACCACGTGGCGACCACGAGGCGATGGGAGCTGCCTTACTACCTGCACCACGTGGCTATTACGAGGCGACGAAAGCACCTACATCTCTGCGACGAATCAAGAATTCGACACGGGAAGCGACTTCAAGAAGCGCCAAGCCATCTTCGTGGCGCCCAGTCATCACCGCAACAAATCAAGAATTCAATGCGGGCGAGGTCATCACCCTGCCCCGCCCGGTTCCTGCCAATGAGGGGTCGCTGAAGGGATTTAAGGGCGAACCGGCCCGTTGTGAAGAGAGAGAGAGTCACTTGCAGCCGCCCAGTCGGTCCGATGCGCTCCTACTGCTACCTGAACGCTATCATCCACTATCTGTAAATATTGTATAAAGCTTTTCATTTCTTCTTCGTCTACGGAACGGTTCCGTCTTTCGTCCTCCACCCCGAAGTCACAATAACGGCGACTTGGATGAAGAATTCCAGATGGCAAGCAGCACAGCTACACTGAAACAAATCATGGATGTCCTGAATCTCCTCTGCACACTCGCACACAGGTGCACACCCACATGAAGAGGCCTTGGTAGCTCTGTCAACTTACGAGCGCCTTATAACTTCTAACACTCATGAAAAGCAAGCGGCAAGTTAAGCTGATGGAGTTCTCCACTTCCACCTGAATTGGATGAAATTGCTCTTTAAGGTCAAATAAATATTCCAGCATTCATGAATTCATTATTCTCCCGGTTAGTATGTTGCCCACAAAGTTCCATATGCCAGGAATGTTCTCATCTTTATTTGAACTACTGAAATATACGAATCTCAACTCGTGATTTAACAATGTTTTCGCCTGCAAGTAGGACTTCGTTATAACAAGGCTCGACTGTTAAGGAGAGCTGCCAAGTCAGAACTTTGAAGCAGTTCAATGAGCTGATGCTAGCAAACTGCTGAGGTTCTGAGTCAAGAGCATATGCAGTGCTGAATGAAGACCAGTGCTTTTCTACTCCAGGAGAAATAGGAGGGCAAGCACAGACCTACAAGGAGAGCATTAGGTGCAGGGCTGTACCTGGAAGCAACTCTCATGCAACTAAAGAGCAGTAGTTGGACCTTTGGCTTCATCAACTGAAAGTGCCAATTCGCTGCCAGGCTTCAGAGGACATTGGTACAAATGTTACATGTATGGACGCATAGTCAAACAATGCCAAGAAAGACAGCCCAACCATGAGTGGAGTGAAGAACAATTGCAGTAACAACAGAACAGTCATAGCTAAGCGTAGCTGTGACCTTTGTTGCTCAGGATGCAGTACTAGTGGTAGAACCAGCGCCATAGTGCATTGCTGTGTACAGCAGAGAAAAATGTAATGCTGAGAACTGTGGACAAAAAGTTTGACCCAATAGTAGATTCATGGGCTGACCTCACAGTGAAAGCTGCCGTGCTCGAAATATGAAACCACAGGGTCAACCATAAAGCTCAGTAGGGCATTTGGAGAGCATACGGTTGCAGAGTTGGCGTATGTACTATAGACTTTTTTCATCAAGCAGCTAGCTCTAGAGGAATGAGATGGTGTTCTCAGTGGCATGCTACTTGTTGCCTCAGAGAGTGCACACAAATACGAAACCACTACTGCTTCTGCCCTGATACTGTAAAATCAACTGTTGGAAATGTAACTTGTTCGCTAATGCACTATGCTCCATTCATGCTGCAAAATGTGGAACAGTAGAGGAAAGGTATCTGAAGTGGTTGGCTGCAAAAAATAGTGGCTGTGATGTTAAGGAATGGAATGAATCTGTGTGACCAGTTCACGAATCACTGGTACATAAGATCTACCTGTGTTGGCAGCTACCCTTTATGATGCACAGCTTTCCTTGAGGATAAAAAAATTAGCTCTTTTGCCAGCATTGTATTGCTAACCCTCAAAGAAAGAACTTCAGCCACAGAACATCAGCAAGAATGTGTACTGCTTGTTACACATCGACAAAGGGACTAGCTCCAGCTTCTGGCAGAGCTAGTTTCTCGCACTTTATCTATGCACAACCATCCTAACTAACACGCAAACTTATGCCCACTATATCGCCCATGTATCAAGAATAAGTGAATGGGCTCACTCTCGAATCAATGCGCCAAAGCAGGGGTGACAGCAACAACACCAACTACACACGAACGTTAGAAGCTTAACGTTTCATGACAGTCCACCAGAGTAAGCGAGTGACTAGTGCTAATACGTCTTTGCTGCAAGCTATCACAAAGTACAGATCATCTATGTTTTAAGCCGCGTGCACAGCAAGAACAAATCTATCGCAAGTGTGCACACCCACGAGCGATAATATTAGACCGAAGATAAACAATTACATAGTGACCACACCGAGGAACTTTACGGAGTAAGAAACATGACAAGCCACTCCATCAAATTGATTGCCAAATAAAGAACGAGAAACAAAACACACTAATCCTGATTCACATAGATGCACTGCTCGCGCCATTTGGACAAGGTGTAATGAGCTCCAAAGGTGCTTACATGTCCTCTGAAGCTGCAGCCAAAGCTTTGTGCCAGTCCCCAGTCACCGTTTACATTATCTGCTGAAAAAGAGGTTTGCCCAGTTGCACCGGCGTCATGCAATCCACTCTAAACATGGATGCAGCTGAGGCAAGCAATGGATGTACCACTATGTGATGAAACATGGCGGTGCCCACGGGATCACCGTGAAAAGGGTTTATATTGCCAAGTTTCAATGATGGGCCGTGTAAGGGGGTGTACTTGCTTTGTATACTTTCACAACATCGTCAGTTGCCCACGTGCTATGTGTATGGGGCAGGGGTTCACTCCATACTTGTCCCGATTTCCCTTTTGTTTCTGAGTGGTCACAAAGCACAGGTGGTGTCAAGTGAGTCACAGTGCGCCCCATGGGAGTGCAATACAAATATAAGAATGGATGTGGAGAACACAGTCTTGTAAACATAGAGTCCAGGTTGTGCCAACAATCATTTGTCCTTGTAGACAAGCCCATAGTGGGAGTGGTGTACACAGTGTCATAACACTGTCTCCGAAATCCTCTGCTGGCTAGAGGTGTCGCCAAAGTTGGAAATGGCCTGCCAATAAATTGTGCATGCCTAGCACTTTTCACTGAAGCCGTCACTGATTACCTGACGATTGGAAAAAATAAAGCTATTTTCTTTCTCTTTACAACCACATTTCCTTTTCCCATTTAGTGCTGTAGAATGTACATTAAAAGGAGTCTGGGCTGTAATCCTAATTGCAGATTGATCATAGAGTGAACTAGGGTGGTTGCTTGGGCTAGTTGGTAATTCATGATCAAAAATAACGTACAGCGCAAAGGACAAAGACAGTGATAGACGACATACACAGCGCTGGCGCTGTGTATGTCGTCTATTGCAGTCCTTGTCCTTTGCGCTGTACGTTATTTTTTGATCATAGAGGCTCCGTATAGCAGTCTAAGCTCTATCAGTCATTTAGACAGCCAAAGAATGAGACACTGCTTCCTCTATTGTTGAAGTTGCAATTGATTTGCTTTACCTGTCAGGTGTCTATATAGAAACATTTACCTACAAACATTTGTTGTCTATCTGGTCTACACTGCTTCCTGATTGCATTTGACCATCGCAGCCGATCATCACCCGAGAAACTTCACATTCCGATGAAGAACAGACCAATGAAGGAAGGAGATGACATACAAGTTTACTCGCACAGCCGGCAGGTTTGGCAAGCCTCCCACAACTAGCAACTAGAGGGCCTTCAGCGAATCAGGCGTAAGGCATCAGATAGCCACCACCCTGTAAAGCAAAGGTTAAAAATCGTCTGGACCAGGACATCAGGTGGCGTGTTGTTCATAGACTCTAGACGCCTTTCCTAGGGAAAGAAACGGACCCCTCATCTGGCCGGATTTGACAGTGGAGATAGCACCATTTGGATGGAGGCTACCTTTGCCTTCAGTGACTGACCAAGAGCAGGGCATCACTGCTGTTGTGTTTGCATCTTGGAGCTGGGGTCAAGTTCCAAGAACGAGAGGGGAAAGACTGTGCATGTGTGTGTGTGTGTGTGAGAGGAAGAGGCCTCTTTACAGACCAGACAGAGCTAACATTGCATCCTAGGCTGTGATGTTTTCCTTTGTTCTACTGTACTGCACATCCAGTATATAAGTTTTCTTTCGTTTTTCCCTTTAAACCAAGTTCTGTGTTATCAATCTTTTTCACATGGTGCTGAAAACCGGGACAGGGGCACTGTGGCTGACAGTGGACTCCTCCAACCGCTTAGATGGAAGCATCTTCAAAGTCTGCCAGTGATTCCGTTGATAGACGAGTCAGTACGATGTTATGGAGCTGGTGTTGTTGTGTTGCCCAGTTTATACGAGTACAGCAAAGCACAGGACGATTTCACACGCTGTCGTATCAGCCAATGACCAGAAACGAAGGATGCTAGCCGGCTCGGGGAAGAGGGGATGTAGAAGACACCCACGCGTAGAAAGAAGTACGGCTTAATGGTTGCAGCGTAGAAGAGCCGCCAAGTGTGCACCCTCACTCGTAACAAAAATGAAGACGGTCCGAGCTGAATGGGAAGCGTTCAGGGAGGTGGGTGTGAAGATAAGAGGAAGGGGTGCACTTTGTTTGTAAGCCTTGCCACCAGACGGGGAAGCGTGGTCACAGAAATTGGGCAACACGACACATGCCCATCTGCTTTCAGCGTCATTGTTTGGCATCCACGTGAGCCTTTTGAGAATGCTTCATGAAAACAGCGGTATATTTATGACCACTTAGCCAGCTGCGACCGATGAATGCTTTTGTGTATGATTGCCATCAAGTCCCAATTACAGTGTCTGAAGTGTTCAAGCGAACCGGCCCACAGCTGCACAGGGGACCATGTTTTCTTAGTACTGGCAGGGCAGCCCACTGTCTGGCAGACATGCCGTCAATAAGCCGTGGTTTCATGGGAACATTCTCAGGGGGGAGGGGGGGAGGGAGGGAGGGGGAGGGAGGGGGGGGCAGCTTGCGTGGCAGCTCCTTGCAAACTTGAGCCTGGTCTCCGGTGCGGGAGGACATCAAGGCCAATGCTCAGAGCCTAAGACAGGGGAGAGGGAGATCACACATGTCTGAGTAAACCTATCCCCATGAGTGTTGTAAAGTGTACCCTGTTTTGACCAATGCCGTGTCCGTCACAAAAGTTTCTGTGCTATTGGTTGCAATGGTGTGAACCCACCTGTGTGATTGGCTGGTTTGTGACTCTTTTATGCAACTGAGGGCAGAGTCATGTTTGGTTGCGTGAGAGAGAGCAGAGGTTCGGGTTTGGACCTACAGATGCCTTAGAGTTTGAACAAAGCATCTCTTTACCGGACAACGGCTCTTCCTTCACGCTGCCAGCGTCCACTAGAGTGATCGAGGGGCACCGACTTTGGACCTTGAGCACCTTCCCTCCTTAACTAGTGTTGAAGCTAGCAGAGGATAAAGGGAAAGGAAATTAACTGCCACAGTCAACCCTAGGATCAGAAACCCCACCATGAGGAACGTGCTCAAGTCCAGTGAAGCTGACTAGACACTCACTGCGATTTTTACCTGCTAGTGCGCTGCAAGAAGCAGTACTGGCATCCCGTACGATCCTTGCAGACAACATTTGCGAGCCAGGAGCTGAGCGGAACAAGAGCTATTGCACGTCACTGAATGATGACAGAGCCAAACAACTTCGTTGAGTGGCTGAGGAGGTGCTGCGGTGTTGTGCATCAGAAGCAGGGCAGCAAGGAACGTAAATGCGGTGGAGGGAGGCGATGCGAGAGGTGGTCCGGGGTGGTCCAAAGGACTCTGTCACAACGAGCGTTGGAGACAAGACTGACTCGGCTAGCAGCGGCAGCAGGCGATGCATCACGAAAAGGTGAGGCTCATTTTGTGCTCTCTCAAGGTCCTTTTCATTGAATGCACATTATGTTCAGGCACATTCTGGGAGATGGCAGATTCAGATAGAAATGTGGTGGAAGGTGACAGTATGAATAAATCGGATTGCACCCGCGAGTTGATGTTTGAGATAGAAGCTCACACTAGAGCTGGAGAAGGTGAGGTCCTCGTGTGCCTCATCAGAACCGGAGCCAGCACACTGGAATGGGACGATACACGAAGGAGTTCAAAGCAGTCCTTGCCCCCATGCTCACTAATGAGCCAATGATTCCCGCGTGGTTCAAGAACATGGACGCTCTTTTTGCGACATTGAGTGTACCTGAGGAAATGCAGGGCACGATTATGTTACCGTTCTTAACTGACAAGGTGCGAACATTTGTTGCCAATCAATCGGAGCCTGGTGTAATGCGTTACTCAGACCTAAAATCTAAATTGTTGAAGGAACTACAGGTGACTCCAAGTGAATACCGTTGAATGTTTCTCAAAATCAAAAGGGAAGCAGACGAGTGAGTCTTGAAGCCAAGTGACGGCACGTCTAGAAACAATGTTCACGTATTACCTCATAAGTAGAGAGGAGCTGTGGTTTGAGAGTCTGCAGGAATTGCTGATAGCTGATAGGCTAAAGCACTTAATGCCAAGTAACCTTCCCTCACTGGTCACTCAGCAGGAAGAAAAGGGCTGGTTGAAGCCCAAAGAAATAGCAGAGTTAGCCGCAAATTTTGAAGAAGGCCTGGACATTAGCAGACAAGGCAATTACCACGGTACTGCATCAAGAAATAATAGTTATAGGCCGCAAGCTAAACAGTCCGCTAGGTCGAGCTTCAACCCTAATTCTGTAATGTGCTTTGGATGCACGGAGTCACTTTCAAAGAGATTGTGAATCTTTACATGACACTACTGCCAAGAAAGCAGAAGTTTCGTGTGTAGTTCCCCAGAATGAGAGGTCAGTTGAGAGCCCTGCCACACCATCGTGACACACTGCCTTTGGGAGATGGCAGATTTGGGGTGGCGTCACTGACAAGTGACCTGAGAATTGGGATATTGGTGGGAGACAAACCCTGCATCGTGCGCATTGACTCAGGTGCAGATATCACGGTGATACGAGTGAATGAGGTATCGGCTGAGATTTTGGGTCAGAGTAGCAGCAGAATAAAGCTAATTGGTGATTTTGGACAGGGTGCTACCGCACACTTAATGTATGTGCCTCTGGGTCTTCCATGTTCGTCAGGGAGTGCTACTCGGCATGTGCCATTGCTTTGTGCAGTAACTGACCACTTAACTACCAGCGTGGCAGCTTTTCGTCACCGCCAGCAAGAGCTACTGAATGAGCTGGAGGAATATGATAGGGGTAAGACCTTAAAGCAGAGGAATTGGCACCAGAACGGTATTCTCCAATGAGAGAGCAAGAGCAGGTGACTCTATGCTCTAGCCATAGCGCTAACATCATGCAGCGCACATTTGATGAACCATTGAGCAATGAGCACTAGGTGACTAACACTAAGAGCGGAGCAAGCACCTCATTAGAAGACAAAGGAGAGAGGGAAGAAGGTGCACAAGCATTGGAGCCACGAGTGCAGAGTGGTGCAGTATGATCGCTCTACCCAGAGTCCATGCCAAACTCCCAGTAGTACTGACTGTGCTTCTGTGGAGGACATGCCAACTCCATCACCACGGTTTCCTGGCAAGAAGCAAGGTTTGACTCATCTCGGTTGTCTGGATCCTGTGAAAACGGTGCCAACCTCGGTCTTCCATATTTCTGAGTAAGTGACGCTAACCGAGCCCTGTCCTGTTCCTGAGTCAGCAATGTCTATCCTGCTCGGCTGGGCTTTTGCCACAGAGCTCCAGGTGTCCAGTCTGCCATGCCCAATTTCTACTACTGCTGATCAACAGGTTCCAAATCTTCCCGATGAGCCTCCTTCTACTGACGAGCGCCAGGAAACAACACTCCAAGAACCGACTTACTTGTTTCCTGTTAGCTTGGCTTCAAATAATCAAGTTCCCAACCACAAAGTGTGCCTCGAGAGAACAAATGAGACGGCTTCTCGTTGCGGCAACAGAGAAGTACAGACACCCCCGCAGCAAGAGGTACGTTGCGAGATTCTCCGAAGTGACCCTACCAAGTGGGCGAACATTATTACTGACAGCTTTCGGAGTGTATGCCTTGAGAAAGGGTCATCGTATTTTCAAAATCGGGCAGGAAATTTTCCGTCTTCCGAAAGGCAATACAAAACTCAGAAATGTTATATGTCACCTCATCTTTTCATGCGAAAGGTTGTAAATGAGGAGGAGTACGAGCGACACTGGTTAATGTACTCGGAGTCCAAAGGTTATGTTTACTGCTTCATGTACACACTATTTTTGATTTCAAGCAACCCCAGTGCTTTCACCACGCACGGCTTTTCTAATTGGAAAAGAGCAGAAGAAAAGGTTTTCGCACATGAAAATATCATCAAGCACCGGAAATACGTGGCAGCATGGCTCGCCCGCTCTAATTCGAGCAGCTCAATTGACAAGGAGCTGGTTAAGCATCTTGTCACTAAGACCGCTTACTGGACAGAGGTGTTCAAGCGCGTAGTCGTTGTAGTTAAGCTTCTAGCTTAGTGCAACCTAGCGTTTAGGGGCAGTGAGGAGATTTTTGTTCACCAAGAAATGGCAGTTATATGGAAGTGCTTGAGGCAATTGCCAAGTTTGATCCCTTTCTAGAGGAGCACATCAAATGCTACGGAAACAAAGGAAAAGGTCACCCATCGTAACTGTCAAAAACCATCTGTGATGAATTTATCGAGCATATGGCAAAGGCTGTCAAGGAACGTCTCGTTGACGAAGTGAAACGCGCAAAATACTTCTCTTTAATTGTTGATATGACTGCAGACCTTACTCACGTTGATCAGTTGTCAGTTGTTTAGCGATACTATTTAAATGGGAAAGTGTATGAACGCTTTCATGGATTTGTTCTAATTGAATCACATACCGGCTTGTATCTTTTCGATACCGTGATGTCCCTCTTGACGGCCAATGGCATCTCAATTGATGATTGTAGGGGCCAAGCTTATGATAATGCGAGTCAGGAAAATACAAAGGACTGCAAATTCACATCAAACACCTGAATGAATTGGCAGTCTACGTCCCATGTGCCGGTCATTCACTGAACTTAGTTGGCGTGTGTAGCATTGACAGTTGCCTTGAGGCAGTCAAATTTTTCACTGTAATTCAGTGACTCTGTGTTCTTTGCTGCCTCACCTAAGCGATCGAGGTATCTTTTGGACAGCATGGGCGGAACTGGCCAGCAGCTTGTTTTGAAAAGTCTCTCTGAGGTCAAGACACGCTGAATCATGTAAGGCCATTCCGAAAAATTTCAGTGCAGTCTTGTGTTGCCTTGAAGTTATATCAAAGGACGCGGAAGAAAACAGTGACACTAGGAAAGAAGCGCACTCTCTCTTCAAGAAAATTACAAAACTACAGACTGCATTCATGGCGATTTTCTGGAGTGAAATCTTGGAGCGCTTTGACAAAACGAGCGTAGCACTTCAGAAACCAGGCCTAGACATTTCAACTGCTGTAGACATGCTGAGCTCTCTAGAAGGTTTCGTTATTTCTTTGCGACCTCTCTTTGATACCTTCAAAGAGAGAGCACGCACGCTAAGTACCAATCAATGTTATCAGGATGAGGGCAAACGCATAGTTTTGAGTAAGAACCCAGATGGAAAAAGGTATAGTGCGCTACAAGGTAGAAAAAAGTTTATCGCAGAGACCTACAATTTTGTACTTGACAGTCTAGGCTCTGCTTTGTGAGTGCGAAAGGCTGACTAACACTGAACTCTGCGAAAGGTTCGGATTCTTAAAATTGCTGACAGAAGTTGGGAGCCCGGCCTCTCTGGCACAGCAGGCTGAGAAGTTGGTGAAAACCTACAAAAATGATTTGGAGCCAGTATTTCCCACGGAAATCGTTCAGTTTGCGAACTTTCTGCACAACTCTGTGTGCCAGGACACAAGTCCCCCGGGAATAATGAAGTTGCTGCAGAAAAGAAAGCTTATTGGTGCGTTTCCAAACCTTTCTATTTCTTTGCGAATGTACTTAAGCACACCTGTGGCAAACTGTGAGACCGAATGATCGTTTTCCAAGTTCTCGCTGATAAAAAATCGCCTTCGTTCGAGCCTCCTTGACGACAAGAAAAACTCGCTTGCTATCATGTCCATTGAAAGTGACCTCCTCCGCGATCTATCCTTCGAACAGACTAAATCTGATATCGCCAAAGCGATGGCGCGAAGGATGCCATTTTGAAAGAGGACTGTTTGTGCTATACATGAATAGTTCCAATAAGTTTGTTGTGTCGCCTCCCAGCCTGCACGTTGCCAATGAAACGCTGAGCAGTGTAATTCAAGATATGCAAATCTTCGTTGTTCGTTTCTTGTTTGTTCTTTTTGTGATATTTAGCGTGCTTATAAAGAACTGTATTTTTGTTGTTTTTGATAGTGCCAAGTTTATTTAGTGTCGTCCTTGCTTGTCTTACCTTTAATAAAAATATTTTCAAATAATGTTTTGTAATTACAGTTGGTAATTTTCATCTGTATTCTAGTGCATTTTTATGGTGTTTGTATTGCCTTAAGTATAGTATATATCCATGAGAGCAGCATTCCGGGCTAGTTGGTAATCCATTGCTTAAGTGATATTGCGCGACATAAAAACGACACGGACGTGAAAGAACACGACACACCAAGCGCTTGGTGTGTCGTCTTCTTTCACGTCCGTGTCGTTTTTATGTCGCGCAATATCACTTAAGCAATATATATCCATTGCATATTTATAGAGTAACGTGTATAACGATTACTGCAGTCTGATGCTTGAATTTTAATAAAGAATGTTTTGGATACAACCGTGCGTCTCCTCATGGGATTTAACCTAGTGATTCAAACAAAGCCTAGCTTCAGAAGGATCGACATCCGAGCTGTGCTGTCTTTTCTACGTTCTTGTTCATCTTGAGTGCACTAAACTTTTCCTCAAAGCCTAGCTATTACTGAAAACAGAATGCAGATTAATCAAAAAGTGAACATATGTGTTGTTGTTTACAACAGCACACGTTTCAAGCAAGTTTTGTTGTTTTCCTTATAATAATAACAATAATAGTAATCCCATTGATCGCACTTCATTCTTTTTAATTTGGTGGAATTAAAATGAAACATGGCATATTTCCAGTAGCATAGCAGGCGACAGGTGGGAGGGAGTCAGTAGAGGGAAGGGGGGCCTGCATGTGCATTAGCCCAGGGCCCCCATTTTTCTTAATCCGGCCCTGTGGACATGCACCTTGCGCACCTCCTAGAAGTCAAAAACTCGATCCTGACCCGCTGGAGAACGCACAGACTTCACCACCGACTTCACAAGAAAATTGCAGAGCTCAATTGTGCAATAGTAACTAATTCCACTAAACTGTCCAAACAACAATGGAGCAAAGTGTATTCCTCGGTTGATGGGCAGATGAGAGCGGGGGGCAAATGGAATCTGTTCAAACACTTACTCGACGATTCGCAAAGCAAATGCAATCAGAGACTAGCCATTGATCGCATAGTTTATAATCAAAAGGCGGTGGGTGTATTTGAACACATCCTCCTGCAATAGTTGGCTGAAATGTATCTCCCGCTGGGCCCCTCCGGTGACGGGAATTATCCTAGTTATCGGGGGCTTGGCGCGGTGGGGGAGCTCGACACTATGGAATCCGAAATCTGGGAAGTGCTCCAAACGTTCAATGGTCGCTCTGCACCGGGCCCGGATGGCATCTCCAATAAGCTCCTCCGCAACTTGGACAAACACTCAGTTGCGCTGCTCACCGAGGAAGTCAATAAAATTTGGGAAACAGCCGTCGTCCCCAACTCCTGGAAGACAGCCTCAGTGGTGCTCATCCCGAAACCAGGCAAACCTTTTGCACCGGAGAACATGCGGCCCATCTCACTCACGTCCTGCGTGGGCAAGGTGGCCAAACATGCCATTCACAACCGTATATCTAGGCACATAGAAACTAAGGAGTTATTTCCTCACAACATGGTAGGTTTTCGGCCGGCACTCCCCACACAGGACGTCATGTTTCTTATAAAGCGGCAAATCATTGATGACGACACTAGAGACACTCGGGGCATCCTTGCTCTAGACTTGTCCAAGCTATTGATAACATCTCGCACTGGTTTGTGCTAGATGCCATCTCGGACCTGGGCCTGGGGCCTCGATTCCTTGCGTACATTAGGCCCTTCCTCGGGGATCGCAAGGCCACCGTTAAAATAGGGCAAATCAAAGCCAAGGAATTTACATTTATTTTATTTATTTATTTATTTATTTATTTGAAAATACTGCCAGCTGCTTTTTGGCAGCCAAAGCAGGAGTGGTACATAGAAAATAAAAAGAGATACTGTACAAGCAAAGAAAATGTCAAAATAAAATTTGAACACAGCAACCTCACACACAGTGCAACACAGATCATGCTTGTACACTACTGCGCAGAACAACATTGGGTGCGAGTGGCACCCCGCAAGGGGCGGTCATCTCTCCCCTACTGTTTAACATCGCCATGAGGGGCCTCTCGGACAGACCGGCCACAGTAACAGGAACGGGTCACGCCCTCTACGTGGATGATATTACTGTGTGGTGCGTGGGAGGGTCTGATGCTGCAGTTGAGAGTGTGCTCCAAGAGGCACTCGACATCATAGAACACTTCCCAGTAGACACAGGCCTGGGTCTGTCACTAACCAAGTCCGAACTTCTATTGTATAGGCCCACCCAACGGGAGGTTAGGTGCTCCACACCCTTAGACCAAGTTACCATAGCCCTCTACACAAGGGACTGACAACAAATCCACAGAGTAGATAACATCACGGTCCTCGGACTCTTGCTGGAATCTCTCGGGGGCAACTCACAGACTACAGCCCACATTACCTCCGAGACGGAGAATATGCTTCGGCTTATCCTCAGAGTCTCGAACCGCAGGGAGGGGCTTAAGCAAGAGCAATCTCCTCAGACTCTACCACGCGTTTCTTATGTGCCACATTAACTATATAGCCTCCACGTTGCGCTGGTCTAAACAGGATGAGGCCAAAATCGACACCCTCATGCGCAAAAGCATCAAGCGCGTGATGGGTTTACCACTCACTACCAGCATTGCGAGTCTCATACAACTAGGAATGCACAGCACCCTGCCATAGGTGATCGAGGCCCAACGAGTGGCCCAAATAATACAACTCTCATCATCGCGAGTGGGGAGACGCATCCTCGAATCGTTGGATGCGGTCACCAGGAAATCACAGAGCGCAATGCAACCCTATCACCCATTGTCTGAGATACGTTCAAGGTAGATCCCCTGCCACGTAAGGTCCATCATCAATACAATGTACGGCACCGGTTAGCCCAGGCTCATTCCCAATTAAAAGTGGCTGCAGACATTCCGAATCTTGCATGTTTCGTTGACGCCGGCCAGTATGGGCGCTCTGGTCACTATGCCATTGTTTCGGTTGACTCCAATGGCACTCTCATTAACTCGGCATCCGTGCAGAAGGTTTTTGCAACAGTAGCCAAGCAGGTTGCTATAGCTATAACGTTGAAGGACCCTCTACATCTCAATATCTTTAAAGATTCCAGGTCTGCAGCCCAACCCTTCGCTTCCGGCTCGATCTCAAAGGAGGCGGCGGCCATCCTCGGCACTGAGGGGGCTGCTGATTTTCATATCATCATATGGTTCTCGGCCCATATGGGAATCAATGTGCTCTCTGAGGTTGTTAACGTCAATGAGTTGGCCCATGACTGTGCGCAAGGTGTTACACACCGCAGCGGTTCTGGTGGACTCACGGGTGGCAACTTAGGACTGTACAGGGATTCACTTCTCACCTTCCATGAAATCTTGGCACATTATCAACTTGCCCAGTGGGCCTTTCCGCTACCACATTCTAAACTCACTAGACCACAATTGTTGGCCTTTCGCATGCTCCAAACAAGGTCGTTCTCCTCCAGGGGCCGATTCAGTCACGTCGCGCCTAATGTAGAACCCCACTGTCCAGACTGTGGGGAGGCGTACTGCTCTTTATCTCATATGCTCTGACAATGCCGTGTTACGCGGCTCATCGCTTACCACGCTAACTGACTGGGAGGCAGCCCTTAAGAGCGGCGACCTCTCAGAGCAACCACGGGCTGTCCAGAGGGTCTGTGACAAGGTGGAGGACCACGACCTTCCGACCTTGATGTGGGTGCAGCCCGCGATGGCTACAGGGACTCCCTCAAAAAGGGAGGTACCCTAACACGGTTCCTCAGGACCATCAATAAAGCTCTTATCTGCCTGTCTGTCACTTTCTCATTGGCAAAAAATTGCTAGTGCTTCTTGACAGTCATCTACAACTTAAATCAAGGAAATTGTGTGAAGACGGAAACATTGCTAAAGAATATTAGACCATTTTTGGCATCGGTGGAGAAACAAATATTTACTGCAGCTACGATCGGCGCACAATTCTGGCAGCAAAGAAAACACACTCAAGAAAGGTGATCTTGTCTTAATTCTTGACAAAAAACTACCTCGGCTCTCCTGGAAAACAGCCATTGCTTACGAGCTGCTCCCCAGTCAAGACAGACAAGTCCGAGCCTGCACAGTGTGGCTGCCAGATGGTAAACTTCTTCGCCAGCCCGTGCAACTGTTATATCCAGTTGAACTCTGCAACTGAGGGGGAAAATGAGCTCGCTCACTTTTGGGGGGCCGTGTATTATACTTTGTATTTTTATATCTGCTTCAACCGCACGTGCACACTCCAGACTGCTTTCATAGAGGAAGCAAAATGGCCCCTCGTCTGGCTGGAATGGAGAGTGGAGACAGCACCATCTCGACAGAGGCAACCTTTGCCCTCAGTGATTGACAAAGCAGAGCGTGCTCCTGTTGCGTTTACATCTTGGAGGTTGGGTGGAGTTCCGACGACGAGAGGCAACAGTCCGTGTGTCTGTGTGCGTGTGTGCACGTGCATGTGTGTTAGATGAAGAGACACTCTTTTAGACATCAGACAAAGTGGACGTTGCATCCTCTGCCGCAATGTTTTTCTTTGTTCTACTGTACTGCATAGCGAGAAAACAAGTTTTTCTTTATTTTTTTTCACTTTAAACCGAGTTTTGTGTTATCAATCTTTCACACAGCGTCCGCGGCAGCAACAGGCAAGCAGGATTTCTTGCATTTTGTCTAAGTTGGCATGGTTGTTCAGTGAGGTTAACCATGTTCGTGTGCAGAATGGCAAGCTTGATAGAGTAAAAAATGATATTACAGCTGAAAAAAGAGAGGATCAGAGGTGGCAGGAACTGCATAGCTCCGGAGAGACCAAGTGTGAGACATCATCAGAAACTGTATTGCTACCGAGATGCAAGGAGCTACGCAGGGTCTGAGCAAGTCAGATCCAGAGGCCATGGCGGTGCAACGCTTATAACTGGAAGTGGAAAAAAGTGCACCTGCGGCTTGAGTGTGAGGGCATCACTCTATGAAGAAAGGAGCTCAAGCAATCGAGTAGGCCGCCTTCAATGTCGAAAAAAACCTGTCGCTGCCATACCAGCACTGAAGGAATAATGCAATGTGCTAAATCCTGAAGGCATACTGATTACAGTGTGATGCAGACATTTCAATGTGGTTTTATGAGGTTGAAAAATCGTTTTCATCTTTCCACGTCCTGGAAAAGCAGGTCTGTTACTGGTTGCATAGTCTAAATGAAGAGACATGTTCAGGTTTCAAGACCGTAAAGCAGGTGGTTTTAAATGAAGTCAAACTCACTCCAGCTGAATACTAGGAGAGGTTCGAAAAAGCATCAAAGAGAAAGGATGAAATGTGGGCACAGTTCACATATTGCGCTAGAACTTGTTTCGCCTACTACCGTCAAACCTGAAATGCAAACACAAAAGAAGCTGTGATGGAGCTTATGGTCACCGACTGAATGAACGATTGTTTTTTTACCTATCTGTCAAGGCTCTTATTTTCAGAATTAGTATTTTAGTTGAAATAATAATTTGCACGATAAGTTCTGGCTGAATTTCAGCCAAAATGAACCCCAAAATGGCCATTTCTTCCCACAGCGCAGCTGCCACTTAATGCTGCGTATCGCTGCTATCTCGGTCTCATTTGAAAGAGCCGCCTTCATGCTTAAGTTTCCCGCCACCGTCGCTGAGTTTCTAACACTGGATGGCGCAAAATAAATCAATAGAGAAAACCACATTATTTCTTTTCTATTGGCTGATGGAGCCCACGTTAGAAGACCGCGCCACCCAGAGCTGGCTGGTGTCGTCTGCTAAGCGAGTCGGCCCGTGCACCGCTGTCGCGCTGAGACGCCACTTTGAAAAACTGCATACAACGACTGAGAAGCATGCAACAATGCCCAGGTCAACGAGAAAGTTTCATACACTGAACGAATTCGGGAAGGATGGAAGAAATCAATGGTTGGTAATTTTAAAGGTCGCCACACTTCCACAAGACGCGGTGAGGGCGATGTAGATGCTACATCGAGTGGGCAAGTCATCGAAGTTGGAGACAATGTCGTGGGTCTAGCATGTACCCCAGCTCACAAAGCTGACAGCGGCCGTGTCCATCATGACACGGTGATGCTGCAGCCTTCCGATGTGGAGCAGAACAGGATTCGAACCAAGTAAAAACTTCAAGAACTCACGTCAATGGCAGTGATGAAGTGGAAATCGGATTGTTTTAATCGAGACAGCAGTGCAGTCGACAGTGCACTTGACGAGACAGCATTCACGATCATCAATGTGTGTCTGCAACCTCTGTTTTTGATTCAAGCCATACCCTCCAATCGATGATATATCACTGTCTCCTGAGGGTGTACTTAACCCTAAACTTAGACACCAAGAAGTTGTGTGATCCTGACGGTATCCTGACTGTTTTTTTTCGTTCAACACTCTCTTTTGTGCAGCAGATATCTAACAATGATTTTTAGAAAATCTCTCTCAATCACCACTCTACCTCCCTCGTGGAAACTTGCTTCAATTCTGCCCTTATTTAAGTTGGGTAACATTCAACTGTTATCTAACTATAGGCCAATCTCCTTAACAGCACACTCGTGTAAATTACTCGAACACATTATCTTTAAACATATTATTACGATATCATCGCTCAATGATATCATAATATCTTCATTCAGGATATTGGCAGATTGCTGTTGACAATATGGACAGAGAAAAAAACCGCATTCATCCCACCTGATGGCCTATACCAATCTAAAGTCATGCCATTCGGATTATGCAACGCCCCTGCCACCTTTGAGCGTATGATGGACTCCTTGCTCCAAGGTTTCAAATGGTCCACATGCCTCTGCTACCTCAACGACATCATAGT
This sequence comes from Dermacentor albipictus, assembly GCF_038994185.2. Classification (NCBI taxonomy): domain Eukaryota; kingdom Metazoa; phylum Arthropoda; class Arachnida; order Ixodida; family Ixodidae; genus Dermacentor; species Dermacentor albipictus. The sequence continues at coordinate 70,513,531 of NC_091822.1, read as the reverse complement.
CTTCTCGTCAAAGTTCGACACTCACCTCGAGCGTCTCACAACTAGACTTGATGTATTTTGAAAGGCAAAGCTGCAACTTAACTCGTCCAAATGTCGTTTTGGCCACCGACAAATTACTCTTCTGGGCCATCTCGCTGACGCTTCCGGAGTACAGCCTGTTCCCGACAAAACTCACGCTGTCCGCGAGTTTTCGGTTCCGAAGACAGCCGCAGACGTTCGAAGTTTTGTAGGGCTGTGCTCGTACTTTCGTTGTTTTGTTCCAGATTTTGTGACAATTGCTAGGCCCCTAACTAATCTTTTGAAGAAAGACGTACAATTATCGTGGGGTACTGCAGAAGCCGTCGCCTTCTCTCATCTCGTCACTCTTCTAACCTTACCACCTATTCTCTCCCACTTCGACCCTGATGCCCCTACAGAATTACGTACAGACCCCAGCGGTCATGGCGTAGGTGCCGTCGTCTTAGCCCAGCGTCAGCGTGGCAAGGATAGCGTTATTGCTTATGCGAGCCGCCTCCTAGCACCATCGGAGCGCAACTATTCCATTACAGAACGCGAATGCCTTGCTGTTGTCTGGGCGGTTGCGAAGTTCCGTCCTTACCTTTACGGTCGCCCTTTTTCCATCGTCACTGACCTTCATGCTCTCTGCTGGCTCTCATCGCTAAACGATCCTACAGGCCGGCTTGGTCGATGGGCTTTATTCATCTGATGAAGGCCGGACCCCGGCCGAAACGTCAATAAACCGCGTCATACGCACGTCTAGTTCACTGTATATATGTATGGGGATGGGGGGGGGGGGGGGTAGGCAGTACATGTTCTGGTCCACAGTGGCACATTCACGGGCTGCTGTTGACCAGAGCTAGTTTTTTAACCAAGTGGTGGTTAGCTAGCTGAGTCCGCGGTAGAGAACTTCTTTTTTACACTCAGAAGTGGGATAATCCCAACAAGCCCATCAACATGAGCCAGGACGGAGAACGTCCGTAAAACACACGTCTTGCTGCAGAGTCACGCGCTGCTGAAGAGGTGACGAGCGCTATCAAGCTCCAACAGGAAAGCAGGCAACACTACGATCGCAGCGCACCAGACCAGCTCCAAGAAAAAGTAACCCAGCTTTCACGACTGCAGGAGAAGATTCGGGAGCTCGGCGGCTCTACTTCTGCTTCCTCAACACCGTCATTCCAGCCGGATCCAGGCCCGAGCAATGCCATCTTGGGACAGCTCACCAAGGCCTTCTCTGCAATGGCCCGCATGATGGAGAGAATGAATCCGCCCTCAGCAGCGACGACTATTCATGTGATTCCCAGCCTCTACAGCAATCCCAAACGTTAACGAAGACAGCACCCCAATCAGTGCCAAAGATTGGCTGGAAACATTTTCGCGCATTGCGGACTTAGCCAACTGGTTTGAACAGCAACACCTAACTGCAGTTCACCTCAATCTGCAGAGCCGCTCTAAGGATTGGCTAATCTCGTCAGCAGCAAGGCATCAGTTATGGCAAGAGTTCGTAACTGCATTTAAATCAGCCTTCGTGACTGAAGAAAGCTCCCTGGACTTATGGAGGAGAATGGCCAAAGGAGTTCAGAGTCGTGATGAGGAGGTGATGAAGTATGTTCAAAAAAAGAAAAGAATGTGCACCAGGGTCAAGCTAAGTCTGGCGGACACAATTATTGAGATCGTCCGAAGTCTCTGGTCGACTGAAATGAGTTTCGCGCTGCGGGACAGAAAGTGCAGAAGTGCGGATGAGCTGCTTCAAGCCATTAAAGCGTATGACAATTTTACAGAAAGCTGCAAAAAACAATTCCCATCAGCAGGAGGAGATCAGCACAAAGATTCAGCAGCCGAAACCGACTGAGCAGTGGCCACCAGCCATTTCCTTTGTCAACACAAGTTGATGATGCTGTACGCAGAAGTACCGTGCGAGAAGGAGTGCGACGCGTAGATGGAGTATGTTGTTACAACTGCCAAAAAACGAGCCACCTGTCGAGTCAGCGTCCTGAGCCACGGCACCCACTTCACTGCACAAAGTACAACCACAATGGGCACAGCGCAAAATTTTGTCCAAATCAGGGCCGCTCAGGGAATGTGATCAATAGGGTACACACCATGCCTACAAAAAGGGTGTACAAAAGCATTTGCATTGACGGCGAATGGATGGTCGCTCTTCTCGATACGGGTGCTGATGTGAGCTTGATCAAGCTGACGCGTGCTATGCGGCTGAACAGGGAGCCGACGGTGCCTCCCCGGAGTGGCCATACACGGTGTCGGCCGACAGCAGTCAACCCTTGGGGAACTAGACTTAAAGGTGTGGGTCGATGATGTTGAACTCCTTGCCGTCCTATTTTACATAGTCAGCGACGACGCCTTTGTTGGACCGGACGTAATTATTGGCATGGATGTGATCGACTTGTCCAATCTGCTTCTGGTTCGTAGTGGTGGGTGTGCCCATTTGCTAAACCAAAGGGAAGCACAAGAGCTGACAGGTCTGGTTGCAGAATTGGAGGGACCGAGAGAAGTCGTCACGTGTCGCGAGAATGTTGAGGTTCCCTCGCGAACAATTTTTTTTGTGTCAGGAACGCCTTCCCTTGGTGCAACTGACGTGGTCAGCGTCCCCGTTACAAACTACAGCAATGTCACGTTGTAACTGAAGCAAGGACACATACTCATGCGTCCACCCGCTCCTTGCAACATATCAGAGCAAGTCCTACTGGTCGCCAACAAGGAGGCCTCTGCACCGCAACCAGTTAGCCGAGGGGATATTATTGTTGGCTCGATTGTCTCTGACGAAGAGAAAACACAGCTCTGCGCGTTACTCAACAAGCATAGGAAATGCTTTGCTCTCAAAATGGAAGAATTAGGGTGCACCGACATCGCTGAAATGAAAATCATGGAAGCAAGCCAGTTTTCCAGCCACCATGCCGCAGCTCTTACTATGAAAGGTGGGTAATGAAGGACATTACTGATGAGCTGAAATCACGTGGATTAATCCGTGACAGTACTTCCCAGTACAGCAGCCCTGTTCTTCTCACGTGGAAGAAAGGATGGCGCATACAGGAGGGTGATCGAATACCGCCGCCTCCGTGGCCACAAACAGTTAAGAACACAGGACAGCCCACGAAGACACAAGCTAAACAAAGAGGCCCGTTACAGAGGTGTTGCTTGCAGACATGTATCACATCTCGAACCTATGAATATAGAAGGGATCAACGCGGCCAGACTACGTCACGAGCGTGCTGCAAGCCAGATAAAACAACTTAAGTTGGCATCGGATAGCGAGTGCGGGAGCAAGTCGGACTGATGGGACACTCTCAAGATGAGATTGTGCAGGATGGCTGAGTGCAAGTAACGAATACGGCGCTGTCACTACCAGGCCCTGTTTTTCTCAGAAATTGAGGTGCCTCGAACACAATGAGAAGGCAGTCCCGCAAGCAGCGGGCTGCATGCCTGCGGCCTCGCCGCCAGTCCCGGTTCGACCCCCTTCGCTGACCGCAGGCATCTCCCTCCGCCTCAAGCCCCGCGTCTTACGACCCTGGCGGTGTACAGTACCTGTGTTGTAGAGAGAGTAAAGTTGCATGTCAAAGAGAAAGGTTGTGTGCCTGTTTGCTCCCCTAAGTTTGCGAGGCGCCCTTTTTGCGTGGGAGCCACTTGGGGCGAGTGCACGCCTATGCCTTACTTTGCATCGCGTGTTTCTGGTCCACAGTGGCACATTCGTGGGCCGCTGTCGACCAGGGCTAGTTTTTTACCAAGTACACTAAGTTAGCTAGCCAAGTTCGCGGTAGATAACTTTTTTTTTACATGTGACAATAGTTTGCATAATTGTTAGTTTGCATAATTGTGCATTTAATGGGTATCTCAGTGAACTAGATGGTTGTACTGTTGCAAATGGCAAGCTCCTTTTACAGTTAGCGGATGATTTAGACCTTGTGATTGCGAATCTCGAACCATACTGTGAATGACAGTTCACATGGTATGCTCGTGACATGGTATACTCGTGGCAGCAGCACAACCATCTGCTATGCCTTTTTCTTGACACTTTCAATATTGGAGAAGAGCAATGCTAAAGTGCTGATAGTTGCGTACTTCATTGTGGCCTTCCGTTTGCTCATTGCTATTATTATTATTATTGCTTATTTAGGGTTCTTTTCCCCCTTTTTTTCCTTTTTTTATAGGTATTCTTTTTTTCTTCACAGCTAAGGCATGCACTTGACATGCCTGCCTGTTGCAAAGAGTGTGGCCACATTACATCATCATCATCATCCCCTCCAGACACCACCTACCCCAAGACAAGAATGCCAGTTCTTGCCACACAGCTTATGCCTTCATAATGTAAACATTAAATGTAAATTAAATATATGCAGTGTTATATCGGCCTATGCTTCTGCTCGAGACACAAGTGGCAATGAGGGCGGGACTAAGCCTGCAAGAGACGAAGCGGGAACTGCATAACATTTGCTGCCATTGTGCCTGGTCAGACGAAGAAGCAAAAAGCGAGGGTGCCGCTCACGTGAAGGCGAGCAGTGAAGATCAGAATCAACGGGCAAACCGTCTGAGCCCAGACAGTGCATCGATGGACTGACGCATGGGGAATGCTCAATAATGGAATTATGAGTGCACATTAGGCAGTGCCACCCATAGATGGACGATGATACAATGCAACCCACTGATGGACTAGTGGTCGCACTACATTATCCTCTGATGGACTAGAGGAAACTTGTGGAAAGCTGCGTGGCGGTGACAACTGGGGAAAAGCTACTCCATTCATCGGCCTCCAGGGACAGGAAACAAGGTAGGTGGCTTCCATGCATGGTTCACAGAGACCACTAGCTGTAATCTGAAACTAGTGGGTGCTGATCATGAGTAGTGAAGGGGAAGCTACGGGGCTGACTGATGAAGTACGGTTGGGTACAGGCACAGACAGGCAAGAACTCGAATTTCAACTTGAAACTTAGTTAGCCTCAAAGGAATTGGAACGTTTGAAGATTCAATAGTAAACTGAGCAACAGAGAACATGGCAGCTTGAAATGCGCAAAAGTATAGATGATAGAGCACCGAACAGCCGTCCGGAATCCCGCAAAGAGAACCTAGGGCGTTTTTCCAAAATGCCCAGAAGCTTTCTACCTCCGATCCCATCAGATCCAGAGGTTCCGGTGGTTGGATCGCATTGAGGGCATTTTTCAGTCATACGGAGTGCTCGAGAATATCAAAAGCCACTTGGTTCTGCCACTGACCGCAGGGAGGATTCGGCGTATTTTTTCAAAGCTGTCAACTGATGAACTGAACAGCTACAATAAAGTAAAGGAGACCATTTTGTCTGAGCTGAGGCTGTCGCTAGACAATTATCTCAGACATTTCCAGTTTGCAACACTGTCATAGTGCGGCATTTTTCGATTCAGCAAAGCACTGATCAACGGGCGCTAAAGGGTTGAAGAAATAGAGACTGGTGAGCAAGACGGGTATTGCCAGCGACTCGGGCAAGCAGTCGAAAGAAGTCCAAGGCAGGTTTAGACATTATTGTCTTTTTGTCGTTGGTGCGACCGTGACGCCCTGACAGCTTTTTGTAGGAACCCCTGCGTATTCTCTGCCCTGCGCGTACGCTGAGAAGCTTACTAAGAAGGCAGGGGTGCGAATACTCCGAAATGTGTGGTGTGTCTGTGCAATCCTGTGTCCACAAAGTGCTGCAAGTGTATGTGGTGCGTCTGTGCAATCGCATGTCCACGAATTGCTGTCAGTACATGTGTGCCGACAGCGCCTTATGGCTGGCTGTCGTAGTTTCACCTGTGTTTGTGAACGGACGATGGAGGCCCGGCACGGACTCAAGGGTGTGCGCATGTGTGGTGCAATACGAGTGCGCGAACTCTATCAGCAGGGGGGAAGCACTCGTTCCTTCGCCCGTAATTAAAAGGGGTGCGGCCAAGACCTTGGGAGGAGCCAGGATCCAATTGGGTGAACTTGATTGGATCGTCACCAATATCTGCCGTTCCCCAACACAGGGAACCAGGAAAAGGAAGTTCGTTGAACACAGGTTTTAGACCAAGCTAAGCAGTCTAGAAGCTGAGCCTACAATCTGCTGAATAACGTCAACGAGCTAGTGCTGTCCAGTATCGCCTGCGTCCAGTATTGCCAGCACCTAGCCGCATTTGAACTGCCAGTTACTAGTTGGTGTAAGAGATGACAAACCAACGTCTGCAACGAAGATCACGGTAGTTCCCCTCAAGTTAGCTCAACCTGCTCGAGGGAAGACGTCAGACCTAGACTGCCGGGAAGACCAGCCCAGCAATCACATCCACCGCAACGAGGGCAGTTTGCCAGCATTCTTCGGGAAAGCCCTGCCGTCGACTCCACGCTTTATGGACTTGCTGCAGCTGGCCGGCCATGCATATGCCATCATTTGCTTTCTTTTGAACTCTGTTTAGTTGACCACCGTTAAGTGCATTTTCTGTAGTGTTAAGTTCTATGTTTACTGTTAACTGTTCGTGGCATTTCCTTGGTATTCATCATTGAGTTAGATTAAGTACATGCATGTTAGTGTTCTTTTTTTTTTCATTATTTGTGTCAATGTCAGTTGATAATTTTCTTCTTTTTTTTTCTGTCTTTCTCCCGACTCTGACTCCTTCGCTGTATTCGATTGAGTACAGAATGACCAACTGGCTTGTATACCCTCCCGTCGACAATTTTGCGCCAATGGTGAATGGGTTACAAGCCATGACAAACACCAATGCGAGACAAAACCTGACAGCATTTTGCATCTAGGCTCGACAGCCACTATGCCTCCTATGTGGCGGCACGAGACGTAAAGAATTTTGAAGGTGTGCTTGTGCTTCAAGTCGCCGACCAAATTGAACAAACATTGAGCCAGGAAGCACTGAAACCCGTTAAGCGTGAAGAGGGTAATTGGTGGGCAACGCCACACAAAGTTGCAAAGCTTGTTGAAGCATACAAAGATATCGAGGGTAAGCACACAGGCAAGCAACAACATCGAAAGCAGTGGGAGAAAACAGGTGCACAGTGAGTGCAACAAATGATACGAGCGTTGTTGCACATTTTGTTCCGTCGGTGAACAAGGGAGCCACTCTTTAGAAAATGCAGGTCGCGTGTTTTGTATGCAATGGGCTGCACTATGCGCAAAAATGCCTCAAGTAGCAACACAGGGAAAAATTGTGAATCGGGTTATCAAAGATCAGAATTCGAAAGCAGTGCCTGGTGGTCAACAGGCAGTGTCTCTCGAAAGCAGCGAGCTTGGGCCCACCTGCGGTGGCACAGCAACCAGGAATGAGAGAGAGTACCATATACCCGCGGTGGAGTATGTCAACTTAAGGTGCCGCAATGCTTCAGTTAGGGCACTGGTTGATATAGGTGCAGAGATTACAGTGCTCAGAGAAAACGCCATGCCCAAAAGCCTGAGACATGAAACGGGAAATGTGATGCTGGTAGCAGCTTTCGGCGCAAAAGTCGTGGCGAAGTTGGCATGCGTTGTGCTAAGCTTGGATGTGGCTGTCAGTGTTCACCTAGCAAGGGAAGTACCTGTAATGTACCTGTACGGCCTTATGGATGGACACCACCCTGTTTATCTGGCTTCATATCATGCTCCGTTTTCACCTGTCCCTGGCCCGGTCCAGGGCCTTGCCTGCCCCTAGGTTTACTCTTCATCTTTTCATGAAGACTTACGCGACAAGTGGACACCATTCGCATCCCGGTCCGATGCCAGGCTGGCCCTCCAGGCCCCTCCAAATCTTCGAAGCGGCGCGGCGCCGTGCTAACCCTAACTCGCCGTGCCTGCACCTCTGGAATGCAGCGTCTCACGAAGACCCTGCAGCCGACAGCCACCAATGCCCCGCTGGCCTCCTTTTCTACTGCCACTGGTGCCACTGTGCCTACACTGTCAATGCTGAATGCTACTAGCGACGCGAGCAATTCTAAGTCAGCAGCCCTGCCTCAACCAGCTGCGTTCCTGCACTTTGCGCACGCCACGGTGCATATTCCGGCCACATTCAATGCTGTCAGCGACGCTGAGAGCTCTCACTCAACAGCCACGTCGCAGCCGGCGTTCGTCGCCTCAATGTCTCCTATGACCAAGCTCCACACTGTCAGGGACGCCAAGAGTCTCGGATCACTAACCATGTCTCAGCCAGCAGCATTCACCGTCGCCGCCACGGAAGCCGCCGCGTCTGTACCAACCACGTTGGCGCCTGTTGTAAAGAGCTGCAATCAGACATCAGAATCGCAGCTGACCACGCTTACTGCAGCCGCTTCCACCGGATCCACCATTTCTGCCATGCTGGACAGTGCAAACTCAATGCCCGCCGATGACATTCCCAATGTTTCGAGCTGTGTTCCTGTCGCCCCTACCTCCTTGATCACTGTGTATCCAGCTGATGACTCATTAGCGGAGATGGCTTTCACGATGTCCCCAGACAACGACCATAATACGCCATCATTGCAAAGCGGCTGGAGCATCGTCAGTACCCGCTGTAAACTTGCCTCCGCCGCCCGCCCTCGCACCGAGCTCATCTCAGTTGGGATCCAACTTCCACCCGGTACCCTCACTCCCAAGCTGCCTCTTTACTACTTGCTCGCTGCCATCATCTCCGCCGCACATCTCTCCTCCAAAAACAGTGGAGAGATCACCCTTCAGGCCAAGCCAGCTCAGAGCCTTGTATTTCTGAAAACACACTCCCCTCTCACCGCCCAACTCCTACTCTCTCTCACGCATCTTCAGCTCCACGTTAAGCCAATCACCATCACAACATATGCCCCCAATTCTCCCATTTCCTACCTTGGCATCATTCATAACGTCTGTGGTCATTTTACTCCTTCTCAGCTCATGCATGACCTTGAATCATGCACGACTGATGTTCTCGCTGCGCATATGATGGGCAGCGAGAACATCATAACCTTGGTGCTCATAACCTTCGCTGGCACTGTCATACCCCACTTCGTATATTTTAAATGCGTCGCTTTCCGATGCCGCCCTGATAAGCCTAAGCCCCCCACATGCAACCGTTGTCTTGCTCTGGGACACCGTGCTCACCAATGCTCTCAGCACAACTTTCTGGCCAAGTGCCGCCGCTGTGCTGCTCCTCTACCCGCAGATCCTACTGCTCACGGGTGTGCCCAAACATGGTGCATTCATTGCCAAGTAAACACACATCCCTCTCTCGACTCCACCTGCCCCTTCCTCCTTGATAAACAATGCGAGTGTGCCAAAGCCGCATTTCTCCGTCGCACAGCTTTGCGCAGGACCACGCAGCCCACCCTTTCCTCCGCCTCTTTTGCTAATCATGCGTCTCCTTCAACTCAGGTTCCATCACCTCCAGGCTCCTACGCCGCTACAGTGAAAGGGCCCTCGGTGCAGGCATCCTTTTCTTCCACTACTATACCCTCCCCATCCCTGATTGACGAGAACCACTTTTTCGATCTGCGGCTCACGATGCTGGAGCGTCACCAGCGCGAACATCAGCGCATCTCCCAAGATTTACAACAGCAAATCCATGTATTGACACAAGCCCTAAAGACAACCACTTCCTCTCTTACATCCCAGCTTACCAAGCTAAATGAGCAGCTTGCCACGTTCATCACCCCGTCCCCTAACCCATACAAGGTCACCCCATTGGCTGACCTTGTAGAAGCCACCCCCACCGCACACCACACTCGCTTGCTTCAGCTCGAAACTTCGATTGTCCAGATCCTCACCACCCTCCAAACCCAATCCAAGCAATTGGAATCATTCGCTTCTATGCTGGGCTCCCTCCAGGAGTCACTCTACCCGGCCAAAAAGAAGGAACATGTCCCCGGAAACTCTTCTACCTCTAACCTATTGTAGATATGACGCGTGGAAAGGACCGCGAGATTGTGCAGTGGAACTGTCGAAACCTTCACCACAGTAAGACCCCCCTCCACCAGTATCTCCTCACCTGCCCTTCCCTGCCCCATTTTCTCCTTCTCCAGGAGACACGGATGGTCCACACCGTCCCAGGTTACCGCGCCTACCATGACACGACGGGCATGCCGCTTGCGTCTGTTTATGTACGCAGCGATGTCCTCGTTGAGCCACTTGATATCCCCTCCAGCCTCCATAAATATTTAGTTGGTGTGGTGTATTACCAACCTTCTTCGCGCATATCACTCGCCTTTATGTCCTTCTATAATCCCCCTGTCACATCCTCTTTATTCACTGCCTTGGGCAAGTTCCTTCATTCTGTTACCACCCATCTCCTCCTCGGGGGCGATTTTAATGCCCCTCACAGGCTCTGGGGCTACCCCCACACCCTCAAGCCCGGCCGCCTTCTCCACTGTCTTGCCTAAAAGTAGACAAGACAGTGGAGTAGCCTACACGGAGTAGCCTACATGGATGCCTCTTTCATACCTCCTCGAGGTTCCTGCGGCTTCGCTATCTACCATCCCCACCTCCAAGCACCTGAAACTCACACGAGTGGGCCGTACCTACACCCTCCGGATGCACTCTTTCTCGAGGTCCTTGCCATTGTACATGCCCTACAATCATTTCCCTCCCTTCCCTCGCTCCCAGAGTACATGATATACACCGACTCCCAAGCTGCCATTCACCACATACAGAACTGCACCCTACCCCATTCACTCCAACAGGAGGTCGAACGAGCGGTATCCGCACTGCAACCTTCCACCGTTTTCCTCCACTGGGTCCCTGGGCATTTGGGGATTGACGGCAATGAGCTGGCCCATCAGCTCGCCCGTGACGTTTTTAACCGGGCACCGTTGATCCCCTGGTCTAGGCCCTTACTGGATTCTGGAGGACTCTCCCTGCACCGCACTATCAAAGAAGTTTACCTCCAGCTCCGTCTCGACAAGCGCCTCTACCCTCCACCTCATCCATCACTCACTGTGCCGGAGGCTCGCCTTCTGCGGCATATCCAAATGAATGCACTGGATACCCCTTCCCGCCTCTTTCTCTATCCCTATCGCTCCGACCCCTCCTGTCCCAACTGCCCTAAAGACCAGACAAGACAAGGAAATGAATGATCAGGAAACATCAGCAACCGAAGCTGTGAGTTAGAGTCAAACATTGAAAAAACTTTCCAAAATCGACAGGTCCTTCATGAAAACCCTGCTGGTGCTAGAAACAGGAGTAGAAGACAAGGAAACGCTACTAGACAAGCTTCTCACAGACTTCACAAAACTAAAAAGTCTGACGTTGGATGCCACACATGAAGTGGCAAGACTCCAAGGAGTAATTGCAACTCATCAGAGTGAAAAGACTGAAAGGCCAACCTATGCAACAGTAGTGGCAGGCCAAAACAAGACACGGGGACAGACCGAAGAAATACCTGAGCTTTTCGACGAAGCCACCAAAGACAAACAAAGGAACAAGACAAAGTTGGCATTGATCGTAAAATCAGATCAGTTGAGCAAAGGTGAGATACAAAAACTCATCAAGAGGAAGGTCAACCCACATGAGTTGGGAGTACACGAACCCGAAATGTGACCAGCATAAGAGGGAGTTGTGATCATGGCTTCTTTTAAAACAGGACTTGACAGATTGAAAGAATGTATAGCAAATGATCCAGAGCTGGGTACTAAACTCAGCACTAAACAGCCCAAAGAAAAGAACTTGGAAATGAAGGTCATTGGAATTGATGAAGAACAGGGAAATGAAGAAATAGTAAGGAAAATAATCAAGCAAAATGGTTTTCAGTGTACTACAGAAGAACTAAAGGTGACCAGAACTTGGAGAGGCAAACAAGGCAAGACAGCCATAATATCAATGCAGTTGCAACCATGGGAGCAATTGAAAGGCAGAACCCACATCAATATTGGATGGAACAGATGTGCACTTTTTGACAATACTTTTGTGCCAAGATGCACATATTGCACCAACTACGGCCACACTCAACAACGGTGTCAAGCGAAGACAGCCAAATTACCGAATTTCTTCATAGCCCAGAAGACATTGAAGAACTAATAAGTAAATTTTATACCACTCTTGAAGAATTATACAAAAAATATGAAAAACGTATAATGAAAGAGAAAAAAACAAGAAAAAAGTTGGTGGAACATGGAGTTAGAAATACAAAGGAAAAAAGTAAGAGCAATGAAAAGACGGTTTAAAAAGAGGAGAAGAGAAATAAGAGATTTTTTCAAAGAACAGCATTACAAGGAACGCCAAGCATATGTAGAAAACATAGCAACTGCAAAAAAGAAACATTGGAACGACTTTTTATCAAAAATAACGAAAAACCCATTCAACATAGGTTACAAAATTGCTAGGAATCAAATAAAACAACCAGTAGTAATAAAGTATGGAAAAAGATGACAAGACAACAACCAATTCTTGACCTGAAACAGGTGAGTATATCTTAAGCAACTTATATGCAATCTTAATGGAAAAAGAGCTAGATAGCGTCAAATGCCCAAGTAGTCGAAATAAGTAACAACCAGGATGATGATGTGGAATTCACACAACAGGAGGTAGAATTAGTTGTTAGAAACTTGAAAGATGTTTCTCCAGGACCAGATAATTTAACAACCAAATTTATTCAATTAAGTTATCAAAACACGAGCACATTGTTTGTAAATATCTTCAATAGCTGTTTGAAGACAGGTCATTTTCCTACAAATCGGAAAATATCAAAAATATTATTAATTCCAAAATAGAAAAACCAATTTACTCCATAAGATTTCAGACCGATAGCAATAAATTCAATATTCGGCAAAATTCTAGAGAAATTACTTAAAGACCGCCTATACTATTTTCTAAACAGGAAAGGACTATTCCTTATAAACCAATATGGCTTTAAGCACGCAACATCAACAACACAAGCACTAGAAAATATCAAGAAAAAACTGGATCAAGCCATCTTGGAAAAAGAAGTATCAATAATATCAATTGATATTAGAAATGCATTTAACACTATCGATGAAAATTAAATAATCAAATATTTAGAATAAAATGGATGTCCAAATAACTTAATTAAATTAATTAAATCTGTAATGACGAACCGAAGAATATTATATAAAAATGGAGACATAGAAAAGACATACAGTTTAAAGAAAGGATCACCACAAGGATCTCCTTTAAGTCCGTTACTTTGGACAATAATGATGTCTGACATTCTCGTAAAAAAAGCATCCAGTAAAAACGTATGTCCAAGCATTTGCAGACGATTTAGCTATTATAATAAAAGGAACATCTAGAAGAAACTTTAAAGATAAAGCAACCGAAACATTAAATATAATATACGAATTGGGTAAAGAGAAAAACATTGAATTCAATACGGCGAAAACGGAATTCATGATTTTATAAGGAAAATATTCAAAAAGTCCTCCAATACTAAAATTAGGAAACGAAAAAATCAAAACGGTTCAACAAATTAAAGTATTGGGAGTAATAATAGACGAAAAGCTTTCCTTTATACCACATTTAGATTATATAAAAGAGAAAGTAAGTGACCTAATAATTTGTCTAAATAAGTTTATAGGAAATAACAGAGGAATTAAAAATAAAAAACTTCGTGAAATATATGTAAGAGGAACTGAAAGAATAATAACTTTTGCAGCAGCACTTTGGTACAAGGACACCAATATTCTCGTTAAACGATTAAAATCAATCCAAGAAAACCCTTATTATCAATAACAAAGGCATATAAAACTGTATCTAATAATGTATTAAACGTCCTAGCAAACTTGCCACCAGTACATTTAAAAATAGAAAAAGAAATAGAAATGCACAATATCATCAACAATGGAAAAGAATCTCTTTGGAACGACAAAGTTTTCTATCTTAACAAAATAGCATACAAGATTGATAAATGGGAAACACATGCCACAAATAAATATAAATTGTTTTAATAAGGATTTAACTAAACATGCACATTATGATATTTTTACAGATGGCTCCTGCAATGAAAACGGAGCTGGATCAGCTTTTGTAATCATAAAATTACAAGAAATTATAGAAACTAAGCAATACTCCTTGCCAAATTATAGTAATAATCTTGAAGCAGAAGCAATAGCTACAACAAAAGCATTAGAATATATTATTTCCCAGAATAACTCAGCCACTTACCAAATTTTAATGGATAGTTTACCAGTACTATAAGGCGTAAATAATCCAGAAAACCTTAACCCCTATATCCATAAAATAAAGCAATTACTGCAGGAAATAACAATGAAGAACAGCTTGATTTTAACACACGTAAAAGGACACAGTGGAAATATAGGCAACGAGATCGCGGACGAACTGGCAAAAAAGAAGCCATAAAACATGGAGATGAAATAAATCTCCCTATTTCAACTAAACAAAAATTTTTTTTAGAAGTGGCATCCATTATGGGATGGTAATAAATTAGTACATAAAAGTTATATCCACAATTGGTTTAAAAACATAAATCAGATTCCACGGCAATTTATAGCCAACCATCAAATACCTCAAATTTTGACAGAACATGGACGGTTTCCGCATTATCTGTTCAGGTTCAGAATAAGGCGACATAGAACTTGTCCCTGCAATATAGAAGCACTTGATTTAGATCGTTATCTTAATAATTGGAAAATAACAGAAAAATAGCGGTCACAATTGAAAAAATATGGCGCACATCCAACACAAAAACTATATGAAATTATAAATGATGCAAAAGCCATGGCTGCTCTCGAGGAAATGGTAGACACCATAAATAGCAAAATATGAAATTGCTATTTGACCTATTGGAAAAAACTGCTCCCAGGGACGATTCCGTCCCCCTGATGGCCAAGCGACTCGTAAAATGAGCCACACCTCGATAGAAAAAAAGGAAATAAAAAGAGCAGGAAACTACCATTCTCCAGACATCTCAAAAGTCTCATAGAAATAGGAACTTCCATTCCACGACAGTGTGGTGCCCATGGGCTACCCCACATCTCCGCCCAGCAGACACGGGAACTGTCATTTCCAGGCAGAATGGTGACAATTATGACCCAAACCGATGCAATAGGCGCATCATGGATCTTCTTCATGAGTCACCTACTTAATGCGGCTGAAACATACCCAGTGGCTTGACCCACACCATTGCCCCGATAAACTCGGGAACTAAACCCGGGAGAAAGAGACTGAGATGGAGCCCCTGCTCTCACGGCCTACAGAAACGAAACTACAGGATCCAGACCTGCCCTGAACAGGGGCTTACCAGCCTCAAATAAGACCCAGTACATTTTTGGGTGCATTCAAAGGTCATCGATGAGCCGTGGCATGATGAGGGCATGTTCGCCACTGGGAGCACGAAAAAAAAAATTTAAATAATGCTTTCTTCTCGAGAGGCTATGGTAAAAACAAGAAATTAGCAAATGTATTGTAATAATTGAATTAGTAAACTGAATATCGGGGAGAAAAAGAGGAAAAAAGAAAAGAACAAGAATGAAATCAAAGAAAAAAAAGAAGGAATGAACGAAGACAAAAAAATATAAATTAAAAAGAATAAAAAACAAAAAAGAGAAAACAAGAAAATAATTGAAAAAAGAGAAAGGAAGAACAAAAAGATATATATGTATGTATATATATATATATATATATATATATATATATATATATATATATATATATATATATATATAGATAGAGAGAGAGAGGGAGAAAATTCCCTACAGTGTTATTTCATTCCTCAGTATTTATTAGATACCAATAATCTCAAGTTTACTAATAGTCGCCAAATGTAAGAGCCTGACCAGGGTGCGGAAACCGAGAAAATCAAAGAAAAAAGAAAAGAAGAAACATCAAGTCCGCCAGCCTGCAAGACACTCTCACCAATACATTCCAATGTCCCAGATGCCAGGATACCTTTTTCAGCACTTTAGCCACATAGGGTGTCGCAACTTCCGTACACCGCCGTGATGACACCTACATTGAGCTACTGAGGCTAACGTCCCTTGAAAGGCCAAGCCGCTGCCTTCCAGCTACCCCATTCATTGCACCCAAGACTCCCTGTCACCATCGAAACTCCTTGAAAATTACCCGGCACATTGTTGCTACACTACTCAAGTCATACTTTCAAGTGATGTCTTTTTGTTACTCACGCACTGATCGGTTGACCAGCTCTTCTAAAGCCAAAAAAGCATGCTTTCAATGATACCCCTCAATGCTCCCTGACCTCTCACTCCCCCAACATACTCCTATGCCCGTATTTTTCTTTTGTTTTTCCCTCTTGGTCATTTTTTGTTCTTCCCGCCGTCCCACACTTGACTCCTCGTCTTAGAAACCATGCTTACAGACATCAGGTGACAGCGCTCATTTACTTTGCAGTCTCTCCCTTTACAGCCAGATGCCACCGACAACAACCGCACGTGCCATTACTCTACTAACCCGTTAAAGCTAGCATGCCAAGGATGACAAGGCCGCCTTTGATGAAGATAGGTCCTCCTATCAAAACATTGGCCCACCTTTCTGAGGCACCTTATCCCTGTTTATAACCTTTATACCACAATGTGCTGCTCCATCTGTCAGCCCGATTCTTGATTTTGAATTTAGGTGTTACATTGTAATACTCACAATACAAAAGAAAAAAGAACTATTGCCAGAGCTGAAAAATGCATATCTCACATGTCATGCCATGGCCTCAACCCACAAGCCTACATAACAACGTGCAACAATGTAAATAATTAAAGCATAAGTTTTTGCAATAAATATTAGGACACTGAAGCACATGCTATGTATAAAGGACACGGTCTTGCCTCACAAATAGCGCTTCAATCCGCAAAAGGTCCCTATACAGCTCCTTCGGGGGGCAATGTGTAATGGCTGCAATCACCTCTAATAGAAAAAGGAAAACTTTAGGAAGCGAGTGTTGCACAATGGTGGAATACTTCATATCATAAACTCTCCTCAATGCGACCGTCCAGTACCGGTCACAACTGTCTTGCACAATGGCCGCAAACTCTGGCTCCCTTTGGCACAACTCAGCCCAACCTCCGAGAGATGCGACACCATCGCTGGCACGGGTGAGATACATCACGTCCTGGTCAAGAAATGATTCCTCCAATATTACCCTCAGCCCTGAAGAAACCGCCACTCTCTCCGAGAAGAAACGTATGGCTGGCGAAATTGCAAAGCTAGTTGCAGGCACGCTTTTAAAGGCAAGTTCCCTCTCATGCATCTCCCGAAATGACTTCTGCAAACCCTCCCTTAGTGCCTTTGTGACCATGCAACGGTCACCTGGAATGCTGTCAGGATGACGAAACAAGACACCCACGTCCCTGATGTCATCAAGATCCTCAGGCTCGAAGATGTAGCAGCTCGAACGCAGCAAAAGGACCCTGGAGCGCATGTGTTTCTCCCAGCGTGCCCACACAAACAGGTTTGCTCCGGGATGGCGGCTGGCCAACTCTTCGGTGGCTTGCGACAGCCGTTTCTCCCTGCTGCCATTTAGCCCGAAAGTAAGCTTCAGTGACAGTAGCAGGAGAGCCGCAGCTCTGACTTCGCAGACGGGAGAGAAGAGGGGCACGGAGCGTGCTGTTCGTGGGGGAGGCGCATCCCAGCGAGTTACCATGTCGGGATGGGTGCGAAGAACTTGCTCGCAGACGTTCACGAACTCCAGAGGGAGGTTGAGGTCCGCCACAAGGCGCATGACGATCGGTAGGAGTGGCGGCTGTTTCAGCTCGTGCCGGACTCCGAGGAAGTGAGCCAAATGGGCCGCCTGCACTGCAAGCTCGTCAATCGTGGGCATCGCCAGTCTCACGAAAGTTCGCCACTGCTGGCCCCACAGCTTGGCGTCCTCGGGCAGGAACTTCACAACGTGCAGGTACGGCAGGTGCCCGTCCCGGGCCCACCTCAAGATATCAGTCAGCAAGATGGGATCTCCCGTAATCAAAACGCCTAAATAGAGAACGCACAAAAGCCGCTGGAGAGTTACCACGGTCACCTCAGTTTCCCGGCCGACTTTCTTGTCGTGCACGTTGACGCCACGGCTGGACACGTGGTCGAGATACTCCTTGGCGGCTGTCGACCTAAAGTCCTCCCACTCGTCATCGGAGACCTCTTCTCCTTCCGTAGCTGCGGCGGCCTCTTCTTCCAAGATGTCCTCGCACTCCGAGTCGTGGTTGTGCGCTCGAGAGGCCGCGCAGCGGTTCCTCAGCTGCTTACGACGGCGAGACGAGCGCGGCATGAGTCGCGTCCGCACACCCGAGCCGAACAGCGCTTTCTGCAGTTTCTTACGCTTGCGTTCGTTCGTTTCGGAAGTCGCGAGGAGCTCTTCGACAGTTCGTAAGTCGCTCCACCGGTTCGCGACGCCGAGGCGGGGCGTTCGCTCGTCGTCCTCGACGCGACTCACCGCTTCTAGCTTGACGAGGTAGTCCATCCACAGCCGACACACGACCCCGCGGATCTCGGGAGAAGCGCCCAGCGATACCAGCGCGTCGACTTGGCGCACGAGGATCATGTTGAACAGTTCGTTCGTCTGGTAGTGGCGCTTGCTCTCCTGCGGCTTGTTGCCCATCTCCTTGCGCGACTGCCGCGGAGAGGCGCGACCGACGTGCGGAGGTGGTGCGGCACCTTCATCGTCCACTTGTTCGACGCGCACCTCTTGGCTTTGGGTGTTGCACTCGGAGCAGTAGTAGAGGCCCGAGACTTCTTCGAAGTCCTCGCCGCCACAGGACGCGCACACAACCATCGCAGCACTACTGACAGGCAGTTAATCACGGTGACACAGGGTGAGACTCGCCGAGGCCCAAGTATGAATCGGCAAACAGCACGGCGAGGTCGCACGCCAATGCACAGCGCACAATCACATCACAACACAGTGACAAGCCGAGCGTTGATCCGTAACAGTGCGCAGTTACTAGTGTGACTAGACTTCAAGCTATTAAATAAATGCGCCACTTGCAATAACAACAAGACTTACTACAGCCAAGCTTCCCGCTGCAACACACGTGCAAACAACAAGCGCACAATGAAGCCATGAAGCGCACAAATATATGATAGGCTATGGATTGGCTCGACTTTCACAAAGCTTTAAGTCCCTTTTTTTAAACAAACGTTTACTGCGTCTATGTTTAAAAATTGGAACAAAATTGAAACCATACTGCAGCAATTTTGTCAGAAAATATTTTTGCAATGTTCTTGTTACGAACTGCCTTACACAAAAAACTTGGGGTAACATAGCAATTGTGACGCTAATGGGGGCATAGCACATGACTTCCGAGAAACTTTTGTTACTGTCGGACATGTGCCACTGGGACTTCACTTTAAGTACGGTCCCTAAATTTTAGAGAATTTACAAGCCAGTTTTGGACATTACCTACAAGTTGTGTGCGAAACGTACTGACCATGACGTTTTTCTATCTCTTTGGCGCTAGCAAGGCACAAAAACATGGCCTTCGAGATCAACTTCTGTCACTCGTTATTACGCAGAAACCTGGCGCTGTTGTATGCATGGGAATGCCCATAGAGCTTCTCGCTATATTAATCTTACTATATTAATGTAGTGAGAAATTCTATGGGAATGCCGATATTTAGAATTGGAGTGACGTCCCCTCGCGATTGGCGTCACCGCCAGGACGCCTGCCGCTCGCTCCCGCGTCGCGCCTGCGCTCAGCTGCGCGCCACCGCCACCGTAGGCGGAAACGTGATTGAGGGGCATGTATGGGTGTTCTGTGCTAGGCACTATATCTGTGCTTTACTCGTTCCCTTCGTGCATGCTTGGGGTATTGGCGGCTCGAGCCGTACTCACAGAGGAATATTTCGGATTATTTCTGCTGCCATGCCTGAACCGCAGTTTCTTCTTCAAAACCGCGTGAATCGAGGACTTGGATATCGCAAGCTATACAGCGCTGAAGGGGTCTACTGTTCCTGCGATGCATATATGCGCTGTGTCTGTCCATAAACGTTGCTTAAAAAGAATATCTGCAAGCTCAACACGCGAAGTTATGTATGATGCTCCTATAAACACTTAACATTCTCTTAGTACTTAGCTGTGAGAGACATCGCATTTTACATTGAAGGAAACCTTGATATTTGGTGTCAACATCACAAAATCGTCTTAGAAGGAAGCTTTCATCATGATTCTGATTACTCTGGTTAATTTTAGTCAAACGTGGCAACTGTATTAAGGCCTAAACGGAAGAGTTAGGCGTGCATTTTCTGTGAAAAGGTTTGGTACTACTTTCACCGTTTTCTGAAACAGGCACCCAGAAACGCATTGGCTGTTAACACGACGGCGCATCATGTATTGTATATGTATACTTAACCAATACCATAACAGCAATCACATGAAAGAAAATTTTGTGGTTAAGATCGAGAACCAATCAACTGCAAGCGATGAAATGTGTCATAGTGGCCCTCGCTAGCTTTTATCGACGACATGGCACAAGCAACCGACTGTCCTAATGGCGAGGCACGCATTGTTCGCGAAACCGAGCCGTTCTCTACAACTTCCAATTGAAACCACGAAATAGCTCTTTACAGCGCCAATTGTAATGCCTATAGCATACTCGAGGTACTACAGCGCAGCTTAGGCTCCCCTGAAATGGAAAATTCAAACGCATTCTGCCTCACCATGTCTCGATCCTGCGTTGTTTAATTATACAAACTGAAAACTATTCGTTTCGTCAGTACGTACAAGAAAACCTCGCATACCCACCTCATAAAGAAGACACCACAAGTCTCACACAAATTCAGTTTACTTTTGACCTCGACTGGGGAACAATGATATCTTCAATATATGTGCCACACTACTAATGAATGAGGCTTCGGCTCCTTGCTGGCTACAGCGAAAAGGTACAAAAGACATATTTCACTCAAATATTTGACCCGAGACATCTGTGTCAGTTCTCCAAAGAGGTTCATCATGTCTGTTTCTCAAGCAAGAAGCACCAGTAAATTGCTCAAGTGAGCTGAACATGTAGCATGGAAAGGGAATAAATATTTGTACATTCCTTTCCGTGTGCTGCAAAGGGCTGTAAGCCTCAATCAGCTTTGCTTCAAATTACCCCCACTTAAGCGTAACCGGTGCAGAACGGGCTTTTGAGAAGCAATTAAAAACGGAAGTGGTGCTCGTAGAAACTGCAGTGTTAAGTTCTCGTGTTACTGCCGAGCGTTTCTGTGAAGAAATAGAACAATTCGATATTATACCATGAACTACTCGTCGTCAGCAAACATGTTTTAGTGGGTTAAAGTCAAGATAAATGTTGTACAAGTCATACATAGCCCACGTTTGATTGTGACAAGCATGTTGCACCATGGTGGGTATGGAATTCTCACTGGATTCTTATGTGCTGTGCTTTTGTGTCTATGCTTTTATTATTGACGTGAGCTACCGCTGCAAAGTGTAGATCCGCGCATGAAAAACACGTAATTGGCTGGTCTGAGTTCCCTCGAGTGGCACTATAAAAATATGGGGTTTTACGTGCCAAACCCACTTTCTGATTATGAGGCACGCCGTAGTGGAGGACTCCGAAAATTTTGACCACCTGGGATTTTTTAGCGTGCACCTAAGTCTAAGTACACCGGTGTTTTCGCATTTTGCCTTCATCGAAATGCGGCCGCCGTGGCCGGGATTCGATGCCGCGACCTCGTGCTCAGCAGCCCAACACCATAGCCACTGAGCACCCACGGCGGGTGAGTGGCACTGTATCATTGCCTTTGAGAAATGTATTGTCGTCTAGGAAATAAGCTCCTTGATTACACTTTCGCGAACGAAGACTTCGTAAAAGATATATCTGAGAGGCCCGTCATACGTATACAAGCACAGAGAACGAGAGCGAACAAACGGAAACACTGCAGAAGACGCCCGGGCACCTCCCGAACTGCAGCAGACGACAGGCGTGAGTCCGTGCCCTGACGTCATGCGAGCGCCGCTTGCAGCGCCCTTCTAGATCATTCTCGAGGCTAATATGGCGACTTCAGATTTGCATCGTTTTCGGAGAGCCAGGACACCTTGAAGACACACCTGGCTATCACCATTCTGTTCTCACTATATTGGATATAGGGAGAAACTATGCCTACACCCTACCTAAACTAGCTACAAGCGTGTTGCTAGTTTAGGAAGTCGCCATTTCTTTTAAATGGTACATAAAACGTGTAGCTGCGCGTACCTACACGAAGCATGAAAACTACAATTTGTACACCACAGTTTCGATGAGAGAGGTAGCAGACGCCCAAGAAACAGGCTGGCCGTTAAAGCCGTTAAATCCGTTAAAGAAATCGGTAAAAAAAGGCCGCAAAACACGAGTGCAACGCGGCTGGTCGCGCGGCACTTCACGCGTGCTTTGCGGGTTTCTTTCAGTCTTGCAAAAGCTTTTGTTGTTGTTGTTGTTGTTCAATAGTGTTTCTTTAAACTGCGTGCAGGTTACACCTCATGTGAGAGGTTGCTATATGTGCCATGGTCAACAAATTCCCGCTTACGTTCACGTGAATATAGACTATAGTGCGCCACGAATGCATTGGGTATGTCCCGCTCCTCAATGAACCTCTTCCACGCCAATATTAACTTAGGTCGCTGTGTACGTTGCAACAGGACCTTGCAACGTTTAACAACCGAACCCTCTCGAGTAAATTTAAGACAGCCTAGCAGGACTCTTTGAGAAACTATCAGGCATTTTTGGGGGATATCATTGGCCTTAGTGAGGTTAGAAGAACTGGTGAGGCTTATACAGTGCTGACAAATGGCCACGTCATCTGCTATAGAGGACTACCAGATAAGAAGCAGTTGGGAGTAGGATTTCTAATCCATAAGGACATAGCGGGCAACATTCATGAATTCTACAGCAATAATGAAAGGGTAGCAGTAGTCGTAATAAAGCTGAATATGAGGTATACAATAAAGGTAGTACAAACCTACGCTCCAACCTCCAGTCACGATGTAGAAGAAATAGAACAGTTTTATGAAGACTTAGCGATGCAAAAAGTGCTAACTCAGTATACTGCAGTCATGGGCGACTTCAGTGCAAAAGTGGGGGAAAGCAGGCCTGTGAACAAGCAATTGGCAACTAGTGCTTGCATTCTAGGAACACTCGAGGAGATATGTACTGGTAGAATTCGCGGAAAGGAATAAGCTGGAAGTAAGGAACATCTTCTTCAGGAAGCGTTGAAACAAAAAGTGGACTTGGAAAAGCCCCAATAGTGAAACAAGAAATGAAATTGATTTCATACTTTCTGCCGATGCCAGCATAGTGCAGGATGTAGAAGTGTTAGTTAGGGTAAAGCGCAGTGATCATAGGTTAGTAAGGGCTAGGATTCACCTCAATTTAAAGAGAGAACGTGTAAAATTGGTCAAGAAGAAACAGGACAACCTATACGCAGTAAAAGTCAAATCATACCAATTCAGTTTCGTACTTGCAAACAAATATGCAGCCTTAGAACAGAGAGATGATGACGACATAAAGCTCATGAATAAAACCTAACTAGGTTGGCTCCAGAGGCAGCAATTGAAGTGGGAGGCAAGGCACCAAGGCAACCAGTAGGCAAGCTCTCCCAAATAACAAAGGACCTAATAAAGAAACGACAAAGAATGAAAGTGTCCAACTCAAGAGATAAGAGAGAATTCGCGGAACTGCCAAAACTGATCAACAAGGCGAAAATAAGTGATATTCGAAACTATAACGTGAGAGAGACTGAGGAAGCAGTAAAAATGGGCGCTGCCTGAAGATAGTGAGAAGAAAACTAGGCATCGGACAAACCAAGTTGTATGCACTGAAAGATAGGCAGGGTAATATGATCAGCAATCTCGCATATATAGTAAAAGCAGCGGAAGCATTCTATACTGACCTGTACAGTACCCAAAGAAGCCACGATACCTCTATTCAAAGAAGTAATGAAAGGGTTACAGAGGCTCCTTCTATAACTAGCGATGAAGTTAGAAGGGCCATGCAAGACATGAAATGGGGAAAATCGGCAGGAGAATATGGACCCGTCGATTTAATCGAAGATGGTGGAGACATAATGCTTGGAAAACTAGCGGCTCTTTATATGAGTCTCTATCGACTGCAAAGGTCTCAGAAAACTGGAAGAATGCAAACATTATGCTAATCCACAAAAAGGGAGACGTTAAAGAATTGGAACATTATAGGCCTATTAGCTTAGTCCCAGTATTACATAAAATATTTACCAAAATAATATCCAATAGAATAAGAGCAACAGTGGACTTTAGTCAACCAAGGGAACAGGCAGATTTCAGAAAGGGATACTCTACAATGAACCACATCCATGTCATCAATCAGGTAATTGAGAAATCTGCAGAGTACAATCAACTTCTCTATATGGCTTTCATAGATTACGAAAAGGCATTTGATTCAGTCGAGATACCAGCAGTCATAGAGGTATTACGTATCTTGGAAAGTATCTACAGAGATTCCACAGCCACCTTAATTATCCACAAGAAATGTAGGAAGATACCTATAAAGAAAAGGTTCAGACTAGGAGACACAGTCTCTCCAGTGCTGTTTACTGAGTGCTTGGAAGAAATATTCAAGCTATTAAACTGGGAAGGCTTAGGAGAAAGGATCAATGGCGAATATCTCAGCAACCTTCGATTTGCAGATGACATTGTCCTGTTCAGCAACACTGGGGACAAGTTACAACAAATGACTGAGGACCTTAATAGAGAGAATATAAGTGTTGGATTGAAGATTAATATGCAGAAGGCAAAGATAACAATCAATAGCCGGGCAAGCGAACAAGAGTTCAGGATCGCCAGTCAGGCTTTAGAGTCTGTGAAGGAGTCACAGACCGGGGTCAATTACTGAAAGGGGACCCTGATCAGGAGGAGCAAACTTACAGAAGAATAAAAATGGGTTGGAGCCCATTCGGGACACTGTCAGATCTTGACTGGAAGCTTACCATTAACCTCAAAAAGAAAGGTGTACAATCAATGCATCCTATAGCGGTGCTGGCATATGTGGCAGAAACTTGGAGTCTGACAAAGAAGTTCGTAAACAAGTTAAGGACCGCGCAAAGAGCGATGTAACAAGGAATGTTAGGCATAACGTTAAGAGACAGGAAGAGAGCGGGGTGCATCAGAGAACAAACAGTGATAGCCGATATTCTAATTGACATTAAGGGAAAGAAATGTAGTTGAGCAGGTCATGTAAAGCGTAGGTTATACGGTGCACCATTAGGGTTACAGAATGGGTGCCAAGAGAAGGGAAGCGCAGTCGAGGACGGCAGAAGACTAGGTGGGGTGATGAAATTAAGAAATTCGCAGGCGCTAGTTGGAATCAGTTGGCGCAGGACAATGGTAATTGGAGATCACAGGGAGAGGCCGTCGTCCTGCAGTGGACATAAAATAGGACGACGATGATTATGATGATGTATGACGAAAAATTCTTTAAAATTTCTTCGGTCCTGGACGGAAATAAAACCGTGTCATATATCTTCAGACAGTCTTGTCTGAACATATATTCGGACACGGACCACGTGCGGACTTTGCAGCGGTGCCGCCAGATGGCGTAGCGCGTCCAAAGACAAAGTGGGGGGGGGGGGGAGTATCCAGGCTGCGGACCGAAAGTCGGCACCAGCGTAAGAGTCTTTCGCATGGAAATGGCGAAATCCGTGCCAAATTTTACGTCGATCCAAGGCCACTGCATCATGTTCGACTACCGAGGAATCAGGAAGGTGGGCTCACGGAGTGGGATAGAGGGCCACCTCGAAAACGCATGCGGTGCACTACATTGAGAAAGGTGCGAAGTCTTCGGCCACGAGGCTGCCAACTGCACGTCGCTTTGTCGCCGCTATGCCGGGATCCACGTCACAGAGGAGTGTTTCCTGCCCAGCTCTTACGCCGCTACAGCCGCAGGCTTACTAACATCCCCGCCAGCATCGAAAACATTGACGCCAAGCAAGAACACGATGAGCTCCCAGAAGAACAACTTAACGATGACCGGAACGCCGAGGTACAGGTTCCGTGAAAAGAACGCCGCTACAATAACGAACACTCCGAACCCCTATCTTCCTCGGAGGCTTCAGACAGCTCGAAAGACGAACAGTGGCCACCACTCCCCTCTTCTGAGAAGAGCACTGCCGAAGCCAGCGCAACCGAGGCAAACTCAAGCGACACGATCTCTCCTCCAGAATACGGAATCAACCAGTCAGCAGACTTCACAGCGCACGAAGCCGACATCCCAGCCAACGAGCTCACCGACAGGCTGCGTCCTCCAGTAGGCCGAGACGCCGACACTTGACACCGTGCGACGTACGGGACTGGCCCAATGCCAGTGGATGCCGTATGCCCCAGAACAACGGACTTGTAAAGAACCCAGTAAATCAAGTTGCCGACCTTCTCCTTAAGGCAGAAGCAATGGACAGTGCTAAACAAGAGATAGAGAGCACGCGAAGCACGAACGGACTCGAGCAGTTCGCAGAAAGTAAATAGAAAGCTCCCCAAAAGTTCCGCGAATCGCAAGTTGGTGGCGCTCTTCGTTTGCATCATTGCAATGGACATTTCCTCTCTCTGAATGTTCAGCGGTTCCGGTCCTTCGACAAACTGAGAGAGGTGTTGCACTTCGCACGTGCGCGAGGCGTCCAAGTGCTCTTCTTGCAAGAGTGCACTTTCAAACTTTACGACCCGTTCTTCTGTCCAAGCCTTCTTCTCCCCGACAAACGCCGTGTCTTGTGGCGTGGGAGTAGTGTTCTTAAACCCTCAGTTCGAACTCATTATCAGTGCTTCCTAAGTAACATTGCTGTTTTCTGCTATATTGTTCGCTTTCTTAGGTTTTATATTGTGCAATTCTGCCTTTTGTACACATATCTTTCTTTTTTGCTCTACCCTGCCCCTCCAGTCCGGGCCACACGGCCTGCAGTATGATGCCCATAAATGTGGACTACAAGATAGTCTCGTTAATGCTCGCGAAAAGAATGAGCGATGCTCTTCCGGACATGGTCAGCCAGACGCAGATTTGTTGTGCACCAGGGCGATCAATTTTTTTTTTCATCTTTAGCATTGACAAGGGATCATTTTACCTTCGCTTCAAGGACAAAAATCGAAGGATGTTTCGTATCGCTGGACCAAGTGAAGGCTTTTGATTGTGTTGAGTATCATTACATTGTGTTGAGTATCATTACATTACATTGGAAGCATTCGGTATTGCTGTTGAGTTTGTAAAAGGATCGGTCTCTTGTACTCGGGTGTATCTGCGAAGTAAACGGTCGTCTATAATTTATTCCTTCCCTGTCAGACGCGGCCTCTAGCAAGGGTGTCCACAGAGTCCTCAAATGGGGAGGTATTCTGTAGGAGCCCACCTAGTGGACATGTCCATTTCATCTGCTGCTGAAGAGCTGGTTGGTTTTGGCACCTCGCAGTCTCGGATGCAGAACTCAGCCCAGCCAATCAGAACTTGAATAGCAACCGAAATGGACATGTCAACTAGGTGGACGCCATTACAGAATACCTCCCCTGTTCGTTCTTTGTCTCGATCCTTTGCTGCGCCGCACTTCACTCTGTCCATCGATACGTGGCTTTCCCCAGCAAGGCCAAGAAGAAATAAAGGTGTCTGCATATGCAGGCAACGTATCCCTTTACTTAAGAAACGAGGAAAGCTGCTACGCCTTCTTACGACTATTTAGTGAATACACTGAATTACCCGGAGCCCTATATTGAACAAGGACAAAAGCAAAGAAATGGCACTTGGGAACTTTAAATCCGCCCTTGATGGAGAAGTCGTATGGGTAGTGGGAGGCTGAGTCCTGGGAGTGGCGTTCCTCACATCTGGTGAAATAGCACAGGAGACATGCTGAGACCTGCGTGAGAAGGCAGAAAAAAAGGGGGTGTCACTGGCATCAAAGTTCTCGTTGACACTGGCTGAGCGCAGCTGCAAAATAAAATTCAGTATATGCGCTGCATTGTTCTACGCGACACGCATAGCGCGCCCGCCACGCAAGACCTCGCAGAGGCTATAGCCACGGTCTGCGGTTCCTATGGGAAGATAAAACGGAATTAGTGGTCCGACCGTTCTTTCGTCTTCCAACACACCTAGGTGGGCTTAGCATCCCGTGCATTAGAACAATAAGTCCAGTCCTCGCATCGCGAGGTTTCTACGACCTAGTGAACAATCCCGAATATCCAAGCATGCAGGAAGCTTATAGAACATTTCATAGGAAGCTCCAGAAGGCTCTTATATTGGGAAAAAAGGCACAGGCCCCACGGCGGAGCAGCCACCGCCATTTTATAAACATATATGCCGCAGCCTTCAGTCCATTAGATCAGTTTTGCCCGATGTAGATTTAGTTGGCACATCGGCAACGGAGGTGCGCGAATGTTTAGCAGTTGAACGCTTGACGCATGAAGAGCTGCAGATGTGCAGAAGCGTCAGCTTTTATACAATTAAGCTAACTATACGTCGGCCGTGCCCGCTGAGGTGCGCGACTTCGGGTTGAGGCGAGATTGGCGCGTTTTGCCCACGCGGAACTGCACTGTAGCGTGGGGTATAACATCCAACAACCGCTGCCTTCAGTGCGGACAGGAAGAAACGTTGCGACATGCTCTGTTCGATTGTACGGTTGCAAAAACCTTGCTGTGGCGCGTGTTCCACGTTCGCAAAAATTCAAGAGCAAAGCCATGAGTACTCTTCGAGGTTGTTTTGTAGTGTGCGGGAGCATTTGTATTGTGGCGTCAACGATGTGCTACCGCGCCACAGGGGCCGGTATGGAGAGGTATGTACCCGCTACTACGCTGCGTGCGCAAACGCCTAGCTGTATGTTTGTGTGGACTCTAAACGAAGACCAGTTCCTGCGGAAATGGTCGGTACACTTCACAGAGCTGTTGCCGTAATAACACCTTAATTTCTGACAGATCAGAACACCTGCCAGACTTGTATGTCACCTTAATGATTGGTTTTTCTTCATAACGAGCCCTGTTGATGGTATGTGCCATTGTCGTTGGTATTTGGATGTTTTCTTGCACTTGAAACCAACTGGACGTGTATTTTTGTGAATCATTTTGTCTTGATAACCTTCTCTTTAACCGGATTTTCCGCGACACGGGGCCTCAACGCTATCGCGTTGAAATCCGGCGCAGGCGTCCCCGTGAATGAAAATCCGCGTATATATTAAGGTATGTGCGTATGCCACGCCTTACTATATGACATGCGGTATATGCGGGTTTTATTGCCGCACCAGCCTATCACTACTGTTTCTCATACGTTGTCCTACATTCTTGACAAAGTTGTTCCTCGGAATTTTGAGAATGACATCCCACAAAGAAATGTCGCGAAACAAAACACCAACACCGCACACCTTTTATGTTAGACCTTCCCGGTCTTGAATATTAAAAGTGCGAAACAATAATACAAGCCTGAAAAAGTTGTTCTACCAGAGAGCTCTCCGTGCATAGCGTTCGCTGCCAGTGTTTCCCGTTAAACCTTGCGGTTACCTGAGCTGCAGTTGCCGGGAAGCCTGAGAAACAGCCAGGGACCTTTGAATGCTATCGCGTTCCACTCTCAAAGGCGAAGCTTCAGCGTCCACAATAGTGGGCACGAGCCGTGGTTTGATGGCACATCGTCATCATAAGCAGCGGCACGGGGTTCGGGCTCGGGCGCGGCGGCACTGGAAGAAGAAGGCCGACCGAGGATCATGCCGCACCGCGAGTCGACCAAGGGTGTCCGCCAGCCCTCGGCGGCCCGCAAGTCCGCCTCCAAGGCCAGCAAGCCAGAAGAAGAGGCAGCCGTTAGCACGGTGCAGGCGGTGGGGCACATCTCACTCCTGCTCTTGTGTCTGGCAGCCCTGGGCGTGTCCTGCTACGCCTTCTACCTCTACTACGTGCTGCCCGTGCTGTGGACGCCTTCGAACGCGGCACGCTACTACCAGGTACTTACCGTAGGGATGAAGTTGTCCGGTAGAATTCAACTCCGGCTTTCAATTCGAGCGGAGTAAGTTCTACTTAGGACCTGTGTCTCGTAAAAAAAAATGCAGATCCAACGCACTTCGTGCAATCTATGTGAAGCGAAGCTTTCGTGAATTAGTTAATCAAATGCCAAATATGTTCCCATTTGGTTCCTGCGTCTTTCGCGTAAAAGTAACTGGCACGCGCGCATGTGCTTTCGCGCACCCGTACGCAAGGTGACACACGCGTAGATCTTCTCAAAGAGCTATAGCTATCGGCACAACAGGAATCTACTGTAGCGACTGTATACCCTAATGGTTAGAGCATCAGGCTGCTGCTGTGCTGGGGGCCCAAGGTTCAAACCCACCATCGGGCGCGTAATTCACTTGTTTTACGGCGAACCTGTGAAAGGTTAGTTTCCCCGGGATCCTGTCCGTGTGTTGACACAAAACTATCAGGATTGGCTCAGGTGTCGTCGTCTTCCACAGCTGGCTCGTTGGCTACCGCGCGAACGCACTCGTGCCGCTGCTCCCGCGTTCGTCGGCGGAATTAATTAATTAATTATTATTTCATTAAGAAGCAATGACGTAGAGAATTTTACAGCGACTTACAGCGAAGCTGTTATGAGCTAGTTGCCCCAGGATCGTTTCCGTGTGTAGAACAAAACTCCCCACACCTGGGCCAATCCCGAAGATAGCGCAATACCGGGCCGACCCTCGGCACAGGTGAAGCAGGTGTTAAGCACTCCCCACTTACGGGCCGATCCCGAAGTTAGTGCGATGCCGGGCCGACCCGCAGCAAAGGTGAAGCAGGCGTTAAGCACTCCCCGTAGTGTGAGCCGATCCCAAATATAGTGCAATGCCGGGTGGACCCACGGCGGAGATGCAGTTCGCCATTAAGGGGCCCACATACACACATTCGCTGGTCATCCTTTTTCACAGAGTGGAAGGGCTCTGAGTTTTTTAAGTAAAGGATCTTCGGTAAGATGGCCGCAGCACCTAGCAGCCTTGGTCAGATAAGTGCGAGAAGGTTCGCAAGGAAAGCATTGTCGCTCGTATAGCTGAAGCTGCATGGTTGTTAGACGCCGTCGCATGCACTCCCAGAAAACTGCGGGTTATATTTCCGTTCTTAAGCTCGTTTTTGAAGCGCGCTAAAAAAGAAGGTGAACAATATTTTATACCCCTTACCCGTCTTGTATATACATAATCTACTCTTTGTGAATGTCAGGAAAAAGGTGAGTGATAGGCGAGGTGTCCTTTTTAAATGGGCTGCGGTTTACTTCCGCCCGACTAAAAAAAAACACACACATTGGAATTGCTGGGTGTTCTATACATCGCGTGCAGCAAAAATAAATAAAAATAAAGAGATGAAACGAGAATTACGAAAGTGAGGTGCGTGTATCCTGCTTGTGTTTTGTCTTCATGGCCGTGATTTTCTATCTGCCAATGTTTATGTAGATTGCCGTTCTGCTTCTAGCTATATGTCACCTTATTAAGCGGACAATGCCAGAATGCGAGACCGCGGCAGTCTGTATGCGGAGCTTCACTGACCGGGCGACATTATTATTGCTCTTGAGCGGAAGAGCATGAGTGAAGTACACAGAGATTTAATTAGAAACTTTACAAAAAATGTACTCGTGACAGACAGCACACCAGGCACGTACCCAGGGGGGGAGGGGCCCGGGGGGGCCCGGCCCCCCCCCCCCCCCCCCGAAATCAAGTGGCATACCCCCCCCCCACCCCACCCACGCCACCACTCCTCACACATTCCTAAAGCGCCGCCAGATCAATGTTGAGACCTGGCAGCTATTAATCGGTCAGCATTATGCTGCCTTTTTCACTCCTTTTAGATGGCGGTAGTTCTCGGCATCTCTTGTAATGTGAAGGACACTTTTCTCATAGATTCCGCACCCGTGCGATTAACTCGATATGCGTTCGGTTGTCACCATCTATTCAACCGTCACGCGCATAGCTGTTGCTTTTGTTAGTTCAACCTTCTTTGTTTAGGCTGATCCTGGGACCAGGAAAGGGATGCGGTTGTTACTGAGCTGGTCCGTACTCTCGTGGAACGAGTTGCGGCCGGAGAATACGCCAATTGCGTTTAACTTTTCCCTTTGCTTCATTATTTCCTTGAGTTACTGCTCGCCGCGAGGCTGTCAGATGCCCGCAACCATATACACGTGATATGGGTTAGATAAGGTGGGAATCAAAATAATGCGAAAGTGCGTCTATCATGATACCTTGCAATAACTCTTAAAACCATAAGTAAGATGACTGTCACCCGTCACCTCGTCTGTTTTTCCCTAATTGTATAACACTTTTCGTGCAAAATTGGCAACTGGAAACAAAAATCGCAAGGAGTTGAGAAATGAAGCGATCTACTAAGGGAGAGAGCCAAGGAAACAACCAAACTGCAAGGAAAAGCGAATAATAAAAAAAAGTTAACCGTTGTTTATGAGAATATTTATGGATCAACATCTTTTTATTTAAAAAGGAAGTAGAGAAAACGCTGCCGGAAGTGGAGAACAATTACTTGCTTTGAATGACGCTTCTAAAGTTAACGGCCGAACCGCCTCACGTAGCCACTTCTCTGCTGTGCTTATGTGGGTGTTTTTCTAACCTTTCGCGGTGAGCGCAGTACATCTAGAATCGCAGAGTCCTGCGCTCTACGCGGTTGTGTGGGACTGGCGGCCGCACAGCGTTACGCAATTCGCGGAGCTGTCAAAACTGATCAACAAGGCGAAAATAACTGATATTCGAAACTATAACATGAGAAAGACTGAAGAAGCCGTAAGAAATGAACGCAGCCTGAAATCAGTAAAAAAGAAACCTGGCTTGGGACAAACCATGATGTACACACTAAAGGATAATATCATCAGCAATCTCGAAGATATAGTAAAAGCAGCGGAAAAAATCTAAGCTGACCTGTACACAGTACTAAGAGGAGTCACGATACCTCACTTAGAAACAGTAGTGAACAGGATACAGAAGCTCTCCTATAACTAGCGATGAGGTCAGAAGGGCCCTTCAAGAAATGAAACGATGAAGAGCGGGAGGAGAAGGTGGAATAACAGTCGATTTAATCAATGATGGAGGAAACATAATGCTTGGAAAACTGGCGGCTCTTTATACGAAGTGTCTATCGACTGCAAGGGACCCAGAAGACTGGAAGAATGCAGACATTATACTAATCCAAAAAAAGGAGACGTTAAAGAACTGAAAAATTATAGGGCCATTAGCTTGCTCCCAGTGTTATATAAAATATTTACCAAAATAAACTCCAATAGAATAAGGGCTAGAGTTGTCAACCAAGGGAACAGGCTGGCTTCAGGAAGAGATACCTTATAATAGATCACATCCATATCATCACTCAGGTTATTGCGAAATCCGCAGAGTACAATAAGCCTCTCTACGTGGCTTATATAGATTACGAAAAGGCATTTGATTCAGTAGAGATACCAGCAGTCATAGAAGCACTACGTAGTCAAGGAGTCCAGAACGCTGACGTAAAAAGCTTGGAAAATATTGCTACATGCGTGTGGTATTTGTTTGTTTTAACGAGGCGCGTGGGCGCCATCACTCCAGAAAAGAGGTGGAAGAACGAACTGGGCTCGCGCTGTGAATCTAACCGGTCAGCGCGCTGCAACCGTTCTTGTAAATATAATCTGTAAATAGTTTCTCGTCTCACTGACTTTTCCTTCGCGTAAGAATATCTACAGAGATTCTACAGCTACCTTAATTCTACATAAGAAAAGCAGGGAGATACCTATAGAGAAAGGGGTCATACAGGGAGGCACAATTTCTCCAAAGCTGTTCACTGTGTGCTTAGAAGAATTCAAGCTATTAAACTGGAAAGGCTTAGGAGTAAAGATCGACGGCAAGTATCTCAGCAACTTTCGGTTTGCCGATGACATTGTTCTATTCAACAACGGTGCAGACAAGTTACAACAATGATTGGAGACCTTAACTGAGAGAGTGTCAGAGTGGGGTTGAATATTATTATGCAGAAGGTGAAGATAATGATAAATAGTCGGGCAAAGGAACAAGAGATCAGGATCGCCAATCGGCCACTAGAGACTGTGAAGGAGTTCGTTTACCTATGTCAATTAATCACAGGGAACCCTGATCATGCGAAGGAAATTCACAGAAGAATAAAAATAGGTTGGATCGCATACGGCAGACGTTGCCAGCTCCTGACTGGAAGCTTACCATTATTATTTAAAAGTAAGGTGTGCACTCAGTGCATTTTGCCAGTGCTGACATATGGGCCAGAGACTTGAGATAAAGTTAAGAACCGCGCAAAGAGCGATCGAACGAAGATTGCTAGGCATAACGTTAAGAGAGAGAAAGAGAGCGGTTTGGATCAGAGAGCGAACGGGTATAGACGATATTCTAATTGACATCAAGAGGACAAAATGTAGCAGGGCAGGTCATGTAATGCGCCGGTTAGATAACCGTTGGACCATTAGGGTTACAGAATGGGTACCAAGAGAAGGGAAGCGTAGTAGAAGACGGCAGAAAACTATAGATGGTGCGCTGAAATTAGGAAATTCGCGGGTGCTAATTGGAATCGGTTGGCGGCAGGACAGGCGTAATTGGAGGTTGCAGGGAGAGGCCTTCGTCCTGCAGTGGACATAAAACATGATGATGATGATGATGATGATGATGATGATGATGGAGGTGGTGGGCCCCCCCCCCCCCCCGAAAAAAAATCCTGGGTACGTGCCTGCAGCACACTTTTGCTATTTGAGGTGGATTACTGGAAGAGGCGGACATCATTTGCGTCACTAGTTAACTTTCTATGCTATATCATTAGGGTACATATAGCTATTTCTGAATTAAAGTCGACTATTCCTTAAGGCATGTCCAGCTTGCAACAAAACATTAAGTTAGCATCAGTATCCATAAGCCTCGTCAAAGTTGCAGCAGACTGCAACGTCGTCCCTCCTATAGTCTTTTTTTATATACAAAACATCTATTTTATGTAAAGAAGGGCAAATTTCAGTATAGAGCATCGAGGCATTTCGCAGAACACTTTTGAAATGAACATCAAGGAGCTGGTACGTGACAGCCTCCGAATTAACGCCCTTAGAATATGTTGCCTCGGGGCTACAATTCCCCAAGCATATTTCTTCGAGCATTTCCTGAGTATCTGCCGCAATTCGGTAGTGCAATTAGTTAAAGACAGTAAGTTAGGGCACGGCCAGCTCGAATGAGCGCGCTGTGGTCTGCCAAGCTTCGAGCTCCAAGGATAAGTGATGACGGCAGATTCTCAAGGAGAACGGCCGAATGACTGGAACGATGGGCCAACTTTCGACATGCTCAGGACGCCCCGTGGCTGCCGTCCGGCGAGAGCGTCCAGGGTGCCCGCCGCGTGTGCAACTTCTCCGTGGACCTGGGCGCGCCGGCGCACATCGTGGACGAGCGCTTCGTCTCGTTCAACCTGGACGCCGCGCTCTTCCGCCGGTCGTGGGACTGGCTCGAGCTCGACCTCGAGTGAGTGGTCCCTCTCGGCGCTCCGTCCTCGCCGTCGTGGGTGTTGTGAGCTGCGCGTGACTTTTTTTTTGTCTTTACGTGTGGGTAAGACACAGCCGATTGCTCCTAACGGGAAGCTTTATAGCTCCATGCTGTTTTTACTCTGGCTTCGCGAAACAAGTAAATCGTCTTTCGTGTGCGTGCTTGCAAGTCATCGCGTTCGCTGACGTTTAGTCATCCCCCATTTATTTAGGAAGGGCCCACCGGCACTTGAGCCGCATCAAATAATTGCGAGTTTTCGGAAACTATATAACAACTTAAGTGTCGCTGCTCTTTTATCGACGGCCAACGATATTCTCGGAGTGTCCATAGCAAATCAGACAACAGAACCATCTCAGGAGGGAAAGATATCTTTAAGTCCCGTTTGTTATTTCGACACGCCACGCACGATCTCGGAATTTTACTGACATGCTTTCGGCTTCGTGCTCTAATTAACCGCGGCACACGTCTCGTACACTAAGCTCTACAGGCGATCCAAGGCCACACATAAAGGAACGCCGACGAGCTAACCTTGTACTTCGTCTTTGAAAAGCAGCAGTTCGATTGATAGCTTATTAATCGCTTGATGTTTTAGGAAAACTCAATTCCAAGCCTTTATTCTATACGCACCGGAAGCTTAAAAAAATGGTTATGGGGATGTTTCGAGTATATAGAAAGACTGTATTTACAATATACACACAAGCGGAGTCAGTGTAGCTAAGATGGCTGACCAGCAACAACACGCAGCAGCCAGCGTCTCGCGATCTTCTTGTTCCTTCCTCTTCTTTTATCCTTCCGCAGCAATATTATGGGGTTTTATATGCGAAAACCATGACCTGATTATGAAGCACGCCGTAGTGGGGGACACCGGAAAATTGGACTACCTGGGGTTCTTTAACGTGCACTTAAATCAAAGTACACGGGAGTTTTCCCATTTCGCCCCCGTCGAAATGCGACCGCCGTGGCCGGGATTCGGTGCCGCGACCTCGTGCTTAGCAGCCCAACACCATAGCCACTAAGCAATCACGGAGGGTCGCACCGTGATTTGTTTGCTGTTCTGTAGAGACACGTTTGATGACTGAGATGAAATCGAGTTTCAGAATGCTGTTGGTCTGAGCGCTGAAAATTTCTTCTCTTTACTGGACGCTTATCTCAGTAGCACTTTTATCATCTTTATTATGCGACTTATTTCTTTCTGAAATGGACATAACCCTTGGCGACAGCCTTAAGCGGACACGTGTGTTAAAATTTGTTAGATACGTGGACGATTTTTTAAATTACAATAAACCAACAACATTCTTTAACTAGTCACGACGAAATTAACAATGCTTTGAATCTTTTTAAACGCTACGGCAATGCATATCATACTGACCGCAAATAAAGACGGCGACAGCGGAAGAGAACACAAAAACTACACGGGAGGTAACTTTCAAGTGTAACTTTCAGTGTTCTCTTCCGCTGTCCCCGTTTTTATTTGCGGTCAGTATGATATGCAGTAAACACCAACTAGGCCAAACTGAAGTTCTTCTGAAGCTACGGCAATGGCCTATCTCTGCCTAGAGTTTGCGCTTAGAAGCTCGTGTGCCCACCAGCTCGAGCCCCGTTTTTAGCATCGGGTTCACCAGCTTTTAAGGGCCGGATACGCTCTTTCGATTATGACTTGGGTGGCAGAAACCTTGCTGCAGAAGCTCAAATGCCGCATTAATCGCAAGGTGAGTGAGGGAGTTGAGCAGGATTGTCGAAGAAAGACGCAAGTGACACCTTATTTCCACAAGGTGAGCCACGACCGGAGGCTCACAGGTGGAGCTAACAGGTGCAGTTCCTGTTGTGCCTTCCGCCCCGAATAATATGGCTCGCTTGTGCCCTCGAATCATTGGATGTGCTGTGCAAACATACAAAGCCAAGCACGCAAAACATATATGTGCAGTGTTCCACTGATTCGGTATACCAGCTACCGCTAAGCGGCAGAAAAATCTACGTCGGGCAGACCGGGCATTGTGTGAACGGGCGAATGAAGAAACACGCCAACAATTAAAAAAAAAAGATACGAGAGCGCACCTTCCCGCGAATTCAAGGTCGTGCTGCCGTGAGCCACTTTTCCTGAGGTGAGCATCATGGGCAGAAGTAAAGATAAAACCATGCGGGAACTGCTAGAGGCATACCATATTCATGTCAGGGGTCAAGCTAGCTAGTGTTGGCAAAACATCAGTATCGTTACATGACGTGGAAATAAAATTACTACTAGGTTTGCCACATGCAAGATGACTTGTCCTTTGCGCTTTGCTGCCCTCTGGTAGCAGGTGTGGGCGATATATATATATATATATATATATATATATATATATATTGTCACGTGGTGGTGACGTTGAAGAACACAGTAGCAATACTATGAAAGACAAAACTAATTTTTATTGGGCGAACCTGTGCCCACAACAACAGGCTACACTTATAGCTCAACGATGGCGGCGAACACGTTCGGCGATCGTCGAAAATCTGCCCAGCGGGTCAAGCGCGTCGGCTTTTATACATCAGTCGTCGAATGTTCCAGAGTAATCGCTGGGACCCGCGCGTCTTCCACAAAGTTCGACATTATTCGCGTCGCGCACACATGCGATGCGATTACACAAGGTTCGGTCAAAGACAGCGGATAGAAGCATCGATAACATTCCAGAAACTTCCGATACATGCAGGCGCGTCCTGCGCTGTGCGATAACATTTGTTAGGCTGTAAAACGTGTCGCCCGATAAAGACAAACAAGTACACGTGTTATATATATATATATACGTATATGTATGTATATATATATATATATATATATATATATATATATATATATATATATATATATATATATATATATTGTGAGCATTATTCATACGCTTCATATTCTCACCTGTACATACTCATCATCACCGTTTTGGGGCCTGGTGGTGGGGCTCTGTCTCGGGAGAATAAAGAAGAGACTGGCTGCCTAAACCTCGTCTCACAAGTGGTGGAGTGTGCTGTCCGGTCCCTTCGCCCTCTCGCTCCCGGTCTCTCTCCAGCTTCACCTACGCTACATCCCTGGAGCTCCGCTCGGGTCGCCGCCTCTACCAACTGCACTCGACCATGTCGCAAGACCAGCAGACCAGTACCACGACATCCACCTTGCCGACTCCTGTGAGAACCCCTTCTTGGACAGTCACCACCCCTCAGAAGGATCCACCGGTATTTGCTGGGCTTCCAGGTGACGACGTTGAAGACTGGTTGGAGCTATACGAGCGCGTGAGTGACTTTAACCACTGGAACGAATCAGCAAAACTTGCTCACGTCGCCTTCTACCTAACCGGAGTTGCGAAAACATGGTTTTACAATCATGAGCTCGATTTGGTCAACTGGAGCATCTTTAAAAACCAGCTACGCCAGATTTTCGCAAACTCGTCTGTCCGCTCCGATATCGCTAAGAAGAAGCTTGCTGAGCGTGTACAGCACTCAGGCGAGTCCTACACTTCGTACATAGAGGACGTCCTCGCCCTCTGCCGCCGCGTGAACACCTCGATGGCAGAGAGTGACCGTGTACGCCACCTGCTCAAGGGTATTGGGACTGCGGCATTCAATGCTCTTGTAGTGCTGAATCCCACTACCGTCGCCGACATCATCAGTACGTGTCAGCGTCTCGATGACCTTCATATGCTCCGCTTACACCCTGACACATCTGATTTCAAGGCGTCCAACGACAGCGAGCTACGTGCTTTGATCCGCTCCATCATCTGTGAGGAACTGCACGCCCAAGCTTCGTCAAACCCTCCTGAGGTCCATCTGACGCCTTCTGGTGGCGGCCTACGCCATATCGTGAGGGAAGAGCTAGCTGCCGTGACCTGCCCGCAAATCACGAGCCCGCACCCTATCCATACGCCAACGTACGCTCAGGTTGCCTCTATAGCGCCACTCCCCCAGCAGCCACCACAACAGGCACCTGCACCGCACATGTCCCTGAATCCTATCACTGCAAGACCATCGCCTGTCCCGTCTTATAACGCATGGAGCCCACCTCGACCGGTTTGTTACTACTGCGGCATCCGTGGCCACATTTCCAGGTTTTGCCGACGCCGTCAGCAAGATGAAAGACATGGCTATGACGGCTTTGAAAGGGATCAGTTTTCTGGCCCTGTACCACGACGTCGGCGTTCTGACTACGTTTATTATCCACCACGTTCCCCATCTCCACAGGACTTCAACACTGCCAGTTCATCGCGTTTCACGCGTCGTCGCTCTCCATCACCGATGCGGCGCTCTTCTTCCCCTCTACGACCGGCTACTTCGTCATCCGATCACCGCCCGGAAAACTAAATGGTGCAGCTTCAGGAGGGAAAGCTGCATCTTTTGGACAACGTGAAACGCCTCCGGAGCGCCCGTCAAATGTACTTTTGGTGTTTGTTGAAGGTGTCCGAATCGAAGCCTTGGTTGACACAGGTGCATCGCTTTCCGTTATTAGTGCTGACTTGTGTTCTCGATTGCGAAAAGTGAAGACACCGTATAATGGCCCTCCCCTTCGTTGTGCTAATGCAGTTCTTGTTCAGCCCTCCAGTGTTTGCACTGCGCGCGTTTTCATTGATGGCATCCTCCACCACATTCAGTTCGTCGTGCTGTCTTCGTGCACTTACGCGATGATTTTGGGATGGGACTTCCTGTCCTCCGCCTCAGCTTTAATCTCTTGCCGTCAGCGAACTATTCATATGACAGACACTGAATCTTCGTCCTCTGTCAATGATCACAGCCTGCGTTTTGTCACGTCTACCGACTGTTTCATTCCCGCGGGCACTGAGCATATTCTGACGCTGACTTCCGACACTATTATTAATGGTGATGTGTTCCTTGCACCGAGTGGTTACTGCATTTCTGGTGGGCTTAGCCTTGCTCCTAGCCTAGTACGGTTTCAGGACGGTAGAGCCTCAGTCGCTGTTCATAACCCTACTTCTTCCCCAGTTGTGCTCTCCCAGGGCTCTACTGTGACATGCTTTACTGACACCGAACCTCTTTCGCTGGTACCGCTTCACACCGAATCACCACCTTTGTCTACCACAACTGATTATCACACTGCTGCCGCTGCTTTAACGGCCGCGATAAATCCCGATTTGACCACTACGCAGAAAGAAGACCTTCTGGCACTACTGCACAAACACAGAGCCTTATTTGACGTCCACTCCAAGCTTCTGGGGCGCACTTCCGTCGCAGTACATCGCATCGAAACCGAAGGCAGTTCGGTTGTACGCCGCCGCCCGTATCGCGTGTCTTCCGCAGAACGGAAAATCATTGCGGATAACGTTGATGACATGCTCAAAAGAGACATCATTCGGCCATCCTCCAGTTCTTGGTCGTCTCCTGTCGTGCTGGTTCGCAAGAAAGACGGCTCCGTACGATTCTGCGTCGATTATCGAGCCCTTAATAAGATCACGCGCAAAGACGTATATCCGATGCCAAGAATTGACGATGCCATTGACTCCCTCCAGGGTGCGGAATATTTCTCTAGTCTAGACCTCCGATCCGGATACTGGCAAATCCCCATGCACGAAGCGGACAAGGACAAGACAGTCTTTGCAACGCCAGACGGACTTTACGAGTTCAACGTCATGCCGTTCGGTTTATGTAATGCCCCTGCAACATTTGAACGCATGATCGACACAGTTTTACGTGGCCTTAAGTGGAAGACCTGTCTGTGCTATTTAGATGACATCGTTATTTTTTCTACAACTTTTAGTCAGCACCTTGAGCGCTTGGACGAAGTTTTCACTTGCATTTCCAACGCTGGCCTCCAACTCAACACAAAGAAATGCCATTTTGCCAGAAAGAACATCAAAGTATTGGGCCATCTTATCAGCAAAGATGGCATTCGACCAGATCCCGAAAAGGTTGCTGCCGTGCATCGCTTCCCTCGCCCTGAAAATCAAAAGCAATTAAGAAGTTTCTTAGGCCTGGCATCCTACTTCCGTCGCTTCATCAGTCATTTTGCAGCCATGGCGTCGCCGCTACACAAGTTGCTCACGTCGGGCACTGCTTTCCCTTGGACAGATGAATGCGAACTTTCTTTCCAAGCCCTCAAGCAGGCATTAACCAGCGACCCTGTCCTCTGTCACTTCGATGACAACGCACCAACTTGCTTGCACACCGACGCTAGTGGCCATGGGATCGGTGCTGTACTTTTACAGCGGGATACCACCTCACGAGAGAGAGTTGTTGCCTATGCCAGTCGCGCACTAACACCTGCCGAAATGAATTACTCGATCACAGAACAGGAATGTCTCGCAGTAGTTTGGGCGATCCAAAAATTTCGACCATATCTTTACGGACGCCATTTCACGGTCATAACCGACCACCACGCCTTATGCTGGTTGTCGTCAATCAAAAATTTGTCCGGACGACTTGGTCGCTGGGTGGTACGCTTACAAGAGTACGACTTTGACGTTGTCTACAAGTCTGGGAAAAAGCATCAAGATGCCGACGCTCTCTCTCGCTGCCCACTGCCATTATTAGCTTCGAGTACACCTCTCCATTGCTCGCCACTTGATGATGAGACTAAGTCGTCACTCCCGTTATTACCGTTATTACCTCTCACGGTTACTGACACGTTATCTTCCAATCGCCTCTCTCACCTCGCCTCGTGTCAACGTTCTGACCCCTACTGCGACAGCATCATCCAACGCCTGTGCGGAACTACATCTGCACCAAATGCCAGATTACGCCGACAACTGCGACTATTTAAGCTTGACAACGATGTGCTGTACCGCTACATATACAACTCCGACGGACACAGCTGGGTACCTATTCTTCCACGCTCGATGCGCACACAAGTCCTTGAAGCCTTGCACGACGACCCATCTGCTGGCCATTTGGGATTCCACAAAACATACCACCGCGTTAGGAGCCGTTTCTTTTGGCCAGGCATGTCTACCTTTGTGGCCAAGTACGACGCTTCTTGCGTTCAGTGTCAACGGCGGAAACGACCGACTTCGCCTCCTGCTGGGCTTTTACAGCCCATCCCATGTCCCGAGACACCGTTTGCCATCGTTGGGATAGACCTAGTCGGCCCTTTGCCCATAACGCAAGCGGGTCATCGATGGGTCGTGACAGCTGTTGACCAGCTCACACGTTACGCAGAGACCGCTCCTCTACGCTCTAGTTCAGCCTCCGACGTCGCCACCTTCTTTCTAGATGCCATTGTGCTGCGCCATGGTGCCCCTCGTGTACTGTTAAGCGACCGCGGCAAGACTTTCATGTCAACAATGCTCGCAGAAGTACTCGGAGCTTGTGGCACAGTTCATAAGACGACATCCGCATATCACCCACAAACAAATGGCTTAACCGAGCGATTTCATCGCACACTAATAGATATGATATCGATGTATATCGGGCCAAACCACGACAATTGGGACAAACTTTTACCTTTCGTGACTTTTGCTCACAACACCGCTATCCAACGAACTACGGGATACTCACCTTTCTACCTAGTTTTCGGCCGTTCACCGACATTCACCATCGACGCCGCTTTCTTCAATGCTCCAACTAACACCTCAGACAGTACACCCGAACAGTTCGTTTCGAGACTTGAGGAATGCCGTCAACGTGCTCGTTTCAACACAGAAGTCAGTCAGCTAGATCGCAAGCAACGTTACGACATCTCTCGTCGCGACGTCTCCTTTCGTCCCGGAGAGGAAGTGCTTCTTTGGACGCCTATTCGTGCACCCGGTTTGTGCGAGAAGTTTGAATCCCGCTTTCTTGGACCCTATATTATTAACGAACAAACATCCCCCGTGAACTATCGCGTTACTCCCGTAGACGTTTCTTCCGACCATCGTTGTCGTGGTTCGGAGATCGTTCACGTTTCGCGCCTAAAACGATTCGTTCGGCGTTCCCCTCCTGGCTAAGTCGCGGCCTGGCTGGCCGCTTGCGCATGCGGGGAAATTAGTGTGAGCATTATTCATACGCTTCATATTCTCACCTGTACATACTCATCATCACCGTTTTGGGGCCTGGTGGTGGGGCTCTGTCTCGGGAGAATAAAGAAGAGATTGGCTGCCTAAACCTCGTCTCACAATATATATATATATATATATATATATATATATATATATATATATATATATATATATATATATATATATATATATAAAACCAGGCTGATGATGATGATATATTGTGTATGTACGTGTGTCAGAGTATGTGTATACCTGACGATTAATGTGTCAGTCACATAATTTTATTACAAGGCGCTGTGCACTCCACTGCAGTAAAATGAACGCAGTAGGCTGTTGCTTCCTACATTTTCTTCTTATTTAATTATTTAGCTGGGGCCTGAATCGCCTTTTAAGATGCATTACAGCATTGCAAGCGTAATCTATCAAGTTAATTAGTAACAACAGTGTTTTATTCCTTTAAAGCGCGAAAGAAGGCGGCATTCGATATTATACATATAGGATCGTGGACAAGAAAGTTCCAGTCTTGAGCGGTAAGAATAAAAAGAAGGGTCACTTCTAACAGTAGTCTTATTGAAAGAATAATTAAGTATGTATTTATTACAGAATCATTCATGTCGCGTTTGCCGTTAAAACGCGAACATGAACAAGTTAGTCACTGAGTGCAACCATTGTGAACACTTAAAAAAATCAATAGTTATTC
The DNA here is from genome assembly GCF_038994185.2 of Dermacentor albipictus. Taxonomy (NCBI): domain Eukaryota; kingdom Metazoa; phylum Arthropoda; class Arachnida; order Ixodida; family Ixodidae; genus Dermacentor; species Dermacentor albipictus. The sequence continues at coordinate 70,469,628 of NC_091822.1, read as the reverse complement.
TGCATCATCATCACCAAATTGGTCGTCTGTATCGATACTAAGCGCGGTGAACTAAAACGAAGAACAGAAATCGCAGAAACTATGTCGCGTACGCAAATTTTTACAATAGGCTGAAGGGGACGGATGTTCTTCACGTTGATGCAGGGTGCACAACCTCCGTGGAGTAGCAGGGGCCAATCATGTCTTTGTGCACTGCGCCCCTCCCCGCCCCAACGATTGACGTGATTTCAAGAGCCGGACATGCATAACCGCAATGTTTTGCACATGATGTACTGCACATAACTACTGGACAAAACAGGAAAAGCAAGTCGCGTGCACAAATGCGCGTACATTTGCGCCGTGCGCAATAGGTACCGTTTAGAACGTGGTAGTCGCGGCGTATTTCCGGCTCTTGCAATGTCTTTCTACGCCCGAGGTACAGAAAAGCACGTCCTCCGACATAAACATTTCTTACTCGGAGAGAACCTGCGCTCTAGCAGTGACGTGTACACCCCATACGCAACGTCCGAAGTTACGCGTGCTGTTTTCACGTTGCAGGAACCCTCGCCTGCTGGCGCTGTGTCGGTCGCTGGCACCGAGCCTGCTCCGTGTGGGCGGCACCACGAGCAACCTGCTGCTGTTCACCGAGAAGAACCGCACCGCGCCGGACCCTGTGCGCGACTGGCAGAATAACCTGCTCTACCCGGAGTACAAGGGGCCCCTCGTCATGCACGGTATGCACGCGAAGGGCGCATGCGCCGCAGATGGGTGCGCTAGCAGTGGGGGAGCACTCAAAACGGCAAAAGCGTCTCGCTTCAGAACGCGAAACGGCAAAAGCGTCTCGCTTCAGAACGCGAAATGGCAAAAGCGTCTCGCTTCAGAACGCGAAACGGCAAAAGCGTCTCGCTTCAGAACGCGAAACGGTAAAAGCGTCTCGCTTCAGAACGCGAAAAGGCAAAAGCGTCTCGCTTCAGAACGCGAAACGGCAAAAGCGTCTCGCTTCAGAACGCGAAAAGGCAAAAGCGTCTCGCTTCACAACGCGAAACGGCAAAAGCGTCTCGCTTCAGAACGCGAAATGGCAAAAGCGTCTCGCTTCAGAACGCGAAACGGCAAAAGCGTCTCGCTTCAGAACGAGTGCCAAATCGGAAAAGTCTAACAAAATTCGCCGGGCCCGTACTTGAGCCTTGCGCGTATTAGATAGAGTCGCAGGATGGTGTCCCTGCGTGGCAAGATATCTTGGTGCCGTTGTCAGAAAGAAATGCTAAAATGTAACTAGGAGCAGCAGTGTGAAAATGTCAGCTAACTGCTGATTGACATAGATGAGAAAAAAAGGACAAGATGGTACACACGAGGAGAACACGGACGCAATGCTATATATCAGCTTTCATGCGCCGAGCGCAAGTGACAGAAGGGAAGAAACATTCAGCTGTCTAAATGCACAGGGTACAAAAAGAAAAAAAAGAATTCAATAATGTGGTGCAGTCGTCAAATGAGCACAACTGTCATTTGCTAACGTACAAAATTTGTCCGTCATAAAACGCAAGTGAATGCGAGCTCACTCACAACAAGTACCCTTTTTAGGAATGGCAAAATTCTCACTATTATTACAAACTGCGTGCCTTCTGTCCCTCAGACAGGTGTACAGAAAGCGACAGGACATAGGGAACATGGATGCAGCTCGTCGCAATCGACGTGTCCAGCCCCTGTCAAAGATCACTTCTGCAGTCGCATACGGACACATGTAGGTCGTTGTGTTGAATTTTTAGCACCTGACAGGCGCTTGGCTTTCCGTTAGTTTTCTTTAACTCGAGCTTCCCTTGTGGCCTACTTTTGTTTTCGTGGAAGACACGAAATGATAGCGTCAAGTTCCCCGCTGGCTGAATAATTACCGTTACGTTTCCAATAGGACAAGCAGGCAATCGCGTGAATTAGGTACGCGAGCCTTCCCGGTTCCCTACACACCAGATTTTGTTATCCCCAGGCGACGACTGGATTCGTCTGAACACGTTCGTGAATGCTGTCGGCTGGGAGCTTCTGTTCAGTCTTAACGGGCTGAACCGGCGCAGCGGGGCCTGGGATTCGTCAAACGCCGTGCGTCTGCTGCGGTTCAGCGACCTGCTCAAGCTCAAAGTGCACTGGCAGCTCGGAAGCGGTACGTGCGGCCAACGCCGGCTACGAAATCTCGTGTGCTCCCATCCTTGATCCCGTCGCATGTAGCTTCAGCGGCTGGCTACCTAGTTTTATGTTCTCAGATCAACGTGCAGATTCTTAGTCATTGGAATCAAGGGCCAATTCTGTTCTTTGTGTTTCCGTTCGATCTAACGGTCATGGAAAAGCGAGGAAACACGTACGCGTCTGATTTCATCTTGATGCCTTAGTTTGCTCAATCCCAGCGAATGGGCACGGCGCCAGAGCTGCGTCTCTTGTCGTTCGTATGTATCCTGTAACATTGACAACAGATCTTCATTTAGAGGTTGCTTTACAGAGTAAAAAAAAAACTCCTCCTGACGTGTATTCCGGTAACCACTTGCTAGTGCAGTAATGAAAGAGTGGCCGCAACCCGAGTTCCAGTTGGTCCAGCTTAGGACTTTAAGAAAGAAAGAAAGTACTTTTGTAGTGAAGGCGATGACCCAAAAGTGAAGCCAGGCAGCCGTCATTTCACTAAGAACAAAATATAAACATTGCACGTATAGTGGATAACCAGAACTACCTATATTCTCACTTGCTGCAAGTTGAAGACAGCCAATTTTCCCGGCTCAAGTGCATCGCTGTGTCAGAGCGCCTTGTCAAAGTCTACCGGAGACCACGAGATCAGTATTGTAACCAAAACCATGCCGCTCGGGCGCTGTGGACTGTCTCTATAGGTCTTGCATATACGCCGGAGACATGTGATGCCACGGGAGAGCCCACGTGACAATCTGAGTTAGGAAGGGACAGCCGCACTGGCTGTCCCTTCGAATGGCGTGGCTTTGGTTACAATATTCAGCCAGAAGGTGATATTTTAGCCAGAAACAACGACCCTTTATTTTCCCATTCGCATAGCATCTACATGAACAGAGCAAAAGCACCTATCTGTGAGCGGACTTCAGCTAGCGCAGCTAGGCGACGTAGGGTGCAAGCGTTGACTAGAGCTCTGGTGGTAAGATGGTAGCGCTGCCACGTCTGCCGCGGGGCTCATGCGCTGACGCCTGCACACGCAGAGCTGGAGGCCACCGGTCTGGTGCATGCGGACGAGCTGGCGCGCGACTACGGTGCTTTGCGGCACCTGCTCCTCTTTTGGCCGGCGAAGGGCCACCTTGTGGGTCCGGACATCGGGGACACCTCGCCAGAAGCCCTCGCATTCCTCGACAGGTGGGCGGGGCGCATGATGGCCGTGTGCTCAGGCGAATCGAGCACGTGCCTCTCTGTCATGATGACTTTGTCGGGGCACGCAGGGCGAACGTGCTGCGACAGCGCTGAACGCGTCGACGAGTGCGAAATCGAGTGGACGATAAATGAATTTTGTACATTTTAAGAATGAATGAACAAACACATCGGTCCAGACACGAGATTAAGGGATATTATGGTTAGGGCAAAGAAAAAGAAAAATTTATGTCCCATCTTTGTTCGCGCGCCGAATATGGTTTTGAGCATTTTCACCACCACGACACAACAGACGGTGCCAATTAGCTGCCACCTACCTCTTTTCACTGGTAATTCCTAAACGAACATAAACAAATAAATAAATAAATAAATAAATAAATAAATAAATAAATAGATAAATAGTGACGTCACAGTAAGGAGTGAGCTTTATGAGTCCGAGAGAGATGACGAATGACCTTAGGCACAGCCCACGTTGATGATTCGCCCACAAGCGCGTTGAAGACGAAGGGCACCCACATGGTGACAATAATATACAGATGGCGAAACATTCTCATTATTTCCTTTAATTATAATGTTGAGTGCAATAAATAAAGAATATATATGTCTGAGATCTCCGAAATACCAAAGAATCCCAAATCGCAGCTGCATCTGGCGCGCGTGGCCTCGGATAGAGCACTGGCGTGCTGCGTAGCGTCGATACCGCGGCCGCCACGGGGTGTCACGACGAGCGCTTTGGCCGATTTGGCCGCTGAGAAACGCGTGCTCCAATTAGTCTGTGTGGGTGACGCAGCTTTGGGTGCGTGGTGAGGCGAGGCAGCCCAAGCGCCCAGTCGAGAGAGCGACGCGCGCTCGTGAACCGCAGGTATCACCGTTAAAGATGAAATTGACCAAGATACCCAACCTTTGGATGGGGCTCTTCCCTCCTTGCTATACTCCCCTGTGTAGTTTCCAGCACGTTAGTGGAGGCGAAAGGAGAGAGGAAGCCGCACGTAATTGCGATAACTGTACTTCTAACACCACTTAAGCTTGATGAGTTGGATTTTTTTTTTCAGGGAGGGCGGGGGGAGGGGGAACTAAGATTCATGAGGCGACCACCTTCAATAGTTAGTCCATTCTATGATTAATTAAAAATAGTTTCAGGACTCTTTTAGCGACTTCAGCGTATGTTAAATTTAATTGAATACCCATCTAAGACAGCGCAACGAGCGATGCAACGAAAACGGATAATCAAAACTTAAGAGACAGGAAGATGGTGGTGTAGATTGGAGATCAACGAGGGTAGCCGATATTCTGTTTGAGATATCGAGAAAAAAATGGGCTGAGCTGGTCGTGTAATTCCTAGAACAAATAAGGGATGATCAATTTCAGCAACAGAATGAGTGTCTATAGGCGGTAAAGACAGACGAGACCGCTCGAAGATTAGGTGGTGCTATCAAATTAGTGAATTTGCAGGTACAGGAGAGCGAGTTGATGCAAGACAGGGGTCATTGGAGATCGTTTAGAGAAGAATTCGTCCTGCAGAGGCCTTTAGATAGGCTGATCACGACGATGTTCATGATTTGGCGTTATGAAATAAGCGCTGAAATAGAACGTGTACTAGCTTACGGCACCGGCGACAGGTCGTTGTAACCCGTTTGCATTCTGAGAGTCATGCTTGTCCTACTACTGCTGTGGTTTAGCCGCGACCGCCCACAAGCACGAACGGCAGGGTTGCTCGATCGCCAGCTGATATTATTTTAATTCTTCTTTCACAACAGTTTCATCGAGGACGCGTACAAGAGCATCGACGCCGTCACGTTCCACCAGTAAGTATCTCGCTATTATATTTATTTTATTATAATTGCTATTAATAATCTTATTATTATTATGGTTTGTTGCTGCTACTGGACTTAAGTGTAACGTCCGCCCGTGAGCACCAGCTGCACAGCTGCGCCATCGAAGCTTCAAGTGGCACCCACGGCTCGGGGAAGAAGCGAAATCCCGATGCTGCGCTGAACTGCTTGCAGAGTGAGAGAGAAAAGATATATAGGTATGAATTTCAACGAGACGCGCGTTCGTTATGCTACCCTACACAGGAGGGAAAAAAACTGGCTGTGGCTTAGCTAAGGTTAAGCCCAGGATGTGAAGCATACTAGCCTTTATTTTAACGCGACAGCGTTAAGGAGCTCGTGTCGCAGAAAAGCCGGTGTCGTCGGCGTCGGCCGGCTCAGGCGTGCGGCGCTTGCTCAGGCGCACACTTCGTTGTCGCGCCGAACGCTGCGTTGCTCGACGCTCACCGCGTCCGATGCGGGGCGCGTAGTCGCTGCGCCGTAGCAAAGCCACCTAGAAACAGTCTCTGTAGCACGCCGCAACCTTCGCTTCTCATTCCAACGAGCAGCTCTGTCTCCAAGAGGCATCTCACCTCATGAGTGTCTAGCAGAGGCAAGCGCAGCTGCTTATATACCGCCGCGACGCCGCGAGCGACGGCGCGAGTTGGAGCCCCGTTTCTCCTCTGTCGTGACGTCACGGTATCACGTGGTATTGAAGGCAACACCGCCGCGTCTGAGGAGCTGGGTTGAGCTCTAGTAATATGCTTCGCATAAAAAGGGATTAAAAGGCGAGAAGAAAGAAAGGAGAGACTGGACATTCGAGAACATTGAGAACATTGAGGGTGTCGCTTCGTCAGGAGGTGCACATACAGACTATACAGTCCATCACTGAGATGTATGGACTTGGGAAACTGCGGCGTGTTGCCTTCTCGGCTCGAGACAGCGGCTGTTGTGAAGCGGCTGCACTTCCTGGCGAACGTACGGCAGGCCTGTGGGGATACAAACAACCACTTCGCTGTGTTTGCCGCACGTAGGACCGTTGTTGAATTCATAGCAAGATAGTGTAACGGAACGACCTGTAGAAGTCAAAGGAAAAGGGGTGAAGAAGCGTGATGCGAGGATGTGCCGAGTGTTTTCACTCCAAGAGTAGCGCGCCACCGCGGAGAGAGTTATTGTGTTACTTTAACAAAATCAAAAAGATTCAATCCCCAGAATGTGAATATATCAGGACTGGGAAAGAAAAAAACGGAGGATGCCCCTCCCTTATTCGGTCAGTCTCAGAAGGCTGAGCCAAAGTTGCTACACTCATTTCAGTAGTACCTTGCGGCACTGTGGAAGCTGCAGGACTCGTTAGCCGATATGATAGGTCAAAACTTCTACAGATGTGTTAATCGGCGCAGCACTGTATGCTCGTCGTCTGCTTGGTGTCTTTTAGGCGTCGTCTCAACTCCATTTTCGGTACTTGCTCCCCGCAGTTGACACAGCTTGTTTATTACGCCTGAAAATTTAAAGAAACGATAAGGCTAGTAACTTCTACCACGAAGTGTGGCTATAGTAACGTTACTCACATTGCAGCAGTCGGGAACCACGCATCGTTACATGCTCAAGCTAAGGCCATTAAGCACTCAATATTGTGCTGCCGAAACTCGCTTGATAATGAAGCCTGATATTTCAATTTTCGCGTGCCCGTTACAGCTTGTGGCTGCCACAAACTGTAACATGATTCAATGTAGAATCAGATTCTAAAGCTTAATGCGTGCCTGGCAAATAACGCAATGTTCCAGTAAAAGTGCCTAAAGTTAGAGTCACTGGCACCTAAAGTTTTCAACGTCCTCCTCGTCAGAAATTGTGTTCTCCCCTGTGTATATTGACAATAACTGGTTATTGGTTGTCGACAATGTCGTCAATGATGTGGTCCATTTATCGCATCTTCTCTTCTTCCTCGATCCCATGTTTTACGTATTTCTTCCAGTTCTGTTGACTTGCTTGTGCAATGAAATCTGCAGCACGTTCCTTCAGCTCTTGTACTTTAATTACGCGGTTAGAAGAAGCCACAAAACGCTTCATGTCGCCGGGATTCGATTCCGCGACCTCATGCTCAGCAGTCCAACACCGTAGCCACTGAGCAACCACGGCGGGTGAAGGCTTCTTTTTAACAGCAAAGCTGTTTATGGCAAGGGTTCCGTGAATTTTTCTTCTGCGTGTGCAAAAACTGTGGGCCGATCCCGATAGTGCAATACCCGTGGAGATAGTGCAATACCTGGCCGACAAGCGGCAGAGGTGAAGCAGGCTTCACGCATTCCTCCAAATTGCAAAGAAAAAAAAGTAAGTTTAATACCTATAGTGTCCAAGTAGGACAAGTATCAGATATTAACCTGATAAGAACAGTTACTGCACGTTCACCCGCGTCGGCCATGTCTACGTTCGCACCGCCCTCTCCTTGTCGGCGTTCCAATGCGTTTGCGTATCTCATTTCCTTCCGCTCTCCTATGGTGGCGGTCCCGTCGAAACGTCACGCGTGTCTAGCTTCCTGCGGCTCCTCAGGGCGGCAACCCATTCGCCGACGCGAATGTATACAAAAAATCACGATAACTGAGCTCGTACCTTCGTTCAAGTTAGTGTGTTACCTGCGTGTCTTGTGCTAAACAGCTTCGCTGGTCATCCACATACACAGAGTGTAATGACTCATGATTTTTTACTGTCTGCATAATCGCTATCGCAATAAGTCCACCTGCGATGAACGTAACTGGGTAAGCCACATAAATAAAATAAGGGGATTTGCATGCCAAACAAAGATCTCATTATGAGGCCTTCCGTACTGGGGGGCCCCGAAAATTTGGACTACCTGTGGCTCTGTAACGTGCACCTATATCAAAGTATACAGATGTTCTCGCATTTCATCCCGATCTAAATGCGGCCGCAGTGGCCAGGATTCCATCCCCCGACCTCGTGCTTAGCAGCCCGACACCACAGCCACTAAGCAACCACGGCGGGTGGGAAGCAACATATATCGGCGTGTTAATTGCAGGAACCGTTGAGATGCGCGTTTACAGCTGCGTATTTTTGCAAGATGCACAACTATAAAAGGAAAGTTTATTTATACGAAAATACTTTTACAGAAAGAGGTTACCTAGAAACTTGCAACTATTTCATGCTCGTTTCAAAAATTTTTCTCTGCGACAGGCTGCATTCTAACAATGTATCTTAGTCCAGAAAAAATACCACGCTTCGCCAGTTACTTCTCGAGAACATTCGCATTGCAAAAGCAAAGCTGGGGTAGTAACGCAGTAAGAAGAATACTGTCACGTTGAATGGGGTACAAACGACGTAGTGCCATTTCCAACTACGACACCAAAGAAATCCCGCCATTCCATCTTGCATAGCCTTCATTGTTGCTTGACATTAAACTATTGTTTGCGTGGAACTATATTTTCGGAAAATGCTAAGAACGCAAAGGAATTGCAATTTCGTCTAAGCATTTCTTCCTATTCAAGTGATCTTTAGCCTAGTTATGATATAAGTTTTATGGAATTTTTAAAAATCACCTGTTGCCTATAACACAATTCTCGTCCTTGAGCTGGATTGCTCAGAGAGGCGGACATCACTTGCACGAAAAACAGAAACACATGCAACTTTCTAACAAAAATTCACCAATTAACTTCCTAATTAATGAATTTACACCACATATTGTAATTTACGAACTGTATAACCAGTGACAGTGTCAGGCGTACCCGCTAGAAGTTAATTTCCAGAATGTGACCAGTTTGGAGATGTGCGCCATCAAACTCGCCGCAAAAATGCCCTGTTGGTCCACTATTTTAAGGAGACGCCCTTTCATACATTCAAGTACAAAAGTAACTGCAACATCCATGTAATTCGTCCCGCACTTTGGAAATAACATCTCGAAATCGGCGTCATCAAGCACATTCAATTCAAGTGCATGCGTCTTGCAAACTCACCGGCTACAATTAAGTTGCAATATGTGCCGTAATGCAATTATTTACATAATAATTAGTTGTTTCTAATTAGTTGAATATATGTTTTGGTTTCTCGAGCTTGTAATATTCGCCTTTTCGAATAATCCATCTCAACGACAAAAATTACGCTTACTGCATGCCTCAAGCTATCTTCCAAAAATTCCAACTCACCGCGCAGGCGTGTGGCTTTGGCGTTGCGCTGTTAAGCCCGGGGGAGCAAGATGGAATTCCGACCATTGTCGCCACATTTCGATGGGGGGCGAAATGCAAAAACGTACGCGTGCCACGCATTGGGTACATGCTAAGGAACCCCAGGTGGTCAAAATTAATCGGGCGGCCCCCACTACGATGTGCCCCATAATCATATCGTGGTTTTTGGCACGTAAAGCCCTAGAATTCCCTAAAACTTAAAGACGATCGCCCTATACGTATATTGAAGTGAAGCGGAAGTGTAGCACGCAAAGTCGTGCCTCCTTCCGTATACTACGTCACTCTGGCTGAACCAGTTGCTCCACCAGTTGCTCCACTAGTTGCTCTACCAGTTGCTACACCAATTGCTCCGCCGAGCTCCTTGCATCGCTCAAGACGAAGTTTTGTTGTCGCATGTCAAAGTACTACTTGTTACGCCTTGCAAAGCGTCTTTTTACTTGCTCTCTGCATCGGCTCTGTTTGACCGGTGCGCAGTGAATGCCCAATTTTAGTAGTAGGCGGTGCATACTTTAGCTCAGGGGCACCTATCTAAATTACATAGGAAGGGAGAAATCGTTTTTTTCTTCTTGGAAACCACTGCATCAAATTTGAAGGGGTTTCCTAGACATAAGCAAGAAAGTGAAATTATAGTGACTGTAGGAAGCATAATTTTGATGTAGAACCTGGAGTGTTTCGCAAAAATTGCCCAACATCGGCAAGTTTCAAATAAATAGAACTGAGAGGTTTATAAATCCATAAGTCTGCACAAAAAGAAAGAACAGACATTGCGGTCCTGTAAACTACGTCGATTAGAGAATCTAAAGCGGATAAATTCCATATATGAATTTGCAGCTTGTATAAGTTCATTACACTGTTTGCGAGGGTGTTGCAACACACCTACTCAGGTATTGCTATATCGCAGTTTACAAAACTGCGATATAGTTTTTCATTGCTGAGTTGGTAATAGTAAACTTCTTAGTTCCCTTCTTTGCAATTTAGCAATTTCCATCAGCGTTTCTATTTTGTTAGGTTTGCCGGTTTCATTGAAACATTCGCTTGATAAAATTACATTTTAATTTTTCTATTTGACATGTAACAAACCTTATCAAATTTCGTGTAATAGGCGCCAAGAAAAGCGATTTCTCAGTCCTCTTGTATTTGGATAGGTGCCCCCGAGCTAAAGCTTCCTCTGCACTAAGGGTCACGACTTTCTGTAGTCAGAACCGTATGCATGCCAGCAGACAATGAACCCAATGTAAGAATGGGAATTAACTGCGGTTTCTTAACTTCTATTCACTCTATAGGGCACATAATGCAATTTACAAAGCAGAGCTGGTCAATTCGCAAGGTTAGAATGAGTTCTGAGCAAAATATGGAAACGAACTAAGTACCGGTTTGTTTTCGGTGAGAGTTCAGCTCGCCCCATTTTAGTTCCGGTTCAGTTCTTGTTCGGAGAAGAAAAATTATAACAGCATGGCGACACTCTGCACAATGCTATCCAGTTGTTCGCATATCGCATGCACCCACGCCACCACGCTTTTTACCCCCACGCCGCCACGACCTCCAGCCCATCGAATACTTAATCCCTGGCGCACACCGGACAATCGGCCCCTCTGCTGTTCGTGCGGTATTCCCGGGCACGTCGCACGCCTGTGCCGCCGCCGTCCACTTCAACCACGTGACGACCCACGCACAGCCGCGTACGACCATCCTTTGTCTTACGCTCCAGACCGCGATTTACCCCTTCCCCGCCCAAGCCTTCGCCCAGTTTCCGACCGCCGTTCTCCTTCTCCTCGTCGTCGCTCGCTCTCCCCGATGCGTCGACGTCCCTCTACCACTGACACGGAAAACTAAGTGGCGCAGTTCCAGAGGCAAGAACTGCGTCATCGTCACAACGCTCAAGCCCTCTTCTTTCGCCGCTTTATTAGAAATTTCGCTTCGATTATGGCACCTCTGACAGAGCTTCTTCGGGGAGACCCTAATCTTTCCGCATGGTCCCCGACTTGCGATGATGCCTTCGCAACGCTACGTCGCCTGCTCACAACACCACCGATACTGCGCCATTTCGATCCAACTGCTCCCACGGAAATCCATACGGATGCTAGCGGTGTTGGTCTTGGCGCTGTGCTCGCCCAGCGAAAGCCCGGCTGCCAAGAATATGTTGTTGCTTACGCAAGCCGTACTCTGACGAAAGCTGAAGCGAACTATTCCGTCACGGAAAAAGAATGCCTCGCGATCATCTGGGCCATCACAAAATTTCGCCCATACCTGTACGGCCGGTCCTTCGATGTCGTTACCGATCACCACGCACTTTGCTGGTTGTCGTCTCTCAAGGATCCCTGCGGCCGCCTAGCCCGGTGGGCACTGAGGCGCCAAGAGTACGATATCCGAGTTGTCTACCGCTCAGGCAAGAAGCACGCCGATGCCGATGCTCTTTCGCGCTCGCCTGTCCACGCCGACATTGTCAGTGTGTCCGTCCTAGACGACCCACTTCCATTCACTTCTGTCGACATGGCTTTGGAGCAGCGCAAGGACTCCTGGATTTCATCTTTGATAGATTGCATCTCAAATTCACCTACACGCCCACCATCCCGAGCGTTACGCCGACAAGCTTCTCACTTCGCCATCCGCGACGGAATGGTCTATCGCCGTAACTACAGTTCCGACGGCCGCAAATGGCTGCTTGTAATACCCCGGCAGCTCCGCACTGATGTATGCGCCGTTTTCCACGCCGACCCTCAGTGCGCACACGCTGGTCTCTTCAAGACCTACACCAGACTACGTCATAGGTTTTATTGGCGTGGCATGTACACATTTGTGCAAAAGTACATTCGCTCTTGCACAGCATGTCAAAGCCGGAAGCCTGATCCTTGCCGCCCTTCTGGACCAATGCAACCTTTGCCGTGCCCTTCGCGACCCTTTGACCGGGTTGGGATAGACCTCTATGGGCCTCTGCCATACACAGCTGCTGGCAATCGTTGGGTCATTGTAGCTGTAGACCATCTCACGAGGTATGCAGAAACGGCCGCTCTGCCAGCCGCGACGGCTCGTGACGTTGCCTCCTTCCTCCTTCAACGCTTCGTTCTACGTCACGGCGCTCCCCGCGAACTCCTGAGCGACCGTGGCCGCGTCTTTCTCGCCGATGTCATTCAAGAACTTCTCGCTGAATGCCGCATTATTCATCGCTGTACCACGGCATATCACCCGCAAACAAACGGATTGACAGAACGCATTAACCGAACTCTCGGCGACATGCTTTCGATGTATGTCGCCTCCAACCACACCAACTGGGACCTCATCCTTCCCTATGTCACGTACGCCTACAATACGGCACCCCACTCAACGACGGGCTTTTCTCCCTTCTTTCTTCTATATGGCCGCGAACCATCATTTCCCATTGACACTATTCTTCCTTACCGTCCCGACTTATCAGAGGGTACGCCTGTTTCCGAAGCCGCCCGGTATGCAGAAGATTGTCGGCAGCTAGCTCGCTCCCTTACAACGCAAGAACAAGCCCTACAGAAATTTCGTCATGACGACGGGCGCCCCCACCACCAGTTTTCGCTTGACGCTCTCGTTTGGTTGTGGGTGCCTCCTACCTCGACACCAGGTGTCTCCTCCAAGTTTGTATCTCGATACCATGGGCGCCTACCGAGTTCTACAGCAAACTTCTCCGGTGAACTACGTCATCGAACCTCTGACACCTCCTACGGACCTGCGTCGCCGAGGCCGCGAAACTGTGCACGTAGATCGGCTCAAGCCGTATCACGAGCCCTTCGTCCTCACGACGCCCTAGACCTCCTGTGCGGCTCCGTCTTCAGCGAGGGGGGAAGTTGTAAGGAAGAAGAAGTGCGCCGTGCAGAGCGCCGCAGCCGGGTCGCCAATGCTAGTGAAGTGGGGCTCGGGCTAGACGCTGTTCCTGGTGTGACTGGCTAAGCCTACGCTGTTGCGTCTTCTTGTCCGCGTTCATCGTGCCGTCCACAGCCGTGTCGTAGTTCTTTGCCATAGCACAAATATTGTCAGGAGGCAGAAATAGATGGCCTGGCATATGGAACACAGAAATTGACGTTTTTTTTTTACAGATAATACCAACCAATAAAGTTTAATGTTATACAGCTACAGCAGGCGTACACGTAAAGACAGCCATCTAAAGTGGCGTCGCTGTATACAATGCGTCCATCCCTGCCGACGCATCCATCCTCGCGCTCCCTCATCTTCCCATTTGCTTTTATCGGCGTCCGTACGGAGTAAGTGCAAAACCGTAGATAATTGTATTCTAAGAAGTATATATAGGGAGCCCAATTTCGGTATCTGTAAGCGCAATATCCAACAGTCCCAACCGAATTGTCGCAAGGTTCTCAGAAGGACACACCGCCAAACAAAGCGTGGCGGTGCGTTGACTTGGTTTTGTAGATTTTGCAGCCCGTCGCACTGCGCGCCTCTGCCGACCTTCTAGCCGCCTACGCGCTGGCCGCGGATTTGCGGTAGACCTCAGTATACAACACGACGACAGCGGCGGCGGAGGCGCGAACGTGCCTCGTGTGTTCGTATACCTGCTATCGCAATAAAACGCATAGTATGTCGCGACACCGCCTTACTTCTTTCCGAGAGCGGCTATAGAGGCGTTCGATCACGGCCGTACTCTACTTCAATGTGACGAGCCTTTTCTCTTTGTCCTTGGTTACATTGTATACGTATTCTTTTTGGCAGCTACCACCACCGGCACCCGGCGGGAACTGTGGCCGACATCCTCAATGGGACGACGCTGCGCGGCCTCTCGGATAGCATCCAGCAGCTGTGGTCAGTGCTGAGGCGTAACGGTCTGCGCAAGTCGCTGTGGATCACGGAGGCCGCGTCAGCCGCCGGCGACGGACTGCTCGCCATCTCGGACACGTACGCATCGTCGCTCGTGTAAGCCTTCTTGCCTTCCTATGTATGCTACCCTTGGTGAACATACAGCCCTGTATGTTACCTGACAAGTACAACCCTGTAGAATATAAGGAGTATATACTATAGTGCAGGCGCGCCAGCCAATTGCGCTCACTCTTTCAGCAACGACACGGTCGGTTGCAGCAAATTACTTTCAATATCAACATTTCTCGAAAACTATGTTTTTGGAGTGTACAGGCATAGATGCGCTGGTCAGAGCGGTTATTTATTGCAATAGCACATATATGGACACTCCAGGCGCATTTCTTGCCGCCGGTGTCGCTGTTGCCGGCATGTTCTGTGCAAAGCCCAATAGCGATAACACCGTCCCCGCTCGCCGTATGCTGTATTTGAGTGAAAGCGCGCAAAGGGAGCCCGACAATGGCGGCTCAATCTGACACGCAGTAGGGAGGAAAACTGACAGTAAATGCACCGTCTTCAGTCGCGCGAATGACTGTGGGGTGACGGGCGGCGGCAACTTTGTATTTCGCGGCCACGCGCCAAGGGAACCGATGATCGCGACTCAATTTCGCGCGCGCAACGGAGGAAAGTAGGGAGGCAGTTCGGGAGGGATGGGGGCGGCGGTCTACTCCGGTGGCAACTGCGTACATTGCTCGGCCGAGCGCGGACTCTCGTGCCCTGTCCTGAAAGCCATTTGCAGACGCCTCGTAACTTTGTGCGAGCTGTGTTCTTGCCTCTCAGTTTGCGTTGAAGCTATAGGCAGCATGAAGGGCACTTCGCTCGCTACTGCTGCCGTGCTTCCTAGAGCCAACGTTCTGACGGCGAGTGTCCGCGATTATCGACTGGGATGTGTTCATGTTTGCCTGTGCGCGCTGACACCATGCTTGTTAACATAGTAATCGAATGTTTCCAAGTTTATATGGCCGATAAATATATTATCCTTACTTCATATAGCTGCCTGATAATTTGCTATTGCAGTCGATGCTTCACCTTTCGGGTGAAACCGTGACTTTTTTTTTCGGTATGACATTTACTGAATTTCCAGCTTGTCAATGAGTACATCATATAGCCGACAATGTCAAGGGTTTATCGCCGTACATACCGTCGTGGGAAATATTTTTGAATAGATTCGACGAAGTATAGCGGTATTTGTGCGATTGCCATATAGGGTATCAGATTTGAAGGCGACAAGACGTTTGCGTAGGCAAACGGACCGTTTTTTGTGTAGAGTTATGTGAAATAGAACCAGGACAAGCAGCTAACAAACGCCGTTCTTTGTCAAAAGCTGTGTCGGCGATTGACACTTTGCAGACGACGCGCAAACTCGCCGTTAAATGACGACGTAAGTCGTTGATAGGCCTATACGAGGCATGAGCCGCTTAGGCTGGCATGAGCAAGACGTCATGAGGGCCGAGAATCTCTATATATGCCTCGACTATCGTAAGACAGCGAGGAAAACGTTCCCACCGATATTGCTTTTCTTTCGCCGGGGAGTTCACGTTGTCAAAAGTTGTAAAATTATTTCCAACTTGTTTTCTGAGTATTGTTTATTTATTTTATTATTTATTTCAACGTACTGTCAACCCCGTGGGGGTTATTACGGGAGTGGGTAAACAATTTTGATACATTGTACACGCGGCCACAAAAGATTACGGACCATCAAATCTGGGAGAAAGCTGAATATCTACGCAACCTCACAATGCTGCCAGATATTTGCATTTTGGGCCTCGAATAGAATATACCAACAACATTATCGTCGACAGTTTTACTGACTACTGCTACAGGCTGCTCGGGAATTGAATATTTTCCGAGATTTCATGGTCCGTAAACTTTTGTGGGCGGGTGTACATTTGCAGTCCTGGCTTTGTTAGTCCTGATCATTTGTTACTGTGTGAAGTGTTTCGGTGGTCTCATCTTCTTGTTCCTTTATGCCGAAAACGAAAAGGTTCGATCGCGGGCTTCTCTAAATCGACTTTTTTTCGTCATTATCGAAAGCTATTGCTCTAACTCAGTTACTTTTTTCACACAATTGGAGACTCGTTTTTCCAGGTGTCCTAATTTTTCTAGCTTCTTTTCAATACTATTAAGCTTCCGATTTGTTACGGTTTTCCCTTTCTTGATATCTTGAACGTCTGTCGCAAATAATTTGAATTGTTCCGCAATAGAAGGATCTGGTCCAGGATTTGGCTCTATGTCGCCTCCCATTAGCAACAATAAACGCAGTGAAACACTCAGAGTACACAACATATCCAGCACGGGCTGTGGGCACGGCAGCAAAAGGAGGAATACGTTGTTACAACGCAGGCATTTGCTGTAGCGTTTGCTCACCTGTATGAAGAAAACGAATGGGCTAGTAATTGTAGCTAGTAAATGACCACTAAAAATTCTGATGAAATTGCCGGCTTTGCTGCCACTGGGAAAAAAATATCCGATGGAGTTATCCCTTTTCGTGGAGTAATACGAGTAAAATCACGAGTAATACGAGTGTCACACGTTGGTGCTATTACTATAATACTACTGCGCGTATAGCGTTGACACTACAACGTGACAGTACAATGACAAGAAGTAAGTTATTATAATTATCGAATTACTTGCAACGAGTTGTATGCAACTCTTATTGTGGGGCGGCTTGGCGCCTCTGTGGAGCTGTTGGTATCGACACTGGGTCACAACCTATAAACTAAGCACAAGCACCGGCCACAACACCGCACTACAACTGCCCCTTGTGCCTCCGCACCCCAAAACATAAATCATGGCGGACATCCACATTGAAAGATGTTCGCATCCGCCATGACGCAACGGAAACGAGCGAAAGCAGTTGGCTGGCACACGTATAAAATTTTCATCGAATTTGGCAGCGCTGTTAGCACGGTGACGATGACAACCAATTTTTATTGGTCCATAAATTTCCGTCTCATGGTTGAGATTTTCTGTGACTTATTTGACTACATAAGTTGCCTGTTTAGCCCTTTGGTCATTCGAATGGCAGGGACATCTTGGTGATATGCCCCAGCGTGATTTTACTTTTCAATACAGGATGTCAGAAGACGCCTAAAGTTTTGCCATCTGATGCTTCTGTTCCCTAAAGATTGTTCCCAGTAAAGCTACGCCGCTTTTCTTTAGAATGTCAAACATGTAGAGCCTGCATTTTCGTACTATATATTGCAGGCGTACTGCATCTTGGCGCGGCGTTTGCTCGTTTCTGTCGTTCAAAAATGTTGCCAGCTGAATAAAAGTTCGCTGCTTCTAAATGTTTTTAAAGAGCCCACTTTACTTTTCTTTCTTTTTTTGCGCAGACAATCTCGTGCGCCTTGATTTCGCACATCGCTGTGGCATTTAGTGCCAGAAAATATTATCACAGATTCGCCATAAGGGCGAAGAAATGAATGCGTTAGCAACGTGTTAGAAAATTACACAAAGTGCAAGACTCCTACCTGTAGTGGCAGTATCAATTGAAGTGAATGTAAGCTAAGTAAAATAGAGCAGTTGTGCTAGGGGTTCTCTGTTTGAATCCTGCGATCCCACAATTTCATTTATGTTTATTAATTAGCCTAACGTCTTCCTTGACAAATTTACCCCCACTTTTCCGTATCAGGTATCTTTCAAAGCGCTTTCCTGGGCCGATCCCGGAGGTAGTACACAGCCGCGCCAATAAGATTACATCATTTTCAGGTTCGAGGTCGGTTATCGTTTCGCACTTTAAGTATTTACGTCTGAGAAGATTTAAGATGAAAGGCACGAGCTGACGGTGTTTCCTTTCACGACATTTGCTTGCGGGCTGCCATTCTCAAACTCCTGAGAAGCGATTCTGACAGGAATGCGAAATCTGGTGCGATCAACTTTGGTGATAGAATGGCGCGCCAATACATGCCGCATGCGTGACATATAGCGTACATATACCTAAATATATGCGTAACATCGCGGCGACGGCGAAATTTCGCCTGGAGCGTCCACGCGACTGCTATCGCGACGAAACTGAAACGCGACCCGCGTCGCAGCTGGCTGGACACGCTGGGCACGGCCGCCAGGCAGGGCGTGTCGGTGGTGTTCCGCCAGGACCTGGTGCAGGGCAACAACCGGCTGCTGGCCGACGACGAGTTCCGGCCGCTGCCCGACTACTGGATCAGCCTGGTCCACAAGCGGCTCGTCGGCAGCCGCGCGCTCCAGCTGCGCACACAGCCCAGGGACGACGCGGTGCGCCTGTACGCCCACTGCCT
This sequence comes from Dermacentor albipictus, assembly GCF_038994185.2. NCBI lineage: Eukaryota > Metazoa > Arthropoda > Arachnida > Ixodida > Ixodidae > Dermacentor > Dermacentor albipictus. The sequence continues at coordinate 70,451,205 of NC_091822.1, read as the reverse complement.
CAGGGACGGCGCCATCAAGGTATGCGCGAGCGGCACCGTGCTAATGGCGTTTTGCTTTCACTTGAAAAAAAAAAATACGGGGGGTTGCACAAAAAACCCCGTATTGCGGGCAAATTGACACAAACTTCGAGGAACACATGGTAAGTTTTTTCCTAAAATCCGAAACCGCTCCGAACTTGCATCTCGGCTTTAAAGTAATATGTAAGAACGTGCTTTAGCAAGCACTGCCTGACGGCTAAAAGTAAAAGCCTGATTAAGCATGTGAAACCAAAAGTTGCGTGTGAGACAATGAGAACGCGTGTACACTCCGTAAACACATTCATAATACCTAGAAGGATTGCTCACTGAAGTGACGGCCATATAATGAGTATTTAGAAGACCTCATGGAGACGGTTGAATTTCGCAGCCCGAGCCCCCTCTTACCGCGAAGGGAATGGCGTTTCTCAGTTGTGTAATGCTAATCCGTGTAGTTGTCTTGCACCTCGCTATCACTAATACTGCTTCGCCTTTCCGGCAAAACTGCATCCTGCTTTTTTTTTACGCCGAGTAAGATATAAGCGCTGCTGCGCATGCCTGATATTGAATCTGATTTCGAGTGAGTCCAGCGTGGCCTCATTTTGGTTACTGAGTGAATTATATATATTTATGACCTCTGCATCAAAGTGGCGTTGTTTACATCCCTAATAAATGTTGTAAATTATTAGATTTTTTCCCCCACTAGTCGTGAACATTGCCTACGGGAAAGGGAAGCAATACTGAGACATAAATCACTCACGTGCATTTCACATGCCGTTGATAAGACTGCCAAAGGGGTTACTGAAGTCTGCACGTTTTTTTTTTTTAGGGTCAAAAAAGCATGCAAAGGAATTTCAATCGAGGTGAACATACAGCAGCATATTCAATCTCTAGGCATAGGCTATCCATAGTAATAGAAGTAATTGTTGGTTGGCTACCTACATTCTTTATTTGCATTGCCTACTGGAAAGGGAAAGAATACTGAGACACACATCATTCACGTGCATTTCACACAGCCTTGATCTCTGTCGAAGGGGTCACCGCAGACTGTAGTGACTCCTTCGGCAGTCTTTTATCAAGGGCATGTGAAATCAACTGCATGTGACCTCTGCAGTGAATTTAGTCATGAAGACTGCAGCTTTTTTTTTTCAAGGTCAAGAAAAGCACACAAATCAATTTGAATCGAGGTGAACATACAGCGACATTTAAATTCTCTCTATAGGCACAGGCTATCCATACCATTAGAAATAATTGTTAGCTACCTGCGTCTATTGAAAACTATATTAAACTTTGCCCTTTGTATATATTGAACTATATTGTGTCTGCACATGGTGTTCACAGTGCAAATTAAAAAAGAAGAATGTTGAAACGAAAAAAACACGGATAAGGTAGCCGCCGCTGGTGCTTCTTTGCTTCTAGTGCGCTTGTTCTCCTATGTCAGCATTTGCAGAAATAAAGGGAAATTACGAATTAAAATTCGTCTGCATCCGCGCCAACAATTATGCAGTGTGATTTTAGGCACAATAAAATGTTATGTGAATAGCTAGCGGCAACTCAAAAGAAACCTCAAATGATGTGGGTAGCCCTGGTAATAACACTTCAGGAGGGAGAGTAGGCTTCGGCATTCTCGGAAGCCTCGCCGCCAAGTGCTGTAGCAGATGACGCTCGACCTTTCGTAAAGCTTCGGAGGAGGCTCGAGCCCCGGCACAACACCCACCCGGTAGTCGGCGCCTATGCGTACGGGTGCTAGAGTTCGTGGCAGCACCCGGGACCACTTCCGCTGCAGGGTCACCGGGGCGCGGTGATCGTGTTCGGCCTGAACCTGTCCAACGAGACGGCCGTGCTGACGCCCAAGGATCCCGAGCTGCAGGCGAGTCACGTGATGGCCTACGCGGTGGAACCCGACCCCGCCGGCAACCTGGTGGCGGAGGACGTGGTGCTCAACGGACGCCCACTGGTGCTCAGCGAGTCGCTGCGCTTCCCGGACATCGTGCCGGCCGTCCTCCACCCGCGGCAGCCCATGGCCATCGGCGCCTACTCGATGGCCTTCTTCGTGTTCGCCGACTACAAGGCGCCCGCCTGCACCGGGACCTTCTGACCACCCCATCGCGCCGTTCCGCAGGAGGCTCGCACAATGTGGTGAGGTTGCTTTTTGGTATAGCTCCAGCAGTTGTGGGTGCTCTTACCCCTCGACTTATATGTAGGTGCATCCGCCCGCAAGCCCCATCCCAAAAATAGCTACCTGAAACAGCCGCTGCACTCATTACAGATATACCAGCAGTAAGATTTTTCCAAATGAATTGGGATGTATATTTGGGCTATTTCGCGAAGGAGGGGGGGTGGGGTTGCATTTATTATTAGAAGACTGCTAAGGGGCTCAAAAACACCCGTATGTCTTCAAGAATTTCTCAGGTGTTTGTACAAGACTCTTAAGTGTTCACACTATACATACCGCCATTACCGCGGAACTAGGTTCTGTGTTCTGCGTTTTAAGGAGCACCTTTGTAAGAAACAAAGTAATCATAAAGGGCATCAGCGGACGACTCCGAAGTATAGTCATATTCTAAAGCTCTTTCAAAGTAAGCGAACTTACCTGTCCATCTTGCAAAAAAAAAAAACGCTGTACTACAGTGAATTTATAGGGTATACTATCTTAACTTCATGCACTGTTTGACGCCAACTTGAAGGAAAATGAAGGTCCACAGAAGCAGAAACTCAGTACTGAGTTTCGCGTAAGGCTTCCGTAGCAACCAAGTAATAATAGCGACATATCACATATCATAGCAAAGTCATAAAAGTTGCGTTAAAGCGCGAAACCGCGGACTATCGCTGTAACAATGGCGCCAAGGTTTTCCGATCAGTCTTAGAAATTTCGCAGGCCTGACCACGGTAGATGGCTTATTCTTGCATTAGAAGTTTACCTGTTTTTGTAAAGACCGCCTGTGAGCACGTAATCCGCTTTCCAGCACAGTAACGCAGAAGGAAACAACGCAGAAGGAAACTGGTGCACAAAGCGTGACATCTTTAAACAAAATGCTTACTGAATTAAAACCCAAAGCCACCGGACGTCTAACCACACTTCGGCTATCACGTAATCCCGCGATCTCTATGAAAAGTGCTGGTCCTTCTCATGAAACAAATTGTATATTTACGATCCTAGCAAGATTGTTTCTTCGCTTGGCAAATGTCCCCCCTTTTCTTTATTTTTATTCGTGGTAGTCCTAAGCTCGTAAACGTCGAAACGCCAAATTAAACGGGTTAACAGTATGCGGTGTATGCCAGAAATCATTGAAATAAAAAGTGAGGTGGCAAGACACAGAGCCATATTTTGGTGATATAACGTTCCTAGTTGCGAGAGCGCCACCTCTCTCTCACACCGGCTTCCCTGTCTTCTGACCCTTTCACGTGCTCACATGAAGTCTATACTAGCTGGCCGCAAAATTTCTGAGCACACCGAATGGAGCCTTTCAAAAACATGAACAGAAATGGGGGAATAGAAACTTCCTCTCATTAGTTGGATTCCTCAAAAACGCACACAACACCATTCCGTGTTACATGCGCTTCATTGCCAGCTGTTCGTTTTATAGACAAGTTGTGACGCTATGTCAAGCCAATTAGCGCCCAGTCGAGCGGTCATCAGGGATGAATGCGAGGGCGCATTGCCTCCCGGCCTCCTCTGAGCTCGTATGTTTCCTTCTGTGAAAGGAAGATGTTTTACACCTGACGGGAAGGCACGCCAAGCCGAAATTTCTTTATTCTAGCGGGTGATCATATGTTGAAGTTTTACAGAAGATTTAACACTCGCTGTTGGCAGGCAGCGCAATTCTAATTCACGAGCTAGGTTATTCAAATAGGCGGACATATTTGCACGAGATATCGAAGCAGATATTCAACTAACTCACTAATTAATTTCTGAAATATTCGCTTCACGGCACATGTTGAAATATACGAATTGCAGCGGGGGGGGGGGGTGAGTTTGTAATCATTAATAATTTTCAGGATGACACTATAGTTTCGACATATTTATTGCCAAATTTGATGACACATATATGGAAACCCATTGCATCCTCAAAATTCGTTCTAAGTGGATGTACGCCAACCGTCTAGAATTCATGAATTGCAATATGGTCGTGAAGTAATTAATTAGGAAGTTACATTGGGAATGGTTGGTACTTATTTGATTATGTGTTTCTATTTTGATGTAAGTAATGTCGGCCTGTTTGAACAATCCAGCTCAAGGACGAGAATGCCGCTGTCACAGGCGGGTTTTACAAGTGACGTAAAACTGAGAAATAATTACTCTGTTGTGCTTGAAAGACACTGAAATTGCTGTGACGAGCTTTACTGAGTGTACGTGGTGAAACAACACGCTCCCGGTGGTGTTCTTTTACAACAGGTTCGATATTGAAGCAAAGGAACAAAAAGCGAGATAGAGAATCATTCTTGGTGTAAATTGATGAATACTTAAGGTGCAAGGAAGACGCGATGACTAAGTGATGTCCTCGGCATTTCCTTGCGTCACAGTTCCATAGATTTTACAATCTCTCCAAGTAGTAATGAGACTGGCGACGATAAAAATTACACAAATGATTTTTAACAGAGAAAAAGTTATATTCTGAGGTTTCACGAGCCGAAATCAGAATATGACTATGAGACGCGCCGTAATGGGAGACTCCGGATTCATTTGGCTATCTGGGGTTCTCTAACCTGCCCCCTAATTCAAGTAAACTCGAATTTTGATGCGAAAGCATCAAACGACACCCTGAGCGATAAAGCAGGCGTCTGTATTCTGTGGCAGCCAAACGCCACGACACTGGCTGTGACGCTGCGGCACGAGCGCGCATCTACGAAGCAGAGTGGGCGAAAGGGGACACCTGCTTCCGCGCTAACATGTCAGGTGATGCGTGAGGGGAGAGGGAGTCGCCGCGACGCCACGTCATCCTCGCGCTCTCTCTCTCTCCGAATCCTGTGTTACCAAGTTCTCTAGAGGGTGTTGGTGTTACCCGCACATTCCTTCACCGCGCTCTCTCGCCTGCGTTCGAACTGCGCACCGGCAAATAAAAACGCGCCAAGTGACTCATCGCGCTCGCTTGCCCCGATGAGTTCGTAACTCGAAGGACTGCTTAGCGGCGTTCAATTGGACAATAATTTTTTTCGAATTCGCAACTCATAAGATGTGCTTAGGTGTCCTCAGATTTCTTTCCTTTTTAATTCGCCCCCATCAAAATTCAAGTTTGCCTTAGGGTCAATCATATGTCTTTTATGCTCAACAATTATTTCATTTTCCTAATTAGTTGTTTAGTTTTGTCTTGAGAGATTTTAAAACTCTATGCCATGGAAATCACTTAATTATCACATTTTCCGCATTCTAAAGGAATTTCTAACCAATTTTCGGAAATACACTGTATCAAACACTAACACTACAAATGCAAGCCATTCGTTGTGGCATCATCTGCCCGAATAAATACGAACGACATTTTAATGTCACTGAGAGATGTGACGCTATAGCCTGATGTATGAGAAAAGTCTGCGTCTCTTTCGCTTTCCTTTTCCGCGTCCTCTTGGCTAATGTCGCCGTCGTTCTTTTTTTTCTCTATTTCTTCAAGGTTCACCCGCACCTGCGCGACCACCGAAAGACGTTGCACCACGAGGCGTTGCCGAGCGCAGCCGAACAATAAAAACGAAATAAGCATGCGTCTGAAGGGAGGACTGATATGATTTTTTTTGTTCATTCATAAAAATGTGATTCAATAGCTGCCGACAAGAGCTTATGAGAAATCTATTGTACGGACTACACAATGATCTGCCAATTAAAAGTGCAATTTTCGCTGACGTCTTTCGCTTGAATTGCACAGCATTCATGAAAAACTATGCATCTGGGCTTCTACGAGATCTGTCGCAAAAGTGGATACAGCGAGTCAGCGAAGAAGGAGAGAGGGTGTGGTGGCCCCGCTTTCACGCTCTCTCCACTCAAAAGGACCCGGTTGTCTCTGGCACGAGCCCGAGTGCTTTGAGGTAAGGCAGACATTTATGCGTGAGTTTTGTAAAATTATAGATCGACGAACAGGCAAAACAAACGATCAATGATAAATTCCTCGTGAAATTGGACAAGAATGCGCCTAAAGTTCTTGAAAAGTTACGAGAGATCTATGGAAATAATACCCAGGTAGCACAAAAGAGATACGTAACGTTTTCGTAGCGTTCATCCAATACGATAAAAACGGGTTAAAGAAGACACGAATGAGAGATCTTCGGTTGGAAAACGTCGTATATCTCTGCTAATGGCCGGCTTAATTACTTTCTTGAGACGATCTAGAACAGGTCTGCAAGACGTATTCGAAAAGCTGGTCTAGAAATAGGATTGGGAAAGACACAAGTAATCCCTTTGCCAAAACTATTCGCAACCAATTTCTAAACGGTTTTAGGACGTTATCAAAAAGCTGGTCTAGAAGCGGTCTTGAAAGGTTTACGATCATCTGAAGCTAATTTTCGCTGGTGACGGGCGCGATCAGACATCGTTGTTCAAAACACGCGTTTAGTTTCGCCTCACGCGACTGGCCTATGCCGCGCAGACTTCGTCAGCCGCACCCGTTGGCACGGCCTAGGCCAATCGCGTGAGGTGAAACTGATCGGGCGTTTCGAACAACGATTTCCAATCGCGCCCCAGATGAGTAGAAGCGTCGGTGTTGCAGTGCCAAGCACTGTTCCCCGCGTGGCCGGCGCATCCTCTACTAAGTCGCACAAAAATTAGCCTGTTAGGAATAATAAATCCTTAATACCGCCTTTAGTAAGCTACGATGCTTACAACCACAATGGGAATGACATCCTGCAAATAACAAATGGCCGCATCTTGGCAGGTGGCCAGACCAAGCCCTTCATGCCAAGAGTGCATGAAATGAGAACATTGTGACAAAGCAAAAACACTTTATTAAAATGTAATGCTTATGCAAGGTTCGAACAAACTGTGTGAGAAATGCAAATAGAAGTAAAAGTACATCAACAATGACAAAAGTCGCAGAAAGGATTCGTAATGAACTCGAAAGTGAACATTCACTAGCACATAAACAAAATTCCAAGTACACATACAAAAATGAACAGAAGCACCTGGAGTGTACTAAAGTGTCTAATTTATCATAGTAAAGTGCACGTGCTATAAGATGGACTAGAGTTATGCAGAAGTGACATCAGAGCGAATGGAAGAAGTAGACTGAAAGATGCAAGAGTATGAATCGGATGGTAACTGCCTCCAAGCAATGTTACTAATGAGCTAGATGCTTGAAAAGAGCACAAAAAGAAATACCACCGCATACCATCATAAAACAATCCTGTGACAGAAATAAAAAAAAATGGGAACAATGCAAATTTGGAAATATTGCCTTTAGGATATATCAAAGAAGGTAATGGCGAGAAAAAATAACCATGCAACAAAAAGTCAAAAAGTGAAATTAGTACAGAATACTTAAACGGGGGTTTCAGTGTAACAAGTGAACACTACTGTAGTACAGCGAACGATGAGACAGTAATGCTGCATCATGCCACTCCAGAACGTCAGAAATGAATATGCAAGCCTCATATTAGAAATAAACTAACATAAACATGGAAATAAACTGGAATGCATTGGAAGATGCATTTGTGTAACAAAGGAAGCAATGGTCATAATAAATAGTAAGTGTTTTATCTAAAAAGCCCTTTACAAGAGGCAAAGTTGTACCTCTCTGGCAAAACAAAGTTGCACCGAATAATTTGCAAACCAGCAAATACATTAATTAGCACACTGACATGTCACACTTTGCGCACATCTCCAGTCTCCTAAAGTTAAAAAAAAACACTCTGAATGAGAAAAACGTTTAACACATGTAGCCCAAAACGAATTCTTTGCCAGTTCACTCACACTTTCACATCCAAAAACATTTGCCACAAAGTCCAGGCACAGTTCCACTGATGGTTACCAATTCACCCCCACTTTCACGTCCAAAAATATTTGGCACACAGTCCAGGCAGAGCTTCATAGATAAACAGCTTGAGAGCACCCTACTGATTATTGCGCAGTCCCGCTGCTGGAAATAGAACTGCCGCACATGCTGGTAGTGATTTCAATGTAGACACACTTGCTGCCCTGGACAGGTATGCTCAGATATCTGCACTGGTGCTCCATTTTGTCGAAGTAGACACATTGATGCACTACGCTGGTAATTGAAATGTTTTGAATGCACAAGTATTGGCTTCACCAGAGAGACTTGCCCACATACCACCACTGGCATATATATGCACTTGCTCTTCACTCAGTAGCATTGAACTTAAAGTGTTCCCTATGTTGAAGCAATGTGTAAAATCGGTGTCACACGACCACTCTCGATCGCGATCAAGCCCGATCCTCCGGATCGAAATTATCGATGCGACTGGCTCACTCTCGTAGCTTGCGCAGAGGAGCCGATCACGACCGAGAAATTCGATTTGTAACGGACTGGATAGCGGCTAAAAGAGCCCCGTGTGAAACCTGTATCAAATAATGCATATATATATATATATATATATATATATATATATATATATATATATATATATATATATATATATATATATATATATATATATATATATATATATATATATATATATATGTTGTCGGGCCCTTGGCCCTCTCTGCAGCGCGCACGGGGGAAGCCTTTGAATCGCGCGCCACAACGGCATTCGTCGCATGGAGCATGCGCATCGATCGCGGTAGCGTAAGAACTCGCGCGGGGACTGCCGGGACGGCGGCTGCCCGATAAGAAGGCAGCGGAGACGGCACTCGGGGCTTTTTGCGGGGCGCGGGCTTGGGCAGGCGCTGGTGGGGCGTGGCCCGTCTAGGTTTCTTTTACCGAGCGTGCTGCAGAGCAGGGGGAAAAGCGTCTTTGCATTGTGTCTGCATGAAAGAGTGTTGTTGTTCTTGTTGTTCGCTTTTGGGACTATCTGCGCGCCTGGTTCGGTGCTTGCTTGCTTTCTGCGCTTTATGCATTCTGTTATCGCCCGAAAGATTGTGTTGGTTGATGGTTGGTAGCGGCCGTTCTTTCGTCGCTCCCTTTCGCTTGTATATTTGGTTGCCTCGCTGTTTTGCTGCTTGCCTCTTTGCTTTTGCTGCTTTTTGCTGCTTTGCTTCTTTGCTGCCTGCTTCCTTGCCTTGTTGTTTTCTGCTATTGGCCGCGAGGCTGCGGTAATTTTGAGTGTTACATTCTACCGTAAATTAAAGCGGTTTTTGTTCCTTGCGCCTTTGGTCCTTTGTCGTGCTGGTCGCGGCTCGCGGACCCCCTGAGCGAAGGCTGAGGGGCCTTCAATATATATATATAAAAACTTCGAGAGCGCTTCGCGAACTCCATGCGCACACATTGCACCCGCACGAACTCGGCAGGCCGCCGTAAAGCGCGAAGGGCGCACAGCGTACATTCCAACACATGTCCCAAACTGCAAACAATCGTACTACCTAAAGCATACAAGTTATTTTATACCAAGGGGATACTCGACTCACGTATGCAGTATCCCCAAGCGAGTTATGCAGCGTACATGCTGTATCCATTTGCCAAATAGTAAAATTGATAACAAGCACAAAGCTACAAGGGACTCAATACATTACTACCATTTGAGGCGTCAAATAAAATCGAATTTGGCCGTTTCATATATTGGACAATATATGGACACATGTGGTACCCGGTCATACCATGAAATACCCATCACGTGGGTAAAGTGGGCGAAAACACAATCGAGAGCCTGAAGCGCAAACGATAAAAGCACGGTATGGTGCACGCAAAATTCTGTCAGTGCGCTGTAGCGCGAGGAAAGAAAATAGGGCGAGCACTTGACCTCACCTTTTGGAATACCGCACTAGTACTGAATCATTAAAAAAAAGCCTGTTTCAGCCAGTTCCTTTGTCTGCAACACTCTTGCTAAACGGGAGACTAAAATACCACGACGACGGCTCTATTGCGGAGATCGGCAAGGTGCGCACAGATAGAAATTTTGCCACCTTTCTTCGCATTCTGCAAAATGCTTTCTTGTTAGGATCACGCATAGCGGCCGATCCCGACGCTAGGGACACACAGGCACGATTTCGTCCCTCTAACTTTTGTCCTTATACTGCCCTTAACGCCTTAATTACAGCGTAAGTGAAAAGGCGCCTCACATAACATGACAATGAACTTGAAGAGCTGATTAGTGCCCTCCACTCCGCGCCCTCCAATTGAAAACACTACTGATTTCCAAATTAAACTACACAAACCGATCGCACAACCCAAACTAATCACAGAACGTCGTTTTCTTGACGCAAAACCCTGCAACACTTACATGACAAAGGGCAGCGGCAGCACATTCAGAACAGCCGCTACCATACCACAGCGCAATGCAAGTGCGATAACGCTATTATGCCCGGCTCAAACAGATCGCACAACCCAAACTAATCACAGAATGTCGTTTTCTTGACAGCAAAGCACTGCAACACTTACATGACAAAGGGCAGCGGCAGCACATTCAGAACAGTCGCAAACAGACCATAGTGCCATGCGAGTGCGATAACGCAACTATGCCCGGCTTCACGAATAACGTGGCCGCCTTGGTCACATAACAATTGAAAACACTACTTATTTCCAAATTAAAACCACACAAACATATCGCACAACCCAAACTCATCACAGAATATCGTTTTCTTGACAGCAAAACACTGCAACACTTACGTAGCAAAGGGCAGCGGCAGCACATTCAGAACAGCCGCAAACACACCACAGCACAATGCGGGTGCGGTGACGCGACGACGCCATGACGACGCAACTATGCCCGGCTCGCCCGGCTGCCCGGTATCACGAATCACGTGGCCACCTTGGTCAAATGATTTGGCGATGGTATCGCCACCTTGCGCAAGGTTGGATCGCGTTGATGGGTTGTTGAATATTGTAGAAGCCGTTAAAGAGGGTGACGCGCCATGGCGTGGCGGGGGTGCCTTGAGTCGTTTTCAAAACGTATTCACCCCTCGTTTTTAAGCTGCCTGGCTTCCAACGTTATCAAAACGTATTCACCCCTCGCTTTTAAGCTATCTTGTTTGGAACGTCTTTGATGCGTCGATTTTGGTCAAAAATCCGTTTCAGACGTTGAATCCCTTAATACGACGTTTTCAAGACTTTGTGTGCTACCTGGGTACTGTAAGGGAAGCAACTGCGTTTAATTGAATTTAGTGCATTTTTGGCGGGGAATTCTGGGAATTTCCAAGGTGTACGCGATATCGGAAGCCATACGCCCTCGTGCGAAGAACATCGATCGTGTGCGCTCTCTTGTGCTGACGGACCGCCGAATTATTGTTAAACTGATATCCGAAGCACTTGGTTTGGGAATGTCGTCCGTTCATCGTAATCTGACTAAAAATTAAGGTCTGCGCCAAGATGGCGCCGGAACTGCTGACTCCTGAGGAAAAGTTGCAACAGAAAGAAGGTTGCACTACCGGAAACCTTAGTGGACAACGATGAATCCTTGCAAAGGGCCGTCACCAGTGACAGAACTTTGATTTATGACTACGAGATTGAGCTGAAGTCTCAGAGCAAACACTGGGTAAAAAAATTTGGGAGGACGCTTAAGTTTCGAAGAGTGGAACGCGATAGCATTCGACCATCCCTGACTAGGCTTCTTACTGCAGGTTATGTAACCGCGATATTTTCCTGAAGACGCTGGCGGCAAACGCTATGCATGAAGGAGAGCTTCGCGATTCTTTTTTCGATGGTGTTGCAATGAACCGTGCGGACCGCGCCGCTCTGACTTTTAGACACACCTCATACGGCAGCCGTAATATCGCATTAAAAGGGGTTTGTGTTCGAGTTTCGGTGCAACAGAATTGCTTTCTCGTATGTTCAAATTGCATTCGGACGCTACCATGACTGCACGCTGTGTGTAAGCCGTACTTGACAAATTTTCTCACGCATTTCACTTTCAGAAATTTTGTTAATTCAGCAACGCCTATGAACCACGCGAAGGGCCTGCGTGGCTGGGGACGCGTGGTAGGGGATGATTTTCAAAGCCGTGGACGCCGGCGATGCACGCCGACGCCAACACAGGATTTTCGGCGGCATGGGGCCCTTCACGCCATCGCGTTAAAAAGAACATCAGTGAAAGCCAATCACGAGCACCAGTGATTGCGCTGGAAGATTCAGTGAGTGACTCAAAAAAGCCGATGCGTCTGATCCGCACACCAGATTTCGATGATTGATGAATGTTCTCGTCGTGATCGTTGTGCATTGATCACTTGCTTTTTTCTTGGCGCAACTTCGCCCAATAAATAGTTTCGTGACTCACACTTTTTGTTGCTGTGTTCTTCGCCGTCACTACAAAGGGACATCTGGGGAAACTGCTTCATCGTTTATGCTTTGGACACCACCACAAAGCCGTGAAGCAAGCGCCAACCGCGAAGACAACGCCAAGGTCGTCGCGCACCTCCGAGCATGTCGCACCCTATAACACTTGCCCCCGGAGCGTGGAATTCTGTTCGAGGAGAGCAGAAAGATCAAGTCAGGAGTCGCAACATCAAGCCCGATGTCGCATTCAACGATTATGCTTCAACAACCCAGGGAGCCACCCATGAACCGTGGAGCTTTATCAGATGACACGGAGACCTGGCTCGAGAGGTTCGAGGGAGTGCAAACCTACAAGTGGAAACGAGAGGACAAGCTGCGTCGCGTCTAATTTTCATTGGAAGAGGACTTGGTTCTAAAATCGAGTCGTCCTTAACAACACGGGACCTGTTCTGCAGCGAGTTCTTAAAGACCTTAACAAGCGTCATCAGAGGAGAATGGGCTGGACTTCTAGTGAACGCCCGAGTGCAGCTCCTCAACAAGACGCTTCCGTTCCGCAATCTTCAGTTCTATCGACCCGGAAATGTCTCAGGAGAAAAATGCATGTACATTTTCTCACGAGTGGTCTAAAGCAAAACCTTTTCGCCCGACCGATGTGCTACCCGGCCAAGACTGTAGCAGATTTTCTGCCAAGGAGCGACGATGATCGAGAACACGCTGCAAATGCGCACGAGACAATTCAATCGTCTCTCGATGCCAGAATCGGCAGGAGTTCAAGCCCGCTGCTCCAACTACTTGAGAGAGGCAACAATTGACAAGATTGTTCGTGAAGAACTAGGAAAGATGCTACCAGGTGGATTCAATTTCTGACGTCGTCCGCCGAGAGATCCAGCAGTCACTGTCGAGTTTCCGAACCGCCGCATCCTCAGCCAGAAGAAATGAGCTGCGCAGCTAGCCTCGTAATCGTATGAGGCACTCGCTCCCCTCACCCTCAAAAACAAAAGAAAGAAAAAGAAAGAAAGAAAGAACGGTGACCTACGCCGCTGCCGCTGCTCTACCTCCTTGCCAGTGCAGGGCCCCGCAACTGCGGCGGAAGTGGGCAAGTTGCTGGCATAACAGCTTTGCACTTACACCTAAGCAAATTAGAGCAAATTAGTCCAGCTGGGCGAGAAAACGGCTGCACAATGCACTGACAGGCCGCATGCACTTATTGCGGTTTCAGATCGCGCACATGCATGAAGGCCGTACCGTAGTTGTTAAACATGCCGCTAATTTTCAGGGACCATTAAAACTGTATTTTAGTGTGCTTCCTTTCCATGTGTAATATTACATTCACCGCTTGCCTTCTTGTTGTGCATATTGTTTTACTCGTAAATATTCCGTATACACCCTTTGCATTTTGAAGAGTCTCTAAAATGCATTGTATACATTGTTTGATGTAAAGTGTTTATTGTTGCGTGCTATAGCTTGGTAAGTACGTGTGTCTGTGCTATCTCCATTGTTTGCTTCCTCTACATAGTTATTTTATATATCCCAACTCAACTAGCCTCGAGCTAGCGATCTAAATGCATTTTGTTCACATATTTTAATATATGTAGTCCGTGCAAGAAGTAAACATCAATTCCATTTTCGAAGACAAAGTTCATTGCGCTAATCCTTTTTCCCTATATTTAGTTAAACAAACGGGACCAAAGTAGGAAGCGATGATCTAAAAACGACGTTGAATAAACCTGTTGATCGCAGCTGGCATATCTAGTGTTGTTTTTCCTTTTGCGCTTTTTTTCCTTCATGCAGTTTTTGTAACAAGCGTCACCATTACGTTAAGTTAATATATACAGGTAGAAAATAGTCACCGAAGGTGAAGATATCCTTTCACAGTCCAAAAGTAAAACACATGTATGACGTGCTTATTAAGCCATGGTTTGCTTGATGAAAAATAGATTGGGACGCCTTGTTAGTGTTTACGTCACAGTGCTGGATTTATCTAAAATTATGGCAGGGTAGGGAGTTTAAATAATGCTAGTTGAGTAAATGTCGCATTGAGCATACGTACATCCGGATATATACTTGCCTACGTAGGGCATGTTTATCGGCACATTAATTCGTGCCGAGCATAGAAAAGATTATTAAAGCCGCCTTTAATGCGTTTACATGCTCGCACTATTTCCTTCTCTCGAAAAAATTAAATGCAACACAAATGTGAAGCGTTAAAAGATTTCGTGCAATCTGGTCTCCCTAAATTCCCCCAATGTAGTTCAAACAAAATCAAATAGAATCGAATATATCATCCAATAAGGATGACATAAAGGTAATGAGTAGTTCGCTGCACATTCTATAAGGACGCCTACGGTTTCCCAGACACAGAATATTATACCGTTCACCATCTGGCGACAATAATTAGTTCGTGTCAATAAGATTAACCAAGCAGGACTGATTCACATGTGTGACGAAGAATAGGCATGCAGAATAAAAATGGATTTAAAGTTACCTGCCCATGTGGACAAGTATTTTCCTCGTTTGGGTTTCCGTGTAGCGGACAGCAAAATTTTGCGGCGTTGGGCCTCCGGAGGATGAATGATGAAAGGCTCGCTTGCTCGCATTTTGCACAAGATTCTGCGGGCCAGAAACAACGCAGCCAATAACATAAGTCCGGCGTGTACTTAAAGCAGAGCAACCGCCTTGGGGCATAGCATGTACTTAGGAAGTCAATCACGACATTGTCCTTTGCTTACTTTTGAATTAAAAAAGGCCCTTTCATAAGTATAAGACGGCTAACTAGCGCTATGCGGACGCTGCCAATGAGGTCACGGGATGTTCTCGCTCGAATTTCAAAGGGGCTTAGAAACTCTTGTTTTCTGCATCGTTAGTTCTTTCTGTCATTTTTGTATGCCTTCCGGCTACCACGTTTGTGCTCACCCATGACTTACCCATTCGCAATTCCAGAAGTGTGGCTAAACATAGCATTTCTATTTAATGTTCATTTAAATGGCAACTGTGGCGGATTTTTCTAAGCCGGTGGATCTGGACGAAACTCCAGCTGCGTCTTGTCTTTCATTGGCAAAGATTGTCATACATGCTCTTGACTCGCGGGGGCGTATGTACAATTCTTTTGTAGCCCACACTGTGCCTGCTGACGTCATCACTTCGCGTGCAGACGACGGTGACCGAGGATGGGGGTGTCTGGTACGTGGGGCCTGTGAGCGCCCACCTATTCTTCATAATCTAATAATAAATCAGGGCATAAAATCTGCACATATCACGTCGACTCCAGGTATCCCTAAAGCACACAGTGCACTTAATGGAACGGTCATATTATTGAAACGCTTCATTGATGTTATAAAACTTATTTATATTTGGAATTTATGAATTCGCTGACGGTTTCATAAAAAAAAACGCGGTTGGCGTTTGAAGAAACTGTGCCGATGCTCTTCGCGTTCTCGAAAGGTATAGGCTCCGACGATTCACACGAAGCAGCTCTCCAAGCTACCCGGTTCAGCATGGTTGCGTTTCAATACATACTATTTTGAATCTTATTAATTATTTCCATTTAGGCTTCTAAGCAAATCCTCTCACTCAACGTGCGATACGAGAATCAGTCAATCTGAAGCACCACTTATCCTGGCATGGTTAAAACAACCACAACAAAATAAAAATAAATTGGTGCAGTTGCCCTTGAAAACAATTAAAAGAAACTGGTGCGGAATTCTGACTAGTTAACTAGAATGCGCATGCGTGTGGCGGTTTTTCTTTTTTTGTGAAGAGATATGTTTGGGGCACATTGCGCGCGCCAGTCGGCATACCTTGACACTAAATTCTATCCGGGTAGCGTGAATCATGCCTGCAGTAGTATCAGCACGAACAAAAGGGGGAAGCTTTCACACAGCATAGTGACATGTAATGAGGAGGGAAGATAACCGATGGTCATTAAGGGTTACGGACTGGATTCCAAGGGAAAGGAAGCGTAGCAGGGGACGGCAGAAAGTTAGGTGGGCGGATGAGATTAAGAAATTTGCAGGGAGGGCATGGCCACAATTAGTACATGACCGGGGTTGTTGGAGAAATATGGGAGAGGCCTTTGCCCTGCAGTGGGCGTAACCAGGCTGATGATGATGATGATGATGATGATGATGATGATGATCTTCGGTATTGTTTGTGTGCTTTTTCGCGACAGCGGCATTCTCGTGTACGAGCGCGCAATGTGTTGACGACCACGTGGAACTACCCCTACGTCGGCAGTTGAGTAAGGGCGCAGGGTATAATTTGCTAGAAGAAGATAAGTAATTGAGTCATCGGTAAACTACGGACATTTGCCCAAATATTATATAAAACACAGCAATGTGCTGCCCTTGCTGTCATATAGACTTCGGCATATCAGCTGTTGTCGCAGTAATTACTGTAAACAGGTGCTCCGATTTGCATTGCCCTGACTTCCAAAAGAGCTTATCTGCAACAACGATATAGACTTTTCCTTTACTTCCTTAAAGAGCATAGGCGACAAACTTGTAAAAAAAAACAATCAGTTAAGGACTCCTACTGACTTCTTCTTCTACCCACAATATTTCCAAGACGTTGTCTCTGCTGAACTGAAGGTCGCGGGCTCGAACCCGGCCGCGGCGGCCGCATTTCGATGGAGGCGGAATGCGAAGTGTCCTCGTGTACCGTGCATTTGGTGCATGCCAAAGAACCACGGGTGGTCAAAATTAATCCTCGGCCATCACTACGGCGCGCTTCTTAACGAGATCACCATTGTGGCAAGTTTTAAAACCCCATAATTTAATTAATTGAATAATTGTGCTTTGTATGTATAGCTTACTTAGTATTAAAGCTCGTGATTCTGCATGTTTACGAGCCTTTCATTTTTTTTCTCATTCGCGCCAGCCTTCAAAAATGTGCTAGTGTAGCGGTTCCCTCCCTCTTTCTTACCTGTTTTATGCGTTTCGCGTGTACAGCTGCTGACCGAGGCTGCCACTCGTGGGAGTGGACGCAACTTCAAACTGCTTAGTTCAGAAGCTTTTGTGCTATGGCTCCTTCCTTTCTAACAACGGAAATTAAAATTTGCGTCATCTTATATCCGCGGCTGCTGTTTACTATAGCACGTATTTATAAACAGTTTTCTGTTACAGACAAAACGAACACTGCAGCTGCCAGACTCCACACGAAAACATACACTCACATTTAGCGCACAATTCTCACGCAAGGACAAAAAATGGAGTAGTGGCAGTAGTCCCAGTAGTAGTAGTAGTAGTAGTAGTAGTAGTAGTAGTAGTAGTAGTAGTAGTAGTAGTAGTAGTAGTAGTAGTAGTAGTAGTAGTAGTAAAGAACTCAAGAGTCATACCACTCTGAGAAGGTGTATGACCACCGACGCTGTTTAGCGCACGACACAGAGGTGACAGAATTTTGAACACAGGTTCGAACACATTTATTGTCCTCTCCACTGGTCATCGTGACGATAGGCACGCACACACATTCTTGTATCACCACTGTTATTAAATGCGCAAGTATTTCTATGCCTTACCAACGAGACACTTGTCAGTCACGTAAGACAATGAACGGCACATACCTCCTTAAGAAATGGCTCATACCTCGTGAGCATTAAAATGAAGTAAAATACTATCTACCTGATCGTCTACTTATATTAAAAATGGTGCCTGTTGATAAAAAATTTAATGAAAATGCATATCCAAGTAATGAGACATACAAGCTTTTGCATAGAATCAAGCGATTTTTCATCAAACTCGGGAGCTGAGTTGTTGCACCCGCGGATTTGCTGACGCACACGAAAAATCCACAGAACCTTAGCCATAAACAGCTTCGCTGTCAAACTTTGTTTATTCTTTACTTAGTCACTTCCAGAGATCGGATTCATTTGTCAGAGCCTCATTCGCTGCTGCAATCTGGCTGGCCCGGTCAGTCAGCTTTCTGTGGTCATCCAGGACTGTGCTGGAAAGAGCGGCCTCCCACTGGTAGTGGAAAGAGTTGAGTGCGAAAAGGTGGGCGGGTGGTTCGGGTCGTTTTCAAGTGGAACGGTAAAGGTTCGGGTGCCCCCCGCAGAAGGCACCTCGGTCTGGATAATGGGTAACAGGAAGGAAGGTGAACGGATAGAATCGAGAATAGAAGGTGCTACTCAGCCCGTTTCCTATGAATTGTGCGGTAGATAAGGCCTTATCTCTTCGAATGACTGTTCCATCAACAGCCCACGCAGCTACCCTGTTACAACAGCGTTCCCTCTGTACTCAAAGGCGGCTGCAGAGGCTAGTCGCAATTTCCCCAGCGCACGAGTAGCAGGCCAGAGCAAGTAATAGTTCAGGCCGACCTATCTGCTTTTCCGTAAATCTCTCTCTCTCTCTCAGAAAAAGAAGTGCAGCAGTGCCATTGGGAGTATAGAAAGAAAAGCAGAGTGAAAGAGAGAGAGAAAAGAGTGAAAACAGAGAGAGTAGCCAGAGGATGTCACCGGTTGACTACCCTGTAATGGGGTCGGCGAAAAAGGGCGTGGAAAATTAAAGAAAACAAAGAAAAGAAGTAAAGAAAGCATACGGATCAACAGTGTAGGACTGTGAGCGCGCTATCACGCTCCATCAAGACGATGCATAGAAACAAACATTGAAGCGAAAAATTGCCATCCACCCGAATGTAGCGCGAAGACACAAAGGAAACCCATGCGGATTCCTCAGAAAAAAAGCTTCACAGTTGAAGAAAAATTCGTCCTGGTCCGAGAAGAGAAATTTTTTTTCAACTGCGAAGCTTTCTTTCTGAGAAACCCGTTTGGGTTTCCTTTGTAGCTTCGTGATACATTTCTTTTTTCGCTTTCGTGGCACTTCCTTCACTTCGCGGGATTCTGCATAACTAATTTTCCATGGTAAAAAACAATGTCATTGCCATAGGAACGTACAAAGTCACAGAGTGCGCAATGTCGCGCATTGATAACGTAGTGCAAAACCCGGTCTCTTTTAAGCAAGTAACCCGCCGTGGTTGGTCAGTGGCTATGGTGTTAGGCTGCTGAGCACGAGGTCGCGGGATCAAATCCCGGCCACGGCGGCCGCATTTCGATGGGGGCGAAATGCGAAAACACCCGTGTACTTAGATTTAGGTGCACGTTAAAGAACCCCAGGTGGTCGAAATTTCCGGAGTCCCCCAATACGGCGTCCCTCATAATCAGAAAGTGGTTTTGGCACGTAAAACCCCATAATTATATTTAAGCAAGTAAACCAGCATCGTCTTCAAAGCGTCTCGCGCTGAACGTTCCTGAAGGCTGGTCAGCAACAATTTCGGTTTTGGTGAGTGAGTCATTGTCCATCTGGTCTGCGTGGACGAGCGCTAAGCTCTCTGTTGGATGCAACGAGGTCGCCCAGAAAGAAGGTGCGCTATCGTTCTGCCGCGACCAGAAACGTCAAAAAGTTGGCCGCTGGTTACTTTAGCTTCCATTATGTTACTGTCGCTCCCTTATGTTAGACGCGGCCGACCCTACCAAAGACAACACACACACCAGAACATCATCAGTCCAGCACACGAATCCCCACTAAACTGAGATGCCACTACAGTTGACGGCATACGAGACAAAGATTCGCGATCGAATACTATGTTGAAGAGTATAGGTCAGAATGCGGCATTCCATGTCACGTAGCATATGACCTCAGCTGCTGCAGCGCGACAGCCGATGAACGAAGCGATTAATTCCCGTCAGCTTTCGATCGGTACAACGCGTGCCGCTGGGGCCGTTTTAACGCAAACAACTCTCTTCGCCCCTGCACTCAATGCGAACCTACGGGAGCCATATGCTCGCGAGCTGTGGTTATCGGCACTATGTGCGATGGCGTGCTTTCATGTGACGTCATGGTCACAAGATGTACAGTATTTGTCAAAAGTCAACAGCCCGCTCCGTACTGCATTCGACAACCTAAAACAGATGTACTACTCCATAGTGTACGATATGGGCACTCGCGCAAGGCTATCGCGGTCACTGCTTTAAAGAACCGAAAAAAAAGAATTGTTCTGTTACTGTAATTGAGGCGATACCGCTGGATTCCCACGGACAAGAAAGACGACAGGACGTGTGCTGTGTCCTTAGCGCCCGTCCTGTCCTTTTTATTGTCCGAGTGAATCCAGCGATATGATCTCAGGTAGCGACACGAACCAATTAGCCCAAAAATCGGCATTCCTGGCCAATTTCTGTTTTTTTCTTTCTGTGATGGAACACAAGTGGAAACTTGAGTGGAACATGTGCGGCCGTACCGACCAGACGACTCACGATTAGACATTTAGGCTTACCGTTGCACATGCCCCAGGGCAAGATTAACACATTATGGTCAGTGATGTCGCCCGTCCTTGTTAGACTGGACAATCGTCCACCGCCAAAACTAAATGTGCTAAACGACTATATTCTCAAAGGAACACCTCGAAGCCGATCGCCGCATTAACCAGCGGACTAATTTAGCGCGCTGGATACGACGGAGACAACACCACTGCTGTTCAGTCGTGTTTGTTTCTCTCTCTCTCTCCTATTAGCTTCTGGTTTTCCTGTCACTGCGACGGAAACGAGGGGCAGGGAGTAGGAGGGTGGGGTACGCTGGGGGTATGGGACAGCCATACACCTCTGGGCTCTGGCAGTTTTCGCGAGGTCAGCACTGGGGCAGTTGAACTGTGCAAGTTCACTAATGCTTGCGCGGTTTCGTGTCTACCTTGCCATTATTTTTTTTTCATTCATTACTCCTTGAATCGCTCTACCCGCCTGATCGCACACATAAAGTGCTAATCTACTTGTGTATTAAGTAAATGCACACTCTTAATTATTGCATCGTCACCTCGCCGTATTGCATTGTGCCAGTATACGGGCTTGTTCTCGAAAACGCTCTCATTTTGTGTACTGCATCGATGCCACTACAGAGCTGATGAGCAGATTGTGGAGCCACATCAACACGTCAAACAAAAGGTCGACTGCACGCGAGAAGTGTTTCACCGAAAAAAGTCGGTGAAAGGTCGTAAAGACAAAGATGTTCGCAAAAGTAAAGGACAACAACGACGATAATACAACAGCGAAATTGAAACTGAAAACACTGAAACCAACTTATGTTGGTTGCCCAGTGTGGCGAAGCGCGAGAAGCAAAACCACTTTTATAATTCTGACGTGAACAGTACATACACTGAATCCCTTCCTGAATAACAAAGGCAAGAATGTTGATTTATATGCGAGTAGTATATACGATATATACGATGGAACGAAGAATGCTAGGCATAACTTTAAGAGACAGAAAGAGAGGGGTTTCGATCACAAAGCAAACGGGTAAAGACGACATTCGAATTCACATGAAAGAAAAAAAATGGCGCTCGGCAGGTCATGCAATGCATAGAGTAGATAACCGTTGGACAATTAGGGTGACAGAATGGGTACCAAGAGAACGGAAACGCAGTAGAGGACGGCAGAGGACTAGGTGTTGCGACAAAATTAGGAAATTTGTGGGTGCTAGTTGGAATCGGTTGGCACCGGACAGGGGTAATTGGAGATCGCAGGGAGAGGCCTTCGTCCTGCAGTGGACATAAAATAGCCTGATGATGATGATGAGTGATTAAAGATAGAAAGCAGCGTTCCGGTTTCACAGCGTTTTGCTTTTTACTGCTTGAAATAATGTGCGCAGAAGCAAAAACAGAAAAGAGGGGGCTTTGCCAAGTTGTATGTGACAGCCTTTCTTCTGCAAGTCCTGTGCTTATGTGTAACGAGTAGGAGATAGACGACTTGAAGCTTTGAAAATTCAGCAGTGATTGCGAGAAAGGTTGCAAAGGGTTCCTAGTTACAGAAACACGGTTTGTGTCGTTACGTTTATTGACGAAGTGAATAAGAGAAACCATTTAGCTACTCGTCACGCCTTCCCTGGTAGCCCTGCTCTAGAACAAAATAAAATTACGCTAGAATTACTACTACTTGAAGACAGGGATTAGAATAGGTACCGCACTTAGAAGAACAGAGACGCGTGTTAAAGCCCGTGCCTACGAGAAGTATTCAAGTAAATTCAAAGATATTACATGCCAGAAATTTTTACCAACTTTAGCGAGAATTTCTGAAGCAGTGATACAAAACATAAACCGACAAAAATAAGAAAACGGTAGTTAATGTTGTTTATTAGAAAAAAAATGTTCACCACTTATACGTATAGGTTATGACAACCTTTCTGAATATATATAATTTCATGCTATATGTCGATTCTTCAGGGGCTTATAGTGGCTCATTGTGTATCTTGCGTTGTATATATATTATGTCTGTTGCAACGTGAGCATTTTATGTAAGGTTTTGTTACGCAAGTAGTCTGGCTTGTGGACAAAAGCTGTGTTCTTTGGTTGGCCAGAATAATTGACACCGTATGCTTTTCTGGAAATATGATTGGTTTTTTGTTATGATTGCACCTGCTACGTTTATTGTATTTTAAGGCCCTTCGTGCGATGACGCTTGAAATGCTTAGAGGTGTGTAGAACACAATGGCCAAGCTTAACGTATCAGGATGAAGCAACTGGCACAGATTAGCGCTCCACTTATTTTTACTCAATAGCACAAAAAGCCTTTCAAGACAGCGGGGCATGATCATGTCGCTCACTAGACGGCATTGTCACTCAAAAATTTACCCTGTCGTAAGGTAAAGCTCACATGCGCAGTATCACATATATGATAAAATCTGGTGTGAGCAATTCGATGACAAAAAAGAATACCTGTGTTCATATGGTATTGTATTAGATATAGTGCGTGTTATGTTGCTTATTAGATTTCTTTACAGTGCAGAATATAGTGTGAACAATCGCAAGAACATCGCTCCTGTGTAGTGGAGCCTCAAGTGCTTGAAACGTTGTGTTCCTGTTCTTTTGATAAAACACGCTTCGGAATCGAATTTAATAACTCCTTTCTGGTGTGCACTCAATAACTGTTTTAAATATTTTGCTTGCGATTTTAGAGGTAGATAGCTCTTCAAATGCCACCTTTAAACCATGTAATAACTCACCAAGAACCTCCTCATCAGCATGGAGTACGCCCAAACAAGTCGTGCCATCTAATATCCTTCTGTTCGTTCATCTCATTTCCTCTTTTTGCTTAGAATGATCGAGTAAGAAAGCAACCATGATTTTCCACGTCATAAAAACACTCCTGTCTTTTTCCCTACATGGTAATACCACCGCAAATATTTCAAGACCTTGGGAAATATCGGCTTTAAAGAGCAGCCACCCATAAAGATTGCAGAATGCTTCATCAGCGACTTCTTTTCTCATTCGAATGTGAGGGCTCGTGAATCATCGTGCAATAGATCAGTCGACAACGGGAGAACCTGAGTGGCGGGCTAGGCATGATAAGACCTTCACCCTCAGGAAAGCCGTATCAGCCCATTGCCATGGTAACGCTTTGAGTCACACGCCTAAAATGAGCACACGCACCGCCAAGTTTACATTGCCGCCTCTTCATTTGCCCACGCTCTCGAAGGCAGGATGGCCACCGGTGTACAAAAGACGGAAGCGACGTACGTTTGCGACTATAGAAGCGTGATCCGCGTGGGTCACACGAGTAACACGCGAGAGTTCGCTACGGTTGACGTTTGCAGTTGGTGCTCTTTCGAATTACCTAGACTGTGCGCGCAGTTTCCTACGGGCCCTCAGAGCTGACACGTTTCAGCAGCCACCTCTAGCAAAGAAGCAAGCACTGCCAAGCTGAAACCAAGGAGGTAGCCGGCGTCATGGCAAATGAGCTTTCTTGCTGGAGCGACGAGGAGACGCCGACTTCGAGCTCGCTGCGACAAGACGAAGATAAAGCCATCAACGCCGGAAGCAGTACTGATGACTCGTCTTCACAGTGGTACTGGTGCCAGACCAAAGCGCACGGCCATATCGCACCGATGAGCTGTTCCGGCAGGCACAGCGAGCAAGAACGTGCCGTTCCGTACTGCGATGTGCAGGTGGTCAAGAAACTTGCGTCAATGCTAGCAGGAATCAAGACAACCGAGACCGGACAGTCGGTGACAGCAGATTCTAACATTCAGCACCCCCCACCAGCAGGTTCCAGCAGCTCACCTCATCCAGATACAGCCGCAGAGCCCAGAGACATCATGGACAGAGTGCTTCGCGAGCTAGTGGCGCTGAACAGTAGTGTTCAGTCGACGCTCACCACCACGTCTCTCAGCGGGTCGTCCTCGCAGATGTGACTACCGCACAAGCTGGCACAGAGAGTGAGCCGAGTTTGTTACTACACGCACGGCTACGCCGAAGAAGTGTCCAGCGCTCCTCTGGGACTGTCCGGCTACACCTTGAGGCTGACCTTGATCTGCGAGAAAAAAAGGGGAGACGTCACGCTCCGTTTTCGTGTGAAGTTCTGCGCGTGCGTAGCCAACGGAAAGGTAGCGTGGCTCTTTCACGATGAGCTGGAGCTCACGATACACCACCCGACAAATGCAGTCAGCAACCACGTGCACAGGGCTAGGCCGTCAAGATGACAGGCGATCATCATGCCCAGACTCGCCGACAGCCCACCAGTGCACCTCGCTGGTCCTATTACAGCAGCCGCACTTGCTGAAGAGGGTCTTTGGGTAATGGAAACGCTTCACCTTTCTATTAGGATCCTGTTGCAATGTACGGGGGCGCATGATAGCTAATTCTGTAAGCTCGACGTTTTGTGGCACCACGATATTTATTTATTTATTTATTTATTTATTTATTTATTTATTTGTAATACTGCCAGTCTCAGTTGAGACCAAAGCAGGTGGGCACAATTTTACAGAAAGAAACAAACAGGTCATGTTACATGGTACATAAAGGAAAAAAAAAGGAAAAATGCTTCCTTAACTACTGCAGAAATTACCATTAGTACAATACTTTTGGTTGGTATAACAATATGGCCATGACAATATAACAATGTAGTTAGTATAACAATATAAGAATATTGTATTACTAGAATTTATGTAAAAAATAGCGAATGAATGACACTTGCAAGATCAGAGAAAAAAGGAAAAATGCTTCCTTAACTACTGCTGAAATTACCATTAGTACAATACTTTTGGTTGGTATAACAATATGGCCATGACAGTATAACAATGTAGTTAGTATAACAATATAAGAATATTGTATTACTAGAATTTATATAAAAAATAGCGAATGAATGACACTTGTAAGATAAGAGAACTTATACAGCCAACAGACAACCGCGCAGAAGCGGCGAGTTTGGGGTTTGAAATGCATAAATTCCACGCACAGAAATAAGTATTACAGATATGTGGGTTAAGATTAATATATGTGGGTGTGCTTAGTGGCGTCTTCTCTGTTTGATGTCTCCAGTAGGTTGATGAACGATGAAAGCGACGGAGAGGAAACTATGTCTGAGTGGAGGAGATTCCATTCTCTGATCGCACGTGGGAAAAGTGAAAACTTGAACGTGTCATTGCGAATACTGTACTGGTTTAGTGTAAATGGGTGATTTTTTCGCGACAGGCGTGATGTAGACAAAGTAACGTACTTAGTTCGGTCTATCTTATAACTGTCGTGCATTAGTTGGTAGATGAATTTTAAGCGGGCGTGTCTGGCCCTAACAGATAGTGTTTTAAGACCTGCATCAGCTAAGAGGCTTGTAGGGGAGTCATAGGGACTGTATTTGTTAAAAATGAACCTCACAGCTTTTCTTTGCACCTTTTCTAGTTTTGATATGTTAGTTGATGTGTGTGGAAACCAGATGATGTTAGCGTATTCTAAAACGGGGCGAACAAAAGTTGTATAGGCTAGTAGTCTGGTGTGTTTCGGTGCAAGGCGTAAACATCGTCTAAGGAAAAAAAGCTTGCGTAATGCGACTGAGGTAATATTATCAATATGTAAGTTCCAAGAAAGGGTAGAAGAGAATGTCAAACCTAGGTATTTGTGGTTATTTACTTTATTCAGGCAAGTGCCACCGAGGGCGTAAGAAAATTCTGAAGGCTTCTTTTTAGTTGTAAAGGACATGCATACAGATTTAGTGGTGTTAATTGACATTTGCCACTCTTTACACCAATTGCACACCAAATCGAGTGCTCTGTTTAATAATAAGTGGTCTGCGTAACTGAGAATTTCTTTATAAATAATACAATCGTCCGCGAAGAGCTTAATGTCACATTCAATGTTAGCAGCAATGTCGTTAATAAAGATCAAAAATAGCAATGGGCCCAGTACTGACCCTTGGGGAACACCGGAGGTGACAGCTACAGACCTGGAAGGGGTGTTATCTATAATAACATATTGCGTTCGATGTGATAAGAAGTTTTTTATCCATGCAGTAATCTGACCACCTCCGATTGCAGCCTCCAGTTTTGCAACTAATTTTACATGGCTTACACAATCAAACGCTTTACTGAAGTCGAGGAGGATCATGTCTGTCTGGCTTCGGTTGTTTAGGCTGAGCGCAAGGTCATGGACCACTTCGGTTAGTTGTGTTACTGTTGAGAGGCCACTTCTAAAGCCATGTTGTTGAGGTATTAATATATGTTCTTGCTCGAGAAATGTAGTGATGTGTTTGAAGATAATATGTTCCAATATTTTACAAGATGTGCTGATAAGTGAGATTGGCCTGTAGTTGGAAGGTTCGTTGCTGTCGCCGGATTTATGTATTGGAATTACCTTCGCTTTTTTCCAGTCATCTGGTAGTTGTGCGGACTCGAGTGATTTGCGGTATGTAATGGCAAGGTATTGGCTACACCATTCTGCATACGTTTTTAAAAATTCGTTCGGGATATCATCTGGCCCGTTAGCTTTCTTGATATCGATATTAAGCAACAGATTAAGAATACCGGCATTCGTAATGCTTAATGAATCGATGGTTTTAGGTGGGCAGGGTAGGGAGGGAAGTAAGCCATTGTCTGAAGTGAAAACCGAGAAGAAAAATTTGTTGAATGTGTTTGCTCGAGCTGTTTTCTCCTCTAGAGACCGTTCGGGTGACACACCTAAACATGGGCGAAAGTATTTCCAAAACCTGTGTGGATTGTTGGTAATGAAGTCGGGGAATGTTGTGCTGAAATAGTGATGTTTTGCATTTTTTAACTTTCCTTTGAAGTCAGCGAGAGCGGAGGTCAGATTGTCTTTCAGAGATTGATTCGGCCCTTTTCTTTTAATAGTATGGCTAAGTCTTTTTACTTTACGCTTCGCTTGAAGGACCTCACGCGATATCCATGGGTTTTTCTTTTGTGGTTTGCAACGCTTCATCGGGATGAAGTTTGTTGTGCAGTGTAGCACGACTGACTTAAATTGATGCCACAAAGTGTTGACGTCACAACATGGTTCTGAAGCTGCTTGGAGAAAAGCATCAAACTCGTGTGCCAGGTGAGTGACGATACAGTCATGAGCTGCTCTGCGAAAATCAAGTACAGCACGCTCCAGGTTTAGCTTCTTTATGTTGCCTTCAAGCGAGAGCTTACATTTAGGTATGTCGTGGTCCGATATACCACCGACTATTGTCATCTCAATTGCGTGAAGTGGGAAATGGTTACTTATGAGTATGAGATCAAGTATGCTATTCGTAGAGCCTTGTGAACGAGTTGGCTGGTCGACTACCTGGTTGAGGTTGAAGTTTAGCATTAAATCGGTAAGTGCTGCGGATGTGGCTGAAGTGTAGTGCATGGTACTCCAGTTCAGATCGGGTAAATTGAAGTCCCCCATGAGGATCACTCTACTAGTACGAACATGGAATTGCATATACTCCTGTAAAGCAAGCACGCCTTCGGATCCACTAGTAGGGCTTCGATAGACGCAACCAGTAAATATGCCGGTATCATTGTACAATATTTTACAAAATACAGCCTCCGCGTTGGAGACCTCCGGGAGTGGAACGAATGGAATATCATTCTTAAGAAGTAGGGCCACGCCACCACCACGAGACAGCCTATCTTTACGGATAACAGAGTAACCTGGTGGAGATATCTCGTGATTGAAGATATCTGGGGATAGCCAGGTTTCAGTGATGGCCACTATATCCGGATTGTGTTCAAGTAACAGTCCTTCCAGGAGTTCTACCTTGTTTACTATGCTTCTCGCATTTATGTTAAGCACTGTTAGGGTCTCAAGTTTCTTTGTTAGGGTCTTAAATTTGTTTGACTTCGGGTTGATGGACGATTTCTTTCTATGTTTTTTTGTAGTGACACCCTTTCATTTTTTTCGTGATCCCAAACGAATACGCGATCATTAATGTAGAGCTTATCATAGGATAAAGAGACCTTTTCGTGTTTTTCCCGATTGGGTTTTGCACTATCCCAGAGTTTTTTTCTAGTCTCCCGCATTTTGCGGCTGAAATCCTCTCCGATAGACAGGTTGGAGCCTTTGAGCTTGTAGCCTTTTCGCAATATTTGAGTCTTATGTCTAGTGTCGAGAAGCCTAAATATGATTGGTCTGGTTTTATTTCTTGAATATCTACCTAAACGGTGGATGCGCTCAATACCAACGGGTTCCAGACCAAGGGTGTTCTTAATTATGTTGTCGTTCACAGCCGTTTCTAGGCTTTCACTGCTTTCTCCCTCTGTTTCAGGGAGGCCATATACTAATAGGTTTGCTCGTCTGCTCCGATTTTCTAAGTCTTCGGCTCTCTCTTCAAGTCTTTGCAAGCGCACCTTCATATCTGTTATCTCACATTCAAAGAATGACACCTTTGCCTCGATTGCTGCTAATACGTCTAACTTTTGATCCATCTGAACAAGGCGTCCCTCTTTAATATCTTTAATGTCAGCGGCTATGTCCTTAAGTTGTTTGGCAATCTGGTTTATGTCAGGTCCCGGGTTGGATTCTATATCACCGCACAACAATAGCAGTTCTCTCAAATACAATGTGATGTCGATGCAAATCAAAATACAACCGACCGAGTCAGCGGAAAGGAGAGTCCGTGGGCACGGCAGCAATAGCAGAAATGGGTCGTTTGATCGAAAGCATAAACCATATCGTCTCACCTGCACAACGAAGACGAAAGGATTAGATGCCACCATCGCAACTGCGCTGCCGTGCCCAATGAAGCCGTTGTGCCGAGGGAGGCCTTTTATATAGGTGCTGTGGTGAGGCGCTGCTTGTTGGCCGTGCAGCTGCGCAGGCGCTGTCGAGTGACGTATCCTGCTGTCCCATGGTGAGTCGCGAAAACCATCCTGAAGGTGCATATTTTTGACCATGATATCTCGTGCGCCGGTCTGGTTGGCCTGCGCGAAGCTGACGTGGTCAGGATGGTCCGTGCGCACCCCTGCCAATGTCCTGAAGTGGAGTAAGAGAGAAATGTGTTACCGATAAGTCGCTTAGTTATATGGCAATGTTTCTACAATGCAACTGACTGCTTTCAAAGAACGACGCAGATGTACTGCGCAAGCATGACAGTTTTGCAAAGTGAAAATGCCTGTACATTGGCATGATGTTTGATATAACCCCCAGAAACCATTTGACTCACCATTCCCTCTGAGTTAGGGCGAGGTCATTCTGCAGCGCTAGAACAACGCGGAAAGGTCGAGCGACTTTACTTGAAAACTCATTGCGTGTGGTTGCCACTTTAGACTCGTGAGCGAGCCCTATGAGCGCTGCTGTCGAGAAACTTATACAGCCCCCGATGCAAGAGTCATCGCGTCCGCTTTAGTATTTGCGGAAACAAAACGCAGCCAAAAAAACAGTCCGAGTAGCAGCTTGCGC
This sequence comes from Dermacentor albipictus, assembly GCF_038994185.2. Classification (NCBI taxonomy): domain Eukaryota; kingdom Metazoa; phylum Arthropoda; class Arachnida; order Ixodida; family Ixodidae; genus Dermacentor; species Dermacentor albipictus. The sequence goes on along the minus strand of NC_091822.1, from coordinate 70,421,260 downwards.
GAAATCGTATGCTGTATTATCTCGTTGCAGGACGTACAATCTTGCTCATAATTCATCGTAAACTGTACCATTCGCATTTTTACTTGTGAGAGATAGTTCGAGAAATGAAATCGTCTGCTTCTTCCGTGTTCTGCGATTGCACGCGGAACTGTGCTGTCGAGTGACGCGCAGCGATAAGAGTATCAATGGCCGGGTTGTTAAGGGCCACATCTTGCGCTCGCTGTGCGTGAGCTTTGCGAGCTCATGATAAGCCATGTAGTTGCGCATCGACATAAGCAGTCCGTCGCGCAGCAGCGACATGGAGGCACACCCTCCTCTTTCCTCCCTCCCCTCCGAAGACCACAACTGTTCATAGCATTTTTCATGAACGTGGTCCCTGAGTGAAAGAATATGGCAGATGACGACTTCCAGAGGTTATTGATTAAACGAAACCGTGCGATCGCTTAAGCTCATGGCTGGTGGCAGCAGAATAGACGAAGAAGGGTTTGCTGTATTGTTCTCACAGCGCGGATTTAGAACTACACGTTTCATGATTTTAGCCGTGCCAATGATGCTGCAATTACCGACACACTTAGCGAATAGTTTGAGAAGTTTCATAAATTATCTTCGACCAGTGATGTTGATATAGCCGTAAGGTTTTTTGAGCATATTGTTGAAACATGTATTAACTAGTTTGGTCCCTTGAAAGCAAAAAAGAAACATATCAATTCACCGTGGATGACAAGAGAACTACTGCATTTATCGCGTCCTGTTTCGAGATTGCGCAAGTCTACAAGAAATGGTAATCCTGTCAAAATTTCAGAGTTCAATGATGCCAAGGAGGAACTTCGCCAGAAACTGACATCTGCGAAGGATTTCTACCATGCTGTTGCTTTGCCAAAATTAATGAAAAGAAACCCTCGTATGTTCTGGAAATCGATAGTGCCAAGTAACAGTACTTTTAACAGTTTAATTGTTAATGGCGTTGCATTTGCAGATTCCCTCACGATAGCGTCCGCTTTTAACTCCTCTTTTAATTCCGTGTTCCCTCAGGATAACTCTTCACTTCCATCTTTTAGCTGTGACTCATACCCTTCTATTGAAGACATCGTTGTCTCTAGTTCAGGTGTTCTGAACATGATCCTCAAATTAGGTGGTGAAAAGAGCTGCGGCCCCAATGACATACTCAATTCCTTCCTCGTTCGCTATTCACTTTGGACAAGCAGCTAGCTCTCCGTTATCTTCCGTATATCATTATCCACCACCGCTGTTCCCCAATCCTGGAAGCGTGCTAAGGTAATTCCGATATACAAATCCGGTAACGCTCAACTTCTGCAGAACTACGGACCAATTTCCATTAATTTCCCGTTCATGCAAGTTACTCGAGCATATAATTTTCAAACACACCACGGAATTTCTTGAAAGCCACAATATTCTATCCAATTACCAGCACGGTTTCCGTCGCGGATATAGCATTACTACCCAACTAATCGAATTCACGCACGACATTTCTCAGTCATGGGATTTAGGCGGAGAGACTGACGGCATTTTCGTTAACTTATACAAAGCTTTCGACACCGTCCCACACTCAAAACTCCTCTAGAAGTTTCACTCCATTCTAAATAACCCTTCTCTGGTTGGTTGGATACATCGCTTCCTAACCCAGCGTTCTCAGTCTGTGCACTTTACGGCATCTATTTCCTCTCCAGTCAGTGTTTCATACGGCTGCCCACCAGGTTCCGTTTTAGGCCCGCTTCTTCTCTTATTTTATATTAATGACTTGCCGCATTGCGTGTCCTTTAATATTCGTCTTTATGCTGATGATTGTGTCCTCTATTATAATATTAACACACCAATTGATCATGATTTACTTAATGACTGCTTTGTAAAATTTGTCAGGTGGTGCAAAGAATGCCAAATTAACTTTAATTTCTCTAAAACTGTTTCCATCTCTTTTTCCAGACGCCTACCTCCGTCACTTTTCACGTGCACTTTCCATGGTCAGGATTTAAAAAGAGCAACCGAGTTTAAACACCTCGGTCTTCATTTCTCTCATGACATGTCATGGTCGAAACACATTGATAAGATATGTAACAGCGCTTTCAGACGTCTCGGTTACCTCCATCGTTCATTGCGTAAGGCTCCAAAGAGCATACCAAACTGCTGAAGTAAAAAACACTTATCCGCCCCATTCTTGATTATGGCTGCATCATATGGAATCCTCATAAGAAATACAATATTAAATTATTAGAATCAGTTCAAAAGCAATCAGTGCGCATCATATTTCGCAACTATAGCCGAGATTTTCCATGTCTTCCCATTATACAGCCACATGTCTTACAGTTCTTTCTTCTTGCAGCCGCTTATAATGTATGAAATTTTTCCACACCCCGGTTCATTCTGAGCGCCTTGTTACACTAAATAATTATTTGGACTTTAGTCCACCTTTTATCACTAGGAGTTCCCATTATTCTTAACCTCATCGCTTTCTTTTCCCGAACGGAGATGTTCAAGCACAGCTTCTTTCCACTGCCCATTGAACTCTGGAATTCACTACCTGGAAGAATCCGCTCTTCACCTATGCAAGAATTTTTGAAAACCATCGTATTTACTTGATATTATTTTTTGTGCCTGTATTTTGTTGTCTCGCTTTCTTTTCTCTTCACTCCCTCACTGCCCACTACTGCAATAGCTTCACCGAGGCTGCAGTATGTTTAAATAAATAAATAAATAAATAAATAAATAAATAAATAAATAAATAAATAAATAAATAAATATTTCAATACACTTTTGGTTGCTTCTTCAGCGCCTAAGTTTGTCGACACGCTGTCTTCGCCGTTGTCCCTTACTCAGTCTTAAACCATGAATCGAAACAAACTTGCCAAATTTTCTGCTCTTGTGAACATCATTTGTGCTATTTTATGATGCTATTGTGTGGTTTTCCGCTCTGAATGTCATGTACCAAATAGCCAAAATCTCTTGCATCAATCGGCATCACAATTAAAAGGTTTTGTGAGAGTCTCAAGCTCTGATTCATGAGTGTTACTTGCGTTTTAGCATAACGGCGCTCCACATAAGTAATTGCAGTGCTCATCGTTACACAAGAAAGATGGGCACTCATTAAGAAAAGGCAGACTGACCGAATACACTGTGCGAAAAGATGACAGTGTCGAGAAGTTGATTCCGATATTGATACGGGGTCGCTGTATTTGAAGCGGTAGCTTTCTTCGGATTTTCGCGGTTTTCGTGTTCTGACTGCATGCCCAAGTCCAGCGATCGACAAGACACGTGCTGAAGTTACAAACATGAAAAAACTTTTGCGAAACGCAGGATAGTAGGAAAATGCGTTAGTAGAGCTGAGAAAAATGTCGGTGCCCGCTGCGAAGCTGCGAGGATGCGTTCACGCGACATCTAAAAAGGACTGGAGTGGCGCAAACTACGGCATCTGCTTCAGTTGTAAACAGGAGGAAACTGCCTTTTATGCCGCGGTATTCACTCGAGAAATGGTGACAGAGAGCCAGCTTGTGTTCTACATAATAAAAAAAAAGTCGCGACAGGAACATCCGCATGTAATGTCGCCTCATAGTAACCACTGTGGCACACCATTCTCTTAATGAACGAGGACGTGATATTCGAGGGCTTCTTTCATACCTATAACTTTCTTATCGGAACGGTGCCCCCGCATGCCTTATTCGCAATCCTGCCACCTTCTTTCTGGTTTATTCACGCATTTGTGCCTCCTTTACACGAATATAAATTTTAAAAGCATACTGAGTCCTGCTGCGATAAAAAAGTTGAAGAAAACTCGTTCAGAAGTAGTTAGTCGTTATGCTGCTAAGAAGGCTGGAAGCTGAGGAGCATGGTGGGTATTCCAAGAGAATTTCTTGAGCAAGCTGGTGCTCAGGGTAGCTGTACATTCTTGTTTGGGCGCTGAAAAAAAGGACAGAAGAGTGGCAGAGAAGCGCTTCACTGTCTATTCTCTCTCCTTTTTTCCCGCTCTGAACCACGCACCAAAACAAAACTGCACAGCACGCACTGTAGGAAACGTGCAGAGCCCATGAAAGAAGAAAAAAACTAAGACCTTCTGCGTCGTAGTCATAAACGTTATTGGCGCGTCAGGCAGCGATGTCTTAAGAAAATTGCGGCAGAAATATTTTTTGATAATTACAAAAGTCAATGACAGCTTTCAATAATTCCGTTGCATTAGAATGACATGTTCGCCTGAAAAAAAAGTGTCATAGTAACGTTGTGGAAATCTAGAAAGTTATCCCTGAATTTGATAAACATCGACAACGATCTCTGTATATGTGGTTGTTTACAGAGCAAGTTCAGGCTCCAATTGCTACTTGAACATAATAACGCCATTATAAAACGCCCAGGAATTCTTAAAGCTGTGATATGCTTTATTAACCAAGTATAAAATTCTAAGTGCCTCATTTACGTTAATTTCCGTTTGTTTTCAGGTTACTTTACTTGAGGCTGTCATATCTTATTTTCGAGAAATGCGTTCGAAGAAGTTTCCTTGTTGTTTACTCATCTACGTATTCCCTCCCTGGCCTCTCTCATCTTTCCTAAAAACACGTCGATTGTGTTCCCCCGCCACCATTGTCAGTCAAACACGATATCAGCAGAGTGAGCCGGTAGCGGTTTAGTGCCGGAATAAACCCACTCGGCGGGCGACTGTACGATAAGAGCTGGGCGTATTTTGTCGCTTTATCGGCCCATTGCTGTGGTAACGGTCTGACTAATACGGTAATCAGCTCGACTGCCAGCGTACACCAATCGCGCTCTGCCGCCTCGGCATTGCTCCATCAGCAGACGAAAATGGTTGTCGCTCGACAAGTCGAGCTGCTCTATGATTTGATGCGCGCTGGCGAAGCCACAAATGAAGCACGTCGAGTTTAAATCTTTGTGCTTCTCTGTTGCGCGATTTGCAAGCCTATGCTCACGTAGGCACCTCCGGATATTCGTGCTAAAGAGGGAAAAAGCACAGGGCCAATTGTTACTATGGCGAAGAAGTTTCCGTCTTCCAGCGACAAGGAGACGAGTTGGAGCAAGCCAAGAGAAGAAACATCACGGGCCGCAAGCTCACGAGAGAACAATGGTGAGTCGACGCACGATCGAAATTCAGAAAGAGACGCTTCCATAGCTCAAGCCAGCGGTTACGGTAGTCACCAGGTGGCGGCGTATAATGTCTCTGACGACTCCGCGGCGAAAGTCCTACAGTTTGCGCCGTTTAAAGGCATGGCGACAACATCTCACAGACCGGTAATGACAAGTTACACCACCCGAATACAAGGGTCCACAGATATCACTGACTCGCTTCGTCCGACAGCCACACCAGAGACTCGAGACGCGAAGGCTGAGATCGACGAGCAACTTCGTTTGACGAGCTCAACTTCACTGCGAACAGGAGAGAGCCTGCTGTCGGTGCTAGAGGCGAGTTACAAAATGCAGGCCACCGTCCGCCAGCTGTCGGCGGCGCTTGAAAGCCGGCTGTCGGTGACGACTAAGGCGCACGAAATGGCTGTACCAGACGAGACCGAGATGACGAACGGTGGGAAGTCTCCGAATGGTGACAGCACCTGGAAATCGCCGGCGGTGCCCTCCAGGGCAGTAGCATCTGGAGTTGGGAGCCAACGTGTGAGTCGTCCTCATCGGAACCAGCTTGACGACCTCGCAGGAGCTACGACTGAGCTACGTCACCATCAGGAATTCCAGCGCAACCTTGCAGAGTCTGCAAGCAATGTTCTTCGTGAAACGCTTCGCGAGCTCCTGTCTCTACAGACAAAGTTCAAATGTGCGCTCAGCTCAGCATCCTACGTCGCGTCGTCGTCGGAAACGTGGATCCCGTTCAACCTGGCTCAGAGAGTGAGTCGCGTCTACTATTACTCGAGAGGCTACTCTGAGGAAGTGTCCAGCGCTCCTCTGGAAGTGTCCGGTTACAGTGTGAGGCTGAGCGTGATCTGCGAGACGAAGAGAGGAGACGTCGTTCTGTCTTTCCAGGGGCAGTTCTGTGCATGCAGTGGCAACGAGAAGATGACGTGGCCGTTTCGAGGCGAGTTGGTGCTCACAATACATCACCCGACTGACGCAACCCGCAACCGCGTGCACCGGTTGCAGCCATCACGGAGGCAGGAGATCATCATGCCTAGGCTAGTCGACAATGCGCCCATGCATCTTGCCGGGCCAATCAGCGCGTCAGTGATCGAGGAAGATGGTTTATGGGCCATGGGAACTCTTCATCTGTCCATCAATATTTTGTTGTAAGGCGTTGTGTACGATAGAGGTAGGGTGTGCTGTGATGTATCGCAAGATTGCAGGATACGTTGCGATAAGGACGGAACGCATGACAGTCACCATGCTATGAATTTGGAACGCTTGTCTAAGTTTTGTTTTCTCGCTGCTACAACACACCACTGCGAGCTTTGAGATGGGAAGTTATCACGATTACATAAACATTAATATATACTATCGTGCGTGGTAAATAGAGCAACTGTGTAAACGTGAGGCGGAAGTGCGCATCCGCGCGTTTGTTCGACCAGTGAACCGCCAGTCATTCGATTTTGACTCACGCTATCAAACGTCACAGAGGAATGCTCGGTCTATGAGAGGCTGTGTGCAGCGCAGGAAGTCAGATTAATTTCGGCCAGCGCCGATTTCATAACCTGCACCAAAACTTAAAAAACGAATATCTCTGCATTCAGCCCTCACTAGAATTCGACCTCCGCTGCCTGGCATTGAACCCGCAATCTCGTTGCGATAAGGACAACGCGGTATTCACTTAGACATCTCAGCACGTGCTCATTTTCTTTGCACTAGGTAATCTTATCTTCCGTTGTCCAAGCGTCTGAGACTTGGCACAAACAAGTTCCGAGTCGCACGAGCATCTATGCTTATATCTACAATTCTGCGACAGATGTCACTGTGTTCTGCTGCTAGCTATTCGAAAAAACTGGAGTTCCGCGAAGACTTCGGTGAGCTTGTTGGATGGCAGCACTTAGGTGCCCGTTCCTGGGCTGAGCGTCACCGTCCCTCGGCGTAACTTCGTGAACACGCTCGTGCCACTCCTTGCACATTCGTCGTCGTCTTCCACATCTGGCTCCGACGCCGCTCATTATGACAGCTTTCCCATACTGCCCCTCCCTCGGCGAAGGTGCTGCGGCACTGGCATACTGCAAGTCGGTGCGGTGATTTTAGTCTCAGATTCCTTGCCTCAATATATAGCGAAATGAAAATACCTATGCCCCCACGCTCAAATTTCGCATTAGGCAGTATTGTAGTTGTCGTATATGTTTTTCGATACTTCTCATTGCGACCCAGAAATATAGTATTGAAGCATGATACAATAGTTGTTGCACTCACAATTATTCTGTAGGTTTTTCAAAAAGTACCTTTTTCTGCTACAAAACTGTACAAATGTTCTCGATTTCTGTAAATTTGCGCACACAATTCAGTAACAATATTTGACAATTTATCCGTCTCTCAAACACTGGCGCTGTGCGTGTAACCTGAACAAGCTGAATATATATTACGGAGGTTTTCGCTGGTTCGCCGGCTATGCGAATCCTTACTCGAGAAAAACGAAGGTCTCTCGTAGAAACCGCCTTGTCATAGATCCTTTATTGCTAGCCCTAACGATCGTACGCATTACGTCAACAAGCACCCAGGTTCCATAATCTGCACACCCTCCCTCTGTCTTACTCATCAAATACCTACACCTTGCGCGGACACCTCACTGCATATGCTTTCCAAGACCCCATCCGGTCAGTGTTACCGCATCGCAAGTGTTACGGCAGCTTGGGGGAGAGCACCTCTCCCCAGTTGAGCAATAATGTAGGTATGTACGTCAACCACGACTGCTGAACCGGGCGTCTGTCCTGCACTGGATGAAAGAGAGACGGAGAAAAAGAATGGCGACAGAACCAGCGCACATGCTGAAATCAACGCTAAGCGAAGCTTTCTTGAAGCGTTTCAGTTAACTGCTACGAGAAGAGAGACAAGATACGCGCAGCATTATAATAGGGCCGATTGCGTAGCTTGACCTGCTCAAGTTCTCCTCATCGCAAAAGCTTTGTGTCGTACCACTTCGCGGTAACGAGCACGTGACTTCCCGTTTACATGGAGGCATGTTTCAAGATGAACATGGCGCTTCACATAAAGGTGCGGTGGCATGGCGCAGGATGTTCGCAGTGTTGCGTTTACCGCCGGACGAAGGTCGCCGTTTAAACACCGATAGTTCCCTTTATGTACTTCAGGCTTAGCTGTTCACCGACCGTGCTTTGCTGCGCAGTGATTACATGCCTTCCTGGCAAGACGCCAAGAAGCGGAAACTCCCACCACGCGATCCACGATACCGCAGATTGCATTGTCTGAGTGTTTGACCCTGTTTTTATTACACCACCTGCGGGATCAACGCTGTTCGCTAACGTACTGTCTCGGGGATCGGCCCACTTTACTCGGCGAGAAACCGACTGTACCGACGTGCGAAAACCTGTCAGAGGAAGGCAAAGGAAATTTTGTTGAAATAAAGGAATGCTGGATTTGCAAGCGTAAATTTCTTGAAGTGATGATATTCAGGTGTTGTTTGGTGGTGTTATTACGTAGAAAATTCGTTACGTTTGTCCTGTGTGCGAGCTATTCGGCAGGACAGTGGCGGCAACCCGCATACGTTTAGATCAGTGAAGTCCGGGTGTGTTCGAAAAAAAGAAAGCTTTGATAACAGGTAAACATAAAATGAGAAGAGCTAGCACAGAGTTTTGGCATGCTCCAGATTCCGACAAGCATGGATCCTCAAGTGTCGCTGACACATGGTTGCTCGGTCGGGTTGATTTCATGAATCAGCGAGCGTTACAATATGTTTAATGAGTGCTTCTTCTATATCTTACAAGAGAAATGAATGCATGCATGAGCAGATTGAGTGATTCATCCGACTTTGAACTCATTTACTACCACAGCAGAAGGCTGCCTCTTAGAGTTGACGCGGCGATTTTGTTGCCTGATAAAATTCACGCATATTAAGGAGGGGCCACATTTTCTCAAGAATCAACTTGCTTGCTATACGCGCAATTTCGTCCTCGCCCGCTGCAGTATTGCATGTTGTGGTCCCGAAATACCATTGCGCTACAGCCGCTACTGCTATCGGGATCTGAGCGGGGCGCAAAGTACGCCGCACAATATATGAAGTTCCAAAGCTTGCGCCATGCCCAGCAAATTTCGCCAGGGACATTACATAGAATCCCAGCTGCGGCGTTAGACAGGGTCATTTTGTTTTTAGCTCTGTGCCGAGGGTGACGCTGAGTTTGAGGAGGCCACCTGAGGTCAACAACGACATGAAAACAATTGTTGCAGAGAGCCATGGAAGATGATTTTCAATGTAAACGAATAGGTTATGCGAAACGCAGAATTCAAATGGACGCACTAGCAACAATACCGAAGTACACTGCTGATATCGATAATGGTGTTTGATCATGGCGCCACCAACTACCGCCGACATGTTTAAGTAGATGACATGACACCATGACGAGGAGGACGACGCTTTGACGACGACGGAAAAGGTGACCACGACCCGGCGTCGACACGACTGCGGCGGCGCACCTCCGCTTTCTTCCCTGCTCGTCTCCCGCTTTGAAGCCGGATATTTTACTGTGTTTCTAATGTGTTCAAGTTTCTTGGAGGAAAAGCCTAGGGTACGTCATTACATGGAATGATGCAACTACACAGGACGCTCTTGGGTATTTGCGATCTAGCTTGCCTGTGCTGACCAACACCTGCAGAACTAAAATCCGTACACTCGAAAGCGTCCAGGCCCGGGCACATAGAGTGTGTCTTGGATTGCCGCGGTGCTCGTCAACAGCTGAAACAATTGCGCTGGCACACAATTTCCCAGACAAGGTCCAGATAGTCATGGAAGCGCTCAGAGTACACGTAAGACACCTTGCTCGAGCCCCTGCCCATCATCTAGCCTCAATGCCAGAAGATCGACCACGTGCCTCCTTTTGTCAGACAATCCTGCCCTACCACGCACAGCTTCCATCAGGTTACACAGCTCCCGCGAGAGTTCCGTTTCCCCCATGGTGCTTGGCTCAAGCAAAGGTTCGACTAATGGTACCAGGAATACGAACAAAATCACAACTCTCGTCTCCAGCAATCAAGCAGCTTTCACTGCTCGTGCTGTACGAGACATACAACGCGCATCATAGTCTATATACTGACGCTTCAACCATGGTGCATGGGTCTGCAGCATCGGGGATCTTTCCTGCAATGACCTCACCGTAAAGATTCGACTATCTCACCAAACTACATCGACTGTCGTGGAGCTCGCTACTATTCGTTGTGTACTGGGCGTAATTTCTGATGAACTGCCAAGAATTGGAGCGTGTTCAGTGACTCCAAGGCTGCTCTTCATTGTTCTAGAAATCAGACTGCTGCTTTACCATCTTGTCCAGCAAGGAGACGACATCACGTTACAGTGGATTACAAGTCATTGTGGCACAATGGGCAATGAACACGCCGATTCGCACATGGGGAAGGCTCGCAAGACTCCATTCTATTCTCAAGAACATACGCAGCCATGAAAATTCGTGTGCTTGTAAGTGAAGTCATAAGATCTTTATGGAACACACCAAGCTTGAAGCACACACACCAAGCTTGAAGCACACACACCTACACCAACTGGAGACCCGTCCCTCCGACTTCCACCCTCATCTCGACTGTTCCAACTCGAGACAACAGTAGTTTGCCGACTGTGGCTTGGTGTGGCTTTCACAAGGTCTTTCGCCTTCCGAGTCGCTATGGACGAGGCGCCTTGTGGTCCCTGCGGTGACGAGTAGACTACAGAACTCGTACTTTGCCATTGTCCTCGATACAGCGCGCACCGGCTGCCCCTAGCGGCCGTGTTGCCTTAACACGGCCGCTAACACGGCCTTAGCACGCCTTAACGACAGGCCACTTTCAGAACAGACAGTCTTGGAATGCCGACATGAAGTGTAGTCGTACCGAAAGTCGGTCAAGGCTTTGTTGACCTTTTTACGTGGCAGTAGCCTATGAGAAAGACTATAATCATCCCATCCCGTGCCCTCTTTTTCATTCACGCTTTTATTTTTGTCTCCCCTCTTCTTTCCGTCTTTACTTCCCCTTTCCCTTCCCCTAGTGCACGGTAGCAAACCGGAGGCTTTAATTCTGGTTAAGCTCCCTGCCTTTCTCTCCTTTGCATCTCTCTCTCTCTCCGTTTTGTTTTAAAATCAGGCAAATCCCAGGCGTTAGTTTGACATAATAGTACTGCGGAAACGCACAAGGTGGATAGACGTAACTAATAAAGGGAAGATCAGACATCCACCCGTTCGTAGCGATTGCTACAAAGGAAACCCGTATGGGTTCATCGAAAGAAAAGCCTCACAGTTGATGAAAAATTTGTCCTGGTCTGGGACTCCAACCCGGAGCCACCACCTTTCCGGGGCAGCCGCTCTACCACCTGAGCTAACCAGACGGCTAGCAGATGGCAGGGCGAAGTCGAATTTGTCGACAGCACGAAGCAAAGGGACGAGTTAGACATAATAGTTCTGCGGAAACCCGCAAGGTGGAGAGAAGTAATTAATAAAGGGTAAATCAGACATAACCCCGTTCGTAGCCATTGCTACAAAGGAAGCCCATACGGGTTCCTCGAAATAAAAGCCTCACAGTTGACCAACACAAAACAGGCTGACCTACTGACCACCACAAAACGGGCTAAACAGCAAAAGAAAGCTGTTCGCGTCGTAATTCGGCCAAACGTAGTTTCTTGCCTCGCTCTGATAGTTTATGTTACAGCGAAGGATTAATTGCGCTTTTAGAATGAGAAGTCGTCCGAGGCAATGACAGACGGCACGCCAACTCCTGCGTCGAGGTCAAGCCCGTGTCTTCGCCCTTGGGCCTCGGTGCTAAAGTGCGAGGCTCGCCCCGCTGACACGGAGGTGCCAGGCTCCTGTTTCTCCAACAGTGAGCCCATGGAATGTGACAACAGCTACACTGTCGTAGAAGCGAAGCGAATCAAGAAGAAATACCACAGAACAATTAATGGCGGGAGTGAACAAGGTCCCACCGGACAGCCTACTCGGACTTACACGATTGCATGCGTGCCTCTCGGCATGTAGAAGATTTTAAATTCGTTACACAGACAGATACTGAACATCTGTCATTGTACTTTGGTTATTGCAGGAATTAACAAAGCACAGTTTAGCTACAAGAATCCCATAGTAATGGTGGAACTAGCGACGCAGGCCGCCCTGGAAAATCTGAAAGCCGTGCACGCACAAGGAGATAGAAGTGCGCTTGTTCGTCGCACACGCTCGTCGCACTAGGGCAGGGGTCACTTCCGATGTCCTCATTGAGCGCAGCGACAAATAATTTCAAAAGTTTTTTTTCTCAACAGTGAAGGTAATGTGGCAAATTACGAATGACTGGATAATTGACTAGGGGTATGGGGCTCCCATCCATGAGATGAAGCGCCATGTCTTCGTAATGGCGTTTAGAACGTTGCTGCGTATCTAAACTGGTACAAGGCTGAACACACCAAGATCAACATACTTATACGCGGTGTCTATAAACAAGCCCTCGGCCTCCCCGGTTGCACCAGCGCTGACCTCCTCCTTCAACTAGGCGTCCACAACACACTGGACGAGCTCATCGAGGCCCAACGTCGCTCTCAGCTGGAGAGACTCACTCTCACAGCGACGGGTCGCCATATCCTCACCTCGCACGGTATCACCTACCACCATCAACACGGCCATAAGCACCAGATCCCCTCCACCATACGAGCTTGGATTCACGCTGATCCTATCCCCAGAAATATGCACCCCGAATACAACCTCGCACGTCGCACAGCACGTGCCACGGTTCTCACCAAATCCCTTACTCGCCGCGACGGTGTGAGTTTCGTCGACGCCGCCGAGTATCCCCACGGTACCCCGCTTTGCAGCCGTCACCACGCGTGAAGGCTCTCTCCACCATGCTATCAGCCTAGTAACCCCACACGCTGAGGAAGCTGAAGAAGTGGCCATCGCGCTAGCCACACTAGACTCAACATGCCATACCATCGTCTCTGACTCCCGCTCCGCCGTTATCAACTATATCAACGGCCGTATTTCACACCAAGCCTTGCGCATCTTGCAACAAGCGCCCCGCTCAACCGACCATCAGGTTACGCTCGTCTGGTTCCCGGCTCATGTAGGCACCGTCCACCCGCACCTGCCCAACCTCAACGAGGTTACCCACTCCCTAGCGCGAGGCCTAGTTAACCGCGCGGGAGAAGGGGAGGCTGCGCCCACCGGTAGGGATCGCCTGACACGCTACAATGATCTTGTGAAGTCCTTCTACTTAGAGCGTAGAACCTTCCCCGGCCCACACAACAAACTATCCCGAGCGCAGGCTACAACTTTCCGCCTGCTACAAACCAATACTTACCCCTCGTTACAACTTTATAACAAGATCTACCCAGACCTTTACCCCAATCCCACGTGCCATATCTGCAAGACGCAGCCAGCCACACTTCCACACATGCTTTGGGACTGTACATACACACCAATACCCCGACACTAACCCCACGACCCACTCGTCGAGATAGCACGCTGCCCTGCGTAGCCCCAACCTTGACGACCAACTCTGGGCGACCCAGCAGGCCTGCGAGGCGGCGAAGAGGCAACACCTCGACGTCCCCACGTGGGAGGCCTAGACCCAGCCACCATCTCTTGCTGGTTTCCATGAAGTTTATTCAGTCAGTCAACAGTGAAGGTATTCAACTTTCGTCGCTTCGGCCTGTCGACAAGCGTCAAGCTTCTTTTCGAGGGACACATTCAAACTGATCACGTCGAGGAGGGCTACCTCAGACAGCCTGTGCGTCCTTATGTGCCACGACCGCAACAATGTCGCAGGTGCATAAATTTAGGCAACGTCAGCACTGTTTGCGCAGGCCAGAGCGCATGCCTCCGCTTGCGCTGGCAGTCATGACGCATCTTTATGCACATTGAAAGAAACCAAGCGCTCGAACTGCGATAGACCCCACGAGGCGAATTCCAAGGATTGTCCCAAACTGAAAAAGGAAATGAAGCTATTGAACCGAACGAGCAAAACTAGCATGTAACACAAAAAGCCGGACGCGTCAGCGCACCATTTGACGATGTGGTCGCGTCATCGATGTAAACAAACCGTAGGAACGAACGAGAGCTTCCTGGATTCAACTGGCCAGGCCCAGCAGGAGGTGGCTAAATTGGCATCGGCTAATCTCACAGAAAACGTTACGCCTAGGAGTAACTCCAAGGCGTAACATTTAGAGACAGGAAGAGAGCGGCATGGATCAGAGAGCGCACGGGGATAGCCGATATTCTGACATTAACAGAAAAAAATGGAGCTGGGCTGCTGCTGCGAAGTCTGGGCAGTATGGGAACGCAGGCATGATGAGTGGCATCAGAGCCAGCTGAGGAAGACGAAGGAGGCGCGAGCAGTGGCACAAGCGTGAGGGGCAGTATGGGAACGCTGGTATCATGAGTGGAATCACAGCCAGCTGTGGGAGATGACGAAGGAGGCACGAGCAGTGGCACGAGTGCGAGGGGCAGTGTGGGAACGCCGGCATGATGAGTGGCATCATAGCCAGCTGAGGAAGACGAAGGAGGCGCGAGCAGTGGCACAAGCGTGAGGGGCAGTATGGGAACGCTGGTATCATGAGTGGAATCACAGCCAGCTGTGGGAGATGACGAAGGAGGCACGAGCAGTGGCACGAGTGCGAGGGGCAGTATGGGAACGCCGGCATGATGAGTGGCAGCGGAGCCAGCTGTGGAAAATGACGAAGGAGGCGGATGCAGTGGCACAAGCGTGAGGGGCAGTATGGGAACGCCGGCATGATGAGTGGCATCGGAGCCAGCTGTGGAAGAAGATGAAGGAGAGCGAGAGAGAAAAAAACTTATTTTTACGCCAACGTCCGGCGCTCAACCCTGGTCGGTCAGCTACCAGTCCTCACCCAACACGTCTCTGACGTGCTGGATAAGCATCGGCAGGGGAATGTTAGTTGCATGGGGTGGTGGAGTGAGCCAGTCCGTCCATGACCGCGGCTTGATGTTAATGGGAATGTTAGAGATGGCTGACTGCAGTTTGGGTTGAGTGTGAGGGCAATGCCTTAGACAATGCTCAAGGGACGGATATTCCATGCAGTTCGGGCATTTCGGTGGCCCTGGTAGGCCTTGAGTATAGTGACGGAAAAGAGGAGTCACTAATGAGTTTGTTTGAAGTCTTCGGAGAATAGCGCTGTCTTCTCGCGAGAGGTTAGCAGGAGGAGTTATAAAGGCGACGGCATTGGCGCGCAGTTGCTTTAAAAGTGATGTGAGCTCCTTGTGCAAAGTTTTTCTGTGTTCCCTTGGGTTAAATTCGTATGGCCATAGGCACGGGGGACCCGGAAAACTAACTACATGGGTGAGCTCATGAGCTCAGGAGTTCCCCCCCCCCCATGCCTCGGTGCCCAGGTATCCACTGTAAGGTAACACAGAGCGAAGGGTGCGCATCCAAGTGACATTGAAGTAGGCTGTGTAGATGGTCAGGTAGAAGGTTGTCGCGAAACATGTGGCATGCATCTTGGCTATCGGTGCGAATTAAGATGCGTTGGGTAGGATGATGAGGCCGGGTGACTGCTTCGAGAATAGCAAGAGCCTCTGCGTTGGATGGATCGAGGACTCCTATGTGTGCGTTTACATGCTCGTAGTCAGGGCCGACTACTGCAGTTAGACATCTACCCCCCGAGTGACTAGCGTCTGTATAATAATACGTAGTGTCTGGTCGTGGGTTTTTCCTATTTATTCGTTTGACTAACTGGGAGCCGCGAGCTTCGTGTTTGTGCGGCTGCATATGTTGTGGTATGCGTAGGACCATGAATCTGGGTAGTGAGTACCATGGTGGTGAATACAAAGGTGGAAAAGGCGGTAGGGCACCTGTCTGGTATCCTTGATGTTCGAGCAGTTTGCGTCCTTGTGGGGATGTTTGAAGCCTTTGAATTTGCGCTTGTCTGCAAATTGTAATGCGTTTATCAAGTGTGTTGAAAAGCCCAGTGCCGGCCACAAGGTCGTTTGCGGCGAATCGGGGTACTCGTAAAGCTAATCTCGTATATTTGCGGAGCCCGTTTCTAATTAGGAGTGCTGGGTCTTGGTGAGAGATTGATATGGAAGTTGGTAGAACACAAGGGAGTAGACAAGCGCTTCAATAATCCTTCGAAGTTCTTGCTCCTTTAGTCATCTGTGTTTACGTGCTACTCTAGATAGCATGTGGTATATCTGGTTTAGTTGTCGGATCGTCTTTTCCAACCACACTTCAGCTCTACCGTCATCCTGAAGGATGAAGCCCAGTATTTTGATGTTAGATCGGCGCGGTATTTCAGTTTGTTCGATATGGAGACTGATGCTTTGGCGCTGCTCTTCCGCGCGGGGGCCTATTTGATTAGTTACTACTATGTACTCAGATTTTGTTGGAGAACACTTCAGCCCAATACCGTTAACGTATTCGTGAATGGTATCTAAGCCTGACTGGATGGTGTGCTCCTGTTCTCCTAGGGACCCCTTGCAACACCATATAGTAATATTGTCTGCATAAATATTGTGTTCCAGTAGTGCGATGGAAGAGAGCCGGGCAGGCAGATCGAGCAAAACAATATTGAAGAGAGTGGATGATAGGATTGAGCCTTGAGGGCGCCGCCTAGCACTTGCAACCTGCCCATAGGGCAGGTTGCAAGTGCTAGGCGGCGCCCCATCTTCCCGACCCCTAGCGCCATCTGACGAATAGTTGCGCGAATATGGTAGGATTACTCACGGCGTCAGCAGCCCGCACTGCGTGTTTGGCGTCCTGTCAAACGATAGCGATGGGGCGAAGCAGCGTGCCGATATTAATTTTAACCGGGTTTCGGGGAATTACAAGATATTCATAGCTTTTTTCGTGAAAAGAATTTAAGGAAAGGAAGTCGTCTATTTGAAGTGGGGTACGTCTACGACGTGAGGGAAGTGTTGAACTCACACTGATCGGAAGCGACTGCTAGGTTTATTCCGCAAACAAAAAATAATGCACCAGCGAGATGCGTGAAGCTCAGCGTAATTTACTTCGTTATCTACGGCGTGGACGCATGAAATTGTAGGCGAAATTGATTCTTGAAGATCGGCGACAGCAGACAAATCCTAGCGGGGAGCTGCGATTGCCGTGCTGGCATCGCAGGGAAGTGCAAGGACGCCGCGGTAGTTTCCCTGTACATACATGACGGCAAATACGAATCCGAAACATCTCATCCAAGAACGTGGGGCGTACGAACGACTCGTAAGACCTACCAGAGGTATTCTAACGTTGCTCTCCCCAAACACAAAAAAAAGGGGATGAACTTACCAGTTGTGTAAGACTACGCTGGGAAAATATTTTCGCCCAAGTTACTGGAAGTGCGATACTTTTATGTTGCGATTTTTCAGTGCGTGCAAAGGAGGTTCCAATAAACCACGTCGTCAAAAATTTTGGTGATCTCATCTGCACCTTCGTTGATATGCTGCCATGGGCGCAGAAGAGTGTATGCCAGCTCAGCCGGCTGCAACCCCTCCTCAAATCTCTCAGCAAGCCCTAGCGCTGTTTGAATGGGAGAGGATTGGGAAAGAGTTCCACGGCTTTACTGTGGTAGGAACAAACTACTTTGTTTGATGCATATCCTGGTACGCACTGCAGGCAGTGGCGTAGCAAGGGGGGGGGGGGGTGGCGTGGGCTCCGGGTGCAAGGGGCCAGTGGGGGGGGGAGGAGGTCATATACGTCTGGAGACACACAGAAATTGTTGATATCCTCGCCTTCCTCCAATAAACCCGGGGGAGGGGGGGGACAGAAGACCTATGGGTCCCGGGTGCCAGACGACCTAGCTACGCCACTTACTGTAGGTGTCCCGTTGCTGCCATCATTGCTGTAAAAGCAAAGAATTCAGCGTTATAACGCACTTGGCATAACGCCGGAACATAAAACAGCTTATGCCGTCGGACGAGCGCTATCCAGTGTTGACGCCGTTCTGCTTCATACGGTCGGCTTGGAAACCTGTAAAACTTTGTTCCTCGTGAGTTGGTGTACGTGCTGTTGCAGCCCACTATTCAACAGCTCGGGTTGCACTTCGGCATTGCTCAGAAAAGGCAACCGCTACGCACGAAACAGTGCACATACAGGCTTTCCGAACGCAAGCGGGCCGGTCGTATCCTGCCGGTTCTGCGCTCGCCGCTGCGAGGGGCGCCCTAGTAGGCGCGGGAACTACGTTCGCAACCTGCCTATACTCAGAGGGTACGGCGCTGAAACCTCTCCATTGATTTGAATTTCTATAGAGCGACCGGTAAGAAAATCTTTAATATAATTGTAGAGGCGGGCGCCGGTTCGTAAGGCCAAGAGGTTCTTGAGGATAATTGAGAGTTTCACGTGGTCGAATGCCTCGTGTATATCTACACCTGCGATTACTCTGTTTTGTACGAGACTGTGATTTCGATACACATCTTCCGAGATACGAAGCATGGCATCCTGAGTGCTAACATGTGATCTAAAGCCTATCATTGTGTAAGGAAAAGCACTGCTGTTTCCTAAGTGCCAGTTGAGACGGTTAAGGGCCATGCGTTCCATCAGTTTATTTACACACGACGTTAAAGATATAGGACGTAGATTTGTGATACAGTAGGCCGGTTTGCCGGGCTTCGGGATTGGCATCACTATTGCCGTTTTACATTCCTCTGGAAGGATTCCGGATTCCCAAACATTGTTGATGTATTCTAAAAGATGTTCTAACTGAGAAGAGAGTAAGTAACGAAGTGTACTATAAGTAATCCCATATTTGCCAGGCGTTGTGTTTCGTTTGAGCGAGGACAGCCGTATGTAGCTCAGCTAAAGTAAACAGGCTCTTTATGCCTGTTGTACTCACTTCGAGTGACTTAGTTGGGTAATCCGGAAGTTGTTGGTCCAAGGGACAGAACATCTGACGAATTTCATCAGCTATTTCTTCGCGTGTCTGGCCAGAGCTCATCATTATCTTGCACATCGTGTGTCGTGGTTTTCCTTGGCCCAAAAGTGATCTTAAGATATTCCACACTCTCGCTGTATGTAGGCGGCCGCTGAGCTTGTCACATGTTTCTAACCAGTTTTCGGTGCAAAGTTTTTGCGTGTATTCTTGTGCGTCTAATGTTATTTGCTCAATATGTTTGCGAAGGACATGATGCTGTTTATGTTTCTTCCAATTCTGCACTATCCTGTGTCTTTTATTTCATAAGTTAAGCAGATGAGAGTCTATGTGTGGGTTTTCAGCAGTACGCGCAATCATGTCTGTGTACTTTTTCCTCGTCTCGCTAATATTCTTCACCCATGAATGTAGGTCCGGCTGTTCGTCAGCCCTGTCTAGGTCTGATCGGAATCGGTGCCAGTCAGTAAGTTGTGTATTGGAAGCTGCGTTAGCAAGGCGAGCCTTATAGCGAGGAATGCTTAGAGTAACTTCAATCACGTAATGGTCACTTCCAAGACTTTCGTGAAGATTCGCCCAAGTTACATTCCCGATTCCGCGGTACCAGCTTAAGTCGGGGTTAGAGTCACGTTCGACACTTTTTCCTTGGCGCGTGGGCTCGGTTGTGTCATTAAGAAACGTATACTTGTTATCTTGCATTTTTCTTTCGAGGCGCTGCCCTGCATTAGTTGTGCGCTGGTAGTCCCATGATATGTTATGTGTATTGAAATCCCCAGCTATAATGATGTCTTTGTCCTTATGTAGCTTTGTGTACGTGTCCAACCATTTCAGAGAAGGACAGTCGAGCCTTGGAACCCAGTATGCATTGATAATTAGAATGTCACGGCTGCCGAAGCGGCATTGAACGGTAACGTGCTCCTGAGTCGAATTGTTTATGGAATCAGTATCGATTTGTATAGCTCAAATATGTATGGCTACGTATGCTACAGTGGTAATGGGAACGGTCACAACCTGTGGAGCTCTTTTGTCTCGTTTAGTAATAGTTCCCTGGGTAAAGTGTTCATATCCCGGTAATGATATAAGTCCGCAAGCTTCTTGAATTAAAAGGATATCTGGTATCTGCGCTTCGCGGCAGATGAATTGTTGTAAGAGAGCCTTCTTCCTTCGAAGGCTCCTGCAATTCCATTGCCATATTACTAGAGGTCGATTAGGGCCTGCCATATTACAGATTTGCCGAGCCGGAGGGCTCATCGACCTTGGACTGCGTGGATGTCTGTGCATGCGCGAACATTTGCGCTTTGGCTACTAGCTGTTGAACGACATCAGTGCGTGCAATTTCTTGTTTTAGATATTGCATTTCAGCCTGTATTGTGCCAATCACTGCAACCTCATTCGCGAGGCTGTCTACTTTAGCCGTTAAAACCTGGGCCGCTCGTTCAAGACGCTGCATGCTTGTTTGGTCCGGCATGTGCGATGGTGTTGTAGATGATGTCATAGGGCGCTGAAGAGCTTGAGAGTACGAGTAATGAAGAACTGGAGTCCGTAAAATAGAACGGGTTGACTGTGAAGTGTTAGGTGAGGATTGTGAGGAATTAGTAGGTAGGTTTGGACGGACGGGCTCACCGTTATCAGAGGCTGGCTGGCTCTTGTCATTTCTGGGACGTTTCGGCTCCGGAGTGGTAGATAGCTTGCCGGCCTTAGACGGCGGGCTTCCATTTGGAGATTTTTTGTGATGGGTTGGTTGGCGCTGCCACTTCGGCTGCGGTTGCGGCTGCGACTGCGGCTGCGACTGCGACTCCGGCTGCGACTCCTCTGGCGAAGCACGGAAAACCGGTTGGAAGTAGCGATGGAGGTGTCTGGGTTCTTGTCACTTATAGTGACACTTGTGTCCTGTTGACGGGGACGGTGTGTCCCCTGTGGGAATTCAGGGAAATCTGATGTATACTGGAAGGGCTTCGTGTTGCGTATCCGTCGGCGACGGTGCTTGGATGCCCGCGAACGCGTCGCGCGGTCTGCTTGTTTTCTTGCTGGGCAGTCTTTGGAAGTCGGCGAATGTTCATCGCCGCAATTATGGCAGTAGGGGAAGCACCCATGAGGAAGTATGCTTTGCGCACTCGGAAATGTTCTACTGCATTGATGCCACATGCAATAAGTCGAACGATTTGGGCATACGTCGGTGGCGTGACCAAGCGTAAAGCAGTGCGAGCACAGCGCACTTCTGTGTCGAAATGGGTAGAGGCGCTGGACAACGCGATTATAAGGGCAAATCTGGGTAAACGTGGGCCTCCTACCGTCACCATCACGGTGTTGGACGTGCCTATTCAACGGATTGTCAGGAGTTTCGCTTGTTCTAGATCCACAATACTCTGCAGCTCTCCGTCGGAGACCGAGCTGGGTATTACATGTATGACGCCGCGTGCGTTCATAGGATCAGCGGCCACGTAGGTGTTTGTCTCGTAAGCTGCATGGTTCATAGTGATGCTCTTTAGTTGCGCGAGCTTATCGGCAGCAGATCGACGATAGTTATCAACGGCCACCATGTTTTGTGTGGTGTGGATCTTAAAGTATGTGTCGCTGCGTTCCATTGTGATGAGTCCTGCCGCCGAGCAGATAGCGTTGCCGAGGGTACCGACGTCGATTGCAGCAAAGTTCAGGCATGCCGTGAATCTAACAGTCACAGTGGTGACTTGTTGCTGGCACGGCGTTGTCCCTACGGTGCGCCAGTGGCCGAGTGTCGAAGCGGACGCCGCTGCTTGCTCGATTTCCATGCTTCGGAAGCCAACGAAAGCGCGTGGCGTCGATGGTGTCGAGGTGGCGTCCGGCAAAGGACTAAGCTCAATGGCCGGCGGCAGGCTAAGCCGGCCAACTTCTTCCACTAATTGCACACAAACGATGAAAAGTTCGTCTCACCGGAAGGTGGGTACCATGAGACGTCTTCCTAGCACAAGTTTGGAGTCCTATCGAAGAAGGTTTCGTTGATAGGGTGAAAACTTCCAGGAGCAGATCTGGATCCGTGCTGGCTCGGCGAGTGCGTCCTGAGGCCCCTCAAGACGAGTGATGCACGAGCAGTGGCATGAGTGCGAGGGGCAGTATTGGAACGCCGGCATGATGAGTGGCAATGGAGCCAGCTGTGGAACAAGACGAAGTAGGCACGAGCAGTGGCACAAGCGTGAGGGGCAGTATGGGAACGCTGGCATGATGAGTGGCAGCGGAGCCAGCTGTCGAAGAAGACGAAGGAGGCGCGAGCAGTGGCACAAGGGTGAGGGGCAGCATGGGAACGCTGGTAGGATGAGTTGCATCGGAGCCGGCTGTAGAACAAGACGAAGGAAGCACGAGCCGTGGCTCGAGTGCGAGGAGCAGTATGGGAACGCAGGCATGATGAGTGGCAGAGGAGCCAGCAGTGGAAGAAGACGAAGGAGGCGCGAGCAGTGGCACGGGTGCGAGGGGCACTATGGGAACGCCGGCATGATGAGTGGCAGCGGAGCCAGCTGTCGAAGAAGACGAAGGAGGCGCGTGCATTGGCACAAGCGTGAGGGGCAGTATGGGAACGCTGGCATGATGAGTGGCAGAGGAGCCAGCTGTGGAACAAGACGAAGGAGGCGCGAGCAGTGGCACAAGCGTGAGGGGCAGTATGGGAACGCTGGCATGATGAGTGGCAACAGAACCAGCTGTGGAACAAGACGAAGGAGGCTCGAGCAGTGGCACGAGTGCGAGGGGCAGTATGGGAACGCCGGCATGGTGAGTGGCATTTGAGCCAGCTCTGGAATAAGACGAAGGAGGCACTAGCAGTGGCACAAGCGTGAGGGGCAGTATGGGAACGCTGGCATCATGAGTGGCAGCGGAGCCAGCTGTGGAAGAATACGAAGGAGGCGCGAGCAGTGGCACGAGTGCGAGGGGCAGTATGGGAACGCCGGTATCATGAGTGACATCAGAGCCAGCTGTGGAACAAGACGAAGGAGGTGCCAGCAGTGGCACGAGTGCGAGGGGCAGTATGGGAACGCCAGCATCACGAGTGGCATCGTAGCCAGCTGTGGAACAAGACGAAGGAGGCGCGAGCAGTAGCACAAGCGTGAGGGGCAGTATGGGAACGCTGGCATGATAAGCGGCAGCGCAGCCAGCTGTCGAAGAAGACGAAGGAGGCGCGTGCAGTGGCACAATCATGAGGGGCAGTATGGGAACGCTGGCATGATGAGTGGCAGCGGAGCCAGCTGTGGAACAAGACGAAGGAGGCGCGAGCAGTGGCACAAGCGTGAGGGGCAGTATGGGAACGCTGGCATGATGAGTGGCAGCGGAGCCAGCTGTGGAAGAAGACGAAGGAGGCGCGAGCAGTGGCACGAGTGCGAGGGGCAGTATGGGAACGCCAGCATCACGAGTGGCATCGTAGCCAGCTGTGGAACAAGACGAAGGAGGCGCGAGCAGTAGCACAAGCGTGAGGGGCAGTATGGGAACGCTGGCATGATAAGCGGCAGCACAGCCAGCTGTCGAAGAAGACGAAGGAGGCGCGTGCAGTGGCACAAGCATGAGGGGCAGTATGGGAACGCTGGCATGATGAGTGGCAGCGGAGCCAGCTGTGGAAGACGAAGGAGGCGCGAGCAGTGGCACAAGCGTGAGGGGCAGTATGGGAACGCTGGCATGATGAGTGGCAGCGGAGCCAGCTGTGGAAGAATACGAAGGAGGCGCGAGCAGTGGCACGAGTGCGAGGGGCAGTATGGGAACGCCGGTATCATGAGTGGCATCGTAGCCAGCTGTGGAACAAGACGAAGGAGGCGCGAGCAGTAGCACAAGCGTGAGGGGCAGTATGGGAACGCTGGCATGATAAGCGGCAGCGCAGCCAGCTGTCGAAGAAGACGAAGGAGGCGCGTGCAGTGGCACAAGCATGAGGGGCAGTATGGGAACGCTGGCATGATGAGTGGCAGCGGAGCCAGCTGTGGAACAAGACGAAGGAGGCGCGAGCAGTGGCACAAGCGTGAGGGGCAGTATGGGAACGCTGGCATGATAAGCGGCAGCACAGCCAGCTGTCGAAGAAGACGAAGGAGGCGCGTGCAGTGGCACAAGCATGAGGGGCAGTATGGGAACGCTGGCATGATGAGTGGCAGCGGAGCCAGCTGTGGAACAAGACGAAGGAGGCGCGAGCAGTGGCACAAGCGTGAGGGGCAGTATGGGAACGCTGGCATGACGAGTGGCAGCGGAGCCAGCTGTGGAAGAATACGAAGGAGGCGCGAGCAGTGGCACGAGTGCGAGGGGCAGTATGGGAACGTCGGTATCATGAGTGGCATCGTAGCCAGCTGTGGAACAAGACGAAGGAGGCGCGAGCAGTAGCACAAGCGTGAGGGGCAGTATGGGAACGCTGGCATGATAAGCGGCAGCGCAGCCAGCTGTCGAAGAAGACGAAGGAGGCGCGTGCAGTGGCACAAGCATGAGGGGCAGTATGGGAACGCTGGCATGATGAGTGGCAGCGGAGCCAGCTGTGGAACAAGACGAAGGAGGCGCGAGCAGTGGCACAAGCGTGAGGGGCAGTATGCGAACGCTGGCATGATGAGTGGCAGCGGAGCCAGCTGTGGAACAAGACGAAGGAGGCGCGAGCCGTAGCAAAAGCGTGAGGGGCAGTATGGGAACGCTGGCATGATAAGCGGCAGCGCAGCCAGCTGTCGAAGAAGACGAAGCAGGCGCGTGCAGTGGCACGAGTGCGAGGGGCAGTATGGGAACGCCGGCATGGTGAGTGGCATTTGAGCCAGCTCTGGAATAAGACGAAGGAGGCACGAGCAGTGGCACAAGCGCGAGGGGCAGTATGGGAACGCCGGCATTATGAGTGGCATCGGAGCCAGCTGTGGAACAAGACGAAGGTGGCACTAGGAGTGGCACGAGTGCGAAGGTGAGTATGGGTACGCCGGTATGATGAGTGGCATCGGAGCCAGCTGTAGAACCAGACGAAGGAGGCGCGAGCAGTGGCAGAAGCGTGAGGGGCAGTATGGGAACGCCGGTATCATGAGTGGCATCGGAGCCAGCTGTGTAAGCAGACAAAGGAGGCGTGAGCAGTGGCACAAGCGCGAGGGGAAGTATGGGAACGCCGGGATGTTGGAATGCATTGGAGCCAGCTGTGGAACAAGACGGAGGAGGCGCGAGCATTGGCACAAGCGTGAGGGGCATCATGGGAACGCCGGCATGATGAGTGGCATTAGAGCCAGCTGTGGAACAAGACGAAGGAGGCGCTTGCAGTGGCAGGAGTGTGAGGGGCAGTAATGGGAACGCCGGCATGATGATTGGCATCGGAGCCAGCTGTGGAACAAGGCGAAGGAGGCGCGAGCAGTGGCACAAGCTTGAGGGGCAGTATGGGAACGCCGGCATGATGAGTGGCATCGGAGCCAGCTGTGGAACAAGACGAAGGAGGCATGAGCACCGGCACAAGCGTGAGAGGCCGTGTGGGAACGCCGGCATCATAAGTGGCATCGGAGCCAGCTTTGGAAGGACGCAAAGGAGGCGCGTGCAGTGGCAAGAGTGCGAGGTGCAGTATGGGAATGCTGGCATAATGAGCGGCATCAGGGACAGCTGTGGAAGAAGACAACGAAGGCGCTAGCAGTGGTACGAGCATGAGGGACAAAGGCTGGCATGATGAACAACATTGGAGCCAGCTTTTGAAGAAGGTAAGGACAAACGAGAGAGCAGAGGCAGGAGCTAGTGCTCTCTGGAGACCTGCTGCTCTTGGGTCGGCGGCATCAGTCTTTGCTTCGGCCCCTCTTTCTTCCATGGCTCCTCTCCTAGTCGGTGGTAGAATTTCCTCGGCGGCTGCCTTTGCGCTTGTGGCCAACGCGGCCGCTGCGGGACGAGTGCTTTCCCTTACTGACATGGTAACTGCTGCTGCCACGGGAGTGAATTGGCGAGCGGTGTCGACGATTGCCTGCCTGAGCCGTGGCAGGGATGGCATCGTTCGGGGAAGAGCTCCGTGTTCGTGTCTTGCGGCTCACCCTCTGCGCCTTCCTGGAAAGTGGCTCGCTGGTGCACGGAACGTCCACATCGGCGTCTTCTGCCGCTTCATCTGAAGCCTTCCTCATCCGGGTCGTCTTCGGCAGGGTCGCTTCCTTTTTGGCTGGATCCTCCTTTTGCGTCACGGAGGTAACAGGTCGGTGCACTCCCTCGGCCTCGGTCATCCGTCAGCACTCGTTCCCGCAGTCTCCCCGCCGTCGTCGTCAGCCTTTTGGCTGACGAGGAATGTGGTCCAAGCCAAGGCTGTTTTGTTGTTGCTGTTGCAGGCTATTCTGGCCAGTCGAGCAGCGTTCGCGACCCCCGTGTAACGGCGCGTGGAGTGGCGACCTTCTTTCTCCTTTGTCGTGGTAATCTTCTCGCGGGTTTGCCAGTCTCCTATGTTTCACTAGGTGTCTGGTGGCGACACCTGCGTTTCCTCCTGCATTCCGGCACACGATAAAACGCCACTTGCTATTACGATGCTAGAGGTTACAGGCATGTCCCCGGTCGGAGCACGTCCTTACGGCCCCTCTGAATACGTGGTGGCGCTACCGCGTCGATATTCGAAACACAACATTCGACATGAACGAGAAGAAATGGGGTTAACCGAGGGGTCCGATTTTCATTAATCACGTCATAAGAAGCCAACACACAAAGACACCAAAGACAACAAGGGGTATTCATAGAGTTTATCCCTATATTGAGAAACTCTGTGGGGGTATTTATGTGTTGCTACTAGAACTAGCCCTGGAACTGCTAGCCAGCTCCCACCATTCATTTTTGTTGGCCTTTTCATTGCTGGATCTGTCTGAGCCTGGACTACGCTTTCTTTCTTGCCGAGGTTATGCCTAATAACGTGTCTGATGTATCGCTGTGCGTCGTCTCCTTCGAAGATGTTGCCGTCTTCATCCATTGGAGAGGGAGTTTTAGCTCGGGCCAAACTCCGACGCAGCCTTTTCATGTACATGTAAAACGCAAAAACGCTTTTATATAACCCCTGGACCGATTTTAATGAAATTTGTTGCATTTGAGGGAGAAAGTTGAATTCTAGTGATGGTTGGTAGCGGAATTTCGATTTATGGCCTGAATTTTGTTAGAGATTCTCAAAAAGTACGAAGTTTTAGAAAAATAGAACCATAAAGCTCACAAATAATAGCTCTAAATCAAGTACAGATGTCGCGGTTTTGTAATGGCATCCATTGGACCATTGCAAGCAGAAAAATTAATACGTCATTTTATAATTTACGCGAATATGTTACGCTGTGTACAAGGGTTCTGCCAAAGCTGCACTTCCATATTACTAAATTTTTAGAGATTCATGTGTAACATATCAATTTTGTCCGCTTTTGATTTACTATTATATGCAATTCACACAATTGGGATATCGCATTTCATTCCTGAGTTACAGAGTTGTAAACTTGATAGTATTGTTTTCTGAAATTTTTTTATTTCTGCCACATTTTAATAAAACTTTGACGATATAATTCAACATTGGGAAGCGAGGATTCACTAAATTTCAAGTTTTCTTTTAAATGCAACAAACCTCGTCAAATTTGGTGCAGTAGTCGTCGAGAAAAATGAAATCTCCTTTTATATGTATTATTTAGATGGGAGCACGCTCAAGAGGAAGCTTTAGCTGGTGTGCTCCTATCTAAATAAATATAAAAGGAGAATTCGTGTTTCTCGGTGACTACTGCGCCAAAGTTGACAAGGTTTGTTGCATTTAAAAAAACTTAGTCTAGTGACTCTTGGTTTCGAATTTTTCAGTTAGGTCGTCAACTTTTTATTATAAATTGGCAAAATCTAAAATTTTCAGAAAACGAGATTATCAAGTTTACAACTCTAACTCAACAACCAAAAATGATAATACAATTCTGTGAATTGCATCGAATAGCACATCTGAAGAGGAGAAAATTGATAAGTTAGACATGAATATCAAAACGTTCCTTAATATGGAAATACAGCTTTTGCAAAACCCTTGTAAACAACGTAACAAATTCACGAAAGATGGGAAATGACATATCGAATGTGTTCGCATTGAATGTTCTAATGGATGCCTTTTACAAAACCGCGATATCTGTTCTTCATTCAGAGCTATGAATTTGTAAACTTCGTGCTTCTATTTTTTTTTCAAACTGTCGAATATTTGAAAATCTTTTAAACAAAATTCAAACCCTAAATAGGGATTCCCCTTCCAACAGTCACTAGAACTTAAATTTCTCCCTAAACTGCAACAAATGCCGTTAAAATCGGTCATGGGGTTATCTCAGAAAAATGTTTTTGCCTTTCACATGTACTATTTGAATAGGCCGCGGGGGAGTTGGGCCCGAGCTAAAGCTTCCTTTTAAGACGTTTGTGAATTCTAAGTTTCGTTATCGCTGCATTGCGCTTCCCTTTTATTTTAAGGTTGTCTTGGGTGGGTGCTAGAGTACGTCTGTCCTTCGTTTATGTATATGCAGAGGTACTTACATTACGGCACTATGGGTATGACTTGCCGTTTAAATCACACCACGCAATTACTCTTCTCATTAAAGATCATAATTGCCGATCTGGACGCGCTGTGCCATCTGGCGTCACCGCTGTGTAGTCCATGCACGGCGCCTGTGTCCTAACATATTCACACAGGATTGTCTCATTATAACGACATGCAGTGGCGTCGCTAGATGGGGGGGGGGAGGGCAGGGAGGCACTACTTAAACTCAGAAGGGTCCTGCAGCAGGGGGGGGGGGGGGGCGCTTTCCAATATTTAGGGAAAGCTCGACGCGCCCCCCCCCCCCCCGCCCCCGGCAGGCCAAATGCAGCACTGCGCCACCCGTTCGACATGCGCTCGAGGTTATTGATTACCAGTAGTGCCCTTCCCGGGACAATTCTATCCCTCCAATTTTTCGATTTTATTTACTTATTTGTTTTATTTATTTTCAAAATACTGCAGGCAGCAGTGCTGCCCAGACAGGAGAGGTTCTCTTTTGCTTTACATCAAGTGCAATGACAAAGAATTCAGAAAGGCATATACATTTGCATATGTTAGATTAATGATTTCATCGCAATTAATCCATTGATGCGGCATTCAGCAAAAAGAGGAAAGCAGGTGTTGTATTGCTGCATGCACTTCCCCTGGGCAGTGCACATCACAGGACGGTCACCACTCTTCTTTGAGTAAGATATTTTGACGGGTTTCTCTACAGGAGCCTGTGATTCAACGCTGCACTGACACACACACACACACACACACACACACATGCGCATATATATATATATATATATATATATATATAGTCATATCATAAGAAGCCAACACTGACACCAAGGACAACATAGGGGAAATTACTTGTGCTTAATACATGAAATGAAGAAACGATCAGTTAATGGAAATTAAAGTGGATGAAGAAACGACTTGCCCCAGGTGGGAACCGAACCCATACCCTTCGCATTTCGCGTGCGATGCTCTACCAATTGAGCTACCACGGCGCCGTTTTCCAATCCACTTTCTTGGGTATTTATGTGTCCTAGTAGAACCCTGGGAGTGTTGCCAGCGCCACCACTCACAGACCTTGGCGGCGGACGTGGAACGTCCTTTTTGCCGCAGGCGTCACGAGAACGTGATCTTTTTGGGTGAAGGCAACTGGTCAATAAACCCACGTATGCTACCTGAAGGCATCAATGTTGCCGGATTCAAGACCCTCGTTATGTAATAAACGAGAAGAAAGGGGGTTGACAGAGGGGCCCGATTTTATTAGTCATATCATAAGAAGCCAACAAACACTGACACCAAGGAAAACATAGGGGAAATTACTTGTGCTTAATAAATGAAATAAAGAAACGATCAGTTAATGGACATTAAAGTGGATGAAAAAACGACTTGCCGCAGGTGGGAACCGAACCCACACCCTTCGCATTTCGCGTGCGATGCTCTACCAATTGAGCTACCCCCCCCCCCCCCCCTCTACCCCTCTGCTCTACCGCACCGCAAGGAGCGTTCCAAACTCGAGCGGAGGCGGTCCGTTCTTTCCGTCGCGAAATTGGCGGTCCGTTCCGTTGCGTTCGTCCGATAGCAGACAACACGGAATGATTGACAGCAGATATCACTTCACAATTGACGTCATGGCGTTCTTCGCCTTTCAAACTGAACAACCGTGTGCGGCTTGGTGGAACGGACCGCCTCCGTTCTATTTTGGAAAGCGTACAAGATCGCACCCAAGGTCGTCGCTAGATAAGTTTCAAGGTCGCGCCGAGCTCCCTTTCCCGCTTCCCTCCAGCTCTAATCCTCCTCCAAACCTCTCCATACGCATGATTTGAAAAAACATGATTTATCATCGGTGCTTGTTTTGAACGTGTATTCTGTTCGGTAAGACGTTAGGATGGATAGTTGGGCGTGTTGGTTAACCATGATTTCTGAAGTGAAGGCGCTAAAATGACGGAGGACAAAGAAGAAGAAAAAAAAAGGCGCCCTGTGTGTGTGTGTTTCTTCTTTGTCCTCCGTCATTTTAGCGCCGTCACTTCAGAAATCCTGTTCGGTAAGCCCTTACCTTGCGTTTTTTGCCGTTTACCGTGCTTTTCAAGCTTTTGAAAACAATAAATTTGTAATAATAATAATAATAATAATAATAATAATAATAATAATAATAATAAAAACCTCTGTTTACCGGCAGAAATGCCACTTGACACCACTAATCCAATCATGCACGGCTCATGTCGGGAGAGGGAGATTGTGAACACGACGACGGCTGAATGTAAGACTGGCGTTACCTTCATATATTTTACCTCGGGACGTTAGGAGCTCAGGAGCTTCACCGAGTCGCATAGTATATGCGCCTTGCTTGCGCAAATTCGTCAACGTTCACCCAAAGCGGCGATTGATGAGGAACAGCACCTATACCATCAACATAACTGAGACGCGAACAGGAAAATGAAACTATCCTAATATCTGGCCCTTGTAACCAGGAGGTACTGCGACGTTCTGACGTTCCGTAGCGGGTCGTTAAACATACGCGTGAGCCCAAACATACATTGATGAGCTTGAGTTGAGCAGCTGTTACAAATGCAGGCAAAGTTGTATGCGCAATAACGCAGCCTAAATAGTCACTTTCAATTTTGTCGCGTTTGTATTTGTGCCGAGAGCACGTCAGTGGAATCACGTGCTATAGGGACCTAAGCCTGCTAAATCGAACACTTTCAGACGTCGTTTTCTGCGAAGACCCTTTAATTTAAAGGTACCATCTTGCCGCGCAACAACGCATAATTATTCCTTGCATTCTGCTTCGTCGTCCACGTTAATCTGTTCTTTATAGGGAAGTCTATGTGATGCTCACGGGTGGGTGGCAACATTCTGTCAAGAAAGCATTAACGGTGATTGGTATTGACAGGCACACGGAAAAGCGGGAAAAAAATACTTTTTTTTTCTTTGCGGGAAAAAGGTGCCAGTGCCAAAGGCGCAACATTGTCCAGCGTTGCCATATGGATTCGCACGTCCGGTGTCACCGTCACGAGGCAGGAAAACAGTGAAAGAAGAAGGCGAGTGTGTTGGGCGGAAGGGAGGGCATAGAAAGGAGGCGGAGTAAACCAAGGTGGCCGGCGCCGGCTTCCTTATCTCGGCCATGCCCTCGAGTGCGCGGCGCCAAGCGGTGGGCCTCGCGCATGCGCGCGGTTGCCCACTTGGCACTGATTTCGTCACGCGTACACAGATTACCACATACAAGGCGAGGCACGTATGCGAGCAGAGAGATACAGCGACTGGTCGCGAGCACATACTCGCTGCTAAGAAGCGACTCACATCATCGCCGTCCTTCTAATGCGTGCCGTGTGGAAACCTGAAGGCAGCAGACTTGATGGGCTGCGGAGCTGGGAAAGAAGTGTTGAAAACAAAGCAGGCGCATATCCGATGTTAGGGCGAAAAATGAAGTGGAAACTGAGACAAAGTTCCGTACGGGGACTTTGGTATTCATATGATTTCACGGTGTTATCACTATAAAAATAGCAGGACAGTTGTTCTGGCGCAGAAAAAAATATATATCAAGCAGTAGTCGGACTATGCTAGACGCAAAGGCAATGAAAAGGCAGAAGGTATACCGGAGCGAGGGTCAAAAAAAGGACAGGGACAAGAGAGAATGCAAACAGGGAGCTCTGACTATCATAATGTTTTTTTTTTTTACTCCTGCCATTGTGCTATTGATCTCAGGCTATCTTAAAGCGAAACGCGATACATTTGTTGCATTTTACCAAGTGCTGCAGCTAGGTTCCTCTCTCACCTCGTTTTAGGCGTATTAAATAAAAACAGAATGCGTTCCGCTGCCTAGAACTTGAGCCATCCAAGAACGAGTGAACTAATTTGTACGCAATCTCTACCCGGTAGCAGGTAAAGCTTCCAGACGACAGCGCATTGAGCGGCGTCGTATAGTCACAGTATGCTTTTGCCAGAGCAGATCCGTGGGCCTCAGTCACTTTCCCCATGGTTCACAGGCGAGAAGTTGTTGCTTCTTAAAGGAAGCGCAAAAGAAATGGCGGGCTGAGCAAGCATCACGCCACCGTCGTCAAACCATGCATCGACATCGTTTTCACGCCATTGTCGTCATGGCAACAACGTCGTGATGCCTTGGTGGTCGTGCTATGGTCTTGTAGCTTTCGTCACAGACACGATCACGGTTTACGAGGACGCGCGCAAACAGGACACTTAGGGCAGCTCATAACAAGGCTTGCTATCCAACTAGCCTCAAAATGCTTCGCATAACATTGATTCTCACGCTGCGTGGATTCTGCTTACTTTCTTTTATTGTACGACTTAATGGTTTTGCTTATTTGTTGCTTAGCTGGCTAGGTGATTGTTTTATCACCTCCTCAGTCTTGTGCATAGACATAGCCATAGACATAGCCTACCTCAGTCTTCTGCATAGACATAGTGTGTTGAGTTAACGGGGATAACAACAACGACAATAAAAACAACGATAACAGCAGCAACAACAAAACTACGCCATTCTGTTGTGCGGCGACGACGGTGAACAACGTTTTAGCATTATTCCTTTCTTCATCCTTTTGACGGACCTGTAAACAATACAGTGAACTCTGTAGAGCTAAGCACAAGGCACCAACTCCTAAACAGTTTTACCTCTGCCTCTATATTTGGTTACATGAGCACTAGGTGGTTTGAAGTGCTGAAATAGTGTTCAGAATTATTCTAGTGCTCTTACAACATGGTTCCCACATGTTTTCGTTTCAGCCCATTCGCCTTATCTGAAATTACGAGGAAGAAATATCTGCAAACAGAGTAGATCTGACACAGAGCCCACAGAGTTTGATCTCGCAGTACGTGCTTTTGCTTATTGAAGTTGTAGGTGAATATGTCTCTACTTTGAGGCAGATCGACTTACCAAATGGGTGAACTTTTGTGCTGTGCTTGATTAATTCAAACTTGCGCCACGAAAGTGTCACTTTCGCTGCGGATTTTAGCTGTGAGAGGCAACACGCATTCTTTAAGACTTGGAGGTGCGACACGATGTCATTATATTGTTTATTACGTATCACAGGAATGAAATGGAAAAATACGGAAACAACGGTAAGTTTCTCTTTGTACTTGAGCCCTTCGCCCAAAAAACGGAGCCGACAATAGTGCGAAGGATTACTCTGAAATCAAGGGAGAACTTTTTGCGAGATAGATCTATTCCGCGCACGGTTTTCGGACTCAGTGGTGGGGGAAGCGTCAGTCTTCGGGCTAGGAAATCTGCTAAATGCACAGCACTGCTAGTGTGAGTCTTCTAATCGGCGTCTCCATTACCGCTGTTTCAGTCTTTCAGTATGCACGGCAACAGCAGCATACTTTAACAGAGCAGCAAATAGTAGGTAAGACGTCCAGGAAGCATTGGAACGAAACTATACGATACAACGGTGCACAATATGACTCTAAATGGTCGCTGGGGAGGGGTGAGAAAATAAATGTGCCGGTGCAGGAAGATAACGTTGGACTCATCGTCATCGCCCGATACAAATGCGCAGCCTCTATATTTATCTACCTAAAGCAAGAAGGAATGCGTATGCTGCTCAATGATATCGTTCAGAAAAAAACGGCGCCTGCCTGGTCAAGAAAGGCAAGGAAAGCGTGAAACTGCGATAAAGTTCAAGTGCGTTCCAGCGAGCGTTCGATACACCTCGCGCATCCGCAGTGGTTCGGCGTCAGATAAGCAAGTAGCCATGGTGACGCCATATGGCGTACTGCAGACAGCAGCGAGTTTCTCAGTCCTGCTTCTACGGCCGATCTGACTGAACGGTGGCTACACTATCTTCGAATCAGTGTTGACGGTGCAGCGAACGCTCCGAGTGGCACGTGCACATACTGAAACGCCGACGTCGCTGGTGCGTGTCGCAAGCATAAAGAAAGACAAGTCGCAGACTTTTCCCGCCCTTCAACCGACGGAATCTGCTTCGAGCAACCTGTTTAAAGTAACGAAAAGTTAGATCCTAATTTTGCTGCACAGTTGTCACAACGAGAGCCTGGAGGTCACAATGGGAGATAACTCGACCTCTTCTTTGGACTCGGGGGTATGCTGCTCTGCAGAGAGTCCAGGTGACGTTGGAATGAATGCCTCCACAATCATCCGCGGCAACTCGACCTCACACTATCAAGTCGGAAGAGACCTTCGGGCAGCGAAAGCTGGCGCCTTTCAAGTACACGAGATTATCACGTGCGCGCTCCCATTCGCCCCTGCGCCGACGGAGCGAATGCTCTGCACGGGTTCAGCCAGAACGGAAAGAGACAACGCTGCTCTCGCACCCGAGCGGTTGGAAGCCCACGTGAATAATCTGCAATACACAAGTCCTAACGGCCATTCATCTACCGACGCGACGGTGCAGCTGGCCAGTGTCGAACGTCGCCTGGCTGCGGTATTTCTGCTTTTGCATATGTTAGTGCCACGCTTCCTTTCGCCTCTGACAGCCATCGAAACAATTCCAGCCAGTACCCGTTCAGCATCGTCAACAACGATGTCGCCCGGTACGTCGCCTGTCATTGACGGCACACAGAGAAGTGACGCCGCCGAAAACTACACACCTTCTGAATGTCGACAGCTCTCAAGAGATGGCGACACACGTATGCAGTTCCAATCTCTTCTATGCTCCGGATCTGTACCCAGCGCAGCGGCACGAAGACGTTGCCGGCGTTTCCTTCACCGGGACTGTCCGTCTAGTACGCCGCACGTTGCAGACTCTAGGCAAGAAGCTACGGCCATCCGTGAGCCTCAAAGAGAGGAACAAGAATGGGCCATGAGCGATGGTAGGCTGTGCCAATTGGCCAAAGCCAATCATTTCGCCACATATGGAGCTACACGACGTGAACAACAAAGCAGATGGCAGCCTCGTTCGCACGAACAGCGGTTGCTGGACGTGCCTGCAACTCAACCTCCGTCACTGGCTTGGACGCCCAATAGCCTAGCCCTTGGGGTCAGCCGCGCCTGCTACTACTCTAACGGATACGTCGAAGAAGTTTTTAGCCCCGTCTCGGAGTTGTCGGGCTACATGGTGAAGTTGTCTGCGCGATGCGGAACTACGGGCGGTTGTGCCGTGCTCTCGTTTTCTGCTCAGCTGTGCGCTAGCCTCGAGAACCCTGCCGTTCCGTGGCCCTTTTGTGGCAGACTGGAGTTCATCATACACCACCCAACGTGTTCAGCGAAGAGCAGGTTCTACATTGTGTCGGCCGTGCAGGGGGAGAGGACTGTTGTCATCGGTGGCGTCGGCAAAGCGCTTTTTCGCCTTACGGATCCCATACCAGCGATGACTCTGGACAACGAAGGCCTTTGGGCTGCGGGAACTCTCCGGCTTTCCATTAGAATCCGCACGTAGCACCTGACGGCTTCTGTTTAATGTGAAATGTTGGTTCTGCTAAGGTATGAATGTTGTTCGCACATAGTTCACTAAATGTGATAGAAAGTGTAACTTTTGATACGCGCGGCTGCGTGCTTCCTTGGTGTGGGATAAAACATCATGCAGGCTACAACATGTACAAGGTGTCCTTACTCTCATGCACGAAGATTTAAATATATGTAAATGCGACGTAGCTGGACAGAACAAAGGTAATGTTGCCGTCGCTTCGAGATACCCAGATCATTTCTTGCTTTCCGCCTTATTAGATAATTATAGCCCTAAATAATTATTCAACTTCTCGAATACTACAATAAGATGAAAAGTATCAATGCGACAATTGTAGAACAACATGAAAATCTCCCGATGGAGCTTTCTGTTGCTCGATACGTGCTATAGTTATGTTAGGCCAACCTCGCTGCCTATCTGTAAATCTCTCCCTCTCTCTCTCTCTCTCTCTATGTGCTACTTAAGCGTGTTTTTTTTTTTCGACCGTGAAACATGGCTGCGACTACAAGAAAAGCGCCTCGAGCGGCCAGTCGCGCGGCAATTTTGCGTGTATTCGCGGGCTTCTTCCCCGCTCTAAAAAAAAAAAAAAACACTTTTATGTAGCACGTATCCAGCAACAGTAAGCTGCGTTGGGAGTTTATGTTGCTGTACAATTTTCTCCTTACCACTTGTCATGTAATTTTAATACTTGAACAGTTGAATAATTAATTAGGACTAATCGTGTTTTTAGGCGAAATTCAAAAAATGTCTTAGTATATTCAAGCGAGGGCAAACAGCATTATCTTGTTTTTGTCTAGCTACGTGGCATCTGCATAGCTTTTAAATCTTGGTGCGTGATAGTTGGACACCCAGTATAGCATTTGTCCTAGCACTCCCATAAACGTTAAAACGCCATTCTATTTTCGAACGTCCAACTGCACTTACTGACGTCGAAAAGATTGACGTCGAAGCTACGAGTATATTAAAGCTACCAATTGATTGCCCAAAAATTAAGGTCGAGGTCTGTGTTTACGATTATTTCGGCTTCAGCGTCAGTCTTTGCAGTAATCTCAAGTTCACACGAATCCTTCGGACTGTTGATTCGACAGGCGCCACAAGTAAGAAATAAGATTTGCGGTGATTAATATGTCCTACCCAAAGTTCTGGCGCTCGAATCTCATTACCGGAACACTTGATTAAAAGCGCCAGTATCGTTCACACCCAAGTTTCGATAAACACTCGTATAAACCAAAACTCGTTCTGTAATGACGCTCAATTTGCAAAGGAAGAGGGGTTCCGAAGCGGCTGCACGGGCGATCCGTCACGGCCCGTCATTCTTGCAGCTTGCCGAAATGCGATGCAGACACAACAGTCGTTTTTATGTTGCGAACATGTGCTAGGCCTTAACAAGTGACGCTGCTGTGCTTTGACCTTTAAACATTAGAGGTGAAAACGGGCGTCTTATCTCGCTGACCATTGGCTGCACTGGGCCGTGCTTATTGTTTGCCAGCTCATCTACTTCGTTATCGCTCTGGATAATCAGATACGCGGCGCGTGTTATAGCGGTGGACTGCGGGCAGCACCAGTTTATATAACGCCGGCACCCTCGCTTCACATGCGCTATCTACACTCCATCTACTTGTTTTCGCGAGGTCCCGGGAAAACTAGATCATTCGTCAAGTTCATGTTTGGAGGAAACAGGGTCAGGCGTGATCTGCGAGACAATTTTGAAGTGTGTGATTTGACTAGGGACTAAATGAAACTTGCTAAGCATTAGTTTTCTGCTAGTTCGATGTTTATTTTTTTTTTAAACGCTCCTGAGAGAAGCAAAGGTGCCGGCGGTTTTACCTTGGAGAGAATGAGGGCTATAGGCATGGCCAATGAGCACCGAAAGCTTGAAGTGTGTGGAAATCATTACTGAATGATAGATTCCATCACCCCCCCCCCCCCCGCCCTTAATTTCGTACACAAGACGAGGCGCGGTTTCCCCGGTGTCCTTGGTAAGCTAAACTAGGCAGCTTGTTTATTTGGGGTTCATTTCGTGGTTATAGTGGGTAGGTTACGGGGGTGACATGTAGGCATAGCTCAAAGCGTGAGGAATAATTTTAGCCTTGGCAGCAAATTATTTATTCGACCATTTCGGATTGTTACAAGAGTGTTTTACAAACTATACAGAAAGATGTGAATGCGCCACATCGTTGACGTATCGAGAAAATGGGGGGGGGAAATTATGCGTCATGCGCAGCCAATGTTTCAAGAGCGCTAGCAGGCTTTGCGAAAATATGTTGTGCAAGTGCTCGAAAGCATTATGCCGCAGCTGTGCTCAATGATTCCCAGTGTTTTGGGAGAACGACACTACACCGAATTCCCATTTGGCAGAAATTGTAGGCATGTAAGTAGCAGTGTGTGACGAAAGGTTACCGTTTCTATGTCATTTATGAGCTTTGCTAATAACTGCTGTATACGAATTTTCTCCATATTTTCATGTGTTTTACAAGGCGTGTAGTAGGTTTCCTCGGTGTCCTCGGTGATCTAAATGGGTCACCTGGTTTGGTGTAAATAGGAAGAAGGATAGGAGCGATGTGTACGCAAATTTCAAAGTGTGTATTTTCCAGTTGCTCGTTTTGCAGCATATAATTTATACAAGAGGTCCAAAGTATTATAACTATATTTTACGGACGGCGTAGAAATTAATTTAGACCAATGTGCTGGGAAAACTATAAGTGCCCGAGAAATTGAGTGCTTTTAAACTGCTGGGAACATGACTGCTGATGGGCATGCAGATTTAAATTCTTGCAGTCCAATTGTGAAAAATTCCATAAGCAAGTGCTCGAAAGGCTTATATGCCGGCAACCTTTTAAAGCATGTGGTTCATTTACTGACCATGCCAATTCCTAATGAAACTGCTAAAAAAACAGCTGCGCTGGAAACTGGGCCAGATTCGACATGGTCGTACAAGTTTGCTTTGTATTTTTTCTTCAGGCACATAAAGGCTGCCCCATGGCCGGAGTTGTATTCATCGGCTTTGCTGTCGCCGTACCTTAATGCAGAAATTTCGTTAAGCCTGTCCCAAAGATACAGCATAGTGTATCAATGCCAAGTATTTCAGACCACCTGAACATCATTACTGTTCGCAAAAGTATCTGCGTCAGGCGCTCTTGCGTTTATTACAGGCATTGTGACGTTGGGTGTTGAACGTAGATAGCTAAATCAAGCTTCGTAGCTTAGGATGAACTGACTGCACAGGTCAAAGACATGGCAAGGGGGGGGGGGGCGAACGAATGTAATCAGCAGCCGCGGTAAGCAGGCTTGCCTTGCTCAAGGTAGACAATTGCGCAGCAGCTGCGATAATGAGCCGTTGCAAAGGTGCGCATGTCTGTGAATGAGTTACTCACGTTACATCGTCTGCCATAGCGTAAAAAAAAAGGTGGAAGATTTAACGCTACAGAGCAAGACATCTCGTTTAGCACTCATCAACAATCTTTACCCGGAACGCGTATCTCTTCATAAATACATTTCTTTACCATCGTACAATACCATGAAATCGTGAAATACTAAATCCAATGCACAACCCTTACTGTTACGAGCGTATGCTCTTACGCTTCACCTCCTATCAAGCAATAACTTAGAGGCAAAGAGATCGAGAGTTCAATGATGGAAACGTGGAGAGTTCAGCCTGAAAGTTATGCTAGTAACTAGCTAGTCCACTAGCTAGGCTAGCTGTGCCAGTGGATTTCTTAAATTGAAGTAACACGTGCGATGCTTTGTAAGCCTGCGAGGCAGGAGGCTATGGTCCAAAAAACTTAGTGTCTGGAAAAGGTCTGCGATCTCGTTTACCACTGCTTGAAGACTGCCGGGTTCGACGTTATAACGCTAAAGAAACAAACAATACGTGTTCGTTTGTCTCTTTACAGTTGCACAACTTACATCTGTGTGAGCCTGCCATTGGAATAGGAAACGAGTAGGCTTTGGGAAAAGCCAGTCATTCCCAGAGGCGCCGCAGTAAAGCTGCAACACTGCGGGAAACGTGCGATGGCACTTGCAGCTTCAGTGAAGGCTCCAATCTATGTAGGCGACAGTTTGATATACTCGGCATGCTTCAAGAAGTTTGCGTTTCGGTTGGAGCAAGCAAACGAAGACCTCTCGCCACGTCTACTGTAGAGAAGTATATGGGAACTGTATGGTTTTTTTTTAAGGGCTGAAGGAGAACCATCGTCAGCAAGGTTGCTATGGACGATGCCGCAGTGTTCCTAAAGCCATGGGAAGATGATATCACATGCATTGTAGAAAGCAACATATTTTTTTAAAACTATCCTGCAAGAATGCGGGAAATGCTTCGTTACATAAAACTGTACTTATGATAAAAATTTGACTAAGGCATGTATCGGAAAGGAGCGCTGGAAAGGCCTTTGCAGCCCTCAAAACAGAGACAGCTTACTACTATGATTATAGCATGAAGCCAGAGAGCAAGCCTATGAAGGTTTCATACTGTCGCACTTTAACGTTACGGTCTGTGGATGCCAACTTTATGTTTTACGGATATTCTAGCATTTTGCGAGCTTCGGCAAAAATCAATTTGGTGCACTATTATTGACCTTACACTCCATGTTTAGCTATACGGGTTTGGTTGGCATCATTCATTTATTTTGAGCTTTTTTAAGTTGCGTGTTGTTTTTTTAATCTTGAGTGCCTAGTCCTTTTTCCCTTACGGTCTTGTGCTATTGCTTACCTCTCATTCTCTTAGCTCTTCATAGAGTGATCGTTGTTTCTATGGGAACATCACGGTGTCTACGAATGCAACATCACCACCTTTATCATTTGCATAGCGCGTAAATTTTGTCCTATGTCATGTTTGCATTCTGTGCCTAAGCATTATTTGTGTTACCACATTTCTGAATAAATCTTCGATGTTTCATTACAGAACATTGCCGTACTCATAATGTCATTTTATCCCTTGCGAAGTATGTTTTCCCTATGCTTTAAAGCAGCGCAGAAGTGCCAGGAAGGAAGAAGAGCAAGTGGAAAGCTGTATTGCACCTCAAAAGAGCACAAAGCTACGAAGAAACCAACATTGCTTATTCATATTAAAGGCTTCGCAGTTGAATAAGAAGCTATTCCTATGCACGTAATTTTCCAAGTCCGAAGCTTAATCTATTTGGAATATGCACAGGCGTTTATTTTCTAGCTTCACGCTGCTACTTCATGAGTGGGATTTCTCCCTTTCATGTAACCTCCTCGAGCTTGAAGATTTCCGCAGAGTTTATTTGCTTAAGACGTGGCCACCGAGATTTCGCACGCACGCCGGTGCCATCTCGGAGGCCACGCTTAGGAAGAAGGGCATATAGCATTCCTTAGGCCCATTGCAACGAACGCCTCTTCCGGGGATTCTTCAGTGGGCACAAGCCTCGTGTACTACCACGTGCGCTACGGGTCGCACAAGAGGCCACAATGCCCTTTCCATTGCTCTTGGTTAGGCCGTGCACTCATCCCGTGTTCGAGGAACCTCGCGGTACGGCAGGCTTAAGAGCAAGGCATCTGTTTCGGAAGGGGAAGATGCAGATTAGCAATCACGAAGCGTGCATTCTCGAAGTATACAACGACAGCAGATTGGAGGTTAAAGTTTCATAGACAACTTCACTGCAGGAGGCCGCTTCTGGTGGTCGTCGGACACCCATGCTGTGTGTCCACCAACTGTGTGCAAAATTTGTTAATTTGGAAATGTCATATTCCAACATCTAACGCTATGTCGCCCTCTGATGCACTTGTCTTCCTTTGGAATTTATTGTGACAATCTAATGTGCTACTGTACTACTGTACTTGGTAGAGCATCGCGCGCGACATGCGATGGCTGTGGGATCGTTCCCCTCCTGTGGCAAGTTGTTTTTTTCATCCACATTCGTTTCCGTTGATTTATTATTTCTTTACTGCATTTATTAAGCACAAGTAATTTCCCCTATCTTGTCCTTGGTGTCAGTGTTTGTTGGCTTCTTATGATGTACTAGAACGTGTTAGAGAAAGGATATATTAGAATAAATAGCGTATATTAGAATTAGAATGTGGGCTCTCGCTATTGCAAAGGGTGTGGTGTGACGAGAGTAGAGGTTCGCCTTTGTTGGCAAGATACATAGGCGAACGCTAGGAAGCGGCGAGTTTCTTTGGTGCCTTCAGGTACACTGTCCTATAAGGCGAATTCATGTTTCCGCATTTTCTAGATGTGAGAGTTTTGAATGCGCGTCACCTGCCTTGTGCAGAGAGGCAGACGAAGCGTAGTAAATCTGAAATTTGCAGCCTTGCATGCTTTCTCTTTCTTTCTAGCGCTCAAATGCCCGTGGGGTGAGCGGTGCTGCTAAGCTTGTGACACAAGCTTATCGGTCACGACATTCCGTTCCTTCGTGCTGCCGCACTTTCAGTACATATGAGATTGTCATCGCTCGCTCCCAAAAGCACATGCTATGCCTTGAGTACAGGAAACGAAGGATATTCGGATCAAGCACCATAGGCTTCACAAGATGGTCCTGCATTTATTAAAATTTGTACAAATGAATAAGAAATAACGATTGGCCGATCCCACACTAATGTGGGAATCGGTGTTAAGCAAAGCTTTTAGCGATGTTTACGCAAATGTTAATTCAAATGTTATGCAGACGTAAGGCTAATGACGGAAATGATTATAGAAAGTGACACGAGTGTTCTTTTACGCAAAAGAAATAATAATTATTCAAAATGCGACGCACTGCTTATGCAAACGTATTTATTAAAGAAATAAATATCGCTAAATGCATATTGGGTGTTTCTTTAGGACAGTGCGCGTGGACGCCCCGACGAAGACGACGAACTGCCCCTGGGTCTCGAGCTGTCGGCTGAAGGGGCCAGCGCTGCAGTTGTTTTGTAAATATACATTGTAAATAGACCTCAATATGTAATCCCTCCTTCGCGTAACAACATAATAAATCAAATAT
Source organism: Dermacentor albipictus (assembly GCF_038994185.2). NCBI lineage: Eukaryota > Metazoa > Arthropoda > Arachnida > Ixodida > Ixodidae > Dermacentor > Dermacentor albipictus. The sequence continues at coordinate 70,378,576 of NC_091822.1, read as the reverse complement.
ATCGATGCAGCTGCAGCGTCCGTTTCAGCGAAACACGGACGCGTATTAACCCCACACATTTCCTTTACCTTAAGCACACTGAGATATATCAGTGTTGTACATGGTAGGCTTAGTGTAACCTAAGAAATGCAAAGGCTTAGAGACACAAATTTCAATACGATTACCATTATTATATACCGACCCTCTTTGGCATGCTCCTGACTGCTATCGCATGGGGACTTGAGCCACTGGACACTGTAAAGATTGGGGTCGGGCATGAAATAGATGGTAGCTGGCCCATGCCGTCGTCCAACTTATCCACGCTGAGGACGTTGTTGAAGGGAGACACTTGTTCTCATCGAGAACGAGGAATATGCGATTTATTTACATTATCTACATGAGACCGTTACAGTTCATCAGTCTAACATGAATGAAAGAGGAATGCACACTGAGCAGCCGCGCCACGGCTGCTTATAAACACTCTGTCCTCCCCAGATCCCTATGTGAGGAAAAATGGCCGTTCGACCAAACGGCGTGTCCAAAGTCATCGTAGCCGACCCGCCCTTGAGGGGGAGGGTTTACGAACTCACTTCCGCACAGGTTGCACTGACCACACCAAGGTGACAGGATTTTCACAGACATGGTGCTGCCCCGAGCAGACGCCTCTTTAACCCAGAGCCGACCCCGCAGACAATGCCTGCCGCGTCTGTCCATTGACTGAAGCCTTCTAAGCTGACTTCTAAGCTGCGTGAGACGGCCCCGCAAAGCATCTTTCCGGAACTCCCCTGCTCCAAACAGACCGTGCCGGAGTGGGCGTACACACTAACAGTATTTGCTTCCCCAACCGTCCCTAGACATGATGGCGCCGTCTTGCTGGGAACTGACGTATCGTCGTCCTTTCAAAACGAGTCGCCGCCGCAGACATGCAGCCGCGCCTTTCCGACGGTCGCTTCACCGAAGATCGCCAGCCCCCGCCGGTCAAACGTAGCAGTACGTGCTCCTTCTTGGTCAATACCCCAGAATGGATATGCGCGTGAAGATGTGCTCTAAGTACCTAGGATGGGTTCCGACATGAGTTTATTTTGCGCTTGAAGCTCGAATTAGTGTTCCTGGATGAACCCACCAGCACGGCATAGCATGGCGCCACCGCCGTCATTGTACATTGACTTGGAAACCAGTTCGAGCAATATGTGACACCCATTACACATATTCCTCCACGGACTAAATCAAGTGTCTCTCGGTGGCCAGTTTTACACATCAGCTTCCTCTATTGTGGGCATGCGAGATATCACCACACCCCACACGTGCGTCAGTACCTTCAGAAATCTTAGCCTTCGGCTCTTCATATGTTGTTCCTTTGTCCCCCTCAAGTTGTTGTGCCGGTGCTAGCTGGGTTTAATTGCACCTAACTGCACCAAGCTACCTATTGATGATTTAAGACGACAGGTGTTCGGTGCGTTCTTGTACGTCTCCAATCTTTTGATGGTCTGTAATTCAAACACCATCTCCATTCAGAATTTCTTGCAGCCAGCGTTCTCTGTGGCGCTTGCTGTAGTCTCTTTGCGTTTGAGTACAAAAGGCTTCTTCAAATTTCCAAGCTCTTGTGCTGCAGGAAATTCTGGAACGACAACTGCGTGAGACGTAGGAAGCTTCATTCTCAGTCGTTGTCCCATGAGTGACTCAGCTGGACTATGGTATAAACTTTTTTAAAAAGGGTTGAAGTACCTCAGACAGGCTGGCCAACGTTTCGATAGGTGGACCTATCTTCGTCAAAGGCGGCCTCGTCATCCTCGGCGTGTTAGTTTTAAAGGGTTAGTGCAGTGACGTCACGTGCGGGTGTTGTCGCTGGCGGCTGGTTTTAAAGAGAGAGATTACAAGACGGAACAGGCGCTGCCGTCCGACGTCTGTGAGCCTCATTCTCAAGACGAAGGGACAAGAGCGTGAGAGTGGGCACGCGGGGAGGAAAGAAAAGAAATAGAAGCAGAAAAAAGGGGAAAAGAAGGAAAAAAAAAGGCAGGGGGGTGCCAGGGCCGTACCAAGACACAACAAAGGGGGGGGGTGAAAGAAAAAGAAAGAGAAAAATGAAATCTTTAAGAAATACGGGGGCTTGGGAGCGTGTTGGGGATGCGAAGGGTTAGGAGGTAATCCGGGGGAGTCGTTGGCGGCATGTTTTTGAGGCATTAGAACGGCCGGTCAAGCAATAGGTCGAGTAATTTTGAAATAGTTAAGGTGGCGACGGGGAGTCTGCGGTGCAATGGTGGGGTGACTGAAAGGCAGCGGCATGGTCTTTCAAGGGGCACTGCCCCACGCGCTTAACGTAGGTGTCGTTACGGCGGCATCCAGAAGGCGATGGTTGAGGCGCCGAAAAAGGCATATTGACTTCGGAATGTGTTGTCGAGGGGGTTTAAAAAAAAAGGACTAAAAAAGGGGTAAGGGGGAAGGGGGGGGGCGAAATCGGTATAGCAAACAGGAGGGCGACGCGTGCAGAAGCGGGCGCGGGCAAGTGTACATGGAAGAAGGGGATCGTAGTACACTTGGTATAGACGTAAAATCCTGAAAGAGTACATTAAATTGAGTAGTAGGCAGGAAAATTTTTTTTTTCCTTTTCCCTTCCTCCTCTCTCCCCCTCTCCCCCCTTTTCCTCCGAAATGAAAGAGTAGGTGAGGTTAAGAAATAAAGTTGGCTGGTGGCCTAATGTGTTTTGTGTATTGGTTGATGATATGAGAGTTTCAGATTTAAGTTACAGCTTTTAAAGATTCTAAGTTGCCGCGTGCCAAATTAATTCCTGTCGGGTGTAGGCAATTAAACTTGTGTATGAGGTATGATTCCGTGTGTGCCATTCCATCTGCCAGCCCCTTTCTTGTAGCTGGACTATAGCCATTCTTGAATGTAGCTGTGTAAGTTAAAACGGTTACGTATGTTTTTTTTGTTTTAGCTCTAGATGTATTGATAATTTTCACGGCTGCCACCTAAAGTCCATTGCTTTGATGATAATGTGAGCTTAGTTAAAGTGCTTGATCCCATATTTTTAACTGAGTATTGCTAATTTGCATGACGAGCACTATGTAGTTTTAGTGGACACTGAACAGTTTTTTTACAGCCAGTAATATTTGAATTACAATTGATGGCCAATAGACAGTCGTTTGCGCGTACTTGAGTCTTTATGATGGCAAAATGACCTTAATGAAAATTTCGTGCCTGCAGTGATTCGGAAAGACCATACGAATTTCATACCCGAGCAAGTCGTAGTCAGTGGTGAAATTGTGTCTGTGTTCGAAAAAGGCTTATATGTTAGGAGAGATGTCTCATCTGGGGAGTTATATTCTCTCACACAGCTCGAGGAGTTACTGACACACTGGGTCTAACCTCTGACTTTGTCGAAGTTGTTTCCGATAATATGTCTTGAGCCGGGACTAAACCTGTCACAGTGCCTTCGACCTCATCTTCAAAGTCTGAATGATCTGTCTCTTGTAGAGGGGCTTTTTGCAGTGTGCCAATGCCTTTGAGTTCTTTGACAGGAACAGAGGTAATGTCGTAATTTTACATCATAATCCTTCAATTCAGTCTCTGTAGCCTGGGAGTGAGATCATCGAGACCTTTGGAAGTCAACATACGCACTAGTGGATTGTGGTTAGTATCCAGAATGAACGTTTTGCCAGCAAGATAGTCATTGAGCTTTACACAGGCCCACACAAGCGCGAGAGTTTCCTTTTAAATTTCTGGGTAGCACTGTCTAGCCTCCTACAAAAATTGTGAAGCGTGAGCGATATCTCAGAAATTGTAATCTGTTTCTGTACTAGCACTGCTCCGAGTCTCAACAGATGAAGCATCAGCAGAAACAGTTGCCGCGCTTGCAGGACTGTAGAGACCCAAGAAGGGGAAGAGGTCAGTATACAATTCCAGCAGTCAAATGCATGCTTTTTGGGCAAATCCAATATGAATGCTTGTCAGACGTTGCAGAACCACGGCAAGTTTAGATACTAAACGTGCCAGGTGTGTCAACATTCTGGGTATTCATTGCAATGATGTTTTGTCAGGGAGAGTTTTCATCTGCGAAGAGCTTTCCCTTACTTCTCAAACTCTCATATTCCGGAGTTCTTCACTGCAGCGCCGCTCATAACCCACTGTAGAGGTTTGGGTCGTGAAATCACATAATTACGTTTCTTATGCTGATTGCCTGTGTTCAAGACTGCTTGGCAACAGTATGTCTCGGTCACGAATGCCATAGAGCAACTTCTAGAAAAAACAAGAATTCTTCCTAGTTAAAGTGAAGATAATGGCCGAACCGATCCACCGAACGCAAGCTAGAGGTGAGTAAACGCACTGTCGGCCTATTGGGAATCGTCTGCCTCCATCCGTACATTTGGTCGTGCAAGGTGTGGTTCATCTCACTGCCTCTAGTCACAACGAGGAACGTACGTCATTCGTTTAAAAGTGCAGCATTGCACTTCCCTTTCTACCAGCCGACGTATGCCAATCCTTATCTGTCCGGATCCCAAATTGTCACGTTTCGTAATGCCGTGGCTGTGCGACAAAGCGGTTTACTCTACTGTCACACCCTTGACCGATTCCACACACCCACAGATAAGATAGTAAGTGCCAACGGGAATCCACACAGGTCTGTCCACGCATCCTTCAGTCTCATTTCTCTGGGGCACTAAAGAAAGCATTAGGTGGCGGCACGTGGAGGGACGAAGTTATCGAGCACTTGAAGTGCACACAGATTACGCCTGGGCTTTTCGAGGCATTGGTGTTATCTCAAGAGAGTTGCAGGCAGGGAAAGAAAGAAGATGGCGAGTTGGTTTTGTCAACAACAAGCGTCAGGAAACTGTCTCAAGCCCTCTGTGCGACAGTTGTGCTTCAGAGACACGACTCCTTCTAAGATTAGCTACATTTACAGACATTGAACAAGTCGTAAAGTGTTTTGCCGCACATACTGCCTGATAAGCCGTGTTACAATAAGCGATGGTCCGGGGATGATACACCTATGGTTTCATGTTCTCTTTTATCGTAAACGCAGAACACAAATATGTCACAAAAGGATCGAAAGTTGGGCGAGTTGGTACGGCAACATATTTTTGGTTCGTAGCATGAAGTGACACACACAGACTAGCGGAAGCGCTCTTCCTGTCTTCTTCTTGTCTTCTTGTCTGTCTTCTTCTTGTCTCACTTCACGCTACGAACCAAGAACAAATACGTCAATGGGAAGAAATGAGACCATTCACAGCTCGGCAATATCGGAGAGCTGTGCCGTGTTTATGTGTGCATACGTACGTAGCTGCGTACATAGGTGAGTGACTGTGATTGTTCGTGAGGTGTGTATATGTGTGTGGGAGGGGAGGGAGGGCACAGCTTCTGTGCCCGTTCTCAGACTGTTTCTCAGTACTTTCACTCGTTTACGAAACAGCCCCTGTCCATGCTTGTTCTTGTTCGCTCTGCTGTACCTTGATTTAACTAGGGCGCACATCTCTGCATGAGTATTGGTGCTTCCAGACTGTTTTTTTTTCGTTTGTCGTTACTTTGACGCTTTTAAAGCTTTTTCTTAAAGCTTTTTCGTTGCTCAGTACTGCGCCGTTGGCGCCATCCGCAATGGTGGGCCGATCCCGGAGATAGTACAGTCTACAGTTCCAATGGGCATGTGCCACTGGGTATGTCATCGTGCCGCTGGGCATGCGTCATCATCGTGACGCCGTCGTCATCTCTCCGACGACGCCACACTGTCGTCGTCACACTATCGTAACACCACCGTCGTCGACCGATTCTAATCGTGCAATCGTCGTCATGCAGTCGTCCTCACGTCGTGTTCGCCATGTCATCGTTGTCACACACTCGTCGCCATCCTATTTTCGTCATGACGTCATCGTCATATCGCCTTCGTCTTTCCATCGACGTTATTCCTTCTTCGTCATTTCATCGTAATCACGCTGTCGTCAGTCAATAGTGGTTATGCTGGTGTCATGCCATCGTCGTCATTGCGTCGTCATAGTCATTTTCATGCAGTTATTGTCATATCGTCGTCGTGGTGCCGTCGTTATTGTCCTATCGTCGCCATTCCAGCTTCGTCACCAGACTGTCGTCATACCGTCATCCTCTCGCCATCGTCGTCATACAGTCACTGTCGTACTGTAGCGATCACGCCATCGCCGTCACGCTGTCGTTGTTGTACTATCTTTATCCTTTCATAATCGTCATCACTTTATCATGCCGTCGTCTCCATACCGCATGCTTAGTATGCCGGCGAGCACTCGGGCATTGAAGAGGCGCACAGTAGGTCAGACGAGAACGTAATAAAGCATAACTTACACTGAAATGTCATGGATGAAGCAGGACCTTCAGACCTCGAAGCGATTTGGCGAGCTCGAGATAGGGAGCGAATTGAAACGCCTTTAGGCTTGACACAATTGCAGCCGTCCTGCGAGCTTCTTTTTTTGCTTTACCTGTGACGACCAGTAGCCGACATCTCTTTGAGGTGATAAGTTCTCCTTGACTTAAAACGGTAAAGAAAAAAAAATGGCGCATCTTACGTATGTATGGGAATTAGTTATAAGGGAAGCTTTCTTTCATGTCTACTTAAATGTCTTCACTTTATTTCTATGTACAGTCTTGGTCAAAAAACTTGAACCCACCGTGAACGGCCGGGGAGCGGCTGCGCTCCGCTATCGCGGCGCTGCCACCGCCGGTGCGCACCGCTGCTCGCTTGCGCCGAGGATAAAGAGGGCGAGGGAAGCATGTCTCCTACTCTCAAGCATGCTTTGATAACAGGGCTCGTAAAAAACAAGTGCAGCGTTCGTTCTGCCAGCTGGGAGGTCGTCTTGCGGCCGCCGTGGCACGGCGCTTCGTGCGAGTAAATGCGGTGGCCTGGGCGAAACTGCCTGGCTTCCATGCAGCGCATTATAGTATAAAAATTTTCCTAATCATCGAAATTATCTATTACAATTTTATTCTACATATTCAAAGGCGAGAGCCATCGCATTATGCTTTTAAATAGACATTTTGAATGTGTTTCTGAGTGCGATGAAAACAAAAGATAAAAAATAACTAACATCTCTCATAGTTGTCTAGCGTTGTTCCAAGTTTTATTGTAATATGCGGGCAATTCAATCATCGTTCGTTTAAAAAAGATCAGAAGCAGTAATTTCGACTATGAAGGCTCTCTTCGGAAAGGGCTCGTAACCACCGTTACAATATTTCAAATCCGGTGGCCGCACTTCTCCATTAAAGAACGACCAAACGAGTGCGTTTGGCGTTGAAGTTTTTTAATTAAACCCACCGTGAGATTATGAATACTTTTCGGGACTAGAAGACGTTCGCCCTGCCTGAGTAGCCGATTGAGTTAGACCCATTCCCTCGGCATTTTGGAAAGTGCCCACTTCCTCATCTTTTTTTATGTCTTCGTGCACACTGCCTCATTGTCGTTAGGGCCCACTTTCATGCACACATGAGGTCAGTGTAAGCATAGAGAAAGGAATACAATAAGAGCGGACACTCCCATAGAGCCCAGCGGCCGAATTGACTGCAGCGCACCAAGCCGTCGATGTTAAAACCTGAATCATACTTCCGGTTTCGGTTTTGTGCGCGCGCGTTTTGAATTCTAGCTGGTGCGCGTCACGCCGGCTCCGTTCTTTTTTTTTTGCCTTTGCAGCAAATATTTATTTACATATTTATTTTTTATTTATTGAATATTTATGTGCAAATTATTTTATAAAGTAAAATTGATTGCGAACGATCTTCACAAGTCTCCATTGAATATGTGCCACGTGCAATTTCATAAAGACGCAAGACACCTTGTGAAATGTGGAAAAATTAACGTTTATTTTATTCTTTGTAAATGCTCGTCGCGGGCTTTTTGTGCATTCATCCAGCGTTGTGGCACCAGGTAAGCAGCAGTAGTTTCCGCAGGAAGCTCCACCAGACGACGTCAGCTGGAAAAAATTACAAGCGTTATTTTGGTATTACCATCTAAGAATAATGCCTGTAGAGGCGAAGCGTGCGAAAGTGGTGAGTGGGTGGCATTACAAACAAAAGCAGTTCGTATTTACACACACGGCGTAGAAAATACCCGACTCATCCCAAGCAATACCGTACATACCACAAACACATTCTAAAATTCTAAACATTCCCCTCTTCCCAATACTTATTTCCTGCACTTTAATGGCACGAATGCGCGGGTAACGGCGCGTTTCGCGAACTTGGCTACAACCGACGCGATAGTACGCTACGAATACACAGAGGTGGCCACAACACAGGCTCTCAACCAGAGCATGCTGGACGCTCGCAGAATTCCTTCTACTCGCACTCAAGACAAAATGCGTGGGTGCCGTTCATAAGACAGAATTTTCGAGTTACTAGTTCCTGGCGTTTGAGCTTCCTTGGCTTATCACTTCTGCGTTCTGCAGGCGCAAGCAACGCACTCCCGTGTTATCACTCTTGACGATTGCTCGTCGCGTTTTCGACAAGCGTGGGTACCGAAAGAAGGCTTAAATTGTTGCGGGGACATAAAAATTGCGACAAATTTGTCGGAGTAAGATTCAGTACGCGCCAAACTAACTGTCACCACGACCGAGCTGCTTTTCGCTGCGTCACAACAGGCGCGGCGAGCGGGCCTCATAACATAAAAGTATCGAAAATAATTTTCAACAATGTTGAGCGTCAGAGAAAGAAAAGCGCCATGAACTTGTCAGTGCATTAAAGCGCGAAACCGCGCACCACGGCCGAGCTGATTTTCGCTAACCGAGTCACAGCACCAGGCGCACCCACTGTGCTCGAAAGGTGGCACAAAAAGTAATGAAATTAGTTTCAATAATGTTGGCAGTCAGAGAAAGCGCCAAAACTTGTCGCAGTAAAATTCAGTACACACGAAACTGCGTCACAGCACCCTGTGCGACTAGCGTGCCCAAAAACTACCGAAATTAGTTAAAACAATATTGGGGCTTACAGGAAGCGTCGCAAACATCTCCCAGTGCGATTCTTTAATTCAAATTAACTGCTCCACGACGGCCACGCTGTTTTTCGTTAACTGCGTCACAAATCTAGCCTAGTTGCCGGGCAGTAAGCCTAATTGCTTGAAGTGCGTCGCAGACTGTCGAACAAAGTTTCTCACCTTGCCGTAGTCCAATAGTGCAGTGCTGCCTTGTCGAAGTTCCGAATGAACGCAATAATTCGCCGGGAGGCCACCAAACCAGGCTAAATCCCAAAATAGAAAAACAGTCAGACGGGTTCGGGGCAACCACAGACAAAGCCACACTCAATGCCTTGAAGGCATGCTCCGCCCTGTGATTTCGTCGAGGCGCAGGTGCCACCCTGAAGCTTACGCTTTCTTGATTAATTTTCTACTTATGACATTCATGATTAGAAATACTAGGTGCCATTTTGGCATGTTATTTAACATATCATTAAGCTGCTGAAGTCAGATCCTAGCTACGATCCTCGCAAGGTGCCCGTCTTCGAGCATGTGCAGGGCTATTCGTAGCGCTATTCCTTTACTTTGATACCGGAAAACAATAACTGATTACGATACTCAGAATTGCGAAATTTGAGTGTATCGCGTGTGACAGCGGTCGCCAGAGACCCCCGCCTTCTGATCCAGCATACGCTGCAAACGGCATGCTCGCCGGTCGAGTGGCTTCCGCTTCGCCACCGTCGCGTTCGCGCCGCGCTCGCCTCACTAGTTTTTCACGAGCGCTGTTATCAAACGACGCTTGAGAGTAAGAGCCATGCTTCCCTCGCCCTCTTTATTGGCCTCGAGCTCCACCACTGGAAAAGCTGGCGCCACCGTCGGCGTGACGTGGTAGGAGGGATCACGTGGACATAGCGGCCGCGTCGGCTGCTTCGGGCGCGCCGAAGCGAGCTGAAAACGAGTTTAAATTCCCTCGTACGCTGCGGTTTTCATTTAGTGGCGAAATTTTCCCGCTTCGAGTGTCTCCTTTACAACGCTTGAAAGCACTGCATTAGGTAGTGGCTGCCTTTGAAGGCGCGCAACATGGTAGGCTACTGCTCGGTGCTGCAGTGCCGGACGCACGTAACGGAGGCCGGTGTCGGCCTTATTCACACGTAGCCGCAGGACAAGAAGCTGTGTGAAGCTTGGCTCGCGAAACATAAAACCGGCAGTCATCGGCTACAACTCGGGTATGCAGCAAGCACAGACGCGAGGAAGATTTCTGCTACGGCGCCCGGTCTGCGATGTTCTCAAAACGCGCACTGAGACGCTCGCCCGAGTCCGCTGCCCGACTAATGTCATGACGGTTTGGTCTATGAACTTGTCGATACTATAGATACTGCCAAGTTCAGTGGAGTGGAAAGGCAGCGGTGAGAAGCACATTTAAAGAAAGCATGGCATATGGTCATGTTTGTGTTATGAATTAATGCACTGGATTACAAAAAACGAGCAGCGGGAGATTGCACGCTGAGAACGCCGATAAACATACAGTGCGACGCAACTCGAGCAATAGTATTGAAAGGTCAAAGAATTTAGAAGAAAAAAGATTGCATCGTCGCGACGGCACATCACAGTCCCCGTAGGCGTCGAAGTCTCTACAATGAAATTATTTTTGAATAGCTCTGATAGCGCCCACGCAACAATGGTTGCCAGTATACTGTCAAATGCTCATATTCTGCGGCCTAAAGCTCATGGCACGGTGCGAAAACGCGCGCGCGGAGAAAGCGAAACAGTGCGCGGACAAGCATGCAGACGCGCAGTCGGTCGCTGCGAATCTGCGCGATCGCTGCATTGAGGCTTCATTCTATTACGCTCCATTTAGTTATACAAACACTATAAGAACATATTTCACATAGTTTGCGTTCAGCGTTTACCTACCTTTCACGCAAGAAGCCGGTTCGGGAGACCCCATAGCGGCGACCGCGCGCAGTGGCGTTCACTGTACGTATTCGGTAAAGAGATAGCGGCTGTAAACGATTGTGTGCTTTCAGCTTGCCCAAGATTATTATTTAGACAGTAAGAAACTTCTCTCGTTTCGAAAGTACTTACAGAAATGTCCGGCAGAGCTCGCGCGTGGTGTTTTCAGTGAGCGCTGACAGCAAAACCTATGAGGAGCGCGTCACGTGATCCCTCATACTACGGCATCGAGGCGCTTCCGATAGAGGGCGACTCCGTAACTCCTCGCCGCCAATACTCGACGCAAGCGAGCAGCGGCGCGCGCCGACGATGGCAGCGCCGCGATCGCGGAACGCAGCTGCTTCCCGGCTGTTCACAGCGGGCTCAAGTTTTTTGACCAAGACTGTACCTCAATGTTCCTCGCTCAATGCACGCCCTGGTCCCATTTTGTTCACTTGATATTTTTCTCCACTCGGGTATGCTGTTTCTTGACTTTCCTGTGGCCGATTTCTTCGTTTCTTTTTTTTTTGTTAGCGGCAACTGCTTCGCTTCTCTTTAACTCAACCCTCCTCGCAACACACACGCTTGGCGTTCACTTCTGTTCCCGTCTTTCTCTCCTCTCGGCCGCTTTTGATGCTGACTTCTTCGCTTCTCATGCCGATTTTGGGAAATCGACCAAGAATGTTTACCTACCCGATGGCGCATGCCTAGCTGCACAAATACAGGGGGCCAAGTAATCTATTTGGGCACCACACCAGAATGCATTTATTTAGCAGCATAGAAAGCCACTTGCAGTAGTCCTAGCTCTAAGGTTGAAGGTACATTGAAAAGAGGCACTTCAAGTCTCGCCTACCTCCTGTCTTGCTCAACTGAAAGGCAGAATAGGAATACGGGTGACCGAAACAGAACAATTTTTCTTTCATGTTGCACATTGTCCAGGTGACAAGCTTTCTGATGACGATGCTTTGCCATGACTGGCCACGGTGAAGAATGCGACGAGTGAGAATGGGCACGTGGCAACTATCCCGGAAGGCACGTAAGAAATAAAGTGTTATATGAAAACAAATTTTACGTTCTAGAACGGGCCGCCGACAAAATACCCTATACCCTGAAACTATATGATGACAGCCTAGAGTCAGGACGCCATGACGGCTTTCTAAAACATGCGAAGTTGCAGGAGCGTATTTAATGAAAGAAAAATCATATCTGCGAATATGTAAAACGCTTTATAAATGTAATACAGCAAAGGCATATATAATTCACGCGGTAAAGATATAGCAATTCCAATTTGCTCGAAGTATTCTTTCGAGGTTGTGCAACTGTACTTTGCCGAAGTTAAAAATAAAACAAGGCACTCATGACAGGCACTGTGGGAATCGATGTCATGCAAAGTATTTTTCTGGTAGCCGGCTTTCCAGCATTGTTTGGGATTCTGCAACGCGCTACCAGGTGAACCCATTCGCGTTTGTGTAAATAGAGTAGTTGTGTCTGTGACGACAGCAGCGAGATGACAGTGACGACGATCGTATGACGCTGACAGCATGATTTCTACTCCGGCCGTTTGACATCAACTTACGACATGCTGACTGTTTGGTTCCAGATAAGTGCTGGAGAAGCGTAAGCGAGAGAAACATGGATTGTTACATCATGAGCGACTATTTCTTATACAATGGCACGTACATAGTATGGATAAGTCATGTAGTGTACGTTAAAACGACGATGCCCTTTGCACTCCGGCGATAAAACGTTACAACCTCTGGAACTGGGCCGATCATGAAGGCGGTACAGGGTAGCACAGTTTCTATGTAGCGTAAGCTGCTACGAGGAAATTCCTAGCTAATGTGTCTGCCCCAAGGACAGTGCCGTCTACAGCAGGCGAGCTGTCACGAGGAACGAATTCGAAAAGCTGGCGCGTGACTGCGCACCCAACTTCAAAGAGCTACCGGCTTTGGCGTGAGATGAATATGCGTGCGGTCGTGATCTAGGTGCGCACTGAAGTACACATAAATAAGAATGTCCAACAACACCGCGTATAATTCAGTTCTTAACTGCAGACAGCAAGGACGGCGTCACGTACGACATGTTCCTGTTCCTAAGATTTCACAACCTGTGGAAGACAAGAATGCAGGCACGTCATGCCGACATTAACGCACATTCTTCAAAAGCGTTTATTGAAAGTCTCGCATACATCCGTGAGGCCTACAGAGCTCAACCATAGCCGCCACACTGGCTCGCCGTATTAGATGATATTGCATGTTTGAGGACGCTTTATCTTCCGCTATTTCTTTTCTTTATGGACGTCGGTGAGTGTGCTTAAAGAAAGCCACTGAACTGTAAATATCCCCGTCATTGCGAATGCATTCCACTGATGTTGTGCAGCCAATTAAGCAAGAAAGCGATCACGGCCTAGTGGTAGTGCATTGAGATGCTGCGTTCGAAGAAAAAAGCTTCATTGCACTGTCGGTTATGCATTTCTTTTTATTTGAGAAGTTCGAAGCGTGCTGAGACAAAAAATACACACCTACCGCAAGGTAACGGGAATGACGCGAAGAATTATTTGCAATAAAGGAAGAATGAGATTGTGAATCGAACGCAGATCTTTGTGGTTGTGCCCTTAGGCCGAGAAAGACGAAGTCTCTCGAGCCTCAGCAGCAATGAAACATACTGTAACAGTAGACATTTTAATTCACGTTTACAAGACACATTTCGTTCACTTTATTTTCTTTAAACAATTGATAACAACAGTTTTCTCACTACCCAATTCATGGTCAATTCCCTAGGATGGGCAGCGCCAGTGTTTCTGTTACTTGGGCAGGTTTTGGGTGGCATTAGGATTTTCTAACCCTATTGGTCGGTCTCCTAACTATTCTTGCGCCTGTTGCATCCTTAGCTGATGTCCAAAAACTCCCCAGGCAGGGGTTTTTCCCCTTGGACAGCATCTATTCCGACAGACGAATTACCTCATGATTTGCTTACCCGCAATGGCGCGAGCAGCATCCCGGTGGTTCTTGTTCCTTCTAATGAAACCTCTATACGGCTCACCAGCCCCCAGGCAATCAAGAAATCTCTCCGTGCTTCTGCCTCTGCATACCAGACCATCACAGAAGCGAGACAGTTCGGCCGCCGAGATATCGTGTGCAGATCACCAGACCAGACCTGCGTCGCGGTTTTGCTTCAGTCTTCATCATTTGCGTCACTGCCGGTGAGTGCCTTCATCCCTGCTTACCTCACATGCACTAAGGGAATAGTCATAGGTGTCGATGCTGATTTATCTTCATCAGAACATCAGAGATATTGTCTGGGGCGGGGTAATTGCTGTTTATCGCTGCAATCGAATGGTAGACAATAAGAGGGTCCCAACAGAATCTGTGGTTGCAACCTTCCCAAGTACTTCCTCTCCATCAGAACTAAAGCTGTGGGCCCTTGTGTTCGGAGTGCAACCTCTGGCATCGCATCCCCTACAATGTCGTAATTGCTGGCGATACGGCCATGGTAGTGCAGGATGCACGTGAAGTCAGCGTTGTTGCAAATGTGGGGAAGAGCACGATCAAAGTAATTGTAGTGCCCAAGATTAGCGATGCTGCCTCTATGGTGAAAGTCACCCAGCCAATTATTCTAACTGCTCTCTTAAGGCTTAATAATTGCACGTGGTAGAAATAATTGACAAACGACGTTGCTCTAAGAAGGAGGCGATAAGCATTGTGAAAGAAAGGGTGCTTGGTTATGCGGGTGTTACTAGGAGACAAACTCTTACCTCGGGCGTATCGCAAACAACGACTACAGAGGCGCCTGAGGAAAAGGCAGTTACAAAAGCTAAAGAAAGGCTGGCAATGAGCCATGGGGATTATATATCGCAAGCCATCTCTAGTCAATCATCTCATTTGATGCAAGCTAGTTGTCTTAGTCCTACAACGACCCAAGCAGTTGATTCTAAGCTACAAAGTAGTGCTAGAAGTTGAGGTACCCATCCTTCTAACGAAGGTCTCGAACCTTCGACTTCCTTTTCCGTGAGGGTCTGCTAATGGTAATTTGGTTAACACAGATATAGAAATGTCAGATGAGGAACGAAGCACTTGAGCGTATAAAAGAACAATGTCATCAATCAATGATTCTTCCTCCTGTCCTCATTCAAAAGCTAAGAAAAGTCAGCCCCATGCTACACCAAAAGAAAGCATGCTACAGAAGACAGTTTCGGCTGCGGCACTTTCTAAACCATAGGGTCCCTGAAAGTGCTTCAGTGGAACTGTCGCTCTTCATATTCTGCTTCAGCAGATTTATCTTGTCTAACTACTCAAATTAAGCCTGATTTAATTCTTTTACAAGAAACTTGGTTAAATACTACAAAACATTTTCAAATAAAATTTTACATATAATTTTATCGAGGCCATCCTACTAGAGGTGGCGGAATAATTACATTTATTTCGTCTCAAACTTGCCATAAGGCCAAAATTTAGTTTCAGCTTTCTACCCCTGATTGTGAAATCCAAGCGATACAGCTGAATCTCTCTGGATGTTGCCCCTTTACCGTAGTAAATGCGTATTTTCCTTTTGGAGTACAGGACACAGGCACACAGGATAGGCTTCTTCGTTCTTATGGACGGGACATCCTACTGTCAGGTGACTTCAACTCTCACAGAAATAAAAACTGATTTCTGTGGCACCAGATAATGGAACTGGACCACAGACAATGGGTTAATGTGTGTATACTTAGGACCTATCACGTTTATGCGAGGTTGATCTTGCTCTGCAATAGTTCGTACATTCTGTGGCCCGAGTCTCTCCGTATCTTCTTGGTCGATTGTTGAGTATGCGACAAGCAGTGCTCACCTCCCAGCAGTTTTTGAATTAGCACGCCATGTAACGTTTTTGAGTGATCTGGTGCGAACTTTCATTAATTACAATGTTTTTATAAAATGCTTGTGAAATGCACTTTCATCACTGTTTGACGCGTGCACTGAGCAAAAAAAACAAGATTATCTGTTCCGCTTTGGAAGGTTCCCGCAACGAGGTCTGACTTTGAGATGCATCTAAATAATATAAATTCATACAGCTCTTGGTGGAATGAAGAATGCGCTCGTGATTATAGAAAGAGAAAAGCCACCTGGAAAAAAAAATATTGCATAACCAGAATCCTCAAAATTGGAGCGATTACAAATTTTTTCGAGCCGTCTTTAAACATACAGTTTGAAAAGCCAAAGACGATAAGACTGCAAGAATTTTCACTTCCTATCTAACAATAAAAATAAACGCGCGTTGTTCAGTTTTCTCCGCAGTAGGAAAGTTCTTCCGCGTCCAAATAATATTGACTCTATAGTCTTAGGTAGTAATGAAATGAAACAGTCACTAGAAGAAATCGCGAAAGGATTAGAAATGAGATTTTCTTCAGCTTTGTCACATTGTCATAGCTAACGAAGGGCATCATATGATATTGTAGAAATTACCATGTTATAACTGACTGAGTACGTTGAGCGACTGCAAGATTCAGCTCCCAGTGAGATGGGGTAACCTCTGCCATGATCAATATTTCATTTAAGGGAGCTCCTGATCACCTTTTAGCTGTTATAAACCACTCGATTAGATTTTCATGGGTTCCGTCTGCACGGAAAATTGCTAAAATAATTCCAGTTCTTAAAAATCGTGGGGAAGGATATACAGTAGGTACCTTTAGACCAAACTCGCTCACCACAAATTTCGTGAAATTAATTGAACGAATACTATATGCCCGTATGCTAAAATTTGTAGGCACCAAAGACTTGTCTAATTCCTGCCAAATTGGATTCCGGCCATAATGTTTAGTCTGGCACGCTCACGTGGACTTGAAAGTAGAATAAAACTAGCACGGCGCCAAAGTCATATAGGTTCTCTTGTGACACTAGACGTCTTGCAAGCCTACGACAGTGTATAATATGTAATTTTATTGGGTATATTATGAAATCTAGAGTTCCCAAAATACCTTGTAAACTGGTCATGTGAATTTTTAAATGGGCGGAAATTCTACTGCTCGCTAAGAGGGTTTTTTGAGCATACATAATGAATCACGAGGTGTTCCTCAAGGAGCTGTTACTTCTCCTTTATTATTCAACGTTCTGATGAGTGCCATTCCTCAGCATCCAGATGTACAAACATATGCATACGCAGACGATATTGCTTTCTATGTACCAGACATTGATATTCACACCATACATTATCGACTACCTGCAAAGATACCTACAAAGATACCTGGTTAAACAAGATTCGCCTTCCACTTAACGTGAGAAAATGCTCGATATTGGTTTTCGCCCTTAATAATTCCTTTAATATATCGCTATCCTACCATCTCGAACCTATACCTGAAATGGAGTCGTTGAAGTACTTAGGTGTAGTCTATGACGGCTCCCTCAGTTGGCTTGGCCATATTGACCACATAGTTAAAAAAGGAATGAGAGCAGTTGGCATGCTACGTAAGCTATGCAGCAATCGGTCGGTGACGCGGAGAGACCCACTACTAATGATATATAAAATGTACGTGCGAATCATTTTAGATTGGATATATGCTATTTTTTGGTGCGACAGATTATAAATTACGCCCCCTTGTTCTAATTGAGCGGTAATCTCTGCGATTGTGCTGCGGATTACCGAAATTTGTGGCTAATAATGTATTACATCAACAAGTCAGGTTGCCTTCATTATCGTGCAGATTTCGGTTGCCGACGGTGCAAACATTATTAAATATGCACGAATCCCCTATTAGAGGATTGGAAAACAAATTCATCTCCCAGCCTGCATTATTTTTCGGAGTAGAATGACTCCAGTTTCATACACCACAGGTGGTCTTTGTACAAACATTGATTAACCCCTTAAATGTACGTATTTGCGAGGTGCCACCTATTTGTGATCATCTATGATGGCATCTACCGAAAAATTTACCTCTCATAATATATTAAATTGACTATTGCAAGATAATTAAGCCGCTGCTCACCCTGCTTGGACTTCTTGTCCGCAGTATTGTATAAATAAATATAAAATATAAAATTTATTGACTTTACGTAAAAATACGCTCCTCGCAACAGACGCCTCTCAGTGTGGAGAAAAATCCGGAATTGGAGTTTTCGCTCCTGCTTTAGACTGGTCATTCTCAATTAGGATTCCGGACTATTTATGCTCATTTCTGGCTGAATTTATAGCTGTACTATTAGCCATACTTAAACTAAATTCATCACTATCAACGGTAGTAATAACGGATACTTTATCATAAAGTACATCGATCGCAACAAATAGTGGTACTAAGCTTTTACGCACACTTCATTTTCTAGTGCCTGCCCAAACGAATTTAATTAGATTACTTTGGCTGCCTAGTCATAGGAAATTATATATGAACAAAATGGCTGACAGTCTCGTGAGAGCGGCCCTCAATGGCCCTGTACTATCATTACTTCCGGAATCAGCTTACCTAACCACTACTAGATTCAGGAGATGTGCAGTTGCTCTAAACTTTTGGAACCCAGAGATGGCAAATTTTTCAGAATATCGACACCTCCTATACCCTTGGCACATAAATTCATTTCACACCAGAAAAACTGAAGCAATTTTTGCCTGGTTACGCTGTCGACCACCATTATTAAGCTTTTTTTGCAACAGGGCTGGTCTGGCACCCTCCCCTCTGTGGCCATTCTGTGCAGTCGATGAGACCATATATCGTTTTTTCTTATTCTTCCGCCGTTTTTCTTCTTTAAGGAAAAACGTCTTAGAATCAACGTTCACACAACTTGGTCTAAATGTTTCCATTTAGACCAAGTAGACAACCTAACCACTGCAGTTGTAGTCGAAAATGCAAATGCAAATGCAGCAGCAGCAGCAGCGTACTTTATTAGAGCAACAAATAGTAGATAAGACGTCCAGGAAGTATTGGGACGAAACCATACGACCCTAATATGCACAATATGACACTAAATGGTCGCTGGGGAGGGGTGAGAAAATAACTGCGGGGGTGCGTGCAGATAACATTGGACTCGCCGTAATCGCCCGATACAAAGGCGGAGCATCTATATTTATTTACCTAGAACAACAAGGAATGCAGATGCTGTGCAATGACATCGTTCAACGTAAACGATGCTTGCTTGGTCACGAAAGGCAAACAAAGCGTGAAACTGCGATAAGGTTCAATTGCTTTCCAGCGAATGTTCGATACAGTTCGCGCATCCGCAGTGGTTCGGTGTGAGATAAGCAAGTAGCCATGGTGACACCGTATGACGTACTGCCGACAGCAGCGAGTTTGTCAGTCCTGCTTCTACTGCCGATCTGACTGAACGGTGGCTGCATTATCTTAGAATCAGCGTTGACGGTGTAGAGAACGCTCCGAGTGATATACACACTAAAACGCCGACGTCGCTGGCGCGTGTCGCAAGCATAAAGAAAGGCAAGTCGCAGACTTTTGTCGCCCTTCAGCCGGTGGAAGCTGCTGCGAGCAACCTGTTTAAAGCAGCGAAAAGTTACATCCTAATTTTGCTGCACAGTTGTCACAACTAGAGCCTGGTGGTCACAATGGGAGAGAGCCCGACCTCTTCTTTGGACTCAGGGGTATGCTGCTCTGCAGAGAGTCCAGGTGACCTTGGAATGAATACCTCCACAATCATCCGCGGCGAGTCGACCTCACACTATCTTATCGAAAGAGAGCTTCGGGCAGCGAAAGCTGGCGCCTTTCGAGCACACGAGATTATTACGTGCGCACTCCCATTCGCCCCTGCGCCGACGGAGCGAATGCTCTGCACGGGTTCTGCCAGAACGGAAAGAGACAACGCTGCTCTGGCATCCCAGCGGTTGGAAGCCGACGTGAGCAATCTGCAATACACAAGTCCCAACGGCCACTCATCTACCGACGCGACGGTGCAGCTGGCCAGTGTCGAACGTCGTCTGGCTGCGGTATTTCTGCTTTTGTATATGTTAGAGCGAGGCTTCCTTTCGCTCCTGACAATTCCAGCCAGTGCCCGTTCAGCGTCGTCATCAACGATGCCGCCCGGTACGTCGCCTGTCATTGACGGCGCACAGAGAATTGTCACCGCCAAAAACTACACACCTTCTGAACGTCGACAGCTCTCAAGGGATGGCGACACACGTATGCAGTTCCAATCTCTTCTAGACTCCGGCTCTGTACCCAGCGCAGCGCCACGAACACGTCCCCGGCGTTTCCTTCACCGCGACTGGCCGTCTAGTACGACGCCCGTAGCAGACCGTACGCAAGAAGCTCCGGCCATCACTGATCCTCAAAGAGATGAACAAGAATGGGCCATGAGCGATGGTAGGCTGTGCCAATTGGCCGAAGGCAATTATTCCGCCACATATGGAGCTACACGACGTGAACAACAAAGCAGATGGCAGCCTCGTTCGCACGAACAGCAGTTGGGAAACGTGCCTGCAACTGAACCTCCGTCACTGACGTGGACTCCCAATAGCCTAGCCCTTCGGGTAAGCCGCGCCTGCTACTACTCTAACGGATACGTCGAAGAAGTTTTTAGCCCCATCTCGGAGTGGTCGGGCTACATGGTGAAGTTGTCTGCGCGATGCGGAACTGCGGGCGGTTGTGCCATGCTCTCGTTTTCTGCTCAGCTGTGCGCTAGCCTCGAGAACCCTGCCGTTCCGTGGCCCTTTTGTGGCAGACTGGAGTTCATCATACACCACCCAACGTGTTCAGCGAAGAGCAGGTTCTACATTGTGTCGGCCGTGCAGGGGGAGAGGACTGTTGTCATCGGTGGCGTCGGCAAAGTGCTTTTTCGCCTTACGGATCCCATACCCTCGATGACTCTGGACAACGAAGGCCTTTGGGCTGCGGGAACTCTTCGGCTTTCCATTAGAGTCCGCACGTAGCACCTGACGGCTTCCGTTTAAAGTGAAATGTTGGTTCTGTTGAGGTATGAATGTTGTTCACACAGAGTTCACTAAATGTCATAGAAAGTGTAACTTTTGATACGCGCGGCTGCGTGTTTCCTTGGTGCGGGATAAAACATCATGCAGGCTACAACATGTACAAGGTGTCCCAACTATTATGCACGAGGATTTAAATATATGCAAACACCACGTAGCTGGTTACAGAACAAAGGAAATGTTGCCGTTGCTTGGAGATACTCAGATCGTTTTTTGCATTTCGCCTAAGTAGATAATGATATGGATGAAAAACTTTATTAGGGTCCTTTAGGGAGCGCACTAGCGCGCAGCGGGCCGCTCCCACGTCGGGACAGAGAGGCCGAGCCTTTCCGCTGCGTCGCGAGCCCGTTGGACAGCCCATAACTGTTCTTCGAGGTTGGGGCTGTGTAGGACTGCATCCGTGCATGAAGAACTGTTGCTTTCATCGCCGCGTAACACGGGACATCGCCAGAGCATGTGAGGTAAGTTAGCTAAGTCATTGCATAGTGCACATGCATTTGTTGTCTGCATTTCGGGGTACATATTGTGAAGAAGTAGGGGGTTTGGATATGCCCCCGTCTGTAGAAGCCTTAGTGTCAAAGCCTGAGGTCTATTGAGTTTGCAATGTGGGAGGGGGTAGATCCTCCATGATAAGTAAAATTGCTTAGTAATTTCGGTTTACGAGGAAGGAGAGTCTCCATTGTCAGTACCCCCAGCGTGATGCTGCCCGGTAGCTACGCGGTTGATGATCCCTCGCGCAGCTCCATGTGCCGAGTCATTGAGGTTGGGCGGGGCAGCCTCGATCTGTCCCATGTGGGCTGGAAACCAGATCAATGTGTGTGGCTCGATCTCGTTGCTTCTTAGTATCCCTAGAGCCTGCTCGGATATGGTTCCTTTGGCAAATGCCCTAACAGCTGATATCGAGTCACTATAGGTTGATGTCCTCTTGTCGTCCAATAAGGCCATTGCTATTGCAGCCTGCTCTGCGATCTCAGAGGACGTCGTCCGAATCAAGATAGCGTTCGTTATTTGCCTTTCACGATCTACGCTAACTACAGTGAAGGCCTGTCCGTCGGCGTAGCGCGCTGCGTCTACGAAACTGTTCTCCGAAGCCCGTTCACGAGCCTTTTCCAGGAGAGCCTTCGCGCGTGCCCGACGTCTTCCCACGTTGTGTTCTGTATGGACGTTTCGTGGGATCGGGGTGATAGTGATGTGGTCCCGCTGCTCTCGAGGGATGCTGCAGAACTTTGTTTTGATTACTGTTGGGGGAACACCTCGCTCCTGTAAGATGCGTCTTCCAACTTGTGTGGTACATAGCCTGACGAACTGGGCCCTCTCCTGTGCTTCCGCTATTTCCTCTAGCGTGTTATGCATACCAAGTTGAAGTAAGCGTTCCGTGTAAGTGTATATGGGGAGGCCGAGAGCTCGCTTGGTTGCCTTCCTGATTAATGCGTTGAGTTTATCCCGCTCCGATCTTTGCCAGTTGTGCATGGCCGCGACGTAAGTGAAATGACACATTACGAACGTATGTACCAATCTCACGAGGTTATCTTCTCTGAGGCCTTGCTGCCGGTTGGCCACTCTTCTGATTAGTCTGATGGCATTGTCCATCTTCTTAGTGAGTCGCAGCACTGTCTTGATGTTTGAACCACTCGACTCTACCATCATGCCGAGAATCCGGATAGCATCCACCCTCGGAATATAGCCACCGTCGTTTGTGCGCAGTGAATGGTGTTGGCCGAGTTCCACATTTCCAGGACTTTACCACTGCTCCATTCTTGGTTAAGAATGTCCTTTAGGTATTCGATGGACTTCTCGTCCAGGTTCCGTAAAGCTCTGTTTGTGATCTTGTCCGCACCCAGAGCCGATCTGCCGTTGAGGGCGTGGAGCGCCTGCCTGATCTCCTCAATCCCTAATTCTGCGTCGAGCTCAGGGTTCTCGGAGCCTTCGTAGTCAGGGGAAGGTGCTGTAGGGCCCGATGCGACTGATAGGTACTTCTTCACCAGTTTGGATAAAATTTCCTTGCTCGAATATTCTCGCTTGGCTGCGTGTAGAGTGTGCGCCAGTGTGTTGCGTTGGTTGGTTTTAGTGTTCGTGTCGTCGAGGAGATGCTTTTGGAGGTTCCAGGTGCCCCCGTTGCGCATCTGCCCGTCGATCTAGTTACACACCTCATCCCATTGCTGTTTAGAGGGGGCTTTGCAGTGTTCCTCTATAGTTCTGTTGATTTCCGATATCTTTTTTCTGAGCCTGCTGTTGAGCCGTTGTCCTTTCCACCTGGCGAGGAGGGACTGCTTGGCCTCCAACAGGTGAGCCAGACGACTGTCCATCCTTTCCACTGGGAGGTCGGCACATACCTCTTTGGTGGTACCTTTGATGTCGTGCTTACGGTCATTGCAACAGACGTCTCACAGTGTGGAAAAAAATCTGAAATTGGCGTTTTCACTCCTGCTATA
Source organism: Dermacentor albipictus (assembly GCF_038994185.2). Classification (NCBI taxonomy): domain Eukaryota; kingdom Metazoa; phylum Arthropoda; class Arachnida; order Ixodida; family Ixodidae; genus Dermacentor; species Dermacentor albipictus. The sequence goes on along the minus strand of NC_091822.1, from coordinate 70,355,437 downwards.
GACTTGTCATTCTCAATTAGGAATCCGGACTACTTATCCGTATTTCTGGCTGAATTTATAGCCGTACTGTTAGCCTTATGCAAACTACATTCATCACTATCGATGGTAGTCATAACGGATTCTTTATCTTTATGTACATCAATCACAACAAATAGCTGTGCTAACCTTTTACGTACACTTGATTTTCTAGTGCCTGCCCACATGAATTTAATTAGATTACTTTGGGTGCCTGGTCATAGGGGATTATGCATAAACAAAATGGCTAACAGTCTCGCAACAGCCCTCAATGGCCCTGTACTATAATTACTTCCGGCCTCAGCTTACCTAACTACTACTAGATTCAGGAGATATGCAATTGCTCTAAACTTTTTGGACCCAGCGATGGCAAGTTTTTCAGAATATCAACACCTCCTATTCACGTTGCACAGAAATTCATTTCACACCAGAAAAACTGAAACAATTTTTACCCTGTTACGCTGTCGAACACCATTATTGAACTTTTATCGTCACAGGGCTGGCCAGGCACCCTCCGCTCTGTGCCCATTCTGTGCAGTAGATGAGACCATACTTCATTTTTTTCTTATTCTGCCACCGTTTTTCTTTGAGAAAAGACATTTTACAACCAACGTTCACGCAACTTGGTTTCCATTTTTCCATATTAAATTTCCTTTCTCTAAGAACCTCCTCTTTTGAAAACTACCCCAGGGATGTCTGCTCAGCCGTGGAGGAATTCATAGTTGTCTAAAGACGATTCTCTCAAGTTCTTCTTACATTATTTTTTATCCGTTTCCGAATGGCACGTTTACCAGTTTATGTAATACCAACATATTCCTAATGCCATCAAAATATTGGCCAATTTCCCGCAGCGGGTACGCGCCCTTGAAGAAGGATATCCTATCCTATCCTATTCTATCCTATCCCAGAGTGGATACGTGCGACTAACATCTAGGTTCTGCATCTACATCTGTATTGGGCTTTTCCGTGACAGGGGCTCGTGTCATCTGGGCTTTGGCTCTTCTGTAATGACCAGGAATGGTCCAACAGAACGCTTCCAACGAAGAACATGCATCCAAGTCATCCTCTCCACTGGCCGTTCAAGCAGCCCTTGTTTGCACTCCCCCTTTGTGGCAACATATCCTGAAGTATGGTTTGCGCAAACTGAAATATTGTTCCGCCTACACCACATCACATCACAACACGCTCGCTTTGCCCTCATCCAGTACTCCCTTCCCAACGACGTCGCAATGGAAGTGCACGACGTAATCCCCAATCCCCCAGTGACAAAGGAGTACTCGAACGTACCATGCTGCCCGGACGTAAGCGTCTGCGACAGCTCATTTATTTCCTCGGGTAACTCGGTGACCTCCAACCTGCACAACTTCTCCATCGAGCGCAAGCCCCTTTAGAAGATCGAGCAGCAATTTCTTCACCAGCATCTTCTGCGGGAGCTTCACCTGAAGCTACTACCAGCGTTTGTGCAGGTGCTCTTGGCCACGGCGTCAGACCTCTCCTTGTCGACTTTCCACGTTGACATGCACGCTGACAAATTCACAGAAGTTTCCTGACAATCACTACATCACACTAGCCGTATCATCGGCACGAGTTCCTGGCACTTCTATGGCTTCGCCGCACTTCCCGTCAGCCCATTTAACCAGCCAGATCACAACACTGCGCCGAAACCACTGACCCACATTTTTGCGTGAAAGGACTCGATGACTCCACGTGTGCGTTTATAGGATCACAGATGGGGACAAAAATTGTGAAACGAACTTGTGTGAATTGTGTGACTCTAAGGATGGTTTATCATGAAGGACCTAAAAAAAACATAAAAGCCAGTGGTGTGAAAAAAACACTACCATATTGCCCCAGGAAGGGCTAGGACGAAAGCTGTAGAGTACGTGATGCGTCCACAATAGGATCGCCAAATTCCCTGGCGGATGAAGACAACGAAGAAGTTGATAATAAATCGATGTCGTTGTTTTGAGGCAAATAAAACGACCACAACATGGTGTATTTATTGCCTTAACCTCTGTCTACGGCTATAACATCACAAGTATCGACCACAGGCACCGTATCACGCCGCGGGATTGAATATCTGGTAGGTGACCTTCTTAAATGTGTCGCACTGTTCTTTCCGTACAACGAACATGTCTGTTCCTTTACTGGCACTTGCGTGGTGTTTTTGACTTGTATTCCGCGTCAAAGAATGTTCAAAAGTGCGGCGAACTGACTGAGCAGGTATCGGGTAGCTCATGCAGCACACAGTTTTTCTTGTACTTTTGCACTTGTTTGGTTCAGCAGACGCCCACTTGTAGACAGCGTATGTGCGCCGTTTTCCTTCTTCACTTTGATTTTCTCTCGTTGTACGCGCATTTTTTGCCAAACTCAACGGTGAAGGCAACGCGTCTTAGCGCGGCCATTTTGACTTCTCTATCACGTGCACTTGCGTGATCGCGGTTTGCGTCCAATTTGCGTCCTGGCGCCCCGCTTTCAACACAAGCTCGATTGACCGCGTCGCTACTCCTCACCTTGTCTCGTCCTGCCAATTTGCGTTTCTTCGAACTGCACGCTGAGCTTTGAAAAGAACTACGGAACGACGAGGAGATTAACTGCCCCATGCCCTTTGTCCGCGTCCGTGCAGAACATGCTTCGCGGTCCCCCTTTGACCTGTGGCTCGCTCGTTTTCGATGCGTCAACATCGTCCGTGACGACCGCATCTTTTTCCTCGCGCCCTGCCCTTTTGGGTTTCTCGCCATCTTTGGCGGCGCTACATAAGTTACCGTCTTTCGGTCTTTACCGCGCTTCTTTTTACGGTGCTTTCTCTTTGCAGTCGCCTTCATGTCGCCTTCTCGTGCCTCGTGCTGGCCGGTACACATTTCGTCGGCCCGGATCGGTCTCTTACCCACACAGTCTGAGTGATTCTCACTTAAATCAACACTCTCTCTGCCTGGAGTGGCGGACAGCCCAACCGACTCTGGCACAATGCAGCAGGCTTTACTGGAGTTAGACAACTCGCACTCTTGCGAACTGCCCTCTACTACATTGCCCAGCTCACGCTGTGCATCGGCACACAGCCCGTCGGTATCGATCGCTGTCTCACGCGCACAGTCCGAATGATAATTAACTGAATCATCCCTATCTAGGCTATCTAGACTGGCGGAGAGCCGCACCGATCCCTGAACAATGCAGTTGTTCTCTCGTGGACTACGGAGCTCGCCATCCCGAGAACTACTCTCAACTGCATCGTCCAGTTCGCACCTCACTTCTGCACGCAGATCTGGCTCTACATTTGTGCTCGCTTCTGTCGGGTCAGAAGTACCCTTTTCTTCGCTAGCAACCTCGCTAACATTACCAGTGACGCACACACGCGGTAGCTGTGCCAATTTGTTCGCAGCTGGCCTAGCTGTCTCTACAGTCATCCGTTGGCACAGCACCTCGTCGCTCTCCTTGCGGCCTTTAACGGCCTCTGTTGCCACTAAGGCATCGTTAGCAGCTAGCCTCTTCCCTTTTTCTATGAATCTGCAGCTAATCTCACAGGCACTACTCTTCTCGTCGGCTTTTGGCGAAAATCTTCTAGACACTTGCTCATTCTTTCGCTCTGTACTACCTACAGAATTCTCAGACAGCCGTGGTCTCTGTGCCAATAACTGATCACAATACTGTATCACTTTGATCAGTGCTGCCTTCTCTCTCTCATATTTTTGCTCCCGCTCATGCTTACGTAACTGATACTCACGTTCGCGTTTATTCTCATGTTCGTGACGCTCACACCTAAGAGTAAGTTCTTGAAGCTCATGCTTCCGTTCATTCTCGCGTTCTTCACGCTTATTCTCACTCTTAAGTTCACGACGCTCTCGCACACGTACACGACGCTCACGCTCCCGTGGCTCCTGTATCACCTCCCAAGCAAGCTCAATGCTTTTGTCATCATTGCCACTATCGTTAATCGCCTTTATGATAGCTGGCGTTTTCATCCGTTCGTCCGCCTCAACTCCCAAATCGTCGCACACCAACAACAAGCTTAACCTCGTCAACCTTCTAAGATCCATGGCAGCTGCCCCGACAGGTGGTTAAAACTGTTTTCCTTAATTAATTTGTGCAAACACACAATGCATCAAACTCCCGATTCCCAGAACTATCAAAATGAACACACAACATTTGAGTCTGGCGAATCATAAGGAAAAAACCACGCGCTCACTTACGGTTGCAGCGCCCTGCCATCCGGTCCATTTGTCCGCTGTTCCCGGTTCCTCCGGTCTCCCTGGGTCGAAGGCTCGCTCCTTCTTCGTTACTCCCAGTTTCTTCGGACCTCTTTCGACGAAGGCTCTCTCTACTTCGCTCTGCCCGGTTCCTTAGGATCTGTCTCGACGAAGGTTCATCCGTAGCGCTGCCACCAGCTGATGCATTCGGAGGCGATCTCACCGCTGCCAACCAGATGTAGGGGTTGGAGGACGGGCTTCGGGATGAAAACCAAACTTGGGAGTATTTATTTTACATTATTTACAAGGAGGTGAGCGTCAATGAACATTCGTACCGTCATTACGGGCCGGCAGCAACTCGGACGCTGCGGCCCGCGGCAAGAAGTTCGAGAGAGGTTGCAGGGAATCAGGGAATGTTCTGGTCTCTCTGGAAGGCTTCTTATAAACCCTTAGAGCACTGGAAGTCGCGTCATGTTTGGCCAATGGGAGAGTCCGCTCAGATGACGCCACTTTCAGCCAATGGTAGGCGCCCGTGCGATGGTGTCATACCCGGCGAAGAGAGTCGCAGCTTGGGCCTCCTCTCTTGATCACTTGATCCCCCTGCGATCTTGCCTCGCAGACTGGCAATCCACTCCTAAGGTGGAGAAGGAGGGGGGGCGCTCATGCTCCATTGCACAAGGGCCCACCTGCTCCCAGTGGCTCGGCCCCTCAGCGGTAGCAATTGTCTTCTTCAAAGGCGATGAAGAGGTACGCTTGGGCCTTCCCGGCACGTCTGGCTGTCACGGCGCATTACCGCCGTCTTGGTTTGGCACCCACTTCACTTCCAACAATGCCGTGCTATCCCCTCGCTTTCTGGAAGAGTCAAGCAGAGAATAGCTACCGCGGCTTACAAACTTGTTGACTCGTCCGCTCCTCTCGAATGTGCTTTCCTGCTTCTGCATTCCTCAATTAGCTGTGCTGCGATTCGAAGTGGTTTGGGGAACTCGAAGTAGCCTCAGGAAACGGCGCCATATCTAACACAAGGCGTGGCATATATACATACCTAAATATATACGGAAGTTTTCGCTAACGGACAACTCCGCCAACATTAACAGCGACACCGCATTTTCTGCGACGGGGGGCCCTTAACGTTACCACCTTAAAACAGAAATGAACGTAACAATAGCGTTGCCGCTCACTTCACGGTTTTGCGCAGACGATCTGAATGCTCTGCGCCTGGCTGCGTTACGATAGTAAGCCTATTTTTCAACTCATAAGTTTGGTCCCAAATATATTACCGTAGAGAACAAAGGCAACGACAGGTGCTGGGGCCAATATATCATCACAAAACTAGAAGGTATTCATCGAGGACGACGCCAGCTGCCCCAACTGTAAGTCCCTGGCACGAGACACCGATGTCTACCACCTGTTGTGGACTTGTCCAAGCACGCGGCACATTCGAGAGCTCTTGCTTAGGGAGTCTGGCCTGCGCGCTGTTCGGCATGTTGACTTCAGCAAATGGAGTCAAGGTGATTGTCGTTAAGAGCTTTACTGGACTTGCTGCACGATGCATGGTATACACTCATAATTATAGTTTTTTGTTACTATGTCGCAAGGCAGCCCTGCTTGAAAAAAGAAGAAAGCGTTTATCCGTCCACTGAAGGTCTACCAGCTGGGCACGCGATCGCACGTGATCTCGTGCGGCAAAGAAGAAGTGACAACCGGCTGGCCGGTGCGTAGCGTTCCGAGCAGCGCAGCCAACGAACAAGAATTTAAGAAGGTAAGAGCACACGCCCCTCTCTTGGCAGATAGTCTCATTTTTGCGTGCATTAGCAATCCTTTTGTTAGCCCATGCGAGTGAGTTCGTAAAGATGCCTCTTACTGGTGACTATAGAGGAGCGCGCTACAAGTCACAGCCGAACGTTGCTTCAGCGTCGCCATTTGTAGCGCAGGCTACCACGAGTGCTATAATGTAAGGATTACTTCCACTCAACTCAGTTACTTATCATCCACCGTTCATGGCGGCCCCACAACATAGGCAAAATGCTGCTCGTACCGCCGACAAATAAAAGGCATAGCATCGGGCTTCGCATAGAATCAATGCAGAAAGAGATGCCTTGCCCTTGATAGAGAGCACAAGTATTACGCTGATAGCTGTAAATCAAGTTAACGCGTGTGAACGTACCGCCTTACGCTAAAATGTTTTGTACCGTTCTAGGCACTCGTTTGTTCTAAAAAGGTTCTTAAACAAGCAGGCACTGAACATTTCTTTTTATTTCCACTCCGTCTTGTGTATTCCTTGCCGTAGCTTCCTCAACTAAACGGAGTTCCCTATGTTATATACAGGGTATATACAGCCAGCAGGAGCTAGCGCCCGTTACGTCCTAACGTAGTTGAGCTACGGATGTGACCAGTCTGGATAAGCGGGAAGGGGCCTTTCGACATAATAGAATAAATATGTCGGCCTGCAGTGCATTCCGTATGTGCGTTCTTCATCAGTGATAATCGAAGCCATGCAACGCGTCCCGGAGCGTGTTTAGCGAACCCACGCATAACATCGTGTCGGAAGTGGTTTCTCCGGTGGAACAGTAACTATATTTTTCTGTGCGATGGCGTCGTTCCTGCCACCGATCCCGCCGCTATCGTCAAGCTCCAAGCCCGCAGAAGATGGAGAGATGGGAAGCAAAAGTTTGATATCTTCGAGGTGGCTACAAAATACAACAAAGATGACGACCAGACGCGGCTCGCGTTGCTGCTAGACGTTGAAGGGCCGGAGCTCTTGCAGAAGTACCAGACCCTCGGGTTTCTGACAGCGGACCGGAAATTCAAAGACGTCGTGGAACGCCTGAAACCACACTTTGCCAAGTACCGCAATACGATGTATGCATCTTTCGTGTTCTACAACATGAACCAAACGCAAGGTCAGACCGTCGAAGCATTTGCGCGCGCAGTTCCTAAACAAGCGGATCAATGTGCGCTTGGCACCGCACGCGACCGTATGATCACGGATCAAGTGGCCCTTTAAAATAACGACAACGCACTTCGAGAACGTCTTCTACGTGAGAAAACGCTTACATTGGAGAACGTGATGGACCAGTGCATGGCGGCGCAATTGTCCGAGACGCACGCCCAAGAAATGCAACCACAGAAACATGAGGTGTTCGCACTGGATCGGCGCAACCAACCAGTCTCACAATCTGACGACAGACCCTGGGTAGGCACAACGTAATACCGTGAACAGTCACATCATCATGCTAACGCCAAAAGAACGTGCTCGAGTTGTGGCCAGCAGCACCAGCCAAGCCACTGCCAAGCATACGGTCAACGATGTCACAACTGCGGCAAACTCAACCACTACGCTGCATTGTGTCAACAGCCGCAGCCACCACGCCAGTGCCACCCAGACCAATGGCGTGTTGTACGACAACAACGAAGATTCGCCTCTCTCGTTAGATGTGCTGACTGTTCATGCCGTCCACCACTCATCGTTGTCTTGGCTCCAAACGATCGAAGTGAATGGACATGACGTTTCTTTCAAATTGGATACTGGCAGACGAACTGTAGAAATGGCCCACTCCCCCACTGCTCAGTGATCCCAGTGCCTGCGTAGCCACATGCACTGGTGGATCACTGAGACTGCGGGGAGAGTGCATTCTTAAGTGCAGCTCATCTGGCACACAAGCAACATTGAAGTTCTGCATAATTGCTGCTTCAGCTTCTGCCATCTTGTGGCTAGATGCCTGCCGGAAACTGAAGCTAATTCAACGCGTAAACCAACTGATGACACGCAAGCGAGAAATGAGACACCACAAAGCATTCTTGAAGATAATCGGATTTGCCTTGACCCTCGAAAACGCAATTAGGCAATCAAGGCCCCGACGCCACCAAAGCCACCTACTCCGCAGCCACTGACGACGTCTTTGATGACAAGCACTGCAGCTGTCAGTGTCCCAGCAGCAACAAGCTATCACTCTGCAGCAGCAGCAATTTTAGGAGATACACGAGCAGTTGATGCCACCGCCACACCAACAGCATACTCCTCAGCAACAGTTTGCACAGCTCCAGGTTTCGCATCAGGAAAACCAGCGACAGGTGAACCAGCAGGAATTTCAGCAACAGCACCAAATGGCACAGCAGCAATAGATGCCTCAGCAACAGCAAATGTCTCAACAACAGCAAATGTCACCGCAGCAACTTCAACAGCAACAGCAGCAACAGCAACAGCAGCAACAGCAGCTGGAGCAGCCACAGGGCAGTTCTATAGTGTGACCGGATAGCACGGTGGTTCGTCCTGTCACCCAGATGCAGCTCATGCAACAGAAGTGACAGCCGCTTCAGCAGATGCAGCAAAGGCAGCAGTTCCCACCAGTCATGCGAATAGGGGGGTCGCAGCAAGGCCCTGTGGCAGAGGCAGCTATGGCCTCAGCAGGTGGATCATGCAGATGCGCCAGCGCCTGCTGCAGATGCGCCACCTGACACCGCAGCCGCAGCATATTCTGATGCAGAACCTCCAAAGGCAGCAACAGCGGCTGTCTGCCGGCCACGACCTATACCCGGTCTGGGAAACAAGTTCGTCCTCCAAACGAAATGAACTTATAAGAAAAACTGAAATAAAAGGGCGTGTTATATACAGGTTATATGCAGCCAGCATGAGCTAGCGCCCCCTACGTCCCAACGGAGTTGAGCTACGGATGTGACCAGTCTGATTACAGTGGGAAGGGGCTTTTCGACATAATATAACAAACACGTCTGCCTGTAGTGCGTTTCACATGTGTGTTCATCACTAGTAAGCGAAGCCATCCAACGCGTCCAGGAGCACATATCACGAACCCCTACACAAAACCTTGAAAACTTTGCCTCAATACGCAAGTATATCTGCAACCATATTTTACATGAAATTTTTTCACACTGTGTGGTTGAGGGCCTTACGTGAACTTTATTCACTAAGCACTCGCTGCTTGCATATTGACTTCACTCATGTATATTTAAGTCGTTGCAATTGAACGGTATGAGAATAATAGTTGATGAATTGATGGACTGTTATATATTTTTCTGGTGCTTGAGGCTACATCGCAAAAGTCTTCTTAAAGAACTGTCCACGGCTCTGTCAGGCTGTGAAGAGATAGAGGTTAAGGTAAACTTCTCTGCTATCAGTGGAGGATATGATGACGAAATAAATAGCCAAATTGAGTTACTTGTTTTTTCACTACTGAATATATTAACACATACCCTATACAGATAAAAACTTTTCAGCGCAAGAAACGACAAAGGCAAGAGAGAGATAGCGGGATGGGAAAGGCAGGGAGGTTAAACGGATGATATTCTGGTTTGATACCCTGCACTGGAGGAAGGGCAAGGGGAAATTAAAGACGGGAGAAACTGGCGGAGAGAAAAAGCAAACTAACGGGAAAAGGGTGTAGGGATGGTCGTGAACTTCCATGCGAATAAGTCTCTCCAATAGGCCCCTCGAACGTAAAAATTTCAAGAGGGCATTCACTGTCTTGCGGTGTGACGACTGTATAGGTCGGCGTTCCAGGACGGTCTGCTTCAAAAGTGGCCGGTCGTCAAGACGCGCCAGCGCGGTCGCGAGTGGCTGCGTGTGTGCGCTGTATCGGGAAAATGACAAGGAACGCGTTCGGCAGAGAAGCACACATATACAATGCAGATTTTTTTTTTAACGTGCACCTCCCAAACTCTTTATCCACAATCCTATGTGATCGTATTCGATACTGCATGAAAACTGTAATGTTCCCATATAAACCCTTATGAACATAAAAGAGTGGAGTAGGCGGCATGCGGGCCGCGTTATATTATTGTTTGCTAGTTGTCGCCTGCTTTATCGTTTGTGAAGAGATCTTATTATCACTGTCGGCGAAATAAACGTGTTAATATGCCTTGTCGAGATTTATGACCCGCGTTTCCCCTGGCACCGTTTGTAGGCGCTGTCATTTGATGCCACATTCTCTAGGCGTTTGGCGCGGTTGTCGTCGAGCTTCACACGCGCGCCTGGCGTTCCGTCTTACCTACCTCGCAGGATGTTGCACGCGGTGGCCGAGGAAGAAGCAGTGCTTTGCCCGGCACCAGCTGGGGAGCCGCGAAGCAAGCCGTCTACCTTCTCAGAACACGTGTCAGCCGCCATCGGCTCCCGCTCGTACATCTGGACTTTTACAGCCATCGCCGGCATCCTCGTCGTCTCTTCCATGATGGCGACGTCGGCGAGGCGTGACGACGTCGGTGGCGCCGCCTCGCAGTTAGCGGCGCACAGGCACCGGGTATCGGGGGGCGACGCCGACGCCCGCCTCGCGGCGCCACTTTCGCCCGGCAGTGGGCTCCAGAGCGATGGCGGGGGGCAGCGGACGTGAGTGTTCCACATTGTTCCTGCTACCTTCGCAAGTGATCGCGGAGGGCGCGTTTAGCCGCGTGGCATGTCCCGCCACAGTGGCGCGTACTGCGCTTGAGTAGATGTTAGTTCATTATTTGTCACAGTGCGAACAAATTTACCCATTGCAAATGGCATCATTGTGCAACACAATTAAAGCCCAGACTAAACACATAAGCCAACGTGAAAATTTTCAAACGACACAATAAGCATGTAGAAAACGAATAGTTCGGCAGCGTATAGTAGGCGACACGCGACCTGAAGTGTAGCACCCGGCGCCAGTCGTCAACTGCCACGTTGCGCGAGCGCGGGTGGCCGCATCTTGCAGTGACAGGTCGAGAGCCGGAAGTGCTATTCCCAACACTATGAGGTTGCGCCATTTTGTTGAGTTCGCGACCTTGTCATCTCTGATAGGCTCACAGAGCGGCGACGGCCTGTGACTGGCTCCGACTGCCTACGTGATGGAACTTGACGCCATGACGGAAGACGAGATCGTACAGACTAGTACACCCGCGCTCGAGCCGAAGTCGCTCTGTTGATGAGGAGGGTGAACTACTCTTCCGAAAAGGCGGAGATAACAGGAACTATGGGTCGCGTACTTATTGACAGGTGATTTGTTTTCCCGCCTACTTCGGGGAACGGGGGGCGGGGGGTGGGGGAGGGGGTCTGATGGCACTACAGACGTCGTGGTTTTTTTGCATTACAGGAACAGTTTGCTATTAAGGAACACTGGCGTTGTGCGAGCGCTTCGGATATGACACTAGATTAGTTTTAACATACCGACAGTCGCTTTCGTATCACTTAATGTCGCAGACACGAGTTATTCAATCAGAGCACTGCAAACGTTGCTGCACACGCCACGGTAGAATTTCGCTACGCCTTGAACACCGGTATTTCGGCCACTTTTTAACGATGGTTATTTTTGCGTCGCACGAGAGCATCCGCATCAGTGCAACATAGCCGAGGGAACGGAACCGTTAGTGAACTTTTGAAAAAGCAAAGTGGCTGTCGCAACGTAGTCAACGCTTGGTACGTTCCTTGTTTACACTGGTGCCATCGATGGTGTTAATGTTCCTATTGGACATTTGGAGTCGTTTCTCTTCGCTGGAAGGAAGTATGACTCGCCAAGTTGGTGAGCTGCTCATTCGAATGTGCCTGTGCTTTTCGCTAATAGCTGCACACGCACAGATGCGCAAAAACAGCACACTAGCCCTGGCTGATGCAGGCAGGCTACACCGATGCCTCCGGCTCTCAAATAATTGATTGAGGCCTGCAACAGGTTTTGACAGCTAACAACAGCATCATTTCAGGAAGAATTTCTTCGCGATGCACACGACATCGCCATCATCTGTGACATTATTGCCTGCCGTGTTCTCAGAAGTCCATGCAGAGGCAGGCACCACCACTCTCAGAGTCTGCGTGGCATGCCAACCTATACAGTTTCTTGGAAATTTACCCATAGTAAATTCTGGCGCTAGAAACGTTCTTAACTTCGTTCTTAAAACATGAAACGATTGTCTGGTCATTAAATTCGCCATTTTGAATGAATTATCGCGTTTTATTTGAAATAACTTGCATTGATTATTCATAAATGCCGATACTCATTGCCTTCAAGGGTTAGCGAAATCAATTGTTCTGAAATAACAAAAAAGAAAGCGTAATAAATAACGCAACAAGAACCTCACAAAACCCGAGAACAAATAGATTAGACTGAAGCCATTCATTTGCCCTCCTTTCCCATTGTACCGAAACCATCGGGCGGGATAGTGCTCCCTGGTAATTATAAAGCAGGTACGACTATTTCGGACTCTAGATGGTCTTTGCGGCCGGCGCTCACACCAATGCAAGGCGACCGAACCGCAGCAACTCGAGACACTCCGGGTTCCTCGTGCGTTCCGGCGCCGAACGCGGTCGAAAGGGGGCAGCACGGCGATCGGCTGCGTCAGCCGAGGACCGCCAGCTGAACGCTGCCGGCGCGGAGACGGGCGAGCCCGAGTACATCCGCCAGGTGGATGGCTGCCGCTCGACCGTGTGCCGCTGGCAGGGCGAGTACCTGGGGGGCAAGCTGGACGAGACGGTCGACCCGTGCATGGACTTCTACAGCTACGCATGTCCCAGCCGCTGGTTCCACCAGGACACCCTCGCCGCCATGCCCTACAGATTCTACGCGGCGGGACAGCTCATGTGAGTGCAGTTGTGTTTGGCGACGAGTCGCATGGCGACGTGGTTCATCAACAACAGGAAAGCGACTTGTGCGGAGCTTTCTTTTATGCGAGGCGTACTAGCCGCACAACCACACTCTTCCTTGCTGCACCGCGCGCGGCCGCGTAGCTACCATATGACGTCATAACAGCTGCAAAAGCGGAGGCTCAACTCGTGCGCTCGCTTGCGGCCGCGTAGCTACATAGCCGGGTCTCAGCTCGTGCGCTCACCTGCATGAGTTGTTTCTTCGTCTAGCCGAACCAAATATAGCCAAGCAACAGCAGTTCACCAGGCTAAACAGTGGTTCAACAACTAAAATAAAGGCTAGTATATGCTTCGCATCCTGGGCTTAACCTTAGCTAAGCCACAGCCACTTTTTTTTTTTACGCTCGTGTGTCAAGCATGCGTTGGGGGAGTGCGATTAGTAATTTGACTCGAGCACGAACCGAATAGCTCCAGAAGCGAATCGAATCGAATATCGAATACTCTAAGAAATAGTTTTCGAATAATGAACACTTGCTTTCACCATTATTCCGAAACAATGCTCATATCATAGTATTTGCAGGGTTCCGTCATTACGTTTCAGGTTACAAATCATTCCTGATTTATAGCACAAAATGGACGATTAGGAACAAATATGTAGTTTGCTCGTATACACAGGACTCTTCGGAGAGCGCGAATGAACCTGGTTTACCCGGTAAGGTCTGACTTCCTGAACGACGAAGCCTGTTAACTACTAATTAACTTTATAACACCTGCTTTGACCATGTGACTGAAATATATCGTAATATTATGTTTCATTGAACGCACTTCATGTTTCCTAGATGAAAACACTATTAAAACGATAATCGTATTTATGAAAAGAGTATATTTCATTCGGAAACCTTACCGAATAGAAGAATGTTCGATTTTCCATTCGAAATTTTGGAATATTCGCACACATCTACTTAACTACCTCACATGTGGACGACGCGCACGATGGCACATCATATCGCCCGATCAGTTTTGCAGGAAAGCTATGAGAGCCTTCAAGTACTAAAAAAATTACAAAGACGAACGGGTGGAGTACTCATTCGCCGCATCCTCTACTTCACATGTGCAGCAATAAAAATATTAAGTTTTAGGAAAGCAAGGTACAAGATCAGGCTTGTTAGTGCTTCTTCTTTTCTTTGTTTCATTCTTTGTGTGTTCGATTGCTTTTGATACCTTTACCGCACAGTACAAGACATAGGACGCAGAAGACGTCGGAGGCACACAAGGGCTTGCTTGACATGAACATAACAGACTATGAATTTAGGGAAAGCACAGGGCAAATTAACTGTTCTATTAATGAAATATAGGAAATATATGGAAAAGGGAAATTTAAGTTAAGGAAAAGGCAACTTTCCGCCGATGAGGAGCAGAACTCGCATCTATCGGAACTCGACCATCCTACTACCGCAGTGGCAATCCCGTCCGTCACTGTACCTTTATCATCCGGGCTTGAGGGGCGGTCGGTCGCCTGCCGTTGGAGCAAACCAAGACGCTAGCTGATCGCAGGGCGGGGCTGAGTCGCTCGACATTTCTAAACACAGGGGCACCGCCTATGGCGAAAAATTTCTGCGAAAGTCCACAAGACGGACGCTTCCGCAACAGGTTGTGGAACTGATTAGCCAGGGTCTACGTGGTGCTGTAGGGGCTGTGTCGTGTGCATAACTGTGAAAGTTCGCCTAAACATTGTTTACGAACGTGACTCAGGTACCGCCTGGAGAACATGTTCCACGAGTTCCACCAAGCCGATGCGAGCGTGGACGCGAGCAGCCGCAACGCCAGCTTCATGGCGCGCGCCTCGGACTTCTTCCTGCGCTGCGTCTCGAAAGAGAGGAGCCGAGGACCGTGGCCGGACCTCGAGGACCTCTTCCGTCACTATGGTCTCGAGGTGCGTTCTTGACTGGTGCGCCCTCGGAATTAAATGCTTCCTCGCCAAGCTTCTGGCATTTCGAAGGGACGATCGTGGTGAATAGATAATAATAATAATCATCATCCTATGTATGCCGACTGCAGGACGGAGGCCTCTATACCAGTGGTCTGAAACTGCACTCCCGTGTTGGGTTGGCTGACTGGAACCATCTTAGGCCTGCAAATTCGATTATTTCATCGCGCCACCTGATTCTCTGCCCGTCCTCGACTTCGCTTCCTTTCTCTTGGCCCATACTAGGTCCAACCATGGCCTAGTTATAGTAGGCCACCGGTTATCTGCGCAACTCAATTCATTCATCGGCTACGCCCGTTTGCTAATCTATACACCGCTGTCGCCGTATGCCTGAAGGTCGCGCTCACCCCTGTTCACTCGACTTACGGTCAATGTTTCGCCTATAGTTGGTCTTTTGTGACAACGTCTGCAGGGTGTTCGAGTTGCGATGAATAGGTATTAGACTTGCAACGTAAGAACTGCGTTGATTAGGCCTCTCTTCTGGCTGCGCTAGATAGTGAACACTGCGGTATATTAGTTTCGTTGTCCCGTATCGCCCAGGAATTCTGAGGAGCTGCATTCAGCCAACAAGCTTTTTGCGTACGTAGCGCCTCGGGCCTTTGTGCATGATAACTCTTCCAGGACTGCCCGAGACCGGGTCGTTGGCGATCAGCAAAAACTAATGATACCAAAGATGCCTAAAACGTGATTGACTCTGCGTGAATGAAATGTTATTTAAAAGACAAGAAATTAGAGGCCAGTGACGAATAGGGTGATGGAAATTGACAAAGTATGATTTAATGATGCCCCAAATATTTAATGTTTAAATGTGTAAACGCCGTCGCGGTATGTGGCTTGGTCTTCAGAGAAACTTTGTTTTAAATGTGGAAAACAGTTTAAAGGGACCTTTTCAAGTGTGCTCTACAAATCTTGCATTGAAATTGTGGCCTTAACCATCATGATTTAAAGCTTCATGACTTCAACCTATTGGCAGCATTTTGCATAAAAACAAAAAAAAATTATGGGTTTTTACGTGCCAAAACCACTTTCTGATTATGAGGCACGCCGTAGTGGAGGACTCTGGAAATTTCTACCACCTTGGTTTCTTTAACGTGCACCTAAATCTAAGTACACAGGTGTTTTCGCATTTCGCCCCCATCGAAATGCGGCTGCCGTGGCCGGGATTCGATCCCGCGCCCTCGTGCTCAGCAGCCTAACACCATAGCCACTGAGCAACCGCGGCGGGTGGCATAAAAACACAATACTGCCGCCTAATTCTACGGGAGGTTGGTAAAAACTTACTTTGTTTCATTCGCACACAAAGCTTTCCTTAAAACATTAAAGCTGCTGCGACTTTGGTAGGATACACTACTGTATATCGAGTCTTTGTAGTTCGGAATATTGCTTCTTATTGAAGCGCCTCCTCTATGACGTGGTGCCTGCGTGATTTTCATCCCTTTCAAGCTGCCACTGATGTCAATTAAGGTGAGCGCCGATATGTGCTTGACTGTCGCTGTGAGAGGACTTTTATGTCGGCCCAGCGCTATCCGTTCGAAGCATCGCCGGAGGACACGTCGTCGTCGCTCACTCTGCCCAACCTGACCCGCGTTGCGGGGCTGCTAGACCGTGAGCTCGGATTGGCGGCCATCTTCCGGCCATCGCTGACCGCTGCGCGTCGCCGCAGACAAGCCCAGAGCGTGGTCCTCTTCCTAGACCCGCCGGAGTCCACGCCCTCCCTTCGCCTCCGAGGCGTCCTGGGCAAGCCCGACAAGGACGCCCTGCTGAATAAGATCCTCGCCGGCTTCGCTCTCCTCAAGGCGCCGTCTCGAAGGCTCGCGAAGGAAGCTTCGCAGGTGCGTTGTCGAAGATTGGCTTACATCCGCTTACAGATCGTGCTGAGTTTTATTTCTCTATTTAATTCTTTTTGTCTTTCAAGCTTGCGTTGCTTTCGTTTGAAGCTGATGTAAGCAACAGAAATTATTATTCAAAGAGAGAACAAAAGCGGCAGTCATCAACCTGACGAAACGCCAGCCCTCTTTTACCAAATGTTTGCGCGAACGACGTAACGGGGCAACAAAGAGAGACGGCAGATTTCGGCGCACGTGAACAAATGCAAAACAATAAACATGACGATTACAGTGAGATTTCAGGGTCACACCTGCTTTTTTTTTAGCTACGCGCCCGTAGATAAGCGACTGCAAATGCGTGCATTCGGCGACGCCACCAATTCGATGCACAGTTCGGTGGCGGCTGTTCGGTTTTCATGGTTATCAAGTTTCCTGAATTGCGTTGAAACTAAATTTTCAATCGACAGAATCAACCGACACCTGGAGGGGAGGCTTGTACGTAGATATCCGCAACCTGCTGCGCCGTGCTGCTCTTTCAGGTGCTTGGGGTCGACCAGGAACTGTCCGCCATCATTCGAGTGGGCCGCGTCGCGTCTTCTTCCGGACACTCGACTTCGGCAACTTCCGGCGCTGAGCCCCCTCGCCATGTCGCTCTTACCAACGTTAGCACACTGGCCATGGAGTACGGCAACAACAAGGCATGGTCGTGGGAGGAGTACGCACGCATTCTGCTGGGCGACGTGGTCCTCGGCAAAAATGCCTCGAAAGAACCGCGCGTTCTTGTTCAGGTAAGACAGCGCAGCTGCACTTGCGATCGATCAGCTTGCGGAAATTTCGTTGGCGTGATTTTTTTTTTTACGCTCTACCGCACGCAATTGTGCGCAATACACGTGTGGTGCTCCACATCTTGCACATTCCGTAGCATCGCGCATTTAAGATGACGTGGTTTTCTCTTTTAGGACACGTTAGTTTCGTTTCCTGTAACGTAGATGTACGGCAATGCTTTTAGATGTTAAATATTAGTTCGTAGCATATACGTTCAAAAATGTTTTAGCGCAATATGTTATGTGAGGAATGTTGTGTAACATGTTTTTTTTTTTTTGTAGTGCGCACAAGTCGCCACTCGTAATGTTTCTAGGCCTCCATACTTTGCTCTGAGCTCTCACGGATGTTCATTTGATTGAAGAATACGCTCGTGTACTCACATACTCATTAACCAATGAATTAATCACCTTTAATATTTGAAATTCCAACGTTCACCCGTATAAGGAGGTACGGGCCACTGTGCTCCAAAAAAAAAAACTCGTAGGCTGAGCCGCGGAAAAAAAAGGTCAGCCGTGTACCGCAGTCAAAAAAACTAGGCACTTCATCGGCTGGGCCGATTTCCAGGCGTTCAAACCATTTAACCCAGGCGCGCGGTTGAGCACGACCGTGACCAAGCTTAGACCTATAGTCTTTAGTTTGGCATTGAAAACTAGGCTGTAAAAGTGGCAATTTTGAGGTGATTGGTTTAGTGAGAAGACAATGTTTCAATTCGGTGCCGTGCTTGCTCTGTCCTTTTGCACAGGTCGACAGTCCCGAACAACTGGCGCAACTGTCTGCGCTGCTCGGCAAACACGAGGTGACCGCGCTGCTCAACTACGTGGCCTTCTCGCTTGCGGTCTTTCTGTCCCCTGCTTTGCCCCACGGTGGAACCGCGCAAGAGCTGCTCCCTCTGAGCCACGGAGAGCACGTGCCTCAGGTGAGAGCTGCACTCAACCGAGGCGGAGTATACGGAACAATTTATAACCACAGTTTGAGGGTCTTTGAGGCGCGTAAAAATTATTAAGTGTCATGAAAAACATTGTCACTTTCGCCCGAAGGGCGAAGCACGGACTGCGATCGATAGCAAGATTTATAACTTCGCGCTTCAACTCTTCGGACGGTGATGCGCTGTGAATTTTCTCTATCTAGAAATTTGTTTGCGGGCTGCCGTTCTCAAAATTCTGAGAAATGATTTAGTCGAGAACGTATAACCTAGTATGGGCAACTTTTGTGATTGAACAGTGCGGCAGCATAACCCGCAAAGACGGCATGAATAAGCATGCAGCATACATATGCCTAAATATATGCGGAGCCCCACGTCGGTGGCAGCGGAAAAATTCGCTTGGAGTGTCCGTATAGAAATATAAACCCCATGTAAGCGACTTTGCGCGCGACGACGACAAGCGACGCGTTGAAATGGCTGTTGCGTCCACTCGTCGCCTACAAATAACCCAACGCGAGTGAATGCTTTGAGTGACGGCTCTCCACGGTTAATTGCCTGTAGGAGGCAGCAAATACGCACCGAAACTGGCGTGACGTCTGACCTTATTCTGAAAGTCTTGTAGTAGGTTTTTTTTTACCTTTCCGCGTATCGAAATTCGGTTGTTTGCGGTTTCCGCGTGATAACCGGTAGTACTTGACTGACGTGCATTGTGTTTCTGGCAAGTCGTAACACTTCCGGGCGACGAGCTACGAATACTAGATTTCTAGAACCGAGCGATGTGTTCGTGCGATGGCCCGTCTCGTCGCTTTGGCACACAAGATCGGTGACATGGGGTTTGAGCTTAATTGTTATCGCAAAAAGAAAAATTACGCAACACTTATTTTCTCAGAGTTTTCATGCGTTGTACGAAGCGCGTAGTTTCTTTTTGCGGTGTTTTCGGTGAACTATACCCAATGCTTTGTTTAATTTTCGTTGAAGTAGGAATCATGTTGTGGGCTACGTACTTTAAGTGCATTATCTGTTCTCGCTAATAAAAGTTTTTGTAGAACATAACTTGTTCAAGCGTTCCGGTGTGTCGTACTGCCGTTATCCACAATGTTTCCCACATTCCTAAAAAACTATATGTGATACCGAGGTAAAATTCGGTGGTAGTGAAAGAGGAGGGTGGGGAGGCGTATTTTACTTGAAATTTGTGGAAAGACTTTAGCGCTACTGACCTAATTAGCACTGCCTCTATTCACTTAACCTTTGCTTTATTTGCACTTTCGTGTGTTATACGGGGTTCGTGTTGCTTTGCCCCTTGTCCTCAGTGAATTAATCGAGCCGTCTGTTTATATGTAGTGAAAATAAGGGGGACGTTATGGGCAAAGGCGGGGTAAGTTGAGTATGTCTGTGCTTAGAGCGGTCTTCAATAAGTGGCGCATTCAAGTGGTGTGGAGCGTTTGAAATAGTTGTGTTTTACGAGCAGAACAATATTTAGCCCCCTGTCGGCATAATTACATTTACCACAGGGATGAAAGTTACAAAAAACGGGGCAACCATTGTGGCAAAACAGTTGGGGAAGTTAAATACGTGTGCCTAATGCTACATAAGTACTAATAATAGTAATAGTAATATTATTACTAACTATAGTAATCACAGTAACACCACATAATGCAACATAAGAATGCATAAGCTTTGCGGAATACTTCTTAAGGTGGTGTTCCGAGATGCATCTACGACCGTTATCAGCAATGTTTCTCGATGTCTCGAGCGAACTCTACTCCATATACAATAAATTTGTCTGATCGTGATGAGAAATAAAATAAGTGCAGTGTGTAGCGACATATTAACGTTTCTAGCTTAATTAGGAACGTTGAAAAGAATTACTGAGCACTCGTCTCTTTTTTCCTTTCTTTCCTTCTTTTCCTTTTTTTGATGTTTTACTTTGTCTCGCCAAGCTTGCCAAGGTAACTCGCACTTTTGCCGAAGTGACAGCGCACGCGAACCATATTTTTTTCGTTCTAACGTAGTTGCTTATATTTTATTTTGTTATTATCGTTACCACATTAACAATATGTAAATATTTTCCATCGGCCTATTTTGTCCTCCCTTCTTACACTCTGCCCTCGAAACATTCCGTTCACGAGTAATGTGACAATAAAATTTTTGGACGATGTCACACCTGCTGTTAGCAACATATTATTTTTAGGTGTGCATTTTCATGCACACTTATCTTGGAACGCACATGCTAATTGAAGCACAAATTGTGAAGTGCTGAAGGTTGTTGTGTTTGTTCAACGAACATGTGACTCATAACCATTATGGCGGATTGAGGAAGAAATGGGTGAATAATTCCAAGTTATAATTACAGGTCGATCTTCAGGACTGATATGAGGTAAATGTTCTTCAAAGGCAAAATTACATGTCAAAATAATAGCACTTAAAGCAGTAAGATTCAATAATCATTATTGAACATTGCACAAGAAAAGCAATGAGATGCTAATTTAATAGGGGTTTCGGTCCGACTCAATAAGAACTTCCTGGGCCGTGGAGGGAAAGTTTTAGTGGCTTAATCAACCGGTATATGCCCTAAACAAAACAATAACAGCTTTTTTTTAAAACTCAGGTAAAGACTTCGAAGAGGAAAATTAACTATTCGTTTTTTTTCTTGCCGCAGCAAAGCGGCGATGAGATAGAAAGAAGCGGCACGAATTGTTTCCTCCTCATTACGTTGTTCGCCCGACTATCGATCACTGCGTCTTCATGTCCCCGTGGACCTCCATCTTGTTTCACTTCTGCATATATATATATATGCGCGGCGCATTTCACCGATTATGGAGCTTAGGATGCAGCTGCTGCGCTTCCAGATAGATTCTAAATGCCGAGAGTATAGATACGCAAGAGCTTGCGTCTCAAAAAGAAAAATAACAATAAATAAATATGCAGGTGCCCGAAGAGCTGCAGGCGTGCGTTCACCTGCTGGCAAGAACGTACCGCTTCGGCGCCCTCTCCCTCGCCCGCCAGGCGGTCAGCCGGGACATCAACGACGGGAACAGCTACAAGTCAGTGCTGCACGGCGAGTTCGGACATGGGCGCACGTCTTTGTCACGCAGAAACGCATTACGGCTGCACGTGCTGCACGACGTCGCTGTTAAAGAACCTGGAAGTTTTGTTGCGCCAACGCTGGCGCACATATTAATCGTTGTGTTCCGTGGTCGCTTGGGTTATTTTCCCGAGAAAGAAACGATGGGACTTTTGAGTTTGCTCTCAGGAACAGGCTGCCGATTTACGTGGCGAAAGTAAGATGGTGAGAGCTAGTACCTGTTCTCCATTGAGCGGCCCCTTATGCTCATTGAGTACACATTTATGTCCTGCATAAACTTTATTTGTTCAGAATGACAGAATTACAAGTTATAATATACAGAAAGAGGTCCCGTAGTCAGTGAATGTAGTGGGACGTCTTGACAGAAATATACGTACGTGATATAAATGGCAGAATCAGAACTTAATTACACTGATCAGAAAATTCTGACCAATATGAAAACAAGAAATAATACCACTAGTAAAGAAAAGGTTCTGACTACTGGCGGAGGAGGATAGCACCAGAACGTCTTAATGATACAAGATGAAGTACGAAACCAAACTAAAGTTACAGGTTTTATATAAAACCGGAAATATGACACTCGACATCTGAAAAAGCATGAAACATAACAAACACAGAAATATCCAACTTACTGAGTGTCTAGCCTATGTCACTGTTACAAACGTATTCTTTTTCTTCTATGTATAGATGATGTAACCAAAACCATTTTCTTTTTATGTACTGTTCAAATAGCAGTGTAAATGTTATGCATGTATGACTCTGTGAAACCAACAGACGTTTCATGTCCCTTCGCTGCTATAATCTGTGACGAGATTGGCAGTATAAATAGATAAATAAATAAATAAATGAATGAATAAATGCACGCGCGCTGGCAGGAGTTAAGGTGATGTACGTGCTTAATGACCCAAGATTCCTCATGGGGCATATTCTGCGAGTGCAACCGCTGCGGAGCCATCGTTGTCCCGGAGGCCTTACCTGCACCGCGCTGCTCGTTTCTCCATGCAGGTACGAGGGCGACGTGCGCGCCCTGGTGGACGGAGCGCGCGAGCAAGTGTCCGCCCTGCTGCGCAACCGCACGGCGTGGATGACGGCCGCCGAGCTGTGGACGGCGCTGCAGAGGCTCGACGCGTTGCGGGTGGTCTTCCTCGGGGAGCCCGACGACAGCGCGGAGCACCTGTCGCAGTACTACGCAGCTGCGCTGTCCGGCATCGGCGCGGGACAGTCGTTGGCCCGGGCACGCGGTTCGGCGATGGCAAGTGCACTCCTGCACACGCTTCACTTAACCACTAAGGCAGCTGCAGCAGCAGCCTGACGCCGTGAATATGTAACAAAGGCCGCCAGTTTAAATACACAAAAAAAAATGTTCACGCGGCGGCATCAGCATGAGGATATTGAGGGAGTCTTAAGTTTTCCTCAGCTGTCACCAGAATTCGAAAGTCGGACAAGCGTCACTTACGCGGTGGGAGCCTGGGCATTTCGAAGCCTCAGCATCACGATAGCGGCTGGGCATAGATTATGATTTGGTGCGTTTCGCTATGCTTCCCCTCTGGAACACTGGCGGCCCTCACATTAAAATGAGGCACTTAAGGATGCCTCATACGAGTATGCACATACAAGTTTTTATGAATGTGAAATTGAAAGACAGGGTGGCCTTAGGATTGCCGTGCCTGTGTAGAGATTGCTAGTTATAGGCGAATATAATTTGCCGCAAATACGTACGTAATTAACATAGATATCTAAATTAATATTGCAGTTAATTATTTAAAATACCCAACCTGTCCGTGCAGCTGGAAGTTCTTGCAAGAGATACG
Source organism: Dermacentor albipictus (assembly GCF_038994185.2). Classification (NCBI taxonomy): domain Eukaryota; kingdom Metazoa; phylum Arthropoda; class Arachnida; order Ixodida; family Ixodidae; genus Dermacentor; species Dermacentor albipictus. The sequence continues at coordinate 70,332,237 of NC_091822.1, read as the reverse complement.
TGCCTAATCCATTTGCCTTTTCAGGCTTGATAACATCAAAACTGCGGGTGGAGAATAGCAGTTGAATCGATCTCGCAGCTCCTGCCTTTCACCACGCTGCCATCGCTGGTACCGTTCAGTTGCTGACGTTAGCTGATACCAGACTGAATCGATCTTGGTTGTGCCGTTGAGGCTTCGCACGTAGTTTTGTTGATCCTCATTGCTAATGGCAGGCGCCCTCTAAATTCTTCCAACTAAAGTCATTTGGCTAGTCAGTTCGCTGCACACAGGATTTCCCCAATTGGGGATAAGATTCAGTTTTATTAAATGCATGTAACCAATAGTTGCTCCTGTTGACGAGGCAGTTGGATGCGATCAATCTGTTTTCGGCAGAAAACCGCATGTATTTTTCACTCCATGTTAATTCGAGTTTTTAGGCAGTGCAACGAGCGTTAGCCCACTTTATCATAGATCTTATCTTTGCCTTGTGTTCCTCAAAGGTGACAGAGACGGGGGGAATCCTATCCTAACGTGTCGACCAGGTGCTCGAAGGAACCTTTCCTAGCGCTATTCTGTGCCGCTGCTCCTCAGCAATGCTTAGTTTGTCGCGTTTCTTATCTCTATAGAGAAGTCAACAGATGCAATTATTTCACCACTCTGGAACACGACCACAGGTCATTTGTCTCGGACTCACTGGGAACGCTATCGGGGGGGCCTCCGCGTCGCAGAGCGAAATTTCGCACAGCGCGACCACCTTTTCGTCGAGGTCGGCCGCCAGGGGCACCCTTCTCGAGGAGTACGTGCACCAGCAGAGGGCGACCAACGAGCTCTACTGGAACGACCCGGGGCGAGTCGAGGACAACCTCGAGACGCGGTGGCCTTCGCTGCGCGTCAAGCCGCGGGCCGACTACTTCGAGCCGCGGAACACGCTGCTCATCTCGCCCAGCCTGGTCTCCTTCCTGTCGGCGATAATGGTGGACCTCGACCCGCTCGTCGTGCCCGTGCTCGGCACCGACGTGGTCCGAGCCCTGCTGAACGTCGTGGTCGGCAGCCAGCGGTCGGAGGGCGCCGGAGAGACGGGCTCGCGGGCGCCTGCGCAGCTCGCTCGCCACGTGACTCGACGCAGAGAGGACGCGATGCGCTGCCTGGCCGAGCAGTACGCCAACGTGACGGGCGACCGCAGGGCGTGGCCCCGCTTGCGCGAGGAGCTCTTCTTCGACTCGGCTGTCGTGGAGCCCCTGTTCGAACTCTACAGGGCGTACCTCGCAAAGGTGGTCTGACCTTGCTCGAAAATGTTTTCGCATCGTTCATTAGATACCTAGCATCTGACCAAAGCCTTGTCTTGTAGGAGGTTATATTATGGCACAACTGCGCTAACAACGCGGGCACCGACCGCCTGGAAACAATAGCAGCTGAAATGAAAGCACAGTAAGCTGCAACACGATAACTTTCTTCGCAGTCATCCCCACTTATCACGAAATCATCAAGCATCATGACACAAGAAAGTTGATAGGTGAATTAGAGGGAAAGAATTGCACGAGCTCGTATTGGAGTGAGGTGTACGAGTTCTTAATCGAATTGTTGAAACCGAAAAGCCCGAAGATGTCCCCTCTTGTGATCTTAATTCAAATCCTGCTTCGCAATTTGACGATTTAATGCTCTTGATTAAGATTTGTTATATCTGCTTTTCCCTTGCATAGCCTACCGTAGCTGGGCAAGAGTACCTTGAAATGTCTTTTTCAATACAGGCAGAAGTTTAATGTCGCACTGCAACGCAGATGCTGTGATATCGATTTTGTATGAGCGCCGAAAAAATTTCTCCCACCCAGGGGCTCTTCAACGCGCGCTAAACGTAACTACAAGAAACGTTCGTTTCTTTTTTTCTTTCTTTGAATTCTCTGACCAGCCGAATGATGCTGTCTTGGTGGGGAATCAAAGCCGTGAACTCAGGCGTAACATCAGAACATAGTAGCCTGAGTACACTTCATCATAATCATCATCAGCCTGGTTACGCCCACTGCAGGGCAAAGGCCTCTCCCATACTTCTCCAGCTACCCCGGTCATGTACTAATTGTGGCCATGTCGTCCCTGCAAACTTCTTAATCTCATCCGCCCACCTAACTTTCTGCCGCCCTCTGCTACGCTTCCCTTCCCTTGGAATCTAGCCCGTAACCCTTTTCGGTGAGTACACTTGTACTCACCGAAAATGTGATAAACAAGAGAATCTGCAGCTTAGAGCACGTGTTTCGGAAAAGGCGCTTGTCATACAATGAGATGCTAAAGCAAACGTGCTTTTTTTTTAGCCGATCGCAGGATAGCGCTCTTATTTTTGAATTAAGTGGTGTGTTCCTCAAGAGAAAATCTTAGAAACAAAAGTTCGTCTTTTTAAATGATGCTTCTCGCTGATCTGTCTAAGCGAGTAGAGCAACGGAGTTCATTTTATTAAAGCGTAATGCCTTTGAGCCCTAAATGCACTGGACACACTGAGTTCGACGGAGAGTTCAGATTTTTAAACAGCCTTATTGACAGGTGGAGAAATGCCGAAGTAAGGTGGTATATACTTGTGAAAGAGCGCATTACATTTAGGTCACCAGAACTTCAACTTTTGACAAAGTTATAACTGCCGCCAACCTTCGACAAAGGAGGCTGCACCTATCTACACGTTCGTCCGCGTGTACATTAAGCCTGTATATGGTGAGATTCCTAGCAGGTGGTTTCAAATTTCTTTATTGAAGAGCACAGTAGTAGCATCTTTCAGGAAAGTGCTTTCGAGCACGTTCTTCAAAGGTACCGCGGTCACTTTCGCAAGGGTAATTATTCTGCGACAAAAAGTAACGATTACTATAAAGTGGCCCGGAGCGCCTTAAAGCGAAGCACAAAAATATCCTTCAAACCACAAAAATATTGGGGAGCTAAAATGGCGGCGATTTTTAATAGAAGTACAAAGCCGCACAATACTAAAGAAATGAATGGTCTGAAAATAGCTCGCTCTGCTATATTTTGGCGCTACACTCTGATGACACGAGTTAGTTAGCACTTAAGAGGCGTACTTATGCAGGCAGGCTTTGTAATGTACAGTCAACCGCGAAAGCTTACTGACTGTCGTTCTCAGGAAACGTTGAATTTCCAAGGCGCTCTGGATCGTAGCTTGTATAATCGTACAGGCTGGGAAATCGGGATACTATATGCTGTATAATTCTGAGGCTGTGGCGATATAAATCTCTTCCCTTTAAATCTTTGGTATTGACTGTGCACATTTTAGTACATGTGCTCGTACACACTGGTTTTTGCCGCGACCTCTGCTCGTTCCTTTCTTATGCCAGTCAGACACTTCCAGCAGCCTCCTCGAGGCAGTGTCGTGCAGGATATTTCCACATTGACACCGGAACACGGTTCCAATCTCGCTCCCTCCAGTACCCCGAGCTGCGTGATGGCCCGAACATTCCAGAGCTGCCGGGCAAGAACTCGCTGGAACTGTTCTTCGTCAACTACGCTGTGGCCCACTGCGAGCACTCGCCGCGGTCGGTGGACGTGGCAGCTTCGGCCGACGGAGAGAGGGCGCTGTCGCCGGCCGCGCGACTCAACGTGGCTCTCATGAACTCCAGGGTAAGCGAACGGCACTTCCCGACAGTCGCTGGAACAGGGTGAGGCTATCACTCATCCCAAAAGTAGTCTATCGAACATAATTCGGTCGCGTCGTATTGAGGCTATGCATGGGCGTCGGGTATAGTACTAACTAAACAGCACGCTTCCAAAACCCATTATGCGAAGCAGTGATGCAAAGGCAGGCGCAGTATTATGGACAGTAAGTCTAGCATCCTTTCGTGCAATAAATCCTTGAACGAAAGATTTTCAGGTTCGCGAGATATTTGTTTTTGTGAAGAAAAATGTTACTCACTCATGCTCCTAGTTCGATTTGCCCTCCTTTCTATAGGTGGAGCTCTCCGGTGATGGAGAGGCGGAGAAGCGCCAGTCATTGCCCCTTCTCTCACCTATTCTCTCCCTTTCGCGTCGGAGCCGTTTTATATACAAGCTGTGGAGGGCGCTTCATCGGTCAATCGCTTCAGCCAGCTTTAAAGAGAACAGGCACAGTATTTTCCAGGCTTAGTATTCTTTGCTACAGCTGTGGCGGATGGCTGAGGTAAAATCTAGGATGTGTGATCTGTGGGCCGGGAGTGCAAATCGTCTCAAGGCGCGGGTGACTTTATTTATAACGTTCCGGCAACGCACTCTGGGATTCGAACCACAGACACCGGCCGGATCGGCAGGCATCCAAGCGACTTAGGGGAGTGAGGCCATACCAGCTATCGCGGTAAAGTTGAGCTCCTCGCTTGCGGTGATTCCTCTTGCTCTGAGGGGCACATAAACGCTCGAGCGTCGCGACGCTTTTCACATTGTCCTGTCTGCCCTTTCGACGCACACAAATTGCACAAAGCAGACCGTACAACGGAAGAATTTGTGTCGTCACCGCGACACGACCACGAACGCAACAAATACTGGTTATGACTGCCTCGCGCTCACACCAGCGAAGCAGACGCCTGTTAGTGGCAGACATCCGGTGAGCACATTTTCATATAGCAGGATGCTCCTGAATTCGGACGGCGAGGCGGAGTCGGTTGAGTTCATCCATGGTGGCCCGAGTGCAAAACCACACGGTGGCCTTGCGAGCCCTGAGCCGCACTCCCTGAACGGCTGTGAAACATAGAAGTAACACGCGTCCGACATGCGGAGAGAATCTCTGCGTTTCAGTAACAGACGTTTGCAAAAAAATATGTCTTGCTGTAGCGCGAAGCCATAATATCTTGCACTTTCCAATGCTGTGGTCGAGTCCCATTCAGTCTGTTTCTCTACATATTGAGGCATGTTGCGTCGTGAAGGTAGTGACGCCGGTGCCATTCTTTCATCTTCTTGCGCGGCGCTGTCTCCATTCTTTGAAGCAGGCGTCAGTTCGGAGTTATTCTTCAGCGTGTTCATATCCATCGCAACATGTGCACAGTTCTGCTTCCTCTTTGAATGTGTCATCATTCGAAAGAACTTGCGAATGTCTCCTATCGTACGCTCTTTTGATACTGAGAGCGTAGGGCTCGTCTTTTGAATGTAAAGCAGGCACCAACACGTAACACGAAGAAATTTTCAAGAAAAGATATTGCCATCTTCTATACGCGCCACTTCTCTTGTTCCTCTGTGTCCGCGTGATTCCCAAAGACCTCGAGTTTGTTGATTTAGTCCTCGTGAGCTGTCATCACAAAGCCAGTTTGTGACCTCCGAGATCAACAGCATTCATTCTGCAGCTTTCACTTTCCTATTGCTATAACCCGTCTACTCTGTAAGACTGCGTGCTCTAAAGGCGTGCACCTCGGATGGCTTCATGTGGAGCGCTCGAATCCCATTGGCTTACGCCTGGATACGCGACTTCTAACTGGAACGCCATAAATCCGGGCGATCATTTCTTCAATCCATGCCAACTACCACAAGTAACGTCTTCCTCAGTGATATAGACACACCGAATTGATCGAGGTGCGCCTTGGCGGTGGTCCCTACGGTCGTGCACCCCGCTTTCACAGGAATCGTGTGTGTGTGTGTGCTGTGCACGATTTCAGGTCATCTGTGAGGATGGCAGATATTAGAAGCGTAGAAGTGGACGTAATTTTCTTCTCCCAAGGGAACATGCTCAGATACACAAAGGAATGTACACAGAAATGCTTCCAGTTGGCCGGAGGCATGTTGTGAAGGAAGAAAAAGTATACGATGCCGGTGTATCCTTCCCCCACATCCCAACCACACATATAGAAAGCTTCTTAGCGTTCAATAAGTTGGTTTATTCTTTGGTGTTCGCGCCTAATACATCGCGAGCTAACAGCTTGAGTACTTCTAAACACGGAGAGAATGACATTGGAGAGATTGTCTCCTTCTGTGTAACCTCATTTTTAATGGCTACTTTTATCTTTTTCTTGTGAAGTAGTAAGTTAGCTTTGAAGCGTATGCAGGTATTTGACGAGATATTTACGTATGCTTCTTCGGTGCCTTATTTGCGCGATGCCTGCGTGACTGCTGGGATTTCTAGTGAATAGTACGCATTTTAGAAATCTCAAGGGAATGTCGTGTTGTGTTCCACGGGCTTCACAATTACCTGATTCATCAGATAGGTGCGATGCATTGTTTAGTATTCTTTACTATGACCAGCCTCATTTCTGCGTTTATTGAAGTTAACCTGTTGCTCCCATTCTGTTCGACATTGCTTTAGCGAATACCTTGCCCAATATCTAAAATGCGCGTGATTAACATTCCTGCATAACTTAGAGTGCTCTATATCCTGATTTTCTGCCCCGTTGATCAAAAGTCAACAAGAACTGAAGAAGTAAAGGCGAGCCAACAGCGGTCGACATCGAAGAAAGAGAAGGTCTTCCACTGTGCATTACTGCACAGTGTGGTTTGTTGTTTAGACTGCACTACACTCTAGATTGGCCTAAATTGTTCCTTGAGTAAAGTCACACTTCCGGTGCCGGTTCTAGGCGCGCAGTTTGCATGAAAAAATCTGGATTTAATTTCGGCCTTGCGCTAATTACGCAATAATACTGGTGTGCATAGATTGCTACAGCCTAACTTGGCGAGTCTTTTTCTTTCGATGCTTCACTTTGACGGCCACGAGAAGGCATCAAACTAACTTGTTTTAACGAAAGAGGTCTAAAAGTGGCAGCCAGGTACCCAGGTGCCATGAACCCCAAGTTGATCTGAAGTTTGCAAAGGAGACATTGTCTTCAAAAAGACGGCACCTCTGCGTGTGCTTCTAGAAGAGTTGCGATCAGGGTCAGTTGGGACATATTCTTGAGATATAAACTAGTCAAAAGACGAAGAACAGAAAAGAGACTTGGCACGCACAACGACTGGACAACGTGTTTCTATTTTGTTCCCACTGTTGTTCATCTCCAGAATTTGGGTCTCTTCAAAAGCGACAAATGAAATCTTGCCGATCTTTAGCTTCATCTTTCCACATTTTTCAATGTGCATGTGCATTTTCGGTGTCCTCCCTTTTGCAGGCTTTCGCGGCCGTCTTCCACTGCAAAGACGACGATTTAATGAATCCACGCAGCAGATGCGAAATCTGGTGATACAGAAGTGATGCAGGCTGCCTGGAGAAAAACGACATGCACAGACGACCCCACCGACCTCACGGCAATGTCAACCTGCAGCAGGGCTGCTAGGCATGCGGAAACGCCTTCTTTTTTTTTTTCACCACATGGTAAAAAAAGTGTGCCGTGTACAATCTCGATTTCATGTCATTCTCTCGTAAAAGCTAATACACTCCCCCACTGATTTTCCTAACAACTTCACCTCGCTCTTTAAGCCTGTTATCCACTAGCCCAGACCTTGCGTGAGATTTAGAATGTAACCCGCCGTGGTTGCTCAGTGGCAATGGTGTTGGGCTGCTGAGCACGAGGTCGCGGCATCGAATCCCGGCCACGGCAGCCGCATTTCTATGGGGGCGAGAACACCCCTGTACTTAGATTTAGGTGCACGTTAAAGAGCCCCAGGTGGTCGAAATTTCTGGAGTCCTCCACTACGGCGTGCCTCATAATCAGAAAATTATTTTGGCACATAAAACTCCATAATTTTTTAGATATACAATGTAGTCGTGAAGTTCTAGCCGGCAAGCATCCCAAAGCCAATCGTGAGTGATAATCACGTGCTGCTTTATTGTGATGTGATGTGATAACTTTATTTGGAATCCGGCGATTGGGAGGCCCGGGCCTGGGGCCGCCTAGATGGCCACTGGGAGCTGCTGCTCCCGTGCGGCTTCCTTGGCTCGCTGGACGGCCCAAAGTTGGTCTTGGAGTTCTGAGCTGAGCAGCACGGCCGACCACCGCGCCCGTAGATTGTCTGGGGAGGCTGCCATTTTATTTTGGTATATTTCACATCCCCACAACATGTGTTGAAGGGTGGCTCTAACAGACTTGCATAGCTTGCACATATCGCTCTCGTATATATCGGGGTAGAAAGTTTTTAGCTGCACGGGACTCGTATAAGTTTCTGTTTGTAGTCGCCTCCAAGTAACGGACTCAGCTCTGTTCAGTTTAGTGTGAGGCGGTGGTAATACTCGCCTCCGATTTTGATAGAATTTGGTAATATCACTAAATCTTGTTAATATATCTTTTTCTCTCCAAATTTCCTCCTCCGCGTTCTCCTGACCGATGGAAGTCACTCTTTGCTCAGCTCGGCGAGTAAGACCTCGAGCTTCGCGGTGTGCTACCTCGTTGAGGTTGACTGCGGGAATGTCTGGAGTCGTATGCGCTGGGAACCAGAGCAATTGCCTGCCGTTCTTCTCTGCATCGGAGAACTTCGCTTCATTGACTCTGATGATGTGCCATGCCTCAGGAGAGATCCTACCTTTTGCATAATTTCTAATGGCCGCTTGAGAATCGCTTATGATGTATTGAGCATTCGTGGAGACCAATGCTAGTGCAATGGCTACCTCCTCTGCGGTCTCGGAATGTTTGGTATTAACTGATACACTTGTAAGGGGTTTTTGGGTGTGATCTACGATTACTGCTACATAGCTATTTCTGTCTGGGTATTCAGCCGCGTCTACGAAGATTGCTCTGTCGTCTGACCCAAAGCTTCGGATAATTTTCTCTGCTCTACTCTTGCGTCTGCCGTCGTTGTAACCTGGATGCATGTTCTTGGGTATATTTGGTACTAGGAGTTTGTCACGAATTTCTCTCGTTATCGTCCTCTTTTCCCCGTATAGATTGTGATAATTCATTCCTAGTTTGCTTAGTATATGCCGTCCCGTTTTGGTTTTGGTTATTTATTTTGGCTTTATTGCATCTAGAATTTCAATACTTCCTTGGCTGCCGCGATTCACGTTCTGAGCTGATCGCCGTGTGTCAGTCAACGCGTCACGTTTCATTGGCTGCTTTCTTACCTTTATGAAGTGAGCTGAAGAGTCAAATACGGGATGTGTGTGTCGTGCTTTGCAACGTTTTTTTCGCCTTTAGAAAATATTTGAATTATGCGAAGCGCTCTTCTCTGAAATAAATCGTAAAAATTTTTTCAAGCAGAGTTTCTTTGATTAGAAGAGTGTGTGTGTGTGCGTGTGCGTGTGTGTGTGTGCGCGCGTGCGCGATTGTACATACTCTGTATATCTTTTAATAAATGATAAACAGAAAACTCATGGTAAGCCCTCGTGTCGCCGTCTTTGTCTCCGTGTGCCGATCAGACTTGTACACGTGAAAGAAAAAAAAGGAACCTGGTACAATGCAATTATTCCATGAGGCTTAGGAGAATTTGAATGACAGCTCGTCCCGCCAATAAAGGAACTGCTCACATGTAATTTATTACTGAAAAAAGTATTTGAATTGCAGTGACCCTTACCGGGAAAAAATAGTAATAGGTAAATTATAAGATTACCAAGAATTGATATCGATTAGAAGTTATTATTTACATGTAATTTGATACATACTAGTATAATCTCGTTCTCGCTTCTCTTTTTTCTATTTTGCCCCACTACCAAATCGCGTGGTTTTCTATTGCTCGGCAATAAAAACGTCTTTAAACGCATGGAGTTCCCTAAGTATAATTAGAGCCTGTCGCCGAAACTAGACGAGACAGCAGCATTCGATGCGAACGAAACCACTATACTTCTTTCTTTTCTCTTTATTGCTTTTTTTTTAGCGCGCGCCTTTGGAGCCCGCCGTCGTCTTTCTCGTCTTGTCCGCTCCCATGAGTTTCAATAGAGCCTCATGACAACTGTACCCATACTTGGCCTACTCCTTCACTCCGATGTGTCGTACGACACGCATACAGACCACGGTGGTTTAAAGAAAGTCCTGGAGCGGAGATGATGTCCCGAAAGTGAAGCCAGGCCGCCGCCACCTTTCTCAGGGCACGAAGAGGCATCAGGAAATAGTGGAATACAGGGAACGCCTTCTTTTCGCCTCTTCTATGTTCGAGATGGCTAATTTCACAGTACGCGGAACTGCCTCTGGTTAACCTCCCTGCCTTTCTATGCACCCTTTTCTCTCTCTCTTTTCACAGTACAGATCTTATTAAAATAATAGCTTTCTTTAGGAGGAGAAACCTGAATCCCGTGGCACATTTGCTTACAGTTCTTAATATCGACATTCAGCGATATATAATGTTTTAGTTAAAAACAACGAGCTTTCGTTTTGTCATTACCGTAGCGTTTACATTCGCAAACTTGGAGGACGCTTAAGCTTAAGAGGACCTTTAAGAGTGGAACGCGATAGCATTCAAATATTCCTGACTGCCTATCACGCTTTGCCGGCAACCGCAGCTTTCTTGCGGATGCGTGGAGACGAGTGCGATGATGTTGCAAGGAACCCAACGGGCCACGCCGCTATGTGAATGGTAGGAACGCTAGAAAAGGGGGTTTGTGTTTGAGTTTCCGCATAACAGAATTATGCTTTCTGGTATGTTCAAATTAAACTCCTATGCTGTCATCTATGTAGGCTGTGTTTAGGTTTTACTTTACGATTTTTCTGACGCGTCTTACATTGAGGAATTCCGTTACTTAAGTAACGCCTCTACGCCACGCTGAGGGCCTGCGTGGTTGTGGTTCGGAATGATTTTCCGCGAAACGACAACCGACGCTGACAGTGGGTTTTTGGCGACACGGTGCCTCAGCGTGACACCGCTAATAAATAAGCGTGATTTCAGAAATATCTGTCGCTGCATTGCCATTTGCACTATTGTCGACAGTTGTGAGATGCGTTCTGCCATAATTTTAACGCGACAGCGTTAAGGGCCCCGCGTCGCAGAAAATCCGGCGTCAGCGTCCCGCGTCGACCGTCTTTTAGACGAATATGATCTGATATCGTGCAAACTCCACCACGCGTACCCAACCACGCAGACCCTCCGTGTATCGCAAACAAGTTACCGAACTAATTGAATTTCTCAAAGCAAAATACGTCAAGAAAATCATAAAGTATGACTTACACACAACCCAGCGGCATGAGAGCGTCGGATAGTAATTTGAATATACGAGAACACATAATTCTGTTACGCGGAAACTCAAACAAACCTCTTTTTCCAGCGTTTCTACCAGAAATGGACCGGCCACGGGGTCCGCCATTTGCGCGCGCCGGCGTGCGCAGATTTTGGAGGCTACGGAGCGGTGCGTCCAGTTCCTTGCAACGCCTCCAGATGGCACTCGCTTTCGTGCATAGCGTTCGCGGCCAGTTTCCTCGTAAACATAACGGTGTCATAAGCTGCAGTTGCCGGGAAGCGTGAGAACAACTCGCGGAACTTTTAATGCTATCGCGTTCCACTCTTAAAGGCGAAAAATAAGCGTCCTATAATTTCTTTTTTTTTGCATTTTGTGACCATATAATATGCGGCCGCCGCGGTAGCGAATTGACCCAGCGCCTTCGGGCTTACCAGAGCATTGCCAAAGCCACAATGCAACCACGGCAGGTAATAAATATTTAAGTTGCCTGTAATAGAATCACGCCATTTAAGATGTTCCCCCGGATGGCTGGTCTGTTTGAAACCTTGCTAGCATTAACATCTTCGGGCGCTTGTAAAGAAATTCTACAATATTTTACTTCGTGAGAACATTAGCCATAATCTTTCTCCTATTTTCACCAAAATGTGATCTTGCTGGCCTTTGCATTTGCCCTAGGGCAGCAGCTTAAATTCTGCATGGCTCCTAAAACAAAGCTTTAATGCGACGGATAGCCTGCATATGTAACGTACACTTAAGGCTGCAATTTGTCAACTCACTTTGGACTTTGTTTACACACTAACTATAATTTATCTCATATTTTAAACAAATGTAAGCAAGGTGCCTTTTGTAGTTCATAGAGGACACCGGGAAAACCTACTATAAACCGCGTACAACGGAAACAAGAAAGAGAAAGAGAGCGGGTCATATTTTGCGCCACTCGTAAAGCACATTTATACTAACCTGAAGTATTTGCATACGTCATTTATTGCGTATCCTGCAAATAACCCACATATCCTGGGCTTTTCGTTCGAATTAGCAGCAACTTACACCTTACTTTTACGAAATATAAGCAAGTTACCATGTATTCTTCCCGAGAAAACTGGAGAAACGAACAACGAGCCTCGTATCACATATGAAAGTAAGGGGAAAAAAGCAAGGGTTCTGTAATTATTTGCGATGCTTCCATTTATTTCAGGAACACGAAAGCTTGGCCTCATATTAAACTTCAACGTGGCTTTGTTCATCACTGAATTTGCAGTTGGAGACTTGTAGAGTTGTACAATTTCGCGACACTGAGAAATGTAGCGAACGCGGGCAGTATAACACTCTGGAACGCTTGAATAAGTAACGCTTCAACAAGGCTGCAATTGAGGTAAAAAGACAAAGAATATATCATTTGTCGCACACAATATGCTTCCTACTCCAACCAAACATAAACAGCGTGCATCGCATAGTTCACCAATAGAGACCACGGACAGCAACTATACGGTCTGCGTAAAGTAGAAAAATCGGAAGGACACGAGCATTCGGTAATTATTCTATAAACGCTTAACTACCCTTGATAATACAAGCTTTCTGGTCTGGTCATCCATAGAGCTGCCCTAAATCACTCATATGCTTAAATTTCTGCCTTGAATGATGTTTCCATGGCACAGTGAAAACTTGTTAAGCGTTTCTTATCTCTTCCAAAGAAGTTGAAAACGAGTATTACAGAATTTTCGTAAAGCCCCTAGTTATCACATACATTTCAAAATTTGCCTGCATAATCACTCCAGCAGTACCCAGATTTCTTGAAGATATATGCTTCGTGAATTATTCAGTTATTTAATAAAGGGAAAACCAGACATCCACTTGTTCGTAGCAATTGCTACAAAGTAAACGCATACGGGTTCGTCAAAAGAAAAGCGTGAGAGTTGAAGAAAAATTCGTCCTGGTCCGGAACTCGAACCCGGGACTACAGCCTTTCCGAGGCAGCCGCTCTACCATCTGAGCTAACCAGGCTACTAGAAGATGGCAGGGCGAAGTCGAATTTATCGACAAACGAAGCATGTACTTAATAAAATTGTACGTGAAACCAGTCATGGATGGATGGATGGATGCGAAACTTTAATAAGGTCCTGAGGTACGCGACTCAGCGCACTGCGGGCCGCTCCCACGTTGGGACAGCCAGGCCTTGCCCGACCGCCGCATCGTGGGCCCTCTGGACAGCCCATAGTTGCACCCCGGCATCAGGGCTCTTGATAGCGGAGAGCCACTTGTCTTCATTGATTTCTTCTGTGCCTCGTAACGAGGGGCAACGCCAGAGCATATGATCTAGGCTAGCGATGTCATTGCAATGCCTGCAAGAACTAGTGGCATAGGTGTCGGGATAAATTTTGTGGAATAAAGCCGGGCTGGGATATGAGCCTGTTTGCAGTAATCTGAGGGTCAATGCGTGCGCTCTATTTAACTTCTTGTGTGGAAGGGGAAACTCTCTCCTGCCGAGATAAAAGTGCTGCGCAATTTCGTTATATGTAGTCGGTTGATCTCTATTCTCCACCGCTGCGGGCTGGCGTTGGAGTTCTCCATGGTCGCGGAAAGTGAGACCTCGCGCCTTGGAGTGGGCCAGCTCGTTGAGGTTTCTGGGGCCTCCCGTGATGGATCCCATGTGAGCGGGGAACCACGTGAGAGTGTGGGTGGTGATGGTTTTGCCGTCGAGGATGCGACAGGCTTCCTTACACACGGCGCCAACGCTGAAGGCGCGGATGGCTGCCCTGGAGTCGCTGAAGATGTTGGCATGTCCGTCATCCAGGAGGGCCAAGGCAATGGCCACTTGCTCCGCCGCACGCGACGACGTGCTTCGTACCGAAGCCGCGTTAACGGTCGAACCCCTGTGGTTGATTGACACTACGGTGAAGTTGTCGCTGTTGCCATACTGGGCCGCGTCAACGAAGCAGCTGCCGCCAGGGAGTTCTGTTGCGCGGCGTAGGAGCGCCACCGCTCTGGCCTTCCTTCTTTCTACGTTGCGCTGGGGATGCATGTTGCGCGGGGCGGGCGATATGATGATGTTATCTTTCTGCTCTTTCGGTAGGCCTTGGTAGACGTCTTCGACAGTGGCCGGGGGGACGCCCATCTCAGTTAGGAGTCGTCTGCCCGCCCTGGTGCCGGAGAGCCTGAGAATCTGTGCCCTTTCTTGTGCTTCTGCAATCTCTTCCAGGGTATTATGAATACCCAACTGCAGGAGTCGGTCGGTGCGTGTGTAGTTTGGTAGTCCGAGCGCGCTCTTGATCCCCCTCCTTATCATGGCATTTAGTTTGTCTCGCTCGGCCCTCTTCCAGACGTGCATGGCCGCTACGTACGTAAAATGGCACAACAAGAAAGCGTGGACTAGCCTTAACAGATTCTCTTCGCTCAGGCCTCCTTCTGTTAGCTACCCGCCTGATTAGACCGATGACGCTATCCGTCTTCTTTGCTAATTTGTGAATGGTGATGCTATTTGTGCCTGTCCCTTCGAGTGTCATTCCCAAGATTCGAATGGACGCGACTTTGGGAATGGGATCTCCGCAACTGGTGTAGAGATTAATGTCAATTTCAGGGGGGGGGGGGGGGGGGTTTCCAGTTCTGTGGCTTGCGGCCCTTTCTACCTGGGCTGTAGAGAAGGAGCTCCGATTTCTTTGCGGAGCACCGGAGTCCCGTGTTGGTTAAAAAGCGCTCTGTAGTGTCGACAGCTTCCTGGAGAGCGGCTTCGACTTGTCCGTCACTGCCACCCGCGCACCAGACAGTGATGTCATCCGCGTAGATCGTGTGACCGATGCCCTGGACCTTGCCTAGATACCTTGAGAGGTCAACCATTGCGATGTTGAAGAGGAGTGGTGAGATGACTGATCCCTGGGGGGTGCCTCTTCTACTCAGCTCCATTGTCTCCGATTCCAAATCTCCAGCCTTGAGGATGGCGCATCGTTTGCTCAAGAAAGACCTGACGAAGGCATGGAAGGACGAGCCCAGGTCGAGCTTGGAGATGGCGTCAAGGATGAACTCGTGACGGATGTTATCAAAGGCCTTCTCCAGGTCCAAACCAAGGATGGCTCTCGTGTCCCGAGTGCAGCGTTCCAGGATTTGGATCTTGATAAGCTTCATGGCGTCCTGAGTGGAGAGGCCTGGCCTGAAACCTATCATGTTGTGAGGGAAAAGGTCGTTGGTCTCGATATACTCGGCAATTCTGTTATGGATGGCGTGCTCGGCCACCTTCCCTACACATGACGTCAGTGAGATTGGGCGGAGGTTGTCCAGGCTCGGCGGTTTACCGGGCTTTGGGATTAGTATGACCTTCGCCAACTTCCATTCTTCAGGTACAATTCCCTGCTCCCAAATCCGATTTATCTCATCTGTAAGAAACTCGATCGATGCGTCGTCTAGGTTTCTGAGAGCCTTGTTGTTAATGTGATCCGGGCCGGGTGCTGACCTACCATTGAGGTCGTGTAGGGCGCGGCGGATTTCACTGATTTTGAAAGGCTCGTCCAGCGCGGAGTTCGGCTTCCCTTTGTATACCGGGTATGCCGCCTCATCGGCCACAGTTTTGAGCGGCAGGTACTTCTTAGCCAACATCTCCAGCATGTCCTTTTCCGAAGACGACTTCTTGGCTTCGTGGAGCGCTTTAGCGAGGACACTTCTCTGGTTTGACTTGGTGCCGGAGTCGTCGAGCAAGTGTTTGAGAAGATTCCACTTCCCCCCCGTGCACATCTGCCCGTCGATTGAATTGCAAATTTCGTCCCATTGCTGCCTAGACAGGGCTTGGCAGTGCTCGTCGATCTGCTTGTTGATCTCGGCTATCTTTTTTCTGAGCTTGCGATTCAAGCGTTGGCTTTTCCACCTCTCGAGAAGTGATTGCTTAGCCTCGAGGAGGTGTGCCAGCCTGCTATCCATTTTGTCTGTCTGTAGATCCGTCTCTATGGTTTTGGTGGTGGAGCAGACATCTTGCAGAATTAGTGCGCACCACTGGACGAGACTCTCCGGCTTTTCTCCACGGGCGGCGCGGGCCTTGCGAACCTCACGGAATTTTTCCCAGTCAGGCACCGAGAACGCCTTCTTTCTTTTCTGCTCCACTTGTAAGCTGGTGACCGTGATGTAGTGATCACTACCGAGGTCTATGAGTAGATTTGACCACATGGCTGAGCCAGCGTTTTTAACAAAGGCGAGATCCGGGACCGAGTCCCTGGTCGAGGAGGTGCCCCGTCTGGTGGGAAAGGCTGGGTCCGTCAATAGAGAGAGTCCCGCATCTCCCGCTTCCTGCCACAGGCTTCTGCCCTTGACCGTGTCGTGCGTGTAGTTCCACGCGTGAAAGGGGGCGTTGAAATCGCCGGCCACAACCAGGGGAGAGTTTCCGGCGAGTTTCGTTGCCCTAGTGATGATGGTTTTGAAACGTTGTCTGTGATCGCTCGGGCTGCTATATACGTTAAGTATAAAAATGCTAGAGGTATTGGATTGGCTTGGGATGACTTCTACTAGGGAGGTCTCCGTCTTGCTAGGCCGGACCCCTAGATCGTGTGCGACGAAAGTGAACTTGTTGCTGACTAATGTGCAGATTCCTCTGCCATCCCCACGGAGAGTAAGAGCTTTGTATCCCTGGAGTGAAACCTGAGCAGTCATCGTTTCTTGCAATAATATAACAAGTGGCTTTTCTTTGTGAGTGCGAACAAACTGCTGCAGGGTGCATCTTTTATGGCGGAGTCCCCTGCAGTTCCACTGCCAAATCCTAAATTGGGTGTGTGGCTCCATCCTTGCTGTATAGAGCGCCTTCCGGCGTTGCTACTAGGGTCTCGAGGGAGGTGGTTCTATTAATCGGTCCGGGAATGTGCAGTGGTGGCGGCGTAGGTACCAACGCGCCATCCGCGAAGTAAACTGGACGTACGTGGGTTGACGTCATGATGTCCATTTGCTGCACCTTGGACTCTATCTCTGGCATTCTGTTTTCAAGCATTGAATTTTGACATTTTGTGCGTCTAACTTCTGATCCACGACCAAGAGTCGCTGATCCACTGCAGATAGTCGTTCGGTAATCTTCTTGATCTCGTAGCAGATTGAATTCAACATTTCTCTGACTTCGGACTTGGCTTTAGCCGGTACATTTTCGGGCATGCTGAGAACGGCCTTTCTTTTGGCTGGGTTGCCCGAGTGGCTCGCATCCACAACCATGGGAACGTCTGCGGTTTGGGGAGAGGGGGTCCCCGAAGGGGATGAACTAGGGACTGGAACGGCGTGAGGTCCCCGAGGGGTTTGGGGAGAGGGGGTCGCCGAAGGGATTCCTGAGGGGGTTGAACTAGGGACTGGGACGTGGTGAGGTTGATTAGCCTTTCTGAGCTCTGCTATTTCGGCTCGCAGTAACTCGATTATGCTGCGCATCTCGGCATTTTCTTTTCTAAGCTGAGCTATTTCCGACGAACCATGCCCTGGTGCCGCACCCCCAGTTACCTTTACGGCAGTTCTTCCTCCACTCCGCACCCTGGCTGCCCAAGTGGCGCCTTGTTTCCCAGCACCGGCTGGCTCCTCGAACCGGACCCTGTTCTGTGGGACCCGGGAGTGGCTTCCCGATCTGGAGCGGCCGCGGGACCTGGACCTGGAACGGCTCCTGGACCTGGACCGGGAACAGCTGGACCTCTAGCGGCTTCTCGAGCGGGAGCGCCTGCTCGATGTTCTAGCTGGTTCGCTGTCGGCGCTTGTCTGCGCTGGTGACGGGTCTCGCTTCCTGGATTCCGCATTTCTTTCCCTTCTCCTCCGCCGAACGATGTACGGGAGTTGGAACCTTTGCTTGCAAATCTTGTCCGCTGTGGCGTGCGGGCCCCCGCAGAGGCTGCAAGTAGGCGAGCAGGTGTGGTTGTCGTCGGGGTTGTTGGCCCCACATTTCCTGCATAGCTTGTCTTCCGGCGCTGCGCAGACGTCGGCTCTGTGGCCTAGTCTGCCACAGGCATAGCAGCAGTCGTGCTGCCTGAGGTACAAGGAACACTTGACTAGCGCCGAGCCGTAGAATACGAAGTTGGGGACCTTGTAGCCGTCGAAAACGATGACTACCGTCTCGCTATTCTTGATTCGCTTGGCTCCCAGGGCTAACGGATTTCTCTCGTTGAGAATGCTTCTGTCCAGGTCGGCCTGGCTCTCCGACACATCAATTTGACGTATGACACCCTTACACGTGGCGTGCGGTGCGGCTTCGTAAGTGCTGAGTTCGTACTGCTTGATGCCCAGGGTGATGCAATTCATCTTTAGATAAGCATCTGCGTTATCGTGAGACGCGGTGCTGAGGACGATAATATTTTGTGTTGCGTTGGGGCAGATGATGTCATGGCTAGCTTGCTCGGACGTGAGTCCTGCCGCGGCGGCGACGGCCCGACCAAGCCGAGCGGAGCCCGTTTTCTTAACATCCAGACCACCCCTCGGGCGGGCGATAATCTTCCAGTGTTCCTTCGGGAGCTGAGGCATTCGCGACGACTTGATGATCTTGTGCTTTAGGCTAATGGGCTTTCTGCTGCCATTGAAACGCTCGCGGTGCCCCTGGCTGCTTGCCGCTTCACGGGTGCTGTCGCGACGAGAGACGCGCAGGGCGTTTTTCTTGACAGCGACGGAGCGCCAGCCGTGCTCTTCACCAAATTCTTCCGGCGGAAGATCAGTCATATAACTTTTTTTATAGCGCTTCTCTAGTCGCATTAACACCTTCGTTGAAAAGCAACGCAGTGGAGTGGGATGAGGGACAGAGTTTGTTCCTTATAGATTGCAGAGTTTAATGTAAACCATCGGCTGGTGTATTTATACAACCTCAAAAAAATAAAGAAAGAAAAAAAAGGAAACGGCTATAAAGGGGACCGCGTAACAAAAGTCGACAGTACTATCAGCGGAAGTTATGCTGTTCCGCCTAACAAATGCACAATGCAATTTGCAGTAAATAGTATTTCGAAGCTGCAATCTACAGTAAACCTTGCACAAAATTCTGCGCCTTTCTGTCTCAAATTGCTACCTACAGTGAAACATGTACTAGTTTCATGTCCGCTACCGAATGAGGCTGTTTGCGAATCTTTTTTCCCATTTCTAACGAGGGTCAGGCAGACGGTGAAAGGCTTTTGAGAGCTCAATTAACGTTGACAACGCAAGCACCTATTTACTGCGTTATATGGGCAAGTGCGTTGCCTTAAGCAACAGCGTCTGCCAGTGGGGCCAGGTCTTGCAGAAATAAATAACATCCCGGTGCTCTCTAAATAAGAAGAGTGCCCCAAAAAGCATTTTCAGGTGGCGCTAAAAGAAAAAGTAGGCGCGTATAGGCACAAACGAGAGAAACATGCATTTATATATGCACTACAAAGTCAGTAAACTACTTCTTAACCCAACCCATAATAGTACTCGCACCCCAAAATGGTGGACACCCGGTGCAAAGGAGGAAATATGGACTTTCCAATAATCCGGTCGGTTAACATGTGGTACGAAGTATATTTATCAGGTAAAGTCTGCAGTTTGTTGCATAATTTGTGAGAGAAGTATTTTTCTTCCCTCAGAGAGAGAGAGAGAGAAAGGCAAAGGAAAGGCAGGGTGGTTAACCAGAGATTATCTCCGGTTGGCTACCCTGTACTGGGGGAGGGGCAAGGGGATGCAATAGGTGAGATTCTTCCCAGAGAGCCCCACCACACAGAGGGTGGACCTAATCGACTTGTTCCAAATAAAACATTTTCAACAACTTCATCGCGAGGAGTCGCAAGAGGCCGAATTGAAAGTGCATTACGTGAGAAAGACGAAAAGCATGCTCAGACTGCGGTCGCCACTAAATATTAGTGCGAAAAATAATAATGCCTGGCAATGATTTCCTTGAGACGAATAAAACAAGAAGCTTTTCATTCGTATGAGCGGCTTGCCATTGGCCAGCCGACTTCTCTCATATATGCTATATGTACTATACATATCTATATATCTCTAATAGATGCTATATGCACAGCATCAGCATATGCTAGGATTCTCCCTTAATAACAATTCTCGCATAAGAGCGATTTCTGAATACGCGCCCTTATTATTAAACAACGCAGTCTTTTCCGCCATTTTCTTATTGTGCCACTGCCAGCTTCTTTGCCCATACAAAGTTGTGCCAATGCCTAGAATCATCATGATTAGCATTGTCGTTGGGCAGAATGCCCTGCGGGCGCAAGGCCCATGGCGCACGAGCTTCGCTGACTTCAACTTCTTCTGCGAGCTCGCGGACACTGCCGTCAAGGAAGACGACGCAGGTCGCGCGATCACCGCCCGCACGCGAGCCGACACGAGCCAGCATTCGCGTTCCCCGGACCTCGCAGCGGTCACGAGCTCTGTTCTCCTGCTGGCAGCTACGGACACCGGCCTTCGCCATCGGACTTGCCATCGGAGCGTCAACTCCTCTTCCCCGAGCCTCGGTGAGTTCGTGCATCTCACACAGGTTCACGGATCGTTCGACAGCGCAGAGCGTATAGCGTGGCGCGAGCGCGAGCAACTTGGCCAGGTTTAACTGTGGCGTGCCATCGGTATGCGGCGAAACGAGGACGAGTCAATGCAAATGAGAACCCGTCTTTTGTAGTTTCCTAGTTCTCCGGCGCGCAGGACGCAGGCTACATTTAGTGGCGGACGCGTGCTTCTAAACTTCGCCGCATCGCAGACGCCCGAAATAACAACTATGTAGCAGTGCCTAAATGTCTTATGCATTTTTTTTCCCTATTCGTGTTTTAATTTATACCGGATGAACCTTCCGAAGCGGAGCACTGTTTGTGGCCGGCAAAACAAATGAGTGGATAGCCAGTGGTTTAACAGCAGTTGCGACACCTAATCTGCGTGCGGGAGGACTATAGACGGAGCTGATCGTGCTGTAGATAACCGACATAGTATCTCGGGTGACATTGTGAATGCGAAACTTCCTCGCGCTAATAGGCGAACATGACACGTAAGAGTTCGAAGCTTCCGCACAGCTAGTTCGCGGAATTTCAAACGTGAGCGGTGCGGTTTGTGTATACTGCCATACAATGACGTAAACATAATCTGAGGCAACCAGCTTGCTAGTTGCGTCATGTGCATGATTTATAGACAATCTACGCGAACGGCGGCTCAATTCAAGTTGTAAGAAACCGCATTAGGGCTCAAGACACCACTGAAATTCGGTTGAGGGGTGACATCAATCCTAACCTTGACCAGCGCATATCCTCGAGCTACCGCACAGCACGCGATTGTTCGCTGAACGTGGCGATGAACTTGTCGCCTTGTCGAGTTTGCTCCTTGTGCTCTTTGCTCGCTCTGTGTTGACGCACACGTAACAGAAGCTCCACCGGCGTTTAGATGTCGCGTAGATATCACCCGCTCTCTTTAGACATCGACTGATACTGTAATATGCGCCCTTATTCTTACACTAGAACTGTTCGTAAGAGCAGGTCCCAGCCGTTGGTAATGTCGGCCGTGTTACTAAGGAAGGCGGCCGGCCAATGAGAAACAGCACTTGGGAATGAAACGGTTCGACCCCTCATCTTGTTTATATAGCATTTTGAAATATGCAGGTTTTAAGCACTGATGTAAATATTTCTGCACACGCGCGCATAAGAAGCAAACCCAACCATTGCCCAATATCTAAGTAACCGAGAAATCTAGGGATTTCTTGTAGGACGTAAGCGATGAACACGAAGTATATTTCGAAAAGAGACAGAAAAAAAAATAAAGAAGTTGTGAGGCCATCTTCCACGCCCTAGGTTCAAGCTTCTATTTTTAAAAATGAGTGAGATATGCAACTACCAACGTCTATTTCTTTATTTCCGACGACTGCGAGGTTTATTGATCTTGTTATAAAGACCCTAATTCTTCGGAAATATTAGTCGAAACGGCGTCTGAGCTTTTTTACGAGATAGCACGCACTAATCTCCTAAGCATATACTTCTGACTTGCGTTTTTCACTTACTCGATTGTAAAATCTTCTTTTGCTTGTAAACGCTTCCGCTGTATAAATTTTTGCTGCGACCTGTTCTACTGGCCCTGTATTCACAGCGAGCTCTTACGCCAGAATTGTTCGTGAGAGAAAATTCCAGCCAATCCTAACACTGCGAATATCGTTAGCTAAAACTTTTACGGTAGGACTATTTTTAAAGATAATTTCAGTCATTCCTGTTGCCAGACATATTACCAACGAACGTCTCTGGCCAAATGCAAAGGGCACTTGCGAACTAGAAGCTTTGTGGATAAGGCTCATGATGCGGTGTATCGGCGTTTAAGGCGTTGGCCTACGATCCCATTGGTGCTTTCGCAAGTCCGTCAATGCATTTTTCCTGGCCAGCAAAATACTTTTTTTTTTCTCCACCCTCATCGGCGGCACGTACTGCGGTGCAGACACTACGACAGCTTTTTCCCGTGTATTACCGTGCTTCCTGGTGCCTTCATCAGCGTTACTGTATACGACGTAAACATCCTCTGATACTTGCGGAAAGCGGACACGTAGATGCGCATTATCCGGTTTTGCATTGTCACACTTGTCATTAAGCCTGTCAACACCTTCCACGAGGTACATATGTTTGCCGGTCATTGTAACAATAACCGAGCAACCATTGTTAGGGTTCATGACGAAAGCTTAAAGACGGACAATCTTTGCTACATCGGCATAACACGGTTACTATCAACGCATCGTTTGCGGCTGGCGTGACGAACAAACTCGATGTTCATGGAGTGTGAAATGGCCCTTAGGTCAACCAGCAGCGAAGTGACTTATTTGTTGAAAAATATTCGCTAAATGTCCCGCTTTTTTAAACGTTTCACATCGTATAGTGTTGAATTCTGTATAGTGGGATGTACTTATGGATATGAAATTTTTATTACTTCCTATCTTTTAGCCTCTGTGCTATTTCAATGGTGATGTTATGGAAAATTTTAAAGCACTTCTGTATGAAATAACTAATCGCCCTGTGCTTAGGCGATGAATATATCGGATTATATAAAGTTTAACTTTCAAGATCAAATTATATTTAAGGCCGGTGCTTCAAAGTAGATGTACATATCACATATCGCGCTATAACCACCAGTGCAATTATTAACAATATTTAACTAATTTTATTAAGGACTTGTATTATATTTTCAGAGTCTGCGATGAAATAGGCACTGAATTTCACGCCACATTTGGATATGTGTTCCTCAAAAGTGGTGTGCGCAAAAGGTTTTTGTAGCGAAAGCTGGAGCTTTGGGCACTGGCTGATTTCAATTCTGCAAGAAGAAACGCCCCTAAAGCCACTAATCGAAAATTTTCACAACATCTACTAACTTATAATTGCACTGTCAATTACAGCGCGCATCTTTATCTCCGCTAATTGAACTCCGCGTGCACCAGCAACGCATACCTACAGTACCTAGCATTCGTATCCTTGGCTTACGCATCCAACAAAACGGCAGAAACACGGACATACTCAAGCAATTAGATAATTATGTACACCAAACCACTCGCCTCATTGCACGCATCGGAAATCGACATCACGGCATGAAGGAAAGCAACCTTATACGCCTGGTAACCGCCTACGCCTTGAGCAGGATCACCTATGTCGCCCCGTACCTTAGCCTCAATGCAACTGAGAAGTCCAAACTCAATACCATGATCAAGAGGGCCTATAAACAAGCCCTACATCTTCCCATCACCACCTCTAACGAGAAACTGGACGCCCTAGGCATTCATAACACCATAGACGAGCTTATTGAAGCGCAACGTATTAGGCAATACGAACGACTTGCCCATTCCACCACGGGCAGGCACATTCTAGGCACCCTAGGCATAACCTACACCACGCAATCCGGACCAAAAGTACCCATCCCTCCAAACATTCGTGATCAGCTAGTTATCCCGCCCATACCTCGCAATATACTAATATATACATACCTAATATATATATACCTGTATATACTAATGTACATACCTCGCAATATGCACCCTGAACACAATCCGGAGCGACGTGCAGAAAGGGCTAAACAACTACAAAAGCGCTACGACCAAGCCGCTGACGTAACCTACGTAGACGCAGCAGACTACCCCAACCAAAACGCCATGGCGGTCGTCGCAGTCGCGGGTTCGCAGTACCACCTCTCCGCGGCCGCATCAATATTCGCCACGCAACCCGAAGTAGGAGAAGAAACGGCCATCGCTTTGGCCTACGCGGCTACCAATGCACACTGCATCATCAGCGACTCAAAAACGGCCATTCGTAACTACGCAAGAGGACTAATAGCACCCCAAGCGCAGAGGATTCTCTCTGGGACTCCTCCCTCAAGGCAACGCCGCGTGCAGATCATCTGGGCCCCTGGTCACTCGGGTCTGGCTGGAAACGAAGCCGCACACGATGCCGCCCGAGCTCTCGCACACCGGGCGCATCATCCTTCTCCTGCGTCTTCCAATCCCGACCAGCCCTCTGTTTTGCATCGCGGTCACGCGCGGGACCGAATGGTCACGTTCGGAGAAATTCTACTGCACTACCGCAGAGAGCGGTTACGCTACCCCCCAGCACACAAATCACTGACTAAGTCTCAATCCACCACTTGGCGACTCCTTCAAACACGAACTTTTCCGAACCCCGTGCTTTACAACCGCATGTACCCCGACGCATACTCACCACTCTGCAAAGCGTGCAAAGCCCGCGCCGACCTCAATCATATTATTTGGCAATGCCCCAAAGCCTCACCCACCAACACCTCCCGCACTAACACACGCATCATTAGTACGGCCGAGCAGTGGGAGACATTGCTGCTCAGCTTAGACCCAGAGGAGCAGCTCTGGGCCGTCCGGATGGCCGAAGACGCCGCCAGAAAGCAAGAACTGGCCGCCGTCTGAGGAAGGGGGGGATTGGGGGTTAGTCTCCCGACCCTCGCCACCCCTTAACCCCATCAAGGACACAATAAAGTTTTATCTCTCTCTTATCTCCGCTTTTGCTATGAAGGCAGTGAAACATGTATCATTCCCTAATATCCCCTAATTTTGGTAATCTCACACTGTTGTGGCTGAAACATATGGTATATAACGTGACTCTGCTACTAAATGCAATAACCATAGTGTGAATAATTGGGCACGACAGCGTGGATGAAAACGGTCGTGTTATAAAGCCCGAAGCATGCTTTTTTTCTGAAGTCGATAGGTAACTTTCCAAGTTTTGCACACCATCTGACACTGTAACTTAGCATTGCAAACGGACAGATCTCAGTGTACTTGCCGACCGAATTTTACCCGCATAGTGTCTCATGGGTTCGATGTTCCTTGGTGTTGCCTTTTCAGATTGAAATCTAACGACAACCAGCGATGGTGCCTATCCAGGCGTAAGTACTCGCGCGATCGCGATCGCGAATGAAAAAAAAATGAAACTCGTGATCGGAGTGCACGAAATTCGAAAGCGAATTCTGCCGAATTCCGTGGATTATAAGCGCGGCTGGTGCTCCAAAGGGTCCAAATCTTAAACGAAGTGAAAAAGCTCACATTACGTGCAACCTGAATAACAAAATTCGGGGAAGGCCCATCCGCGGTAGTTTAGCGTCCACGGACGTTGCCCTTCTGAGCTCAAGGTCCTAAGTTCGGTGCCGGCCGAAAGAACGCTCGTGCATACTTAGGATTTCGGTGGGCGCTAAAGAGGCCCGACGTCAAAATCATTTCGGAGTCCACCACTATGACACGCCACATAATCTGGTAATAGTTCGGGCGCGTAAACCCCTATGATTATAAGCAAGAACAAAAATAAAGCAAGAAACAAATCACACTGGTAGTCTTGGTAATGAATCGAAGGTTTTCTTTTTTTTTTTTCTCAAGAACTGCCAACAACTGAAACTTGCTGCAGGCAGCATGTGGTTATTCTTCAGACTTCTCAATCCACAATAATAATTAATGGTCTGAAATATTGTCAGAGCATGTGCATGTGAAGACCACTTTTGCGTGCCGCCTAGCTAAGGCAGGGGCCCTATAACGTAACCGCTGACGCAAGCATCGGGCGGTGACCCGCAGGGTTGTAAGAACAGACTAATCAAATGCTCTCCTTGTTCTAGGAGGTCACTTTTGTTGGCTTGAAAAACGAATAACATTGCCTACACTGAGCGGCTTGTCTTATCTGATTGGCTGACAAGAGGCGATCAGCAAACTCAAGTGGAGAGGATTTCGATGGCGCCGAGCCAGTGCACTTGAAATCGATAACCGGATGAAGAGGGTGGTGCCGGCCTCCACAATTGGTCCGCTTTCCCTCACTTGGCTTGCTGTGGCTGGTCGAAAATCGTGGCGGCATGCAAAGGAAGCTTAAGAATGATGCTAAAGCGAATCCTCAGCGAAGAAGAGTTGGCAGAACGAGGTCTTAAACGTGCCGACAGTGCTCGAAAACGTTACACGGCCACACAAAAAATTTTATTATGCTCAAATAAACCCATGCTCTTCGGCAGGTGCGAGCAGCCAGTGCCCGAGCGATCGGCAGCAGCCATCTTTTATTCCTTTCGGAACGGGGCAGCCTGCGGCTATTCAGAAAAAAAAACCTCAGTTTTGTTCGGCATCTTAATGCATCTTTAACGCGTACACGTCACTCTGACGTGGTGAGTTCTTGCGGTTTTGTGACGTCACATGACAGGCAGGTGAAATGGCTGCAGCCCGAAAACTTTTGACCAATAGCCAGGGGGACTATAATGGCGAAAAGATGTCCGATCAGAAATTACTATTTTACTTTCGGTCGCTCCAATCATGCATAATCAGTGTATACACGTCATATCAGATGGGGAGCTCTCGCGCTGTGCCTGACGTCGGGTGACTGACAGGCGAAGTAAGGGTGGCCCAAAAATGTTTTTGACCAATCGCGGAGGGCTGACTTCAGAATTGGAATAGAAAAGCTTTTAATAGCTTTACGTTATAGCGCCCCAGGTTACATGCATCACTCTGCAGCCTCCAAAAATATTGAGCGTGGAGGCCCAGCCACAGCGTGAGGCAACCCACTGATATTTGTGAAATTTCAGGAGGAGCGACAATTTCCTGCAATAAAAAGGTCTACAAATTATGTAATTAGCATAACATTGATTACTGCTGGGGTTATTGTGCGATAAATAATTACCGTATTTGCACGATTCTACCGCGCCTCAATTGTAGCGCCAACCTATACTACCACGCAAATATTAAAAAAAGTAACTGGTGCCAAATGCACACAGGCACGCAGGCAGCTGAATCTTAGCGGCCTGTCGCTATCGGAGTCTGACGACACCTCCTTTTCGTTGTCTACCGACCACAGAAAGTCATCTCCAGTTTCATATAATGCGTTCGAAATGTCATATGTGCAGCAAACTGGAAAATGGCGAACGCAAACACCGGCAGAAAAAAAAAAAACTCCGTTCGATGGCAGTGGGGCTAGCTACCTTGCATTGAGCTTATTTTTTAGTAAGAATCGGTTTCCTTATTGATTTTTTGTAGTACAGTAAAAGCTCGTTAATTCGAACCGCAAGGGGAAGCCGCTTCAGTTCGAATTAACGAAAGTTCGAACTAACGAAAGTGAAGGAGAGCAACAGTACACTGCGATTTGGAAGCAGTAGTGCATGTCAGAAAGTGATGGCGTGTGCCGCGGGCACACGCCATCTTCAAGTCGAAGCTCTGGGTCTGACTGTGCCACACCACCGATGTCCACCGAAACGAACGTTAGCCGAGGCTTAACACCGTCACAATGAATCGCGACGGCCGATACCTCCTAATCTGAAAACAGAGGTGCACAACCGATGAAGACTGCCGAGACAAAGACGGTGAACATGTGAAGGTGGCGAAGGCCCTGATTCGTTGGTTCTTGATTGCAAACGCAGCCGCGACGTACTTGATTCACTGTGTTTTGGCGCTTGCCTTGCCATCTCCGCACAACATTAGCAGCTGTACAAGATTTTCAAAACCTCCGAGATTCCCAACGGGCAAGAAGTCTCGGAGGTTACGTAGAACGGAGAGGCGGCAGCCGCCGCTGCCTTCTGGCTGACCCCGCGTCGGTTAGATTTTTTTCCGATTTTGCCTTCTCTCGCCGTTCTCTCCGTTTCGGAGGCAATACAGCCTTGTGTGTAGGCAGTAGGCCGTGTGCCAGGCGAGCGTAGTTCGAATTATCCGTGAGGGAACCTTCTCGCGTTCGAATTAACGGACTTTCTTATACATAGACTTCTGTGGAGCTTGGCCGGACCAAATCGTACAGTTCGAATTATCCATAAATTCGAATTATTGAAGTTCGAATTAACGAGCTTTCACTGTATTAGTTACTATTGTAACGCGCATGCAAATTTGAACGCACTTATTATCCAAAAAAGTTCGCGTTAGAATGGTGCAAATACGGCAATTGCATATGCGTGAAATATATAATGCTGGCTATTATGATATTTACGATGTATGATAACTTATATACCAGTTTTTCCGTAAACTGTTTCTAGTTCAAAAAGCTTTCTTTGAGCTAACAACCCAGCTCTTGCAGAAATTGATTGCGATATTTTATGTATTCCGAATTATTCGTCGAAGAATGATAAAAGAAAACGTGCACAATTGTTTCGTGAGGAAAGACGCAGCAGGGAAGTCTTCGTCACGTGACTGGCACGCAGTTTCATGAGAAACGATAGTGTTCATTTATTGTCCACAGACTGCAGGCGCACAACGTTGTTTTCCTTACAAGGCGTAAACAAAAATTGTCGACGGACCATTTCTAATATTACGATTACAACGTTTCCACTTGGAAATATTTTCTTCAGCAAATAGTTTGTGCAAGCCTACAGGCCTTTTTGTCGATTTTTGTCCGGATGAGCATTCTCATATGTCCACGCTAAAAAGATTGAGGGGGAGTGGGCGGCGAACACTTCTCCCTCTTCCTTTGTCAAAAAAGAGAGAGAGAGAGAGAAGAAACAAATCACGTGGCCTTTCCCACAAGGTAAGGCGTTGCCGTTCTCGCTTAAATTTCTGGGCCGCCGGGTGCGCCCAAGTTATAGGAGCAGCACCACATCGGGATCATCTTAGTGGGTCGCCACTCATTATATGCGCCACTGTATCGAAGAGTCGGGTCGTCACTTTGATCTCTGTGATGTAAACACTGTCAACGAAACGGACAGTGGAATCGAGGCAGCGACTCTGCGAGACTTACTCGACGATGTCATGCAAGATGTTTAGGCAAGAAATGGCATCTAGACTTGGTGTGCAAAAGGATATGGCAGGAAAGAAAGCGTGGCCAATGCAAATGCACGGGATGAGTACATTCTCGTCGCTATCAGAACGAAAAGCACAAACTGACGCACGTGCCCACAGCACGGACCACGGGAACGCCACTGCCAAATGTTTTAATAATTATGCCAGTTTGACAGCGGCACTCACCTTGTCGGTCCGTCTCTGCGTTGCGTGCCCAAAGTGCGACCCCCTCTTCGCAACTGCAGTGTTTCACCAACTGGCCGAGCAAGAACTGCTGCTGCTGCTGTTATTATATTAGCGCACAGTATACCGCATGCGTGATACAGTGTTCAATCATTGTGCCCATGACTATTCCGTTTTTGATTACCTTCACGTTCTTACCTGTGCAGCTCACCACCTCAACCAGGATTCAAGGAAGAGTAAGTATATGAATTAACACTGCCATCGTACACTCTTCGCTGAACGAGCAGAGCCGCTTCTCACGAATTTCATCGCGCGTCGAAAAAAAAATGGCAGCAGCCCGAACCGCTCGCGCGTCGTCGCTATTGCAGCAGGGTCTCGACGGTGGTGCGAGTTGGTGGTGAAAGCCCGTTGAGCTGATTACGGTGAATTCAATGCGTTGCCCATAACTGTGCCCACTCACCCGCAGTGATGTTTCCTTCTTCACGTGGACATGAAAATGTGGCCTCTGCGGGTGAAACAAACCAAAGCTGCATTTAAGGGTACTAAAGAAGCAACACTAAATCAGTTCACTCTGGTGAACTCTTTCGAAACTATATAGTTGTGTTTCACTAGATGGAAATGACCTGGTTGTCATTAATCAACGGAGAGAAGGAATTCAATGTTTCGCTTCCGCGCCGGAGACTCGTCGCCGTACGTCACTCAGACGACACAGATTCCAATGTTTTTTTTTTTCGCATTTGAGTCCTTTTGGCACGTCAGATATATATTTTTTAAACTTGTTACGTGGAGTCTTTCTTTGCAATACAACCTACTCCTTCGTTACTAATAGACAATTTACCATCCCCATCTGTGGGAAGTCGAAATCCATGATGTCATTGTGGACAAGTTCGAGGACGTTCTTGACTCCTTATTGACATAAGCCTAAATTAAGCGCTATTTACTAAAGCGAATGTACTGAGCTAAAGAAACGAAGCTGCGAAAAGCCTTATTCCACTTGAGGAAAAACTAGCTTCGCGGCTCTGTACAGTACTGCTAGTACGTCAATAAATTATTAGCGGCATGAAGTGCCTGAGTTGAATTTTTCTGCATCGAATAACCAACCGCCCATTGCAGGCACGTCTTCCCTCCTAACAAAGGAAGAACCGGAGACGGGGGGCATACATCTGGACACCTGTAAGTCATATAACACGTTCACGTTCATGTTTTGCGTGGAAGTCGTAGTATGGAGCACTTATATGCACTTGTTCTTTCCTTTCAATAAATCTCTCCAACGTGACGATTTACCACGGCGTGACATAGTGGTTTCCCGGCAGGCCCTGAATGTTAATTTTATCGCACTCATACATGCGTGGAAGCTTTAATACTAAAACGACATATTCACTGAGAAGGACGTTTCGGTGAGTTGGTAAGCCATACCAGAGTCCTTCCATGTTTATGGAAGGACTCTGGCCATACTTAAAAGAGAACAGGGCGGAATTGACGGGGACAAGGAGGGAAGCACGACACGGACGAGCGCTGACTTGCAACTGAAGTTCATTGCTTGGAACGACGAATACATAACACAGATCCAACCAACAAGAGAAACCAAGACAACATAAATATATTCACAATCAATCATACATGCCGCACTGATCAAGGGAAATAACTGTAATCATCATATACCCCCCGCTGAAAATGCCAGTTTATTGGACGCAATCGATAACGAGGGGCTACTGACGCATGCGTCTTTTGACCAGGCGATGTGCGCTGCTTCAATGATTTCAGGCGTTAGTTGGTTGCTATGTTTACTTAAAACTTGCGTTCGAGCGAAGTCAGGCTAGCAAGCCTTGCTGTCGCACTCTCTGCAGTGGAAGCCAAGATGGCCTTTTACAGTATTATGCACATTGTTGTTGTGCTCCTTCAGGCGTTCATAAATGCATCTCCCCGTTTGACCGACATTTAAGCCTGCCACATGACAAGGGAATGGCGTGGACAACTCCCTCTTTAGAGGAGATGAATTGATTTTCATGTTTGATGTTGCACTCTCTCTTGAAACGAAATTGGTATTAACCATTTTGCACATCTTCCCAAGCTTATCCGGAGCCGAGAAAACTACATTGAAACATGCTCTGTTAACTGCGTTTTGTATTCTATGGGAGACATGATGAATATAAGGCATTACAGTTGCACTATAAGGCACTACAGTGTCAGTGTCAGAAACTATCTTCAGTAGTTTGAGTAAAAACAGAAAAGAACAACGGGTAGATTAAATGAGAGGAAAGGAAAAAAAGAAAACCTCTGCAGTGCTTTATATTCATCGTGTCTCCCATAGAATAAAAAAGATAGCTAACATAGCATGTGTCAAAGTAGTTTTCTCGGCTCTGAATAAGCTTGGGAAGATGTGCAAAATGGTTATTACCGATTTCGTTCCAAGAGAGTGCAACATCAAACATGAAAATCAATGCGTTTCCTCTAAAGAGGCAGTTGTCCACGCCGTTCCCTTGTCATGTGGCAGGCTTAAATGTCGGTCAAACGGGGAGATGCCTTAATGAACGCCTGAAGGAGCACAACAACGATGTGCATAATACTGTAAAATGGCATCTTGGCATCCACTGTAGAGACTGCGACAGCAAGGCTTGCTACCCTGACTTCGCTCGAACGCAAGTTTTAAGTAAACATAGCAACCAATTAACGCCTGAAATCATCGAAGCAGCGCACATCGCCTGGTCAAAAGACGCATGCGTCAGTAGCCCCTCTTTATCGAATACGTCCAAAGAACTGACATTTTTAGCGGTGGGATGTGATGATTGCAGTTATCTCCCTTGTTCAGTGCGGCATGTATGATTCACTGTGAATATATGCATGTTTTTTTTTGCTTCTCTTGTTGGTTGGATCTGTGTTATATATTCGTCGTTCCAAGCAATAAACTTCAGTTGCAAGTCAGCGCTCGTTCGTGTCATGTCTCCCTCCTTGTCCCCGTCAAATCCGCGCTGTTCTTTTTCAAACAGACATATTCATTGCGCTGTACAATGCTGATTAAAATAAGAACGGACAAACGCGGCTGTGTGCTAGAGCAGTTGGAGGCGACGCTGAATGGAGAGTTCATTTTCGTGAAATTCACTTGGGCACTTTCATATTAAAAATGGAGAAGATAGAACACATGCACAGTACAGGACGGCGTCGTCAACGTTGCCGTTGAAGTGACACCGCAGCATGTCGAAGGGTAATGAGTAATCCGGTGTTGTTCCTAAATCTTATGCGCAGTTGTAACAATGAAGTCCGATGCGTAACCAGGAGGAGGCAGTGAACTCAGTGGTCAGAAGCGTTCAAATTCTGATAGTCGCCTTATACTCTAAACGCAGTTGCACCCGTCGGGGTGTAAATTTGCCACACAACAATAATCATCATCTGTCTTGCCCACATTTCCTTTCTTTAACGCTGCGAGCCCTAAATCAAAATCACGAACTTCATGCGCGTTATCAGCATGACAGAGCATTCTCGACAGGAAAGTAACGAGCGCAGCGTTTTCGAGAAAGTAAATGCGGGCAAGACAGATGATTATTGTTGTCACTCTTAAAACGGTTGCACCCTTTGGGGTGTATATTTGTCTCACAACAATAATCGTCATCTGCATTGCTTGCGTTTCCTTTCTCGAAAACTCGGCGCTCGCTACCTTCCTGTCGAGAATGCTGCGTCATACTGACAACGCGCATGCCCTTCGTGACTGGGAAGTACCGGGCTCGCTGCGTTAAAGAAAGGAAACGCGGGCAGGACAGATCACGATTATTGTTGTGGGACAAGATAAGCCCCAAAGGGTGTAAATTTTTCTAAGAATGTGGCAAATATACACCTCAAAGGGTGTAAACTTTTCTTAGAGTGTATGGAAAAGTGTTAAATGGTGTCCACTAGAAAGTGGTGCTTACATGTGAACAAGTACTTTCAGTGATCCCGCCAAGCGTAAAGGTTGTCCTGTTAGACACTGCGTCAATCGCGGTGCTTTCAGCGAGGGTTGCTGTTGTCAGCTGTTATCAGTAGGGGTGATACCGTGGAACTGCTCAGAAGCACCAGCAAGTTCAGTATCCGCCGTGCACTCAAGTGAAAGCCTTCAGCGGTCTGCACCGGCCACAAGATATCCACATACTTGCAATGTAGGCAAGCTAACCCTCCTTTTCTTTGTACTTTTTTCCGCGACGAAGCAGAAATCAAATTATCTGTTATAGTTAATCGCACTCGTAAAAGAATGAGCCAGGCATATTGTCATGAAGATTATATCCCGGTCAAGGCACCCAAAGTATTAGCACATTATGGCGATGGTCCTGCAACTTATTAACTCATGCTAGCCTAATAACCCACGCTGGTGCTTCCGCTTGTGCCTTTGTATCACGGAAATAGACAAATGCAGGTTAACAAGCGGTTGGCGGTATCTTAAGTCCCCAGCTGGACTTCGAGATTGCCTCTGAAACAGGAGAATGCGCCCCTCCCATCTCGGAGGCCATGGTGACTGCACCGCACCCCGCTTTGATTCCGCTATACCTCCATGCAGCGATGTGCAGACGCAGCCAGACAGCTTTCTGAACACATGTGTGACCATCGTGGCCGTCCTGATCGTCATCACGCTTATCGTCATGGTCGTCATACTGCTCAAGTGTTTCTCCGGGCGAGAAGGTGAGTGAACCCTGTCCTACTACAAATCCTGATCACGTGGGCATACTTCTTTCGCACTTCCACATTCTGCCGTCAGACGTTCAAAATAGCCTTGCGCATTCGCGGTTTGGGTGGTTCGCGCTCGTTCAGGCTATAGCACGGTCCGGAATCAGAGTATGCTCTTGCTCAGCATACATCTCGTAACCTAACGTAACAACCTCCGCATTTCGCGAAATGCGGAGGTTGTGGGTTCGATTCCCACCTGCGGCAAGTTGTTTTTTTAATTTATCGTTTCTTTATTTCATTTATTAAGCACAACTAATTACCCCTGCGTTGTCCTTGGTGTCAGTGCTTGTTGGCTTCTTATGATATGACTAATAAAAATCGGGCCCCTCGATTAACCCCCTTTCTTCTCGTTTATAAAAATACATATATATATATATATATATATATATATATATATATATATATATATATATATATATATATATATATATATATATATATATATATTATGGTTAAGGCTTTTGGCATGCTTGGCTAACTCCGCAAGATTGGGGGGAAAAAGCGTTCCAAGCAGTACGTGAAGTTTGCCGTATGGGGGCTTTCTACAACGTAGATACCCCTAACGTACCGTAAGTACTACAGTAGAGGGCACGTTACACTACACCTCTTTGCCGTTGGCATGTAGCGTTACATTCCGCTCTTGTATCGGTACGGAAGCAAGCAGACGAGCAGTGTTTCCACAAAGCAGGGCTGCTCTGAGTGAGAGATCGTTGAAGAGTGGCGTAACACTGCCTTGCAACCTGCTTCCTTTCTTTCTCTCCGCAGATTGCCCGCGCGTGGAAGGCCCATACAACCCATACAGCAACGTGTCGCTGACCTGCGAGTCCGAGGACTGCCGAGACTACGGTGAGAGCGGCGTCTCCCGAACACTTTTCATTTCTGTGGCGTGACGATTCTCCAACACTGACAACAACATTCCACGCTTGCTTGTCATAGGCGGAAACAGGCGTAATGGGCGAGTGCTTCGGCAAATGAGGGAACATAAAATCAATTAAGTTCTCGGGTATAACGTGTAAAAAAAACGATTTTATTATGAGGCACACCATAGCACAGTCGGACTCCGGTATAATTTCGAGCACCTGAGGTTTCCTTAAAGTGAGGGAAACAGCCACGTCACTTCAGAGGCCCGTCTCACCACGGCGCAAGCCTAGAAAGCAAAACGCACTGCAGGCACCACATTCTCTACTCCGTTTTGCAAATTGATGCAACGGTCCATCACTTTTCCCTTCTAACATCTTACTTTTCGTTACGTAGCGAATTCCCTGAAGCGGGATGGGCGTCGTTTCGCATGCCTGTCTAGCCCTGCCCTCCTCTGCCCTTCGTTGTCTTCTTGCTTCCTCTGCCTTGTCTTTCTAATTGACTCGATCGAGAAAGAAAGGTATCCAACCGTAAACACGCGTGTGGATTAGGTCCTGCATGCGCCTTTATTTTTAACGGGAACACTGCCCTAGCACTGCGCATAGCCTTCTATAGCTCACGGAGTGCACAATGCACGAGTCATTCAAATGGTTTCCCTCAGACTATTTCGGTCGGTAATGTTGTGCTAAAGCTCGAGGACCATGGTCCATCGATGATGTTGCCAGGACAAATTCAATGTAAATCGGTTCGTCGTTCGCCTATAGTGAGAGTGCGGTGTCGGACCGACATTGCGTCTTTCCTCATAAGACAGGCGACAAAATACAGAAATTTTCTGACATACCTTGACGCACCTTGCGCCCAGCGATAACTTCTTAACAGGGATACGCTGATGCAGAAATAGCCACCACCACCAAAAAAAAAAAACTACATTCGAACGCGTGTTAATATGTCCGTTTTTTGCGCTTAAAGCTTCTTCTTTGCCACGGACGTTCTTAAATGATCATCCCGATTCCACGAACGTAATTTCCTGTAAAGATGGCGTCGTCTTCCTTCTCGACGGTGCGCCGTTTTCGGATGCTTATAGTGCAATACCCCATAGGCCGAAGAGCAGCAACACAAGTGCTATCTTCAGCAAATGATTTATTAGGAAATGGCTGCACTATGCACGCACAAATAAGACTCTGAAAACAAGGACTCCATGCGCAGGCCCCTTCGAGCTCCATTATTCTTCGGATAGAGATAGGCATCGGCAGCGCCCTCGCACACTGTAATGAAACCCACGCCTGACATCTGCGCTGCTTCGCCTCTCGCTTTCCCGCGTGTGGCCATCACGCAGGCTCCATGATGCGCTCGAGCCTGATCTCGTTCATGGAACCCTGCGAGGACTTCTACGAGTTCATCTGCGGCGGCTGGATGAAGGCGGCTCGCGTGCCTCACGAGGACGTGGTCTACAGCAGCCTGTCCGACGTGCACCGCCGCGTCGAGAACGAGATCAGCGGTGAGCGTGGCTGTTGTATATGCCGACTGTGTACCGCAGGAGTTCATGCGTATACTACGTCTACGAGCCAGTTTGTTCGTGGGCCAGACTCTCCTGGGATTAGCCCTGGGAGTGTTAGCCGGCGCCGTTCACGGCCGACCCTGGGGTTGCGGAACGTCCTTCTTGATCGAGTAGGCGTCGCGTGCTACGTGAGCTTAGGTGCTGGCAATTGGCCGATGAACCCATGTTTGCTGTACCTCGGGGCATCACGAATGCCAAATTAGAGACTGGTAAAGCTGCTCTAGTAAGTTTCTAGCAAATCGCTAGTAAAGGCTACTAGTAAATCAACTACCGTAAGACAGGGATACTTGGAGATCGCTGGAAGAGGCCTTGTCCTGCAGTGGTCATAATAACAGGCGGCTGCTGCAGCTGCTGCGAAGACGAAGAAGGAGAAGAGAAAAAGGCTGCCTGAAAAGTTGACACTAATTTGAGGCCCCCGCTAATGCGGGGGGGGGGGGGGGGGGCACCAAGCGCAAAACATTGGGGTCTGAGGGGCTAACTTTTTGTAAGTCGCAACCTTATGAACACACCGATTAGCCCTAAAATTCTTAGACAGCGTCACTCATAAGGCGATCTTGTACGCGTAGCGCAAAATGCTAAAAAAATTGGACGTGAGGATGCCCGCCGCGG
Organism: Dermacentor albipictus; assembly: GCF_038994185.2. Taxonomy (NCBI): domain Eukaryota; kingdom Metazoa; phylum Arthropoda; class Arachnida; order Ixodida; family Ixodidae; genus Dermacentor; species Dermacentor albipictus. The sequence goes on along the minus strand of NC_091822.1, from coordinate 70,295,268 downwards.
TAGCTCAACTGGTAAAGCACCGCACTCGCATTGCGGAAGGTGTGGGTTCCGTTCCCACCGCCGGCGAGTTTCGCCCACTTCATTTACCCTTTACCTTACAATTTGCAGCTTTTAGTTAAACAAAACAGTTAACTTGCCGATGTGTTTTAGCTTGCTTCATTTTTTCTAATTACTAGAAATGGTTGCGATTCACATAGACCTACTCCGTAAGGTCACGGGCGCTGCTGGTGTTATAACAATGGTATGACACCCCTCGCAAAGAAAAAAGTGTCGCCAACTGATGCAGTTTTCACCCTTACATTTTACGTATAAGTGTTATCCTTAGGGATCCTTAGTGAGGCATCCTTAGTTAATGACTGAAAGCTATTAAGCAGAACTTATCTGATCTGTATTCGCTCAGTAACTGGTGCCACTTCGTTTGACTGCAACTCTCCTGCTTCCTGTCAGACGACGACGTGGAACCCCTGGTGCTCATTTCCCCTGTACGTACTGGAATTATTCAATGCACTCCAAAACTCGTCCCGTATTTTCCTCTGCAGGGCATCAAATCAGTTATTGTCAACTCTGCTTAACTTTTGAAAGACTCGGTATTCAACGCGAAAACGTCAGACTAACGAACGGCGTTTTCTGCACTCAGCTTTTATGTACAGAATGTGCGCTAACTCGTCATACGCAGAAATCCTGAACAACACAGTGATATCGTACCGCGACCAGACGGCCACGCAGAAGGCCTCCGCTCTCTACCAAGGCTGCATCAACATCGGTGAGTTCCTCCTCGCCTCTACATTCCTATCACTCGGAGCACGTCCACGTCTTATCACCGAGGCGCAACTCCTATGTTGCTCATTTTTCGCCCAATCTGCACACATATGGTCTCGAATTCCGCGTTGGCAAACTTAAGTTCACCAGTTTAAGGATATAATCAGTCACATTGATCACTCTCGAGATGTGACGTCTCGGCAGTTTCCAGCTCTGCGGCCACGATCAACGTCTATCGAGTACCCCGCGCATGCATGTCTATAGGCTCAGCACTTGCACTTTTTGCTAACAGCGGCAGCTTTATGATGGCAACATGCCGGTACATGCAACCTCGATGCAGACCTCCGCAACAGCAGGGGTGTCAAGCCCCTGGAAGACCTCATCAAGTACTTTGATCTCGGACGCTGGCCCACTCTGAACCGGACGGCGGTGTTCCGAACCTTCTTCATCCTGGGCAACGTCATCCGAGAGTTGGGCCTGGACGCAATCCTTTCGCTCCGCGTCGGGATCGACTACCACAACAGCGACAGATACCTAGTCTACGTGAGTTCAAGTAGCCTGTCCGTCCTGCGCGCGTGAGTACATGTGTTGGGGAAAGGGGAGCGAGGGAGTAGAAACTCTCAGTAGCTGCACCTCCGACAGCCATCTCCTTTGAGATGGCTGTTGAGAGAAAAGGTTGTCGATGCAAATGAGGTAACTGCAAGAAAGTACGATTTGACAGCCTTAATCAAAAATGAATTCAGTCTTACTAAAGAGTGCATGATACCTGATGAGATTCATACTCATATTTAATTTTTTCTCTCATTTCATTTGGAACTTGTTGCGCTTAGAAATAAGAGTGTAAGACCACATGAAAATTTAAAAAGGATCTTAGTTCTTGATTAACTTGCCCTAATTGCTATGTGTTCTTTTTTTTGCTCACTGTGTGTCATATGGTTTATGAGACTTTTTCTGGGCTGGTACCCTAGCTTTCTTTTTTGCACGTATATTGCTCATAGCGAATTATTTTGGCAGTTCATGTGTCTTTGTACTGGGCTGGACCAAAGTGCATTTTGCTTGTTATGCGTATCATTTGTGAGCAGTGGCGTAGCCAGATATTTCATTCGGGGGGGGGGGGGGGGGCTCAAGTTGCAACTCGGCCTCCTCCTTAAGAGGAAGGTTTAGCTCGGATCATCATCATCATCATCAGCCTAGTTACGCTCACTGCATGGCCAAGGCCTCTCCCATACTTCTCCAACTACCCCGGTCCTGAACTAATTGTGGCCATGTTGTCCCTGCAAATTTAGCTCGGGTGCTGCGATCTAAATAAATCTAGAAGGGGAATTCGTTTTTCTCGGCAACCGGTGCTCCAAATTTGAAGAGCTTTGTTGCACTTAAAAAGAAACACTTAAATTCTATTCACAGCTGGTTTTGAATGTTTCATTTACGTTGTCAATTCTTTGTTAAAGATTGGCCAAAATCGCACATTTGCAGAAAACGAAATTATCAAGTTTAGAACTCTGTAACTCAACAATTAAAAATAATATCATAATTCTGTGAGTTTCATCTAACAGTACATCTACAGTGGACAAAATTGATACGTTACACATGAATCTCAAAAAGGATTTAGTATTATGGAAATACGGCTTTTGCAGTACCCTTGTACACGACGTAACCAATTAACGTACGGTACAAATTGACATACGAAATTCGTCAGCTTTGCTGTTTACAGAACCGCAATGTCTGTTCTTGATACAGAGCTATTATATTGTAAACGTTGTACTCCTATCTTTTTCGAACTTTCTAACTTTCCGAAAAAAATTCAGTCCCTAAATCGAAATTCCGCTTCCAACAGGCACTAGAATTTAACTTGCTCTCTTAAATGCAACAAATTTCATTCAAAGTGATCCAGGGGTTATCTCAGAAAAGCGTTTCTGCGTTTTACATGTATTTGAATAGGCCGCGTTGGAGTTGGGACCGAGCTAAAGCTTCCTCTTAAACAATTTGTCGAGGGATCAAATACATGAATAATAATTGCATTACTATTGCTAAAGATGCTACAAACGAATTCTTGATCGCTACGCACTTTCAAAACAAGCAAGTTATGTATTTTTTCATAAAAGAATATACTCGTATGTGTCAAAAATTTCGCCCAAAATAACTGATATCAATGCTTCCATGTTTTTGTCTATTTAATAAGTAAAGAATACATCACGCGAACTTTACAATTATATCACTTCGAAGCTAGCAAAGCAGTGCATACCGTTGATATGAAAAATGTAAAGGCCATGAAGTGAACAAGTTGAGGACAAATATGTTAATGTCATTCTTTGTCATATATCTTTGTCATTCAAGAACCGTGTGTACAGTCTTGTACCTATGCAACGGCCAGTGAAAAATCTCAATGATGCTGTCATTTGTTCCAATTTATTACGCAGTAGCAGCAGTCACCGGTCGTGTATCGTGAGTAATTGCACCGAAATTATAGTCACAACAGAGAGTACGTATGAAAAGCAGGAGTTCTGCAAAGTGTACGAGGGCGAGTCAAATGAAAGTGAGCCAATGCGAATGTATGACACACGGAGTACTTTATTTAAAAGTAGTCTCCATGAGCATTTAGACGTTTGTCCCATTGACTAACGAGTCGCGTGATTCCCGTCTCATAAACCTCCTTGGGTGGCTGTTTCAAAAAGTCTGTAGCTGACTCTTTCACGTCATCGTCCTACACGAATTTCGTTCCCTTGAGCTGTTTTTTCGGTTGCCCCAAAATGTGTAACTCGCAAGGCGACAGGTCCTAGCTGCATGGCGGATGTTACAGCGTTTTCCATTTGAACTTTTCCAGTTTTGTATTAAGCACATCAGCGAGGTGGGGACGGGCATTGTCGTGGAGCAAGATGACACCATTACTCAATTTTTCACGTCGTTTGTTCTTGATTGCGATACGCAGCCGTTCTGGCGTTTCACCATATCGGAAACAATTGATAGTCTCTCAAGATTTAGCGAATTCTGTCAGTAATGGCCCCTGACGACCAAAAAAAAAAAGTCAATACTATTCCGGCGGAAATGACGGCCTTTGCTTTCTTTGGGCGTGAATTCGAATGTTTCCACTGGAAGCTTTGCTGTCGTGTGTCAGGCTCGTAGTAGTGGCACCATGGTTCGTCCCCGATCACAATTGCAAAAAAGAAGTCGTCACCCTCATTGTGATACCGCATCAGGTAAGTCAAGGCAGCGCCGAACTTCTCCGTCTTCTGGCGGTGATTCAAAATCTTGGACATTCATTGCGCACACAAGACCCGATAACCGAGATTTTATGAATTATGGCCTGAACCGAACCCTGACTGATGTTCACACGCTCTGCAAGTTCATCGATGCTTATCCTCCGTTCTTGTCTGATCAGCTGATCAACCTTTGCAATTTTGATGGGGGTGATTGCACGATGGCTTTGGCCCGGTCTTGGATCATATTTTCAACTTTCACGTCCTTCTTTGAGCCGTTTGCTCCACCACTTCACAGTGGACAATGAAATGCAATGTTCAACGTATACGGTAGCCATACGGCGACTTATTTCTTTTTGGGAAATGCCTTCAGCTGTCAAAAACTGCACGGCAACACGCTGTTAAACTTTTGAAGTGTCATTTATGTCACGCAACCTTGATCAACCCAGTGTATAAAAGCCTTAAAGAACCTTTATCATCATGCCTGCGTATCACTTTTGTAAATGAGAGATGCCTCTGTTTTGCGCATGCCTCGCAGATAATGAACCGAACCATTATTTCGCGGGGTGGGTAGGCTCACTATCATTTGATTAGCCCTCGTACATTAGAAATGCGTAGATACAATGGAATATACAAATGCGAAGATAGTTTGATAAAGGGCAAAAAAGTGTCATTGCAAACAAAGTTCAATGCACGTATACATAAAACCTCGCAACAAGATATTTAAATATACGCATAAGTATCCAATAAATCTACGTATCTAAGAAAAAGTCACTGTATATAATGCGCAAAATAAGGCAAATAAACATGTTGCGAAATCACAGATTCACAGAATCCTAGATCCCACCCCTATTCCATCCATTCCCCCCGATGTATCGCGCGCGACGCGCATACTCCCCGCTTTTCTCCTTTGCACACACAAGTCGAGTCACCATCGTCGGCTCACCGATTCAAGCCCTCCCCCCCCCCCCCCCCTCCCTTAGGCTTTCACTCGTACACACAGCATGCGGCGCTCGGTCACGATGTTATCACCTTTGGACTTTTATATGAAACATGAGGGCGACGGCAGGAATGCGCCTGGCGTGTCCATATAATTGGTATCGGAATAATATAATAAAAGTATTCGGCAACTGAAGCGTCCCGTGACCTTCCGCAAAAGAAGTAACAAAATCGAACTTTCACCATGCGACAATTCGCTGCGCCGCAACAATGTATTTTTTCCCCCTCTTGTGGGGCGGTGGCACCAAAATGAAGAAACGCAAAGGAATGTTGGCTGCACTCGAATGCCTACTTTTGGTACCTAATGTGGCTACCGAAGGAATATCGAAGAAAACGTGAGACGCTTGGTCGATCGAGAACCGTACACATACTGCCCGGTATTCCATACCAGCGAGACAAGACTTAACGGAGAGGCTGCGCTCAAGCGAACGCGGTGCAATCAGTCGAGTCCCCACATTGATGGCGGCGAGGGGCCGTTATTTCTTTTTCTCGTCTGCTAGCCACTAAGCGTCCAAAACTCTGCCAGATGAAAATCCACTCGGCCATAGCAAACCGAACGCGCACCGAAGTGCAGCGCGTGGTCGTCGGGGCAAGACGAGAAAAACGTATGCGCTCTGGCTGGCTCTGGCAGCTCGCGGGAAGGGTAACGAGAACAAAAAAATTGAAGAGGATCAATGTGTCCGCGCAAATAAAAGTCAAAGCAGAAAAAATAAGTAAGAACGTAGTTACCTTGGCTGGCTTTAGTGTCTTGACATGGTTGCTTTGGTGTATGTGAAAAAAATGTCGATTTTTTTTATGTGATATGATTGTACACATGAACCACCACAACGTTTCGTCTCATTGCACCTCACTGCGTGCTTTGTCAACTTGTCTGATAGTGTGTTGATTTGGCTTGTCTCGTTGTATGTTCCGATGTAAAATTTTAGAAAAGTCAATGCACCTTTGGCGTCAAATGTTTAAAACAACATTAAACCCACAAATTTCCGGAATTGAAAACCTTAAGCACAACTTCGGAGATGTCAATGCACCTTTCACATCAAAAGTTTGAGATTTATACCCATAAAGTTTAGGAATTGACATACATTCGCTCCGCCGATTCCGCGGCCTCCGCGAGGTGCCGCGGTGAGCCCGTTCGCCATCAAAACGCCCTTGAAACTTTGTGCTCGGATGGGGCTCCTTACGTTATGTGACTCCAGGTGCATAGGCGCTGCCACGAAATCCAGCACGAGTTCGCAATGTTCGCGGTGAAATGTCTTTTCGAGCGTGAAAAAGACATTCTAGACAAAATCCAGAATGATTTCCGGCGCAGGGGGTTGCTTTGGTTGGTGGTGCATGGACAGCACTAAAAAATTTTGGCGGGGGGGGGGGGGGGGGGGGTGAGGCTGAAGCCCCATAATCCCTCCCCCTGGCTACGCCCCTGTTTGTGAGTAGTTAACGTAAAATATACATCTGCCGATACTCGCATACTTGTATTTTTGACTACTTTTTGTGTGTACACAGTTTTCCTCTCAACTTGTTCTCTATGATGTTTGCTCTACTGTTATATGACTAGCGTGTTAGCACCATGATTTTGCTTTTTTTTTTGCTGCCATACAAGTCACTCCTCTTACCAGCTAATCTTGACCAGAGGTCCCAATACAGCATTTGTGGGATCTCCTTTTGTATTTCAGAGCTCTCGTAACTTGTAACCATTGTGTGAAGGAATAAACTCAAATTCAAGTTCACACATCTCGTTCCCACAGCTTAGCTTGCGTGTGTGTCTCGTAAAAGTCATATTCTATTCAATAAAACCGAGTTGACGCTTATACGCACCTCATTAAGGCATTTCCGAACTCGCGGAAGTAAGCGCGCGCAAGGCGGCGCTTTTTTCGGCAACGCTTGTGGCGTTGTCTTTTCGTCTCGTGTCCCGTCTACGTTTCGCGCTGTTAACACCAGGACGGAAAACCAACAAGCCCAAGCTATCATTCTAGAGAATCCTTGCCGCGAAAGCGCCTTTCGCGCTTTTTTGCGGACGCGAGCACGTACCTTTACAAAAGGTATTGTGGGTTAACGCACCATTTACATCGTAATTGTTGTAAAAGCAAAAGCTCGCTTCTGCACATTCAAATACGGGTGCCCATAAGGGGGCACGTGCGTGGGTGCATAAGTGCGCATTTGCACACGTCTTATGTGGACGTGACAGCTTCGGCTCTTAAATAAATGGTCGTTCATCTCCCTTGTGCGGGAGCCTGAATGCGATGTTCGCCATAAAGAAGTAGCCGAGTAGACTATTACGAAGCATTGCAGTGAGACGAGTTGTATTGCGGAAACCGAGTGGAAACGCTGGTGAAAGCACTGAGAAGTATTAGACGGCGAAAGCCCCACCATTAGCAAAGTTACAATGACCATTGGGAGAAAGAGCGGGTACGATGCCTGCCACTGAGAGCCTTCTCATAGCTTATAGCAGTCTTCATGCAAACATCCGCATACTTGAATGATCTTTGTGAGGAGTCCAGTATCCAACGAAGACGAAATTTGGAAACCCTTGCGGATTTTCAGGTTTTCGCTGTGAGCTGATAATCGTCCTTGTGTAGTATATAGTGATTGTCGTGGGAGAAGAGTCACTGGTTTCTGCCTCCCGTGTGCGGGCACGGCTCAGTGACAACGGATGGCGTGAGAGGGGGGGGGGGGGGAGTATAAGGTTAAGAGGTGAGAGAGGGGTAAGAGGCAAGCATCAGCAAGTCCGATACGCATGTTCCCTAGCGAACTCCAGGAGCCAGGGCTGGTATTCGTGTAACGCGCAATAGTTCGAGCGTCCACAGATAGGAGATACATTCACGACGCCTGAGGCCCTGCTCTCTTCAGTTATCCTCCTGACAATAAAACGGACAGTAAAACCGCAGCGAATCAAGTAATGCAAACAGTTAGAGCAGACTTCCGTAAGTTCTTTTGTAAAGCCGCTGTAAAACTCTGCCAAATCACGTAGGGAACTCCGACAGCCTTCATCTAAAAGTTTTGATTCTAGTTCACAATGCGCTTGCACGCCCGCTTACGCCTTTGAGACATGTGCGTCCTGACCGGTATCTTCGTGCCTTTCTCTCTCGTGCCCTGTACACGCAGATCGGGCAGCCGTCGTTCGGCGTGGAGCCCATGGTGCTTCGCGGCCGCTTCCGGTCGCCCTTCTTCCGCATCTTGCACCGGTACAAGATCTACATCTACCGTTGCGCGCTGCTGATGGGCGCCAGCGTCGCGGCAGCCGACGTCGTCAACGAGATCGTCGCCTTCGAGGCCAAGCTGGCCGCCGTGAGTGACCCGCATGCTCGCGAGGAGCCTGTGTAGACCGAATGGCCTGGCGAATGAGAACTCCTCGCGGTGTACGGCGTCGCATGCACCGACATTGCATGAACCATGCGGTAACAGCGCGAAAACCCAAACGAGGCAGAACCGCAAGCGGCATTTTCAGGCGACATTTTCGAAAAACATTGGCCCAGATTATGGAGCGAATGACGGTGCTTTTTTCTTAGTCTGTCACTGATTAAACAAGAGTGGTCTGTTTCGCCTCTTGTAAAGTGAATTGGGTAGCTTGGGCAGTACAAGTCAAAAGCATGTAAACTGAATTGGGTAGAATTGGGCAGTACAAGTCAAAAGTAGGAGCCTGTCCTCACATGGATTAGGTTCGAAGATTCAACAGTACAACTATTTTCTCTTTTGTGGGTTGACATCTCTAAACGCAAGAAAAACACGTAAGCAGCAATAATAGGAAAACAGTTCTCAATCACACCATTAGCATCTTTCAGGCATATCGGTTATTAAAGAGCCTGTTCAATTCTATATCTGAAAGGAACATTGCTTACGATAAGCGGAAGAATAGCGCCATGCCTATTTAAGAAACATTCGCCTCAAGATCTGGTTCACGACCATGGAGCCCGGCATCGAACGCACCAAATGTTCTGCTCGTCTACCTACGTTGTGCAGTGATGCTTAGCGAAAACTTATAACATTGCCATCTGACTTGCGTTCGACTGTTCACAGGACGGTAGACAGATCCACAGTCGTTATTCATTCTGTACCCCGTGACGTCAAGAAAAGGGCAAGCGCATCTGCTCGATCTGCTTCTCATCGAGTAAGGTGGGCCGGTCGTGAAAATAATGAAATAGTAAACTGGACTGATTACGGGGATGGAGTGATAAAACGTAAGCCGATCCAGGAGGCAAAACACTTGTGTTACTTGAGCGCGCGCCACAAGTTATTCGCATCGCTCAGTTTATAGAATCGCCAGCTGTTTCAGCGACGCAAACTTAGTATATCACATACAGATTCGCTTCTGAGTCAAGCTGCTGTTCACGCAGATTATGGAGCCGCCGGAGGCTATGCACAACCCAAAAAGAGTCTACAACCTCATGAGCCTGCGGACCTTAGAAGGAGCTATACCAGAGGTGAGATGTGGCTTCCTTGAAATCACCCTTTTCCTGCCGGCGCAATGATGTCAGCAATGCTCGCCTCTTTTCCGCTGTATACTAAAGACCAAGGCATGCCTTCAGCAGAATGCCGAAATGTTTCACCGTCCAATTTTCAGGAGGGTACGTCTGCTTTGATCAGGTTCCACTGTAGAATCTTCATTGTCATTTTCATTCTATAACTCGAGGTTTGTTTAAGCGAGTTAATGAGACTCGCCTCTGCCACCCACTAATCTACAGGGGCCATTTAAGCCATCGCTGTGACGCAGGGCAACACTACGCGAGGTTCTCGGGATCCATAGACTCAATATAAATAAGTGCGTGCCTCTGTCATGGTCTGTCTGGCTTCATACCATATGGTAGCCACCATGATGTTGCGCAACAGCCAAGCGCGCTTATTTCCGGGGCTTCTCAATAGTACAAACCGTGCACCCCAGATCCAGTGGACGTTCCTGATCAACACCGTCCTTCGTGACGTGGGCGTATCCATGGATCTGACCGACCACGTGGTCGTGCTCAATCCGCTCTATCTCAAGAGGCTCTCACGACTGCTCAAGGAGGTTCCCAGGCAAGACCCACGTCCATATTTCCAATCGTGGTTAACTCACTATCCGCCGCAACTTTTTTCTGTTTAACTTTTCATCGTACGCGTGTTTTAGAAAAAAAGAAACAACACGCTTTAGTTGGTATGCGAGGATACGTATTGCCTATGTGCAAATGGTCTGCTTAATAGCGCTTTTCCTTGGGTTGTGTCAGCGCTTTTCGAGCACATAGAAGCGCTCGTGTTTGTAAAGTCGAATTCTCTGTATAATCGAAAGTTGCAAAGTTCGGTCATGTCCCGTGAGCACAGCGGTGACAACCACCGTATGAAGGCCCCTTGTACGCAAGAAGACAAGCTTAAGTGGCTGCATCAGCTAAGTTTCCACTTTCTTGAACACGCTGACATATATTACTAGTCGTCTCGGAACGTTCCGGCAGCGTTTAAAAGTGCCTGTAAGCCAGTAACTCAGCGAGAGTGCAAACATGAGGGGGATCACAGTAATGGCGATTATGACGCCAGGTTACCGCCTATACTGCATACTGCATATACTGCGAGAGTGTCACATTAATCGCCCGTGTTTCTTTTTCCAGCTGTTTGTTTGCGAACTTGGAGCCTGTCTACAGGTGTATCTGTACGTCAGTGTTGGAACCATCGCTGGCGCACCCTGAATTTCTTTTACCGCGCACGCGCCCTCAGCTCGGCGGTGGCCAACTACCTGGGCTGGCGCATCGTGCAAACAATGGGCCAGTACACCACCGAGCGGTTCCGACGAGCGCGGTTCCGCTTCGACCGGTACCGGTACCTGCTGCAGGACGTCGGCGAGATCCCGAGGGAGTGCGTGCGCCTCACGTCGCGCCTGCTGCACTTCGGCGTGGGCCGGCTCTACTTCGACCGGCACATCTCGAGGCCAGCCGAGCGATACCGGAAGGTGCGCACGCTTCGTGGCAACATTCGCAAAGGCGCATCTCTCTATCGAGGTTAGCTTTCGACGGCGAGTATCGGAGAGAGCCGTGCTGGCTTGAATCATCATCATCATCATCATCAGCCTGGTTACGCCCACTGCAGGGCAAAGGCCTCTCCCATACTTCTCCAACAACCCCGGTCATGTACTAATTGTGGCAATTTCGTCCCTGCAAACTTCTTAATCTCATCCGCCCACCTCACTTTCTGCCGCCCCCTGCTACGCTTCCCTTCCCTTGGGATCCAGTCCGTAACCCTTAATGACCATCGGTTATCTTCTCTCCTCATTACATGTCCTGCCCATGCCCATTTCTTTTTCTTGATTTCAACTAAGATGTCATTAACTCGCGTTTGTTCCCTCACCCAATCTGCTCTTTCCTTATCCCTTAACGTTACACCTATCATTCTTCTTTCTATAGCTCGTTGCGTCGTCCTCAATTTGAGTAGAACCCTTTTCGTAAGCCTCCAGGTTTCTGCCCCGTAGGTGAGTACTGGTAAGACACAGCTATTATATATTTTTCTCTTGAGGGATAATGGCAACCTGCTGTTCATGATCTGAGAATGCCTGCCAAATGCTCCCCAGCCCATTCTTATTCTTCTGATTATTTCCTTCTCATGATCCGGATCTGCCGTCAGTACCTGCCCTAAGTAGGTGTATTCCCTTACGACTTCCAGTGCCTCACTGCCTATTGTAAATTGCTGTTCTCTACCGAGACTGTTAAGCATTACTTTAGTTTTCTGCAGATTAATTTTTAGACCCACTCTTCTGCTTTGCCTCTCCAAGTCAGTGAGCATGCATTGCAATTGGTCCCCTGAGTTACTAAGCAAGGCAATATCATCCGCGAATCGCAAGTTACTAAGATATTCTCCATTAACTTTTATCCCCAATTCTTCCCAATCCACGTCTTTGAATACCTCCTGTAAGCACGCTGTGAATAGCATTGGAGATATCGTATCTCCCTGCCTGACGCCTTTCTTTATAGGGATTTTGTTGCTTGCTTTATGGAGGACTATGGTGGCTGTGGAGCCGCTATAGATATCTTTCAGTATTTTTACATACGGCTCGTCTACACACTGATTCCGTAATGCCTCCATGACTGGTGAGGTTTCGACAGAATCAAACGCTTTCTCGTAGTCAATGAAAGCTATATATAAGGGTTGGTTATATTCCGCATATTTCTCTATCACCTGATTGATAGTGTGAATATGATCTATTGTTGAGTAGCCTTTACGGAATCCTGCCTGGTCCTTTGCTTGAAAGAAGTCTAAGGTGCTCCTGATTCTATTTGCGATTACCTCAGTAAATAGTTTATAGGCAACGGACAGTAAGCTGAACGGTCTATAATTTTTCAAGTCATTGGCGTCCCCTTTCTTATGGATTAGGATTATGTTAGCGTTCTTCCAAGATTCCGGTACGCTCGAGGTCATGAGGCATTGCGTATACAGGGTGGCCAGTTTCTCTAGAACAATCTGTCCCCCATCCTTCAACAAATCTGCTGTTACCTGATCCTCCCCAGCTGCCTTCCCCCTTTGCATATCTCCCAAGGCTTTCTTTACTTCTTCCGTGGTTACCTTTGGGATTTCGAATTCGTCTAGACTATTTTCTCTTCCATTATCGTCGTGGGTGCCACTGGCACTGTATAAATCTCTATAGAACTCCTCAGCCACTTGAACTATCTCATCCATATTTGTAATGATATTGCCGGCTTTGTCTCTTAACGCATACATCTGATTCTTGCCAATTCCTAGTTTCTTCTTCACTGCATTTTTTAGGCTTCCTCCGTTCCTGAGAGCATGTTCAATTCTATCCATATTATACTTCCTTATGTCAGCTGTCTTACGCTTGTTGATTAACTTCGAAAGTTCTGCCAGTTCTATTCTAGCTGTAGGGTTAGATGCTTTCATACATTGGCGTTTCTTGATCAGATCTTTCGTCTCCTGCGATAGTTTGCTGGTATCCTGCCTAACGGAGTTACCACCGACTTCCATTGCACACTCCTTAATGATGCCCACAAGATTGTCGTTCATTGTTTCAACACTAAGGTTATCTTCCTGAGTTAAAGCGGAATACCTGTTCTGTAGCTTGATCTAGAATTCCTCTATTTTCTCTCTTACCGCTAACTCATTAATCGTCTTCTTATGTACCAGTTTCTTCCGTTCCCTCCTCAGGTCTAGACTAATTCGAGTTCTTACCATCCTGTGGTCACTGCAGCGCACCTTGCCGAGCACGTCCACATCTTGTATGATGCCAGGGTTAGCGCAGAGTATGAAGTCTATTTCATTTCTAGACTCGCCGTTCGGGCTCCTCCACGTCCCCTTTCGGCTATCCCGCTTGCGGAAGAAGGTATTCATCATCCTCATATTATTCTGTTCCGCAAACTCTACTAATAACTCTCCCCTGCTATTCCTAGTGCCTATGCCATATTCCCCCACTGCCGTGTCTCCAGCCTGCTTCTTGCCTACCTTGGCATTAAAGTCGCCCATTAGCATAGTGTATTTAGTTTTCACTCTGCCCATCGCCGATTCCACGTCTTCATAGAAGCTTTCGACTTCCTGGTCATCATGACTGGATGTAGGGGCGCAGACCTGTACAATCTTCATGTTGTACCTCTTATTAAGTTTCACAACAAGACCTGCCACCCTCTCGTTAATAATGTAGAGTTCCTGTATGTTACCAGCTATATTCTTATTAATGAGGAATCCGACTCCTAGTTCTCTTCTCTCCGCTAAGCCCCGGTAGCACAGGACGTGCCCGCTTTTTAGCACTGTATATGCTTCTTTTGGCCTCCTAACTTCACTGAGCCCTATTATATCCCATTTACTGCCCTCTAATTCCTCCAATAGCACTGCTAGACTCGCCTCACTAGATAACGTTCTAGCGTTAAACGTTGCCAGGTTCATATTCCAATGGCGGCCTGTCCGGAGCCAGTGATTCTTAGCACCCTCTGCTGCGCGGCAGGTCTGACCGCCGCCGTGGTCAGTTGCTTCGCAGCTGCTGGGGACTGAGGGGCCGGGGTTTGATTGTTGTGTTCATATAGGAGGTTGTGGCCAAGTACTGCACCAGGGTGGCCAATCCTGCTCTGGTGAGGGAGTGCGTTACCGGTTCTGGTCACCGGGATCAGGCCACACTCCAGGCCTCTTTGTGCAATTTCAACAACACGCAGATTTTTTTTTTAATCCGGTGGAAAATTGCCGGCACCGGGATTCGAACCACGGACCTCTTGCACGCGAGGCGGGTGTTCTACCTCTACGCCACCGCTGCACTTGAATACTCTTGCTTATTTTTCAAGTGAAAAGGGAGTAGCGATGTTATCTGTAAGGGCAAATATGCGCCTCAGCGCTAGGCCTCGTGACATAAACGCTGTAACGTGAAATCCAACGCCGCAGTTGCACATTCTCAGCTCCTGTAAATTTTATTTTTAAGACGTTGGGGTTTCACATTAAGACTCGTATAAGGAGGAGCTAGGCAAATTACCAGTACTAATATCCAGCACCAAAAAAAAAAGCTTTATTTAGGGGTAAACTCGAATTTAGGCCACGTATTACCCTTATATATGTAGGAAGAAGATCCTTCCTAAAGATATATGAACATGATCATCTTTACAAAAGCTTACGCGCGATTTTACAATTTATAGAGAACAACCACATGACTACGCGCAAGACGTCTAACCACGAGCGGGAATCGTGCCTCGGCAAAATTAAGGCTGCGTGTTACGTCCTTGCTTTAATTGTGTGGCATGCTACTTGCGAACACATTTCCCGCTATCTTACCTGTTCCTTGTTTTACGCCGTCTTCAACGCTATATATGTAGAGTCGCGTGCGATATGACTTGCAACTCCCTTGTTCGTGGTCGAAGGGGCTCCAGGGTTGCGCTGTGGCTCGGACATGCGAAATAGCGGTTTAATAAATACCACTAATTGAAGATGTGTTTAAGTCTGGAACTTACCCTGTGTCTACGCAGCCATACAGTCTTGGAGCCCCTTTGACCACAGGCACCGGTGTTGCAGGCCATATTGCACGTGACTGTACGTCGTGCCACGCCTGCTCCGCGGTCGTGTCCGCGCGTGATCGGCACTGTAGACATACGCTCGCTCATATTCTCACCTTTCTCCGCACTAAAGTTATTATTGCGTTAGCAAATACATGGACACTTCAGGCACAATTCTGCCATCGCCGTCGCCGTGAGGTTCCGTATGAGTGAAAGCGTGTGAGGGTGAGCCGGTGAACGCGGTCCAATTTCGCGTGCGCGAGCGAGAAACGTGACCCTGATGTGTGCCCTCTCCTGTGGCGCGCGAGGCAGGGGAGTCAGGCGAGGGAGGAGGGGCGTTCTTCTCCAGCGGCTTCTACAGTGCCTCGATGTCTTATTTCACCCGGCTGTGCACCCACTCGCAGTCACTGTAAATATTTCCTTGGACAGTTCACAGGAAGCCTGTAAAACGAAGCGCCGTGTGTTGTTTTCGCACGACATAGGCCGCTTGTCCCCAGGTCTTGATCGTCTGCGCTCGTTCGCAGCTCTACGACATGGCTGAGGAGCTGCGAGACGCCTTTGCCGTGCTCATCGACCTGAACACCTGGATGGACTCGGACACCAAGGAGAGGGCGAGGCAGAAGGTGCGTGCGCGACAATGCTACGGCCGCGAGTACTGGCTCAGCACAACGGAGTATTGCACTGGCGAAACCATTTCGAAGGATCCTAGGCATCGACTCATAAGCTGATGCTGTTTTCCTTTTTTTTTGCTGGCCAGCTGCACCACCTGCAGATGAACATCGGCTTCCCTCCCTGGATCAAGAGCGACCGAGACCTGGACGAGTACTACAAGGACGTGAGTACTCGATTACGGCACGTAGGCAAGAAAGCGTGAGTACTGAGGCGAGCATCAAGACTGAGTTCGATTCCCTTTTCTTCAAGTGAATATTATTGCTCGCTGCAAAGGACGCCAAAGAAACCCCACGTGGTTAAAAATGAATCCGGAGCCCTCCACTGAAACGTCCTCCATAACCCATTGTGCAAATTTGCGACGTTGAAGCCCATGACTTGGTAGTTATGCGCCCGCAATATCTTCGTTCACTCGCGGGGTCTTGCATGCCGCGAGTGCGAGTGCATGCAGCGTGAGCAGCCGTGCACCATTGCGAAATGTTCCGTTTCTGCCTTTATTAACTGAATAAGCGGGCCGTCATCATATGTCGCGGTCATAATGGCGAATCAATCAGTGGCTAAAGCACCACAAACGTCGGTGTCACCACGCCAGGACTTAAACAAATATGCGAAGCTAAAAGAGCAGAAACTCTGCCGGAAGCACAACATTGCCTTTCCTTTATTGTCGCCGTCTTTGCGTCAACGGCACAGCTGCCAGCACACCGTGAAGAAATTTCGCTTATCTATTCTTAGATTCGATCGTGACCAACGCCCGCGCTCTAACGCGCCCTTGGCCGCCGAGTAGCAATGAAATACACCGAAATACTAGGACAAATTGTTGCATCGCTCATCACTGGAGGTGTCGGCACGTTGCGTCGGTGCAGCTTACGAAATGTGTGCCCCGTTTGCGCTAAGTCTGCTCGCGCTCCGCGCAGCTATCCTTCGAAGCCCAGTCAATGGCACCCGTTCCGCCTCCTTCCGCTCATTCGCTTTGCCTTCTAACATTCGCAGGTCCCGGATCTGC
This sequence comes from Dermacentor albipictus, assembly GCF_038994185.2. NCBI lineage: Eukaryota > Metazoa > Arthropoda > Arachnida > Ixodida > Ixodidae > Dermacentor > Dermacentor albipictus. The sequence goes on along the minus strand of NC_091822.1, from coordinate 70,278,718 downwards.
GCAAGGAGGAGTTCTTCCTCAGCCTCCTGCGCACACTCAAGATTTACAACCGCATCATGTTCGCCCGCCTGCGTCGCTTCAAGAAGGCCGAGGACTTCGGGTGAGTGTCGCGCGCGGGTTTGTCCACGTGGTCTTCCTTCGATGCTCTGGCGGCGATAGTTCTCCCAGCGGTTTATTAAGACCGATTTTAATCTCGTCCTCCTGAATAGAATACTCGAGTGCGATTTACTTTTGCAGCATGGTTAACGTGGCGTTCAACGGGCATTCAGTATATCTCAGTGCGCGGGGAGTGCACAAATGCAAATGCGCCTGCAAAGAACAATAAGCTAAAATAGTCGTCGCTACGTGGCATGGAATAATTGCAGATACGTACAATTTCAGTCTGCAGTTTTACACCACGAGTTATATGCATGTACAAATTCTAGTAAGTAGAGTATGCGTTGTTTTTCCTTTCTTTCTTTTGTCATTCTTACAGCTCTAGTATACGTGACAAATAGATACCATTCCGGTATCCACTTTCTGTATACGGAGTTCCCACGCGAAAATTTCGCCTCCGTTCTTTTTTAAATATAAATCGACGGAAAAGCCGCCTATTAACTATTTGTTGCAGCAGTTAACATGGCAATTAGCCGAAGCGACTACCAGCAGCAACAAAGATGCAGCGATTAGCTTGGTGCCAAATCCAACGACCATTTAGGATCTCGAGAGCGTAGTTTGTACAGAAAAATCTGTTGAGTGATTAATGCAGGAGCCATAAAGATACTATGTAGCGGTGCGCTGCAAAAAAAAAGAACAATTATCACAGATGTCTAATCGCTGAAGGATCAGAAACAGTGGCTGACGTTGTTGCCGCTCGCTACATGAACACAAGTTATAGCCCTCTGTGACTTGAGCGAACGCCGATAACACTTGATAGCGTGAAGCACGTCGTTTATCGTTTTGTCCGTGCTCTGTACAAGATGCTGTTGTCGTTTCTTGCTACAGGCTCTGGATGTCGCCATTGGTCTCTTTGCAGGTGGATTCCAGCCTACCCGTCTACAGCGATGCACTACAGCCTACTGGGAAACTATATGCGTCCGTACTGTCAGTTACTCGTTGCGCCTCTTTTGTTTTTTTTTTCGCTGACTCGTGTGGAACGGTCTCGTGAGCCCTGTGTCCAGTACGAAACGCTCCACTTAAACTGGTTTTCATTTCTCGTCTTCTTTCTAGTTCTCCCAGTCGACTACATTCAGTACCCGTTTTTTCTACTGGACATGGCCCCGTAAGTGTAAAATATTTTCTCGATTTTCCCAGACGTAACACTTGCTGATTGCTTCCCAGTTCACACACACACACACACAAAAAAAATGTCCTCTCCATCTTTGCCCTCCCCCCTTCCTCCACCTCCACCCCTTCAAACCTTGCCCCTTCCTCTTTTTTTTTTTTAATCTTGTTTACTTCCTCGACCGTTCAAAAATTATGGTTTCCGCTCAGGGTGCAGCACATAAAAACAATATACTCGGCCAAGAGGCATGAGCCTACCACAAAAGCCGGAACTCGCGCCTCAGTCTCTCTTTTGTAACTAAGAACATACTATTTCCTCCTCCTCCTCTTCCCCTTTCTCGCTCTCAATAAAAGCCTTCAAGCAACGTGGATGGCTAGTGCAAGAACACGATCATTCAGTTAGGGAGCAGTAAGAAGAAATGATTTCTGTATACATGGGCCCGACGAGTGCAGGTCGACTGTCTCTGACAAGGTCATCCCAAGTAGCTCGCGTCATGCTTTTGCACCAACCCTGTTATAGCGAGGCAGCTTTGCGTGGCGTAGTAATTGGCGTCGCTCAGCCAGCTCGAGCTGCTACTGTAGCTGTTCCATGACGTGGGTTATCGCATGCTACACGAATTAACGGGGAGAAACAACGAAAGTGTTTCCTTTCGCTGCTGTTATTACGGGCACGCAGCTAACAAATCCGTGCGATTTTCATCCTTGCCTCTCTGGACAGACCGATCAATTTCGGCGCCCTCGGAACCATCATGGGGCAGCAGCTGACGTTCGGCTTCGGGGAGCAAGGTGAGGCAAACGATTTTGCCATAGAATAAAGGGACACTTTTAAGTAGAAACACTGAGCCACTTTAGTCTAATGAGGTACTCTTACAGAAGTGTATTCTTGTTAACTTCGCAGGAAGAGGTCGATTACCAGTTGTAAAATGAGTTCGAACTTCCAATGCTTCAATTAAGTTGCACAACCCCTTCGCCAATATGTCAGCGTGACGTCGCTGATTTTGAAGTATTTTCTCATGTTTAAAGCATGTTCACAGAGAAGTTCTGCAAACTTGCTTGTTCGGATATTCGATGCCATCAGAAAACAATGTAGTCAATTTTTTTTTACCGGTAAACAGCTAGTTATCTATACGAGAGTAGACAGTTTCTAAATTCATGACGTCACTGCACGCTGGTGCGGAGACTTCAAAACTGACCTGACCACATGCGTTTAGCTTTTGCGTCTTTACTGGCTTACAGAGCGTATTCTCAACGTAAGGTTGGCTTTTGTGTCATTGTAGAATTCTAAGTTATAACAGCTCAATTTAGTTATGCCTTAAGTGGTCCTTTAATGCAGAAAAATATGTTGATGTATGTTGCCATACCTAACTATACTGCTGACTCTTTACGCTCCTTTGGAAAGAAAAGAGAAAACATCTATCATTTATTTATTTATTTATTTGTTTATTTAATTATTTATTGACCGTGCTTTCGATGCCGAATTATTACACCGGAGAGTTGTTGCGTAACATTGACAAAAGAAAAACTTCGTTAAACACGAACTTTAAAAGGACGCGATAAGACGTTCTTCAAAGAAGTTAGTTGAGGAAGCTGTTGCTGAATGGTTTCGCAGCCTTAACGCTGGAGGTCAATGTGCGTTTGGACGTTACAAGGTAGGAGAGACGAGTTCGTTACGTTGGTGAAAAATGCCGTTATATCATCAGACTTCTCGCACAAGACCACGTGCAAGGTGAATACCACTTGTCCAGAGCGGTCCAGTGGCCGGCTGTGGACTGTGCGAGCGCCTGCAGCAGCTGCGTTCCAGATCAGTTTGTTTTATAGGGCGTAGACCTGGCATGCGGCATGAACACGCGTGGTCTGATTGCTGTGTTGGCCGGTACTTATTTTGAAGCGAAAGCTTTGCTGGCCGCGAACTTGCGATTTCACCGTGGCGGTGCTCCGAGGAGGCACATGACATCACAACGCACGCCACGCCGTGAATATTTCTCTCTCGCTCGCTCCCTAGTTACTACTGCGCATGCGCCACTAGTAGCACCGAGCCACAGGTGTTCCGCCGCTGCGCAGCGCCGCACCTTTCCGCCTCTGCCGTTTGGCATGACGTCACATCACGTTCCTCGTCGTTGCGCTCGCCTCCGCTCGCTTCGCTAGCTGCATGGCATGCCTGATAACATGTTGGAGGATTGAATAGGAGAGCTCGCGTGCGCCGCAACCATATTTGAGGTGGCACTATGGAAGGTGACAATTCGGATAAGCAGGAGGAGGCCTCGAATTGACATCGGAACGAGATGAAGAGGAAACGAATCGCCCAGGACACAGACGAACAGCGCGCCGAACGACTGGCTAAACGCCGCAACATAGCTAGACAACCAGACTAACCTGGACATGCAATCAAGATTAACCAAGACTAACCATGCTATGCCTTAGCTTTCGCTACGTATATCCTGGAATAGCCGAGCTAAGCCACTGCCAGTTTTTTTCTGATACGGTGGCAACCAAATCGGCTGGTGGACCACCCTATAGATAAGTGTAATCCACACGGTACTGTATCCAAGGAACTAGAAAGGCAGTGCTGCAATGGAGGATGAAGACTGAGTTACCTTGTCACTTGGGGGAGCAAGGTGAGCACAAAGCGATGCAGGGACAGAAGACGAACCGCATCTGGATGGTGAACGAACTCCTCCAAGACGGATGAGGCGTGAAAAATGGGTTTCGCCACGCAGGACAAACTGCTGCAGAAACTAAAAATAAAAAGAAAGACCTGCACAGTGACCAGTATCATGCCCGGATAGCTTAGCGTAGCAATCAGATTCTACCACGACGCTAATCACGAGAAACTTTATAATATTTCTGAACTCGCAATATTAACCACTGACTACGAACTGAAGACGTTTCTGCCGCTTGACTTTGCGTTGAGTTGGCTCTTTTCCGAGGACAGTACTTGTGCATTTTACGTACAATCGATTTTAACATTTCATCTATAACATGTTCAACGCTTACAGCTACTGCTAATCGTCTGTTTTGTTAGAAAATAGAACCCTTTGCCACGCTAACGATGATTCCCATCGAAGCAGGCTACTGTGCGTACGTAGGTTCTCCCTCATGCCGGTGCAGACCAGATTTCACTTATAAAATTCACTACAGAATTCACTTATTTAAGTAGATGAAGAAGCATCAACGTATAAGTGTGTACGGAAAATGACGGAGTGTGCCTTGCAACCGTATGCAGCAGCACGGCGTCTCACATGGAACTCGTATACATGAGCTGCAAATTTCAAAGCTTTCAATAATGATCTGCATAGTGGTACAAGTAAGTCACGTTCTCCAGTATACGCGTGAAAAAGTAACTGCTTTTTAGTGACAAAAAAAAAATACTCAGTCTCACTCGCGTACAGGCTCACTCGTACCTGTACGCGAACGAAAACTGAAAGAAACTTAAAAGAGCGTCAGCGTTGCTAACTGTTTGGTGAATAGGTTTCGTTAGCTTTTCGTTAATTTGAGGATCGCAGTTTCGACTGCGACCCTATTGCAGTTGCGAAATACACGAACAGCGGCTGCAACACTGACGCCTTTCCACCAATCATTTAAGGGGATCGATGGTGCATAGCGCAATCGCCTTATTGATTGATTTGCGAGGATTACATGATGTCGTGGTATCGCGTCGAAAGACATCCAATGGGTTGCACTTTTCTTTTCCGTATAAGCGCACGTCAACGATGTGGAAACAGATGCGGCAGTTGTTGCAGCAGTGATGAGCACGCTAGGTATATGCTCCTGCTGCGCTCCCTCAGTTTGGCTTCACCGCAACGCGAACAAGCCGGAAGGTTGAAGCGGAGGAAGCGCGCATGCAGCCATTCCGCGTGCCCTTGTGGCTGACCCATCGTAAAGTGAAACATGCCGAAAACCAATGAATACGTCGGCCTAGTTTAAAATTAAAGGAACTGCTGCGTCCGTATAACGTGTCTGTAAAAAAAATTGAACGGATACGTCCGACGTGTATACCTTGAGCCACCACAATTAAGCAGAATATACACGGCTACAGGTATTATCTGCGGCTGAGAAACACCGGCCTTTCATTCGAGACCACTTCTATTCCACCCACTACCCCCTACCCTTCTTTTCTTTTTCTACTTGCTGTCGAACGTCTCTGCCATGGTCATTGATTATCTGACTGGCGCACCCGCAGGCGCGCTGTACGATGAGCACGGCAAGCTGGTGGAGTGGTGGTCCCGCGAGACGCACCGCAAGTTCGTCACCGGCGCCCGCTGCCTCTCCGAGCAGTACGACCAGTTCAACAACCCCATCACCGGCATGAAGGTATACATGGCACGGGCTTGGCGCCGATCGGCTCGGAGATCCCACATAGAGCGCCATCATCAGCTGCGTTTATGCTTCTGAGGCGGGCTATTCTACTCAGAAGCGGCAAACCTAACTTCTCGTCTCTCAAAATTTTAAACTTGGACGTAGCACTTTGGAGTGTTGCCTTTTATTCCTTGCTATTCGAGCCCCGGGCAGCACTTGTCAAATTAACGCTTTAGTCACGGCGATTCTTATATTAAGGCGGACCCCCAACGTAACGTTACGTATTTAGTACAGTGCTTCCAGACCTGTCACTATCCGGGAGACCATAACCTCAGCGGTTGCGGCTAAATCTCAGCCCTCTAAAGAAAATTCACTGTCTTCGAACGGCCGAATGGGGAAATGCATTTGCGTCTTTCTGCCAGGTAGCTTTTCGTTGGTAGCTTTTGCATTTCGCCAACAGTACTAAATGATATTCTGCAAAAATCATGCCAAATGATGAAACATCTGATAGGGCCATTCATGCGGCTGCAGGCTCCTTTATCTGATAAAAAAGCCGTTATATAGGACTATTAAGGGAGCATTTTCCCACTAAGCAGCGCAAAATCCGCTACAAAAAAAGTTCATTGATGCGGCGAAACAACCTCATGCTGTTTTGCGCACACATTTCTCTTCAAATACTCTTGAATGTCTCAGTATCAAGAAGAGAATCTTATGCGCATGAGTTGCAACGGCTCAGTAAAGCAAGTTTTACTTTTCCACAACTATGTAATTCTGGATAACATGGCTGAAAGGTACGATTTCGTAGCTAATAGGACGCACTAGGTTCCCTCGAAAGCACTCGAAAGCACTCGAAAGACCAGGTCAGAGTTTATATTTTGGTTCAGTCACCAGTTAAACACTGCCTAGTTTCAAACTTCCGAACGTTGAAATGACATGTACCCAAATAACTACAGTGGAAGGATATTTAATACCATAATTCGCACGGTCAAAATATGACCATCGGGAATTTCAGGCATGGTATTCATGTCATATTTCACTAGACAAAATACTTACGTTCACTCATAGTCGCTAACACAACGGCAAAAGTGAGAAAGGCACGCTGCTTCAGAGTGGCTGTGGATGTATACTGAAACCGAGGGGGCAGGCGTTTTATGAAACCCTCGATTCCTTTACATTCTCAGTGCTCTACTCCTCACTGAAAACAACAAAGTACCTTCAAGATTTTCCTCCAATTTCGTAAAGTATTCCGCCTATATGTTAAGGTTATAATAAGCAGGCTGCCTAACTTTGAACTTGCTAAACACATGCGGTCCTATCGTGCTATAAGACGAGCAGCACCAAAACCTCAAGCGAAATAACGTGGTTTCCAGTGGTGTAATTATGTGATAGCTACTACTACAGTCGTCTCTGCAGAACAGTTCCTAGCAGAAGCGTTCCGAGAACACGGGCTATAAAATGCTACGTGTCTATATAAAGGTTTCAAATGCACTGAGATGGCGACGCTGATGTGAACCCATTTAGTGGCGACCATCGTTGTTTTGTGGCCGTGTCCATGTGCGTGCGGGCGTGCGTGTTTATAATTTAAAAGAAAGCTCATTTAACCTATGTGATCCCCGCAGCTAAGCGTCAACAACACCCTGGAGACGAGCATCGCCGACAACGCGGGCCTGCGACTCGCCTTCAAGGTAAGTGCCGGGGAAGGAGCCAATGACGAGCCGACCGCGTACTGAATCCGCCTACGCGACACAGGCTTTCCGGGTGTACATGACCAAGTACGAGGAGCGCTACGGCATGTACTCCATACCCGGCATGGAGCCTTGGACCATGGAGCAGGTGTTCTTCATCGCGTACGCCCTGGTGAGCAATGTCAAGATTTTGGATCATATACTCACCTTTCCATTGGGGAGCTAGAGCAGGTTACCCCTCGACTGTTGCATGTTGGTATAGAGCGACGTAGTTTACTGTACTTAGTGCTTTTCAGAGAAATAGGGCTATCTACGAGAACAACACGGCGATATAAATATACTTCCTAACATTATGCGGCTTCGTCAACCGCGGTGGCTCAGCGGCTATGGCGCTGCGCTGCTAAGCACTGCTAAGCGTTCGGCCCAGCCAAGTGGCCGAGTTCACTTCCGCGTTCGACAGCGGTTCCAACAGCTCAAGTACCACTGAAAAGCTTGGTTGCCACTTATTGATTTCCAACACTATATCCGTGGTCTATCCCGCATTATTGCGTAGGTTTGCGCACCTGTATATGCTGGAAAACCCGCATAAACTGTTGTACGAGGCATTGGCTCAAATTTCTTTAGTTAGGAATAATTAAGTTCGCGTCATCAACCAAGTTATCAGTTTTCATTCTCGCTAGCCAGCTTCGAGTCTAACTTTTTAAACCGTTCATGGTTACTCACGCAGTTTCTAGGAGGATGATCCTGTGGTTAGGAATTTCTGCTGATGTAGCAATTAAATTATCTCTTTACATTTTCCTCATCCACGCCAAAGAGCGCACACACGATAACCGAAGTAGTATCTATATTGTTTGGATTAAACCTGTGCGATTCAGTGCGACTACCTAAAGTCAGTATATTGCATCATTGTTTCGGAGGCATGCACCTTCGCTCTCGAAATGTTTTTTTTTTTTCGCAGACATAGTCTTTCGGCTGAAAGAATCGACCATTTTTCGGTATCGCGCGCACTGTTCAGAGAAGTCATCGTGTTTGGGCGTAAAAAACAAGAACATTTTCTTGCACGACTCAATTGTACCCGGTGTTACAACACGGCACCTAGCATTTTGCCTATAGTGCGCTAAATGGCTCGACACATTGCTGAGAAAGCGCGCGTAAAACGACGATGTTAATTCATTTTCCCATTATCTCAACGCAAGAAGCACCCCCCGCCCCCCGAAGGCCTCGAACTAATCGCGCCATCTGCCGGCTGAGCGCGAGAAACTATGGCGAGTTGTGAAGTCGCTCTCCCCACGACACCACCGCGCAGTTCATACACCTCTTATATTCTTCTAATGTGGTAGCGGTACAAGGTAGATATAGAAGTCTTTCGGAAGAGTGAAAGGATGTGTATACAAAAATGCTAGAATGACAAGCACGTGTAGCATACTTGATTAACTCAAGCAGGCTAGGTGACCATTTGTCACTGCCCCGTTTCAGAGGGTATGCCAATAGATTGTCATCGTCGAAGGTATTTACCCAGCGAGACCCGCAGGAAACGTCCACCTTCCAGTAGTGCTGGAAGCGCTTCTGGAAGGCGCATTAAGGTGAATGGAAGCATTAACCAGTCAGCAGTCGAGATAAGCAAGAGACGTTTAGAGTATTGGTAGAGAAAAAGTAGGGAAGAAATTGATCGGACCGCATTTGTTACAGGCATACGCAACTATACAAGGTAGACACCGAGGTTTTAAGGCAATGATAAACGATTAGGGAAACATAGACAAATTGCTATACACCCTTGAACAATATTGCACCCTTTGGGCCGTATCTTGCCACACAACGATAATCGTCATCTGTCTTGTCCGCATTTCCTTTCTTTAACGCTGCGAGCACGGTACTTCCCAATAACGAACGGCGTGCGCGTTATCAGCATGACATAGCATTCCCGACCGGAAAGTAGCGGGCGTGGCATTTTCAAGAAAGGAAACGCAAGCAAGGCAGGTGACGATTATCGTTGCATGGCAGATATACACCCCAAAGGGTGTACCTCTGTCTTAGAGTGTGTAGAGTGATAAATCTCTATAGATTACTTGATTAGCTCAAACAGGGTATAGGTGACGTTTTGTCGCCGCCCCCTTTCGAAGGGGATGCCAATAAATCATCATCATTATCATCATCATCATCGTCGGTTGAGAGGAGACCGGGGTCGGAGATGGAGGGAGAGCGGAAAGCCGCCAGCCGTGCGAGTGTCGTGTCGCGCGATCCTCGTGCGCATGTTTTGAAGAAGCCGTAAAACTTCGGGGCTACTGCGCCCTATGCCTCGCGGTAGCGCGAACGAGCAACAAAATAACCGAGGTGAAGGGCCGCATTCCAGAATGCCAAACTCTGAAAGGCCCAATCAAGCGTCGACGCTAAACAAGAGAAGGACGACATAATTGCACGGGGAATACGATACGAGTAGGATACAAAATAAGTGAATAATGAGCACGAAAAAGAAACAGAAACTAGAGATATAATCAACAGTTAATTATCGAGTAATCTGAGCCAGCATGTATGCCAACCTTGTCTTCTTTAGCGGCGACACTTCCTTAATCCTTTCTTTTCGTGCAGACGAGTGCAGACTTGCAGCCGTGTCTCGAGAAGGTTAGAGGCGTTTTGTGCTTTTTGTGCTGCACTTCGCTGACTGGACTGTACCCAAACTGAGCAGACTGCGCATCCTCTTCTGCATGAGCAGTCGAAAAACGTCCGACTTTGCATGCAGTCGCACTTCGCACCCACTGTCTGACTATATGGCCTTGCCCGATTTGCCGATTAACGAGTTTCCTTTCTGCAACAAATTATAATCGTAACTTTCACCTTCGTAACTAATCCTAACAAATCGTAACTTCCACCTTGTTCTCCAGCTAGACGAGGTGCACGCTCAATTATTATAAATTGTTGCTATGCGTCGTGCCTAACGAGTCAAGCGTCCCAAAGCGCTGAGATTCACGAGGAAAATTCGTGAACGTATTTTATGCTGCCTTTTTGGCATGCGTCCGTAACCAAATGGTTGAAGCATCGGCCTTCCGGCCTGGAGTAACCGGGTTCGGAACCGACCATAGAAAATAGAAACCACGTTAGTGGGTCAGATGGGAGTGCGCACGGTTGCGACGATGTTTTGTTAGAACGCGACCTCCGTGGGAGCCGTTACTAAGAACCAGCCTACGTGAAAGCCCTCACTAACAGTGTCCCTAGCTAACGGGGTCAACGTGGGGTGTTGTTTGGCGCTGTCAATTCACTGCTGCGCTTAGGGGCAGCTGCACATATTCTATCGACAATTACAGCTAGACGGTACATTCTACTTCTTCTTGACTAGTTCAGTATCTGGTTTGCCATGCCATAGCGCCAGAATAATTCGACTGACCGTTCTGTCGCCTCAAACGAGCCTAAAGGGCTGCAGAAGCTTGAGATTTCTCTCTTGTCGGATATTAATGCGACAGCGTTAAGGGTCCCGTGTCGCAGAAAATCCTGTGTCGGCACCCGGCGCCCCGCGTTGGACGTCGCTTCGGAAGAAATAATTTTGAACCACGCGTACCCAACCATGCAGGCCCTCCATGTGGCGCAAGGAAGTTACAGAACTAATTGAATTTCTCAAGGTAAAATACGTAGAAAAATCGTAAAGTACGGCTTACACACAACCTACAGACACGATAGCGTCAGATTGTAATTTGAATATACGAGAAAACATAATTCTGCTACGCGGAAACTCAAACACAAATCCCTTTTAGCACGATAGCACTTTCCAGCTGCCGTTTAAAGTTCGTCTTAGCAGGAGCGATGCGGTCCCCTCGGTTCCTTGCTTGCTGCAGCGTGTGCCGGTGAACATTACGGTTACATAAACTGCAGTTGCCGGGAAGCGTGAGAAGCACTCGGGGATCTTTGATTGGCGAAGCTTAAGCGTCCTCTAGTATTTTTTTTTTCAACGAAGAAGGCAAAGCAAGATCGTATACGTCCATCTGTTCGTGAATTTTCTAATTTATTTCCATATTTTGGTACATTTTTGCCCTCCGATACTTGCTTTAGCTGTCCCAATTTTTAAACCGGAATTGAAGGCTATTCTACTTGGTAAAGGTTACGGAGCCCAAAGACTAACACGGAGGCAAATACGGAAAGCGGCGCCATTGTCCTTTTTTTATATTTTCGTCAGTCTTTCATCCGACAGCGAGTTCCGCATTCTTACCTACGGACCAGACAAACAACCAGATATGCTTTCACTATTGCATTGCGCGTTCTCTATTACAACGTGAAGAGGAAACGCTAGTGCATTTGTATAGTGTTCTCTTAGCTACTTCCTGTTTCTCTTTGTCCCTTTTAACCCCAGTCGCGGTGCGAGGTCTCCCGGAAGCGCTCCATGTACTTCTACCTGCGGCCCCGAGACCAGATACCCAACCGCTTCAGGTGAGTTGTCATCGACGTAACAACTGCCATGGATTTCATTTCACTCACATGGTCGGGTCCAGAGTGCGTTCTGTCGCGCTACCCTACCCGTATCCATGGCAAGTTTGTTTGTTCCTATGAATATTCCGGAGTCATCATGCCATGTACCTCATGTTACTTGTCACCAGGTAAATTTGTTACAAGTTGATCAACAGGAGTCGAACATGCGATTTCCCTGGTAGGACCCGATGCTTCGCCTTTCCTCAGTCCTCATTGCTCTGCTTTTAACACTACCGGGTCAGATCTTGAACATATGTTGAACTACCCAACTAACCAATTTGGACGTGGGAACATCAGTAGCCGTAGCACAATTATTTGGTAGTGCAATGCACGCGTAATGCGGAGGTTGTGGGCTACGTTCCTACTACTGGCAAGTTGAATTTTTTTTTTCGTCCACTTTAATTTACCTTTAGCCTACCATTTTCAAACTTACATTAAAAATTAGATTTATTTCTCCTATCAATTTCTTGCCTATATCTGTTAGCTTCATATGGTCGTGGCGGACAAAAATCGGGCCACTCGGTTCCCCTTCTTTTCGCTAATACAAAAATAATGTGTTACAAGCATGTATCCGCAACAATCTGGACCCATATCAACAAAAGCCAGCATTTAAGGATAGTCATTGGCGTGATAGCAAAAAGGCAAACGTAGCGTGAACACGCAATCGTGGGCGACACCACGAGAAATTTTGTCAATGTGGGTTCCCTTCCGCGCACAGATAATGCAAAAGCTCATCCGCGAGTAAAAACGAACCATATCATCAATGCTTCTGAGTACAAGAACCATCATTCCAGTGGTTTTGTCCTTTCTTTTTTTTTCTTATAAGTGTTCCACGTGTTCTGCCAGCTTCTTTTCGTTGTTCAGAAACAATTTCACGTGGTCCCATTCATCATCATCAGCAGCAGCCTATTTTGTGTCCACTGCAGGACGAAGGCCTCTCCCTGCGATCTCCAACTACGTGGTCCCATTGCTGTGCAGTAATTGTTTGTGACCAGATGCTCAGTTATAGAAGACATTCTATTAGACGACACCTGCTGCCGCTTCAATTGATGGCATACACAAGTCTAGTACGCGTTTTAACTACGTGGACGGCGGCATCCGAGACAGGACTTGGGGTTGAATCTGCTGGTCGCCGTTACAGTACTTGTTACTCTACGTTTAAGCCTTAAGTCACGTGACTATCCGCGGAGAGATAGTCGGGGCCGGGGCACAAAGGTTGAAGGAAGTCAACGGGGCCCACAGCCGTAAACTGCAGCATATGCCGACTGTTGCTTGTACAGTAAGACTTTCTGTGCTTTCGTACCCCAAGCCACGCTCGCATGCTTTGCAGGACCATCATCCCGCTGATGAACTTCGAGCGGTTCTCGTCCATCTTCAACTGCAAGGCAGGCACCATCATGAACCCAGAACAGAAGTGCATCGTGTGGTAGCCAGCCGGTCTCTCCGCGTGGCGCCCCCAAAGACCGCACCAGCTGGCCAATATAACTGCGCCATAAAGTTACCGATGTCGTGGTTCCCTGTTCTTTTCTTTAACGATGCCCTACTTCTCGTTCAGCATGAGGTCACTCAATGCACGCTGTATGTTCATAGCTATAAACACAATTATATGAGTTTTGATCAAGATTTCTTTGCCCAACGTGTGCGCCAGGCGTAGCAGCAAATCGGACTACTTGCTTTGCATTGGTGTTGCTATCGCGGTTTCCTGACTTCAACGGATCCGCACACAGTGATACATTATTTGAACCTGTAATTTCTTTAAATATTAGTAAATAAAAATTTCAACCGTATTGTCGTTTTTGCATGGCTTTTTTTACGCTTACAGACTTAATACGTTCAGCTCATTAAACTGATGAGTTCAGCTAATTTAACGAGGTCATTTATTACCAAGTGATTCAACTACTTCGGGTCAATACTTACTTTATGATGAGTTCATACTGAGTTCAATATTCTATGATGACTTCATGAAATGCTATATCCTAACCCTAAGCTGGCTTCCCTTTATCCAGAAGTTGATTGCGAACTCGTGCAGAAACTCTCGTAAGGTGTCGTAACAATCCCATCAATCTCAGGCCGTAAACCTTTCCCGAGAACTGCACCGTGGTGACACACAGCAACGTGCCCGGTGTGGCAATGCGTGGCTATATTGCGCATATATTGCACGCATTAAAACACGTCTCCTGTACAAGCGTGCGAGAGCAACGGGCGCTTTCCTCTTCTTTCTTTTTTTTTTGAACGCAGCAGCCGCTGATCATGGTATCAATAAGGGAAGTTTGTAGCTTAGCCCATGGCGTGAAGCAGGGACGCAGTAGCTGTGCAAAGTACTACATGTCATGATTCTGGCATTGTTTTGTATCTTTCGGAGTACACATTCGCAGATTCGCGCGAGTTGTTCGTTCGAGTGTGAAAGTCGGGTAGGCTGTATCAGGGACGCAGCCGTAGTGGTGCAAGTGAAGCGTCTCATTGGTGCTGCAGAGGGCGTATATGTTCGAACTGCATCACAAAAAAGAAATAAACCTGTATTGTATTTTATGGTACTGCATATACGTGTATTGTACTCGAGCCCGCCGCAGTCTCAGATGCTTGGGGCATGCCTCAATATCTTGTGCTTGCGCTTCCTGTGGAGACGGACACCTTCCACTGTGGTTAAAGTAGGGTGGACAAGGATTGGTAATGGGGGGGGACAAGGATTGGTATTCTCTGTCTTGCTGTATTCTGGCACATACCTAGGGTAATAGGCAACCTCCTCCTGGTCAGGTAGACAAGCTGGAGGTGAGTGAAATTCCCAAACAATCCTAATCTTATTTTAAAGATGCACGCTAAATAAATCAAGAGTTCGAGGCTATGACATGCGCGCATTGAAACGGACAGTCTTGGAACATGTTCTTTCCCTCACCTAACGGCCGACAATTCGTCATCATCATTTCATCTGCTCCTCACGAGCTGCGGCAACCTCAAGCACATGCGGCACTTCGTTTCTTTGATTAAAGCCATTGTACCGTTAGGGCGTGGAGTCTCTTTCTTGGACGAGATAGCGTGATAGCCGTCCCATACTTTGGTGTATCACACGGTGCTGAGTGACCCGGCACCTTCAGGACGACGTCAATTTCATCGATTCCTTGCATCCCGCTGCCAACCCTGAGCATTCACCAAGAGTTCCCGACAGCCGGCGGACTCGTGGAGTGGCTACTCCAGGGACGCCACAGCCTGCGCTCACAACTGGATGGCATCTTAAAAACGAAATGGAAGGCGCACTACGAGCACAGCAACAGCTCTCAGCATCTCAGGCGAGCGTAGTGCATGACCGGATTGATGCGCTCCACTTGTAGATCAAGAAAATTGACGACATCATTCTAAACGAGACACCGAATGAGCTGAGTGAGAGTGACACCTCAGACGTTAGCAAATATGGAGACAAGGTTGTCACAACGACATCGAAACTTGCAGTTCGAGGTTCAAAGGGCCGTACGTCTCAAGCTTTGCAACCTACGAGCAAACAAATTTCGATCAGCGCCAAGTATAAGGTGCCGCCGCTAGAACCAACACTTGAGCTATATCTGGGCTCGGGGCAGCTGAAGAGTGTTTTAAGGACACAGTGGAAATCCTCAAGTAACACTTGGGAGATAAAAGTATCATCGTTCAAGAGCACCTTCGATGTCTCCTCGGCTAGAGGCCGGTCGCGTCGTCTTCGAACATCATACAACTTCGACACCTATGTGACCAAGTATAAGTGCATTAGGATTCTCTAAGCCCTTTGAACTAGCCACGCTAATTACTGCTCTAAGTTATGGCAGGTTCTCTTGCGAGTCATGCCATCAAAATTGGTGCTGCAGTATTACGAGCTTTACAATAGAGAATCAGAGGAACGGGGCTCATAGAGTGACACCGTTAGACGGTCTGAGTGCGCATTTCTGCGCGCGAAAACAGTGCAAAACAGTACAAGCCACCGACTGCTTCCACGGCTGAATCAAAAACTCGGGCATAAGGTGAGGCAGCGCAACGCATGGCAAAAGCAGAGAAAGAACTAAATCGTCTGTTGCAGTAACCTCGATCATCAACTTCATTGCCGGGAAGCTCCGGCTCAGTAGTCATCTTCGAAAGCGTCAGAAAACGTTCAGAAAATTAGAGATACACCGAGGTCTTCTCCACAGAGCAGTGTGTCATAAGCAGTGACTCTAGAGAGTGGGGCTTATGAGCCTCACCTATGCTGGCTTTGACATCAGGCAAGCATTGCGCCTAGATCTGCGATAATTGAAGACGTGCGTCTGACATTAAAAAATAAGATTCTCGCCAAGGACGGCCAATGCTGTCGTTGTCTTAAGCAAGTTGCGATAATTCTCCACGAAGGCATGCCAACTCCATGCGTGCGCCGAACTTTACAAGGAAAGATAATGTGACCTCCGTGCCTGTTAGCCTTCTTCCGCAAGAGAACCCCGTCGTACAGCTGCAGACATTGACGTCGAGAATTGCAAGCGCGACATTATCATAGTACTACGGGATCATTTTCGCTAACACCCCCCCCCCCCCCAACGGAAGTCAACCAGCTTTATTACTGCGAATGCATCACGCACACTAGGTTGCCAATTTTTGCAAGAGGAAACAGTGACTGTAGGAGTTTTTGGAGGACAGGAGATGCGTAAGACGACGAGATGAGTCCACCTGTGCATCTTCACTCAAAAGGCAGATTAGCCCATTGAAACTGCAGCTCGGTAATTGCAGGCTTCAGCATCCCTACATTATTGGGCGCCAGAATTAAAAGTCCAATCACTAAGACTAATTTGCAAATCCTTGCGGACGCAAGGGGATCAACTACGGAGCAGTTGCCGACGCATGTAGGATTTTACGGGCAGCTCTCGGAGTACTATCCTCTTTGCAGCGACACGAGTGGCGCCAATCAAAACAACGACGCTGGCTCGGCTTGACATAATGTCTGCATTGGTAGCGGCTCGTATGTAGCGCTGTCTTTCAAGCAACAGCGACATAGCCTTTAATGAAGGATGCTGCTAGAGACTTGTACACTCCGTGAAGAGCTGCTTGAGAAGATGCTGGGAAGACAACTAGAGGGACATATTGAGCTCGCCACACTGTTCATTGAAATCGAGGCCGTTCTGAATTCACGTCCTCTGCCCTTCGTCCACGACGACGTCAACGAGCCCTGCCCGCTTTGCAAAACGAGATTTCTAGTAGGTCGACGACTAGCAGCTCTGCCCCATAACGAAGCATTGTTTGAAGCTAGCAGTAGACGTTAAAAAACATACACGAAGAAATAATCGACATATTCAGAGATGCGTCTATGAACATCGAGAAGTGGAAAAGCAATTACCGTGACGTTACTGCCGGACTTCGAGAGAATTGCCTCACATTAAAAAACGCTTTGTTGCTGAAAAGACTGTGAAAAGAAATGAAGACCTGAAAGCATTTTGGGGCCACTGGCTGAGAGAGATCTTAGTGAACTGGTGAGCTTCGCGTTGAACAAAGCGAAGCGCACCGACCTGTTGAATAAAGGCTACTTAGTTATCGGAGACACCGTCCTCGATGGGTTTGAGTAATGGAAAGAACATAATTGCATTACACGACGTGACGGAAAGGTCCCATTCTACTCTCTGCGCTCGGAATGTGGAACCGAAATCAGCCATCCTGTTTAACTGCTCTACACATTGGAAATTGACTAACGCCATCTGATAGGCACGGGAGAATGTTGGAACTACTACTTTCAGTCGCCTAACAGATGGCAATTTATCATCTCATCTGCCCCTTGCGAGCCGCACGCTCAAGCGCACGCTTCTGTTCGCACCTTCCATTGAAACCACCATGTCGTTTGGATGTGCCGTCGCTTCCTTGAGCATGACAGTGTAGTTGCCAGCAGACTCCGAGGAGAGCCACAGGGAGTAGTCTACCAGCAAAATAAGATTTTAAAATCTGACCACTGATTATTCTGATACTGAACTCGTTCACTGCGCCATCAGCAGGCTCTCGCAGTGGACATTGCTGCAGTTTTGTCGACGTCATCGGAAACACAAAATGCTGAATAAAAAAGGGGAGTCAATCTAGAAAGAGTCCTGACCGCAGCGAAAACGTTTCTGTCGCTGAACCCAAGAATAGAGGAGCCAAAATCCAGGATTGCAGGCATGGATTAGTATGGGCCACTGATCTCTCCTATGCCTCCTATAGTACAGATCAGTAGTATAGACTAAGAATAGGGAGCACAGCTCATAATCTTCTTGCTATAACAAGGAAACTTCGTGCTATGCCTCCTATAGTACAGACCTGTAGTACCGACTAAGAATGGGGAGCGGGGCTCATAATAATCTTCTTGCTATAACAAGGACACTTCGTCAGAGAAATGATGCTCTTAGTATATAAATTACGTGGGTAATTCGTAAAATTCGTTAGTATGGAGTCTGATAATGCCTACATACGATACACCTACGATACCAAGTAGCCATGACACAAGCGGGCAAAGAACAGTGGGGAAATAATTGGTCGCCTTACCTGCAATTTCATTGAAGAAGAGTCCTTTATGGCCAGCTGCCCAAACTGACCATGTGCGTACGTCGAGTATCCAGGCGTCATTTCAGAAAACGTCCTCATAACTTTACACACACCAGAACCAGTGAGTGATGAGCGCTCATTGCTTTTGGTGTCAGTGACAGTATCACGGTAATTGGTCAATTTATTTAGTTCACACGGCCAGTACCGCTGCCGTGAACTCACCGCTATTTAGAACTTCTGCACGACGCACACAAAGGTCGTCGTCGTCCGCTACAATGGTGGCTGTAACAGCCTCCGAAACGCATGCAGCCGCATCGCAACTCTCGGGGTCTGCGTGGCGCCCACAACCTTCCACAGATTTCCGGAGAGGCACGGGCTCCCACTGAGACTTGCCACTGCCGAAAAGGCGGGAGTTCGAATACCTCTGGTGGACAGTTTTGTGCTTGGCTACCCTCAGCTCGTTTTGCCAACGTTCGCAAGTAACATCGGTGACAAAATGTATATATACTACTACAGTGAAACCACTGAATATCATGTGCTATTCTACAAGATCTGCGTGCTTTTGAGGCACTCTCGAACCAACTGTTTATACCTATGTATAGATCCAAATTTGTTTCAGTTTATTATCATATAAACAAAAAAACATTTTTCTTGCACACACGCACGCCAGAACTTCAGTTGAGAGAGGTTTACATAACTAGTACATATAGCCGTTAAATCTATCTGTGAAATTGCTTTACATAATTAGTACTCTGGTACAAGTTGCAAAATAAATCTATGAGGCTTCCGCGAACAGAGGAAACAATCATCATCATCATCATCTGCCTGGTTACGCCCAATGCAGGGCAAAGGCCTCTCCCATACTTCTCCAACTACGCCGGTCATGTACAAATTGTGGCCATGTTGTCCCTGCAAACATCTTAATGTCATCCGCCCACCTAACTTTCTGCCGCCTCCTGCTACGCTTCCCTTCACTTGGAATCCAGTCCGTAACCCTTAATGACCATCGGTTATCTTCCCTCCTCATTAAATGTCCGGCCCATGCCCTTTTCTTTTTCTTGATTTCAACTAAGATGTCATTTACCCGAATTTGTTTCCTCACCCAATCTGCTCTTTTCTTATCCCTTAACATTACACCCGTCATTCTTCTTTCCATAGCTCGTTGCGTCGCCCTCAATTTCAGCAGAACCCTTTTCGTAAGCCTCCAGGTTTCTGCCCCATACGTGAGTACTGGTAAGACACAGCTGTTATACACTTTTCTCTTGAGGGATAGTGGCAACCTGCTGTTCATGATTTGAGAATGCCTGCCAAACGCGCCCCAGCCCATTCTTATTCTTCAGGTTATTTCAGTCTCGTGATCCGGATCCGTGGTCACTACCTGCCCTAAGTAGATGTATTCCCTCACCACTTCCAGTGCCTCGCTACCTATCGTAAACCGCTGTTCTCTTCCGATACTGTTACACATTACTTTAGTTTTCTGTAGATTAATTTTCAGACCCACCCTTCTGCTTTGCCTCTCCAGGTCAGTGAGCATGCATTGCAATTGGTCTCCTGAGTTACTAAGCAAGGCAATATCATCAGTGAATCGCAAGTTACTAAGGTATTCTCCATCAACTTTTATCCCCGATTCTTCCCAATCCAGGTCTCTGAATACCTCCTGTAAACATGCTGTGAACAGCATTAGAGAGATCGTATCTCCCTGCCTGACGCCTTTCTTTATTGGGATTTTGTTGCTTTCTTTATGGAGGAGTACGGTGGCTGTGGAGCCGCTATAAATATCTTTCAGTATTTTTACATACGGCTCGTCTATACCGCGATTCCGTAATGCCTCCATTACTGCTGAGGTTTCGACTGAATCAAGCACTTTCTCGTAATCAATGAAAGCTATAAATAAGGGTTGGTTATATTCCGCACATTTCTCTATCACCTGATTGATAGTATGAATATGGTCTATTGTTGAGGAACCTTTACGGAATCCTGCCTGGTCCTTTGGTTGACAGAAGTCTAAGGTGTTCCTGATTCCATTTGCGATTACCTTAGTAACTACTTTGTAGGCAACGGACAGTATGCTGATCGGTCTATACTTTTTGGAGTCTTTGGCATCCCCTTTCTTGTGGATTAGGATTATGTTAGCGTTCTTCCAAGATTCCGGTACGCTCAAGGTCACGAGGTATTGCGTATACAGGGTGGCCAGTTTTTCTAGAACAATTTGCCCACCATCCTTCAACAAATCTGCTGTTACCTGATTCTCCCCAGCTGCCTTCCCCCTTTGCATAGCTCCCAAGGCTTTCTTTACTTCTTCCGGCGTTACTTGTGGGATTTCGAATTCCTCTGGACTATTCTCCCTTCCATTATCGTCGTGGGTGCCACTGATTCCGTATAAATCTCTCCAGAACTCCTCAGCCACTTGAACTATCTCATCTATATTAGCAATGATATTGCCGGCTTTGTCTCTTAGCGCATACATCTGATTCTTGCCTATTCCTAGTTTCTTCTTCACTGCTTTTAGCCTCCCTCCGTTCCTGAGAGCATGTTCTATTGTACCCATATTATGCTTCCTTATGTTAGCTGTCTTACGCTTGTTGAATAACTTCGAAAGTTCTGCCAGTTCTATTCCAGCTGTAGGGTTAGAGGCTTTCATACGTTGGCGTTTCTTGATCAGATCTTTCACCTCCTGAAATAGCTTACTGGTGTCCTGTCTAATGCAGTTACCACCGACTTCTATTGCACACTCCTTAATGTTACCCACAAAATTTTCGTTCATTGCTTCAGCACTAAGGTCCTCTTCCTGAGTTAAAGCGGGGTACCTGTTCTGTAGCTTGATCCGGAATTCTTCTATTTTCCCTCTTACCGCTAACTCATTGATCGGCTTCTTACGTACCAGATTCCTCCGTTCCCTCCTCAAGTCTAGGCTAACTCGAGTTCTTACCATCCTATGGTCACTGCAGCGCACCTTGCCGAGCACGTCCACATCTTGTATGATGCCAGGGTTAGCGCAGAGTCTAGAGTCTATTTCATTTCTAGTCTCGCCAAGAAACAATACTATGCCGCTTACGCCTGGGCGTTGCATTCACCAATGCATATGCATGCTCGATTGCAATGGCCGATAGCGCCGAGTGCAATGCCTGCGGTGTTGAGAAGACTATAAAACACCTCCTCAGTGGCCTAGCAACGGGGGGGTGCCGGGGGGCCGTGGGCCCCGGGTGCACGGGGGCTAGTAGTGTGGGGGGGGGGGGGGGGTCATGTACGTCTGAAGACACCCGAAAATTGTCGATATACTCGCCTTGCTTGACTACACCCGCGGGGGGGAGGTGACAGAAGAGCTATCGGCCCCGGGTGCCAGACGACCTAGCTACGCCACTGCACCTCCTGCGCCACTGCCCATCTTTTCAATATGGGAGACTTGACGTCTACAAAGTTCCAAATCAGTTCGATAGAAAGCCATTCATATTGTACAAGATCGTGGGACCATGGCCTCACACATCGGATGTACAAGAGGCTACAAAAACGCTGCTGCGATTTTTGAAGGCTGCCGGTTTGAATGTAAGTCTATAAACCGGACTGAGGACCATCTGTGATATAGAGCACAAAACTGTTACTACGTCGGTGAAATCCACAGCGGACTTTCTCTTCTACTTTTAATCTTTCCCTCCACATTTTCATACCCCCGGTGTAGGGTAGCCAAGCAGGCTCAGTCCTGGGTAACCTCCTTGCCTTTCATTTATCCTTTTTCTCTATCTGCGAGACTCAATGGTACCACCGCAGGACATTCTTCTTACTGGTATATGACAAAAAGGCCAATGCAATCGCACAGAATTATGCCTGCCTATAAAACTATAACCGGATAATACGCAATGCAATATTATGGGCCAGCTGCCCAGCATGTAGTGCAGAAATGCGAGTTTAAGCGCACGTAGTCATCGCGTAACATTTCGTGGCAATAGTTGAAGCATTATTAAGGGCTAGTAACGTACTGACCGAGAAAATAAATCTCAGATTACGTATAGCATCGGTGTGTTTTCGCATACCAAATTCGTGTGCAAAACAAATTTGTCTGCTGCGCCTCGATTCTGCGACGCAAGCCGTGTACAGTGGCAGTGGTGATTAGGGCAGACGAAGACACGAGGGTGATACGTTGTCGTTTCGGACGTCGTCTTCGTCAATTCAACGGAATAGACGGACAACGCAAAGCCCGTCTCAAGCTTTTCAACTATGGTCGTAGTGAAATACATATTTACTTCAAAAATTTTTTGTAAGTAAACTTATTAAGTTGCCTTTTCCGAAGCAACCCCGACCGCACTATTGCTGCCCTCATCAGAGACGCTCGAGGCCAGCGCACGCGTTGCAAATCTTATATTCTAAGACAACACGATGGGCTGTTCAGTCTTTACTCAGGCCGTCGGCCTGTTTTTGCACCTGACTACGCACGCTTGACGGGTGCGAAACCGATTTGCGCCAGTCAGGCACCGGCGACCCCGGAGCACGTCGGGCGATGAGCGCAGGCATCGGATGCGACCGTCCGTCGCGGACAGGTCAGCAAAGAAGGGGTACTTCAGGTGGTGGCCCTCGCAGGTGACCGCTAGGGGAGGACGGCACGGGGAACGCCCGAGTCCTCCCACCACGCACTGCGCCCTGCACTCCTGGGCCGAACGGAAGACGGTGCTGTCGTCGGCCGGACACCCGCCCGACGGGAAGTTCCAGGGGACGCATTTCCGGCCCTCGAAGAACCACCAACTGGACAGCACGTCCTGCCTGCCCGACCACGAAAGGAATGCGAAGTCACGTCAGCGCAACTCCCCTGCGCTTTTTACAGCTGCGTCCGCTCGAACGGTGGCGCAAGCATATATAGCCAGGGCTTCGAGGTTTCTCGCAGACGCGTGGACATGCGTTACGCGCAACTGAGGATACGACATGTCGGTGACAATGAGGAACCAAGCGGGCAAGTAAATGTTATCATCAATGTGAACCAACAAGCGATGACAAGTTGCCCCCAAGATCGCGCATCACGTGACATTAGCGGTTGCACGGATCCTTCGCATCCGCCGTCACTAAGGGAAGTGGCTCTGGCTAACACCCCAAGTGCTTGGTTGTGGTAGTTGTGGATAAACGTTGCGCATAAAACATACAAGGCAGTGATTGGAGTGGTGGTCGTGCACAGTTCAATTGCAGCATCACAGTCATCATAAAAATGCTTTTAGTCCTGCTCCAACCGGCGGGAAGTTGTCTTCGGCGGGAAGTTGTCTTTTCTCCCAGATTCATTCTTCTTTTTGTTTTTAAGGTTATTGAAATTCATCACGAAATGTAACCCTCACCGAAGCTCAACTTACATTTCAATAAATACTGCTCAAAGGGTTCACTCGGCTTCAATTTCTGTTGACTTCATGCAGATGCTGCGGGTAAGGAATTTGTGTATGTTTATTTCAAGAACCACATGGCACGTATAGAAAAGCAGCGTTCAAGCTTGGCGAGGCTTTGCTGCCCTGTGCAATTCAGCAGAGTACTACCAATCAAGTTCAATTGCAGGCAAGGTGCTAGCGTTTGCCGTTATATGACTTCTGTTAAAAATTAAATTATGGGGTTTTACGTGCCAAAGCCACGATCTGATAATGAGGCACTCCGTAGTGGGGGACTCCGGAAATTTTGACGCCCTGGAGTTCTTTAACGTGCACCTAAATATAGGTATACGAGTGTTTTCGCACTTCGCCCTTATCGAAATGCGGCCGCCGTGGCCGGGATTCGACCCGCGACATCATGCCTAACCGCCCAACACCATAGCTACTAAGCAGTCACGGCGGGTTATAACTTCTGTTAAATGATGGTCTTATTTTACTTTGTTGCGCAATCGTGCAATTACTTTTTTAAACAGGTTCCTTACTCTTAGTTTGTATGGTCTTATACCGCGTACACGTCTATTACACGACATCAATAATGCTAATGGTATTGTGTATTTAATTTTCTTTTTTTTTCATATATTTCACTCTTGAGCCAGTGTATAAGTTTCTTGTTCAATCTTCAACGCGAGTCTCTGCTGTTTTCGCATTTCTATGGGGGTTAAAAGCAAAAGCGCTCGTGTACTGTGCATTCAGTGCACGGTAAAAGAAGTTCATGTGGTCAAATTTGATCCAGTGTCCCCGACTACGGCGTATCTTGCAATCATATTGTAGTTTCGGCGTGCAAGATCCCAGAATTTAATTTTTTTTATCAATCACGACAGCATGTGCAGCACGTGTTCGGTGTTCATCGTAGCTTACCTCGGGGCTAAGCCGCAAGACACGTAACGTGACTACATCGCTGGCCTCTGCTTGCTTTGCATAGTCGTTACTGTCAGGAAACGGCTCATTTTTGTTAGCCGCTGATTTTGCTTTCTCTTACCAAGCCATCGAATCTTTACGCAATGCAAAGTTGTAAACCGTGCCGACGATATGCTGCAATTGGGATTATGATGGGAACAGAACCTGGAAACCTGACAGCGGGTTAATGTGGGAAAAGCAGTAATAAGGCATGTTTGTAGAAGAAACGTGAAAACCAAACTAGGCTGTAAAAGAAAAAATTGGTATTCGGTTATCAAAGCTTCTATTTCGGTTATCGAAATAGAAGTCCGGTCGGTCGGTCGGTCAGTGTGCGTGTGTGTGTGTGCGATAGCTATAAAAAAAATTGCTATCAAATTTATTGAATAGCATATTTCTCTAATCTAAGGAGTACTTCACTTCTGTTCGAAATTTCCACTCTCAGTAGAAGCCACCAAGGTGACAATCTAAAAATCGAATTCTGGGGTTCTGTGCGCCAAAACCAGGATCTGATTATGGGGTACGCCATAGTACTGGGCACTCTTGAATAATTTTGACCTGCTGGGCTTCACTAAACCTGCATTCAATGCGCTATACATGCGCGGGATTTTTTCTTCTTTTTTTTCTTTTGCATTAAGCTCCCATCGGAATGCGGCCAGCGCAGCTGGGATCGAACCCGCAACCTCGAGCCTGGCGGCGCAAGGCCAGGGTCATTGAACCAACGCGGCCGGCGAGGCGGTAGCCCACCGAAAGCTTCCTCATTCCAGGCGCACTAAGCGCGAACCACACGCTAGCGTCGCACTAACAGCGTGGCTCGCGTGCATATAGGATAGTATGTGTCACCTGGCACAGCTGGTGAATAGCGGCTTGCCGAAACACTCCTCGGCCGGGCGGCGGCCCCCGTGCTTGCAGCTTTGGCGGCAGTGGGTCAGCGAGGCGAACCTGTTGGCGCCTCGGTTGCACGTGTGCACGGCGTCGGCGGCCGTCTCCACGCAAGCGTTCACCGAGCGACGGTAGTGGAACTCGCGCTGGGAGCTCGGGTGGCAGAGGGTGTAGAACACGTCACCACACATGGGGCGCTTCTGCAAAAGAGAAGCGTATTATATACCCTCCCTTACAACGACCGGCTCAGAGCAAGCAAAGTCTCACTTAGCAGTAAGAACCGTACCGAAGCTTTCCCGTAGGCTGTGTCCTAAAGCAATCACCAACCTTTTGAACCTTTCGAAGCTGGTTTATATGCCTGGGTGCTGCGGAAAAGCCTCATGACATCTCATTTCTTTAAAATTATGGAATAGTGCAACGACGCAACCCACGCAAATTCTGTTCCACGCTAGCAGACGAAAAATAGGAAAGCCGCTACTTGGCAGGGTTGCCAGGTTTGGCTATTTTGCGCCAAATTGGCTGCTTTTGAAGGCTCGTGGCAGAAATTTTTTTTAGTTGGCTACCTGGCTACTTCCCGGCTATATTTTAAAATCAACATTTTTCTGTAAAACTTCAGCCAAACCAGGCAACACGTAGATGCTATAATTCGCTGAACTAAGCCTTTTATGACACACAATGTGTGTCATAAGACGAATGGATGGATGGATGGATGGATGGATGGATGGATGGATGGATGGATGGATGGATGGATGGATGGATGGATGGATGGATGGATGGATGGAGGGATGGATGGATGGATGGATGGATGGATGGACGGATGGATGGATGGATGGATGGATGGATGGATGGATGGATGGATGGATGGATGGATGGATGGATGGATGGATGGATGGATGGATGGATGCTATTCACATTAAAGGGACACTAAAGGTTAATATTAAGTCAACGTGGACCGCTGAAATACCATCCCAGAAACCTCCAAACGCTTGTTTCACGCGAAGAAGAGACTTATTTTAACAGAAAATGCGTTCTCAAGCGTGCGCGTACCTCTAGCGCATTTCACGTCGCCCGCCCTCCAATCGAGGAGTGGTGACGTCATGGTCTCATAGTGACGTTGTGCCGTCGGTGAGTAAAATGGCGCCCGCAGACGGCGCTACGGCTTTTCTGCCCAAAGCGCAAACGCGCGGCCAGAAACACAGCCAAGACAGAGCCGACAGCAGCGGGAAAGCGGAACTATGGTGGCTAGCGGTAGGGAAAGCGCGCGACGATAAGCTGGTTCTTTATTTTATGACGCCAACTATGACGCGATGCTGGGCTCGACTTCAGCAATTTAAGCAGTGATGAACGTGACCTGCAGCGGAAGGCTCGCGCTGCCGGCGTCGTTGCGTACTACTACGACGGACACTGTATGTCATGGCTGTACATATTCGCACATTTGTAGCTTTTCCTTAGTGAAAACCAAATGCACCATTCATACGTAGCCATCGAAGACGCAGCCCTGTCTTCGACCTGCAGTTGTTCTTGCGCTTCGGAGAATGCAGGCAAGACCAAAGGAAAACCATTGCGCTACGGGAAAGCATTCCATTGAAAGGCACTCCACACAGTTAGTCGGCGTTGAACTTGCGATCCTCTGGACGAAAGTGCAGTGAGCACACTATGCGTTTTTACGGCTCTTTGCCAAGGCGCTGTGGCAGACGTACGGCACTTAACCACTTCGAATGGAGAGGTTCACTCGTTGGCACACAGTGATAAGTAACGTTGTATTCGCCGCTGCAACTGCCCTTAGCCAAGTTCTGCGGACCATTCGCGCATTCCACGACATGACATGGATGTATGGCATTCTCGCTGCTTGTTCCAAATGCAAGTTTCGCGAGCCAACAGAACCAGCACAGCACGACGCGATGACTAAACAAGCGAAACTCCAAAGCGCGCGCGGCGCAGAGTCGAGCGCGCAGAGTCGAGCGAAAACGAAACCTTTCGACCATCCATACTAAAGGGTAACGCCGAAATGTTTTTTTTTTTTAGAATCAAGCAGAAGTAGACAAGAAGCATTTTCTCCCGTCTTATAACCTCATGAAATGACCTTTTTAATACGAATAGTTTAGTACTAGTGACTTAAACTAAGATGAGGAGTGCCTTCGTCATCGGGCTAGTACCGGGATGTCGCTGGGGGGTCTCAATTCGTGTCATGCATTTGCCTCAATTTCTCGGTTACTAAAGCTCTGTCCGCGATTATATTGACGTCTTAGACGTTCTAGAGCATTGCTTTATCACTTTAACTTGACTTCATAATAACCTTTAGTGTCCCTTTAATAAGCAAGATATAAGATTGAAAGCAAACTAAAACCCAATGGCACATACACAGTTTACCCTCTGACATAACTTAGACTCCACTATCACCGCCATCAATAATGGAAAGAAATCCTGACTAGTACATGATACTCCCTTGCAACTTTGAGATGTGGAGCAGGAATACATTTACTAATGAGTAAAAAGTGAGAATAGTGCACAATATTGCACACGATTTATTTGCTGGTATTATTGTTCAGTGAAAACTACTTGCGTTTACCTAATCATTTAAAAAGGCATAACAATTCCCGAATACAAAGTCACCATTTCTAACTTGATCCCCAAAGTGACGTTACAAATAAGTAGTAGAGCACTAAACATAACAGCTCCAAAAGGAGCAGTTCATAATCGGCTACAGCAATGTAAAGTTAAGATATGGCATAGGGATGCATTGACTAATGATTAAAGAGCGAGAATATTGCACACGACTTATTCGTTGGTACTTTTGTTCGATCAAAACTACTTGCGTTCACTTAATTTATAAAGGGATAACAATTCCCGAATACGAAGTCACCAGTTCTAACTCGATACCCAAAGTGACGTTTCAAATAAGTAAAAGGGCACTAAACATTACAGCTACAAAAGGAAGTCCAAAAACAAGAAAGGGGCTGGCAGATGGAATGGCACACTGTGGTATAAACTTTTTTAAAACAGGGTTGTAGTGCCTCAGACAGGCTGGCCAACGTTTCGATAGGTGGACCTATCTTCGTCAAAGGCGGCCTCGTCATCCTCGGCGTGTTAGTTTTAAAGGGTTAGTGCAGTGACGTCACGTGCGGGTGTTGTTGCTGGCGGCTGGTTTTAAAGAGAGAGATTACAAGAGGGAACAGGCGCTGTCGTCCGACGTCTGTGAGCCTCATTCTCAAGACGAAGGGACAAGAGCGTGAGAGTGGGCACGCGGGGAGGAAAGAAAAGAAATAGAAGCAGAAAAAAGGGGAAAAAAAAGCAGGGGGGTGCCAGGGCCGTACCAAGACACAACAAAGGGGGGGGGGGGAGTGAAAGAAAAAGAAAGAGAAAAATGAAATCTTTAAGAAATATGGGGGCTTGGGAGCGTGTTGGGGATGCGAACGGTTAGGAGGTAATCCGGGGGAGTCGTTGGCGGCATGTTTTTGAGGCATTAGAACGGCCGGTCAAGCAATAGGTCGAGTAATTTTGAAATAGTTAAGGTGGCGACGGGGAGTCTGCGGTGCAATGTGTGGGGTGAATGAAAGGCAGCGGCATGGTCTTTCAAGGGGCACTGCCCCACGCGCTTAACGTAGGTGTCGTTACGGCGGCATCCAGAAGGCGATGGTTGAGGCGCCGAAAAAGGCATATTGACTTCGGTCAATATGCGTGGTCAAGCGCGTGGGGCAGTGCCCCTTGAAAGACCATGCCGCTGCCTTTCATTCACCCCACACATTGCACCGCAGACTCCCCGTCGCCACCTTAACTATTTCAAAATTACTCGACCTATTGCTTGACCGGCCGTTCTAATGCCTCAAAAACATGCCGCCAACGACTCCCCCGGATTACCTCCAAACCGTTCGCATCCCCAACACGCTCCCAAGCCCCCATATTTCTTAAAGATTTCATTTTTCTCTTTCTTTTTCTTTCACTCCCCCCCCCCTTTGTTGTGTCTTGGTACGGCCCTGGCACCCCCCTGCTTTTTTTTTCCCCTTTTTTCTGCTTCTATTTCTTTTCTTTCCTCCCCGCGTGCCCACTCTCACGCTCTTGTCCCTTCGTCTTGAGAATGAGGCTCACAGACGTCGGACGACAGCGCCTGTTCCCTCTTGTAATCTCTCTCTTTAAAACCAGCCGCCAGCAACAACACCCGCACGTGACGTCACTGCACTAACCCTTTAAAACTAACACGCCGAGGATGACGAGGCCGCCTTTGACGAAGATAGGTCCACCTATCGAAACGTTGGCCAGCCTGTCTGAGGCAATTCAACCCTGTTTTAAAAAAGTTTATACCACAGCTACAAAAGGAGCAGTTTATAATCGGCTACAGCAATGTTTCTTCTTTTGTGATTAGCTATGGCGGCAGCCTGGTGATGTTTTTGGCTACGTTTTATGCACCTGCAATGAATTGCCTACTTTTGTGGCTACATTTCGCGATTTCCAGTCTACTTTAACTTTTTGGACCTGGCAACCTTGCTACTAGGTGTGTGCTGCCTGTTGAGGAATATCGGCTGCTCCACAGAAGTCACGGACCGCGCGAGTGCATTTCATTCAAACAGGATTTTTCTTTCCGAAAATATTTTTCACCGACCACACATACCTCTCTCTTGCCGTTGAGCAACAATGAAAAGAGGACGAGGGGTGTCCTTGTTATCACCTATTCGCAGGAAATGCTCATTGCCGGAATACGAACGTATATTTCGAAGCACAATATTCGAATATTTGTAACTTATTCTAACAATAAAAAGGATGCAACATGTTTTCTCATTATGTTATTTCACAGTCCTAGGACAACAATTTTGGGAACATTGAACGAGGTTATAAGGAAGGAGGGGGGGGCACCATATACATTTTCTTTAATGAAGCAGCATTTTGCGAATTTTCATCTGCTGACCGTAAAATTTATTACTTTAAGAAATGAGCTAGAAACTGAAAACGCACAGGATTTTCTCCACCTAAAGGTTTATCTATGCTGTAAATCGCAACAACGTGACAATATGAGATGTACGCAGAAGTAAAGACAGAGTCCCAAAGATGAGCCCGTTTGAAAAGCGTAGCGTTTTCAAGCATTATTTTTTTTATTTGGGGTGCGCCTGTTAGGCTCCCGTTCCTTCAGCAAGCATCGGCGTTGTCCGTCGTAGCCGAGTGAACGAACACAGCGAAAGTTGAAAGCGAACGCGAAGCGCAGCGGCCGATGAAAGAAGAGAGCGCGAGGAGGGAAGCGGGGGAGGAGGCTGCAGTGAAAGCATGAGCTGCAAAACGGAGGAAGAGAGCATGGCGAAAGAGTGAGGAGGAAAGCATAGTGCAGCAGGAGACTACGAGATGGCGCCATAGTACTTGTAATCCGATTGTATGTGTGACGCCAATTGTGTAGTGCCTTCTGGAAGCCACGCGGGCACCAGCGATTACACTGAAACCTTCGACGAGTCACGTATAAAAGCCGACGCGCTTGACCCGCAGATGAGATTTTCGACGATCGCCATCTTTGCTCGCCGCTATCGTTCTTCTTGAATGTTACGTGTTTTGCAACGCTTCCCTCCGTTTGCAACGTGCCGCACGAGACAGACTGTCCGCGCCAGATAATATATCGCGAAATGAAAACTCGTATAGAGCTGCGCTCGGATATCGCATTCTGGAGTATCGTAACAGTCGGTGAATATTTTTTAAGGTTTCTTTGTTCACAAATACAGAAAATGTCGTGAACAACTTCCCACTTACTTCCATTTGCGCCGAAAATAAACATGTTTGCCCCATTATACTTGCGTGGCCTTAAACGTTGTTGCGAATTTAAGAAAAATTGCAAATCCGTTAATTGTCATTGTCATCCGAAAATCTTCAAATAATTTTTTTTATGTTGACAAACTGTAAGTAGCAGTTTAGCACTATTGAGTCACGTGTAAGTAATGTGCAGTATTGTTAGAAAAATGATAAAAAAACAATCAGATATAGCACCCGTTTCGATCTCACGTGGAATTGGCCACCTGCGCCAGCGCAGTGCGCGGCCAGTTCATTTCTAAAATAAGACGCTCCATCACTCAGTGTGATACTGAAGTGGCCAAAGTGCAGACGATGTCGTTTTATGCGCATGTGTCAAAACACTGCGCAAGCGCGCGCTCCATCGATAACTTGCCTAACCGCACACTACTGGACGCCTCTTGACGCACACACACACACACTCTCTCTCTCATGGCACCTAACGAGGCTACAAAAGCTGTTAGGCTTCGCGTCGCCTGCTCGGGCCGGCGAAGAGACGGCCGCGAAAGTTTTTCCTTCGTGCAGCGCTAGCGTGAGTATGAAAATGCCTTGTATCTTTCCGTAAGCTTTCCGTACTTGCTCGTAATTTGTTCTGTTCGGTTGAGTCTCAGATTCCGAGATACGGCAGTATAAGTGCGCTATAATTTCAAGTTGAACCTTAATTGGTGTCTGCACGCTTACTAGCTCTCATAGTTCGCGACTGTGCCGCCGTCCTATTGTCTCTTCAGCAATCTAGCGAATTTGCGAATTTGAGATTTTCGATTTTTCTAGCGAATTTGCGATTTGAGAAAAGCGAATTTGAGATTTTCGCTTTCCTTGGTGCTTCAGATCACGTTTATTTGTCCGCCGCTTCTAATCCCTGCTGTTTTTTCGTCTTTGTAGGGCCGTATCACCTGCGTTCTCCGGGAGCCCTTGGTAGATGTGGCCAACGCTCCCGTTTGTCCTTGAAATCGGCAGTGCACCGACATTGTTCAATACCCGGAGCGTGTCTCCTGGTCAATGCGTTCCGGGCTCTTGGCGGAATCAACGTTTCCATTGCCGCAGGGCGTGGAATCAAAAACGATCAGACTCAGTCCCGTGTTTCCGAGTGTGGTACGACAAGGTGGACAATGCGACCACTGGCGAGGACTCCGCGCATGGAGGGCAAGAAACGTGAATGGCACACCGAAACCTTAATCGCCGAACAAACTCGGTATTCTCCAGCACGCGTCGGAAACGGAACCGCCTCAAGACAACGCGCGTTCGCCGACAAGGGTGCGCCTTCGACCAACGGCGCACCGAGTGCCTGGAAATATTCCGAGCAAAAATACGCGAGGGGCCCGACGGCGATGCAGCTGTCCGAGAAGCTCCGCGCAGAAGAGCCCGAGATGACGGAAGACGATTCGAGCAACGAGGAGATGGAGCTGCTGCGCGCTTGCCACCGGTGCAAAGGCCCCGATATCGGGGGCGGACTGGAGCCTAAACGAACCCTTGTCACCGTCGGACGGTACAACCGGGACATAGAAGCTCGACTGCTGGATGTTTGGACAGTCTTAAACGGCTTTTTCATGGCACTACTGCTGGTTTTGTTGGTACTTTTTGTGTCGGTTCTCCTAATGAAGCTTTGTTTTCTTTTATATTAGTGCACAAGAGTCGTAGACAAGGTGCCACCTATTGCTGCCATCTCGTGTGCCGTCAATGGTTTCCTTCCCGTATAGTGAGTCACTGTGTACGCCTGCCCTTCACGAAACCTTGCGTTACCAGCCGAGTCGTTATCAAAATCTGCGCATGAGGTATAAGGTGGGCCTTCGCTTCCCGTACCACGTGTTTTGACGAATCGTCGCACGGAAACCGCGCCACAGAAGCTATACGCCGTCAAGTAACCGACGCCATAGCAACTAGAGATTTATCTTTAAGGCCTTGTTTACGGCAGCGGCAGACACCGAATATGGCTGTATACCAATAACTCCGCGTGTGTATTTGACAAGCAATTTTAGGTTTGCTTCATATTTTATTCGATTTTAGAAGTGTTTGCGTGGGAGGTTGCTTTGTGCGTATTTCGCGACGTATACTTCATGTGACTACGGCCTATCCGCCGCATCAGATGCCAGCTGTGTTTTCCGGCTGACGTGATTTTGTGTACAATGCATGCTGTAATCAATCGGCTTCCTTGACTTGTCCAAGTACGGCTTGAAAGTGACAATAAAATAGATGATACCTATGTTTTATTTTTTAGTTTCATCGTGCTTCATTTCCAGTCTTAAACATTCTGGCGCAAATGTATTTGATGCTGGACTGCACCTACAGTGAAAGACTATGTTTGGTCATACTTTGACATTCGATCTGTTACGAAACCAACTGTTGACGTTTTATTCCTAAGCTGCCGAACAATTCGCCAGCACTCAACGTATACGCGCCGCTATGCTGACGTTAGGCAAGCCAGATGTTTTAATAATACGAATACTTCATTTCACTATAATGCAAAATGCATTCTACAAGAAAACTAGGGAAAAAATCGCAGCCCCTTCCAGTCCGTGAAGAAGATCGAACAGCGACGCTCTGTTAGTTACACCGAGTGTTACACCATGCAAGTCAAACTTCGCAAGCAATCTATATTATAAATCTCGGACGCGTACTTCGGGATCCCCTCCCTCCCCCCCCCTCCGGCGATGCCGTTTAAACTCTGCATCCCTGGCGTGCAGCTCGAGGTCGGTCCCACGACGATGAGCCCGTTCACGAGTTAACGCTCGCTGACGCTTGCGGTATTATGCAGCTTCTTCCTCAGGAGCACGCACTACCCGTGGTCTTCCTGTAGTTGTAACTGGGATGGAATGTGCGGAACCACTAATCCAAAGTTCCGTATATTGGGTGCAAAACCCAATATACGGCGGTCGCTGCAATCGTTTTGACGGTTGGTTGGATTGGTTTGACGGTTGACGTGGCTGCCGGCACTTCTTGCTCGCGCAAGAAGTTCCGGCAGCCACGCGCTCCTAGTATCGCGTTTCAATACTGTTCGTTGGCAGCAAACAGCCAACAGTTTTCTTCCCGGCAGGTTGGAATCCATCGTCGATAAATTCGATGCTGATCTGCCTCGATCGCCGAAAAGGCATCGTTGCGACGACCGTACGAGACTAGCGTACAAGGTAGCATTCTCACAGGGGGAAAGGGGTCCCTCCAACCCCTTTTCCTCTGTTCAGCTCTTCTCCTCTCCCGCTTGGTCACGTGGCCTCTTCTTATCGATGTCCGACAACGACGGCACAGGGTCCGCATAAACAGCTTCGCTGTAAAATCCGTGGAGCTTGACAGGACCCTCGCCTCCTAAACTTTATTATTTAGGCGAGAGGCGGTTCGATTCATTGGACGGAACGCGTGCGGCAATGAAAGAAAAGACAACTACTTTACTGTATCATTAACGATAAATACCTCTTCTTTCAGCGCCCACTAAAAAAGGGGGCGTTAACGCCGCTATCACTTAATTGCGCTGCAGTGCATCTATTACGTATTCAGAAAGGCGCGCTCCTAAATATCACCTGCTACAATACGCCCCCACCACGCGTTGTGTTGCTTTGATTCTCAACGATTGTGTGAATGCTTGTGCCGTGGGTGATTTTATCGTTTCTTAGCGTGTACTGTCAAAAGGAGCGAGTTAACAGTCGCCAGATCATTGTGAAACTTAGCAGGTTTCGTGCGGCTACGCTGGCCGACGGGCTTGGCATCCGACAAAGCGACCAGCACTGTGCACAGAAAGCTTTCCTCGGCCTGCAAGGAAATGATGCTCATGCAGGCATGCGATTTCCACATCAGTGCGGCTGACTTTTTGCTGCATCTCTATCCGCGCTGAAAGCTCCAGAGGCCCATCGAGTCGAATTGCGGAGTATTTGAAAATACAGCTCTAATGGCAGGCCACCAAAACAAATTTCGCGCCTTTGAGAACAAAAATGACGTCACTTCTGTAACAGATATGGTGTCACATTATTTTTCTTCCCAGAAGTGTTCCTTCATCACATTAACGACTGCAGTTGGGCTAGTTCGTGTTCATGCAATCGCTGTGACATAGTTAATAGCGCCTGGAAATTCACTGATGCGGGAATGCCAAAATTTCTTCAGAAACACCTTGAAATGTTGCCTGTCAGCGATCCGTTCTTGTTGCGCTGTTCCATTCAACTGGTCAACTACCTATCGACGCAGGAAACACTAGGGAACAGTTCTATGCCTTCTCAATTGAAGTGGGAGAGATTTTTACAGTGAAGCTGTATATGGCTAGCCGTTATGTCGGTCTGTCATTCGCTTGCACGCCGACAACTCCTCCGGCGCAACCCGATGCGCATGCGCGAAAAATAAAAACTGAGAAAGGGAGGTGCACGACTAGTCAGCACCACCTAAATAGCGCAAGGCTTGTTTACTCCGATCCATGACGTCACGCTACGTGGCTCGAAATTTCCATTGACAAGGCTGGCGTGACGAGAGAGAGAGAGAGTAAACTTTAATGAGCACCAGCAGTTCAGTCGGCTGGGCCTAGGCCTCCCACGATGGGACGTCGAGGTCTTGCCTCTTCGCCGCTTCGTAGGCCTGCTGGGTCGCCCAGAGTTGGTCGTCGAGATGGGAGCTGCGCAGGGCGGCGTGCCATCTCGACGAGAGGGTCACGGGATTAAGGTCTGGGTATTGATGTTTGCACTCCCATAGCATGTGAGGGAGTGTTGCCGATTCAGTTTGACAGACCTTGCACGTCTGGCTCGGGTAGATGTCGGGGTATATAGTGTGATAGCGTGTGAGGGAGGGGTATGTATTCGTCTGTAACAGGCGAAGGGTGGTTGCCTGTGCCCTGTTTAACTTGCGGTGAGGGGTGGGAAAGGTTCTTCTTGCAAGGTAAAATGACTTTACAAGGTCGTTGTACCTTGTAAGGCGGTCGCGTCCTGCGGGTGCACCTGCACCGTCTCCGGCACGGTTGACTAGTCCTCGTGCTACGGAGTGTGTAACCTCGTTGAGGTTGGTGAGGTGCGGGTGGACAACGCCGGCGTGTGCTGGGATCCAGACGAGTGTGATTTGATTTTCAGGCGAGTGCGGGGCTTGTCGTAAGATACGGAGTGATTGATGGCGTGACGAAAGCGGTGACTTAAAAATAACTTTTGCCTACTCGGAAGCATCCCATTTAGATTATACGGCAGCCGGGCCAGGTAACATGACGTGATGGATCGGAGTGAAAAGGCCTTGTGCTATCTAGTATGTGTTGGATTAGCTGCGCCACTGGTGACGTCGCTGCTCTTCGTCGCAGCCGAGCGCGAGCGCAGCACTCTCTCCGGCTCCGAAATGGTTAGGCCACGCTTCATACGTACTCCTGAGGAGCAGGCAGCTTTCGATCAGCGACATCACGAGCAGAACCGGGAGCGAGATCGTCTACGCCGTGCAGGTGCTGCAGCCCGGGCACAAGAACGGGCTCATGCAGCCCAGCGCAAGCAGCAACTGCTTACCGAGGATACGGCAGCCTATACCAAGCCGCCGTTTAATGAACCGTCGGGATTCATGCAGTGATAAACACCGGGGCCGCACGTTTTAGCTTCGCTGGTTAACCATCTGTACGGAGTGCTTGGGCGGTGATTTTTACTCCCACCCTCAAGCTGAGCTTTTCACTTCCGTCAGGGAGCATATCTAGGAGTCCGGTCCCGTTGACTTTCGAAATGCCGCTGACCCACCTGTGGACAATTTCGTGGAGATGCTAAGATTTTACGTATCTTATACCCTTACTGATTTTTACCGGGACACTACGATCCTGAAAGATGGTGCCTACATTGGTTCGCGCGTAGAGCCTGTTCTAAGTTAGCTTTCTTTATCTGTTCTTGATAGACGTAGTATTTTGTTACTTGGCAATACTTTTGCAGCTAAAGTATCTATGTATGTCGATGACTTGTGCTGATAGGAATACAGCCTGAGGGGAGAGAGGTTGCTGTAAAAGACGTTCTGAGTGTTTTTGAAAAATGTGCAGTAGGACTAAAGTTCACTCATGAGTTGCCAGTAGATGGGGAGCTTACAATTCTTAGATATTCACATCATTCTAAATGTTAGCTCCTTGTGTTGGATGCACTCTCCTAGGAGCAAGAAGCACTTGCTCGACTACCATTCGGAGCATTCAAAGTGGAGAGGCATAGCTACTACCTGCCCGAGGGCTGCTCTTAAAGAATGCTATGAGCACCAGGCTTCGTGCAGCGTTCAGCAACAAGCGAGCCATTTTCGTGGAGCTGGCTATACCGAAGACACCTCGTTAACAGTCACCGGGAGTCTCATAAAAGATGTTAAAGCTTACCCGACAGCCGCTCCGTGCGTTTACATTTACGCTCGTCCCAGCGGGCGCCCCGTGGCGTTGCCATGCTTCCACGGGGTGCCCCACCGCCTCAAAAAGGTGGCGAACTAGTGCGGTGTTAGTGCTGTTTCTTTTCAAGTGGACAGGTCTTGCAGTCTCACCCGCAAGAATTTATAAATTGCAATATGTGCCATAGGGTAATTGCTTAAAAACTTGATTGGTGAATTTTCGTTAATTAGGCGACTATGCATTTCCATTTTTTTGTGCAAGTAATGTCCGCCTGTTCGAATATACCAGCTCATGGACTATAATTGTGCTATCTGCCACAGGCAGTCTTTAAAAAAATTGGGAGTGTTCAATGAAACACCCTGTATAATATGCATCACGTTTTCGGAATGAACTAAGAGGGTATTGCAGACAATAAGGAAAACGGGGTGGGCAGCGATAAGTTATCAGCACCAGTGTAATGATAATGACCATCTTTAATGTGATGCCTTATTTGTGTGTACAATTAACTGCCGCCAATATCATCAAACAGCTAGCCCCAATAAACAGACAGCGCCCGGGCGGTCACGTGCATGGCCACGTGTTACGCATCTTGTTCGCCGCTCCGTGCTACGTGGTCCATTCGGGCTCCGTGCAAGGCCTCGCCTTATAACAACGACTGTGTACTTTGCTTTCCAATGACGTGGTCAACACGTGCGAATAAATTAACCGAAACGTGAAGATCTATGCTTCATCTACCATATGCAATACCTATGTGTAAACCGCTTGCGAAAACAGCCGCCCAGCCGCTACTGAACAGGTCCCTTTGAACTCACGGGACGTTGGAACGGAAAAGCCACGAGGTCCTCGCTGCTTTCCCCGACTTCGACGTTTCCGTAATCGCCCGCCGGGGCCTCGAGACCGCCGGGCTGCTTCAGTGGCTTGCCTTGTCTCGCGCTCTCGTTGCCGGCGGTAACCTGCCGAGTAGCGGCTTCATCCGCGACCGTCGTTCTCTCAACGTCTTCCTCGGTCCTGCGGGGACTGGTCTCGTTCAGCGTACCTGCGATGCGCCCACTCGTCGTTTTCGCTTTCGGTGACCTAACGACCAGATCTGGGGCCAGGATGGTCACTCTGGCCTCGGCAGACGACATGACCAGCTCCGGCTTCCGGTTATTGACATTCAGACGGCCGACGGCTGAGACAGCGGCCATCACGCGAGTCGAGCGTGCCATGGCGGCGAGGGAGACGAGCAGCAGGGACGCCACAATCAGCGCCATCATTACGACGGGCGCGCACGTTGCCCAGGACACCCGTCGTTTCTGGCGCTTGGATGGCGGAGAGCGAACGAGTCGGGGGCCGCGGAGGGTGCGGCGCTCGGGGACAACGGAACCCGAGCCGCCGCCGCTCGTCGCGCTGCAAGCGTCGCAGGCCCCGCTGCGATCGGTGCTGCTACCGCTACCGCTGTCACTGCTGCTGCTGGTCGTGGCGCTTGTCGTCGCGCTGCTCGTCGACGGATCGGCCCGACCGTGGTTAACGCCAGCGCCGGCCCTCGCCGAAAACGTCACGGCGCGGTCAGGTCCCATAGTTGGCAGGTGGCTCGGAGGCGGAAGTGGATCGTCGATCCGCTTCGGCGTCGTAGGCCATATTGCTTCGCCGGTAACCGGGATACCGCGCTGAGCTGCGAGCCACGCAGACTTCATGGCGTAAAGGTCTGCATCGCGGCGGTAAAGCAGCGGCGGATGCCGTCCATCGGAATGCCTGGTCATGTCGAATCCCTGGCTTCGTTCGTACGGAGGGTTGTAGCTGTAGGGCCCCTGTCCGGCCAGCTGGTCTCCCGATATCACGTACGTGGCGTTGTCGAATGCCTGCAGTGGCTGCCGCGGTCGTTTTCGCTGTGCTTGGGCCATGTCTTCTTCTCGGTAGTTACGAAACGCAGGCGTAATTCAAGGAGAGTCGTAATCAGCCGAGAATGATTAGGCCGCTGCGGTTTAAACAATGGATATGACACGGTCGCCGCGAGAAGCGTGCCGCTGCTGTTCTTCTTCTTCGTTTGATAAAGCGTGGCTCGAAAAAAACAGCGATCACGACAAGAACGGTTATTGTACATTGCGCAACGATCGCAAGCGCTTGCAGGGATGGCTACAATGTAAAGAAAAATGTGGGGAAGCAACTATATCGCCGAAAAAAACAATACTTTATCTTATGTAGTGTTACACAGCGGTTAAAATGCGAAGCTCCTGCTCTTCCGTACATTCGGCACAGGCTAACCATAATCATTGGGTCTGCACGAGGATTCACGAAAACTCTAGGAGTCTCTAAGCTGTTGTTGTTGTTTTCCTGAGTGGTTGTGGCGCATTCCACAGTGGGGAAAGAGAGAGAGAGAAAGAAAACATTTATTTTTAATGAGGTGGGTGACTTCCTCGTAGGGTGGAGCCCTTAGTTCGGGGCCCCATTGGCTCGCGCCACTCCGCATATCCGCCGGATCAACGGTCGATGCTCTTGCGGGTCTAAGCTGGTCAGCGCAGTCTCCAAGAAGGAAAGTGAAGGTGAAGGAATAGGGGAGTAACCCGGAGGATGTGGGCACTCCCAGGTGCAATGATATGCCGTGGGCTTTGCTCCGCAGTAGGTATGAGGGATAAAGTGTGGGGTGGAAGAGGTGAAGGTAAAAGAGGCCGGGAAATGAATTAGTTTGAATCTGTCGCCACGCAAAGGCATCTTCTCGGTTAACGGAAACATGTGGTGGGGGTAAGGGACCCCTGCTATATCTGTAATATTGTAGAGTTTCAGCGTAGTGTGGTGGTTCTGTCGGTGCGTTGTCTGGGTTGGACAGCTCTTCCAATGGCGCCCGGTTAGCTGCTGTCGGGCTGCCGAATAAGCGCGTTCATTACCATGGAGAGGGGTGTGTCCAGGTGTCCAGACGATACGCACCCTGTGTAACGCCTCAGGGTGTAATGATGTAAGGATGCAGTGAGTGTTGGTTGTTACCCTCCCTTGTGTCAAAGTCCTGCAGGCGGTCTGTGAATCCCCAGTGGAGGATTGACCATGAAATGAGCGTTTAACTTAGGTTTATAAAGAACAATCGAATTGGCCATTCAACATTGGAGCTTAGAAAGTAATTTTCGAGAGGGAAAACGCAATCAGAATAGAACTGGGAATAAACGACTAATAATAGATAATTATATCATTGTTTATTTAATAAATAAATTAGTAAATAAAAAGGTAGTGACTACAGTGACGGGGCCCGGCACTTTAACATCTGCACTACAGTGACGGGGCCCGGTACTTTAACATCTGCACTACAGTGACGGGGCCCGGTACTTTAACATCCACACTACGGTGACGGGGCCCGTCGCTTTAACAACACTACACCTACGGGGCCGTCACTATAAAGATGTCGGTATTGGGGGCGAGGACGACTTACGGAGTCGCCCCCAATAGTACTCTCGAAATGGCAGTATTTTACCTTTAACATAATCATGTTGGACAAACAGAAAGCACTGAATGGTTTACATTGATTGATTGATTGATTGATTGATTGATTGATTGATTGATTGATTGATTGATTGATTGACTTTTATTTTACAGTCCTGTAGAACGCATATTAGCACGTCGCAGGCCGCTCCCACGACGGGACCGACAGGCCTAGCCTGCCAGCCGCATCGTGGGCCTGCTGGACAGCCCAACGTTGCTCAGCCAGGAGTGGGTTGCGGAGGGCCGCCTCCCTCCTAGCTGAGCTGCGGTCAGGGCTTGCTATAGAGATACATCCCCAGAGCATGTGCGAAAGTGTTGATCTATCCCCGCAAGCAGGGCACGCGTCATCAGTGTAAATCTCCGGATATATCGCATGTAACGTGAACAGGTTGGGATAGGTTTCTGTCTGCAACAGTCTGAATGTCAGTGCCTGAGGCCTAGTGAGCTTGGGGTGAGGAGGAGGGTATCGTCGCCACGAGAGATAGAAGTGTTTAAGAAGTTCATTATAAGTGGCAGGCGCGTCTCTACCATGCATAACTGTAACCATGGTTTACAAACGCTATCTCTTTGCCTACTGCATACAGTAAGCTGGGACACTGCGAGCGGTCGCCGCAATCGATTCCACCGAACCGGTTTGCGTGAAACGTAAGCAATCGCTGAGAAAACTATGTGAAATATGTTCTTATAGTGGGATAGCTGTCTGTGTAACTAAATGTAGCATAACAGAATGAAGCTGCAATGCAGCGATCGCACGGGTTCGCGGTGACCGACTTCGCGTCTGCATGCATGTCCTCGCGCAATGTTTCGTTTTCGCTCCGAGCACGTTTTCGCACCGTGCCGTGAGCTTTATGCCGCAGCATATGAGCATTTGACAGTACGCAGGCAACCATTGTTGCATGGACACTATCGGAGCTCTTCAAAAATAATTTCGTTATAGCTAGGGTCTTCGACGCCTATAGCGACTTGTGATATGTTCCGTCGCGATGATTCAGTCTTAATTTTCTTTTTCTTTTCTTCTAAAGTCTTGGAAGCTTCAATATCATTATTTCTCAAATTTAATCGAACTGTATGTTTATCGGTCTTCTAAGCGAGCAATTACCCGCTGCTTCTTTTTCTTAATTCAGTAGAATATTCATTATCTGGTGCTACACAAGCAGGAACATGTGCCGTGCCTTTTTTAACGTGTTTACCGTTCCCCTTCCATTAGAGTGAACTTTCTTTCTTTATTATAATCGTCATAGGTGTTGTGCATACGCAAAAGATTATACATTCGTGGACAAGTACCCATTGCGGTCGTTCGATCCGTATGTGTGCAATCAATGTATTCCATTACTGCACAGAAGTTGCTGACATCGTGAAATTCACGTGGTGTTGTGGACAGTACTGGAATAAAATACCGCGGTCCGTGAAGTGCTTGGCATCCCCATAGGCGCCAGCATCGAGAAGCTCATGCAGCTGGGGGTCCACAACACCTTCGATGAGGTTGGGTCACAGAAGTTAGTCCAGGTTGTCAGGCTCGCTTCCTCGCCTGCGGGGAGGCGGATCCTGGAGGCGCTGGACTTTAACCCGTCAGGGAAAGGCGGTGCGTGCTCGACGCGTGGTCGCGGGAGGCCGTCACGGTCTCGCCGTTCCCGCGCAACGTGCACCCGCAACGCAATGTAGGCACACGCCGGGCCCGAGCGGCCGCACTTCTCGGATCCGTCGCCAACGATCCACGATCGGTCGCGTTCGTCGACGTCGCCCAATACGGTTCGTCCAACCGGTTCGCGGCGGCCGTGGTGGATCACAGGGGCAACCTAACGCCGCGTCCGTGCGAGGCAGGTGTCCGGATTGCGGAGATCCATTCTGAACTTTAGAACACATGCTCTGGCGGTGTCCCTCGTTACGGAACCACGGTCATCTTACCACGGAAGAAGAGTGGGAGGAGGCGGTCAGGCACGGCCTGCCCCTCCCAACGTCGGAACGGCTCGCGGCGGCCCCCTCAGGGGGTTTCGGAGTCGCTCCTCAGGACCTTAATAAAGTTCACTGCCTGCCGTGAAGTGCTCGAAGTTGTTTGCATAGAATGTTTGAAAGAAGTGCGACCATTGACGTCGCTACAGTGTTGACTGCAGGGCTGAGGTTAAAGCGCCGGGCCCCGTCACTGTAGTGTATATGTTAAAGTACCGGGCCCCGTCACTGTAGTGTATATGTTAAAGTGCCGGGCACCGTCACTGTTGTGCATATGTTAAATTACCGGGCCCCGTCACTGTAGTACAAATGTTAAAGTGCCGGGCCCCGTCACTGTAGTACAAATGTTAAAGTGCTGGGCCCCGTCACTGTAGTCACTACCAAATAAAAACTATGGCGGGAATGGGGGAGGACCAGTCTAACATGGCAATCAATTAGTTTCGGTGAGGTAATTTTGGATTGCCAAGCACACATTTCTGTGCCTGAACCCAATAATGGAGGCCCCAAAAGATAAGATCACAGGCCCAGATAAATCTAGGCCTGTATTGCTAAGCTAGATTTCCAGTAGTCTTTTTCTTATTACAGAAAAACGGATATAAAGACATAAAGACCACAGGGCATAAATAAATGATCTATTGTCTCCGCTTCGCCACAGAAGGAGCATAACAGTGACAGAACCAGGCCAAACCTGTGTAGATAGAAGTTTAACGTAGGTATGCGGCAGTGCAGCTTCGCGATGGAGACTTTAATGTTTCATCTTCGGCAAAAATCTGTTTG
The DNA here is from genome assembly GCF_038994185.2 of Dermacentor albipictus. Lineage (NCBI taxonomy): Eukaryota > Metazoa > Arthropoda > Arachnida > Ixodida > Ixodidae > Dermacentor > Dermacentor albipictus. Next base: position 70,235,150 of record NC_091822.1, on the reverse strand, counting down.
CCAAGGGTACAGAAGATGTCGGTAGTTGACAGAGTTAGTTATTCTGCAGTCTGACAATGCCTGCATAACGAAACTCCTGCGAAATCTAGAAGCAGTGACATGAGCAGTCAAAGGGCAATGCGGGAGAATCGGGCCGCTTATCGATGCCTTGCCTAGAGAATCTGCACTTTCATTTATAATTAGTCCTTTGTGGGCAGGCACAGTTATCGAGTACTCCGGTGCGATGAATGAAACGTCCTCATTACGCGTAAGTGACGAGAAGCAGTAAGGGTGAGCACAATGATAACGAATTAGTGACCATCACGGCTGGCGCAGTTTATGCGCTTAATGTGCGTAGAGCCAGCACCAGTGACGTGAATTCGGCTGAAAACACAGGTATAAAATCCGGCTGCCGAAGAGAAAATGCCCAATCAAGAATCGAGGGAAACATTCCCACATCTGACTTTTCTTCACGTTGCAAAGCGTCTGCCACAATAACGACGTTTGTTTGAGGGTTCTGCAGATGATCCTGTAATAGACCGTCCAGAACACGATGCGCAAGTAATTTTGCATTATTAGGGAAAAATAGCATCGAATTGAATACCCGTGGTAACAGCTTTGGCGAGATCGAATCGGAAGTACATCGCACTTGCGCACTTCCAAATGGTCAAGTAATTTTTGCACGAATGTAATTTTCGGATTGTGTAATCACGACCAGATGATACCAAAAAACAACGCAGACTGGGAATTATATATTGTTTGAGAACGTCGCAGTGGTGATTCGTAAATTCTCAAGAACATCTGCACGGTTAAAAGGCGGAACATCCACGAAAGTGGAGAAACATGGCATTCTAGATAAAAAAAAAATTTCGACAAATTTAGGAGGTCCTAAAGATAAACTTAATGTTTCTTTATCTAAGAGGATCAGAGGGCGGGACTGATAGGCTGCAGCTCCAGAGAAGAGCACAAAACCAAACTCTAATACCAGATATGATATGTCATTGGGTGTGCTTCTCCTCTCAACCATACTCGACGATTAGTCAGCCTAGGCAATATGCCATTTGCACGAGTGTCATTCGAAGATATTTAACAGACTCTACCTGTGGTACGTCTTGAAGGTGTGCACTGGGTCATCTATCGGAAAGACGAGAACGGCACATGTGCTGGCATTGAGTAAAAACTCATTAACATCTAACCATCCCTCCAGGGCACAAAAGTAAGTTTTCAGTCGTTGGTATAGCTTGTGGATGTCGTTTGCAGATGCGTTAAACGCAATATTGTCTGCATAAACTTAAGTGGTTACTTCTTCATGACCGGAAAGTGTGCTCATTAGAACATTAAAAAGGATAGGTGAAAGGACTGAGCCTTGCAGTACTCCTCTCGTTTGTTGATACCTAGAAGAAGAAACGCCGCTTTTGGTAGCAGTGGAGCTCTCTTTCACCTAAAAGTCAGTGAATCCACGCTACTATATAGCCAGAAACGCCACAGGATGTTGGCCAATTTATCGATGCCGTGTGGTCCACGGTGTCGCATGCTTTCGCGATATCAAGCATCGCTAAGGCACCGTATTGCTTATGACGTCGAGCGAGCTTAAGCTTCACTTTTGATAGATCGTGTATTGCGTTCTGTTAATGCTACTGGGTTGGTGGTGCCCTCACCGATAATAGACTCACCCTCACCCTCACCGACGGCTATAGCAGCTCGTGCTTGCGCTTGGTATATTGCGCAATCTTGCGGCAAGCCTCTGCGCATCGTGGTGGTGGTTCTCACATGTGCGCTTCCATATATATCTAGTACCCTTGCTTTTAATGTATTTGATTATTATTTTATTATTCTATCACCTTATTATATAAATATGGAAACTGACCCTACCAACGTACAACACCCGAACCCTTTCGAGTGAAGCTAGTCTAGCAGGACTCTCTGAGGAACTATCAGGCACTGTTTGGGATATCATTGGCCATGGTGAGATTAGAAGAACTGGTGAAGTTTATAGAGTGCTGACAAACGGCCAAGTCCTCTGCTGTAGAGGACTTTCAGATAAGAAGCAGTTCAGAGTAGGATTCCCAATCCACAAGGACGTAGCGGGCAACATTGACGGATTCGGCGGCATTATTGAGAGCGTAGGTGTACGCGGAATAAAACATAATAATAGGTGTAAAATAAAGGTAGGAAAAGCCTACGCTCCAACCTTCAGTCATGATGATGATGAAGTAGATCCGTTTTATGAAAATGTTGAATTAGCGATGAGAAAAGTGCAAACTCAGTATACTGTAGCAACGGGGGACTTCAATGCAAAACTGGGGGAAAAGCAGGCTGGCGAACAAGCTATTGGCAACTAAGGCGTCAATTCTAGGAACGCTACAGGAGAGATGTTCGTAGAATTCGCAAACAGGAATAACCTGCGAATAATGAACACCTTCAGGAAGCGTAGCGAAAGAAACTGGCCCTGGAAAAGCCCTAATGGTGACACAAGAAATAAAACTGATTTCATACTTTTGCCGATCCCAACATAGTGGAGGATGTAGAAGTGTTAGGTAGGGTAAATTGCAGTGATCATAGGTTAATGAGGTCAGGATTCACCTCAATTTGAAGAGAGAAAGAGTAAAATTTGTCAGGAAGAAACAGGCCAACTTAGACGCAGTACGGGCACAAGCAGACCGCTTCAAGCTGGAGCTTACTCAAGTGTTCGACGGAAACTCGTCTGGCGAGTTTTCGTCGAACGAGTTTGGCGAGTTTAGCCAGCCTGGTGCCAAATTCGTTTGGCACCAGGCTGGAGCTTGCAAACAAATATGCAGTCTTAGGACAGAGAGATGAAGAAAGCATAGATGTAATGAATGAAACAGTAACTAGGCTGGCTTCAGAAGCAGCAATTGAAGAGGTAAGTAAGGCACCAAGGCGAACAGTAGGTAAGCTCTCCCAAGTAACAAAGGACCCGATACAGAAACGACAAATAATGAAATTGTCTAACTGAAGATATCAGATAGAGTTCTCGAAACTGTCAGAATTGATCAACAAGGAGTAAATAAAGGATATTCGAAATTATCCCGAACGTGCGCGGTTGGACCGAATTTTGATCCCATATTTCTTCACGGGTGGCTCCTTCTTTCTTCAACGCGCTACGCGTCCGCTACGGCAGGGCTCAGTTTGCTGCTCGTCGGGCCCGGCGTCGACGACAGGCCGCAATGGCCGGAAGTCAGTGGCTGACGACTGCCACTCCGACCCTTACGAGGTTGCACCTGTCAGACAGCATGCGGAGGCTTAGGCCCCACGGACGCCGTTGCTGCAGAAAAAAACAAACACACAAGAACGAAAAGAAAAATTGAGAGATGTGTTTCTGCAACGTACGTGTCAGCTACTTAGGCTGTAGCCATGCCACAAACACCGCCCGGTGCTTGATTTTTTACGAACCGCGCGATGCGTCCCAAGCCTTAGTACGTTTCGACGAGCTCAACTTCATTGTCCTTCGTGCGTAAGACACGTGATCGTCAAAGCTGATATCATGAGGTGTAGTTTCGGCCAAGGAAACGTGCATGGTTTCTCGTTCACTGTCGTTTTTTAGGAGAAACGTAGAAACAGTGCGTACAGAGCAGGCAAAAGCCATATTGGTGGTCCCCTTTCTTTTGGCCCACACCGCGTCATTTACCTGGTGCACGACGATTTTTCTTCCTAGTAGGAACTGTCGAAACCTATGCGTGAACAGGACCCGCTGTCGACCATGCCACGCAGATTTTGCCATGCAACCTCGCCCTTCGAAAGCGCGGAGGCATCGCGAGGTACGCTGGGCTCTTCACGTGTCTGCTGTAGTGCGCTGCCCAATTTGTGCAACAGCGCATTAAGGAGACCCGTTGGTAAATTGGTTCATTACCGATGTACTCGTCTCCTTTTAACCCTTGGGTCGGCTTTGTGTCTATGCTTCCTGTCCGGAACCCACTGCGCTCAAGACTCGGTGCAGATGGCGGTTTGAGGTTACAGCTCTGTCCAGGCTGCCGCGAATGGTCTGGCTTGCCAGCGCCGCTCGCCTTGTTCCATCCAGAAGAGAGCCCAGTCTCTACCGCCGTCTACTGCCATTTTGTACCCCTTTGCAACCATTTTACTCTAATCAAGAAGCGGTCATCGGTAATGCTGATCTCATTAGCTACCGAGCTCCATCTTTTGCTCCTAATGTTAAATAGGACATCGTGTTCTTTGCGTTTGAATCAAATACAATAATCAACGTAATTATTTTTAAGGTTACATCTATTATACTTCGTTCGTTGCGCATTCCTCAGCTTCTATTCAAGTTTCTGCATCGATTGACTCACTGGTTAAGCTTATTATCACATAGCGACACACGGACTGCCAGAGCTCAGGAATTAGGTTGTCCAATCTATGGCCTGTACGAAGCAGGCTTCAACTCTTCGAAACTAAATGCAGTTACGCATTCATTGCAATAAGCAAAACCCCTCGAAAGTCCAGGGGGTGTAGCTCAGAGGTAGAGCGCTCGCTTTGCATGCGAGAAGTCCCGGGTTCGAACCCCGGCATCTCCACGAGATTTTTCTTTTTTCAATTGCTGCGTCCGTGGCTCCACGGTGTTTTTTTATTTTTTTTCTTCTCCAACGCCCATGCATTTCTGCGTGTTAGGCATGAATGCGTGCAGGGAAGTTACGTAAAGCTAACTAACGGAATCACTGCTGCAGTTAAATAAAGGCTGTCGTATAGCATAGTACAACACCAATTAAAAAACGCGTTACGACGTTTTCAGTTTCGTACCAAACACACGGAAGAAACGCTTACCGTCAGCTAAATTCTCGTGGTGAACGTCATGCTCTGCATAGAGTTAAGGAAAAAGAAGCTGTTTCTCAAGGCTCTTTGGTATTTACATTTGTTTAGAAGGATTAAAGCACTACAGAAATGTGTTCAGTTCCCACCGTTCACTAACATAAGTTACATTGTGCAAGCCATAGAGCGCAGCTGTTCGAGGAAGTCTCGGAGCCGTTTTCGTGCGGCAGAGGCGGCCGGCGAGCGGTGGTTTGCTGGGCATATATCGAATGCCAATCGAAGAAGTTCCAGCAACGCACCCTTTCTTAAAGTCCGGAATTTTCGCTTCGAACTGTAATTATCGTGATTATAAGATACCGCATACCTTGCGATACCTACTCGAACAAAAAAAAATTATCAGGCTGTGCTCTTCAGCTTGTATACAATCCATAATTTCTGTTTCTCATGTTGCGTTTTACAGGCACGACGTGTTCGAGTCAGCTATAACTTTACTCAGCAGCAGTGTCAGTGTGTAACGTCACAAACCAGCTCCTGATCCAGGGTGTCGGTGACATAGCACAAGCGGCCGGGGTGAAGAATAATCGCTCGAGAGCGGATGGTTATGCACGAAAAGAAAATCGGTTTAAGAAGCCTATACCAGGCACTACGACTGTCATCTAAGCCATTTAGACATCTTCATCGGGCGAGGAAGAAAGGGGCTCTCGGCGAGCCTTTCCTCCTCTCTGGATTGTGGCAACCGTCGCGTCCTGCGGAACGATTTGGAGATTATTTTCGCTCGTCCTTTGTGAAACTTACGCCATGTCACTTCATACAAGGTCGTCGGGTAATCACTGCGTAGCCTTTAGCTGCAGCGGTAACTACACGCGGTGTGCGGAAATTTATCTCGGCTGCGCAAACGTACCCGACGCGCATCATCAGCCCCTATCTGGGTCCCAATGCTCCCCTATCCACCAAATTTGATCTCGTTGGCTCTTAGACATCCACTGGACATTGCGCTAAATTTTACGCTATAATTGAAAGACACACATTGAAGTTTGCCTAATTATCAACCATAAGACCTCCCCCCCCCCAACATTCACGAATTTGCACGTAAATTCACTGGAAAGGTTGAAACTGACGCGCCCACTCTGAACATTGCCTACACATTCTCCCCCTTGTTTTATCCAAATACTTAACAGGCTACTCGTTTAGCTCGTCGAGGTCGTCCTCGGGGAAGCCTATCTTGCCTCGTGGAAAGCATGAAAATAGGCACAAAACGAGTGTTCAGTAATTACTTTCAATAATTGCAATTAAGCCGGACATGTTATACCATTTTCAAACATCGTGCCACATATGGCAACCGTATTTACTTATTGTGAACTTGCTATCATGGACAAATATCATGTGACACTCGGAAACAGCGAATAACGACCAACTGGCACTTTCAAGCAAACGCTGAAGCAATATTGTAGTTTGACAACACGCATTTAACTTCGTATTTTGATTGGTGATAAAGTTTTCCGCATTTTCACAAATTCGATCTTGGCGCAAGTTGCATTGCTCTCAGGATGGCGGGCTAAATTCTGCGCCGTTCGTAAAGCACACCTAAAACGCTCATTACCACTCGGACGCATAATTAACTGCGAAGGCTGTCTTTAACCCACACACTTCTTACTTCTCCTACAGCTAACCCATACCATTCGCCTAATCGCCGGAAGATACGAACAATGTACCTTGTTTAACTCACCGAAAGCACCGGGTAAATAGATTATGAACCAGATATTGCACATGAAAGTAAGGAGAGAACGAGGTTTTAGTATTTATTTCCAACGCTCATAATTGTGCCAGAAACGCTAACGTTTATCCACACATTACGCTTAACATGCCCACTGTTTTCACAATATGTAAACTTAATGTGACGTACAGTTCTCTAGAGACGCCGAGACAGATAGCTGATAATGACTTTTGAGCACTTGTTTAAGGAATTTTTCGCACAGGCTGTAATGACGCCTTTGACAGGTTATCCCGCATCACGCAGAATGTTAGTTTTGTGTCGTTATGAGTTCCTTTAGAGCATTGGGCAAACTTCCAGCGTGGTTCGCATAAAATAGCCTTTAACAATTTCTGTACACGTCACCCTAGAATGGCCCATTTTCTCTAAATATATAGAATTGCTACCGCCATTCTTTCTTTGATACAAGCGGGGGAAGCTCGCGAGCTATTTATTTGCGCCACTATAAATAGGTTACTAAAATACAGAAAGATCATTTAGAAATTGTCAGTTAGTCAGTAATTAACCGAACACATTAATATATTTCTATGTATTAGCGTTAACATTCCCCACACTACATAGCTCTCTCAGGACACCGTCAGAACACGCATATAACGTGTTTCAGTGCTTCTATTCGCACTAACAGCTTCGCCATAAGAAGCAATGTTGGAAGCAATATGGACATTTAGCAACATAATTATTGTACAGGTAGAAGCTGTCCCTACCATTGGAAGTGAAGGTTAGTTTGCTAAATTCTTATAATGCGCGCCCCTCTCTATTATCGGCATTTGCAAAAATTTTAGGAAAGCTATGAATTGATAAAAAGCGGAGCACGCCCGCGCCAGCAATACTATAACATCGATTCAGTAAAACTAAAATTTTAGCAAGTGAGAACTTAGAGACAAACTTAAACGGCGCCTGGAAAATGTGGGCGACATAAGTCTGGCTCCGAGAAATCGGGACACGGAAATATAGGTCGTGGGGTTTCTGCGGCATCGCTAGGAGGGGCAGGGGGGAAGGACTCGGGCCGCCGAGACCCCCTACCTCCCCCCTCCCCCCCCCCCGTAGTCGGCGTCTTTGGCACAACTCTTCGCCGATTTAAAATTGGCATCTTTTGTTTTCAGTCTATATTTTCTGGTTAGTCCAGTGTCCTAGTCAGTAATGCATAAAAATTAACTCTTCGTGCTATGGGTCTCTCCGCTAGGGGGCTGTGGAGTACTGACGTGCCTCACATGGGCTCCTGCGTCTTGCAATCGTTTTTACGGGGAAAGCCACTCACCCTTTTCATTTTGCACCTACAGAATGGGCAAGCTACTTGGAACCAGCGGATACCACCTACTTTAAAAGTGAGTTTGCTTTGGTCAAGATTACCGGCATCATCTTCACCGTCCACCCGCGCCTTCATAAGCCTAACGCCACGCGAGAACACACCGGCCCGCCGAGGAGAACCGCCGTCGTACGTGCAACGGGGACACGGTGTGCGTGAACGGAGGCCGACAGCGCTCACTGCCGCACGTGCAACGGGCGTTGCACGTGCACTGTGAGCCGGAGAAGAGGCTCGGCGCTCGCAGGCGCTACGGCTGACAGGCAGACTTTGAGATGACCCAAGAAACACCCGCGATGGACGCGACGTCAAGGGAACGACAGGAAGAAACAACTGCAATACATACAGACTCACCGGAAGAAGCTGACGTCGTGTAATCTTGAACCTACGATAAAAACAACGGCAGAACTATAGATCTCAACGACCAATGGCTGACATAGGAAATGAAAGGCAAGACGGAAATCACGCGCATCACAGCCCCGCAGCGACCCAATCCACACAACCGCGCAGATCCAGATCAGCCGCAGATCCGCAGATCAGCCGCGCAGATCCAGAATGCCACCGCTACCTTTGGATGACACCAAGATTGTCTAACGCCCACAAGCTGGCCTTGAACTCACGAAATGGTCACCCGTCACAGTCACCCACGCAGTCGGAAGAGCCAGCGGAGTATTGCAAAAAGAATTGCACGACCACGTGCGAGTACAAATGCAAAAAGAAGAAAATGTCATCATTGCAAGTACAGCGAACAAGAACTGTACTCAAAACGTAGCCAAGGTCACTAGCATACAGCTTGGAGACAGCATTTACAAGGTAAAAGCTAACTCGCGTATACCCGAAGATGTTAGCAAGGGTGTTATCTGCGGTATCACACCTGGGACTTGCAGCGTGGAGCTAATGGATGGAATTCGAGTGCCAACACGCTATACAGTCCTCAACGTCCGCATGCTCGGACAGTCCACGGCGGCGGTCATCTATTTTGAGGGCCCACACGTCCCCTAAGGTATCATTTATCAGAGCGACGACTACCGATGCAAGCCCTACCTCAAATCAGTTCATTATTGCCGAACCTGTGGCAACCTCGGATATCGTTAAAACGTTTGACCAAAACCAACCCCAAATTTCTGCTGCAAATGTGGCAAAACAAAAGAACCCCCGAAATATGACTGTCATCCTAAGATTTACAGAGAAGGACACGAAACGGCTAGGAAAGAATACGAGAAAGAGCTCAAGCCTAACCCACCGCCTTACCAAGTAAGACAGTAATGGTAAAACAAGTCTCATCTCATCGCGGTTCGAGCTCCAGTCTACGGAGCTCCAACCGCGATGAGTTCCCGACGCCAGATGAAAGGGCTTAAGCGCGCTACGCAGAGCGCCGCCATTTTAAAACTGCGCGAGCCCCACGCCGCCGACAACAATATCAAGATGGCGCCGGCGACAGCAGCTGGCGTGACGTCAACGACACAAAGACAAAAGAGCGGCGCGGCGAGGCAGTCGAGGCAGAGACTCCCGCCGCTCCCGTTAAACGACGCGAAGAAAATTATTCCGCCCAAGGGCGGGCTGAAGGTTAAGGAGCTGAAGACGTACCAAGCGGCACACGCTATCGTGGAAGCGTGTGGTCGAAAATTCGGAGAAGACAAGTTCCTGGAGAGACTCCGGCCAGGTTCCAACATCATCATCGCAAGTTCCTCGGATGAGGAAGCAGCCGGGATGATCAGGAAGATCAACTGCCTCAACTTTGACGGGCAAAATCACGACGTGAACGCCTACGTGGCGCTACTGGAAGACATCAAAAGAGCCGTTATTCACGGGATACCCCCAGGAATCGCGGTGGACCAACTCGAATCCAAGTTGCCCCTACGCACGCAAGGAGTGGATATCTTGAGCGCCAGAATGCTGGGCAAGTCGGAGACTGCACTCGTCAACTTTAACGGCCCTTTCATCCCAAAATACGTCATTTTTGGGGCATGCGAGTACAAGACCCACCCCTACAGACCAACGGGACAAGTATGCTTCGTATGCGGTGAGCAAGGACACTGTTCGGACGTGTGCCCAACGCCGGGAACGAGAATCTGCCGCCAGTGCGGAGCTACTAGCACCCCCAGAGGGGCACCAATGCCAACCCAAGTGCCTGGTATGCGTAGGAGCCCACCTAACCGGAACCAGGGACTGCCAACGGCGCCTCAAGGACACCAAGGAGCTCCGCGGCCGCCAAGAAACGCATCAGCAGCAGCAACAACGCCAAGGCCGGAGCCGCAGCCGCAGGCGCCGACCCAGATGGCTGAGTTCGGAGGGCGATCAAGCCAGCCGGAGCCGCTCGAGGAGCCGAACCAGGAGCCAGTCGAGGAGCCAGACGAGAGACCCAGCCAGGGACAGCTCCTTCCGGCCACTGCAGCCTCCGCCCACGAGGGGGCAGCAGCAAAACAAGGGACGACAACAACAATAACAGACTAAGAAGACCCAAGAAAACGCTAAGGTGAGCTGGGGACCACCCGCAACACCACCTCCGCACTCGAGGAAAGATAACAATAATGCAGAGGAACTTAAGAACCTAAGCTAGGAAAACGAAGCATATGGGAAGCGCATAGAAGAGCTAGAAAGACGGTTGGAGGAGCTAATTAAAGCCCTGCAGAATCAAAGGACCGGTAGCCTCCCTAGACCGCAGACTCCACCACAACAACAACCACAGCAACCAGAATCTTTCGAAGACCAAATGAGAAAATTTATGATGTTTGTACAAGAGAAAACAAATGCAATAGAACACAAAATGGCAATAATGGATCATGAGATCCGAAACCAACGCAAACAACAAATCTTACAACAAGCTAAAGACAATTTCAACCTACGAAGACAGGGCCTCGAAAACTACAACGCGTTTAACACCGAGGACCAATCATGGCCAGACACGAAACAAAAGAAATTTGGCAATGGAATTGCAGAGGCTATCGCAAAAAACAAGGGCAACTCCTACAGTACATAAACACGCAACTCACACCACCAGATATCATAGCACTACAGGAGAAAGGGAAAACCACACCAACGCTAAAAGGCTACACGTGCTATGAAAAAGATCGTACAGCAATACTAATCAATAAATTCCTCACCGCCATAGCACACGACCCTATAGCCGACACAGACATAGACCACGGTATTGTCGAAATCATTCCAAAAAAGAAAAGAAAAGACAGCCGTGTCTTTGTCATCTCTATAGTCCTCCGAGTCAAAAAGAGGCGGACATCGGCAAACGTTTTGGAGGAGCGAGCAAATTAGCCAAAACAAACCCCTTAGTAATTGTAGGAGATTTCAACGCCAAGGATCTGACCTGGGGTTACAAAAAACCAGACAAGAAAAGCATACAAGTTAACGAAGCAGCAGATATATACGGCTGCACCCTCATAACAGATGACAGTACGCTAACCAGACTAGGTAACAGCATAAGCTCCGACACATGCCCCGACCTGGCATACATCCGGGGAACAGACAAGGCGGTATGGGAAAACCTGCTGGAGAATCTGGGCAGCGATCACTACATCCTAAAAACGCAATTGGCAACCGGAAGAATAAAACGCAAATTGGCACCACCAAGGTGACAGATTGGAATGCCTTCAGGAAGGAATGCAAAACTGTAGAGGGAAACATTGAGTCCCTAGAAGGCTGGGGAAACAAGCTCAGGGAGGTGCTCGACAAGTACACCAAAGAAATAGAAAGAACAGAGGAAACACCTGAGGTGGACTCGCGACTACTCAGGCTACGGGAGATAGACGCGGACTCACTAAAAGATGGAAAAAACAAAGGTTAAACAGGAAGCTCAAAAAGCAGAGATAACCAAGGAGGCGGAGGAGTATGCGGCTCAGCTGACTAGGCAAAACTGGCAACAGTTTAGCGAGTCCCTAAACGGAACCCTTAGCACGGCAAAAACATGGCACATACTCAAGGCACTCCTGGACCCAACAAAAACAAAATCTGAAAGCAATAAGGCCATACGCCGCCTAGTACACCAATTCGAGGGACCGGACTCTGAACTGCTAGAACAGGTCAGAGTCAAATGTTTTGGACATGACAACCCGCCGGCCTACACACAACAATACAAAGGGAAAGAAAACGAGCTGCTGGACAGGCCAATCACAAAAGAAGAGGTGTACGCGGCCATAGAAGCGTAAAAAAGAATACAGCAGCGGGCGCGGACAAAATCAAAAATTCACTTATTCGAAACCTAGGGGACGAGCTGGTGGAAGAACTCACCACCTTCCTCAACCAACAGTGGGCTGCAGAAACGGTACCAGGGGAATGGAAACACGCCGTGATTGTAATGATCCCCAAACCAGGCAAAAAGCTGGAGATAACAAACTTAAGACCAATCTCCCTCACATCGTGCTTAGGCAAATTATATGAGAGGATAGTAACAAAAAGACTACAACATTACATGGAAGAAAACGAGCTATACCCCCAAAGTAAGTTCGGTTTCCGATCCAAGCTTTCGACACAGGATGTCCTTCTCCAAATTAAACATGAGGTTCTCAGCAACATACCATGCAACAGAGAACACATTTTAATGGCACTAGACATAAAAGGAGCTTTTGACGATGTCAGCCACGCAGCAATCCTGGAAGGCCTTAACAGCCTAGACTGCGGGAAGAAAGTACGCCGATACGTCAAAGCCTTCCGCTCCTACAGAACAGCAACAATAGGTTTGGGAGAGATCCGATCACAAAAATTCCCCACATCAAACAAAGGGACACCCCAAGGTTCAGTAATTTTCCCGATACTCTTTAACATCGCAATGATTGACCTAGGGCATAAACTAAGCAAACCCGAAGGCATACAATACGCCATATATGCAGATGACATCACCATCTGGGTCACTAAAGGCTCGCTGTGCCAAAAAGAAAGCTATCTGCAAGAAGCAGCCACTTGTGTGGAAGAATACGTCGGGGAAAGAGGCCTTGAGTGCGCAACGGAGAAATCAGAGCTCTTGAGAATTACACGCGACAAGAAAAGCAAAGAAAGCCTTAACATGCGGCTAAAGTGGCAGCCGATACCGGAAAGCCAACAAATCAGGATCCTTGGAATGTGGGTGCTATCCAACCAGCGCTGCACCCACACGCTGAAAACACTCAAGCAGTCAACAACCCAAATAGCACGCATGATCACGCGGGTGTCACAAAAGAGATATGCGATGAAAGAAGGAGACACACTTAAGCTGGTTGGCAACCTGGTGGTCAGCAGGATCGCATACTCACTCCCGTACTTCAACTGCACCAAGCAGGAAATACCAAAAGCAGGCACCATTTTGCGACAAAGCATACAAAATAGCACTTCACCTGCCGAACAATACATCGACAGAGAAACTAATGGCACTCGGTTTGAGCAACACGTTCAAAGAACTAAAAGAAGCCCAAAGTATCGCACAGCTCATGCGACTCCAGCAGACCAAAACGGGAAGGGAACTGCTAATAAGGCTAGGCTTCGCGGAATCAATCAAAGAAACCCAAAGAACGGAGGGGATTCCTGATGAATATCGGAAAACATACACTGTTAGCCCCCTACCCAAAAACATATACCCAAACCTCCACACGGCGCGAAGGGACGCAAGGGCGAAATATGTCGAAAAGTACCTGGCCACAAAAACACAACAGTATACACAGATGCTGCAGTATACGCCAAGCAAAGAGGAACAAACATAGGAAAGACAGCTGCGATAGTAATAAGCCAGGACTACAAAGAGATCAGCAGCATGTCAATGAAGGACTGCTCAGTAACGGAAGCTGAGGAAATAGCCGTAGCTCTAGCTGCAGTGGAGGGCTACCGATCGGAAAGGTCTTTAACAATACTCACCGACTCACATGCTGCGTGTCGGAATTACATGAACGGCAGAATAGGACGCAGACCACTTCACATCCTCCGCTCCTGCAGGGCTAACAACAAAGTCAGGCATACAGTTTTCTGGGTACCGGAACACGCTGGAATAGAAGGAAACCTAAGGGCGGACAAGGCAGCTCGAGCGCACACAAACAGAGCGGCCACATGCACCGACCCTGAGGAACCCATACCAGTCAACCAAAGCTACTCAGACATTCTGAATTACTGTAAGGGGGTCCGAATCAAATACCCTCCACCCCACAACAGCCTAAAGCAGCATGAAGCAACCTCTTGGAGGAGGCTGCAAACAGGAACATACCCAAATCTAAACACACTAAGCAAGATGTTTCCCACACATTGACCCTGGTGTGGCGCCAAGCCCACCTTATATCACGTTACATGGGGATGCGTTCAGAATCAACAACTCCTTCAAATAAAAGACCAGAGTGCGGAGCAGTGGGAGAGGGTGCTCTCCCGCAGCGTCCCGAAAGTCCAGCGTGGACTAGTAAGGCACGCTCACCGAGTAGCCACCCTCAGTAGTGCCCTGGAATAGGGGCGTCGACCCTGCGCAGATGGGGAAGAAGACCGTGCATACGGCCGACCACATCTGCCACCGCTAATCTCTAACCAATTAGAGCAAATAAAGTTCCTCCTCCTCCCTGAACTAGGCACTGCCAATGGATGCGTCGCCAATTCAAGTAACGATTCGAGTAGCACCACCCCCGTCAAGCAGACCCACGTAGCAGACTCACGTCAAGATCACGATCAAGATCGTGGTCGCGTTCCGGAAAACGGTGAATTACGCCGATGTCGCCGGCAGCTCTGGCAGTGCTAGCGTCAGATCGGAGCGGTAGCCGTAAGAGCCCTCGAGAACAAGCTCCAAAATCAACAAAGTCTCATAGACAGGCTATTCCAAAGATTCAAAAAATATGAACATAGAAGCAAGCAAGCATCTACAACACTAACCACGGAGGCAGATGATTCCGCGATTGAAGCTAGAGTTTAAAAGCACCTCCAGGCTTTTGAGGATGTCTTCACAAAGAACATCCTCGCCCTGATTGAAAACACCAGCAAGCCTATCGTCGAGAAGATTGCCACCCTTAAGACCTAAGTCACTACCCTCGCAAATCAAATCGCCACTCTCACAAGCCAGGTCACCGGCCTAACAGCCCAGGTCCACAATTTCATAGCACACGCAACGAACAATTACGTCACCAAGTCCTACCTCGACAGCCTCACAACACCACCAAGCAGGGTAGAAAGAAGGCTCGCACGAACAGTCGCAATGCCTCCCGCTCGATCTCACCCAACCATGAAGCTGCCTGTGAAACTGAAGAGCCTAATGATGGCGACACCTAAAACCACAACAAAGAGCCCGCAAGAAACTCTGTGCATCTGGCAATGGAACTGTCGATCCTTCCGTCCATAGTATGCAAACCTACAAGAACTCGTCAAACCGGACCACCCTGATGTAATTGCCCTACAGGAAACCAATACCCACGACGTCCAATTTCAAGTATACATCGCTCATACACAAACTCAACGCACAGCTATCCTAACCAAGAAAACTCTCACAACGCAAGAACACGAAATAGAAGACATCCCCATCGAGCACGCCCTAGTGGAGATCATACCAGGCAGAAAAACGCAGCAAAGCCTCTTTACCGAGCATATACAGCCCTCCTCGTGATCAACTCCCGGAATTCGACCACTTTGTCCGTGAACTCAGGAAATCGATTCTCCGAACTGTACGACATGCAACGAGACAGGAGACATTGAGCACTTTTTGTGGTCCTGCCAGCAATTCCAAGATGATTGAGACACTCTCCTGAAGAATCTGCAAAACAAGGACCTTCCGCATGCGCGCCTGCAACACCTTATATTTCCCGAGGGATCAGTTATAGCCCGCAAAGAAACTTCACGTCTCCTCATCGAATTTTTAAGAGAGACTGGTTTGATGGACATATGGTGAAACCTTTCAGTGGTATTGTGCGAGATGCTCGGGCGGAGCAATTGCCGGCCTTGATCGCCTGGCTAAACCCGTGTGTTGCTACAATTCACCACCACCATCAGAAAATGCACGAAAGGCCATCAAGTTGTCATAATGGGAAATTTCAACGCCTCATATACATCATAGGCTTATCCAAACACCACCAAGAAGGGAGCCCGAGTGCACGACACTGCTCAACAACACAAGCCGACCCTCTGGAACGACCCACTGCAGGCCACGAGAGTCGGGAACAGTGTCTCCGGGGGCACAAACCCGGATCTTACGTTCACAGCGAACGTCCACTGGGCCGAGTGGAGGCGACTTTCGGAGACGCTCGGAAGCGACCACCACCCTATGCAACTTGACATCGCGCATAACCGGAAACCGACCAAGAGTGGAGTTGCTCGACTAAAGGCTGGAAGTGCTTCAGAGACACCCTCAGCGGCAACACAATTGACGACATCGATCATAGGCTCAAGGGCCTTTTCATCAACGCAGAAAACCACACCAAGAGCATCCAACTAAGTACCAACACCCCAGCAGTGAACCCGCATTTCCTTCAACTCTGGGAGGCCAAAAGAAGCCTCATGAAGAGGTAGAAGAGACAAAAGCTCAATAGGAAACATTAACAAGGAATCGCCCTTCTCACCCTACAGACCCAAGATTACGTGGAGCATTTTAGCAGGCCAAATTCGCACACCTTTTTCTGACAGCATACAAGGGACACTCAGCACCAAGAAAACCTAGCATCTCCTACGTGCTCTCTTAGCTGCTCACACCAAAACGCAACAGAGGCAAGATCTGCGCAGACTGATCCACAATCACGCTGCATCGGAGCATGATCTTCGTGAGCTTTAGCAAAAACTTAGCAGCGACAAGCCCACTTCATAGGCGAGCGGAAAGATGTACGAGGACGCACCAAACCAAGATCTCGATAGACCATTCACCCAGGCAGAGCTCCACGCAGCCTTAGCAAACACACTAGAAACACAAGTCCCGGCAAGGACAGAATAACTCATGAGCTCCTGCGAAACCTCCCGCAATTTCCCACTACAGCACTGCTACAGTACTACGACTTCTGAGAGAAGGGGGACCTACTAGCAGCCTGGAAACATTCGGAGGTCACCATGATCCCCAAACCCAACAAACCCCTTCGCATCGAAAACCTCCGCCCCATTTTCCTCCCATCCTGCGTGGGCAGACTCTTCGAGCACATGGTGCACGACCGGTTAACACCATACCTCGAGGACAATGGACACTTGCCGCACACCACGTTCGCATTCCGACAGCATCTGTCCACGCAGGACCTACTCCTGCTCCTCAAAGAAAACTTGCTTGGTTACCTCGATCACAGACGCAAATTGTCAATCCTGGCAATCAATGTAAAGGGCGCATTCGACAACGTCATCCCCAAAGCCATTCTCCGCCACATCGAAGTTGCAGGCTGCGGAGCCCGGATCTACAACTACATCATCAGCTTTTTGACACACTGAACAGCAACAGTAGGCGTCTGCAACCTCCGCAGCGATAAATTTCGGCTACCGAAGAAAGGAACCCCAGAAGGATCAGCTATTTCACCCCTCCTTCTTAAATGTCGTAATGATCAAGCTACCGAAACAACTGAACGCCATCCCAAACCTATGCCGTGCCTTTTACGCCGACGACATCACGTTCTGCACCAAAGCACTTACTCCTGGACAACAAGAACGCAATCTACAAGCCGTCGATACTATCGAAAGATACCTCCGAGGCTGCGGTCTTCAATGCGCATTCGAAAAGTCGGAGCTTCTCGTCCTGAGAGCACGGACACGAGGGAGACCACCCGGCTATATCGAACCCGATCCTACGTCTCGCTCAACGGAACCAAGATCCCTACAGTCGGCTCTCTTCGCATACTGGGACTTCACATCCACAAGGACAGATCAGGGGCGGCCACTCTCCCGCGTCTCCAATGCACAATGTCACAAGTTAGGCATCTCGTCAAGACGATCACAAACCAAAAAAAGCGGACGCAAGGAGCACAACACACTAAGCCTAATTCAAGCTCTTCTAACTAGCCGTATCACCTACGGAACTCCCTAC
This sequence comes from Dermacentor albipictus, assembly GCF_038994185.2. Taxonomy (NCBI): domain Eukaryota; kingdom Metazoa; phylum Arthropoda; class Arachnida; order Ixodida; family Ixodidae; genus Dermacentor; species Dermacentor albipictus. The sequence continues at coordinate 70,217,405 of NC_091822.1, read as the reverse complement.
TTGACGCTGAAGCCGGCTGAAATCAAGATACTCAAAGTTGTGATTCGAAAGGCAATCAAAGTAACCTTGACCCTCCCTACCCTTGGCAGTAAACGGAGAAACTACTCAAGCTCGGCGTCCACAATACGTTGGAATAGCTTGTCGAGGCTCATAAAATCAGCCAACTAAAGCGACTCAAGCTCACCCCCACCTGACGTGCAGTTTTACGCTACCTCAACTACAGTGAAAGCTACATTGCAGGCAGAGGCCAGAAAGCAAGAACCCCACCTGCAGTCCGGCACTGTATCAGCGTTGCGAGTATACCGCGCAATATGCACGCAACTTACCATTAGGAGCGTCAGCAAAGCAGAATCCGCGCATACAGCAAGAAATACGCGAGAGACCCTGATACGAGGTACAACGATGCTGCCCGGTATATTGAACGAAACGCCTTTGCCCTAAGCCTTGCAGATCACCAAGGCAAAGAACTCGCAGCTTTCACTATCCGAGCAAAAGCCCCCGAGACTGCACAGGAAATGGCAATCGCTCTGACAATAACTACTTGCCCTGAAGTAGCATTAATCCTAACAGACTCCCAAGCAGCTGCTCGCAACTATCTAAAAGGACGCATATCAGAAACCACACTCAAAGTACTTCGAAATCACATCGCACGCGCCCCGCTCCCCGTTGACGCCCACATCAACTGGTTTCCCGGCCGTCAGCGCAAGGCAGGAAATGAGGCGGCACACGCTGCTGTCCGCGAGCATACCAGCCGGGCTTTCCTGCCATCCCACACTAGGCCGGCCACCAACATTGATGACATCGCCCTAAAGTACTCAGAACTTCTGCAACACCACCGACGCAGTAGAAGAACGTACGCTTCACCACACAGGAATCTGAGCAAAGAGGAAGAAGTCATCCTACGCCGCCCACAGACAAACACCTACGTACACAGAATAATCATGCACATACTATATCCTACGCAGTACCCATACACATGTCCCTATTGCGACGTCCCAGAGACCCTGCAACACATGGTCAAGGATTGCCCACTACGTGACCCAACCGCAGACCGTACCTCACAAGCTCCTCAAGACGACTCCAAAGAAGGCCGCTCCATAGAAGCACAAGAAAAGCGCCCCGACTCACCGCAGATCCATACATACACTGAAACGTGGATGGCCAAGTTTTCCTCTGATTACCTGAATTACCAATGCAGTCTCGTCGCCGGGCCAAGGAGGCAGCCCAAGCCAGAGGGTTATTCGAATAAGGAATCATCCCATCTAGGGTGAACGGGGTTCTGATTCGATTACCCTTTCAGAAAATAAACGTTCAGTCCCTCTTCATGCTACACATGGCCTGTGAAATCCCACGTTCCTTCGTGATTGAGCGGCAGTTTTCAGAAAAGCGATATGAAAAATGCCTTCAGTAGAACGGCGTAAGGGAAAAAAAAACGTCCATAAATGGAGGTGCCGGGGTTTGAACCCGGGACTTCTCACATGCGAAGCGAGCGCTCTACCACTGAGCTACACCCCTTTTTTTTTTTTTTTTTCTTTATTGCATGGGAATATCGTTACTGTCAAACCGCTACAGTTACATCACATATGATCATACAAGAGAAACAAATTCACAGAAAGTATACAGTCCAATGACAGTTCAAAATTCTGGCAAACAAACACAAGCGTCCAGGTGTGAAATCCATTCAGGGACGGGATCATATGTAAGCACCACACTACGGACTTGAGCAGTCTCTTCACGGGAACGGGACGGGACCACTGAGCTACACCCCCGAGTTTTTTTTTCCTTTATTGCATGGAATTATCGGTACTGTCAAACCAACGCAGTTACATTACATATGAACATACAAGAGAAACAAATTCACAGCTAGTATACAGTCCAATGACAGTTCAAAATTCTGGCAAACAAACACAAGCGTCCAGGTGTGAAATCCATTCAGGGACGGGATCATATGTAAGCACCACACTACGGACTTGAGCAGTCTCTTCACGGAAGATAGACCTTGTCGAGCGAGGTGGCTCGGCATGTCTGTCGATCATTCAACTTCTCCATAATGAATAAAGTCCTAATAACATAAACAAATCATATGGTGTATTACTGGCTGTATTTTTGAAAGGAAGGAACCGGATACCATAACATGTGAGAGGAAAGTCTTTTTTGATAGTTCTTTGTAAAATGTCCCAAAAAAGAAATGCGTCACGACAAAGTATAAAGCAATGTTCTATTGTCTCGGGTTGATTGCAAAGCCTACAATTTGTATTCCAGGGTACATACAGTCCTTTTTCCTGAAGCCACGTTTTAACTGGCAGTGTGGAAGTGTGCAGCCTAAAGAAAAACGTTTTCGCTGCTGGCGCAATGCACATTCTACGGACACGGCAAAGAACATCTTGAACAAATAGAGACAGATACGGCTTTCGGTACAGAGGTTCAGGGAAAAGGTTATCTATAAGTGCTACGTTTAGCGACGTTCGATTAGCGGTAAACAAATATTCAAGGGTGAATCTGGCTTTTAAGAATGAAATAGTGTCGACAAGTTCCTTTAGGAAGCCCCATAGCGGTAGTTCTTGAGCAAAGTTTGTCGTGACAAGCAGAAAGGGTAGGTGTGACGCAAGAAGTGCTCGATTAACTGCGAGAAGAAATGGATGCTTCTCAACCCGAGACTGGTTGCTTCGCTTCCGCTTCTGAATTTATACGGGCCATGGATGCTAAGCGTATGCTACTAAAGCTACGTATGCCGTATGTGTAAATATGTGGTTGTGTCGAAGCACCGTGCATTCTTGAGGACAAATGGTGCTGAAAATGTTCACTCATGGCTTCTCGGAATACAGCGCGGCGTCGCGAGTATTGCCATCTCAGAGGTGACCATATAGAAAGTCGCAGCTGCCCGCTTACTGTATATGCGAGTCGCACAAGACGTCTCGCTAGCATCGACAGTCACCCTTTTAATCCCTGATCACATTGGGTGGGAGTTGGAATACGTGACCGTTCTGTTCGTAGCTTGACATTTGTCCTGAAGGTACGTATGTGCATGTAATGAAAAGATTTTGCTTTGTTATGCCTGAATGATGACGAATGTCGCGATGATATTTTTGCGTGGAAATAAACTAGGCAGAAACTGTTTTCATGTTACATTTACGAGTATCACAAGCACTAGCCAAAATGGAAAAGCCAGTCCACGAGAAAAGACGATGACGATGATGGCCATATATTATGGCTCATGCCCCACACTGGCGTTTGCCAAGAATTGTGTGCGGAAATATTGACTTAATATTTTAGAGTATTTCACATTCGTTAAAAAAACACAGAAGGAAACAAATAATAAAATAACATTCGAAAGGTTATTCGCTTGGTTGATTAAATGTAACCGCAAACGGCATCAAACATGTGCCTGTGGCTGACACCTATAACTGACGCACCGAAAGATAGTATTATTTCTTATGATAAGATTAACCCTAATTGAGCAAGTGGAATTTCTAGACGTCTTTATCTTAATAACTTGTATCAGCGACATAACAAAAAATAACATTCAGGGATTCTGTTTCTTGGCAGTATGGACACAGACCAGTCCTGCGTAAATATAGGTCTAATGGAGGGACACGACAGCACTGCATAGTAAATGTACAATGTACTCTTCTCTTCTCTTGGTAATCATTGCTTTCGGCATCTTTTACCAATACCAACCGCTTACATATGTTTCAAAAGAAAGTCATTCGAAATGTTGTGAATGCGCCACGACTAGAACACACTGAGTCGATCTTTAAGGCATTTGGTAAAACCCGCCTTACCCAGTTGTACGACATTTTACTCCAATGATGGTATAAAGCACGTGCTATGAAAAATAACTGTTTTATCTTACAGCTGTCCACATTAGAACGCAAAGAGCCTAAGGGCTCAACACGAATTAGTTTGAAATGGTTTGTACTTAAGACCTGTACTTATGATGGTAATCAAATGTTCTGCTACACTCTCCCGCATTTATTAAACAGAGAATCTGAATTGATGCACGTATAGCTAACAACGCCAACTTTATTGTCTTGTGTTGTTATCTGAAAAAGTTTTCACGTTGTTTCTTTGTATGTTCGCGTGCACCACTGCCAAGCCTCTGTGGGGTGTTTCGGCATCGTCAAGCCTTCTCATTGGTCTTTTGCCGGCGCACCCAAAATCCGAATGATATTATATAAACGTATTGTATTGTATTGTATAATCTCGTGATCACTACTTCTGATTGTCTTGAAGGACATCACTGAATCTTCCGCGGAAACTGTAAATGCTGACATTCTGTACATGTTATTCATTATTCAATGACATCTCAATTAATTGAATATTTTCGATATCTAGTTGCTGTTATGTGTGCAGGCACAAGGCACGTCGTCGGCGTCATCCAGTGACCGCGTTCGTCTTTTGCGAGTGTCACGTAGAACAAACCACCTGGTGGCACAAGCGCAATCTCGGCGCGTGCAAGGAGCTGCATCAGAGGAAGGGTAGGAAACCTTCAGCCGCGAAACGTGGACGATGTCACGGGACAACAGGACAGAAGGCGTAGCGACACTACCGGGTTCGATCTGGTACGTGACGTAAGTAACTTGTCGAAGGACGTGATTAGGCCTGTGTGTCGAGAAAGCTGCCTTTGAGAAATCCCCACGTGACGGGATCGGGACCAAAGCGTGTCTCGCCACGGCACTGCCGTCGTAAGGGCGCTTCTGGTTTTGTTGAGAAGCAGACAGCCGTAGGAGCAAGCTACCCACGTCTACCCACCCACGTCCAGACAAAGGTTAAAGGGGGAGTAACCAGCAATATCGTGAAGGGAAGAATTGTATGCGAATGTAACATATGGTAAGGCAAGTTTACAATCACAGTCGTCAGCCGACACGTACTCGGAAAGCAATTCAGTGAGTGTGCCGTACAAGCTTTTGGTAAGCCCGTCAGTCTGCGCATGACAGGATGTGGTTAGCATGTGGTGGGTGGAGCAGCAGCGCAGAATATCATTGACGACTTTCAAAAGGAAGGTACAGCCTCTGTCAATCACTAGTTGATGCGGGGCACCATGCACTAAAACCACGTCACGGAGGAGAAATTCCGCCATGTCTGCAGCGCAGCTCGTTGGTAGCGCTCGACATTGCGCAGGGCGTCGCGTAATCGGTAGCGGCGGCAACCCACTCGTTTCTAGATGCGTATGTTGGAAAAAGACCGAGAAGGTCCAAGCCGACACGGAAGCAGGCCTCAGTCGGGACGTCGATGGCTACAGATAACCAGCAAGGAGCATAGACGGTTTCTAGCGGCGCTGAGAGGGCTCGCAGCCACTGACGTAACGGCGCACTAAGCGGGCAAGGCCAGGGCAATAGAAGTGGTGGCACACGCAGTCGTATGTGCGAGACGCACCAAGGCATGGAGGAAGGAAACAAGAGGAGGGAGCATACCGCAACGCGACTGAAGCCGAAATCTTCTGGGCCATTGGTGGCCCAACACGTGATCGCACGTCAAAGTGCGTGGTTGGTTTTAGTGTTCCCGCTCTGCAGGCAGAGTTACGGTAGGGCAACTGAACACGCGCGCACCGAATGAAAACTACTGGCATAGCTACCGGGAACCAAACGTGTCAGCAAATATCGATTCTTGCTACGACATCTCGGCGCAACAGGTCACGTGTTGGGCCATCACTGTGGCTTCACGGTGCGTTCGCTTGCCAAGGCTGGCTGCGTGACGTAATGCTCCCTTCTATATTTTTCCTTCCTCCATGTACCAAGGTGACCGGCGGTTGGGGTGTCTTGAAGCTCGAGGAGAACTGTGGGGCGCAGATAGACGAGTTGATACGACCAGCAGGAAGTCGGGACCATCAGGGCACACACTACGCCGATATAAGTTGCTGTCCTTGAGGTCAACATGAGCACGAAGGCCTCTCTGGGTGATGACTCGAGGCGCTCTATGAGCAGTCTCAAGTTGGCACCACGACGACGCTGCCCATCACCGATGTGTAGAATCTGAGAAACGAAAATGACGCATTCGATCATTTCACTTTCTTAAGTGTGGGTCAGCCACAGGATAGAGAGGGGAAACAAATGGCATCATGGTGCAAGCGTGCTGTCTTGTAGGTAATTGGGTATGAGTATTCTTGTACGTAGGTGCAAAGGCCAAGTGGGCCAATCGGCATGTAGAGTCTCCCTAATGCATAAGCATTCTTTGGCGACTACTCCAGCCCCGTCACGCGATAAGTGTAATGCCTTGTGTCTGCACAAAAATGCGAAATTTGCAAATTTAAGACATTTAATCGTTATAATAGTATCTATGTAGATGCTTTATAAACGGTAAAGAACTATTTAAATAAAAAATTAATGATTAGAGAATAGCCACAGATATACACAGGGCTCGTTAGTAAATACATGGGGAAGCTTATAGAAGAGGTGGGCCAACTTAAGTTTGAGGGTGCGTCAACTTGAAAGTTGCGGTTGGGTCAACCTGAAATCTGGAGGTTGGCCGACTGATATGTGGGGGTGGGCCAACATGAAATTTGGGTGTGTAGGCCAACTTAAATTGGGGGTCGGCCAACTTGAAGTTTTCAAGTGGGCCAATTTGAAATTTGCAGGTGTGCCAACTTGGAATGTGGAGTGGGCCAACTGAAATTTGAAGCTGGGCCAACTTAAGTAAGAGGGTGGGCCAACTTAAAAATTTGGGGGTGGTTCAACTTCCAATTTGGACATGGGCCAAATTTAGGGATCAGCCCACTTGAATTTGGGGGTGAGGCCAAGTTGAAATCTGAGAGTGGGCGAACTGAACTTTTGGTGTGGACCAACATAAATATATTGGTGGGTCAACTTGTAATTTGGGGCTGCACCAAATTGAATAGAGGGGGGGATGCAAATCAAATTTGGAGGTGGGCGAACTTGAAATCTGGGGCTGGGCCAAGCAAATTTGGAGGTGGGCCAATTTAAATAAGGGCGTATGCTTACTTAGAAAACTTTAATAGAGTTTCTGCATTCTCTTTTAACGAAGCGAGCCAACAATTGGCATGGTGGTTGGCGACTACCATAAGCTCTTCCGAATTGCCATGAGTTCCGAACTACCATGAGTTCTTCCGAATTTTTATGGGCCAAATTTCGCAAAAGCCCCTGGTTGTGCCGCAAAAGCCCACTGCGACGGTTGTGCCTCCCTTAACCACGAAAAGGAGGTCAGCTGATTCCGGATTTGCACAGGCCACTCTTCAACCCGCAGTTTCCCTCGATCTTCGAAGTTCGTGTCTCCCGGAGCCACGTACACAGATCCGCCGAACCCAGATAGTGAGAACTGCCATTTTTATCCCACCATGGCCACCAGTTTGTTGTGCCTTAGGGTGGCGTTTGGGCAAATGAATCCACCAAGCCCGTCTACTGCTACGTCAGGTTATAAGACAAAAGGAAAAAATGGACTATTGGCTTAGTTACACGGCTTCAGTTACGGAAGCCCCGCCCCCCCCACTCATGTAGCAGAAAGCGTCCGAGTTCCCATCAGGACCCTCTTTCCCACTACTCGAAAAGTCGCCGCTTTCAATACCGTCGTCCTCCCTACGCGAGTCTGCAGGGAAATCCCAAGTCTGGCCAGCAGCAAATCATAATGGACGGATCTCTTGTGATAGAACGTCGCAACACTAAGCCCTAACCCTGCCTCCGAAACCCAAAGGTTGGGCATATGCGACAGGAAAGCAACCTGCGAATGCAAGGTCGGCGTCGTTGTTTGGTAGCATTGGATGCCCCCCCCCCTACATCCTTAGCTGAGGCTGCTAGGTAATGGTGGGGTGGTGGCCTTTCTTGGAGCCCGTCCAGAGTCAATGTCCACGCTGCGTTGACGTCTGGATAGGCGATGACGGATGGGTGGGTGTTGGCCTTGTGGCAAACATCCAATTAACGCCTTTGTGGTGTTGAGACGAAACACCATTCTCTGCCCTCTCCTACCTCCTATCTACTGTTATATAAACCTCCCTTCTGGGCTAGTGCACGTTATTACAAAGGTAAGTGCTGAAGCTTCTGCAATGCTGTTGCGTGGGGGTGAGGCAAGGATAATTCCAGTAGTCGAAAGGGTATTATGACATATCTTATTTTGTTATAGCGCAAGCTTGACAAGGACAAAAGAAGGCACATCAGACACACACAGCGCTGTGTGTGTCTGATGTGCGTTCTTTTGTTCTTGTCAAGCTTGTGCTATAACAAAATAAGATATGCCGTACCAACAAGCCCCTATTGCTATCCTCATCGGTATTATGACGGCGCAATGGAAAGGTCCAAGCAACTTTCTCGCGCCGTCTTTCTTCTGCTACGCTCCTGCTGTACACGCCATGGACCGGGCGATAACAGTGTTTTTCACACTTCACATGTTTTACCAGTTAAGGTCATGACGTTTTGGCAATGCCAAGTCCCAGCCACATCCGAGCGAATTATAAACCCTCCATTGCTTCAAGTAGTCCACATGCCTGTGTTACTGGGTTTTCACCTATGTTCAACACACACCTTGACCGCTTTTCGGCGGTTCTCAATGTCTTTCGCGGAGCCTGACTGCAGTTGAATTCGATGCCGTTATCGATGCCGTAGAATTGCTATCCTTAGGCATGTTGTGGACGCTACCGGAATACAGTCCGACCTGGAAAGAATCTGAGCTGGGAACGACTTCCCTCTGCCAAGATCTGCCTAAGATGTTCGGAGCTTCGCTCGGCAACTCTGTTATTTTCGACAATTCGTAAAAACTTTTGCAGTCGTAACGAGGCAACTTACTGTTCTTCTCTGTGTTCACTTTTCGCGTGATCGGGCTGGAGTACTCGCCAAAGAATGCTCACGCATTAAGGATATCATACATGCCGATTCGCCCACTGGGCGCTTGGACCTATGGACAAGAATACTCGTACTCGGTTGCCTACAAGACAGGATGGTTGCACCATGACTCCCTTTGTTTATTCGGCGGCCGACCCACACTTAAGACAGGGAAATGACCGAATGCGTAATTTTCGTTTCTCAGATTCTACACATCGGTGATGGGCAGCGTCGTTGTGGTGCCAACTTGAGACTGCTTATAGAGCGCCTCGAATCATCACCCAGAGAGGCCTTCGTGCGCATGTTCACCTCAAGGACAGCATCTTATATCGGGGTAATGTGTGCCCTGATTGTCCCGACTTCCTGCTGGTCGTACCAACTCGTCTATCTGCGCCCCACAGTTCTCCGCGAGCTCCACCACGCCCCAACTGCTGGTCACATTGGAGCATGGAGGAAGGAAAATATAGGAGGGAACATTGCGTAACGCAGCCAGCCTTGGCAAGCGAACGCTCCGTGAAGCCACAGGGATGGCCCAACGCGTGACCTCTTGCGCAGAGATCTCGGAGCAAGAATCAAGATTTGCTTAAACTTGGTTCCCGGTAGCTATGCCAGTAGTTTTTATTCAGTGCGTGCGTGTTCCGTTGCACTACCGTAGCTCTGCCTGCCGAGCGGGAACACTAAAATCAACCACGCACTTTGACGTGCGATCACGTGTTGGGCCACCAATGGCCCAGAAGATTTCGGCTTCAGTCGCGTTGCGGTATGCTCCCTCCTCTTGTTTCCTTCCTCCATGCCTTGGTGCGTCTCGCACATACGACTGCGTGCGCCACCGCTTCTATTGCCCTGGCCTTGCCCGCTAAATGCGGCGTTACGTCAGTGGCAGCGAGCTCTCTCAACGCGGCTAGAAACTGTCCATGCTCCTTGCTGATTATTTGTAGCCATCGACGTCCTAATTGAGGCCTTCTTCCATTTCGGCTTAGACCTTCTTGGTCTTTCTCCAACATATGCTTCTGGAAACTAGTGGGTTGCCGACGCTACCGATTACACGACGTCCTGCGTAATGTCGAGCGCTTCCGACCAGCTGCGCTGCAGGTGTACCGGAATTTCTCTTCCGTGACGTGGTTTTAGTGCATGGTGCGCCGCATCAACTACTGAGGGACCGAGGCCGTACCTTCGTTTCTTTTGGAAAGCTATCAACGATATTCTGTGCTACTGCTCCACCCACCGCAAGCTAACCACATCGTGCCATCCGCATACTAACGGGCTTACCGAGCGCTTGAACCGGACACTCGCCGAAATGCTTTCAAGTACGTGTCGGCCGACCACTGTGATTGGCAACTTGCCTTGCGCTATGTGACATTCGCCTACAATTCTACCCTGCGCGATATTGCTGGTTACTCCCCCTTTATTCTTTGGACTGGACGTGGGCTAATTTACCATTTGATACGCTCCTTCCTTCAGCTACAGCCTCGGCCAGTGAATATACACGCAAAGCTGCCCCTCTGACCATGCGGGTTAGCTTGCTCTTACGGCTTTCTACTTTTCAACCAAACCAGAAGCGCCCTTACGACTGCAATGCCGTTGCGACGCACGTTTTTCCCTGGGTATACCTCCATCCTTCGTTGGTCCCCAAGCCGTCGTGAGGGCTTTCTCAAAAGTTGATTTTTCGACACACAGGCCATTATCATGTCCTTCAATAAATTGCCTACGTCACGTACTACATCGAACCCGGAAGTATCGCTACGTCTTCTGACCTGTTGTCCCGTGACGTCCTCCACGTTTCGCGGATAATGTTTACTACCCTTCCTCTGAGGCGGCACCTTAGACACGCTGAGATCGCGCTTCTGTCACTAGGGGGTTCTGGTACTTGACACTCCTAGAAGAAGAGAGCGGCCACTGGATGAAGAAGACGACATGCCATGTGCTTACGGGGACTGGCTACACATGTCTAGTCTGGCGCTGTCCCCTCTATGTCATTTCTGCAAAGAACAGGAAACCATTGATCATTTTTATTAACTTACCGCCAATTCGCAACCCAGAGAGAGAAATACTACGAAATTCCATTCCTAAAATTAGGCATTGCTACAAATGCTGAAAACCTTCTCTCCTTTGGGGCAAATGTTTTGGGTTTTAGCCACAGGAACGTATTCAGGGCCGTATACAACATCCTTGGTAATACAAGGACAATACCTACCTATATTTACTGATTTATTAGCAGCGGAGCTCTTTAAACGTTCAGTTCCGCCGTGGAGCGTAACCACTAAACTGCGCCCAACTGCGCGCCGCCTTGCGTGTTGTCCAGCAACCACCTGCGAGAGCACCGAGCCACGTAACCTGCTCGCACCCCACGCGCGTAGGCCGGAGTCGTGACCTCACAAGCGAGTGAAAGCTCGGAACATCCGGCGCGGCGACACACCTCCCGCCTCCTCTACTCCGTGCGTACTTGCTCCTGCCATGGGAAGATCGAAGAAAGTTCGGGCGCCCGCAGAAGAAGCGGCTTACCAGGAATGGCGCCTCTACTGCCAAGCGAGAAGCAATGCGTCGCCGCCGAGCTGATCCGGAACACCGCGCCGAACCTGCGGCTCCGAACGCTCGACGTCGCCGACAAAGCGATCCCGGCCTGCGACTGCTCGAAAACATCAAGCGTCAAGCCCGCCGAGACAACAACATAGCAAAACCTAGCATAACCTCGCATAACCTAGAAACAACTTGGGCAAGCCTACCATAACCTCGCAAAACCTAGAAACGACTAAGCCAATCCTACCAACAACATAGCAAAATCTAACATAGTCTCGAAAACCTACAAACAACTTAGGCAAGCCACGAAAAATCTTGGTGATCACGAGCTCCGCAGTTGACTCCAGCCTTGCACGACTAGTGCAAGCTGCACACTTTTATTTAGTATATTAGAAGACTCAAAGTTACGCTAATTTCATGATTTATTATTTATTATTTATAAATTTCCAATTAAACTGATTAATATTTATTGCCCTCTAGCGTGTTCTTTCAAAAGTGCCCGTTTTCTTATAACCGTTTTCCGTGTAACCGCCAGCTTTATGGCGAATCCCCCATAGTGGGTACGCGCCATGGTATAGGAAGCAAGCAAGCAAGGCTTCCATCTTGGCTAGTGTTTGTGATACTTGTAAATGTAGCATTCAAATAGTTTATCCCTAGTTTATCTCCACGCAACAATATTATCTGCTACATTCGTCACAATTCAGGCATAAAAAAGCAAAATAGTTTCATCACATGCACATGCGTACCTGCAGGACAAATATCAAGCTACGAACAGACCGGTCACGTATTCCAACTCACATCCAATGTGATCATGGATGACAAAGATGATTTTCAATACTAGCGAGACACCTCGTTGGACTCGGATACACAGTAAAACGGCAGCTGCGACTTTCTACAGGGTGACCTCCGAGACGGTAATACTCGCGGCGCCCTGCCTTATTCCGAGAAGCCATGTGTGAACATTTTCAGCACCACTTGTCCTCAAGGATGTGGGGCGCTTGAAGACAGAACCACATCTCTACGCATACGGAGTAAGTAGGTAGCTTTGGTAGCGTACGCTAAGCATGCATGGCCCGTATAAATTTAGAAGCGGAGGCGTCTGAACCCGTTTCGGGGGTGTAGCTCAGTGGTAGAGCGCTCGCTTCGCATGTGAGAAGTCCCGTGTTCAAACCCGGCACCTCCATTTAAGCATCTCTTTCTTTTTCCTTTGCAATTCTACTAAAGGCATCTTTTATCATGCTTTCTAGAAAACTGTCACCGAATGACGAAGGAACGCGGGATTTTGTAGGCCATGCATAGCACGAAGAGTTACATTTTAATCATTACAGATTAGAACAGTGCACTGACTAGAAAATATAGCCGTCTGAAAAAAATAAGAAGTCAATTTTAAATTAGCAAGCAGTGTTGCCACCGATGCCGACTACAGGGGGGCTCGGCGACCCGAGTTCCCCTCCCGGCGGTGCCGAAGAAGCCCTCCCAACGTCTGTTTCCGTGTCCCGATTTCTCGTTGCCAGACTTGAGTCGCCCTCATCTTCCAGCTGCCTTTTAAGCTGTCCTTTACGTCTGACTTGCTAAAATGTTCATATTACCAAATCCGTCTTGTTGGCCCGGGCGTGCTCCGGTTTCTATCAATTCGTAATTTTCCTAATTTTTTGGCGAATGTTGATAATACACGGGAAAGAGCATTATAGGAATTTAGCAAACTAACCTTCACTTTCATTCGTATGGGCAGCTCCTACCTAGAAAATAATTATGCTGCTAAATATCCACACTGCTTCCAACGTTGCTCTCCATGGTTTCACAGCTAAGGTGTTAGTGCGACAAGAAGCGTTGAAACGTGCTATATGGGTGTTTTACGATGTCCTGTGAGAACCACATAGTGTGAGGAATGTTAACGGTAATACCTAGAAATATTTCTTAAATTGTTTCGTTCATTGCTAGCTACATCTCAATTCCTAATTTATCCTCATGTTTTTTTTTCCTGCTTAGCGGCGCAAATCAAGAGCTCACAAAAATTACCCCGCTTGTCCGAAAGAAGCAAGCGACGTAACAATTCTACATTTTTATAGAAAAGGGGCCATTTTACGCGTCACGTTACCGAAAGCTTTACAGGCGCATTTTATACGAACCACGCAGGAAGTTCTCCGACTCTTCTAAATGAACTCTGCACGGCACAATTAAGGATAACATTCCGAGGCAATGGGATGCATATCATGCGTGATGTGTGGCAACGTTTCAAGGGCGTCAATTAGTTACAGCCCTTGCGAAAAAAAAAGCCTTGAGTAATCGTCGAAGTTCCTATCAGATATATCTGTCCCAGCGTCTCCAGAGAACTGTACGTCACACCAAATTTACATATTGCGAAAACAGAGGGCATATTAAGCGTAATATGCGGAGAAAGGTTAACGTTTCTGGCATAATTATTAGCGTTGGAAATAAATACTCAAGCCTCGTTTTCTCCTTATTTTTATGTTCAATATGGAGTTCATAATCAATTTACCCGGGGCCTTCTGTGAATTAGACAAGGTACATTGTTTATATCTTTTGACTATTCGAGGGAAGGTATAGGTAAGCTGTAGGAGAAGTAAGAAGTGTGTGGGTTTATGACAGCCTTCGCAGTTAATTATGCGTCCAAGTGGTACGGAGCGTTTTCGGTGTGTTTTGCGAACGGCGCAGAATTTAGCCCGCGGTCCCCAGAGCTCTGCAACTTGCGCCAAGATCGAATTTGTGAAAATGAGGAAAACGTTATTGCCAATCAAAATGCGAAGTTAAATGCATGTTGTCAAATTACAAAATTGCTTCAGCATTTGCTTGAAAGCGCCAGTTGGTCGTTATTCGCTGTTTCCGTGTGTCCCATGATATTTGTGTATGATACCAAGTTCACAATAAAAAAATACGGTTGCCATATGTGGCACGATGTTTGAAAATGGTATAACATTTTCGGCTTAATTGCAATTATTGAAAGTAATTACTGAACACTCGTTTTGTGCCTATTTTCATGCTTTCCACGAGGCAAGACAGACTTCCCCGAGGACGACCTCGACGAGCTAAACGAGCAGCTTGTTAAGTATTTGGATAAAACAAGGGGGAGAATGTATAGGCAATGCTCAGAGTGGACGTGTCAATTTCAACCTTTCGAGTAACTTTACGTGCAAATTCGTGAATGTTGAGGGAAAGTTTCATGGTTGATAATTTGACAAGCTTCAATGTGTGTCGTTCAATAACAGCGTAAAATTCAGCGCAATGTCTAGAGGAGATGTAAGAGCCAACGAGGTGGAATTTGGTGGATTGGGGCCCAGGTAGGGGCTGATGATCCGCGTCGCATACGTTTTCGCAGCCAAGATAAGTTTCCGCACACCGCGTGTGGTTACCGATGCAGCTAAAGGCTACGCAGTGATTACCCGACGACCTTGTATGAAGTGACATGGCGTAAATTTCACAAAGGACGGGCTAAAATTACCTCCGAATCGTTCCGCAGCACGCGACGGTTCCCACAAGCCAGAGAGGAGGAAAGGCTCGCCGCAAGCCCCTTTCTTCCTCGCGCAATGAAAAAGTCTAAATAGCTTAAATAGCTTAGATGACAATCGTAGTGCCTGGCATAGGCTCCTAATACCGAATTTTTTTCGTGCATAACCATCCGCTCTCGAGCGATTATCCTTCACCCACCCGCCTGTGCGTTTTCACCGACACCCTCGATGAGGAACTGGTTTGTGACGTTACACACTGACACTGCTGCTCAGCAAAGCCCTAGCTGACACGCACACGTCGGGCCTGTAAAACGCGGCATGACAAACAGAAATTATGTATTATATACAGGCTGAAGAGCACAGCCTGATAATTTGTTTTTATTCGAGTAGGTATCGTAAGGTATGCGGTATCCTATAATCGCGATAATTAGAGTTCGAAGCGAAAATTGGGGACGTTAAGAAAGTGCGCGTTGCTGAAACTTCTTCGATTGGCATTCGATATACGCCCAGCGCAACCCCCCCCCTCCCCTCTGCCGCACGAAAACGGCTCCGAGACTCCCTCGAACAGCTGCGCTCTGTGGCTTGCACAATGTAACGTATGTCAGCCAACGGTGAGAAGTGAACGCATTTTTGTAGTGTTTTAATCCTTCTAAACGAATGTAAATACCAAAGTGCATTGAGAAACAGCTTCATTTTTCTTAACTTTATGCAGAGCATGACGCTCACACGAGAATTTGGCTGACGGTAAGCGTTTCTTCCGTGTGTTTGGTATGAAACTCAAAACGTCGAAACGCGTTTCTTTAATTGGTGCTTTACCATGCTATACGACAGCCCTTATGTAACTCCACTAGTGATTCGGTTAGCTAGCTTTACGTAACTTCCCTGCACGCATTCATGCCTAACACGCAGAAATGCGTGGGCGTTGGAGAGGAAAAAAGAAAAAAAGAACACTGTGGAGGCACAAACGCAGAAATTGAAAAAAGTAAAATCTCGTGGAGATGCCGGGGTTCGAACCCGGGACTTCTCGCATGCAAAGCGAGCGCTCTACCTCTGAGCTGCACCCCCTTTTTTTTTCTTTCTTTCATGGTATTTATTATAGTTGCATTCAACCAGATGTTCACCTGTTCAGCATAGTAAGAGAATGGAGGGCACAATCAAAGTCACACAGAAGAGGCAGCGTTCATACTGTGAGTAGAAACGTTCGTGTCACTTTAGAGAGGTGGCAAGGATAAGCACCTCACCAAAATAGGGTACCAGTCCGGTTGCACACCGAGTCCATCATACGCCTGCTTTACATGTAGTATCATTTGGATAAAATTTGCCCTTGTAGGTACAACAATCTTGGCGTTTCGGTCCATCATTCGCGTTTTCCACAAACTGTGCATTCCCATGACAAAAAACATATCGAAAGGTGCACTATTATCAGAGGTTGGCAGCAGGTATCGCACAGTATGAGCGTTAATCTCAAAGTCTTTCTTTAAAGTCCGTTGGAGGACATCCCAAAATAGGATGGCGTCGGTGCAGCTAATAAAACAATGTTCAATTGTTTCTGGTACATCACAAAGGCGACAGTTAACAGAAGAGACAAAGATACCCTTTTTTTGTAGCCATGCTTTAACCGGTATGGTTTCACTATGAACTTTATAAAAGAATGTTTTGCAGCGAGGGATAAATACATTTTGCGAACTCGCTTTAGCACATCGTGGCCTCGCAATTTAATGTATATTGATCGGTAAAGTGGAGGCGGAAATAGCATGGATAGTAAGTCTTTGTACAACGTTTTTCACGGCACAGAATACAAGTATTCAGTGGAAAACCGAACTGTCAGGAAACGAACCGCCAAGTAAACTTCTTGCATGAACCCCCACAAGCATAAGCGCGAAGAAAAACTTGAAGAAACAACTAAATCAGGTAACGCATTAACAAGTGTGACTTGCATGTATGAACGAATCACAGGATCGGAAGTATCGCGAAAAAAGAAGAAACGAGACACTATCTGCCGCACATAAAGATGTACTAAGCCCAGCCCACCTTCGCTAACAGGCCTAAAAATATTGTCTCGCCTCATGGGCTCAAAAGTTGAAGACCATACGAAGGTTGCAAAGATACGGTGAAAGTGTTGGATGTATAGCCTAGCACAATGGATAACTTGCAATACATAGAAAATTTTTGTTGCCAAGAACTTATTGCAGGCTTCGGCTTTCCCAAAAATAGAAAGTCGTTGTGGAACGAATGTCTGGACGTAACTTTGCAGTACCGAAACCCGTTCTTTCCAATAGTGTGCGCTTAATTTATATGCGTCTAGCGGCATGCCAAGGTACTTTGGCGGGACATCAGTCCACTTAACGCCTGCAAACTGTTCTGGTGTATAGCACCATGAGCCAAACCATAAGCCTAAAGTTTTTGAGGAGTTCATTCGCGCTCCTGATACGCTGCCAAATTCTTCTATTTTCGATACTACTTTTTCAACACTGGACTTATCCGTGCAGAAGAATGCTAGATCATCTGCGTAAGCTAGGACTTTAACTTCATTACCCAGTATACTGAAGCCATGGATGTTACTCGACTGAATTACGCTTAAGCATAGCGGTTCCAGGTAAAGGGCGAATAGTAGTGGGGACATCGGGCATCCTTGTTTTACTGATGAGCAAATAGAAATGGGTTCGGAGAGTTGGCCATTAATAACTAAACGAGTAGTACAACAGGTGTAGCAAAGCCTAACGCCTTTAAGCACAATGGAGCCAACATTGACATGCTCCAAAAGAGAAAATAAATAGGGGTGGCTGACACGATCAAAAGCTTTAGCAAGGTCTACCTGGAGCATTGCAAGCTGCTCCGTGGAACCATAAGAGTATTGAAGAAGGGTACGGGCGATGTGTATGTTGGTTTGAATTGATCGGCCCCTGATTCCACACGTCTGATGGGAACCAATTAGAATTGACACCGCAAATTGCAATCTATTACACAAAACTTTCGCAAAAATTTTGTAATCCACGTTTGACAATGTGATTGGTCGATAGCCTTCAACAGAACGCAGTTTCTCTTTATCTGAACTTTTGGGAATTAAAACTGTGTGGGTTTTGCAAAAAAACTGCGGAAGGGCGTCAACTTCTAAACTTGTAATAAAAATATCCAATAGTATGGGGCTGATAATTGATTTGAAAGCTTTGTAAAATTCACTTGAAAGTCCATCGGGGCCGGGTGTTTTCGACAGAGGCAGCTGATCAATAGCTAGCTCAATTTCTTGAATCGTAAGGCTACTACTGATGACTGCACAGTCATCATCCTGTAATGGTTTTACAAGAGATACAAAACTCTCTAAAACTTTTGCATCGTGATCATTCGGAGGGGCACTAAACAGCATAGTGTAGAAAGTTTCGAACTGAGAAATTATGTCATTAGTATTTGTTAGAAGACTACCTTCGGAGTATATTTCCGGAATTACTTTGGAAATACCGTGACGCCGCTCGTCAAGTAAAGCTTGACGTGTTGGTTGCTCAGACTGCAGAGCGCGCATGTTTCGAGATCGAATTCGCGCACCTCTGTAACGCAGTGCGTTATACTTTTGTAACTCACATTTAATGTTTTCTATGTCAACAATGTAAGTGCCTGGCATTTCGAATTCAATCTCATAAAGGCTACATAGGCTCTTAAGAAGCGTTTTTTTTTGTCATTCTTTCTATAGAATGATTTCACCGATCCAATTTCTATAGCCACTGCACGAACCTCTTGTTTAAAGAGTTCCCAAGCAGCAAATAATGGCAACTCACTAGAAAGAGAATTGGTTAGAGCCATGCGCACGCGATTAATAAATTCCTGATCATTTAGGAGCTCAGAGTTAAGCTTCCAGAGTGCCCACTATGGTCGGAAATTAGTTACAAATTTTTCACCAATGTTTGCAATAACCATACACACTAAAGAAAAATAACGCGAAACGGGAGTAAACCGCTCGTCCTGTATCGCATTCCCGTTTCTGGGTTTTTTTTTACTACGTACCAGTCGAGGTAAAAATTTACTACCATGCTGACCAAGGTTTTTGTATGTAGAAACGAGAGTAATTTTTTAATCTGTGGGAAGGTTTTTAGGGACGATAGTGGGACTATATTTTTACTGGCATCACGAAGTTCTAGCGGCTATTCCTGAGAGTTATTTTTCAAGCCCATTCGCGAGTTTCTTGGGTCTGATGTGGGAGTATTTTTTTACCTCATTCATCCAGTTTTCTAGGCTATTCCTGGGAGTTATTTTTAGGCCTATTCTCGAGTTTGTTGGTACTGATGTCGGGGTATTTTCTTACCTTGTTATCAAGGTTTCGTAGCTCTACTTGAGAGTAATTTTTCAAGCCCATTCTGTGGTTTGTTGGAGCTGATCTCGGAGTATTTTTTTACCTCGTTCATCAGGTTTTCTCGGTTCTTTCCGAGAGTAATTTTTCAAGCCCGTTCTGGAGTTTCTTGGGCCTGATGTGGAAATATTTCGAAGACAATTGAAAGATTACAAAGATGATTTCATGGATCCCAAGCATGAGGGATTGTTTATTAGTTCTGACATGTTTCTCATAAAAAAGTCAGGCATGAGTTAATCATCACAAAACTATAGCCTTATAAAATGCTGTGATAAGCAGAATAAATATTTGTACTAACACACAGACTGGGGGCTGGTAACTGCCCATTAGATCTCTCATAGCAAAATAAAATACATCACAACACATTCAATGTGCAATCCCACTAAAGTACACTGAAAACAAGCAACATACAATATAAAATCTAACTGATAAATATACAGTCAGTACTAGAGACGTTCACATAAAACCCACTGAATATGCAGGTCATTCCTTCAAACAGGCAGTTGTCCAGAACATGGGTGTGCAGTGCATTCAGTGGATTAGAATGAACATAACTATGCAACATAAAAATATTGCACTTAAGGCCAAATGGCATCTGCTGCTAATGGCCATTACTGCGCTAGACAAAATGAAACAATCATGTGGTAAATACAGCAAGCATTCGTACTATCATATTAGTGCCGGCCACTGCCCACCATATCTCTCACTGCAAAAGGAAAACTATCAACGCATTCACGATGTAGTGAAACTAATACATAATAAATACAAAATCTAACTCACAAATACAGAGGCAGTACTAGAGATGTTCACATTAGACACACTGAATATGCAGATCATTCCTTCAAACAGGCAGTTGTCCAGAACATGGGTCTGCAGTGCATTCAATGGATCATTATGGACAAAACTATGCAACATAAAAATATTGCACATAAGGCCACATGACATCTGCTGCTAACGGCCACTAGTGCCTCAGACGAAATGGAACAACCATGTGGTAAATACAGCAAGCATTCGTACTATCACATTAGTGCCGGCAACTGCCCACCACATCTGTCACGGCAAAATAAAAACTATCACAACACATTCAAGATGTAGTGAAGCTAAGTCAGTAGTAGAGATGTTCACATTAGACCCACTGAATATGCAGACAATTTCTTCAAACAGGCAGTTGTCCACAACATGCGCGTGCAGTGCATTCAATGGATCATGAACAATACTATGCAACATAAAAACATTGCACTTAAGGGCAGCTAGCATCTGCTGCTAATGACCATTAGTGCCCCAGCGAAATGAAACAATCGTGATAAATACAGCAAGCATTCATACTACCACATTAGTGTTGGCAACTGTCCAAAATACCTTTCATTGCAAAAGAAAAACTATCACAACACATTCAAGATGTAGTGAAACTAAAGTACAGTGAAAATAAACAAGTGACACAGTATACAAAACTCTTCAGTATTGCAACAAGCAAATGAGAGGGCACTAGAGATTACCATTAGACCCATCGATAGCATACTGACCTTCAAACAGCTAGTTGCCCAAGACATGGGTGCACAGTGCAATGAATGGATAGTTAGGAAGAAAACTGCAACAACCATGAGCAACAAGTTCTATAAACTTTGAAACTTTCTAAAAAATGACCTCACTCAGATAAGGAAAATGGTGATTGCTAATACACACGACAAAACATATATGTGAAAACAGCCATTAACTGATACTAAAGCCCCTCCATACACGTTTCCGCCGACCAGGTTAAGTACCGCCAACCTACCCTCTTCCTCCACGCTCCTCTGCCACTCACCCCCTTAGCTTCCGGTGTCAAGCGGAATTTCCGTAGCTGCAGCTTCCTGTTCCGAGTGGAAGTAACGCTATGTTTTTCTTAACGTTGTTTACTTTCGCGTCGATGGAGAGGCTTTAATTGCACCAGCTGCGGTTTAAACTGTGAATGCGATTCCATCCAAGTACCACCGCCTATTGCAATCGGCGATCTGATCGTGTTCGCTGTTTCGCGTCAACCTGCGACGGGTTGTGCCACGAGAGACAACGTACAGTGGAATGTAGTGCCTGGGCGCTTGGAGACCACTGCCGTTTTTCGTGCATTTAGAAAACAGCGACCACGAATTACTACTTCAGCGGAATACAACAGCTTGTCGCCTTTGCATTCTTCTCATGGTGACTCCCACAGCTCTGCTAAGCACGCGTGGGCGTCTCACCATCGGCAGTCAAAGCGGAAATTCCCGCAGCACAACTTCAGGAAGCGGTAACGCCGGAACCGGAAACTTTTAAACTGGAAATGCTGGAACCGGATTTGGTGTGAGGGGAAAAGGCGGCGCACAACAAAGGTTGTCGCTACTTAAGAAAGCGGCAGTGGCACGTGGATGGAGGGGCTCTAACTGATACCACTCCCCCTTGTGCTCAAAGAAAACATATGCAGCCCTTTTTCCACACAAGAGGAACATGTTGCACAACTGTATTGCAGTAGTTATGGGTACAAGCCAGATTTCAATTTCGTTGCCTAAAAATTGTAGTGCTTCTTAGACTAAAAGGGAATTGAGTGTGTTGCCCTTGTCCGTTTCTAGGCATGCAGTTGTGATGGATGCCATATGCTTGTGTGACAAATTGAACATGGTGCTATAGGTACGACTACAAGGATGTATATTTGTAGCTGCCCTCAAACCCCTTCATGTTGCCAGTCAGCATCTATGGTGTATCTTTTTATTGCTCATCTAACACTGTTTACACACAGAAGGCATGTCTGAATACTAAACCACCTTATGCTCCACAGTTACTTTAAAGTGAATGCGTTGTGACAAAGTGTAATGTGAGAAGTCCATGATAAAGAAAAAAAATAGTTAATTCAACTCCCTCCTGAATTACCAATTTCTGGGCCATTAAGTTTTGCATAATACACTTGTGGTGATTAACACAGAGCCACGTTGGCCTAACCCTAGTGGCACAGGATATCCTTCAAGTTATCAGTTGGTACAGAATCATTGAGCATGCTGCTGGTGCTTTTGCCCCCGCTGAGAATACCTGTGGAATACTAACACACATTTTGTGGCTGAAGGTCCATTACAGAAATACTAAAGTGAAACAGTAAATCATTTTAGACTGATAAAACAATCTTTCAGAACTGTATTGATGAACATTGTGGCAATAAGTGGATTATTAGATGAGAAAATGAAGATTTAACTTTCATTTTTCAAGTTTTATGCAGTGCCCGCACATCAGTGTGGAGTCACACTTCAACTAAGTATATTCTTTGACACCTTTACAACAGAATTCATCAATATTGGCCAGTAGAACATTAGCTAGACCCGAACGGACACCGTCAAATTCCATATCACAGCGAGCTGGTGCAGGAACTATAAGGTGGTGGTGGCGACACCAGTTTTCGTTTTTACAAGTTATCTGGCTTATGAAGCCAATTCTCATGGTGGGAGTTGTTTTTGCGGTGTTGTAGAAGAATGATTTAATAAAGCTCAAATAAATTTTCTTTTTCATGTCCCTTTAAAGCAAGCACTGTGCTACATGGCTTGGGCAACCTGTCAGCCACAGAACCCACGAGTGCTTTTGTTAGGCAAAATAATTTTGACAGAAACTTTCTTGAGGATATGCATCTGAAAATTTTTTTGCCTAGCAATAGTTTCTTGTAAAAATTGACTAAATCCAATGCTTTCACCTGCGGCTTTGTGTAGCAAAAATCCAGAAAGCAGTGCTCAATAAATGTCAAAATCCTGTGGGCCTTTTTCGAGTAGATAACGTGGAAGACCCAGAACAAAGCGAAAAGGCAGGCCAGGCCTGCCAGCAGTGACGCTGTCACAAACAATCGCTGCGCATCCATGTGTAGCGCCTCCCTTCAACCTCTTCTTTTGTAAAAGGAGCCTTAAGGAGGCCCCCCGCAAACTGAAAGCCCGAGTTGTTAGCATCCAGGCACAGCCTCTTCAGCAGGCCCTTTTCAACATACACACCGTCGCCGATGTCTACCTGTGAAACAACAGAACAAGCACAGATTAATTTTCTACACTTTTGATCAAGGAAAGGTTAGGAAATAAGGTAAGGTTTGCAAAAACGGAAGTAGCTGCTTCTTGTTGATACGGTTTAAAGAACAAAGTACCCTTACGTATACCATACATGCGTTGTGCTGAGCTGTGTACTTTCACCCAAGACTAGAAAGTATTGGGAACTTCAATGCAAAAGAAAGACATTCATCTGCGTAGCTCTAAGCAAATGCGTTCCACCCCTTGGCACAGAATGAAATCTGGTGCTGTTCTAGCGGTTAGCACACATTGAAAGCTTCAAGCCTGATTTAGTATTAGGCCAAGGGTCAAGCTGTGCTCGATTATAGTCGGATACAACTTTAGAAAAACAGGGGCCTTTACTCCTCCGAGGCGGATGCACAGGAGCATCCACTAATGGGTGCGCACTCTGGACTGACGTCATGCGCCGGACGGCCGGTGGCCCGCCGTCGAAGATGGCCGTCCGGGCTTCGAACTGGGCCAAGTCGCGTCAGCTGTGCGTGTCAATGCCTCATCACAGTGAATTCCCAATCTGTTTGTCATTGTCTATCATGCCAGAAATATTACTGCGAGCTTACAATGCGGCATCTGTGCCGCGTGCGTTTATTCTACGCCGTGATCCGGCGAAGAAACATTGCAGCGAGCAGCGCTGATGCTGCGCTACGCTTTGCCTGAAAATAGGATGCCTCGGTGATTGCTGCAAACACACATCCTGCCTGTTTGTTTCATGCCTTTTTTATTTCGCTCCTGGGTGAAGTTAAGACAAGAAAAGTTTGCCAAAGTCTGGTGCCCGCTGTCCTCGGCGGGTGAGTTCGTGTACCGTTTCGCTGCATTTTTCGTCGGACGGGGTAAAGTGACGGAGCAAAACCATTCTGAGGAGAAATTAGAAAA
The DNA here is from genome assembly GCF_038994185.2 of Dermacentor albipictus. Taxonomy (NCBI): domain Eukaryota; kingdom Metazoa; phylum Arthropoda; class Arachnida; order Ixodida; family Ixodidae; genus Dermacentor; species Dermacentor albipictus. The sequence goes on along the minus strand of NC_091822.1, from coordinate 70,193,404 downwards.
GTGTGCGCGCGTGAAACAAACCTACGAGCGTCTCAACAGAAAATATTTGACAAAGAAGCCTCCAATGCAAAGATTTGTCGCCGTCAACTTAGCGTGAGTGATCGTTGTCAACAGTGAAATAGCCGAGCGTCTAATGGTGGTGTTCGAGCGTTGTGTATAGCACCGTCGATTGATTTCTTTCCACCAGTGCTCACCGCGCACGCAAGCTGTAGAATGCGTGCTGTGGCACAGTCACGCATAAGTTGTGTTGCCAGCATTCCTGCTTCCATGCGCGTTTGCACTTACTCATATTTGTCCTTTTATTTTATATTAGCATTTGTTTTTGATAGTTTTAGTTCAGCAAAGTCCCTACACATTTTCATTAGCCAATCTCATTCAAAGCACTAACTCCTGTACACTGCAGGACTGGCCTTTTCCATCTCATTAAAACCTTTCTCACTGGTCTACCTCGTCTTCTCAATCTGCCTACTCGCTGCGTTTTCTGTCCTTGTTTCTTGTATTGTTGCTGCAATGTGATTAACCAACTTGCTCAAAACATATTTTGATCGCCTATCAAAACAGAAAGGTTTAGAGATACATTTTCTTAAATCATGTGGGTTGCACAGCAACTTTGCCTCTTACCTCTGCTCACGTTTATGCGTCAGTGCATGTGGCAGCTAGCCAGAAGTGCACATGAAAGGCTGCATATTGTGAAACACCTTGCTATGCTGTTGCATTTTTCATGCATTCAGTCTTAGTAAACAAACGGTTTCGCTGCCTATCACATATGATGGCGAAAATTTTCAGCACGAATAACAATGTGCAGCGGGGTGTGATTTCTGTCTGACGCTTTCGCCGTTGCAAAGACATTCTTCAGTGAATGGAGCCCAGCAAAGCAGTGCACTGAGAGCTTTTGCAACTTTCACCATTTATTACTTCACAAATGACATTGTCTGAACCTGGCCGTTGATCGACATGCCGATGGCTTGTAAATTAAATAATTGCCTCAATAAAACAAATTCAACTTCACTCAGCATATTTTAGTACAAACAATGTTAGCAGAGCTATTCAGGGTGAATAATTGTGCTTACATTGGTGTTACTTGCCCGGTCAGATAAATAAATACAACAATGGCTGCGGTATGACTGTGATTTGACGTGCAGACTGCTAATGGTGCCTTTCAAGCGTGCCCTCGACTACTGCTATTAATAGTTACCCGACTGAGTATATTGGGCCTAACTAAGCTAATGATGTTTGATAATTGTTCTCTTATTCGCATTACTTGCCTAGGCCAGGTAACCAAAATAAACAATGCCACCACATGAATGTGTGTTTGCATGCAAGCTGCCAACAGTGGCTGTCACTGTCGCATTGGTTGCTGCCGTTTCACCAACAGTAGTGACGGCTTGACTGGGCTTTGACGTGCAGACTGCTAAAGGTGCTTTTGAAGAGTGCCCTGATGACTTATTTCATCACAGGGCCCGTCATGCTCATAGGTGGCTGCCCACTAGAGTATTTTGGGCCTTCTGACATTGGCATTATTCATCTCATCGGGCTGGAAAAAACAGTAGGGGCAGCACAACTGCACGCAAAGCACAATGTGCTTTGGCGTGCAGGCTGCTAAGAGTGGCTGTCAATTTCATTCAGGTTGACTACTGCTTATTCGTGTGAAGCTGGACAGTGGCTGCCCGAATGAGCATTTCGGGCCCCACGTAGTTATTCAGAGTTAATAACTGCATTTGCATTCAGATTTTCCGGCATTTCAGCACGTTTCCATGCCAACGCTTATATTGAGCATGATCTGTGCAGGACGTTGCTTTTTCAGAATTCGGCTTCCATTAGAAGGAATATGTCATCAAATGAACCGCTTATTTATTTGAGAGGTCACGGGAGAATGCTTGGCTGCTGTGCTTGACACACAGTACACCGCTTCAGTGATGGGAGATCCATTGTTGCGTTTGCCGAGGTATGTGTGGCTGGCAGGAGGTCTGGACCCCACTTCACGCAGAGTCAGAGACGAGGAGAGTTTTCTCTGCGAATAATTCTTTATACAATGTTTACATGTTGTCGTCGTTATCAGGACAGAGACCAACAGAGCAGCTGCAAGCTGCTTAAATAACACCCCTCAGTCCAAAGATCCCCCAGACAGTCCCCAAGGACGAAACAAGGTCGTGAGAGAGAGGGTCTGCGCAGCCTCCGGGGTCCTAACGCCGCTCTCGGTGCCCGGCGCTTCCTTGAACCACGCTGCGGCGTCAGGACGATTTGGCAGTTGGTCAGAATGGTGCGCCGGGCAAGTTTTATGGCCCGCGTAGGACAAAGGGAACCAACTGCAAGGCATCGGGTCGAAACACAACCCTCCTTTGGAAACTGTCCCAAACACAGCGGGAGTCGTTTGTGGTGTGGGCGCCGCCGGAGAAAGGAGGGGGGTGTTGCATTGCTGCCGGGACATGGAGGGGCCGAACAGCAGTCCGTGATCCAATGGCTGCTTCCATTGTGGACGCCGTGCAGCCGCGAGGAAACTCGAGCCGTGCACGTAGTCGTGACCGAAGCAGGCAGGCACCATGCGGGGATGAATGCTGCCTCGACGGTCGACAAACCATAGCACTGGCCTTCCGTCAGGCAAATCCCAGGGCACAAACATAACACAATATACGCTTCGAGAACTCGTTAGTGATCTTCTCGATCGTCGGTATCTCGTTGTGGTGAAAGAAATCGTGCACACGACCTCAGCGCACACGTGTCCTACTTCGTGCTGCTTCTTCTTTTCTCCACATTTTGTGGGCGTTTTCGTGAGGGCGTCGATAGTTTGCCACCCAAAATATGCGAAGCTTTGACCTCCCTCCTCAGCTTTAACATGGTGCTTTCGCTGACACTGAGCATCTTGGGTTTGTAATGGTTGCGATAAATACATTGTTTTATATAAGTACTTGTTCAGTAGCAACTGATTCATTTGAAGCTCGGAACAGGAGTAGTAAATCTGCCGTGTACATGTAAACAAGCACAAATGCCATGCAGAGTTGCTCTTTCTACTTTTGCCACTTGCAATGAAGCTAAAGAGCAGACGACGGGCAGCGTTGTGGAAGGCACGGGGTTATTTTTCTGTTGCGATCTGGCATGTGCTGTAGCACATGAGAGCTCTACTAAACCAGTCATCAAAGTCTTTATTCATACTGAGAATTGCGCGGTTCCTAAGTACGATTTTTTGAGCGGGATTATTTTAGTCGTGGAGGCAATCGGACGTCGCGCTTCATTCATCTGGGCGGGGCCTCCCCTTTTTTCTAAATTTGTATCCGACTATAGTGACGCACAAGTGCTCGAGAACTATTGAACAAGACGCCATTGTTTTCGATTTACTGACTGCACTTGGGTGTAAAGCTTCTGTCTGAGAAACGAATAAACCACATACACAAGCAGCATTTTCTTAGTTAGCACAGTCTTTAATAGGTACTGATACCTTCAATTTAGAAAGCCCTGTATATTGGGCCTCATCAAACTAATTTCATAAAAGGTTTGGCAAGGTAGAAGCATAGAATTTTAGAGTCATTAGAAGACAGGTGAAATGAGTTATTTATTGTAATTATTACTCAAATTTAAAATTTAGACCACTCATCCCAATGAGAAATTGATGCAAGCAGTTTGTACATGCCACATAAGCATTTAGATATCAAAAATACGGATTAGAGAAAACCTTTTCTTGGAGGTTCATTAATGCAAGCAGTCATGCCCTCGAGGAGAAATAACTTCTTTTTCTGTAGGCAGAAATGAGGCTCGAGTATTTTATTGACACATATATATGCCCATGCATATATGTTATCTCTGTTGTAAACCTTTTTTTCATGTATATGCAAGGTGTGTGTGTAACATCTCATTGTGCACAAAATCAAATCCATAAGAACCCGACAAGAAGCTAAACAGACAAGAGAGCAATCCCAGTGACAAGCCATGTTAAACCAATGAGGTAGCCATCTCAGTAACAAACCGTATCAAAAATTTTACTGACATGAATTCTGGCCTTTGAAACATAACATGTGTATATGAATACTATCTACATTAGAGCAATGGGTAACTTTAAGCAATGGCTACGCCAACATCAGAACGATGTGGATGAGAAAAGAGTGGCATCAAATGCTTTGGCAGAGCATGCAGCAATGACTAAACACAATAGTGACTGGATAGTGTCTAGCATAATCGGCCAGGAAAGAAATTGGAAGCCATGCCTGTACCCGGATTCCCTGGAGATGCAATCAACACGACACACGTTTATCTGAAACCAAGGAGCCCACGCCCATCTTATGCTAAAGCTTACTTAATTAAATATGCACTTCCACTTTTTTTAGCCTTATTGTGAACAAGGCTTCCATATAAAAGCCAAAATGTATTGCTTTTAATGTTGTAATTGGTTGGTCTATGTCTGTCTTTGTCATGTTTCATACCGACCACACAGGCTTCTCTGAAACTCTTGATGATACAACTTTTGTGCGAAAGCATTGCTTAAGGCACTTTTCCGTGAACCATGTCTTTAGGTGGTACAACGCATTTTTCTAGACAGTCTAGAGCACATTATTCAAGGCACGAAACCTCAATTCATGGTTCTTAAAAAGGCATTTTGGCTAGATTAATATAGTCTATATGGAGTATATAAGGCATAATTACTCAAGCACCCAATTATATTTAACTCAGAGGAGGCTACTTTAGGTAAATTCATTAAACTGAGGGCACTCCACCAAAACATAAAATTCGTGATCAGCCACTAGAAATCCTGAAAATGGCAATACAGTAAAATGATTGCATATAACACAAATGTATCCTACAACTCGAAAGGCAGCACCAGTTTTGTACGCACCTTTGAGAAAGCGCACAGATCACGTGCTTTATTGTCGTGCTGTCCAGCTTCCAGCAGTGCAGCAGGTTCCTGCTCGATGCAGGGATGCCTCCAGAATCCGCATAGCCTTCAAAAGTAAGAAATGTTTAATTTATTGTGCTGTGAACCTGGGAATTTGTGATTTACCAGTGTCATGTGGAATTGCAAAGAGAGCCTCACACAGCCAGCTGCATGAATTTGCGCCTGGTTGCACAAATGTCTCTTTGCTATATCTAAGGAAGTTACACTGATATTTTGTAACAAGTGAAGTTTCAGGAAGGAACGAAATCAGCAACAACAGGCTACCAGGACAATCAAAAACAAAACTCATATATGCAGTTAAACGTGGCGCATTGGATTAGACAAAAATATTGAGCACATGAAAAGCATTCTGAAAGCTAGATCACGATTTTGTAGCGATGCTATTCCTTTTCGTTATTCGTTAGTGGTCTGACCGCCGCCCCGGCCCGTGCTACGTACTGGAACAGCCGGCCGTTTGCGGTGGGCGACAAGAGTTGTATAGAATCGAGGGGTAAGTATCGCTACAAAATCGCAGTCCTTACTTTATTACGCACTACCGTATAACCTACGATTGCAAGAGCTGGCATCCCGTTCGTAAGAATTGGTTGGTCTATGTCTTTCTTAAAGGCCGGTGTCTGAAATGTCTGGATTAAAAATAAACTTCGTTACTGTAATATCTGCCTATGTCGGGTTTGCAACATAGAAGACAAATACGCGAAGACACTCAAGAACATAAACAATACACAGGTTCTCGCGACGTGGTCCTCCAAACCAAACTGTATACATACAAAAAACTTCATACAAGCTTCTATCCGCTTAAGCGTCAAACATAGGAATCGTGTGCCAACGCGCGAAGCCCATGATACATCGACGGATACATTAAACATGTACTGTACTTGCGGGAATGCATATATAACGAATAACTTCTTGCCAGAAAACTACCGAACGAACAGCAACTTTCAGTGTTTTCATAATTGTGTGCCCATTCAGGCATAGCAATCAAGGCGGGTAGCTTATATTTTACAGCAGAATGCAAGTACGCTGTAACATCAGAGGAAGCCTTCGTGAAATTGCTTGCTAAATGTGCACAGCAAGACGGCCAACCTACGATCAGAAAGCGCTTTGCTCTAGCTAGTTACACAACGTTCATTACGTAAATCATAAGTTCAAGAATGCGCGCAAGGGCCAAACTTGCTTACCTTTCAAAAAGACTTGGCCAACGCTCCTTCGTCTCAAAGGTACCGAGGCACCGACGTCTTTCTGGCGCAAGCACTGTAGAACTTCCGATGAACTCCAGCTCCACAAAAGCACAACCTTCAACAGCCTTCCATACACTACGATTCGAAGCTCCAGTACCAGACTTTTCACGAGAGCGCGGGCAGGCAGCTCGGCAGAACAAAGGCAGCTCGGACGGGCGCTGTAGTAAGACACTCACTGTCGACACTGATAGATCGCACGAAACACACGGCGAACTAACGGCGTTACACGAGTCCGGAGGGTTTGCGATGGTTACTGCACACGACACGGAGCACATTTTGTCTAGGCACTTCCAAAATATAACTCAAATACCGCCTTACTGCAACCAACGTGGTATGTCGACCAAACACTGTAACCAAACGAATACTGCAGTGGCGCCACTCTGCGGTTTTTAGAAAAATGTGTCGTAAATGAGAAAATTACGTGTTTTTTCCTAACAACAGTCGGTAGGGACACTTTAACAAATTTCTTGAGTCCAAAAGTGTTAACTTTGTATAAATATGCACTTTTTTATACGAAGTTTAAGAAAATGTATTGTATATGTATAAAAAAAAACGAAGCGGATGTCGCCTTCAAGATTCGCAACCGCTTCAGTCGCATGCAGTTTGCAAAAGCACGGCCTTCGAAATCAGACTTTGTCGCTCAAACGAAACTGTAGCTGGGAGAAAGGCAGGCATTTAGGCCCCAATTGTTGGGTTTACAGTGCCTAGGTAGGCTTCCTTATTAATAAAGAATATACAGGGACTAACGCCGAACCATGAGCGAGCTTTAAGCAGGGGACACACGGTACGATTCGGCGTCCGATCCAACGTGCGTGTATCCGAACGGTCGAGCGGCAAGCTCCGCCCAAATCCAGCCCCCCTCCCTCCTCCCCAGCTTGAGTTTAGATTCACGTCGAGAAACGCAATATAAAAACTCTGCACAACACTGCTTCGCTTTACGTGAACACTGTCAATAACATTATGCCCCTGCAAGTGACAGAACACTTCACGACGGCGCGTTGTCCACTGACGGCTCCGGTAACAGCCAGCGATACGGCCGGCAGGCATAGCTAGGCGGACGCTGCGGCCGACGGCGCTTGATTTAGCCCGAGCTCGATGAAGAGGGCTTATTTTTGCCAAAACAATTAACGCTGTGCACTTAGGTAGCCCGTAATCAAATACAATTGGTTTACTCGACGCAGTCGTTGCGAAGGGCAAACGTGCAAGCGAAGCGAGCAGCCTCGCTCGGACGGTCGGTGCATAGAGATCGGTGTGTGCTGTTTGTCCGCGAAAAGGCCCTCGCGTCGCGGCTCCCGATTTCGACGGTAGCTTAGTGCTAGTGTACTAGGCGCTGTTTTGCATCATAAGCACATGTTCGAGATAACTTTATTGAACTGGTAACTATTTCGTGTCGGCAACAAACTGCAGCAGGCAAGGGAAAAAAAAAAGAGACGGCGAGAAACCGGCCTGCCAGCGCCGCCTCCGTGGAGGGAACGTCAGAGAACGTCACATCAGCTGCGGCCAAACGACGGTGCGGAGTGTGCGGTTGTCGGACACATCGGACGATGAAAATTTGCCCGGTTTGTCGCACGCCGGACGTCCGATCCGGCGCTTCGGCACGGCAAAACACCTCGATTCCGGCTGCCGTTCAGGCGCGTCGGACGCCGGATCGGACACCGAATCGGACCGTGTGTCTCCCGCTTTAGTTGGCGAACACGAGCCCATCAGCGCGCCGTCCGTGCAGCTGCGTCTGCTTGCAATGGTGGATGGCCTACGGGCTTCTTTGACGCCTACTGAGCACAAATTCATGATCACCGCTCGTATACACGCTTCCTACAGCGCTAGCTGTCGTGTTTACGAGATTATGTGCCCTCACCTTGAATTGGTGAGCCCGCTCGACATGATCGCATCTATTTATAGTGCGTGAGGCTTTCCATTGACTGTCACTACAACTAACCAACGTTTTGTTTATTTTGTGCTACAGTGGGTCATGACGATTCCGTTCACAGCTTCAAAGTGGACAAGAGACAGTCGTTTTCTCGCTCGTAGAAGCATGAAAAAGTGGGCTTGTGCTTGGCAATGAACTTTGACCGACACGCTTGCTTCCGGCCGGAGCAGCAGACGCGACAACTCGCTGTTTGTAGGCTGCCGGCCGATGGCGGTATCCCTCGCGAACGGCAAGATATTTACCTGCCGTAGAGAGGATCGGTCCAGGAACGATTCTTGAGGCGATTTTTGTCGCTGAATGCGAGCATGGCCACGCCAGTTCGCCGTGCAGAGCGGAATCGGAACATTATTTTTCGATGAGTTCGCCGCAATGCAGTCGATCGGCTCGTCGGTCGTGCAACGGGCGGCGCGCCGGCAGGAAGCCGCGTCCACTTGAGACACATCTTATGCGACGTATGTAGTACATACGTTCCAAGTTTCCAACGTTCTGCCGTTCCGCTGGTGGATGCACCGCCACGGCATCGATCTTTGCCATTCCTGCCGCGGTCGTGCCTGTCGCCGAGCGTAGGCTTAACTGGATTGGGCGGAGCTTGCAACCTTGGGGAGTAAAGTGGTAGTATTTAATCACGTGATCTTCAGGTTGGTTCCAGATCACGTGGTTTTAAACTCTCAATAGATGGTTTTTGGTCACGTGATCTAAAACTCTGTACGTCGTAAAGCCGGCTCATGACATCCTTTTACTACGTTTCTCAGAGATGGTAGTAAAACGATGTAATGTAACGCATTTTAGTGCCTCATGCCAGAGTAATTTTCTGGTGCACGGTAGTCTTCAAAGCTCATGAGCCGCAAAAACCCCAATGTCGGCTAACTTTTGTTCAGAGAATGATCAGAGAATGAAACGGGGATAGTAATGCAGGATAGTCCTCGAGAGAGGAGTGATGAAGAAACACAAATCCGATCAAGGCGGGCGTAGCAATGACCTTGAATTCTTGTATAAGAGCGAGCTCCCTGTCCCGACACTCCTACATCAACGAGCCCTGCATTTTCTATTATGTTTGACAAAACTTCACCACTCCTGTCCCGCTGAGTGTTATTGCCGCTTCGATCGTTCGGATCGCATACACAATTGAAATATCCCATTAAAGCAATGCAGCGATCACAGTCCAATAGACTAGACACATTATCAAATAAAAGAGTTCGTTTTGCAGCGTCATTAAATGCATAGACGTTGACTATGCGCCATGGCACACCCTGCAACACAAAATCACAACATATATATCGACCTTCAGTGTCTACATGATAACTAAAAGCTGAATAAAGTAGGCTCTTTTTCAGAAACAGGAAACAGCCTGCGGATAAACCAAGAGCGTGTGAAACGCAAACATCATACTCAGACAGAAAAGGTCGCAAAGCCCTTTCTGTCTCGTCGTCACTCTCAATCTTCGTCTCCTGCACGGCGACGAAGTCGAGGCGCTTCCTAGACAAAAGCCGGCGAAGCTGCGCCTGTTTCTGCAAAGACCTCAGGCCTCGTACGTTCAAGGTTGCGAATAGAAGTTGCTGGGACAGGGCCATGGTTACTACCAAGTACTTGGACCTAATGATCTATGTGATCGGTCCTAGAGGGCAACGGTGAGGCTCCCTCCGAAACCCCAGCTGGCCTTCTGGACCGTGATCGTCGGCACTTTCCTGAGTGTTTCGATGTTTTGCGGTGACGTGCTTTTCTTGTGGTACTGGTCGTCTCACTGTCTGTGCTTGATTCCGATCTGTTGGTCGCATGGCGCTTCGGAACTGAAGTATCCGCGTTACTTCGGCTGTCCTCTGCCGGCTCAGTGCACGTGTCGAGTTGCTTGGGTGCATCAGATGAGTGATCTCCGGCTCCCTCATTGGCTTGCTGGGCAGCAGCTGGCTCTGTGGTAGCGGGTGCTCCTTTGGGTTGTTGCTTCGGTTGGTCATCTCTCTCTTCGCTGCTTTCTTTTTTCACGGGCAGTTCTGCGATGGCATCGTGACTGTCTTTAACAGGCAGAGGGGCCTTAGTGGCACAGCGGGTCTCCGCGGAAGAGGGAATGTCTCCCGTAGCGTCAAGAACCTCCGTAATGTCCATTATGTATTCTTGCAAGCTTTCATCCGGAGGCTTTGTTCTGTGTCGTAACTTATCGGCGTATGTTACGACACATTCTTCAGCTGTGTGACCAAAGCGCCGGCAGGTTTCACAACGTGGGGTTCTGCAGTTTCGACGAATGTGCCCCACCTTGTTACAGCGCAGACAAAGTGGGGACCAGCCTGGAATTAATACGAGACTCTGCACTCCACAAACAGTAGTAGATGTGGAACGTCCCCCATGCTCACTCCATCGGCAAGAGTCAACACCACGTCCCGATTTAGCGTACGCATTTGTTCCATCTCCGATACTCTCCAGCTTTCTGCTGATATAGACTTGACTTTCCCGTAAGCCTGGAACGCATCTCGAATGTAGTCGTCTTCCAAACGCTCAGGAAGCCACAAAAGCTTCATTTTAACTTCCGTGGGCTCAGGATCAATGACGACGCAGCGTCTACTTTTTACGGATAATTCCCCGCATGCGACTAGCTTTGATTTTGTCATCCCTGATTTGCACGTCACCATCCACACATGCGACATCTGAAATTGTCCGATGGAACTTATTTCCTTCAGGTCAATAACGTTCCAAAGGACGTCTCTGAAGTCTTGGGCTCTGTACGGTCGACCACTTAAGTCAGCATGCAGGAAAACGGAGTCCACAACCAGCTTACCGGTAGGAAGACGGGGTAACACAACACGGTAGTCATTGCTGCTGGCTGAAGCCTGAGCAGCACCTCGGCCAGGGGCCGATAAATCCTTTGAAGCGGAGAACATGAGAAAAGCGACCGTTCGGAACGCCGTCTTCTTCTACACACCCTCTGCTTACGGTAGCTTTTGTTTATTGCAATTATAGCGTAACTGCATTTAGTTTCGAAGACATGAAGCCTGCTTCGTACAGGCCGTGGATTGGACAACCTAATTCCTGAGCTCTGGCAGTCCGTGTGTCGCTTTGTGATAATCAGTTAACCAGTCAGTCAATCAGTGCAGAAACTTTATAGAAGCTGAGGAATGCGCAAAGAACGAAGTATAATAGATGTAACCTTAAAAAACAAATACGTTGATTATTTTATTTGATTCAAACGCAAAGAACACGATATCCTAATTAACATTAGGAGCAAAATATGGAGCTCGGTAGCTAATGCGATAAGCATAACCGATGACCGCTTCTTGATTAGAATAAAACTGTTGCGAAGGGGTAAAAAATGGCAGCCCACGGCGGCAGAGACCGGTCCCTCTTCTAAATGGAACAAGGCAAGCGGCGCTGGCAAGCCAGTCCATTCGCGGCAGCCTGGACAGAGCTGTGACCTCAAACCGCCATTTGCACCGAGTCTTGAGCGCAGTGGGTTCCAGACAAGAAGCACAGACCCAAGTGCTTTTCGTGCCTAAAACAAAGTCGACCCAAGGATTAATTTAAAAGGAGATGAGTGTATTGGCAATTAACAAATGCACCAACGGGTTGGCTTAATGCGCTGTTGCACAAATTGGGCAGCGCCCTGCAGCAGACACCTGAAGAGCTCAGCGTACCTTGCGATGCCTCCGCGCTTTCGAAGGGCGAGGTTGCGTGGCAAAATCTCCGTGGCACGGTGGACAGCAGGTCCTGTTCACGCATAGGTTGCGACAGTTCCTACGAGGAAGAAAAATCGTCGTGCACCAGGTAAATGACGCGGTGTGGGCCAAAAGAAAGGGGACCACCAATATGGCTTTTGCCTGCTCTGTACGCACTGTTTCTACGTTGCTCCTAAAAAACGACAGTGAACGAGAAACCATGCACGTTTCCTTGGCCGAAACTACACCTCATGATATCAGCTTTGACGATCACGTGTCTTACGCACGAAGGACAATGAAGTTGAGCTCGTCGAAACGCACTAAGGCTTGGGACTATTCGCGCGGCTGGTAAAAAAATCGAGCACCGAGCGGTGTTCGTGGTATGGCTACAGCATAGGAAGCTGACACGTACGTTGCAGCAACACAGCTCTCAATTTTTCTTTTCGTTTTTTTTTTTTTTGCTGTAGCAACGGCGCCCGTGGTGCCTAAGCCTCCGCATGCTGTCTGACAGGTGCAACCTCGTAAGGGTCGGAGTGGCAGTCGTCAGCCGCTGACTGCCGGCCATTGCGGCCTGTCGTCGACACCGGGCCCGTCGAGGAGCAAACTGAGCCTTGCCGTAGCGGACGCGTAAAGTGTTGAAGAAAGAAGGATCCACCCGTGAAGGACTATGGGATCAGAATTCGGTCCAGCTGCGCTCGCTCGGAATTTTGTGTTTCTAAAATCGTAGTGGCGCAAATGCAGCAGCAATTGATCGCTCACGATGATCAAGCGCAGTGACTTAATCGAGCTGCGGGTAGTCACGCTGTTTTTTAACTGCAATGACGATGACGCAGCGTTATTGAAACAATGCCTGCCCATTTTGCCTGCTCAAGTACTGAGACTAGCGTGGGTACTACGCCGTTGGAGATTATTTGTGAAATAAGTGCCAGACAGACTGAAGACAGACTGAAACACGCTATAACGTGTTTCAGTTTTGCCGAGCCCCCCTGTAGTCGGCGTCTGTGGCACAACTGTTTGCTAATTTAAAACTGACTTCGTTTTTTTTCAACAGTCTTTATTTTCTGGTCAATGCCACTTGGGGGTTCTGTTACTTGGCACTCGTAGAAGAAGAGAGCGGCCACTGGATGAAGAGGACGTGCCATGTGCTTACGTGGACTGCCTACACAGGTCTAGTCTGGCGCTGTCCCCTGTATGTCATTTCTGCAAAGAACCGGAAACCATTGAAGATATTTATTAAGTTATCGCCGATTCACCACCCAGAGAGAGAAATACTTCGAAATTCCATTCCCAAAGTTAGTCATTGCTACAAACACTGAAAACATTTTCTTCTTTGGGACAAATATTTAGGGTTTGAGCCACAATAATGTATGCAGGGCCATATGCGACTTCCTTGGTGACACAAGGATAATAGCTAGTTAATTTACTGATTTATTAACAGCGGGGCTGTTTAAGATTTCAGTTACGCCGTGGAGCGTAACCAGAAAACTGCGCCCAACTGCGCGCCGCCTTGCGTGTTGTCCAGCAACCACCTGCGAGAGCACCGAGCCACGTAACCTGCTCGCACCCCACGCGCGTAGGCCGGAGTCGTGACCTCACAAGCGAGTGAAAGCTCGGAACATCCGGCGCGGCGACACACCTCCCGCCTCCTCTACTCCGTGCGTACTTGCTTGCGCCGTGGGAATACCGCAGAAAGTCCGGACGTCCGCAGAAGCGGCTTACAAGGAAAGGCGCCTCTACTGCCAAGCGAGAAGCAATGCGTCGCCGCCGAGCTGATCCGGAACACCGCGCCGAAGCTGCGGTTCCGAACGCTTGACGTCGCCGAGAAAGCGATCCAGGCCTGCGACTACTCGAAAACATCAAGCGTCAAGCCCGCCGAGACAACAACGTAGCAAAACCTAGCATAACCTCGCAAAACCTAGAAACGACTAAGCCAATCCTACCAACAACATAGCAAAATCTAACATAGTCTCGCAAACCTACAAACAACGTAGACAAGCCACGTAAAATCTTGGTGATCACGAGCTCCGCTGTTGAATCCAGCCTTGCACCACTAGTGCAAGCTGCGCACTTTTATTTAATATTTTACAAGACTCGAAGTTACGTTAATTTGAGGATTTATTATTTATTAATTTACAAAATTCCAATTAAATTGATTAAAAGTTATTGCCTTCTAACGTGCTCTCCTTTCAAAAGCGCCCGTTTTATTATAACCATTTCCCGTGTAACCGCCAGCTTCATAGCTTATCCCCCATAGTGGGTACGCGCCATGGTATAAGAAGCAACCAAGCAAGCAAGGCTTTCATCTTGGCTAGTGTTTGTGATACTTGTAAATGTAGCATTAAAATAGTTTATGCGTAGTTTATTTCGACGTAACAATATTATCTGCTACATTTGTCACCATTCAGGCATAAAAAAAGCAAAATAGTCTCATCGCATACGCATACGTACCTGCAGGACAAATCGTACCTGCAGGACAGTGTGATTAGGGATGACAAAGGTGATTTTCGTTGCTATCCCGACACCTCGTGTGACTCGGATACACAGTAAACGGGCAGCTGCGACTTTTGATGCGGTCACCTCCGAGATGGCAATACTCGCAGCCCCGTGCCGTATTCCGAGAAGTCATGTCTGAACATTTTCAGCACCACTTGTCCTCAAGAACGCATGGCGCTTGAAGACACAACCACATCTCTACACATACGGCGTAGGTAGCTCTGGTAGCATACACTAAGCATCCATGGCCCGTACAAATTCAGAACCGGAGGCGTCAGAACCCGTCCCGGGGGTGTAGCTCAGTGGTAGAGCGCTCGCTTCGCATGTGAGAAGTCCCGGGTTCAAACCCCGGCACCTCCATTTAAGGGTCTCCTTCTTTTTTTCCTTTGCAGTTCTTCTACAGCCATTTTTCATAATGCTTTCTAGAAAACTGTTACTGAATAAAGAAGGAATGCGGGATTTTGCAGGCCATGCATACCGCGAAGAGTTCAATTTTAGTCATTACAGATTAGAACACTGCATTGACCAGAAAGTATAGACTGCTGAAAAAAAAAACGAAGTCAGTTTTAAATTAGCAAACAGCTGTGCGACAGACGCCGACTACAGGGCGGCTCGGCGAAACTGAAACACGTTGTAGCGTGTTTCAGTTTCGCCCGCGTATGCACGTATGTACTACCTTGACACGGGAACAGCTGAGAGAACCGTAACCACTAAGGCCCGCTCTCTTCAGTCTGTCGGGTACTTATTTCACAAATAATCTCCAACGGCGTAGTACCCACGCTAGTCTCACTACTTGAGCAGGGAAAATGGGCAGGCATCGTTTCAATAACGCTGTGTCATCGTCATTGCAGTAAAAAAACAGCGTGACTACCCGCAGCTCGTTTAAGTCACTGCGCTTGATCATCGTGAGCGATCAATTGCTGCTGCATTTGCGCCTCTACGATTTTAGAAACACAAAATCCCGAGCGAGCGCAGTTGGACCGAATTCTGATCCCATAGTCCTTCACGGGTGGATCCTTCTTTCTTCAACACTTTACGCGTCCGCTACGGCAAGGCTCAGTTTGCTCCTCGACGGGCCCGGTGTCGACGACAGGCCGCAATGGCCGGCAGTCAGCGGCTGACGACTGCCACTCCGACCCTTATGAGGTTGCACCTGTCAGACAGCATGCGGAGGCTTAGGCACCACGGGCGCCGTTGCTACAGCAAAAAAAACGAAAAGAAAAATTGAGAGCTGTGTTGCTGCAACGTACGTGTCAGCTTCTTAGGCTGTAGCCATACCACGAACACCGCCCGGTGCTCGATTTTTTACCAACCGCGTGAAAAGTCACACGCCCTAGTGCATTTCCACGAGCTCAACATCATTGTCCTTCGTGCGTAAGACACGTGATCATCAAAGCTGATATCATGAGGTGTAGTTTCAGCCAAGGAAACGTGTATGCTCTCTCTTTCTCTGGCGTTTTTTTAGGAGAAACGTCGAAACAGGGCCTACAGAGCGCGCAAGAGCCACATTGATGGTCTCCATTCTTTTGGCCCACACCGCGTCATTTACCTGGTGCACGGCGATTTTTCTTCCTCGTAGGAACTGTCGCAACCTATGCGTGAACAGGACCTGCTGTCGACCATGCCACGCAGATTTTGCCATGCAACCTCGCCCTTCGAAAGCGCGGAGGCATCGCAAGGTACGCTGAGCTCTTCAGGTGTCTACTGCAGTTCGCTGCCCGATTTGTGCAACAGCGCATTAAGCGAACCCGTTGGTGCATTAGTTAATTGCCGATGTACTCGTCTCCTTTTAATCCTTGGGTCGGCTTTGTGTCTGTGCTTCCTGTCCGGAACCCACTGCGGTCAAGATTCGGTGTGAATGGCGGTTTGAGGTCACAGCTCTGTCCAGGCTGCCGCGAATGGGCTGGCTTGCTAGTGCCGCTCGCCTTGTTCCATCCAGAAGAGAGTCTAGTCTCTGCCGCCGTCGGCTGCCATTTTTTACCCCTTTGCATCAGTTTTATTCTAATCAAGAAGCGGTCATCGGTTATGCTGATCGCATTAGCTACTGAGCTCCATCTTTTGCTCCTAATGTTAAATAAGACCGATTTCTTTGCGTTTGAATCCAATACGATAATCAATGTTTTTATTTTTTAAGGTTCCATCTATTATACTTCGTTCGTTGCGCATTCCTCAGCTTCTATTCAAGTTTCTGCATTGATTGACTCACTGGTTAAGCTGATTATCACAAAGCGACACAGGGACTGCCAGAGCTAAGGATTTAGGTTGTCCAATGCACGGCCTGTACGAAGGAGGCTTCACGTCTTCGAAACTAAATGTAGTTACGCAATAATTGCAATAAGCAATACCCCTCGAAAGTCCAGGGGGTGTAGCTCAGAGGTAGAGCGCTCGCTTTGCATGCGAGAAGTCCCGGGTTCGAACCGCGGCATCTCCACGAGATTTTACTTTTTTCAATTTCTGCGTCTGTGTCTCCACAGTGTTCTTTTTTTTCTTTTTTCCTCTCCAACGCCCACGCATTTCTGCGTGTTAGGCATGAATGCGTGCAGGGAAGTTACGTAAAGCTAGCTAACCGAATCACTAGTGCACTTACATGAGGGCTGTCGTATAGCATGGTAAAACACCAATTAAAAAAACGCGTTTCGACGTTTTGAGTTTCATACCAAACACACGGAAGAAACGCTTACCGTCAGCCAAATTCTCGTGGTGAACGTCATGCTCTGCATAAAGTTAAGGAAAAGGAGCTGTTTCTCAATTCGCTATGGTATTTACATTCGTTTAGAAGGATTAAAACACTACAAAAATGCGTTCACTTCTCACCGTTGGCTGACATACGTTACATTGTGCAAGCCACAGAGCGCAGCTGTTCGAGGGAGTCTCGGAGCCGTTTTCGTGCGGCAGGGGGGAGGGGGGGGGGTTGCGCTGGGCGTATATCGAATGCCAATCGAAGAAGTTCCAGCAACGCGCACTTTCTTAACGTCCCCAATTTTCGCTTCCAACTCTAATTATCGCGATTATAGGATACCGCATACCTAACGATACCTACTCGAATAAAAACAAATTATCAGGCTGTGCTCTTCAGCCTGTATATAATACATAATTTCTGTTTGTCATACCGCGTTTTACAGGCCCGACGTGTGCGTGTCAGCTAGGGCTTTGCTGAGCAGCAGTGCCAGTGTGTAACCTCACAAACCAGTTCCTCATCGAGGGTGTCGGTGACAACGCAGAGGCGGCAGGGGTGAAGGATAATCGCTCGAGAGCGGATGGTTATGCACGAAAAAAATTTGGTTTTAGGAGCCTATGCCAGGCACTACGATTGTCATTTAAGCTATTTAAGCTATTTAGACTTTTTCATTGCGCGAGGAAGAAAGGGGCTTGCGGCGAGCCTTTCCTCCTCTCTGGCTTGTGGGAACCGTCGCGTGCTGCGGAACGATTCGGAGGTAATTTTAGCCCGTCCTTTGTGAAATTTACGCCATGTCACTTCATACAAGGTCGTCGGGTAATCACTGCGTAGCCTTTAGCTGCATCGGTAACCACACGCGGTGTGCGGAAACTTATCTTGGCTGCGAAAACGTATGCGACGCGGATCATCAGCCCCTACCTGGGCCCCAATCCACCAAATTCCACCTCGTTGGCTCTTACATCTCCTCAGGACATTGCGCTCAATTTTACGCTGTTCTTGAACGACACACATTGAAGCTTGTCAAATTATCGACCATGAAACTTTCCCTCAACATTCACGAATTTGCACGTAAAGTTACTCGAAAGGTTGAAATTGACACGTCCACTCTGAGCATTGCCTATACATTCTCCCCCTTGTTTTATCGAAATACTTAACAAGCTGCTCGTTTAGCTTGTCGAGGTCGTTCTCAGGGAAGCCTATCTTGCCTCGTGGAAAGCATAAAAGTAGGCACAAAACGAGTGTTCAGTAATTACTTTCAATAATTGCAATTAAGGCGGAAATGTTATACCATTTCCAAACATCGTGCCACATATGGCAACCGTATTTACTTATTGTGAAATTGTTATCGTGCACAAAAATGGAACACTCGGAAACAGCGAATAACGACCAACTGGCCCTTTCAAGCAAATGCTGAAGCAATTTTGTAATTTGACAACATGCATTTAACTTCGCATTTTGATTGGCAATAACGTTTTCCTCATTTTCACAAATTCGATCTTGGCGCAAGTTGCAGAGCTCTCGGGACCGCGGGCTAAATTCTGCGCCATTCGTAAAACGCACCTTAAACGCTCCGTACCACTCGGACGCATAATTAACTGCGAAGGCTGTCATAAACCCACACACTTCTTACTTCTCCTACAGCTTACCTATACCTTCCCTCGAATAGTCAAAAGATATAAACAATGTACCTTGTCTAATTCACAGAAGTTACCGGGTAAATTGATTATGAACTCCGTATTGAACATAAAAATAAGGAGAAAACGAGGCTTGAGTATTTATTTCCAACGCTAATAATTATGCCAGAAACGTTAACCTTTCTCCGCACATTACGCTTAACGTGCCCTCTGTTTTGACAACATTTAAATTTGGTGTGACGTACAGTTCTCTGGAGACGCCGGGCCAGATAGCTGATAAGAACTTTGAGGACTTGCTGAAGGCTTTTTTTTTCCGCAAGGGCTTGCAACGCCCTTGCAACGTTGCCACGCATCACGCATGATATGCATCCCATTGCGTCGGAATGTTATCCTTAATTGTGCCGTGCAGAGTTCATTTAGAAGATTCGGAGAACTTCCTGCGTGGTTCGTATAAAATGCGCCTGTGAAGCTTTCGGTACACGTCACGCGTAAAATGGCCCCTTTTCTATAAAAATATAGAATTGTTACCACGCTTGCTTCTTTCGGACAAGCGGGGTAATTCTTGTGAGCACTTTATTTGCGCCGCTAAACAGGAAAAAAAAAGATGAATGAAGATAAATTAGGAATTGAGATGTAGCTAGTAATGAACGAAAAAATTTAATAAATATTTCTAGGTATTACCGTTAACATTCCTCACACTATGTGGTTCTCACAGGACACCGTAAAACACCCATATAGCGCATTTCAACGCTTTTAGTTTCACTAACACTTTCGCTGTGAAACCATGGTGAGCAATGTTGGAAGCAGCGTGGTTTAGCAACATAATTATTTTCTAGGTAGGAGCTGCCCATACGAATGAAAGTGAAGGTTAGTTTGCTAAATTTCTATAATGCTCTTTCCCGTGTATTGTCGGCATTCGCCAAAAAATTAGGAAAATTACAAATTGATAGAAACCCGAGCACGCCCGGGCCAAGAACACGGATTTGGTAAAATGAACATTTTAGCAAGTCAGACGTAAAGGACAGCTTAAAAGGCAGCTGGAAGATGAGGGTGACTCAAGTCTGGCAACGAGAAATTGGGACACGGAAACAGACGTTGGGAGGGCTTCTTCGGCACCGCCGGGAGGGGAACTCGGGTCGCCGAGCCCCCCTGTAGTCGGCATCGGTGGCACAACTGCTTGCTAATTTAAAATTGACTTCTTATTTTTTTCAGACGGCTATATTTTCTAGTCAGTGCACTGTTCTAATCTGTAATGATTAAAATGTAACTCTTCGTGCTATGCATGGCCTACAAAATCCCGCGTTCCTTCGTCGTTCGGTGACAGTTTTCTAGAAAGCATGATAAAAAATGCCTTTAGTAGAACTGCAAAGGAAAAAGAAAGACATGCTTAAATGGAGGTGCCGGGGTTTGAACCCGGGACTTCTCACATGCGAAGCGAGCGCTCTACCACTGAGCTACACCCCCGGGACGGGTTCAGACGCCTCCGCTTCTAAATTTATACGGGCCATGCATGCTTAGCGTACGCTACCAAAGCTACCTACTTACTCCGTATGCGTAGAGATGTGGTTCTGTCTTCAAGCGCCCCACATCCTTGAGGACAAGTGGTGCTGAAAATGTTCACACATGGCTTCTCGGAATACGGCACGGCGCCGCGAGTATTGCCATCTCGGAGGTCACCCTGTAGAAAGTCGCAGCTGCCGTTTTACTGTGTATCCGAGTCCAACGAGGTGTCTCGCTAGTATTGAAAATCATCTTTGTCATCCCTGATCACATTGGATGGGAGTTGGAATACGTGACCGTTCTGTTCATAGCTTGATATTTGTTCTGCAGGTACGTATGCGTATGTGGTGAAACTATTTTGCTTTTTTATGCCTGAATGGTGACGAATGTAGCAGATAATATTGTTACGTGAAAATAAACTAGGCATCAACTATTCGAATGCTACATTTACAAGTATCACAAACACTAGCCAAGATTGAAGCCTTGCTTGCTTGCTTCCTATACCATGGCGCGTACCTACTATGGGGGATTGGCCATGAAGCTGGCGGTTACACGGAAAACGGTTTTTAGAAAACTGGTGCTTTTGAAAGGAGAACACGCTAGAAGGCAATAAATATTAATCAGTTTACATGGAAATTTATAAATTAATAAATTATAAATCATCAAATTAACGTAACTTTGAGTCTTGTCAAATAATAAATAAAAGTGTGCAGCTTGCAAGCTTGCACTAGTGGTGCAAGGTTGGAGTCAACTGCGGAGCTCGTGATCACCAAGATTTTTCGTGGCTTGCTAAGTTGTTTGTAGGTTTGGGAGACTACGTTAGGTTTTGCTAAGTTGTTGGTCGGCTTGGCTTAGTCGTTTCAAGGTTTTGGGAGGTTATGGTAGGCTTGCCCAAGTTGTTCCTAGGTTATGCGAGGTTATGCTAGGTTTTGCTATGTTGTTGTCTCGGCGCGCTTGACGCTTGATGTTTTCGAGCAGTCGCAGGCCGGGATCGCTTTGTCGGCGAC
The DNA here is from genome assembly GCF_038994185.2 of Dermacentor albipictus. Taxonomy (NCBI): domain Eukaryota; kingdom Metazoa; phylum Arthropoda; class Arachnida; order Ixodida; family Ixodidae; genus Dermacentor; species Dermacentor albipictus. Next base: position 70,172,405 of record NC_091822.1, on the reverse strand, counting down.
GTCGAGCGTTCGGAGCCGCAGGTTCGGTGCGGTGTTCCGGATCAGCTCGGCGGCGACGCATTGCTTCTCGCTTGGCAGTAGAGGCGCCATTCCTGGTAAGCCGCTTCTTCTGCGGGCGTTCGGACTTTCTATGATCTTCCCATGGCAGAAGCAAGTACACACGGAGTCGAGGAGGCGAGAGGTGTGTCGCCGCGCCGGATGTTCCGAGCTCTTATTCGCCTGTGAGGTCACGACTCCGCCCTACGCGCGTGGGGTGCGAGCAGGTTACGTGGCTCGGTGCTCTCGCAGGTGGTTGCTGGACAACACGCAAGGCGGCGCGCAGTTGGGCGCAGTTTTCTGGTTACGCTCCACGGCGGAACTGAAATCTTAAACAGCCCCGCTGTTAATAAATCAGTAAATATAGGTAGGTATTGTCCTTGTGTTACCAAGGATGTTGTATACGGCCCTGAATACGTTCCTGTGGCTAAAACCCAAAACATTTGCCCCAAAGGAGAGAAGGTTTTCAGCATTTGTAGCAATGCCTAATTTTAGGAATGGAATTTCGTAGTATTTCTCTCTCTGGGTTGCGAATTGGCGGTAAGTTAATAAAAATGATCAACGGTTTCCGGTTCTTTGCAGAAATGACATAGAGGGGACAACGCCAGACCAGACCTATGTAGCCAGTCCACGTAAGCAAATGGCACGTCCTCTTCATCCATTGGCCGCTCTCTTCTACGAGTGCCAAGTAACAGAACCCCCTAGTGGCAGAAGCGCGATCTTCGCGCGTCTAAGGTGCCGCATCAAAGGAACGATAGCAAACATTCAACGACGAAACGTGGAGGACGTCACGGGACAACAAGTCAGAAGACGTAGCGAGACTTCCGGGTTCGATGGAGTACGTGACGTAGGTAATTTATCGAAGGACGTGATAAGGGCCTGTGTGTCAAAAAACCAACTTTTGAGAAAGCCCTCGCGACGGCTTGGGGACCAAAGAAGGACGAGGGTATACCCAGGGCAAAGCGTGTGTTGCAACGGCACTGCAGTCGTAAGGGCGCTTCTGGTCATTAAAAAGTAGAAAGCCTTACGAGCAAGCTAACGCGCATGGTCAGAGGGGCAGCTTTGCGTATATATTCACTGGCCGAGGCTGTAGCTGAAGGAAGGAACGTATCAAATGGCAAATTTGCCCCCGTCCAGTCAAAATATAAAAGGGGGACTAACCAGCAATATCGTGCAGGGTAGAAGTGTAGGCGAATGTCACATATGGCCAGGGAAGGTCCCAATCACTGTGGTCGGCTGACACGTACTTGAAAGCATTTCGGCGAGTGTCCGGTTCAAGCGCTCGGTAAGCCCGTTAGTATGCGGATGGTACAATGTGGTTAGCTTGCGGTGGGTGGAGCAGCAGCACAGAATATCGTTGAAGACTTTCCAAAAGAAAAGAAGGTACGGTCTCGGTCCGTCAGTAGTTGATGCGGGGCACCATGCACTAAAACAACGTCACGGAGGAGAAATTCCACTACGTCTGCAGCGCAGGTGGTCGGAAGCACTCGACATTACGCAGGACGTCGTGTAATCGGTAGCGTCGGCAACCTACTAGTTTCTAGAGGCATATGATGGAAAAAGACCGAGAAGGCCCAAGCCGACACGGAAGAAGGCCTCAGTTGGGACGTCGATGGCTACAAATAATCAGGAAGGACCATGGACAGTTTCTAGCAGCGCTGACAGAGCTCGCAGCCACTGACGTAACGCCACACTGAGCGGGCAAGGCCAAGGCAATAGAATTGGTGGCGCACGCGGTCGTATGTGCGACACACCAAGGCACAGAAGAAGGGAACAAGAGGTGGGAGCATACCGCAACGCTATTGAAGCCGAAATATGCTGGGCCAGTGGTGGCCCAAAGCGTGAAAGCAGGTCAAAGTGCGTGATTGGTTTTAGTGTTCCCGCTCCGCGGGCAGAGCCACGATAGGGCAACTGAACACGCGCGCACCGAATAAAAACTATTCGCATAGCTACCGGGAACCAAACGTCCCAGCAAATCTCGATTCTTGCTCCGAAATCTCGGCGCAAGAGGTCACGTGTTGGGCCATCACTGTGGCTTCGCGGAGCGTTCGCTTGCCAAGGCTGGCTGCGTGATGTAATGTTCTCTTCTATATTTTTCCTTCCTGCATGCACCAAGGTGACCGGCGGTTGGGGTGTCTTGAAGCTCGAGAAGAACTGTGGGGCACAGATAGACGAGCTGGTACGACCAGCAGGAAGTCGGGACAATCAGGGCACACATTACGCTGCTGTCCTTGACAGATGCTGTCCTTGAGGTGAACATGCGCACGAAGGCGTCTATGGGTGATGACTCGAGGCGCTCTTTAAGCAGTCTCAAGTAGGAATCACAACGCTGCCCATCACCCATATATAGAATCCGAAAAACGAAAATGAAGAATTCGGCCATTTCACAACCTGAAGCGTGCGTCGGCCACAGGAAAGCGGAATAAACAAATGGTGCCATGGTGCAACCATCCTGTCTTGTAGGCAATCGAGTACGAGTATTCTTGTCCGTAGGTCCAAGGGCCCAGGGGGCGAGTCGGCATGTAGGATATCCTTAATGCGTGAGCATTCTTTGGTGAGTACTCCAGCCCCATCACGGAAAAATTCTAATGCCTTGTATCTGCACAAAACTGCGCAAATTGCAAATTTATGACATTTAGTCGTTATAGTAGTATAAATGTAGATGCTTTATAAACCGTAAGCAACTATTTACCCATAGAGATACACAGGGCTCTATGGTGAATGCATGGGGAAGCTTATAGTAGAGGTGGGCCAACTGAAATTTTGGGGTGAGCCAACTTGAAATTTCCGGTTGGGTCAACCTGAAATCTGTAGGTGGGCCAACTGATATTTTGGAGTGGGCCAATTTGAAATTTGGGGGTCGGCCAACTTGAAGTTTTCAATTGGGCCAATTTGAAATTTGCAGGTGTGCCAATTTGAAATGTATGGTCGGCCAACTTAAACTAGAGGGTGCGCAAACTGAAAAATCGGGGCAGGTCCAACTTCGAATTTGGACATGGGCCAAATTTGGGGATGGGCCCACTTAAATATGGGGACGGGGCGAAGTTGAAATCTGAGAGTGGGCCAACTGAACTTTGGAGGTGGACCATCTAAATTTTGTTGGCAGGCCAACTTGAAATTTGGGACTGGACCAAATTGAAATGGGGGAGGGGGGCAAATTAAACTTGTATGTAGGCCAACTTGAAATTTGGAGGTGGGCCCGCATAATTTTGGGGCGGGGCCAAGTTTAAATCTGAGAGTGGGCCGACTGATCTTAAATTTATTGGCAGGCTAACTTGAAATTTGGGAGTGGACCAGCTTAAATTGGGGGGCGGGGTGCAAATTAAATTTAGAGGTGGGCCAACTGTAAATCTGGGGGTGGGCCAAGTAAATTTGGAGGTGGGCCACATTAAATAAGAAGGTATGCTTACGTATACTGAGAAAACATTAATAGAGCTGCAGCATTCTTTTTTAAAGAAGCGAGCCAACGAGTGGCATAGCGGTTGGCGACTACCATGAGTGGTAGGCAGAATATTTATGGGCGAAATGTTGCAAAATTCTACGCATGCGGCCCACCTCTCTTCAGTAATCGAGTGATTTTTCTCCGAGGCAGGCAGGGGCCGGCTAGCATAAGCTAAAACACGGTCCTGTCCATGTGGACGTTGAGTCAGCACAGTGCCTAGGCCTTAATATTTCTAGTCTGTCCGTGTCACTTCGCTCTACAATCCAAGATCATGCTATGCCATAACCACTGGCACCAGTGCGGACTTTGCTTGGGACTGGTGGCTCGAAGTGTGCCATGATGATCGCTTTAGAGAGAAGGGTGGTGAGTTGGGAGAGAGCGGCGTCTTGTTGAGAAACCCAGGAAAAAGGAACGTCCTGTTTGAGAAGAACAGTAAGTTTCCTCGCTACGACGGCAAGAGTTTATACGAATTGTCGAAAATAAGAGCGCAGCCGAACGAAGCTCCGAACATCTTAGGCAAACCTTGGGAGAGGGAGGTCGTTCCCAGCTAAGATTTTTTCCAGATCGAGCTGGGGAGGGGGGGGGGGTATTTCGGTAGCGTCCACAAGATGCCCAAGGATAGCAATTTGACGGCATCGATAACGGCACTTGGAAGAATTCAACTGCAGTCAGGTTCGGCGAAAGAGTAGAGGTAAAGGTAGAGAACACTTTCGTGTTAAAATACGTTGATATCTCGTCTGGGCCGGGAGCCGAGGCCGAATTCATGCCCTATATATACGACTTCCTTGAGCTGCTCACGAGTAACCAGGTAGTAGAGCTGCTCGCACAGGTTTTTAGGAGACTTGCGGCAGCCCTTCACAAAACTGCGTGACGCTCGCGCCAATGTCACTCATATAAGTCGTACATCGCTCTGAAGAAAATAGCTTTGCTAAGCGCGCAGCAAACGGTACCATTACGATGTCCTGATCTGAGGACTGTGTCCAATCATGTAGCGAATGATAGTGATGGCACGTCGTCGTGCTCGAGAGACGCGACCTTGACCTGCCACAGCACCCATGAATACGGCTCTGGCGAAGACTGGCGAAGAAGTAGCTCATTTCACGCATTTTGAAGTTGGAAACGCATCGCAAAAGTGGGCTACACTCGACAAGAGTGCTTCGCAACCAAACCATCATCTCTTGGCGATCACAAGCCGGGTGGAAACACGTCCGAACCAAGTGCCTGAATATTTATCAAGCTGTTGAACAGTAATTAGAAGCCCCTTTTTTCGAGAGATTTCTTAGAATTATTCAACCGGCGATCATAAGCACACAGTGAAATTGCAGCGTGCCGGGCAGATCGACCTTATCACCGTTGTCCCTAATGCGAGACCTGCCTACATTCTCTACAAGAGGCGGGATCACCGGGTGCTTTGATTCGAAGGAATTTGCACAGCGTCGAGCACGACTACTTTCTTGCTGTGTTTTGGCGCTTTGGTTTCCCTCCCGAGTTGGTTTCGATTATATTGGTATTGTTCAAGGGTGAATCAGCACAGATGTTTTTAAACGTCCAACAAAGTGCCCCGTTCGTTCTTCCACGCGGCATAAGGCAAGGGTGTATGTTCACTTTCGCCTTTGCTGTTTGCCTTGTGTTTCGACCCGCTATTGCCCCGTATGGATCAGCCAATGCCCATCAAAGGTTTTTATTTGCCGGCGCAAGGCAAAACCAACGTTTCTGCTTACACTGATGACGTTTCTCTTGCAGAGAAAACCAAGCCAATGCGATACGGCTCGTTCACTTCAGGTCTTCGTCGGGAAGGTGAATGGGTCAGCCGGTTCAAGGTGCTGGGGGTCACATTCTCGCCCACTGGTCACGTATCAACAAGAAAGTGGTTTGATCTGCTCAGGACACTAGAACAGCGTTTCAAAACTGTCGCGAAGTTCCATCTCTTCTCGTCTAAAAATAGCCTTATTATTCGCTGTAGCGTTGCGGGGGCTGTGTATTATGTAGCTCGAATTAAGAGAAAATTATGCGGTTTTACGTGCCCAATCACGATCTGATTATGAGGCACGTCGTAGTGGTGGACTCCGGAAACATGGACCTCCAGGGGTTCTTTAATGTGCAGCTAAATCCAAATACGCGGGTGCATTTGCATTTCGCCCCCATCGAAATGTGGCCGCCGGGACCGGGATTCGATCCTGCGACCTCGTGCTTAGTAGCCCAACACCATAGTCACTAAGTAACCACGACGGGTATAGCTCGAGTGTCGTGTCTACATATACAGTTCTCGAGCAGGCTGGCGACCGCCTACGAAGCTTTCTTCTGGGCTGACGAAACAGTTGGTGGCGAAGGCGGTTTAGGTTGCCAGAGCTTGCGGCTACGTTCCGAACACAAGCCTTGCGCAGTTTGCTGGGCTAACTTAAAAACACAGAGAATACCGGGATGTGCATCGTGATACATTTTCTCAGAACATGTTGCTGTAGTTTCCTAAGCGAACACTACACTACCTTCTATCGACACGTTTATGGAACTATGGAGTAACTCAACAGAGCACTCCCCGATGTCCGAGTGAGAGAATCAGAGGTGTCTTGGCTCTGCGAAAACCTGCAGGTCGATCAACGTGAAGCCTCCGAGAGGGATAGAGCGATAGAGAAGGTCAGTCGAGCGTGTTCATGTCATCCAACCTGCTGGCCAATAGAAACATCGCGAACGGTGGTCAGAGCGCGCGCCTGCCTATCAGGGCATTATTACAATCTAAGAACTTTGCCATCAAAAGAAGTTCATATTGAAGGAAATATATGTTAATATGATCAATTCAAGCGTCGGGGTTATCACAGAAGCCACAATGTGGGAACATTCTTCTTTTGATGCAACACAAGGACGGAGAAGTGTGAGTTATACGTGTAGGCGACAGAGGAGCGTGCCGAACGTTTGGTCAATCTTTTAGCTCGGTGAAAAACGCAGTAAAGGGTCAACTGTATAAAGGAGTAACGAGATTGGATGTTGGATTGGATGGTGTCTGTCTGCCACTTCATTTCCTGCGATACCCACGTGGCTTAGTAGTAACTGAAAACAGGCCTCATAACAACGATATAAGCAATGGCAACTGCTTTCATATTTGCGTAGATGGTGGAGGCATCTACAAGAAAATGGAATTCCCTTATTACTTCTAGGGTTTTTTTAAACTCAGAATGAACCATTCACTGTCGACTGTGGTCCCTCTCGGCGGTAGATATTGTGGCTCAATGTATAATTCCGAAATCTGATACTGTAGACGATATCCGTGACTTCTGTCTTAGATATGCAAGGATATGGAAATCCGCACTTGGATCGTTGTTTCGTTGCTTTCCTCTCAGAACTAGACTACTCATCGTTTCATCTGAATCTCGGCCAAAGCACCACAGTGGGCATGAGCCATCGGTAAAGGGAAAGCAAACACACAAATATGGGCTTTCCACCCTTGTTTCGTCGCACATATAAGCCATTGCAGAGAAAATTCCCCACCACCATTTCTTTAATGTGAAAGCATTAAAAATAGCAGTAAAAATTATGAAAAAATGAAGGAAGTCACAGTATTGCCCGAAATGCAAATAGTAAAAATTATCAGGGTCGTAGGAAAAATCACCAGCTTGATCTAAATAAACATGAATTAAAGTGTATTAAGGTGGAGTAAGGTAGATTAAGGTGGTTCATAATTGTATTGCGCTTAGTGTTACAGTGACGAACATAAATAACAAGACGCTGACGTACGTAGCGCATATTAGGAATATTAAAAATATTATTATATATCGAGTACATCGGGCTTCTACATCCCTTTGGGCTACGTACGTCCGCGTCTTGTCGCTTATGTTCATCAGTGTAACACTATAAGCGTAATACAATCATGAACGTCCGCCAATTAGCCCCGTTCATTGCTTTAGAATAAGGTGGATTAACGTGGATAACGTGGATTAAGGTAGATTGAGGGGAATTAAAGTTGGTAAAAATTAGAGTAAGGTATAATAAGGTAGAGATTTAATCTGAAATAACAGAGAATTAGAATGGTTTCGCATTCAAAACACGTAGGGATAATTAAGTTACTGTCAAGTTTTGTTTTGCGGCCCGCTTCTTGGCCGATCCGTACACGTTGTGGGTGCATCCCAATGTCTTGGATGGTCATCATTTCCATCGTCCGCATTGTCATCGCCGTCCGCAACGGAACAGGCTGCAGTCTGTCTGCGACACCAGGCTCGGCATGCCGCCCCCTAACGATAGCGTTGACCCTCCGAGCCTGGAATACGCGTCCCCGAGGCGAACACGTCGGCGATTGATCTTCACCCTGCCTGGGGAAAACACCGCAGAACCCTGGAGCGAGCCCACGGCGCGGCATGGCCAGCACAGCAGCGACCCGCTGTTCGCCGCCGCCGAAGTCAGCAGCGACAGCGGGAAACGCAGCGGCGACTACGCGACGTACCTGGCCGAAATGGCGCCGGCGGCCGGCATGAAGCGCCAGCGCATCTCTGAAGACTACGGTGAGTGAGAGAGAAACGTTGACCGAAGCTGCTTCCCAAGTCTGCCTCCCCGGTGTACTGCCTCCTCTGCAGGAGGCAGTACGCCGCTTAATACACGACAACACTTGAAAAGTACACTGACGAAGAATATTAAGCTAATATGTAGTGGCAGGCTTCTGAAGTAGGAAAGCGGCTTGTCGCACCGTGAGAAGAGGCTTGGAAAACCAAAAAAGATGCAAAAAAGAAAAAAAATAGAAGGAGACAGGAGTGGCGATGCCGGCATCAAGTCCACACCAGAAATAACCATGACATCGTTAATTTTGACAACATCTAGTTGAGTCTAGGTAATTGTTTATCATTAAAGACCGACATTGCAATTGTAAAAAAAATGAAGGAAGTCACAGTATTGCCCGAAATGCAAAGCATTGATTAAAATAGCAACCTATTAGAAAGCTATACAAAGCATACCTTCTTCCGCAAGCGGGACAGCCGAAAGTGGACGTGGAGGAGCACGAATGGCTATACTAGAAATAGAATAGACTTCATACTCTGCGCTAACCCTGGCATCATACAAAATGTGGACGTGCTCGGCAAGGTGCGCTGCAGTGACCATAGGATGGTAAGAACTTGAATTAGCCTAGACTTGAGGAGGGAACGGAAGAACCTGGTACATAAGAAGCCGATCAATGAGTTAGCGGTAAGAGGGAAAATAGGAAAATTCCAGAGCAAGCTATGGAACAAATATTCGGCTTTAATTCAGGAAGAGGGCCTTACTGTCGAAGCAATGACCGACAATCTCATGGGCATCATAAGGAGTGTGCAATATAAGTCGGTGGTAACTGCGTTAGACAGGATACCATTAGGCTATCGCAGGAGACGAAAGATCTGATTAAGAAACGCCAATGTACGAAAGCCTCCAGCCCTACAGCTAGAATAGAACTGGCAGAACTTTCCAAGTTAATCAACAAGCGTAAGACAGCTGGCATAAGGAAGTATAGTATGGATAGAATTGAACATGCTCTCAGGAACGGAGGAAGTCTAAAAGCAGTGAAGAAGAAACTAGAAATAGGCGGGAATCACATGTATGCGTTAAAAGACGAAGTCGCCAATATCGTTACTAATATGGATGAGATAGTTCAAGTGGCTGAGGAGTTCTATAGAGATTTATACAGTACTAGTGACACCCACAACGGTAATGTAAGAGAGAATAGTCTAAAGGAATTTGAAATCCCACAAGTAACGTCGGAAGATGTAAAGAAAGCCTTGTGAGCTATACAAAAGGGGAAGGCAGCTGGGGAGGATCAGGTAACAGCAGATTTTTGAAGGATGGAGGGCAGATTGTTCTAGAAAAACTGGCCACTCTGTATACGCACTGCCTTATGACTTCGAGCGTACCGGAATCTTGGAAGAACGCCAACATAATCTTAATCCATAACAAAGGGGCCGCCATAGACTTGAAACATTACAGACCAATCAGCTTACTGTCCGTTGCCTACAAACTATTTACTAAGGTTCTCGCAAATAGAATCAGGAACACCTTAGACTTCTGTCAACCAAACGACCAAGCAGGATTCCGTAAAGGCTACTCAACAATAGACCATATTCACACTCTCAATCAGGTGATGGAGAAATGTGCGAAGTATAACCAACCCTTATATATAGCTTTCATTGATCGCGAGAAGGCGTTCGATTCAGTCGAAAACTCAGCAGTCATCGAGGCATTAAGAAATCAGGGTGTATACTGCGACAGTAAAAATACTGAAAGATATATATAGTGGCTCCACAGCCACCGTAGTCCTCCATAAATAAAGCAACAAAATCCTAATAATGAAAGGCGTCAGGCAAGGAGAAACAATCTCTCCAATGCTATTCACAGCATGTTTACACGAGGTATTCAGAGAACTGTATTGAGAAGAATCGGGGATAAGAGTTAATGGAGAATACCTTAGTAACTTGCGATTCGCTGATGATATTGCCTTGCTTAGTAACTCAGAGGACCAATTGCAATGAATGCTCACTGACCTGGCGAGACAAAACAGAAGGGTGGGTCTAAAAATTAATCTATAGAAAACTAAAGTAAGATTTAACACTCTCGAAAGAGAACAGCAGTTTACGATAGGTAGCGAGGCACCTTAAGTGGTAAGGGAATACATCTACGTCGTGCTAGTAAAGACCGCGGATCCGGATCATGAAACGGAAATAATCAGAAGAATAAGAATGGGCTGGGGTGCGTTTGGCAGGCATTCAAAAATCATGAACAGCAGGTTGCCATTATCCCTCAAGAGAAAAGTATATAATAGCTGCGTCTTACCAGTGCTCACCTACGGGGCAGAAACCTGGAGGCTTACGAAAAGGGTTCTACTCAAATTGAGGACGACACAACGAGCTATGGAAAGAAGAATGATAGGCGTAACGTTAAGGGATAAGAAAAGAGCAGATTGGGTGAGGGAACAAACGCGAGTTAATGACATCTTAGTTGAAATCAAGAAAAAGAAATGGGCATGGGCAGGACATGTAATGAGGAGGGAAGATAACCGATGGTCATTAAGGGTTACGAACTGGATCCCAAGGGAAGGGAAGCGTAGCAGGGGGCGGCAGAAAGTTAGGTGGGCGGATGAGATTAAGAAGTTTGCAGGCACGGCATGGCCACAATTAGTACATGACCGGGGTTGTTGGAGAAGCATGGGAGAGGCCTTTGCCCTGCAGGGGGTGCAACCAGGCTGATGATGATGATGATGAACATCATTCCTGCCACCGTCCGTTCCCCGCACCGTCCAAGCTTTCAAAACGCGTCTCAGCTTTAACAGCACTACTAGCGGAAACATGGCCATATTGATTAAATTACTGTAGCTATGTGGGAAAGCCTGCTTACGGGCTTTCGCATATTGTCTATTGCAACGTGTCTTTGAGGCACATGTTTACAATGCAATACAACACAATACACTAAAATACAATTTTATTTCCGTGAAAAAGGTGAAGGGCCCTGTAGGTATAAGCCCTCTCAGTGCACTGCAATTGGCGATAGCAACAAACATGAGACATTTCAGTAACGTAGAAACACCTATCTCTTTATTTATTTACACGGTATCTACATCGCCATAAAGATATTACGTAGGGAGAAACAAAACACAACCAGCAAAACAAATCCTTTTGCGCAGTTATACTTACAAACAGAAGCACAACATTAGCACATAAGGAAAGACATACAAGTAAGCTGAACCAAACAGATCTTCAAGATACATAATACTAACAGTTGTTTTACAAGAGCGCCGTCACAGCATAGAACAGGATAGTTCGTTATTTGACACATTACCTATATCATTTGATAAACTGTTCCATTGTCTAATTAATTTGAAATAAAAAGATCAGATAGCAAGGAGAAAAAGAAACTTAAGAAAACGTCTTGACTGAAACCATACTTACGTGCATCAAAATAAGTAAATGTAACGTGGCGATATCTCACTCAAATGAAATGACTTATTGACGTAAAGAGGAAATAAATTATAATATTTTCTTGTGTAGTTCTTGAAATATCAATTCCAGTTCTGTTGGCTTAATTCAAAAGTGTAGGTAGTGTATTTGACAATTGTTTTCGTTACTGCAGTTACCGTTTTGCAAATTTCTTTGTCGAATGGCAAATGACGTCGCCTTATGTTGAAATGCGGCAAGGCTAGTCAGGAATCAGCAATTTTTCCTGGATCGTCTTTTTAAAGCCATAGTTAGTCTGTACTGGTACAAGCCAAATATGGGCAGCACATGTGCCTGTGGGAATCGGTTAGATGTAATGCAGTCGTTCTAAACATGAAACAATGTTCTGATACATTTTTTCAGTAAATATGTTTTGCATGTTTGTGATTGTCGTAGTACCCCACACTTTATAGCGCAGTAATAAAGGTACGAGTAGAATGGAAAATGGTAAATAAGAGTATTTAGTCTGAATGTCAGTAATGTGTTATTACACCAACGTGTCGAGCCGACGACTTGGGCCCATTTTTTGGAAGCATGATTGATGTGGTCATTCCGAGTAGTATTTTGAGGAAACGTTACCCCGAATATTTTAATCCTATCGACCAACCTTGTAGATTACGCTCCATATAAGGGCTTAAGAACGCTATGTACTTGTTTATTTTTTGGTCTGTATAATATACCTTTCGTCTTGTTTACGTTTATTTCTGAACTACTTACGTCAGAACTTTTGTGCAGTTGAGAGAAAATTAGGTTGCCTTTATTTTGAAGTTCGCAATTGCATTCTTTACCAAAAAGAAATAATGACACATCATCAGCGTATCGAACATATCTCACTTCGGTGTGGGTGTTTACAAAATCGTTCAGGTATATATAAAAAGAAACAGGTCCGAGAATACTAACCTGTGCTACGCCTTTCGCGATAAGCTTCAAGTGTGGGCCTTAACTTTTAATTTGTACATTCTGTTTTTCAGCTATTTAGGTAACACGTGACCAACTTTAACGCGTGCCCACTGATACCATAACTTTCAAGTTTCTTAAGCAGTATGTTATGGTCAATGTTATCATAAGCCTTGACAAAATTCACGTAAATACCGTGTGTGTAATACGCGTTTTCTGATGCAGTTTCGTGGTTGTTACTTTTCCACCACAGTGTTTATCTGCATCTGAACGCGCTATATTTTACTATCTAATAAATATGTGTGTGTATGACGAGCGTAAACGAATGAATGAACAGTTGTTAGTGCGCAAGGTACGTTTTCGTCTCTTGTTTATCGTGTTAGTGTACCAGAGTGCATCACTGTTGCAGTACAACCATCATCATGCAGTAATGCCATAGTAACTAGCCCCCGTCGAAGCACTTCTAAAGGTCGTACGTTCGTGGTATTATACGACCGTATATATGAGTCTATATGTGAGCGTATATGTGAGCGCACATTTGAGCATACATGCGTGCGTACATGCGAGCGTATACGTGAGCGTATACGTTAGCGTATATGTGAACATACAAGCGAGTGTATATGCGAACGTTTATGTAAGCGTACATGCGAGTGTATACGTGGCGTATATGCGAGCATATATGCGAGCGTATATGTGAGCGTATGTATATTCGAGCGTACATGCGAGCGCATACGCGAGCGTATACGTCAGCTTATATCTAAGCGTATATGTGAGCGTATACATGAGCGTAGGTGTGAGCGTATATATTAGTGTGAGCGTATATATGGGCGTATGAGCAACATGTGATCTTTAAGCCGAGGCATCATGAGTGCGATCGCGACACACACTCGTTCTTTCCGTGCGGAATCAATCGCGCTGTTTGTCTCGTGTCGGGCCCTGCAATCGGAGGTCAGCATTGAGACCACATTTAGGGCAGCAGCGACATGTGAGGTGTCTTCAGGCCCCCATAATGTATTGCATTTTCATTTTTCAAAACAATTCCTTCGGGCATCCGCACTGGTCTAGCTTTGGGCGTTCGAAACGTCCTTGCTTTCGACTTGACTGAAAAAAAAACTGGCCGAAAATTTATTGAACATTTGCCTTGCACAGGTCACCTCCAGGACAAGTGCATGATGTGCCGTTTTCTGGACGTGCTCGCGAAGTGCTACAACTGGGCCTGCGTCAGCCTTCTAGCGTGGCTCTACTTCAGGTGGTTCAGCTGAAGTGGCACCGGGTGTGCTGCAGTGGTGCGGCCCGCTCGGCAGTCGAGCCGCTCCCAAAGAGCAGCGCCCCCGCGAACAAACCGTGCTGCGTCCTCCACCGTGATCAATACAGACAAATTGCGCCCACGCTGGACTATCGCGTTAAATTTTCAGAGGTGAAGCAACATACCGCGTGAGCGTTGCGACTCTCCTATAGCCATGTCAGGTAAAGCGTAGCTTAATGTAGCGGCTGTGTACCATGTAGCCCTGGACGTTCAGTCGTCAGTCTGCGTACAAGCACCACAGTCGAAAGGAAAGGAGCCGATGCTACGCTTAGACTTGGTGCGCGAACAATCCTAACGGTTCCTTGCAAGTTCTGCACTGAAAATACTGACGTAAAAACGAGGCGTATTTTAAAGAGATATGGCGTTTGACTGAAACCGACATGCGGTGTATTTTGAGCATGGGAAGGCCTGCACTTTTTCGCGCATTAGTTTTCTCCACAGGTCTGTAAAAATACTGTTTAACGAAAGTTCTAGTTTTGTGGATAGTTTATTGTAACCTGCTAAATATTTCGTAGATGTTCCCTTAATGCCTGGCTTTGGAACGGCATTGCCTTTTCGGAGGAAGAATTAATTTCGGAAGCTTGTCGAGGATAGCTCGCTAAACTTGTGTGAGGGAATCTGTAGGTTGTGTCCCCGTACAGTGGACAACTTCTCGTGATCATTTAGTCATGTTTGTTTACGACTCGATAAGTTTCTTCGTGCGGATGTAAATTTGCGTCAGACTATTAAAGGCGCTAGTAAACTGCGGCACTACTACACTATACGCATCCAAATATACCAGAGAATATAGTCTTGCACGTTCCGCACCTCTGAAAAAATAGTTGTAGATGCAAACGCATGTAGCTTGCACTGCCACTCAAAAAGAGGTGTGCGTCTCCCTCCACTTGCCTCCGAGTCAAGTGAAGTTCAGTTGCGCCGCCATTTCGAAGCAGTACCGTGAACCCTTGCCCTTATTACCGTGAACCCCTTGGCCGAGGGGTTCACGGAAATAAATGAAAGCATTTGTGTCAGTCTTTCAGATAATTCTTTAAGTGATTGCAAAAAGCAGGGTAATATAGTTTAAGAAACGACTTGCTCGGCACGCACGCACGCACACACGCAAACGTTTTGCACGTGCTGCGGAGGGAGGAGCTCCTGCGGTCTAATATTGCAATCGTGCTTATTCACTGTATTCGTAGTGGGCCCGCCGTGGTCACAGGAGGCGGGCGCGAATTGCCATCCCTCCGTCTTGCTGCCGGAGTCTCCTTACGCCATTTCTAGACTCTACGTGTCGAACGCGGGGGGCGCCACAGCTGAACAACCGTGAAATCTTTGCAAGAAATTGCACACTTGTTAGCCTTATAACTCCTGGTGAGCACAGATTTTATTCAGAGGGATTATACGTACCATATGGCTGAACGAGTACGCTCAAATACGACCACTCCGGCGCGAAACGACAAACGTGCTGCAAAGTTATGCCTCCCTGAACACCAAGCGAGAGGCTGAATTTAGCCTTGATTGCGTCATGCGTGGCGCGACAACGGCGCCATCTGTGTACCTCCGGACGACGCAGGCGTGGTCGGGTATTCGCTTCTTTTCTCTGCGCAACAATACGAAAGGAAGTCGCGTGGCTAATTGGGTTGCAAAGATGAAGGCGATAATAGTATTACATGTCGTTACATTCGGTTGCAAACTACCTTCTGTGCTGACTGAACTGAAAGACGTTCCTGGCCAAAATAGGTCGTACTAAAGACCCTGGCGTTATGAAGATAGGCTGCATTGATATGCAGACATTGGAAGCAAAATAAAAAGGTCAGATATAGCTTAATTACCTAAAATGTGCTAATTAACATTCTTAATTATTCACTTTAGGGCACATGTATATGCGAAATTGTAGTCCACGAGCAGCGAAATCACCTGTGCTTAGCATAAATACTTAGAATAGCGGCACTTTCTAAATAAGCAACGTTAAAATGTGCGACGACGTACATTGGCGTTCCAGTTAACATTTTTCCCGAAAGCACGCCTCTAACTGTCGGCTCTCGCAGATCGCGAGCCCAGTGCTCCGAGTGACGACCTATCTCAATGCCGAGTCATGCGATGAGCGCAGTTCGTTCCTTTTAATCACTTTTGGGACCATTGGAGTCGCGCCGAGGTGATTGGATTGGACAGACTTTATTAAAGGTCTATTAAAGGTCCTGCAGGACGCACGTCAGCGCGCAGAGGGCGTCTCCCACGCTGGGACCGACAGGGAGTGCCTGGCGGACGCTGCGCTAGCCTGCTGGACGGCTCATTGATGGTCTTGCAGGAGCGGGCTTCGTAGAGTCTTCTTCCACTTGTCGGAGGCAGAGTCGGGCGGAGCGTTTCTAGACACTGCCAGAGCACGTGTGCGAGTGTCGCCGTGACCCCGCACGAGGGATACGCATCGTCGGGGCATACTCCCGGATAGATGATGTGTAACGTGGCGGGGAAGGGATAGGCAATTGTCTGCCACAAGCGTAGCGGTAGCGCCTGCTGCCTGTTTCATTTGGGGTGCGAAGCGGATAGAGGCGTCGTCCAAAGTAGAAGTGTTTAATGATTTCGTTGTACGTTACTGGGGCGTCCCTGTTCGCCTCCAACTCATTGAGAGGTGGTTACCCGGGGGTGATGGTGAGGTGGGTAAGCGCGCGCCCAGCGTCGTGGGCTGTCTCGTTGAGGTTGGGCGGATCACCTGGGATCCCGGCGAGGGGATGTCCTTATGTTATTGGAGGAAATAATCGTGAACGGAGGTCTATCCAGAGAAGTAGATCACACATTTAAATACATTTAAGGCTTGTATGCCCTTTGTGCTACAGTAGCACAATACACAAAGTGTTAAGAACAGCTAATTAACCCGAGAGCGCATGCCGGCGTCTTTGTAATAATGGCACGAACAGAATTACACCGACGCTCCTATCCAGCATGAACATTGAAATGCTGGCAAGTTTTCCATCTTTTCTCCTCTCTCAAGCAAAATCTCATTGCAGTTTTTGGAGCGTTACCGATGCATTTTGAAAGAGGTGTAAAGGACAGGCTCAGACGGACGGCAAATGTCATGGGGGTCGTGATGATGATGACCACACATTCAGGGTGATTATTAAAGAGTTAGATAACTTTGGTGAATGTATTAGGAGGGTTAACTAACGATGATGATAACTAACTGCAAGCAATAAGGCTAACGTTATTATGTAACTGAGTGGTCTGATGGGCTTCATTAAGCCTATGTCTGAATGAGCATTCCTGGACAAGCACCGGTTTAAAACAGTGACGTCGTTTGAAGAGCGTGTCTGGCCATGGACTAACGTTAAAAAGATACTTAACTCACTTGGGGCTTCCCATGTGAAGCCTTGGTAGTCGAGCCACGTTTGAGCCAATTTCCCTTTCCGTTACCCACTTTTCCCTACAGAACTGGAGCCTCGCACGTCGCACGTTGTTTCTCGCTTGGCGGGCATCGAGGCCGTTGCATACTTCCGGTGGAAGTATGCTGTGCTTTCTTGGTAGTTCGGATGCTCGTTTTGAGCTTGTTATTTTTTGAAACGCATGCTGTTCTTTGTGTTGTGTGGGTGCTGAGTTTGCTGAGCGCTTGTAGCCTATGCCTTTAGGTGGATAAGCCATCGCATTCTTTTTTGCTTGCTTGCGAGGTATGATCCGTTGTATATTTGTTTGCTTACGGGGGTATGAGCCATTGCTGATGATGTTTTTTTTGTGCACCACTCGACTAGGCGCCGCGTTTTATAGTTATGGGCCATTGCAACGAACCACTTAAGACTTTCGCCTTAATTATAGGATAGGACGAAAACAGCGCCGCCGTTTCCTTTCATTACACTTGAGGACTCAAAGTATTAAATGGGGAGTAGGCACGTTCAACATGTAAGGATTACTGGTTGCTGGTTCAGCAAATTGAGGAATGAACAGTGCATCCTTGTCGTTGTCCTCAGTTCATCTATAAGGAAGGCGCTTAAACCGAGGGACAAGGCGAAGGAGGGAGACTAACACGATTGGCTACTAGTATTAATGCGTTAGCATCAGGAGCGCCAGAGTGGACAAAACGGACCACTGTCAGTCCACCTCACGGCGCTCTGGTCCAGACTACTGTCACTTGCACTTCGCTTCTCGAAGACACAAGACGTGTGTCGAGTAAGCTCCTGGACAACACTTTGCAATGTGGTGAACGGGTATGGAGTCGTGAATTCGGGCCTCAATGAGGTGCGACGCAGTGCTAACACATTTCGCCCGCTTTTACCGCTAAGTCGCCACTGACTTTTTTTGTGTGTCCACAGTCTCGGCTTGCCCTGTCCATTTCTTTGGACGCTACACCAACTGTCTCAGGTTCTTAAATTTTCAACCAATCGATGTGCAGCGACTGTTTCAGTCGATGGACAGGGGTGCTCTGCACACACAGGCCACTCGGAGGTAGGGTGGGAGCCTTCAAGCCCGGTGCAATCAGAAGTCAAGTACGCTTCAATTGATGATCCTCGTAAAGCGAAACTTTCTTTGCCTACCGTCTTGTAGTCTCACCTGGGTCGGTAGGTCTGTTGGATGGTCGGTCGCTGGTCGGCTTCTTGCTGAGTGGATTCCTCCTCACTTTTAAAGAGAATTGCGTCTGCCGGTCGGATTTGAACCTCGTCAGCGTAGCAGCACGATGCTCTAACCATATGGCCACAATGACGCCGTTTACTGCTCACGTGCCAGCGCTAACTAGCTTTTTCACATGGTCGGCGCATGTTGATTATGATTACGAGTCCCTACTTTTCCACAACGATGGATCGATCAATGAGCTTGCCCGCGTGTTGTTATGCTGATTTCTATACTGGCACATACTCACATAGGGGAATTCTATAATATGGCACATATTCGCATAACCGCATCACTTACACGACATCGGAGCCGCAGTGTCATTCATCCGAACCTGCGGAAATGCCGCCAGAAGACGACTGTTTGTTGCTGGCCACCATCCCACCATCCTCGGTCCCATCAAGCGAGCTCCTAATGCAGTACTTTTCAAGCGACTTCTTCACCACCACGTCTGGCAAGGAACGCCTGGCAGACAACACCCGGCCGGCAACACGTCGAAATATTCAACTTTAATCTTCAATGCAGCTGAAAACTGTCCCCGCTACTTTTATTAGAAAAAAAAAGATCACCACGAGGTCGTTCGCATAGTTTCCTATGGTAAACCGAAAGGACGCACACGATGAGAACGAAAAAATTAAAGGACACCAGGGGGGCAATGACATTTGGATGTGGATACGATTTAGGCTTTGCATTTGCCAGCATGCATGTAGTAGGTGGTCAGACGACGTCTCATTCTCCTAAAGACTGCTATATTTCCAGTTATATACCGATTTATAGGGTAGCAGATATACAGCTGATAAATTTGTTTGAAAAGAAATTGTATCTCGCACAATTCAAGAAAACTGACGCACCAAGTTCACAACTCTAACTCAGCAATTAAAATTGATACCACACTTCTGTAGGTATCACCTATTCAGACATATAAAGCGAAAAAAAATTATGAGCTGTACATCGCTCTGAAGCATATCACTACTTTGTAATTAATACTTTCGCAAAACCCTCATAAGCTTCTCAACAATTTCACATGAGCCTGGAGACTTGCATATCACATTGTATTACATTGAACCGTTTGAGATTATCTAACAGGTGCGATTCGCAGAGCAGCGCGATCTGCCTTTCGTGCAGAGTTATGAGATTTGTAAAATTCGTACTCCATATTTTTTAATCACCGACGTTAGGCTATTCATTTAAAACAAGTGAGGCTACAAATCGATATTACGTTTCCTGTGATCGCCATACTTTAGGTTGCTTTTTAACTTGTCTGTTGCTGATTATTCTGTCCAACAATGGAGTGGAACCAACCTGGCAGTGGGCACTTACTTACGAAGGACGGCAGAAAGTGAAGAAAAAGAAATTGAAAACCTAGGCGGGGTCTAGCCGCCCCTGCCCCCCCCCCCCTTCCAATTGCAGGGCACCCAATAAAGCGATTTGAATGAATGAACGATTAATGTTTGTCTCAAATCACCCGTTTCTCAATTAAACAATCCCCCATAATGGGTATGAGTCACTCTCAGAGGCAAGCAAGCGAATCATCCTTGATAATTACCTATGTCAGGCGAAGCATTCCTGAAAAGTATAAGCGACAGAAATGTGTGCAAAGAGTGATGACAGTGGTATGGCGATGCTGGCGTGACGACGATAGTATGACGACGGTGGATGGTGCGACGGGGATAACATGATGACCATGAGATCACGGCACTGTTGTGGCGACAATAGTGAGACGGCGACGGTGCGACGAAAACGTGATGCTGATGCTGGAGTGATGACGATGGGATGACGATGTTAAAATGATTACAACATTGGGGCGACGACGTCGCGGTGACAATCATTTAAGCACGACGGCGCGTCGATGGTGGCATGACGGCAAAGAGATCACGAAGATGAGAAAGAGAGAGAGAGAGAGAAAACGTATATTTCTAATGAGTTGGGGTGACTCCCTCGTAGGGTGGAGCCCGTAGTTCAGGAACCCGTTCGTGAAATCAAGACGACGGAGTGACGACAAATGCGATGGACTATAATGAGCATACGACAGTCTTATCGTAAATACAAAATGACGGCAATGGAAAGTCCACGACGGCATGACAGCGCCTTTGCGATGATGTCGCGATGTCGACAATGGCATGACGACGAGGGTACAACGACCACGGCCCGAAGGCGGTGAGGTGACGACGATATGACAGGGCAGCTGACAGCAAGCCAATAAGAACGACGGAAAGATGACGATGAGATGGCAACGAAAGAGTGATCACGATGCCATGAAGGCAATAAAATGACAACGGATTGACGACGACAGCGCGATAGCGACGGCATGTTGTTGTTGGAGGTCACGTATGCGCTCACTGCATCGCCTGCCACCGCGAGCCACCTTAATTCAAACTACATCCGGCGTCTTTCTTTTTGCCCTATGTGCGGCAGGTTTTCGAGCTGTGCCATATCCCGGATCGGCCGGCATTTTTAGGTGGCGGAATCGGGGCGTCAATAGGCTAGACTTTGCTCAGCGTTAGCTTACACTCAACAACAACAACAACAACAAATGCTCTACATAAAAAAAAAATTATGCGTGGCTGTACTATTACAAACACCAGAGACCAGCGGAGCTGGGGAACGGCCAGTAAAATAGTGCCAAACAGCATACAAGACGCACGAGCGCCGGCAATGCGTCCCTACGGGGTTCGCCAAAGACGTCTACTACTGTGTCAATGATTCATGTGACTAACGTCGTAGTAGACGCCTCGGGTGTCTCCACTCTGTACGGAGCGGTGGGCGAGGAGTACATCGAGGCACCCTAGCAGTCGCCGGCTCTGACCCACGGTGTACTCTGACCACACTGGGCCTCTTCGATTTTCGCAGTTCTGGCAGCCCGCTGGTAGCCAGACGGCAGCCAGCTAGTTCCGGTTCTGACAGGAAGTCACGTGGGCTGGGATCCCAAGACAACCCGAACCTGCCCGAAGTTTGGAAAATCGAACGCCGGTACAGCTGGCCAAATGTAAACATGCTACCAGCATGGCAGCGCCCGTCGAGGCCGACGCGCGCTCGGCGTAGTCGGCCCATTTATGCGTTGCCACCTTGAAAATGTATAGTTGCATTCAGGAATACGATCGCTTTCGCGCGATTTCGCGCGACTCGTCGCAGGACGCGTACTGGGCCAACCTCGCCTTGCGCAGCGCAACAGATGGCCTCCGACGCGGCAGATGACAAGACGCGAAATCGTGATTGTATACTCGAAAGCGATAGCTGGAAGATCCCTGTTCGCAGCGATCACGTCGCCCACCGGCGACATTGATGAGTTGGCGCTGTATCATCACAAGACATGAGAAAGCAGGTTATCGGGTACGTCTCATACGCATAAAATTTCGCGCCGACCTGCTTGAGCTTCGATTTCAGAAAGTTTGTTGTGGCTGATGGTGCTTCTCATTTAAGGAGCTGGACGCGGCTGGCGCGTGAAAATGCACGTCGCCTGTGACCAGCGAAACGTTTCACACGAAAAACAACATTGGTCGCAATCATGAGAGCAATAAGCCAATGTACGTGTGTCTAAATGTACCCAGTGCAATCAGTGTATTCTTAGATCAACGGCCTGCAGTTCGAACACATATCGGTTTCGAGCTGTCACCTAAGCATACGACGGAGAGACGGAGCGAACACGGGCTAACTGCAAAGCCTTCGCTAACTGCAGAGAAAGGAGAGATATACATACGCGAAATATGTGAAAAGGAACACCACCAGACAAAAGACGAAACCAAGATGTACCGCAATGTGTGAATGAGCGTCTACAACTTGCGTGGAACACGATGCATATAACATGCACGCATGAGAGCGCGGCGCGCTGTTTACCACCGCGAAGAAGCAATCAGGGGACACACACACATAAAAGCTTCAAACGGTTCACCACGGCTCGTATCACACCGCTTCGCGATGCGGAACGGAGCGTTAGAACCTAAAAAGATAACGCTAGAAGTAAGGAAATCCGGAGATGACCGTATACAGTTGGCTGGGCGAGATAAATTGAAGTCCTCAAGCGCCCGCGTTGAAATCCGTGAAGTCCCCGTAAAGATGGCGGCGAGCGCCCATCGCCTCTTTTAGTCGTCTGCTAGCCAGAGAACTTCCAGAGAGCAGCCAGACCAAAATCGTCCTGGCAGGTTCTGGCAGCCCGCGGGTAGCCAGAACCGTCCAGCGCGAGCAAAACGAACGCCCGGCGGAAGTGCGTAGCGCGGTGGGCGGAGCAACCCGAGAAAAACGAAGACGCTCTGGCTGGCTCTGGCAGCCCGCGGGTAGCCAGAAGTGGAAAATCGAAGCCCACTGCCTCGCGCGCAACAGGAGAGGGCACGCATTCGGGCCGCATTCCTCGTTCGCGTTTGCGCCGCTCCTTCTCCCCCGCTCGGCTCCACCCACCCTCGCCGTATCGCTATGCTGCGCGATGCTGTTTTTATGCTCTGCTTTCACTCTCTCTCAGCTTTCTCTCCCTCAGCTCAGCGAAGCTGCGGACGCAAAGAGAAACTCAGCGAGGTTCTAACAGCTCCACTGCAAAAAAGAAGACCAAAATGAGAGAAAGACGAAGAGTGAATTCGCGCAGCTTCCGATGCTCGCCTTGCTGTAGCGCAGTTGTCGATGCACCTTCCCTCTTTCTATTGATGATGACGCATAATCTGAAAGATTGTGGCGCATACCCGCAGCTAGAATCGGGTGGCGAAGGCGACCTCTATCATTAGAATAGGTTTCTCTTCTCAGTAAGAGACAAGAAGAAAGTAAAGTCCGTACTTGATCAGTCACGAGCGGGTGAAATAACTTTCGTGCTTGAAGTGAAAGGAGCAGAGAAAAGATATACCATACCGAGGCATAAAAATGGACGAATAAAAATCACGACAGCGTTAACAATATAGCCTACACAGGACACTCTTGAGGGTTTAGGTGAATGCCCTAGGACATAAGTAAAAGCGTCGAAGTCTCCGATGTCCGTCACCTAAGCGAGGGGCAATGGCGACCGAAAAGGTTTCTCATTTTCGTCGAACTGTCGACTCCCTCTTTGGAGCACCGGGAGACACACTGTTTCTCGTTTGTTTGTTTGTTTGCCGTTTGTTGATGGCTCATACCCACTTAGGAGGTTGTTCAAGATTCGGGTCAAGTTACAAGTACCGATGGAACCGAAATATAAGGGACAGAACGCAAGAAATGATAAATAACCCAAACTACTAGAAAGTTATTTAGTAAATCGTTTTCAAACAGCTGTACATACTTCCGCGGCCTATTAAGCAGCCGAATAACATCAAGAGCGGAGAATCTCAGAGAAACGTTTTCAGGGATGTAAAGATTCGCTCCAATTTGTGTAGACGCTACTTTGAAAATGTTTTTCTTTGGATGTGTCTACCGGCGACAGAATAAGAAAAAGAAATGTCACAGGCCTGCGCAACACACGCAGCACAGTCACAGCTTATGCTGGAGTAGCGGCTGCATAGGAGCTCCATTTTCGGCACCACACACTACAGGGGCTTATCGGCGAAGTCTCTTCGCGTCGTGTTCCCGAGAATGATCTGAACTGTCCGCCCGGCGACGATGGCGAGCTGAGGCTTGTGCTGGGGCTTGTCTCACTCTCTGCACAGCCGTTGGCGTAGCTCTACGATGCACGTTTTCAGCAGCGGTTCGTACCTTGCGAGGAGGCGCCATATCGTGTACCGAACAGTAAACACATGTATCCAGACTACGTGTCATATCCCTTGACCCTTGGCACGGTACGTTGCTGTTGATAATGATGATAATAATGATGGTTTATTGGCATCCCCTTCGAAACAAGATGGTGACAAATAGTCACCTAGCCTGCTTGAGTTAACCAGGCCCAGCTACATGCAGCATGCAAGTGCTACATGTCGGGACACCTGGTGGAATATAATGGAATTGCAATACAAAGTTTGTGCGCATCGACGCTACACGGCGCGCATGTCAAATGGTGCGATCGAGGGCAATGATGATGATGATGATGATGATGATGATAATTTTATGGCATTCCCTGTGAAACGGTAGGGTGAAAAACAATAACCTAGCTTGCTTGAATTAATCAGGTATGCCATACATGTTTTGATTACATCAATATTTATACGTAATCTTCTTTTTCTTCCTCAAGACTTCTGTATCTGACTTGGTGTAATAGTATGCAACTGCAATGCAAAGGGCGCATGATAGACGCTACGCGGCGCGCATCTCACATCGCAAGTAGAGTGAGTGAGTGAGTGAGGGAAATAACTTTATTAGGTCCAGAGAAGACGCAGGGGAGACCCCGCGCCACCCGGCTAGTCCCACGTAGGGACCGCCAAGCCGAGCTTGACGGCCCGATCGCGGGCACTCTGGACGGCCAGGGTTTGGTCACTGAGTTCGGGGCTGCCCAAGAGCGCAGCCCACCTATCCTCGCTGAAGGAGGAGCCGATGGCTTCGCACTCCCACAACACATGGTCCAATGTTGCCCTTAGTCCACAGGCAGGGCAGTCCGCACTGGGATATCTTTCAGGGTATATGGCATGAATAACCGCGAGGTTAGGGTACGCACGGGCTTGTAAATGTCGAAGGGTAACCGCCTGCGCCCTGCATAAGGCGGGGTGCGGGAGGGGGAATACCCGTCTTGACAGATAGTAGTGTGTCGTGATTTCATTATACGTAAGCAAGGGTTCCCTGCGGGGCAGGGGGACTGCTGAGGCGGCGCGGTCAGTGAGTCCTCGCGCGGCCTCGTGTGCGCCCTCGTTAGGGTTAGAGGAAGAACCCTCAATCGACCCCAAGTGAGCGGGAAACCAAATACGAGAATGCGGAGAGATACTTTTGGTGCTTTGGAGAATGCGGAGGGCCTGGGGGGAGACCATACCCGTTTGGTAGGCCTTAATGGCTGCCTTGGAATCACTATATATTGCCTCTCTGCGACCATCGAGCATAGCCAGCGCGATTGCAACCTGTTCGGCTACCACGGACCTCGAAGTGCGTACCGTAGCGCAGCAAATGAGCCTTGAATTGGAGTCTACGATGGAGACGGCGAATGCCTCTTGTTGGATATATGCCGCGGCATCCACGAAGCTTGCCTCAATGTGGTTATTACGGACACGCTCGAGTAGAGCTGTACCCCTGGCTCGACGTCTACCGACATTGTTTACGGGGTGCATATTGCGGGGAAGGGGCGCGATGTGCAGTTGAGACCTGATGTCGCTGGGAATCCGCACGACGTCAGGGCACTGGTCGACAGGATTGAGGCCCATCTCGTCGAGTATCTTGCGGCCCGTCGGGGTGCCGGATAGCCTAAGCAGCTGTGAGTGCTCTTGTGCCTCGATAATCTCTTCGAGCGTGTAGTGGACTCCGAGCTTCAACAGGTTTTCGGTGTGGGTGCTTGCAGGTAAGCCGAGGGCAAGCTTAAAGACTTTTCTGATGAGTGAATTGAGCTTGTTCCTCTCTGCAACATGCCAATTATGCATGGCCGCCGAGTATGAAAGGTGGGAGAGAAGAAAAGCATGTATAATGCGGATGAGATTGTCTTCCTTGATTCCCCGGTGCCTGTTGGCGATCCTCCGAATGAGGCCGAGAGCACTCTCCGTCTTGGCGGCGATCTTTCTGAGTGCGGTTCCATTGGAGCCGTTAGACTCGATATACATCCCCAATATTCTAAGCGAGTCCACTCTGGGCACCGGAGACCCGTCACCAGTGAATAGCCGTATTTCGCTTTCGGACGCCGGTTTCCAATCACGATGGCCGCCGCCTCTGGGTCTTTTCTTGTAGAGAAGTAGCTCAGATTTTGATGGAGAACATGTGAGCCCAATGGGGAGGAGGAAGCGCTCGGTCGCATCGATGGCGCTCTGCATGGCGGCTTCAACTTGGCCATCGCTCCCACCGACGCACCAGATGGTGATGTCATCTGCGTAGATGGTATGGTTGATTCCTTGAATCTTCGCCAGCTCCTTAGAAAGCCCGATCATTGCGATGTTAAATAATGTTGGCGAGATGACTGAGTCCTGAGGCATGCCGCTTGAACCGAGGGTGATTTCTTGCGAAAGGTATCCTTCGATCTTGAGCTTGGCAGTTCTCTGGCTAAGGAAGGATCGGACGAAGTCGTAGGCCCTCTTCCCGAGCCCGAGGCCGGCAATAGACTGGAGAATGAACTCCTGTGAGATATTGTCGAACGCCTTCTGCCGGTCTAATCCAAGGATGGCTCTGGTATCTCCCGTGCTCCGGTCGATGATCTGATGCTTAATCAGCTTCATGGCGTCCTGTGTCGAGAGGCCGGCTCTGAAACCAATCATATTGTGGGTGTACATGCCATTGGCCTCGATGTGCACCTTGAGCCGGTTGAGCAGGGCATGCTCTGCCGCCTTACCTACACAGGACGTCAGGGAAATTGGTCTTAGATTCTCTATTCCTGGTGCTTTACCGGGTTTGGGGATGAGTACCGTGCAGGCCGCCTTCCACTGTGTGGGGACCTGTCCACTGCGCCAGACTTAATTAGTCCTTTCAGTGAGAAAGTTGACCGACTCATCATCGAGATTCCTCAGCATCCTGTTAGTGACGCCATCTGGGCCAGGGGCAGATTTGACGTTGAGCGAGAAGAGAACATCTCGGATCTCGGCCGCGGTAAAGTCCTGGTCTAACTCCGGCACCACACACTCCGCGTAGTCAGGGAACTGGGTAGGGACAGAGCTATCCGCGACCGGCAGGTACCTGTCTATGAGCCTGTCGACAATCAACTCGTCCGGGGTAGAGTCCGTAGCGAGGTGGATGGCTCGCGCGAGGGATCGTCTCTGGCTGGATCTGGTGCTGCCCTCATCGAGAAGGTGTTTGAGCAGACCCCAGCTCTTGCCTGATCTGAGCTGACCCTCGACGGATTCGCAGAGCTCATTCCACTGTTGCTTACACAGGTTCTTGCAGTGCTGCTCAATCTCCCTGTTAACCTCCGATACCTTCTTGCGGAGCCTCCTGTTATGCTTCTGTCCCTTCCATCTCGTGAGGAGGGCTTGCTTGGCTTCCAGCAAGTGCGCCAGCCTGCTATCCATCTTATCAACCTCGAGCTCAGTGACGACCTCCTTAGTTGCCGCCGCGGCGTCATCCCTGTTCCCTTTGCACCAACCTTCCAAATCTGTCTCGGCCATCGGTGCACGCTCGGCTCTGATCTTGCGGAACACGTCCCAGTCGATCAGCTTGAATTTCTTCGTCTTATAGCGGGCAATCGGGAGGGAGACTTCGATCACGTAGTGGTCACTTCCGAGGTCTAGAGACGTGTTGACCCACTTGACCTCCCCAACGTTCTTGACAAAAGAGAGGTCTGGGGTAGTGTCCCGGCATGCGGAGTTGCCTCTCCTAGTGGGGAAGTCCTTATCGGTAATAAGGGTCAAGTCCAGCTCCATCGCAGTCTGCCACAGTTCGCGTCCCTTGGGCGTGTCATAGGTGTACCCCCACACCCTATGTGGGGCGTTGAAATCCCCGACGACGACAAGGGGGTGTCCACCAGCCTGGCCGACGGCCCTCTTGAGGAGAGAGTTCGCCCTCGCCCTGCGGAAGCTGGGGCTGCAGTATACGTTTCAGAAGAACTTCAGTTTGGCCTAGTTGGTATTTACTGCAAATCATATTGACCGCAAAAAAGACGGGGACATAGAAAGAAAACACATACACAGCACCGCCTGTGCTGTGTATGTGTTTTCTTTCTATGTCCCCGTCTTTTTTGCGGTCAATATGATTTGCAGTATATTGCCACGACAAACTTGGTGACATTCAAGTTGTGCGCCCTTTGCATTGGGCACAGTGCACGCCGTACAGTGATGATGATGTTAATCAACAACAGGCAGCGATCTTCGTGGCACGGGCAGCCAGTTGGACCCGGCTCGCATGCGCCACGCGCACGAGGTGTCACGCGAGAAGAGGAAGACGTTTTTCGAGCCCAGTTTGGGAACGCGACTGCCGCGGATTCCTGCCGGACCGCAGTGACTTTTACTTGTGGGCACAAGTTCGCCTTTAATAAATACCCTTGTTTTATTAACATCGTTACATTTCTGGTGGAGGTGCGGGGTATGAGTCGAAGCCCCACGAACGAAAGTCAGCGTAGCTCCGACAACCCACGAGTCCATCCCGTTGAACTGACACCTGTACACCAGCGGACCAGCCGCCGTCTTCGAGGTGACTCGCCCGAATTCGGCCCTCTTCTCTTCTTGCCAAGAGAAACTCCCACAACGGACGCCGCCACAATGACTACCCAGGTAACACCGGCACAGCTAGTCGTAAGCCAACCTCGCAAGCCGCCAACATTCCATGGTGACTCGTTCGAAGACGTGGAAGATTGGTTGGAACTGTTCGAGAGAGTGGCGAGCTTTAATGAATGGAATGAGAGACAGAAGCTCCGTAACGTCTATTTCACGTTGGAAGACTTCGCAAAAACGTGGTTTGAAAACCACGAACCCTCTTTGACCTCTTGGGAGGAATTTCGACGACAACTGCTAGCAACGTACGCCAGCACGGATCGTAAAGAAAAGGCTGAAATCGCACTTCAAGCCAGGAATCAGCTCACAAACGAGAACGTGGCGATGTACATCGAGGACATGTCCCGCCTGTTCAAGCGTGCTGATCCCACCATGAGTGAAGATAAGAAGCTGCGCCATCTCATGCGTGGGGTAAAGCAGGAACTCTTCGCAGTTCTCGTCCGCAACCCACCGCGCACGGTTGCCGAGTTCAGGTGTGAAGCAACGACCATCGAAAAGACGCTGGAACAGCGGGCTCGGCAATACAACCGTGAGGCAAGCTGCGCACCTGTCCATGTCTTCCCTGGAGGCCTGCCAAATGACCTGGAAGCCCTGCGGGAGCTTGTCAGGTCAGTGATCAGGGAAGAGCTCAACAAGTTTCAGACACCTCAGGCTCCAGCTGCACTATCTATCGTCGACGTTGTCCGGGACGAACTCAGGAACGTCATACGGGATCCAGAGCGTGAGCCACAGCCGACGCGGCGCATCCCAACGTACGCCGACGTACTCAGTCAACCTGCGGTACACAGTAGTGGAGCAGTTGCGACGACCGTTCCCTACCCGTCGACAGTACAAAGTGCACCTCGTCTACTGGAACCACCGGCTGCCTATCAGCCTTTAGCACGTAGTGCACCTCGCTTTGTGGAACAAAGGCCCCGGAAAAGTGACGTCTGGCGTGACCACGAGCGTAGGCCTCTGTGCTTCCACTGCGGAGAAGCGGGTCACCTGTATAGGTTCTGCCCGTACCGTCAAGTTGGGTTAAGGGGTTTTCCCTTAAGCGCACCATGCCCCCGAAACGGTGAAAGGCCAGCGGAGATCGAAGAATACCTGTCGACGCGCCAAAGCCCCGTTACTCTTCGCCAACGTCAACCACGATCACGGTCACCCATGCGCTACCGATCGCCTAGCCCACGCGCGTCTCCAAGATTGCCTAGGCGTCGTTCACCAAGCCCACACCAGGAAAACTGAAGCAAGCGACCTGTGGAGGTGAGGCCGCTGATAACCAAAGTTACGAAGATCCTCCAACGCGATTCCAGTGCGGTGACGAGATAATTCCAGTCTACAGGTGCAGGAACGAAACGATTACGTCAGATTTGCGGTTGATAATAGACGGATGCGAGCTGAATGCCTTAGTCGACACCGGCGCTGATTATTCGGTAGTAAGCTTCAAGATGGCGAAGCGCCTTAAAAAAGTTGTGACGAAGTGGACTGGTCCGCAGATACGGACGGCAGGCGGCCATCTTATTACGCCCCTTGGCCGATGCACCGCAAGACTTACGATAAAAGGCTTCACTTACGTTTCTGACTTTATTGTACTGCCAGAATGTTCGCGGGAACTTATATTGGGAATGGATTTTCTACAAGCTAACGGTGCCATAATTAACCTACGTAGGTCCAGTGTATCTTTCTCGACAAAACAAGCTATACCTGTGGAAGAATCGGAGGAGCGACGTCTCGCTGCACTGCGCGTCGTTGACGATGACGTAACTGTGCCGCCACGCTGCAGTATAATGGTTCTTGTGGAGAATGAAAGATTTTCCGACCGCGAAGGCATAGCCGATGGAAACATCGAGCTCCTTTTCAACAAAGGTATTTGCGTGGCTCGGGGCCTTGTTCAGTTAAGCGATGGCCGTGCAAATGTCGCACTTACAAATTTCGGTAATGAATTCCAACACATCGCACAAGGAACAGCTATTGCCTATTTCCACGAGTTCTGTGAAGCGACCGAATTATGCAGCCTAACTACGTCAACTGCCCTGACAGGAACCTGCAGTGTCGACAGATCCATTACCGTCAACCCGAGACTCCCTGAAGCCCAAAAGAAACAGATATATGCCCTGATAAAGGATTTTTCTGACTGCTTCTCCACGTCCTCGAAGGTACGGCGCACGTCTGTTGCGAAGCACAGAATCATAACAGAGGACGCCACAAGACCGGTATGCCAGCACCCGTATCGAGTGTCACCAAAAGAAAGGGAGATCATCAAGAAGCAAGTAGAGGAGATGCTTTCAGATGACGTTATTCAGCCTTCCAGCAGTCCATGGGCGTCTCCGGTAGTGCTGGTTAAGAAAAAAGATAACACACTTCGATTCTGCGTCGACTACCGTAAGCTGAACAGCGTAACCAAGCGGGATGTGTACCCCCTTCCGCGTATCGACGATACGTTAGATCGGCTCCGATGTGCAAAGTTTTTCTCCTCCCTGGACCTCAAGAGTGGATATTGGCAAATAGAGGTGGATGAACGGGACCGTGAAAAGACAGCATTCGTGACCCCTGATGGCCTCTAGGAATTTAAAGCACTTCCATTCGGCCTTTGTTCCGCACCCGCAACGTTCCAGCGAATGATGGACTCTGTGCTTGCAGGATTGAAATGGCAGTCATGCTTAGTGTATTTGGATGATGTGGTCGTATTTTCCACCACATTTGACCAACATCTAGAGCGCCTGCGACTAGTATTAGAAGCTATTCGAGCAGCAGACTTGACAATTAAGCCGGAAAAATGTCAATTCGGCTTCGATGAACTTCGGTTTCTCGGACACGTCATCAGTGCTGAAGGCGTTCGACCAGATCCCGAAAAGACAGCAGCTGTTGCGAGGTTCCCGACACCCACGGACAAAAAGTCAGTGCGACGTTTCTTGGGTTTATGCGCATACTACAGAAGATTTGTGGAAAACTTTTCAAACATCGCTGAGCCCCTTACAATACTGACAAGAGAAGATCAACCTTTCATGTGGAAAAGCGAACAACAAGACGCCTTTGACGAGTTACGGAAACGCCTGCAAGCTTCTCCAATCCTTGCCCATTTTGATGAGACAGCCGACACTGAGGTCCATACCGATGCGAGTAACGTCGGCCTCGGTGCCATACTAGTGCAGTGGAATAACGGCCAGGAGAAAGTAATTGCTTATGCCAGCCGTAAGCTCTCGAAAGCAGAGACAAACTACTCCGCAACCGAGAAAGAGTGCCTTGCAGTCATTTGGGCAATATGTAAATTTCGGCCCTACCTATATGGTAGACCATTCAGAGCAGTCAGCGATCACCATTCGCTTTGCTGGCTGGCGAATCTCAAGGATCCATCCGGACGACTAGCAAGATGGAGCCTTAGGCTTCAAGAGTATGACATTACTGTCGTATACCGATCGGGGAGGAAACACAGCGATGCCGACTGCTTGTCACGCGCACCCGTTGAGACAACTGTGTCAGAAGAAGAGGATTTCCCGTTCCTTAGCATTGTTGACACTTCACAAATTGCTCAACAACAACGAGATGACCCGGAATTGCTTCCGCTTATACAGCGCCTGGAGGGACTGGACGTTCAACTGCCGCGTATTTTCTCTAGGGGGCTATCCTCGTTCTGTCTGCGAGGAAGTGTCCTCTACAAGAGAAACTTCGAGAACAGCGAGACAAAGTTTTTACTTGTCGTACCCACATCTATGCGAGAAGAAGTTTTGCATGCATGTCACGATGAGCCGACGTCTGGACACATGGGCGTGAGCCGTACAGTCGCCAGGATTCGTCTGAAATATTACTGGCCCAAGTTATTAGCATCAGTGCAGCACTACGTCAAGACTTGTCGCGAGTGTCAAAGGCGCAAGACTCCATCCGTAAAACCGGCCGGCCTCCTCCAGCCAATAGATCCACCAAACGCCCCATTCCAACAAGTCGGTATAGACCTCCTTGGACCCTTCCCAACATCATCTTTAGGCAAAAAGTGGATAGTTGTGGCCACGGACTATCTGACCCGTTACGCAGAAACTGATTCCCTGTACAATGCAACGGCTGTCGAAGTTGCAAAATTCTTTGTCCACAATATCGTGCTCAGGCATGGCGCTCCCACAGTTGTCATTACCGATCGTGGAACGGCCTTTACTGCGGACCTAATGAAGTGCTTGTTGCAAATGACACATACTGATCACAGGAAAACTACTGCGTACCACCCTCAGACAAACGGTTTAACTGAACGCCTTAACAGAACACTGACCGACATGCTTTCGATGTATGTCGACGTTGAACATAGGCTGTGGGACGAAATTTTGCCATACATCACCTTCGCATATAATACGGCCGTTCAGGAAACAACACGAGTCACCCCATTTGAACTTGTATTCGGCCGAGCAGTAACCACAACTTTGGATGCTATGTTGCCGTTAGAGGCAGAAACCCATAACTCATCTGACCTAGATGATTTCTTGCAACGAGCCGAGGAGGCACGACAGATGGCAAGGTACCGAATACGCCGCCAACAACGCATCGACTCCAGCCGGTACAACCAGCGCCGTAGTGAAGCTCACTACCAGCCCGGTGACAAGGTGTGGGTATGGACCCCAGTGCGCCGCCGTGGACTGTCTGAAAAGCTTCTGTGCCGATACTTCGGCCCTTACGAAATACTTCGTCGCATAAGCGACATCACTTACGAAGTGAAATCCGCTGGACACGAGAGCCCAAGACGGCGCAACTCCACGGAAGTTGTGCATGTTGTCCGCATGAAACCCTACGAGGAGAGGTCATGAACAACAACAACAACAAAAAAGTGAGAGCCCACAGGAACCCCTACTTCGTCTCACGCATCGGGCCGATGCGGCAAGGAGGGGGATAATGCCACGACAAACTTGGTGACATTCAAGTTGTGCGCCCTTTGCATTGGGCACAGTGCACGCCGTACAGTGATGATGATGTTAATCAACAACAGGCAGCGATCTTCGTGGCACGGGCAGCCAGTTGGACCCGGCTCGCATGCGCCACGCGCACGAGGTGTCACGCGAGAAGAGGAAGACGTTTTTCGAGCCCAGTTTGGGAACGCGACTGCCGCGGATTCCTGCCGGACCGCAGTGACTTTTACTTGTGGGCACAAGTTCGCCTTTAATAAATACCCTTGTTTTATTAACATCGTTACAATATGTTGAGGATAAAGAGGCTGTTTCTTCTTAGGCCCTTTCTGGGTGGGTTCATGAGGATTTCAGTCATGACGTACTCGATGCGATCACCAAAAGCGCCGAGGTCGCGAGAGAGGCAATTGTACCTTTTGTTGACAAGGGTAGCAACTCCCCTGCCTCCTGAATGGGAGGATACTACCAGATAACCTGCGAGTTTGATGGGAGTACTAGTTGCAACTTCCTGAATAGCGATGATTTGGGGCTTAACCATGAGAGTTCTTAAATATTGCTGCAGAAGCGGCTTCTTATTGGGAAACCCTCCACAGTTCCATTGCCAGATACTAAAGTTCTCGTCCGTACTATCCATGGCTAGGCTGAGAGGAGGCTTGAATGGCCCTGAGAATCGCGCCCTCCGTCGGTGGTGCTAGTACATGGCGTCGTGCTGCGACCTGCGAAGGAGCGGGGCTGGGTTCTCTCCTGACATAGACCTCCTCTAATTTGCTTATTCGTTCACTGAGTGCACCTAAGCCCATTTTTGGGTGCGCTATAGCTTCCTCGACCTTTGCTAAGCTAGCCTGCATGCTGGCGAAGGCATTCTTGAGTTCTGAGAGCATTTTTATTTTCTCGTCTTCCTCTCTGTTCTCTACCGCTCGACGCTTGGGCGCGCGAGCCGCGCGGGATGTCTCGGACGTATCCATGGCGACCGGTCCCAAAGCGGGTTGCGGCGAGGAGGGTGAAA
Source organism: Dermacentor albipictus (assembly GCF_038994185.2). NCBI lineage: Eukaryota > Metazoa > Arthropoda > Arachnida > Ixodida > Ixodidae > Dermacentor > Dermacentor albipictus. Next base: position 70,138,136 of record NC_091822.1, on the reverse strand, counting down.
GCGCGAGCTTCCTAATCTCCGCCATCTCCGCAGCTAGCCTGCACATTTCTTGTTTAACCTGAGCGTTTTCTTTCCTCAACTGCTCGTTAACTCGTCGCAACTCCTCGAGCTCGTGTGCGTGGTGCGAATCGCGAGACGGGTCGTCACCTCTTGGACCCTCACGTCCCCCTCGAACCTTGTCGGCCCAGGAGAGCGTGAACTTACTTCTAAGGGCGGTGGGCGTGCGGGAGCGGGACCTGGTCCGCCTCGACGTGTCGCGCCCCGGCCTGGAGCTGGAGCGAGGCCGAGAACCGGAGCTTCCCCGGGAACAGGCCCGTCCTTTGGACCCACGGCGGGAGCCGGAACGTGCCCTGGAGGCGGAGTGGCCCCTGGATACGGAACGGACTCTCGAGCGGCCCCTAGAACGGGAGCGTCCTCTGCGATGAGCACCCGGAGTGGACGAAGCCTGGACGAGTTCCGCAGTGTCTGAGCGGCACTGAGGGGACGGTGACGCGGCACCGGCCATCTTGGCGCGCTCACTGCGATGACGACGCACGATGTATGGGATCTTGAACCGTTGAGCACAGTCCTTATTAGCCGTGAGATGCTGGCCACCACAGAGTTTACAGTTGGGGGTACACTGATGCTGCTCATCGGGACTAGGGGCACCACAGCCACGGCAAATAGCGTCGCCTGGATTGGGACACACGTCGGCGCGATGACCGAGGCGGCCGCACGTATAGCAGACGTCGATTTGCTTGCGGTAGAGTGAGCACTGCATGAGTAGCGGTCCATACCTGACAAAGTTCGGTACACGATGCCCGTCGAACGCGACGATGACCGTGCCGGTTTGAGCTATTCTCTTCGCTGCTAAGGCGAGTGGATTATTGGCGTTGACAATCTTTGCATCGATGACGTCGGGGCCGTCTTGAAGAGGGATGTTGCGGATCACCCCCTTGCACGTGGAGTGCGGGGCCGTCTCGTAGGCACTGAGCTCATATACCTTGCCCGAGATGAGCATCTGCCTCATCCGGACGTACCGGTTCGCATTCTCGCGCTTGGGAGTACTGGCAACCATAATATTTTGCTGTAGATTCGGGCATAGAGTATCTTGGCATAGATCTTCCTGACTGATGCCAGCGGCGGCGAGTATTGCGTCAGCTACCGTGACAACGCCACTCTTAAAGATATTGAGTCCACCTCGCGGCCTGATCACAATCTTGATGTCATCTCGAGGAAGTGAGGGCATTCGTCCCGCTCGTATAACTTTGCATTTTAGCGCAGCACCGCCTGATTTGCCACGGTGCGCTCCCGGCTGGGGCGATGGCGCATTAGTGTCAGCCGTGCGCGTTTTGGCGCTAACTCTTCTGGCCCCCGCAGACTGCCAGCCTTGATCTTAGGTAACCTCTTCCGATGTCCTCCCCCGCCACTTAATATTCCATCTTGAGTATGAAGCGTACCCCGCCTTCAAAGGGCCAGTACGCGGTGGGCAGATGCTTCACGAGGCGAAAAGCTCGGTCTCAAAGCTCGGGCACGGGCAGGAGGCTCGTGGCCGTGGCGCGAGGCGCGTGGCCTCGGGGAGCAAAGCTTGGCAATCCTCCGTAGGCTTAGCTTGGCGGCTGCCGCCTTACTGCTGTCAAAGCGTGTAAATCTGTGAAAAATGAACTCACAGCACTGCGAATGGTATCTCTGAATGCCGCTTTTCGAGCTGCGTCGAATGTTGCAGATGTTCTGGCGCCTCCGGGTTGCAGTCCGCAAGAAGTACACGTTGAATCGGGAGCTCATGTGGAACAAGTCCGCTGAGTTGGCCCCCTTGCGGTGAACCGCAAGTAGAGTTACTGTATATACCTTTGGTAGCATATAAAGTGACTCTAATCGCAAGGAAAGTGGCACGATACGATGCTAACGATGACGATGATTTATTGGCATTCCGCTCGAAACTCGGCGGTGACACAGTCACTTAGCCAGCTTGATTTAATCAGGTACACAGTGTATATTTTTTTCTAGCATTCTTGCATACATCTATTTATCTTCCTTAAACCTTCTTTAACTGCCTTGTACCGCTACCTGTGCGTCTGCTTACATGACGTTCTACCTGGTGTAATAACATGCAACTGCATATCAAAACGTGCACTTATCGACGCTACGCGGCGCGCATGCCACATCGCGTTTCTCATCGCGCGCTCGGAAGCGTACGTAGGGCATTTTCCCGCTGCACGCTAGAAAGTGTCTCAGTGGTATTGTAGCCGATTCCCACGCAGCGGATCCGTGTTCCATCACGGCGGGAACTAGGCATTTTTTAACGCGATGGCGTTAGGTGCCCCGTGTCACAAACAATCTGATGTCGGCGTCGGACGTCGCTTCGCGAAAAATTATTCCGAACCACATCGACGCAGGCGCTCCGCGTGGCGCGGATGCGTTACTGAACTAATTGAGTTTTTCAAAGTAATATACGTCAGAAAAATCGTAAAGTATGACCTAAACACAACCTACAGACATCATAGAATCGGAGTTTAATTTGAATATGCCAAAAAAACATAATTTTGTTACGCGGAAACTGAAACACAAACCCATTTTTCGAGTGGCGCGGCTCACTCGGCTCCGCGCATCCGCAAGAAAGCTGCACTTGCCGGTAAGCGTGACAAGCACTCAGGGATATTTGAAACCTATCGCGTTCTACTCTTAAAGGGGACACTTAAGCGTCCTCCAATTTTTTTTATCATTCCCTGCGATAGCTGCTACGGACACAGGGCAGCGGCGGCCGCCATCGCCACCCGAAATGGTTGTTGGAATGAGCCCATAACAGTTTAGGATGTAAAAAGTTGACTCGCCATCCCCGCCCTGCGAAAGTGGCTGTCCGGCGAAGCTGTTGCGAAACTACCACTACAACTGCTTAGGGGGTTGTGCAATGCTTTATCGATGGTTCGGATGCTTGCTTTGAGCTTGTTCTTTATTGAAACGCTTGCTGTTATGCGTTGTATGGGTGATTTCAGTGAACGTGTGCACTTTTCGCTTCACTTTGCAGAGCGCTTATAGCCGCTGCCTTATGGGGGCATGAGCTATTACATTTTTTGCTTGCTTGCGGGGGTATGAGCCTTTGCTGACGTTGATAGATGCTTGTTTTCAGCTTGTTCTTTATTGAAACGCATGATGTTGTGTGTTGTATGGGTGACTTCAGTGAACGTATGCACTTTTCCCTTCACTTTGCGGAGCGCTTGTAGCCGCTGCCTGGTGGGGTCCATTACATGAGCCATTACATTTTTTGCTTGCTTACGGGGTATGAGCCTTTGCTGATGATGATAGTTGCTTGTTTTCAGCTTGTTCTTTATTGAAACGCACGCAGCTCTGTACGTTGTATGATTGATTCCAATGAATGTATGCACTGTTCGCTTCGCTTTGCTGAGCGCTTGTAGCATCTTCATTACGAGGGGGATGAGCCATTGAATTTCAATGAGTAAGCATTCTTGGCGATCTCCCGAGCACTGTCAGACGAAAATTGTAATGCCTTGTATATGCACAAAAATGCGTAGTTTGCAAAGTTAAGACATTTAATCGTTACGATAGTATAAATGTAGACGATTGGAGGCTTTTAAGCTATAAGGAACAATTTAAAGCAGAAGAATAAAATATAAAGAGAATACCCAATGAGATACAGAGGGCTCCCTAGAAAATGCATGGGGAAGCTTACAGTACCGGTGGGCCAAATGAAATTTGGGAGTGGGTAAAATTAAATTTGGGAGTGGGCCATGTTGAGATATTGAGGTAGCCCAATGTCCAACTGAACGCTGCTGAGCGTCCTTCGAGTCACAACACCTCGCAAGCAAGCGACCGCGTTGAGTTGCTTGGCGCACTTTTATTGGGCCTTATCGAGGTGCAATCAGAGCGCAGGCGAGAAGTTGTATGTAGAAGGAGATTCTTGTTGATGGGAAGGAAAGGTTGGGGTAAAGTGCAGCGCAGACACTGTCTCTCAGCAGAGGACACCTCAACCGCGCTGCACAGGGGGTAGGGAATGAAAGTAGAGGGAGAGAAAGTGCACCAGAAAAGTTGTATTGAAAAGGAACGCGCGCATAACTCAGGTTTGCGAGAGCGACAGCAAAGGTGACGTGGCATCGCGGCGACGCACTCTCCCCTCACGCAACGCCTCTTCTGCAGCAGCTGCTGTTCCTTTCCCGTCGCTCTGCTTCGCCGAGGCGCGCTCGACCCCGGCGTTCGGGCCCAATTGATACGATTGTAGTGAAGAGGCCCAGGATGCGGCTTGAAAATCTGACAGTTGCCTACTAAAGCCTAACCCCCATCTTAAGAATGGCATATTAACTTGAAGCACACGCTTGACTTCATTTTTAATGACCCCTGTCGTGAACGCGCAGAAGGAAACGCGATGAGCGTCTTGGGCGTTTTCGCACCAGGCGTCGTTTATATCAAGTCAAGCATGGGCTTCAAATTTAGATGGATTTCTGAATAGGGGCTAAGCATTCTTTGCCACCGGAAAGGCCATGGGTAGACGCACATAAGCTAGAAAAAGCAACCAAGCAAAACTATGCAAAAACGAAGTCACAGCCGAGCCAAACAATGCTTATGCATTAGTAGACGATTCGCAGTATTTCTGCAGCTTCTTGCTTGCTTATCGGGGTATGCGCCATTACTGGCGATTGTAATTTCTGCTCACGGACGGATACGAAAATACCGAAAACCGAGAGGCTAACAGCTTCACTGTAAAAAATTATTGTCTCCTATTCACCGAGTGGGCACTGTGGTAATGGAGCGACGCTAACCTTGATCTTTAAGAAAGGTATTCGACAACATCATCTATGATGATGATGATGATCCTTTGTACAAATGGCACATGCAAATCGCACGTAGGGTACAAGCCAAAAATTGGGTGGCTTGGAGAAAATTAATGAAAAAAAAGTGACCAGTTTTTACGAATATGAAAAAAAAACACATTTCTGCGCCCAGGGAACAGTGGACGTCGGTACTCTGCGAAATTAGCTATTACTGAGCTCATATGATTGAATTACTCGTGAATCTAGCAGCAGTTATGTGCTACCCTGATACGGGAACTACTGAGAGAACCGTGCCACTAAGACCCGCTCTCGTCAGTCTGTCTGGCACTTGAATCAGAAATAATCTCCTACGGCGTAGTACCCACGCTAGTATCAGTGGTTGAGCAGGCAAAATGAGCAGACATTGTTTCAATAACCATGCGTCATCGTCTATGCAGTAAAAAAACCGCGTGACTGCCCGCAGCTCGTTTAAGTCACTGCGCATGATCATCGCGAGCGATCGATTGCTGTTGCATTCGCGCCTCTACGATTTTAGAAAGACAAAATCCCGAGCGAGTGCAGTTGGAGCGAATTCTGATCCCATATTACTTCACGGGTGGCTCCTTTTTTTAATACGCTTCGCGTCCGCTACGGCATGGCTAAGTTTGCTCCTGGTCGGGCCCGGTGTCGACGACAGGCCCCAATGGCCAGCTTTCACCGTCTGACGACTGCCACTCCGACCCTTACGAGGCTGCACCTGTGAGATACCGTGCGGAGGCTCAGGCACCACGGACACCGTTGCTGCAGCAAAAACCAAAAACGTACAAAAATTGACAGCTGTGTTTTTCCAACGTACGTGTCGGCTTCTTGGGCTGTAGCCATGCGACGAACATTGCCCGGTGCTCAATTGTTTACCAACCGCGCGATAGGTCCCACGCCTTAGTGCATTTCCACGAGCTCAACTTCATTGTCCTTCAGGCGTAAGACACGTGATCGTCCAAGCTGATATCTTGAGGTGTCGTTTCGGCCGAGGAAACGTGGATGGTCTCCCGTTCGCTGGCGTTTTTAGGAGAAACGTAGAAACAGTGCCTGCAGAGCACGCAAGAGCCATATTGGTGGTCTCCTTTCTTTTGGCCCACACCGCGTCACTGACGTGGTGCACGACAATTTTTCTTCCTCGTAGGAACTGTCGCAACCTATGCGTGAACTGGACCTGCTGTCGACCAGGCCACGCAGATTTTGCCATGCAACCTCGCCCTTCGAAAGCGCGGAGGTATTGTGAGGTACGCTGAACTCTTCACGTGTCTGCTGCAGTGCGCTGCCCAATTTGTGCAACAGCGCATTAAGCGAGCCCGTTGGTGCATTGGTTAATTGCCGATGCACTCGTCTTCTTTGAATCCTTGGGTCGAATTTATTTTAGGTACGAGAAGCTCTTGTGCCTGTGCTTCTTGTCCGGAACGCACTGCGCTCAAGACTCGTTGCAAAGGGCGGTTTGAGGTCACAGCTCTGTCCAGCCTGCCGCGAATGGACTGGCTTGCCAGCGTCGCTCGCCTTGTTCCATCTAGAAGAGGGACCGGTCTCTGCCGCCGTCTGCTGCCATTTTGTACCCCTTCGCAACCGTTTTCCTTTAATCAAGAAGCGCTCTTCGGTTATGCTGATCGCACTAGCTTCCGGTCTCCATCTTTTGCTCCTAATGTTAATTAGGACATCGTGTTCTTTGCGTTTGAATCCAATACGATAATCAATGCATTTATTTTTTAAGGTTACATCTATTATACTTCGTTCGTTGCGCATTCCTCAGCTTCTATTCAAGTTTCTGTATTGATTGACTCGCTGGTTAAGCTGATTATCACAAAGCGACACACGAGCTGCCAGAGCTCAGGAATTAGGTTGTCCAATCCACGGCCTGTACGAAGCAGGCTTCATGTCTTCGTAACTAAATGTAGTTACGCAATTATTACAATAAGTAAAACCTGCCGAAAGTCCAGGGGGTGTAGCCGCATCAGGGGTAGGAAAATATTTACAAATATTCATACAGCCAGAAGCATTTTAGAATATTGCGATAGCGCTCTCCTCAAGGTAGCGATGCTGCAAATAGATCTAGCTAAGGCTTTTGACATGGTACCACATAGTGTTCTCTTTTTATTAATTAATTATGTAGGACTTGGTTCCGTCATATGTAAAGGCATCAAAATGGCATATCAAAGCTCATGTACCAATTTAATTGTTAATGGTGAACTCTCACAACGCATACAAGTACTCTCTTCTGTTCGACAGGGTTGTCCGTTAAGTCCTTTACTTTTTGCTTTATTTTTGGAGCCGCTCTGTAGAAAAATAGTTAATAGTACAGAAATCAGGTGTTTTAAGATACAGTCCTATGAAGTACGTGTTCTTGCTTATGCGGATGATGTTGCCCTATTTGATGAAGATAGGGAGAGTGTTAGCGCATTATTAAGAATTACTGAAAGGTTTTGCGAGAAGAGCGGTAGTGAAATCAATAAGCAAAAGTGCATTGGTCTCTGGCATGGCCACTGGAGTGCCACGCCCGGTGTTTTTGAAAATATCCGGTGGCTCACGACACCTAGCTCTTACCTGGGGGTGCCTTTGGATGGGTATCGTGAAAGCGAGTCATTCTGGCTCGAAAAAACGGATGAAATGCGTGCGATGGCCGATGCATGGGATGGCCGCGAATTGTCGATTTTTGCACGTGCCACTATTTGTAATGTTTTTCTCGCTGCGAAAATTATGTATCTTCTGCAGGCGCTGTATTGTACACGTAAGCACATTCAAAAATTTCACCGAATCTTTGCCACGTTTATCTGGTGTCCTCCGTGGGAGCGAACATCAAGGACAAATTTCTTTCGTCGAGTAAAGAAAGGTGGTGTGTCAGTGTGCCACTTGTTTCTTCAGCAAGTTGTATCCCGTTTCATATTGATAAGGGACGAAAGAGACCCGTTTTTGTGCAGTTTTTTTCAAACTATGTTAGAAGTTTCTCTGCCTGATTTTTTTGTTTCTTCAGCCATTGGGCCTCATTACACAATTTCAAGGTTCTTGCGTGAAGTTGTAACGTCCTATCGTTTCCTTAGGGCGCGATTCTCTCTTGAGTACCTCTCCAATGTAAAAAGAAAGCGTCTTATGAAGGCTCTCACTGAAAGTGTGTTCCCTGTTCCATTGTATCGGCTAATGTTTCAAGAAGGGCCTCGGCAAGACGTACTTAAAAGGGTTAAAAATATGTGGATACCGGCAAACGTTAAAACATTCTTCTTCAAGCTTCACATGGGAACCTTGCCTGTTAAAACGTGGTTGGAGGAAAGAGGAATTTATGTGCCATGGGGAAGCAGATGCTTTCTGTGCAACAAAGCTGAAACGATCGAACATGTTTTCATTGATTGTAATAATGCCATATTCTTTTATGATATATTACAGAGAACGTTAAAAATAGACCTACCCCTCAATCCACATGGCATTCGTTTTTTACCACCTGAACACGATTTTGATCAGATGGATGTCATCTTTTTACTTGGAATGCACGCAGTCTGGCGTAGTCTGTCGGCATATAGACATTGTGATGTTAACGGCCGACCTGTGTATGAATATTTTGTGGAAATGGTTGTGAAGGTACTTGACGTGTACAAGACGAAGGACTGTGATAAAGCTGTGGTGTCAATGCTTGACACTTTGACACATATAAAGCGAGTGAGAGCTAGGATCACAAACTCTTTTGAAGCTTGTAGCCAAGATGAAAATAGAGAAGAAAAAGGGGGGGTGTAGCTCAGAGGTAGAGCGCTCGCTTTGCATGCGAGAAGTCCCGGGTTCGAACCCCGGCACCTCCATGACACTTATTTTTTCAATAGCTGCGTCTGCGGCGCCACAGTGTTTTTTATTTTTTTCTTCTCCAACGAGTGCGATTTTCTGCGTCATCAATGCGTGCAGGGAAGTTACGTAAAGTTAACTAAAGGAATCACTACTGCAGTTAAATAAGGGCTGTCGTATAGCACAGTAAAAGACCAATTAAAAAACGTGTTTCGACGTTTTGAGTTTCATACGAAACCCACGGAAGAAACGCTTACCGTCAGCCAAATTCTCGTGTGAACGTCATGCTCTGCATAAAGTTACGGAAAAAGAAGCTGTTTCTCAATGCTCATTGGTATTTACATTCGTTTAGAAGGATTAAAAAACTATAAAAATGTGTTCAGTTCTCACCATTGACTAAAATACGTTACATTGTCTAAGCCATAGAGCGCAGTTCGAGGAAGTCTCGGAGCCGTTTTCGTGCGGCAGAGGCGGCCGGCGAGCGGTGGTTTGCTGGGCATATATCGAATGCCAATCGAAGAAGTTCCAGCAACGCACCCTTTCTTAAAGTCCTGAACTTTCGCTTCGAACTGTAATTACCGTGATTATGAGATATCGCATACCTTGCGACACCTACTCGAATAACAACAAATTATCAGGCTGTACTCTTCAGCCTGTATATAATCCATAATTTCTGTTTGTCATGTCGCGTTTCACAGGCCCGACGTGTGCAAGTCAGCTAGGGCTTTGCTCAGCAGCAGTGTCAGTGTGTAACGTCAGAAACCAGCTCCTCTTCCAGGGTGTCGGTCACAACGCGCAAGCGGCAGGGGTGAAGAGTAATTGCTCGAGAGCGGATGGTTACACACGAAAAAAAAAATCGGTTTTAGGAGCCTATGCCAGGCACTACGATTGTCATCTAAGCCATTTAGACATTTTCATCGGGTGAGGAAGAAAGGGGCTTGCGGCGAGCCTTTCCTCCTCTCTGGCTTGTGCGAACCGTCGCGTGCTGCGGAACGATCTGGAGGTAATTTTAGCCCGTCCTTTGTGAAATTTACGCCATGTCACTTCATACAAGGTCGTCGGGAAATCACTACGTAGCCTTTAGCTGCAGCGGTAACTACACGCGGTGTGCGGAAACTTATCTTGGCTGCGAAAACGCATACAAAGCGCATCATCAGCCCCTATCTGGGCCCCAATCCCCCAAATTTGACTTCGTTGGCTCTTACATCTCCTCTAGACATTGCACTCAATGTTACGCTGTTATTGAACGACACACATTGAAGTTTGCCTAATTATCAACCATGAAACCTTCCCCCAACATTCGCGAATTTGCACGTAAATTTACTGGAAAGGAATTGACACGCCCACTCTGACCATTGCTTACACCTTCTCCCCCTTGTTTTATCCAAATACTTAACAAGCTACTCGTTTAGCTTGTCGAGGTCGTTCTCGGGGAAGCCTATCTTGCCTCGTGGAAAGCATGAAAATAGGCACAAAACGAGTGTTCAGTAATTACTTTCACTAATTGCAATTAAGCCGGAGTTGTTATACTATTTTCAAACATCGTGCCGCATATGACCAACGTATTTACTTATTGTGAACTTGGTATCATGCACAAATATCATGGAACACTCGGAAACAGCGAATAACGGCCAACTGGCGCTTTCAAGCAAATGCGGAAGCAATTTTGTAATTTGTCAACAGGCATACAACTTCGCATTTTGATTGGCGATAACGTTTTCGTCATTTTCACAAATTCGATCTTGGCGCAAGTTGCAGAGTTCTCGGATCCACGGGCTAAATTCCGCGCAGTTCGTAAAACGCACCTTAAACGCTCCGTGCCACTCGGACGCATAATTAACTGCGAAGGCTGTCATTAACCCACGCACTACTTACTTCTCCTACAGCTTACCCATACATTCCCTCGAATAGTCACAAGATATAAACAATGTACCTTGTTTATTTACAGAAGGCACCGCGTAAACCAATTATGAACTTCATATTGCACATAAAAATAAAGACAAAACGAGGCTTGAGTATTTATTTCCAACGCTAATAATTATGCCAGAAACGTTAACCTTTCTCCGCACATTACGCTTAACATGCCCTCTGTTTTCACAATGTGTAAATTTGGAGTGACGTACAGTTCTCTGGAGACGCCGGGACAGATAGCTAATAGGAACTTTGAGGATTACTGAAGGCTTTTTTTCCGCAAGGGCTGTAACTAAATGACGCCCTTGAAACGTTGCCACGCATCACGCATGATATGCATCCCATTGCCTCGGAATGTTATCCTTAATTGTGCCATGCAGAGTTCATTTAGAAGACTCGGAGAACTTCCTGCGTGGTTCGTATAAAATGCGCCTGTAAAGCTTTCGGTACACGTCACGCGTAAATGGCCCGCGTCACGCGTAAAATGCATGGGGAAGCTTATAGTAGAGGTGGGCCAATTGAACTTTTAGAGTGAGCCAACTTGAAATTTCCGGTTGGGTCAACCTGAAATCTGTAGGTGGGCCAACTGATATTTTGGAGTGGGCCAATTTGAAATTTGGGGCTCGGCCAACTTGAAGTTGTCAAGTGGGCCAATTTGAAATTTGCAGGTGTGCCAATTTTAAATGTATGGTGGGCCAGCTTAAACTAGAGGGTGCGCAAACATAAAGATTGGGGGTGGTCCAACGTCAAATTTGGACATGGGCCGAATTTGGGGATGGGCATACTTAAATATGGGGACGGGGTCAAGTTGAAATCTCAGAGTGGGCCAACTGAACTTGGGGGGTGGACCATTTTAAGTTTGTTGTTAGGCCTACTTGAAATTTGGGACTGGACCAAATTAAAATGGGGGGGGGGGGGCAAATTAAACTTGTAGGTAGGACAACTTGAAATTTGGAGGTGGGTCCGCATAAATTTGGGGCGGGGCCAAGTTGAAATCTGAGAGTGGGCCGACTGATCTTTTGGGGTGGACCAACTTAAATTTATTGGTGGGCGAACTTGGAATTTGGGACTGGACCAACTTAAATTGGGGGGAGGGCAAATTAAATTATGAGGTGGGCCAACTTGAAATGTGGTGGTGGGCCAAGTAAATTTGGAGGTGGGCCAAAATAAATAAGAAGGTATGCTTACATAATATACTTAGAAAACATTAATAGAGTTTCAGCATTCTCTTTTAAAGAAGCGAGCCAACGAGTGGCATAGTGGTTGGCGACTACCATGAGCGGTAGGCAGAATTTTTGTGGGCGAATTTTTGCAAAATTCTACGCGTGCGGCCCACTTACCTTCAGTAATCGAGTGATTTTTCTCCGAGACAGGCAGGAGCCGGCTAGCATAAGCTATAACACAGTCCTCTGCATGTGGACGTTGAGTCAGCAGAGTGCCTGCGCCATAATATTTCTAGTCTGTCCGTGTCACTTCGCTCTACAATCCAAGATCACGCTATGCCGTAACCTCTGGCACCAGTGCGGACTTTGCTTGGGAATGGTGGCTCGAAGTGTGCCAGGATGATCGCTTTAGAGAGAAGGGTGGTGAGTTGGGAGAGAGCGGCATCTTGTTGAGAAACCCAGGAAAAAGGAACGTCCTCTTTGAGAAGAACAGTAAGTTTCCTCGCTACGACTGCAAGAGTATTTACGAATTGCCGAAAATAAGAGCGTAGCCGAACGAAGCCCTGTACATCTTAGGCAAACATTGGGTGCGGGAAGTCGTTCCCAGCTAAGATTTTTACCAGATCGGGCTGGGGGGGGGGGGGGGGTATTTCGGTAGCGTCCACAAGATGCCCACCCAGGTAGCACAAAAGAGATACGTAACGTTTTCGTGGCGTTTACCCAAGACGATAAAAACGGGTTAACGAAGACACGAATGAGAGAACTTCGGCGGGAAAACGTGGTATATCTCTGCTAATGTCCGGCTTAATTACTTTCTTGAGACGATCTAGAACAGGTCTGCAAGACGTATTCGAAAAGCTGGTCTAGAAATAGGATTGGAAAAGACAAAAGTAATCCCTTTGCCAAAACTATTCGTAACCAATTTCTAAACGTTTTTAGGACGTTATCAAAAAGCTGGTCTAGAAGCGGTCTTGAAAGGTTTACGCTCATCTGAAGCTAATTTTCGCGGGTGACGGGCGCCATCAAACATCGTTGTTCAAAACACGCGTTTAGTTTCGCCTCACGCGACTGGCCTATGCCGCGCAGACGTCGTCAGCCGCACCCGTTGGCACGGCCTATGCCAATCGCGTGAGGTGAAACTGATCGGGCGTTTCGAACAATGATCTCCAATCGCGCCCCAGATGAGTAGAAGCGTCGGTGTTAACTGTAAGAGACATGGCGCAGTGCCAAGCACTGTTCCCCGCATGGCCGGCGCATCCTCTACCAAGTCGCACGAAATGAGCCTGTTAGGAATAATAAATCCTTAATACCGCCTTTAGTAAGCTACGATGCTTACAACCACAATGGGAATGACATCCTGCAAAGAACAAATGGCCACGTCTTGGCAGGTGGCCAGACCAAGCCAAGAATGCATGAAATGAGAACATTGTGACAAAGCAAAAAACACTTTATTAAAATGTAATGCTTATGCAAGGTTCGAACAAACTGTGTGAGAAATGCAAATAGAACTAAAAGCACATCAACAATGACAAAAGTCGCTGAAAGGATTCGTAATGAACTCGAAAGCGAACATTCACTAGCACATAAGTGAGTGAGTGAGTGAAAACTTTTGAGTCTTTCAAGAGTTTCGCGGTTACGAGGTCTCCGCCGTCTTCATCTTCTTGGCGCTGGCGACTTGAGACTTCTCTTCAGCAAGGGTGGGCCCCTATTCCAAGGCTCCACTGAGTCGCGCTGCATCGCTCGCGTGCTGCACTAGGGCCCTTTGGGCCGTGAGCTCGCTGCTGGTGAGCCGACTCTCCCATTGCTCCGCACTCGGGTGTTCGTGTTTGTGGAATGCTTTGTTGCGTTCGCACTCCCGGGTGATGTGGTAGAGTGTAGGTTTGGCACCGCACCAAGGGCAGGTGGCCCTGTATTGTGTCGGAAACATCTTATTGAGCACGTGTAACTTGGGGAAGGAGTTTGTCTGTAGTCTGCGCCAGCTGGTCGCTTCCTCCTTTGAGAGGTCTTTGTGTGGTGGCGGATATCTAATTCTAGTTCCTCTATGTAAGTTCAGGGTCTCTGCGTATCCCCCCTCGCAAGCCTGTAGGTGGGTCTCCGGGGCAGTCGACCACCCAGCTCATATAAACAAAATTCCAAGTACACATACAAAAATGAACAGAAAAACCTGGAGTCTACTAAAGTGTCTAATAGTAAACTGCACGTGCTATTAGATGGACTAGAGTTATGCAGAAGTGACATCGGAGCGAATTGAAGAAGTAGACTGAAAAATGCAAGAGTATGAATCGGATGGTAACTGCCTCCAAGCAATGTTACCAATCAGCTAGAAGCTTGAAAAGAGAACAAAAAGAAATACCACCGCATACCATCATAAAACAATCCTGTGACAGAAATAAAAAAATAGTAATAATGCAAAATTAGAAATATTGCCTTTAGAATATATCAAAGAAGGTAATGGCGAGAAAAAATAACCATACAACAAAAAAGCAATAAAGTGAAATTAGTACAGAATACTTAAACGGGGGATTCAGTGTAACAAGTGAACACTACTGTAGTACAGCGAACGATGAGACAGTAATGCTGCATCTTGCCACTCCAGAACGTGAGAAATGAATATGCAAGCCTCATATTAGAAACTTACATAAACATGGAAATAAACTGGAATGCACTGGAAGCTGCATTTGTGTAACAAAGGAAGCAATGGTCATAATAAATAGTAAGTGTTTTATCTAAAAAGCCCTTTACAAAAGGCAAAGTTGTACCTCTCTGGCAAAAACAAAGTTGCAACGAATAATTTGCAGACGAGCAAATACATTAATTAGCACAGTGACATGTCACACTTCTCGCACATCTCCAGTCTACTAAAGTAAAAAAAAGCACTCTGAATGAGACAAACGTTTAGCACATGTAGCCCAGAGCAAATTCTTTGCCAGTTCACTCACACTTTCACATCCAAAAACATTTGCCACAAAGTCCAGGCACAGTTCCACTGATGTTTACCAATTCACCCCCACTTTCACGTCCAAAAATATTTGGCACACAGTCCAGGCAGAGCGTCATAGATAAACAGCTTGAGAGCACCCTACTGATTATTGTGCAGTCCCGCTGCTGGAAATAGAACTGCCGCACATACTGGTAGTGATTTCAATGTAGACACACTTGCTGCCCTGGACAGGTATGCTCAGATATCTGCACTGGTGCTACATTTTGTCGAAGTAGACACATTGATGCACTACGCTGGTAATTGAAATGTTTTGAATGCACAAGTATTGGCTTCACCAGAAAGACTTGCCCACATACCACCACTGGCATATATATGCACTTGCTCTTCACTCAGTAGCATTGAACCTAAAGTGTTCCCTATGTGGGAGCCATGTGTAAAACCGGTGACACACGGCCACTCTCGATCGCGATCAAGCCCGATCCGGATCGAAATTATCGATGCGACTGGATCACTCTTGTAGCTTGCGCAGAGGAGCCAGTCACGACCGAGAAATTCGATTTGTAACGGACTGGATAGCGGCTAAAAGAGCCCCATGTGAAACCGGTGTCAAATTATGCACAGACGTACGCAAGGAAAATGTGTTACACAAGGAAAAAGAACTGCGACATGGCTTGTTGTGCGAATCGTGCGAACAGAACACGCACACACACACACACACACATATATATATATATATATATATATATAAATATATATATATATATATATATATATATATATATATATATATATATATATATATATATATATATATATATATATATATATATATATATAAACTGCGAGAGCGCTTCGCGAACTCCATGCGCACACATGGCACCCGCACGAACTCGGCAGGCCGCCGTAAAGCGTGAAGGGCGCACAGCGTACATTCCGACACATGTCCCAAACTGCAAACAATCGTACTACCTAAAGCTTACAAGTTCTTTTATACCAAGGGCATACTCGACTCACGTATGCAGTCTCCACAAGCGAGTTATGCAGCGTACATGCTGTATCCGTTCGCCAAACAGTAAAATCGTTAACAAGCACAAAGCTACAAGGGACTCCATACATTACTACCATTTGAGGCGTCAAATAAAATCGAATTCGGTCGTTTCATATATTGGACACAATATAAGGACACATGTGGTACCCGGTAATACCATGAAATACCCATCACTTGGGTAAAGGGGCGAAAACACAATCGAGAACCTGAAGCGCAAACGATAAAAGCACGGTATGGTGCACGCAAAATTCTGTCAGTGCGCTGTATACCGCGAGGGAAAAAAATAGGGCGAGCCCTTGACCTCACCTTTTAGGATACCGCACTAGTACTGAATCATTAAAAAAAAAGCCTGTTTGAACCAGTTCCCTTGTCTGCAACACTCTTGCTAAACGGGAGACTAAAATACCACGATCACGGCTCTATTGCGGAGATCGGCAAGGTGCGCACAGACAGAAATTTTGCCGCCTTCCTTCGCATTCTGCAAAATGCTTTCTTGTTAGGATCACGCATAGCGGCCGATCCTGACGCTAGGGACACAAAGGCACGATTTCGCCCCTCTAACTGTCGTCCTTATACTACCCTTAACCCCTTAATTACAGCGTCAGTGAAAAGGCGTCTCACATAACATGACAATGAACTTGAAGAGCTGATTAGTGCCCTCCACTCCGCGCCCTCCAATTGAAAACACTACTGATTTCCAAATTAAACTACACAAACAGATCGCACAACCCAAACTAATCACAGAACGCCGTTTTCTTGACGGCAAAACCCTGCAACACTTACATGACAAAGGGCAGCGGCAGCACATTCAGAACAGTCGCAAACAGACCATAGTGCCATGCGAGTGCGATAGCGCAACTATGCCCGGCTTCACGAATAACATGTCCACCTTGGTCACATAACAATTGAAAACACTACTTATTTCCAAATTAAAACCACACAAACATATCGCACAACCCAAACTGATCACAGAATATCGTTTTCTTGACAGCAAAACACTGCAACACTTACATAGAAAAGGGCAGCGGCAGCACATTCCGAACAGCCGCAAACACACCACCGCGCAATGCGAGTGCGGTGACGCGACGACGCCATGACGACTCGACTATGCCCGGCTCACCCGGCATCACGAATCACGTGGCCACCTTAGTCACTAGATTTGACGACGGTATCGCCACCTTGCGCAAGGTTGGATTGCGTTGATGGGTTGTTGAATATTGTAGAAGCCGCTAAAGAGGCTCACGCGCCGTGGCGTGGCGGTGGCGCCTTGAGTCGTTTTCAAAACGTATTCACCCCTCGTTTTTAAGGTGCCTGGCTTCTAACGTTATCAAAACGTATTCACCCCTCGTTTTTAAGCTATCTTGTTTGGAACGTCTCTGATGCGTCGATTTTGGTCAAAAATCCGTTTCAGACGTTGAATCCCTTAATACGACGTTTTCAAGACATCGTGTGCTACCTGGGCAAGAATAGCAATTTGACAGCATCGATAACGGCACTTGGAAGAATTAAACTGCAGTCAGGTTCGGCGAAAGAGTAGAGGTAGAGAACACTTTCATGTTCAAATACGTCGATATCTCGTCTGGGCCGGGAGCCGAGGCAGAATTCATGCCGTATATATACGACTTGTTTGAGCTGCTCACGAGTAACCGGGTAGTAGAGCTGCTCGCACAGGTTTTTAGGAGGCTTGCGGCAGCCCTTCACAAAACTGCGTGACGCTCGCGTCAATGTCACTCATATAAGTCGTACATCGCTCTGAAGAAAATAGCTTTGCTAAGCGCGCAGCAAACGGTGCCATTACGATGACCTGATCTGAGGACTGTGTCCAATCATGTAGCGAATGATAGTGATGGCGCGTCGTCGTGCTCGAGAGACGCGACCTTGACCTGCCACAGCACCCATGAATACGGCTCTGGCGAAGACTGGCGAAGAAGTAGATCATTTCACGCATTCTGAAGCTGGAAACGCATCGCAAACGTTGGCTTTACTCGACAAGAGTGCTTCGCATCCAAACCATCATCTCTTGGCGATCACAAGCCGGGTGGAAACACGTCCGAACCAAGTGCCTGAATATTTATCAAGCTGTTGAACAGTAATTAGAAGCCGCTTTTTTTTCGAGAGATATCTTAGAATTATTCAGCCGGCGATCATAAGCACACAGTGAATTCGCAGCGTGCGGGCAGATCGACCTTATCACCGCTGTCCGTAATGCGAGACCTGCCTACATTCTCTACAAGAGGCGGGATCACCGGGTGCTTTGAGTCGAAGGAATTTGCACAGCGTCGAGCACGACTACTTTCTTGCTGTGTTTTGGCGCTTTGGTTTCCTACCATAGTTGGTTTCGATAATATCGGTCTTGTTCAAGGGTGAATCAGCACAGCTGTTTCTAAACGTCCAACAAAGTGCCCCGTTCGTTATTTCACGCGGCATAAGGCAAGGGTGTATGTTCACTTTCGCCTTTGCTGTTTGCCTTGTGTTTCGACCCGCTATTGCCCCGTATAGATCAGCCAATGCCCATGAGATGTTTTTACTTTGCCCGCGCAAGGAAAAATTCAAGTATTTGCTTACACTGATGACGTTTCTCTCGCAGAGAAAACCAAGACAATGCAATACGGCTCGTTCCCTTCAGGTCCTCCTTTGGAAGGTGAATGGGTCAGCGGGTTCAAGGTACTGGGCGTCACATTTTCGCCCACTGGTCACGTATCAACAAGAAAGTGGTTTGATCTGCGCAAGATAGCAGGACAGCGCTTCAATACTGTCGCGAAGTTCCATCTCTTCTCGTCTAAAAATAGCTTTATTCTTCGCTGTATCGTTCCGGGGGCTGTGTTATGTAGCTCGAATTTAAAAAAGAAGGCGTGGTCTTACGTGCCAGGATCACGAGGCACGGCATTGTGGGGGACTCCGGAAATATGGACCACCTGGGGTTCTTTAATGTGCACCTTAATCTAAATACACGGGTGTTCTTGCATTTCGCCCCCATCGAGATGTCGCCGCCGTGACCGGGATTCGATCTTGCGACCTCGTGCTTGGCAGCCCAACACCATAGCGACTAAGCAACCACGGCGGATATTGCTCGAGTTGCGTGCCTACAAGTACAGTCCTTGAGTAGGCTGGGTGCCGCCACGGAGCTTTCTCCTGGGCTGACGAAACAGTTGGGGGCGAAGGCGGTTTAGGCTGCCAGAGCTTGCGGCTTAGTGCCGAACACAAGTCTTGCGCGGTTTGCTGCGCTTACTTCAAACCGAAGAGTATACCGATGTGTGCATCGTGATACATTTCCTCAGAACGTCTTGGTGCAGTTTCCTAAGCGAACACTACACAACCTTCTATCGAGACGTTTATCGAACTGTGGAGTGACTCAACAGAGCACTCCCCGATGTCCAAGTTAGAGAACAAGAGGTTTCTTGACTCTGCGAAAACCTGCAGGTCGATCATATTGAAGCCTCCGAGAGGTATCGAGCTATAGAGGTCACTGGAGCGTGGTTATGCCATCCAACCTGCTGACCCAGGTACGCGACTTCAGGTGGCTTCGCGGAGGACAAGCGCTGCCAACTAAAGACCGACTAGCGTCTTGGCCCGTGGTACCTTTCGCCTCATGCCCACGATGTGATTCAACGTTTCCCGCGCTGCGTCGAAAGCGCGGAACCACATGAGCAAGTGTGTTCTAGGGCCCCTGCTTCACTACATTTGTCGTAGTTGTCCATGGCAGAGACACCGAGACGTTGCCCTGCAATCGCCATATTAAAAGTAGCAAGAAAAGAAGGAGAACAATCGGTCCTTTGTGGGGGTGAAATTTTGAAATCACGGCAGTTGATCTTGCTATGGAAGTGTTCTCTTTTGCATGCTGTCAAATGGATGCTTCCACATACGTTGATAAGGTTAAAATTGTTTCAAGATGATTTGTAAATAAATTTTAGTACATGATGTCAGTCTTCATTTTTTTTATTCGCCGTATATTTTCTTGTCTTCTTTCTTTTTATGTAATCTAGCAAAATGACAAGTTAGGCCTGGTTAGAGCCGGCTGTCCTAAATTCCCAAATACATTACTCAGTAAGAATAACAAAAAGACAGAAAGCAAGAAGAAATCAACCAGCACTAATCCATACACGCACTATAGTCACAAGCGCGCAGTTTGTGTCTCTATGAGACCACGTATATGAGCACACTGTATATGGGCACGAGCATCGAAACCACGGTACAGAAGGTGAGACAGCTCACCTATAGTCACACAGGAGAAATGAGTCCACACAGGAACTTTAAGTATGCATATAAATATACAACACCCATTTCTGCGCATCGACCTCACCTCAGAAAGGAGAACACAGTCGTGACATCAATACGTTGATCAAGAAGTACAATGCAGAACAGACAAAAACACGTTATGACACTCATAGGTAGACCATCAGGCTAACGTCCAATAGAAACATCGCCAACGGTGGTAAGGGCGCACCTCTGCCTATCAGGGCATTAATACGATTGAAGAAGTTTGTTATCAAAAGAAGTTAATATGGAAGGAGGTATATGTTAAATGATCAATTCAAGCGTCAGGGTTATCACAGAAGCCACAATGTGGGTAGATTCTTCTTTTATACGACACAAGGACTGAGAAGTGTGAGTTATACGTGTAGGCGACAGAGGAGCGTGCCGAACGTTCGGGCAGTCTTTTAGCTAGATGGAAACCGCAGTAAAGGGTCAACTGTATAAAGGAGTAACGAGAATGCCTGTTCATCGTATGTTCACTTAAAAACATTCTTGGCGTCTGATGTAGTAAATGTGGCTGGTGACAAAATACTTAAAGGGACACTAAAGCGAAGCAATAAATGAGTTTAGACTAATCAAGCCTTATTTGAGAACCCTCCAGGCAGTCATTTAAAAAAGTAGTTCGATTATTAGATGATAAAATGAATGTACAAATATCAGTATTTGAATTTCGCGCCGAAATCCCCGTGCCGGTACGTCAGCGTGACGTCCGGGATTCCAAAGTATGTTTTCGCAATTGGGGTGCGTTGGCTGAATAAAGGTTCCCGAAACTTGCCATGTTTCATATTTGGTTCCTTTAGAACACAATGTACTCAATCTAAACAGCTATATATAATAAGTAGGCCCTAGAAGCTGCCATCAAAATCCAAGACGTCACAGCCTCCTGGTGCGGGAACTTAAGTAGGCGTCGCCTCTCGTATTTCGTTCTTGCGCTTTTTCTGGCTTACCAAACGTCTTATCGTTGTAAGAGTGGTGTTTTTGGTGTTGTAGAACGGTAATTTATTGGTGCAGAAGAATTATTTCACTTTAGAGTCCCTTTAATGCGTGCGTCACAGTAGCTAGTCTGTTTGCCACTTCATTTCCTGCGATACCCACGTGGCTTAGTAATAACTGAAAACAGACCTCATAACAACGATGTAAGCAATGACAAATGCTTTCATATTTGCGTAGATGGTGGAGGCATCTACAAGATAATGAAATTCCCTTATCACTTCTAGGGTTTCTTTAAACTCAGAATGAACCATTCATTGTCGACTGTGGTCTCTCTCGGTGGTAGGTATTATGGCTCAATCTATAATTCCGAAATCTGATACTGTAGACAATATCCGTAACTTCTGCCTTTTATATGCAAGGATATGGAAATCCGCACTTGGGTCGTTGTTTCGTTGCTTTCCTGCCAGAACTAAACGCCTTGACATCGTTTCATCTGAAGCTCGGCTAAAGCACCACAGGGGGCATGAGCCATCAGTAAAGGGAAAGCAAACACACAAATATGGGCTTTCCACCCTTGTTTCGTCGCACATATAAGCGATGGAAGGGAACATTCCCCACCACCGTTTCTTTAATGCGAAAGCATTAAAAACAGCAGTAATAACTATCAGGGTGGCAGGAAAAGTCACCAACGTGAACTAAATAAAGATGAATTAAAGTGTATTAAGGTGGAGTAAGGTAGAGTAAGGTGGTTCATGATTGTATTGCGCTTAGTGTTACAGTGACGAACATAAGGGACAAGACGCGGACGTACGTAGCGCATATTAAGAATATTAAAAATATTTTTATATTTCGAGTACATCGGGCTTCTACATCCCTTGCGCTACGTACGTCCGCGTCTTGTCCCTTATGTTCGTCAGTGCAACACTATAAGCACAATACAATCATGAACGTCCGCCAACTAGCCCCGTTCATTGCTGGATTAACGTGAATAAACGTTGGATTAAGGTAGATTAACGTAGATAAACGTGGATTGAGGGGGATTAAGGTGGGCTGAGAGGAATTAAAGTTGGTAAAAATTAGAACAAGGTGTAATAAGGCAGAGATTGATTCTTAAGTAACTTAGCGAATTTATAATGGTTTCGCATTCAAATCACGTAGGGATAATTAATTAACTGCCAAGTTTTGTTCTACGGCCCGCTTCTTGGCCGATCCGTACCCGTTGTGGGTGCGTCCAAATGTCTGGAATGGTCTTCATTACTGTCGTCCCCATTGTCATCGCCGTTCGCAACGGAACAGGCTGCAGTCTGTCTGCGACACCAGGCTCGGCATGCCGCCGCCTAACGATAGCGTTGACCCTCCGAGCCCGGAATACGCGTCGCCGAGGCGAACGCGTCGGCGATTGATCTTCACCCTGCCTGGGGAAAACACCGCAGAACTCTGGAGCGAGCCCACGGCGCGGCATGGCCAGCACAGCAGCGACCCGCTGTTCGCCGCCGCCGAAGTCAGCAGCGACAGCGGGAAACGCAGCGGCGACTACGCGACGTACCTGGCCGAAATGGCGCCGGCGGCCGGCATGAAGCGCCAGCGCATCTCTGAAGACTACGGTGAGTGAGAGAGAAACGTTGACCGAAGCTGCTTCCCAAGTCTGCCTCCCCGGTGTACTGCCTCCTCTGCAGGAGGCAGTACGCCGCTTAATACATGACAACACTTGAAAAGTACACTGACGAAGAATATTAAGCTAATAAGTAGTGGCAGGCTTCTGAAGTAGGAAAGCGGCTTGTCGCACCGTGAGAAGAGGCTTGGAGAAGCAAAAAAGAAAAGAAAGGAGAGATCGAGGAGTGGCGATGCCGGCACCAAGTCCACACCAGAGATAACCATGACATCATTAATTTTGACATCTAGTTGAGTCTGGGTAATTGTTTATCATTAAAGACCGACATTGCAATTAAAAAAAATGAAGGAAGTCGCAGTATCGCCCAAAAGGCAAAGCATTGATTGAAATAGCAACTTATTAGAAAGCTATACAAAGCATACCTTCTTCCGCAAGCGGGATAGCCGAAAGTGGACGCGGAGGAGCCCGAATGGCGATACTAGAAATGAAATAGACTTCATACTCTGCGCTAACCCTGGCATCATAGAAAATGTGGACGTGCTCGGCAAGGTACCTTGCAGTGACCATAGGATGGTAAGAACTCGAATTAGCCTAGACTTGAGGAGGGAACGGAAGAACCTGGTACATAAGAAACCGATCAATGAGTTAGCGGTAAGAGGGAAAATAGGGAAATTCTGGAGCAAGCTATAGAACAGATATTCGGGTTTAATTCAATAAGAGGACCTTACTGTCGAAGCAATGAACGATAATCTCATGGGCATCATTAAGGAGTGTGCAATAGAAGTCGCTGGTAATTTCATTAGACAGGATACCAGTAAGCTATCACTGGAGACGAAAGATCTGATCAAGAAACGCCAATGTATGAAAGCCTCTAACCCTACAGCTAGAATAGAACTGGTAGAACTTTCCAAGTTAATCAACAAGCGAAAGACAGCTGACATAAGGAAGTATATTATGGATAGAATTGAACATGCTCTGAGGAATGGAGGAAGCCTAAAGGCAGTGAAGAAGGAACTAGGAATAGGCAGAAATCAGATGTATGCGTTAAGAGACGAAGCCGGCGATATCATTACTAATATGGATGAGATTGTTCAAGTGGCTGAGCAGCTCTATGGAGATTTATACAGTACCAGTGGCACCCACGGCGATAATGGAAGAGAGCACAGTCTAGAGGAATTTGAAATCCCACAATAACGCCGGAAGAAATAAAGAAAGCCTTGTGAGCTATACAAAGGGGGAAGGCAGCTGGGGAGGATCAGGTAACAGCACATTTGTTGAAGGATGGTGGGCAGATTGTTCTAGAAAAACTGGCCACTCTGTACACACAATGCCTCATGACTTCGAGCGTACCGGAATCTTGGAAGAACGCCAACATAATCTTAATCTATAACAAAGGGGCCGCCAAAGACATGAAAAATTAAAGACCAATCAGCTTACTGTCCGTTGCCTACAAACTATTTACTAAGGTTCTCGCAAATAGAATCAGGAACACCTTAGACTTCTGTCAACCAAACAACCAAGCAGGATTCCGTAAAGGCTACTCAACAATAGACCATATTCACACTCTCAATCAGGTGATGGAGAAATGTGCGGAGTATAACCAACTCTTATATATAGCTTTCATTGATCGCGAGAAGGCGTTTGATTCAGTCGAAAACTCAGCAGTCATCGAGGCATTACGGAATCAGGGTGTATACTGCGACTGTAAAAATACTGAAAGATATTTATATTGGCTCCACAGCCACCGTAGTCCTCCATAAATAAAGCAACAAAATCCTAATAATGAAAGGCGTCAGGCAAGGAGAAACAATCTCTCCAATGCTATTCACAGCATGTTTACACGATGTATTCAGAGACCTGTATTGAGAAGAATCGGGGATAAGAGTTAATGGAGAATACCTTAGTAACTTGCGATTCGCTGATGATATTGCCTTGCTTAGTAACTCAGGGGACCAATTGCAATGCATGCTCAATGACCTGGAGAGGCAAAGCAGAAGAGTGGGTCTAAAAATTAATCTGCAGAAAACTAAAGTAATATTTAACAGTTTCGAAAGAGAACAGCAGTTTACGATAGGCAGCGAGGCACCTTAAGTGGTAAGGGAATACATCTACGTCGTGCTAGTAAAGACCGCGGATCCGGATCATGAGACTGAAATTATCAAAAGAATAAGAATGGACTGGAGTGCGTTTGGCAGGCATTCTCAGCTCATGAAGAGCAGGTTGTCATTATCCCTCAAGAGAAAAGTGTATAACAGCTGCGTCTTACCAGTACTCACCTACGGGGCAGAAACCCGGAGGCTTACGAAAAGGGTTCTACCTAAATTGAAGACGACGCAAGGAGCTATGGAAAGAATGATGGGTGTAACGTTAAGGGATAAGAAAAGAGCAGATTGGTTGAGGGAAAAAATGCGAGTTTGTGACATCTTAGTTGAAACCAAGAAAAAGAAATGGCCATGGGTCGGACATGTAATGAGGAGGGAAGATAACCGATGGTCATTAAAAGTTACGGACTGGATTTCAAGAGAAGGGAAGCGTAGCAGGGGGTGGCATAAAGTTAGGTGGGCGGGTGAGATTAAGAAGTTTAAGAAGGTTTAGAAGCCAAGCCAAGCCACCATCCTTGTCGGCTCGTCCTCGCATGCTTTCACCCGCACCTACAGCGCACAGCTTTAACGAAACCTCACGGCGACGACGACAACAACGGCGCGAATTCGCCTGGAGTGTCCGCGTAATTTCTATCCCAGTAAACAGGAACAAGGAACAAACAATGGAAGGCTTTTTTTGTCATGAGAGAAGTTTGGATGCACGGGTGTCAGTGCACCTTCAGTAGCTTTAGGTCTAGACACTGTCAAGTTCTTAAAAGAAAAGGTTTTGCACAAGACGGTAACAATAGATGATAGGCAAAACTTGCGAGTGCGCTTCAACACACACCTTCTTTGACATAACGAAGATGGAGGACCTCGGGCTAGAATCACAGTTTAGATGTCAACATGCAGGATGGTAACATCATTCCTGCCACCGTCCGTTCCCCGCACCGTCCAAGCTTTCAAAACGCGTCTCAGCTTTAACAGCGCTACTAGCGGAAAGATGGCCATATTGGTTAAATCACTGTAGCTGTGTGGGAAAGCCTGCTGATGGGCTTTCGCATAAAGTCTATTGCAACGTGTCTTTGAGGCACATGTTTACAATGCAATACGATACAATACAATACAATACAATACACGAAAATACAATTTTATTTCCGTGAAAAAGATGAAGGGCCCTGTAGGTATAAGGCCTCTTAGTGCACTGCAATTGGCGATAGCAACAAACATGAGACATTTCAGTAAACGTAGAAACACCTATCTATTTATTTATTTACACAGTATCTACATCACCATAAAGACATTACGTAGGGGGAAACAAAACACAACCAGTAAAACAGAAATGCTTTTGCGCAATTATACTTACAAACAGAAGCACTACAATAGCATTTAGAAAAAGACTTACAAGTAGGGTGAAACAAACAGATTTTCAAGATACGTAACACTTACAGTTGTTTTACAAGAGCGCCGTCACAGCATAGAATAGAATAGTTCGTTATTTGACACATTGACTATATCATTTGATAAACTGTTCCATTGTCTAATTGATTAGAGAAAAAAAGACCAGATAGCAAGGAGAAAGAAAAACTTAACAAAATGCCTTGACTGAAACCATACTTACGTGCATCAAAATAAGTAAAATAACGTGGCGATATCTCACTCAAATGAAATGATTTATTTACGTAAAGAGAAAGTAAATTATAATCTTTGGTTGTGTAGTTCTTGAAATATCAATTCCAGTTCTGTTGGCTTAATTCAAAAGTGTAGGCTTTGTATTTGACCATTGTTTTTGTTTTTGCAGTTACCGTTTTGCAAATTTCTTTGTCGAATGGCAAATGACGTCGCCTTATGTTGAAATGCGGCAACGCTAATCAGGAACTGCGATTTTTCCTTAATTGTCTTTTTAAAGCCGTGGTTAGTCTGTACTGGTACAAGCCAAATATGGGCAGCACATGTGCCTGTGGAAATCGGTTAGATGTAATGCAGTCGTTCTAAACATTAAACGGTGTTCTTATACATTTTTTTCAGTAAATATGTTTTGTATGTTTGTGGTTGTCGGAGTACCCCACGCTTTATAAGGCAGTAATAAAGGTACAAGTAGAATGGAGAATGGTAAATAAGAGTATTTAGTCTGAATGTAAGTAATGTGTTATACACCGACGTGTCGTGCCGACGACTTGGGCCAATTTTTTGGAAGCAGGATTGATGTGGTCATTCTGATTAGTATTTTGCGGAAAAGTTACCCCGAATATTTTAATACTATCGACCATCCTTGTAGATTTCGGTCCATATAAGAGCTTAAGAACGCTATGTACTTGTTTGTTTTTTGGTCTGTATAATATACCTTTCGTCTTGTTTACGTCTATTTCTGAACAACTTACGTCAAACCATTTATGCAGTTGAGAAAGAATCAAGCTGGCCTTATGTTGAAGTTCTTAATTGCAGTCTATACCATAGAA
This sequence comes from Dermacentor albipictus, assembly GCF_038994185.2. NCBI lineage: Eukaryota > Metazoa > Arthropoda > Arachnida > Ixodida > Ixodidae > Dermacentor > Dermacentor albipictus. Next base: position 70,111,179 of record NC_091822.1, on the reverse strand, counting down.
ATAATGACGCATCATAAGCGTGTAAAGCATATTTCACTTCGGTGTGGGTGGTTACTAAATCGTTCATCTATTCCATTAAAAGGAACAGGTCCGCGAATACTAACCTGTGGTACGCGTTTCACAATAAGCTTGTAAGGCCGTAAGTTTGAATTTGTACAATCTGTTTTTCTGCTGTTTAGGTAAGACGTGATCGACTTTAACGCGTGCCCTCTGATGTCATAACTTTCAAGTTTCTTGAGCAGTATAATATGGTCAATGTTCTCATAAGCCTTGATAACATCCACGTAAGTACCGTGTGTGTAATACGCGTTTTCTGATGCGGTTTCACGCTTGTTACTTTTACATCACAATGTTTACCTGCATCTGAGCATGTTATGTTTTGCTATCTATTAAATATGTGTATGTATGACGAGCGTAAACGAATGAATGAACAGTTGTTAGTGCGCAAGGTTCGTGTTCGTTTTCCTGGTAGTGTACCTGAGTGCATCACTTTTACAGTGCAACCATCTTCATGCAGTCAAGCCATACTAACTAGCCCCGTCTAAGCACTTCTAAAGGTCAGTAATAAAGGGAAAATTTGACTTCGAATCCGACTTGTTGATGAATTCGACTTCGCCCTGCCATCTGCTAGCCGCCTGGTCAGCTCAGATGGTAGAGCGGCTGCCCCGGAAAGGCGGTGGTCCCTGGTTCGAGTCCCGGACCAGGACGAATTTTTCCTCAACTGCGAGGCTTTTCTTTCATGGAGCCCGTATGGGTTTCCTTTGTAGCAATTGCTACGAACGGGTGGATGTCTTATTTCCCCTTTATTACACACTTCTATCCACCTTGCGAATTTCCGCAAAACTATTACGTCAAACTTCTAAAGGTCGTACGTTCGTGGTATTTTACGGCCGTATATGTGAGCGTACATGTGAGCGTATGTGTAAGCCTTGATATGAGCGTATATATGAGCGTATATGTGGGCGCATGAGCAGTATGTGATCTTTAAGCCGAGGCATCATGAGTGCGATCGCGACACACACTCGTTCTTTCCGTGCGGAATCAATCGCGCAGTTTGTCTCGTGCCGGGCCCTGCAATCGGAGGTCAGCATTGAGATGACATTTAGGGCAGCAGCGACATGTGAGGTGTCTTCAGGCCCGCATAATGTATTGCATTTTCATTTTTTAAAACGATTCCTGCAGGCATCTGCACTGGTCTAGGTTCGGGCGTTCCAAACGTCCTTTCTTTCCACTTGACTGAAAAAAAAAAAACTGGCCTAAAATTTCTTGAACTGTTGCCTTACGCAGGTCACCTCGAGGATAAGTGCATAATGTGCCGTTTTCTGGACGTGCTCGCGAGGTGCTACAAGTGGGCCTGCGTCAGCCTTCTAGCGTGGCTCTACTTCAGGTGGTTCAGCTGAAGCGGCACCGGGTGTGCTGCAGTGGTGCGGCCCGCTCGGCAGTCGAGCCGCTCCCAAAGAGCCGCGCCCCCGAGAACAAATCGTGCTGCGTCCTCCGCCGTGATCAATACAGACAAATTGCGCCCACGCTGGACTATCGCGTTAAACTTTCGGCGGTGAAGCAACATACCGCGTGAGCGTTGCGACTTGCCTATAGCCGAGGGAAGTTCTAGTTTTGTGGATAGTTTATTGTAACCTGCTAAATATTTCGTAGATGTCCCCTTAATGCCTGGCTTTGGAACGGCATTGCCTCTTCGGAGGAAGAATTAATTTCGGAATCTTGTCGAGGATAGCTCGCGCAACTTGTGCGGGCGAATCTGCAGGTTGCGCCCCCGTATAGGTGACAACCTCCGTGATCACTTTGTCATTGCTAAGTCATGTTTGTTTACGACTGAATAAGTGTCTTCGTGCGGATGTAAATTTGCGTCAGACTATTAGAGGTTCAAGTAAACTGCGGCACTACTACACTATACGCATCCGCATATACCGGGGAGTATAATTTTGCCCGTTCCGCACCTCTGAAAAAATAGTAGTAGATGCAAACGCATGTACCTTGAGCTGCTACTCAAGAAGAGCGTGGCAAGTGGAGGTCTCCCTCCACTTGCCTCTGAGCCAAGTGAAGTTCAATCACGCCGTCATTTCAAAGCAGTCATAATAGCTCCCTTGGTGAAGGGCTTCACGCTAATATGTGAAAGTTTTTGTGTCAGTATTTAAGATAATTCTTTAAGTGATTGCAAAAACAGGGTAATATAGATTAAGGAAAGACTTGCTCCGCACGCACGTAGGCACGCAAGCACGCAAACGTCTTGCGCGTTGTTGGATCTGGAGGACAATCACAATTGCTGTCCCCCAGATATTTTTAGACCTTGCCGTTGGGTGCGGGAGTTGGCCGAGGTTGAGGAGGATATTTAGATGAAAACTGGAGGTTTATTTACATTATTTACAGTGAGAGTATAAAGAAATTAGCCGTCATAAAGTCATTACGAGCCGGCAGCAACTCGGACGCTGCGGCCCGTTGCAAGAAGTTCGAAAGAGATGAATGAAGGAATGCTCTCTTGCAGCTCCCGGTCTCTGGCTTTTAACCCCTTCGGTGTCTCGAAGTCACGTCACGTTCGGCCAATCGGCGAGCACGCTCAGGTGTCGTCATTTTCGGCCAATGGTAGGCGCCCGTGCGAGTGTACGTCACATTCGGCTCAGAGGGTGACTCCTTGGAGTCAAATTGTCCGAGGGATTATTTGTCTGTGGTATTGCCTTCCCGGTCTGCAACTACCGTCACAAAGGCGGACGTGGGGGATTGCTCCCAGGGCTTCACGGTGCATTAAGGCCGTCGTTGCCTCGCGGCTTGCAAGCGCCGTCACAATAGGCGGATGGGGGGAGACGGGTTGTCTTCGACCGAACGTTCAGAGCTGCAAAGCAGCTTTCCTCGTGACCCACGTTACCTGGAACAATGCCAGGCTCCTGCTACACTTTCGGGAAGAGTCAAGCAGTGAATAGCGCCAGATGCGGCGCAAGAGGTGGGGGCCGCCAACTTGTTTGCACGTGCCGCGCCTCGGGAACGTGGTAGATGTGTTTCTGCGCTCCTTAATTAGCTATGACGCGATTCGATGTGGTCTGGTGAACTCGAAGGAGGCTCAAGAAAAGGTCCCGTATCTAACAGCTCCTCCCGGCCCCGGAAGTTCGGGCTGGCCGGTGAAATCAATTCGCTGGCCATGAGAAACGCTGAAAGAACCTGTAGGGCACTGGTGTCGAGCCTCGTGTGACGAAGTTCGGGATCCTGGGCCCTGGAGAACGTACGTCAAACAAACAAAACAACATAGCGCTGCACCACATGTAAGCGCAGGCTCTTCACCCTTGACTCGCCAGGCCATTACTAAGTCAAATTGAACCCTGATCTTTTCTTTCCCCAATTTTGATAAAGCAGTTCGAACCACCTTTCTAAATTGCTATCCATATCTCCCCGAATGCAGACAAGGCCAGAGTAATATTGTCATTGCAAAACAAAGGGTCGTTGCAAACAATTAATAAAACAGCCGAACATAACTTAAGTGGCCTAACTTCTTGAACAGCCTGTTCTCCCCCTATCGCAGTGGCGTACTTTTCGCACCTACTCATGCCACTGAACAGTTTGGTCAACTCCACAAGTACGTATTCACAAGCGCTCTAGATTTGTGGTCACTATTCAGAACGCGTACTTGCGTCGTACGCAAACGTTTCATCACGCTAACTTTCGTTTCTTTTTCTAGTTCATACAGGACACGTACTTCAAACGACAACTAAACTTGCGTTACTTACGGACTCCGCGGAACCCTTAAACAAACGCGTCTCCTAATGGCTACTGCCACGCACGCTTAATAGAGAAGTCAGAATACAGCTGCCCTCAATACACACGAGCAACCCAGTCAAAGATCTGCGTCCTTCCGTCCGCACAGGACACACGCTAATGGAACTAAGAGCTCTTCTCAGTGCAAATTACCCACTTACTGAAAACGTTCGCGTTTAACCTTAGAAAATAAAAAAGGTTATATAAAAAAGGGTAAGTTCTCCCGCAGAGAGGCGGCTCGTTTACGATGTCTGGTCGAACGTTTCCCTCACCTAGGGATCGATGGAGGACCGAGTGTTTATAAACCGCTGTTGTGTGGCTACTCAGTGTACTTTCTCTCGCAGTCATGCTATACTGATGAACTGCAACGTCCTTATATAGATACTGTAAATAAGCCCACATTCCTCGTTCTCGATGAGAAGCAGTCCTTCCCTTCAACAACGTCCTCAGCGTGGATAAGTTGGACGACGACATGGGTCAGCTACCATCTAATTCATGCCCGACTCCAATCTTGACAACTGGTTACGAGCGGTGTGATTGACCTCACTATCCTCTCAGTGTCATATCCCTTGACCGATGGTGCAGTACGTTGCTGTTGATAATGATGATGATAATGATGGTTTATTGGCATCCCCTTCGAAACAAGATGGTGACAAACAGTCACCTAACCTGCGTGGGTTAACCAGGTCCAGCTACGTGCAGCATGCAACTGCTACATGTCGGGACACCTGGTGGAATATAATGGAACTGCAATGGAAAGTTTGTGCGCATCGACGCTATTCGGCGTGCATGTCAAATGGTACGATCGATGGCAATGATGATAATGATGCTGCTGCTGATGATTTAATGGCATTCCCTCTGAAACGGTATGGTGAAAAACAATAACTTAGCCTGCTTGAATTAATCTGGTATGCCATACATGTTTTTCATTACTTCAATATTTATAGGTAATCTTATTTTTTTCCTCAAGACTTCTCTATCTGACTTGTACCGCTACCTAAAAACTGCACGTGGCGTGCCACCTGGTGTAATAATATGCAACTACAATGCAAAGGGCGCACGATAGACGCTACGCGGTGCGCATCTCACATCGAAAGTAGAGTTACTGTATATACCTTTGGCAGCATATAATGTAACTCTAATTGCAAGGAAAGTGGCACGATACGATACTAATGATGACGATGATTTATTGGCATCCCGTTCGAAACTCGGCGGTGACAGAGTCACCTAGCCAGCTTGATTTAATCAGGCTGGTATGCCATACATGTTTTTCATTACTTCAATATTTATAGGAAATCTTATTTTTTTCCTCAAGACTTCTCTATCTGACTTGTACCGCTACTAAAAAACTGCTACGTGGCGTGCCACCTGGTGTAATAATATGCAACTACAATGCAAAGGGCGCACGATAGACGCTACGCGGTGCGCATCTCACATCGAAAGTAGAGTTACTGTATATACCTTTGGCAGCATATAGTGTAACTCTAATTGCAAGGAAAGTGGCACGATAGGATACTAATGATGGCGATGATTTATTGGCATCCCGTTCGAAACTCGGCGGTGACAGAGTCACCTAGCCAGCTTGATTTAATCAGGTACGCAATGCATATTTTTTTCTAGCATACATCTCTTTCTTTATCTTCCTTAAGCCTTCTTTAACTGCCTTGTACTGCTACCTGTGCGTCTGCTTACATGACGTTCTACCTGGTGTAATAACATGCAACTGCATACCAAAACATGCACTTATCGACGCTACGCGGCGCGCATGTCACATCGCGTTTCTCCTCGCGCGCTAGGACGCGTTCATGGGGAATTTTCCCGCTGCATGCTAGCAAGTGCCTCAGTGGTATTGCAGCCGATTCCCACGCAGTGGACCCGTGTTCCATCCCGGCGGGAAGTAGGCATTTTTTAACGCGGTGGCGTTAAGAACCCCGTGTGACAAACAGTCCGATGTCGGCGTCGGACGTTGCTTCGCGAATAATTATTGCGAACCACATCCACGCAGGCCTTCCGCGTGGCGCGGATGCGTTACTGAACTAATTGAGTTCCTCAAAGTAATATACGTCAGAAAAATCGTAAAGTATGACCTAAACACAACCTACAGACATCATAGAATCGGAATTTAATTTGAATATGCCAAAAAAACATAATTTTGTTACGTGGAAACTGAAACACAAACCCCTTTTTCGAGCGGCATTGCTCACTCGGCTCCGCGCATCCGCAAGAAAGCTGCGCTTGCCGGTAAGCGTGACAAGCACTCAGGGATATTTGAAAGCTATCGCGTTCTACTCTTAAAGGGAACGCTTAAGCGTACTCCAAATATATTTTCTCATTCCCTGCGATAGCTGCTACGGACACAGGGCAGCGGCGGCCGCCATCGCCACCCGAAATAGTTGTTGGAATATGAGCCCATAACAGCTTAAGATGTAAAAAGTTGACTCGCCATCCCCGCTCTGCAAAAGTGGCTGTCTGGCGAAGCTGTTGCGAAACTACCACTACAACAGCTGAGGGGGGTATGCAATGCCTTATTGATGGTTCGGATGATTGTTTTGAGCTTGTTCTTTATTGAAACGCATGCTGTTGTGTGTTGTATGGGTGACTTCAGTGAACGTATGCACTTTTCGCTTCACTTTGCGGAGCGCTTCTAGCCGCTGCCTCATGGGGGCATGAGCCATTACATTTTTTGCTTGCTTACGGGGGTATGAGCCTTTGCTGATGATGATAGATGCTTGTTTTGAGCTTGTTCTTTATTGAAACGCACGCAGCTCTGTACGTTGTATGCGTGATTCCAATGAATGTATGCACTGTTCGCTGCGCTTTGCTGAGTGCTTGTAGCACCTGCATTACGAGGGGGATGAGCCATTGAATTTTAATGAGTAAGCATATTTGCCGAGCTCCCGAGCCCTGTCAGACGAAAATCGTAAGGCCTTGTATCTGTACAAAAACGTTTAGTTTGCAAAGTTAATACATTTAATCGTTACGATAGTATAAATGTAGATGATTGGATTCTTTTAAGCGATAAGGAACAATTTAAAGCAGAAGAATAAAATGTAAAGAGAATACCCAATGAGATACAGAGGGCTCCCTAGAAAAGGCATGGGGAAGCTTACAGTAGGGGTGGGCCAACTGAAATTTGGGGGTGGGTAACTTTAAATTTGGGAGTGGGCGATGTTGAGATTTTGAGGTAGCCCAATGTCCAACTGAACGCTGCTGAGCGTCCTTCGAGTTATGAACACCTCGCAGGCAAGCGAGCACGTTGAGTTGTTTGGCGCATGCTCATCGGGCCTTACCGAGGTGCAATGACAACGCCATCGAGAGCTTGCTTGGACACAAGGAACGCGCGCAAACGCAGGTTTGCAAGAGCGACAGCAAAGGTGACATGGCATCGCGGCGACGCACTCTCCCCTCACGCAACGCCTGTCGCCCTATACTGCAGCAGCTGCTGTTCCTTTTAGGCCGCTCTGCTCCATCGAGGCGCGCTCGAGCCCGGCGTTCGGGGCCCAATTGATACGATTGTATTGAAGAGGCAGAATGCGCCTACTAAAGCCTAACCCCCGTATTCAGAAATGCATATTAACTTGAAGCCGACGCTTGACTTCATTTAAATGGCCCCTGTCGTGAACGCGCAGAAGGAAACGCAATGAGCGTCTTGGACGTTTTCGCACCAGGCATCGTTTATATCACGTCAAGCATGGGCTCCAAATTTAGATGGATTTCTGAATACGGGAGTAAGTATTCTTTGCCACCGGAAAGGCCATGGGTAGACGCGCATAAGCTAGAAAAAGCAACCAAGCAAAACTATGCAAGAACTAAGTCACAGCCGAGCCAAACAATGCTTATGTATTAGAAGATGATTATCAGAATTTCTGCAGCTTCTCACTTCCTTAGGGGGGTATGAGCCACTACTGACGATGGTAATTTCTTCTCACGGACGGACACGAAAATACCGACCACCGAGAGGCTAACAGCTTCGCTGTAAAAAATTATTGTCTCTTATCCACCGAGTGGGCACTGTAGGAATGGAGCGAGGCTAACCGTGCTCCTTAAGAAAGGTATTCGACAACATAATTGATTATGATGATGATTATGATGGTCCTCTGTACAAATGGCACGTAGGGTGCCGGACAAAAATTGGATGGTTTGGAGAAAATTAACGAAAAAAAAGTCGCTTCAGTTTTTCCGAATTTGAAAAAAAAAGTATTTCTGCGCCCAGGGAACAGATGACGTCGACAGTCTGCGAAATTAGCTATTACTGGGCTTAGATGATGGCACGACTCGTGAATCTAGCAGCAGGTATGTACTACCTTGACACGGGAACTACCGAGTGAACCTTTCAGTCTGTCTGTCACTTAATTCACAAATAATCTTCTACGGTGTAGTACCCACGCTAGTCTCATTAGTTGAGCAGACAAAATGAGCAGACATTGTAAAGAAACCGCGTGACTACCCGCAGCTTGTTTAAATCACTGCCCTTGATCATCGTGAGCGATCGATTGCTGCTGCATTTGCGCATCTACGATTTTAGAAACACAAAATCCCGAGCACGCGCAGTTGGAGCGAATTCTGATCCCATAGTCCTTCACGGGTGGATCCTTCTTTCTTCAACACTCTACACGTCCGCTACGGCATGGCTCAGTTTGCTCCTCGTTGGGCCCGGTGTCGACGACAGGCCGCAATGGCCGGCAGTCAGTTGCTGACTACTGCCTCTCCGACCCTTACGAGGTTGCACCTGTCAGACAGCATGCAGAGGCTTAGGCACCACGGACGCCGTTGCTGCAGCAAAAAAAAAAGAACGAAAAGAAAAATTGAGAGCTGTGTTTCTGCAACGTACGTGTTGGCTTCTTAGGCTGTAGCCATGCCACGAACACCGCCCGGTGCTCAAATTTTTACCACCCGTGCGATAAGTTCCACGCCTTAGTGCGTTTCCACGAGCTCAACTTCATTGTCCTTCGTGCGTAAGAAACGTGATCGTCAAAGCTGATATCTTGAGGTGTCGTTTCGGCCAAAAAAACGCGCATGCTCTCGTTCGCTGGCGTTTTTTTAGGAGAAACGTACAAACAGTGCCTAGAGAGCGCGCAAGAGCCATATTTGTGGTCTCCTTTCTTTTGGCCCACACCGCGTCACCGACCTGGTGCGTGACGATTTTTCTTCCTCGTAGGAACTCTCGCAACCTATGTGTGAACAGGACCTGCTGTCGACCATGCCACGCAGATTTTTCCATGCAACCTCGCCCTAGGCTCGAAAGCGCGGAGGTATTGCGAGGTACGCTGAGCTCTTCACGTGTCTGCTGCAGTGCGCTGCCCAATTTGTGCAACAGCGCATTAGGCAAACCCGTTGGTGCATTGGTTAATTACCGATGCACTCGTCTCCTTTTAATCCTTGGGTCTGCTTTGTTTTAGGCATGAGAAGCTCTTGTGTCTGTGCTTCTTGTCCAGAACCCACTGCGCTCAAGTCTCGGTGCAAATGGCGGTTTGAGGTCACAGCTCTGACCAGGCTGGCGTGAATGGACTGGCTTGCCAATGCCGCTCGCCTTGTTCCATCCAGAAGAGAGACCAATCTCTGCCGCCGTCGGCTGCCATTTTTTACCCCTTTGCATCAGTTTTATTCTAATCAAGAAGCGGTCATCGGTTATGCTGTTCGCATTAGCTACCGAGCTCCATCTTTTGCTCCTAATGTTGATTAGGATATCGTTTTCTTTGCGTTTGAATCAAAAACAACAATCAACGTATTTATTTTTTAAGGTTACATCTCTTATACTTCGTTCGTTGCGCATTCCTCAGCTTCTATTCAAGTTTCTGCATTGATTGACTCACTGGTTAAGCTGATTATCACAAAGCGACACACGGACGGCCAGAGCTCAGGAATAAGGTTGTCCAATCCACGGCCGGTACGAAGCAGGCTTCAAGTCTTCGAAACTAAAAGCAGTTACGCAATAACTGCAATAAGCAAAACCCCTCGAAAGTCCAGGGGGTGTAGCTCAGAGGTAGAGCGCTCGCTTTGCATGCGAGAAGTCCCGGGTTCGAACCCCGGCACCTCCATGAGAGTTTTATTTTTTCAATTGCTGCGTCTGTGCCTCCACAGTGTTTTTTTTTTATTTTTTGCTCTTCAACGCCCACGCATTTCTGCGTGTTAGGCATGAGTGCGTGCAGGGAAGTTACGTAAAGCTAACTAACCAAATCACTAGTGCAGTTACATAAGGGCTGTCGTAGAGCATGGTAAAACACCAATTAAAAAAACGCGTTTCGACGTTTTCACTTTCATACCAAACACACGGAAGAAACGCTTACCGTCAGCCAAATTCTCGTGGTGAAATTCATGATCTGCATAATGTTGAGGAAAAAGGAGCTGTTTCTCAGTGCCCTTTGGTATTTACATTCGTTCAGAAGGATTAAAACGCTACAAAATTGGGTTCAGTTCTCACCGTTGACTAACATATGTGACATTGTGCAAGCAATAGAGCGCAGTTGTTCGAGGAAGTCTCGGAGCCGTTCTCGTGCGGCAGTGGAGGCCGGCGAGCGGCGGTTTGCTGGGTGTATATCGAATGCCAATCGAAGAAGTTCCAGCAACGCACCCTTTCTTAAAGTTCCCAATTTTCGCTTCGAACTCTAATTATCGCGATTATAGGATACCGCATACCATACGATACCTACTCGAATAAAAAATATTATCAGGCTGTGCTCTTCAGCCTGTATATCATCCATAATTTCTGTTCGTCATGCCGCGTTTTACAGGCCCGACGTGTGCGAGTCAGCTAGGGCTTTGCTCAGCAGCAGTGTCAGTGTGTAACGTCAAAAACCAGTTCCTCATCAAGGGTGTCGCTGACAACACACAAGCGGCAGGAGTAAAGAATATTCGCTCGAGAGCGGATTATGCACGAAAAAAATTCGGTTTCATGAGCCTATACCAGGCACTACGATTGTCATCTAAGCTATTTAGACATTTTCATTGGGCGAGGAAGAAAGGGGCTTGCGGCGAGCCTTTCCTCCTCTCTGGCTTGTGGGAACCGTCGCGTGCTGCAGAACGATTCGGAGGTAATTTTCGCCCGTCCTTTGTGAAATTTACGCCATGTCACTTCATACAAGGTCGTCGGGGAATCACTGCGTAGCCTTTAGCTGCATCGGTACCTACACGCTGTGTGCGGAAACTTATCTTGGCTGCGAAAACGTATGCGACGCGCATCATCAGCCCCTATCGGGGCCCATATCCACAAAATTTGACTTCGTTGGCTCTTAGATATCCTCTGGACATTGCGCTAAATTTTAGTCCATTATTGAACGACACGCATTGAAGTTTGACTAATTATCAACCATGAAACCTCGCCCAACATCCACAAATTTGCACGTAAATTTACTGGAAAGGTTGAAATTGACGCGCCCACACTGAGCATTGCCTACACATTCTCCCCCTTGTTTTATCCAAGTACTTAACAAGCTGCTCGTTTAGCTTGTCGAGGTCGTTCTCGTGGAAGCCTATCTTGCCCCGTGGAAAGCATGAAAATAGGCACAAAAGGAGTGTTCAGTAATTACTTTCAATAATTGCAATTACGCCGGAAATGTTATACCATATGGAAACCGTATTTACTTATTGTCAAGTTGGTACCATGGACAAATATCATGGGACACTCGGAAACAGCGAATAACGACCAACTGGCGCTTTCAAGCAAACGCTGAAGCAATACTGTAATTTGACAACACGCATTCAACTTTGTATTTTGATTGGTGATAAAGTTTCCCTTATTTTCACAAATTCGATCTTGGCGCAAGTTGCATTGCTCTCAGGACAGCGGGCTAAATTCTGCGCCGTTCGTAAAACGCACCTAAAACGCTCCGTACCACTCGGACGCATAATTAACTGCGAAGGCTCTCATAAAGCCACACACTTCTTACTTCTCCTACAGCTTACCTATACCTTCCCTCGAATAGTCAAAAGATATAAACAATGTACCTTGTCTAATTCACAGAAGGCACCGGGTAAATTGATTATGAACTCCATATTGAACATAAAAATAAGGAGAAAACGAGGCTTGAGTATTTATTTCCAACGCTAATAATTATGCCAGAAACGTTAACCTTTGTCCGCATATTACGCTTAATATGCCCTCTGTTTTCACAATATGTAAATTTGGTGGGACGTACTGTTCTCTGGAGACGCCGGGACAGATAGCTGATAAGAACTTTGAGGACTTGCTGAAGGCTTTTTTTCTCGCAAGGGCTGTAACCTAATGACGCCCTTGAAACGTTGCCACGTATCACGCATGATATGCATCCCATTGCCTCGGAATGTTATCTCTAATTGTGCCGTACAGAGTTCACTTAGAAGATTCGGAGAACTTCCTGCGTGGTTCGTGTAAAATGCGCCTGTAAAGCTTTCGGTAACGTGACGCGTAAAATGGCCCCTTTTCTATAAAAATATAGAATTGTTACCACGCTTGCTTCTTTCGGACAAGCGGGGTAATTTTTGTGAGCTCTTGATTCGCGCCGCTAAGCAGGGAAAAAAAAGGTGAAGATAAATTAGGAATTGAGATGTAGCTAGTAATGAACGAAACAATTTAATAAATATTTCTAGGTATTACCGTTAACATTCCTCACACTATGTGGTTCTCACAGGACACCGCAAAACACCCACATAGCGCGTTTCAACGCTTCTAGTCTCACTAACACCTTAGCGGTGAAACCATGGAGAGCAATGTTGGAAGCAGTGTGGATATTTAGCAACATAATTATTTTCTAGGTAGGAGCTGCCAATACGAATGAAAGTGAAGGTTAGTTTGCTGAATTCCTATAATGCTCTTTCCCGTGTGTTATCGACATTCGCCAAAATATTAGGAAAATTACGAATTGATAGAAACCGGAGCACGCCCGGGCCAACAACACGGATTTAGTAAAATGAAAATTTTAGCAAGTCAGACGTAAAGAACAGCTTAAAAGGCAGCTGGAAGATGAGGGTGACTCAAGTCTGGCAACGAGAAATCGGGACACGGAAGCAGACGTTGGGAGGGCTTCTTCGGCATCGCCGGGAAGGGTGGGGCGAGGGACTCAGGTCGCTGCTGAGCCCCCCTGTAGTCGGCGTCTGTGGCACAACTGCTTGCTAATTTAAAATTGACTTCTTATTTTTTTCAGACGTCTATATTTTCTGGTCAGTGCACTGTTCTAATCTGTAATGATTAAAATGTAACTCTTCGTGCTATGCATGGCCTGCAAATCCCGCGTTCCTTCGTCATTCGGTGACAGTTTTCTAGAAAGCATGATGGATGGATGGATGGATGCGAAACTTTAATTAGGTCCTGAGGTACGCGACTCAGCGCGCTGCGGGCCGCTCCCACGTTGGGACAGTCAGGCCTTGCCCGACCGCCGCATCGTGGGCCCTCTGGACAGCCCATAGTTGCACCCCGGCATCAGGGCTCTTGATAGCGGAGAGCCACTTGTCTTCATTGATTTCTTCTGTGCCTCGTAATGAGGGGCAACGCCAGAGCATATGATCTAGGCTAGCGATGTCATTGCAATGCCTGCAAGAACTAGTGGCATAGGTGTCGGGATAAATTTTGTGAAATAAAACCGGGCTGGGATATGAGCCCGTTTGCAGTAATCTGAGGGTCAATGCCTGCGCTCTATTTAACTTCTTGTGTGGAAGGGGAAACTCTCTCCTGCCGAGATAAAAGTGCTGCGCAATTTCGTTATGTGTGGTCGGTTGATCTCTATTCTCCACCGCTGCGGGCCGGCGTTGCAGTTCTCCATGGTCGCGGAAAGTGAGACCTCGCGCCTTGGAGTGGGCCAGCTCGTTGAGGTTTGTGGGGCCTCCCGTGATAGATCCCATGTGAGCGGGGAACCACGTGAGAGTGTGGGTGGTGATGCTTTTGCCGTCGAGGATGCGACAGGCTTCCTTACACACGGCGCCGACGCTGAAGGTGCGGATGGCTGCGCTGGAGTCGCTGAAGATATTGGCATGTCCGTCATCCAGGAGGGCAAAGGCAATGGCCACTTGCTCCGCCGCAAGCGACGACGCGCTTCGTACCGAAGCCGCGTTAACGGTCGAACCCCTGTGGTTGATTGACACTACCGTGAAATTTGCGCTGTTGCCATACTGGGCCGCGTCAACGAAGCAGCTGCCTCCAGGGAGTTCTGTTGCGCGGCGTAGGAGCGCCACCGCTCTGGCCTTCCTTCTTTCTACGTTGCGCTGGGGATGCATATTGCGCGGGGCGGGCGATATGATGATGTTATCTTTTTGCTCTTTCGGTAGGCCTTGGTAGGCGTCTTCGACAGTGGCAGGGGGTACGCCCATCTCAGTTAGGAATCGTCTGCCCGCCCTGGTGCCGGAGAGCCTGAGAATCTGTGCCCTTTCTTGTGCTTCTGCAATCTCTTCCAGGGTATTATGAATACCCAACTGCAGGAGTCGGTCGGTGCGTGTGTAGTTTGGTAGTCCGAGCGCGCTCTTGATCCCCCTCCTTATCATGGCATTTAGTTTGTCTCGCTCGGCCCTCTCCCAGACGTGCATGGCCGCTACGTACGTAAAATGGCACAACAAGAAAGCGTGGACTAGCCTTAAGAGATTCTCTTCGCTCAGGCCTCTCCTTCTGTTAGCTACCCGCCTGATTAGACCGATGACGCTATCCGTCTTCTTTGCTAATTTGTGAATGGTGATGCTATTTGTGCCTGTCCCTTCGAGTGCCATTCCCAAGATTCGAATGGACGTGACTTTGGGAATGGGATCTCGGCAACTAGTGTAGAGATTAATGTCAATTTCAGTGGGGGGTTTCCAGTTCTGTGGCTTGCGGCCCTTTCTACTTGGGCTGTAGAGAAGGAGCTCCGATTTCTTTGGGGAGCACCGGAGTCCCGTGTGGGTAAAAAGCGCTCTGTAGTGTCAACAGCTTCCTGGAGAGCGGCTTCGACTTGTCCGTCACTGCCACCCGCGCACCAGACAGTGATGTCATCCGCGTAGATCGTGTGACCGATGCCCTGGACCTTGCCTAGATACCTTGAGAGGTCAACCATTGCGATGTTGAAGAGGAGTGGTGAGATGACTGATCCCTGGGGGGTGCCTCTTCTACTCAGCTCCATTGTCCCCGATTTCAAATCTCCAGCCTTGAGGATGGCGCATCGTTTGCTCAAGAAAGACCTGACGAAGGCATGGAAGGACGAGCCCAGGTCGAGCTTGGAGATGGCGTCGAGGACGAACTCCTGACGGATGTTATCAAAGGCCTTCTCCAGGTCCAAACCAAGGATGGCTCTCGTGTCCCGAGGGCAGCGTTCCAGGATTTAGATCTTGATAAGCTTCATGGCGTCCTGAGTGGAGAGGCCTGGCCTGAAACCTATCATGTTGTGAGGGAAAAGGTCGTTGGTCTCGATATACTCGGCAATTCTCTTATGGATGGCGTGCTCGGCCACCTTCCCTACACATGACGTCAGTGAGATTGGGCGGAGGTTGTCCAGGCTCGGCGGTTTACCGGGCTTTGGGATTAGTATGACCTTCGCCAACTTCCATTCTTCAGGTACAATTCCCTGCTCCCAAATCCGATTTATCTCATCTGTAAGAAACTCGATCGATGCGTCCTCTAGGTTTCTGAGAGCCTTGTTGTTAATGTGATCCGGGCCGGGTGCTGACCTACCATTGAGGTCGTGTAGGGCGTGGCGGATTTCACTGATTTTGAAAGGCTCGTCCAGCGCGGAATTCGGATTCCCTTTGTATACTGGGTATGCCGCCTCATCGGCCACAGTTTTGAGCGGCAGGTACTTCTTAGCCAACATATCCAGCATGTCCTTTTCCGAAGACGACTTCTTGGCTTCGTGGAGCACTTTAGCGAGGACACTTCTCTGGTTTGACTTGGTGCCGGAGTCGTCGAGCAAGTGTTTGAGAAGATTCCACTTCCCTCCCGTGCGCATCTGCCCGTCGATTGAATTGCAAATTTCGTCCCATTGCTGCCTAGACAGGGCTTGGCAGTGCTCGTCGATCTGCTTGTTGATCTCGGCTATCTTTTTTCTGAGCTTGCGATTCAAGCGTTGGCTTTTGCACCTCTCGAGAAGTGATTGCTTAGCCTCGAGAAGGTGGGCTAGCCTGCTATCCATTTTGTCTGTCTGTAGACCCGTCTCTATGGTTTTGGTGGTGGAGCAGACATCTTGCAGAATTAGTGCGCACCACTGGACGAGACTCTCCGGCTTTTCTCCACGGGCGGCGCGGGCCTTGCGAACCTCACGGAATTTGTCCCAGTCAGGCACCGAGAACGCCTTCTTTCTTTTCTGCTTCACTTGTAAGCTGGTGACCGTGATGTAGTGATCACTACCGAGGTCTATGAGCAGATTCGACCACATGGCTGAGCCAGCGTTTTTAACAAAGGCGAGATCCGGGACAGAGTCCCTGGTCGAGGAGGTGCCCCGTCTGGTGAGAAAGGCTGGGTCCGTCAATAGAGAGAGTCCCGCATCTCCCGCCTCCTGCCACAGGCTTCTGCCCTTGACCGTGTCGTGCGTGTAGTTCCACGCGTGAAAGGGGGCGTTGAAATCGCCGGCCACAACCAGGGGAGAGTTTCCGGCGAGTTTCGTTGCCCTAGTGATGATGGTTTTGAAACGTTGTCTGTGATCGCTCGGGCTGCTATATACGTTAAGTATAAAAATGCTAGAGATATTGGATTGGCTTGGGATGACTTCTACTAGGGAGGTCTCCGTCTTGCTAGGCCGGACCCCTAGATCGTGTGCGACGAAAGTGAACTTGTTGCTGACTAATGTGCAGATTCCTCTGCCATCCCCACGGAGAGTAAGAGCTTTGTATCCCTGGAGTGAAACCTGATCAGTCATCGTTTCTTGCAATACTATAACACGTGGCTTTTCTTTGTGAGTGCGAACAAACTGCTGCAGGGTGCATCTTTTATGGCGGAGTCCCCTGCAGTTCCACTGCGAAATCCTAAATTGGGTGTGTGGCGCCATCCTTGCTGTATAGAGCGCCTTCCGGCGTTGCTACTAGGGTATCGAGGGAGGTGGTTCTGTTAATCGGTCCGGGAATGTGCAGTGGTGGCGGCGTAGGTACCAACGCGCCATCCGTGAAGTATACTGGACGTACATGGGTTGACGTCCTGATGTCCATTTGCTGCACCTTGGACTCTATCTCTGGCATTCTGTTTTCTAAGCATTGAATTTTGACATTTTGCGCGTCTAACTTCTGATCCACGACCAAGAGTCGCTGATCCACTGCAGATAGTCGTTCGGTAATCTTCTTGATCTCGTAGCAGATTGAATTCAACATTTCTCTGACTTCGGACTTGGCTTTAGCTGGTACATTTTCGGGCATGCTGGGAACGGCCTTTCTTTTGGCTGGGTTGCCCGAGTGGCTCGCATCCACGACCATGGGAACGTCTGCGGTTTGGGGAGAGAGGGTCCCCGAAGGGGATGAACTAGGGACTGGAACGGCGTGAGGTCCCCGAGGGGTTTGGGGAGACGGGGTCGCCGAAGGGATTCCTGAGGGGGTTGAACTAGGGACTGGGACGTGGTGAGGTTGATTAGCCTTTCTGAGCTCTGCTATTTCGGCTCGCATTAACTCGATTATGCTGCGCATCTCGGCATTTTCTTTTCTAAGCTGAGCTATTTCCGACGAACCATGCTCTGGCGCCGTACCCTCAGTTACCT
Organism: Dermacentor albipictus; assembly: GCF_038994185.2. Lineage (NCBI taxonomy): Eukaryota > Metazoa > Arthropoda > Arachnida > Ixodida > Ixodidae > Dermacentor > Dermacentor albipictus. The sequence continues at coordinate 70,093,813 of NC_091822.1, read as the reverse complement.
TTACGGCAGTTCTCCCTCCACTCCGCACCCTGTCTGCCCAAGTGGCGCCTTGTTTCCCAGCACCGGCTGGCTCCTCGAACCGGACCCTGTTCTGTGGGTCCCGGGAATGGCTTCCCGATCTGGAGCGGCCGCGGGACCTGGACCTGGAACGGCTCCTGGACCTGGACCGGGAACAGCTGGACCTCGAGCGGCTTCTTGAGCGGGAGCGCCTGCTCGATGTTCTAGCTGGTTCGCTGTCGGCGCTTGTCTGCGCAGGTGACGGGTCTCGCTTCCTGGATTCCGCATTTCGTTCCCTTCTCCTCCGCCGAACGATGTACGGGAGTTGGAACCTTTGCTTGCAAATCTTGTCCGCTGTGGCGTGCGGGCCCCCGCAGAGGCTGCAAGTAGGCGAGCAGGTGTGGTTGTCGGCGGGGTTGTTGGCCCCACATTTCCTGCATAGCTTGTCCTCCGGCGCTGGGCAGACGTCGGCTCTGTGGCCTAGTCTACCACAGGCATAGCAGCAGTCGTGCTGCCTGAGGTACAAGGAGCACTTGACTAGCGCCGAGCCGTAGAATACGAAGTTGGGGACCTTGTAGCCGTCGAAAACGATGACTACCGTTTCGCTATTCTTGATTCGCTTGGCTCCCAGGGCTAACGGATTTCTCTCGTTGACAATGCTTCTGTGCAGGTCGGCCTGGCTCTCCGACACATCAATTTGACGTATGACACCCTTACACGTGGCGTGCGGTGCGGCTTCGTAAGTGCTGAGTTCGTACTGCTTGATGCCCAGGGTGATGCAATTCATTTTTAGATAAGCATCTGCATTATCACGAGACGCGGTGCTGAGGACGATAATATATTGTGTTGCGTTGGGGCAGACGATGTCATGGCTAGCTTGCTCGGACGTGAGTCCTGCCGCGGCGGCGACGGCCCGACCAAGCCGAGCGGAGCCCGTTTTCTGAACATCCAGACCACCCCTGGGGCGGGCGATAATCTTCAAGTGTTCCTTCGGGAGCTGAGGCATTCGCGACGACTTGATGATCTTGTGCTTTAGGCTAATGGGCTTTCTGCTGCCATTGAGACGCTCGCGGTGCCCCTGGCTGCTTGCCGCTTCATGGGTGTTGTCGCGACGAGAAACGCGCAGGGCGTTTTTCTTGACAGCGGCGGAGCGCCAGCCGTGCTCTTCACCAAATTCTTCCGGCGGAAGATCGTCTCCATCCGTTACAACAACCATTCTCTCTGCCATGACGAGGCGGGGCTAACCCTGCCCGGCGAGCGCTGGTTAGGCCTTGCCGTCAGACTGAGGGGAGCGCGGCGTCACGGAAGAGAAGCAGCTCGAAAAACCAACGAAAAGGCCACCCATCGTAGAAACGTTGGTATCTGTGGGTTCCTCTTTTCCTTATGCATCCGTCGGTGCAGAAATCATAGAGATTGAGATGAATTTCTCAACGAAAATATCGAAGAAAGCAGGAGCTGGTGTGGGCACGACCGTACTACTCGGCGTCTTCTTCTTCCTCCCTACAAAGCATGATAAAAAATTCCTTTAGTAGAACTGCAAAGGAAAAAGGAAGAGATGCTTAAATGGAGGTGCCGGGGTTTGAACCCGGGACTTCTCACATGCGAAGCGAGCGCTCTACCACTGAGCTACACCCCCGGGACGGGTTCAGACGTTTCCGCTTCTGAATTTGTACGGGCCATGGATGCTTAGCCTACGCTACCAAAGCTACCTATGCCGTATGTGTAGAGACGTGGTTGTGTCTTCAAGCGCCGCGCATTCTTTAAGACAAGTGGTGCTGAAAATGTTCAGACATGGCTTCTCGGAATACGGCACGGCGCCGCGACTATTGCCATATCGGAGGTCACCCTATAAGAAGTCGCAGCTGCCCGTTTACTGTGTATCCGAGTCCAACGAGGTGTCTCGCTAGTATTGAAAATCATCTTTGTCATCCTTGATCACATTGGATGTGAGTTGGAATACGTGACCGTTCTGTTCGTAGCTTGGTATTTGTCCGGCAGGTACGCATGTGCATGTGATGAAACGATTTTGCTTTTATATGCCTGAATGGTAACGAATGTAGCAGATAATATTGTTACGTGAAAATAAACGAGGCATAAACTATTTGAATGCTACGTTTACAAGTATCACAAACACTAGCCAAGATGGAAGCCTTGCTTGCTTGCTTCCTATACCATGGCGCGTACCCACTATGGGGATTGGCCATGAAGCTGGCGGTTACACGGAAAACGGTTATAAGAAAACGGGCGCTTTTGAAAGGAGAACACGCTAGAAGGCAATATATATTAATCAATTTAATTGGAAATTGCTGAATATAATAAATAATAAATCATCAAATTAACGTAACTTTGAGTCTTGTAAAATAATAAATAAAAGTGTGCAGCTTGCACTAGTGGTGCAAGGCTGGAGTCAACTGCGCCGCTCGTGATCACCAAGATTTTTCGTGGCTTGCCTAAGTTGTTTGTAGGTTTCGGAGACTATGCTAGGTTTTGCTAAGCTGCTGGTAGGCTTGCCCAAGTGGTTTCCAGGTTATGCGAGGTTATGCTAGGTTTTGCTATGCTGTTGTCTCGGCGGACTTGACGCTTGATGTTTTCGAGCAGTCGGAGGCCGGGATCGCTTTGACGGTGACGTCGAGCGTTCGGAGCCGCAGCTTCGGCACCGTGTTCAAGATCAGTTCGGCGGCGACGCATTGCTTCTCGCTTAGCAGTAGAGGTGCCCTTAATTCTTGGTAAGCCACTTCTGCGGGCGTTCGGACTTTCTTCGATCTTCCCATGGCAGGAGCAAGTACGCACGGAGTAGAGGAGGCGAGAGGTGTGTCGCCGTGCCGGATGTTCCGAGCTTTTACTCGCCTGTGAGGTCACGACTCCGCCCTACGCGCGTGGGGTGCGAGGATGTTACGTGGCTCGGTGCTCTCGCAGGTGGTTGCTGGACAACGCAAGGCGGCGGACAGCTGGGCGCAGTTTTCTGGTTACGCTCCACGGCGGAACTGAAAACTTAAACAGCTCCGCTGTTAATAAGTCAGTAAATTAACTCGCTATTGTCCTTGTGTCACCAAGGAAGTTTCATAAGGCCCTGCATACGTACCTGTGGCTAAAACCCAAAATATTTGCCTCAAAGGAGAGAAGGTTTTCAGCGTTTGTAGCAATGCCTAATTTTAGGAATGGAATTTCGTAGTATTTCTCTCTCTGGGTTGCGAATCGGCGGTAAGTTAATAAAAATGATCAATGGTTTCCTGTTCTTTGCAGAAATGACATATAGGGGACAGCGCCAGACTAGACCTGTGTAGCCAGTCCACGTAAGCACATGGCACGTCCTCTTCATCCATTGGCCGCTCTCTTCTGCGAGTGCCAAGTAACAGAACCCCCTAGTGGCAGAAGCGCGATCTCGGCGCGTCTAAAGTGCCGCATCAAAGGAACGATAGTAAACATTCAACCACGAAACGTGGAGGACGTCACGGGACAACAGGTCAGAAGACGTAGCGAGACTTCCGGGTTCGATGTGGTACGTGACGTAGGTAATTTATCGAAGGACGTGATAAGGGCCTGTGTGTCGAAAAACCAACTTTTGAGAAAGCCCTCGCGACGGCTTGGGGACCAAAGAAGGACGAGGGTATACCCAGGGCAAAGCGTGCGTCGCAGCGGCACTGCAGTCGTAAGGGCGCTTCTGGTTTTCTTGAAAACTAGAAAGCCCTACGAGCAAGCTAACGCGCATGGTTAGAGGGGCAGCTTTGCGTGTATATTCATTGGCCGAGGCTGTAGCTGAAGGAAGGAACGCATCAAACGGCAATTTTGCCCACGTCCAGTCAATAGATAAAAGGGGAATTAACCAGCAATATCGTGCAGTGTAGAATCGTAGGCGAATGTCACATATGGCAAGGGAAGGTCCCAATCACTGTGGTCGGCCGACACGTACTTGGAAGCATTTCGGCGAGTGTCCGGTTCAAGCGCTCGGTAAGCCCGTTAGTATGCGGATGGTACAATGTGGTTAGCTTGCGGTGGGTGGAGCAGCAGTACAGAATATCGTTGATGACTTTCCAAAAGAAAGGAAGGTACGGCCTCGGTCCGTCAGTAGCTGATGCGGGGCACCATGCACTAAAACCAGGTCACGGAGGAGAAATTCCACTACTTCTGCAGCGCAGCTGGTCGGAAGCGCTCGACATTGCGCAGAGCGTCGTGTAATCGGTAGCGTCGGCAACTCACTAATTTCCAGAAGCATATGTAGGAAAAAGACCCAGAAGGTCCAAGCCGACACGGAAGAAGGCCTCAGTTGGGACGTCGATGGCTACAGGTAACAAGCAAGGAGCATGGACGGTTTCTAGCGACGCTGAGAGAGCTCGCAGGCACTGACGTAACGCTGCACTGAGCGGGCAAGGCCAGGGCAATGGAAGTGGTGGCGCACGCGGTCGTATGTGCTAGACACACCAAGGCATTGAGGAAGGAAACAAGAGGAGGGAGCATACCGCAACGCGACTGAAGCCTAAATCGGCTGGGCCAGTGGTGGCCCAACACGTGAACGCACGTCAAAGTGCGTGGTTGGTTTTAGTGTTGTCGCTCTGCAGGCAGAGCCATGGTAGGGCAACTGAACACGCGCGCACCGAATAAAAACTGCTGGCATAGCTACAGGGAACCAAACGTCTCATCAAATCTCGATTCTTGTTACGAGATCTCGGCGCAAAAGGTCACGTGTTGCGCCATCACTGTGGCTTCACGGAGCGTTCGCTTGCCAAGGCTGGCTGCGTGACGTAATGCTCCCTTCTACATTTTTCGTTCCTCCTTGCAACAAGGTGACTGGTGGTTGGGCTGTCTTGAAACTCGCGGAGGACTGTGGGGCGCAGATAGACGAGTTGGTACGAACAGCAGGAAGTCGGGACCATGAGGGCACACATTACGCCGATATAAGATGCTGTCCTTGAGATGAACATGCGCTATGCACTATGGGTGATGCACTATGCACTATGCACAACATGCACTATGGGTGATGACTCGAGGCGCTATTTAAGCAGTCTCAAGTAGGAATCACAACGCTGCCCATCACCCATATATAGAATCTGAGAAACGAAAATGACGAATTCGATCATTTCACAACCTGAAGCGTGCGTCGGCCACAGGAAAGCGGAATAAACAAATGGTGCCATGGTGCAACCGTCCTGTCTTGTAGGCAATCGAGTACGAGTATTCTTGTCCATAGGTCCAAGGGCTCAGGGGGCGAGTCGGCATGTAGGATATCCTTAATGTGTGAGCATTCTTAGGTGAGTACTCCAGCCCCATCACGCAAAAATTGTAATGCCTTGTATCTGCACAAAACTGCGCAATTTGCAAATTTAAGACATTTAGTCGTTACAGTAGTATAAATGTAGATGCTTTATAAACCGTAAGCAACTATTTACCCATAGAGATACACAGGGCTCTTTGGTGAATGCATGGGGAAGCTTATAGTAGAGGTGGGCCAACTGAAATTTTAGAGTGAGCCAACTTGAAATTTCCGGTTGGGTCAACCTGAAATGTGTAGGTGGGCCAACTGATATTTTGGAGTGGGCCAATTTGAAATTTGGGGGTCGGCCAACTTGAAGTTTTCAAGTGGGCCAATTTGAAATTTGTAGGATTGCCAATTTGAAATGTATGGTGGGCCAACATAAACTATAGGGTGCGCAAACTTAGAGATTGGGGGTGGTCCAACTTCGAATTTGGACATGAGCCGAATTTGGGGATGGGCCCACCTAAATATGGGGATGGGGTCAAGTTGAAATCTGAGAGTGGGCCAACTGAACTTTGGGGGTGGACCATCTTACGTTTGTTGGTAGGCCTACTTGAAATTTGGGACTGGACCAAATTAAAATGGGGGGGGGTGCAAATTGAACTTGTAGGTAGGACAACTTGAAATTTGAGGTGGGCCCGCATAAATTTGAGGTGGGGCCAAGTTGAAATCTGAGAGTGTGCCGACTGATCTTTGGGGGTTGACCAACTTAAATATATTGGTGGGCCAGCTTGAAATTTGGGACTGGACCAACTTAAATTGGGGGGAGGGCAAATTAAATTTAGAGGTGGGCCAACTTGAAATGTGGGGGTGGGCCAAGTAAATTTGGAGGTGGGCCAAATTAAATAAGAAGGTATGCTTACGTATACTTAGAAAACATTAATAGAGTTTCAGCATTCTCTTTTAAAGGAGCGAGCCAACGAGTGACATAGTGGTTGGCGACTACCATGAGCGGTAGGCAGAATTTTTATGGGCGAAATTTTGCAAAATTCCACGCATGCAGCCCACCTACCTTCAGTAATCGAGTGATTTTTCTCCGAGGCAGACAGGAGCCGGCTAGCATAAGCTAAAACACAGTCCTGTCCATGTGGACGTTGAGTCAGTAGAGTGCCTACGGCGTAATATTTCTAGTCTCTGTCCATGTCACTTCGCTCTACAATCGAAGATCATGCTATGCCATAACCACTGGCACCAGTGCGGACGTTGCGGACTGGTGGCTCGAAGTGTGCCATGATGATCACTTTAGAGAGAAGTGTGGTGAGTTGGGAGAGAGCGGCGTCTTGGTGAGAAACCCATGAAAAAGGAACGTCCTGTTTGTGAAGAACAGTAAGTTTCCTCGCTACGACTGCAAGAGTATTTACGAATTGCCGAAAGTAAGAGCGTAGCCGAACGAAGCTCCGAACATCTTAGGCAAACCTTTGGTGAGGGAAGTCGTTCCCAGCTAAGATTTTTTCCAGATCGGGCGGGGGGGGGGGGGGGGGGGGTACTTCGGTAGCGTCCACAAGATGCCCAAGAATAGCAATTTGACGGCATCGATAACGGCACTAGCGGAATTAAACTGCAGTCAGGTTCGGCGAAAGAGTAGAGGTAAAGGTAGAGAACACTTTCGTGTTAAAATACGTCGATATCTCGTCTGGGCCGGGAGCCGAGGCAGAATTCATGCCGTATATATACGACTTCTTTGAGCTTCTCACGAGTAACCGGGCAGTAGAGCTGCTCGCACAGGTTTTTAGGAGACTTGCGGCAGCCCTTCACAAAACTGCGTGACGCTCGCGTAAATGTCACTCATATAAGTCGTACGTCGCTCTGAAGAAAATAGCTTTGCTAAGCGGGAACAAACGGTGCCATTACAGTGACCTGATCTGAGGACTGTGTCCAATCATGTAGCGAATGATAGTGATGGCGCGTCGTCGTGCTCGAGAGACGCGACCTTGACCTGCCACAACACTCATGAATACGGCTCTGGCGAAGTCTGGCGAAGAAGTAGCTCATTTCAAGCATTTTGAAGCTGGAAACGCATCGCACACGTGGGCTACGCTCGACAAGAGTGCTTCGCATCCAAACCATCGTCTCTTGGCGATCACAAGCCGGGTGGAAACACGTCCGAACCAAGTGCCTGAATATTTATTAGGCTGTTGAACAGTGATTAGAAGCCGCTTTTTTTCGAGAGATATCTTAGAATTATTCAACCGGCGATCATAAGCACACAGTGAACATGCAGCGTGCCGGGCATATCGACCTTATCATCGCTGTCCCTAATGCGAGACCTGCCTACATTCTCTACAACAGGCGGGATCACCGGGTGCTTTGAGTCGAAGGAATTTGCACAGCGTCGCCAGAGCTTGCGGCTATGTGCCGAACCCAAGCCTTGCGCGGTTTGCTGGGGCTTACTTCAAACCGCAGAGTATACCGGCATGTGCATCGTGATACATTTTCTCAGAACATCTTGCTGCAGTTTCCTAAGCGAACACTACACTACTTTCTGTCGACACGTTTATGGAACTGTGGAGTGACTCAACAGAGCACTCCCCGATGTCCAAGTGAGAGAATCAGGGGTGTCTTGGCTCAGCGAAAACCTGCAGGTCGATCAACGTGAAGCCTACGAGAGGGATCGAGCTATAGAGGTCAGTGGAGCGTGGTTATGCCATACAACCTGCTGGACCAGGTACACGACTTCGGGTGGTTTCGCGGGGGACAAGCGCTGCCAACTAAAGACCGACTAGCATCTTGGCCCGTGGTACCTTTCGCCTCATGTCCACGGTGTGATTCAACGTTTCCCGCGCTACGTCGAAAGCGCTGAACCACATGAGCAAGTGTGTTCTAGGGCCCCTCCTTCACTACAGTTGTCGCAGTTGTCCGTGGCGGCGACACCGAGACGTTGCCCTGCAATCGCCATATTAAAAGTAGCAAGAAAAGAAGGAGAGAAATCGGGCCTTTGTGTGGGTAAAACCTTGAAATCACGGCAGTTGATCTTGCTATGGAAGTGTTCTCTTTTGCATGCTGTCAAATGGATGCTTGCTCAGCCGTTGATGAAGTTAAAATTGTTTCAAGACGATTTCTATATAAATTTTAGTGCACTATGTCAGTCTTCGTTTTTTTTTATTCGCCGAATATGTCTTTCTCTTCTTTCTTTTTATGTTATCTAGCAAAATGAAAAGTTAGGGCTGGTTAGAGCCGGCTGTCCTAAATTCCCAAATACATTACTCAGTAAGAATAACAAAAAGACAGAAAGCAAGAAGAAATCAACCAGCACTAACGCATACACGCACTATAGTCACAAGCGCGCAGTTTGTGTCTCTTTGAGAACACGTATATGAGCACACTGTATGTGGGCATGAGCATCCAAACCACGGCACAGAAGGTGGGACAGCTCACCTATAGTCATACAGGAGAAATGAGTCAACACAGGAACTTTAAGTATGCATATAATTATACAACACTCATTTTTGCGCATTGGCCTCACCTCAGAAAGGACAACACAGTCGTGACGTCAATGCGTTGATCAAGACGTACAATGCAGAACAGACAAAAACACGTAATGACACTCATAGGTAGTCCATCAGGCTAATGTGCAATAGAAACATCGCGAACGGTGGTCCGGGCGCGCCTCTGCCTATCAGGGCATTATTACGATTGAAGAACTTTGCTATCAAAAGAAGTTAATATGGAAGGAGTTATATGTTAAATGATCAATTCAAGCGTCTGGGTTATCACAGAAGCCACAATGTGGGTACATTCTGCTTTTGATGCGACACAAGGACTGGGAAGTGTGAGTTATACGTGTAGGCGACAGAGGAGCGTGCCGAACGTTCGGGCAATCTTTTAGCTCGATGAAAACTGCAGTAAAGGGTCAACTGTATAAAGGAGTAATGAGATTGCCTGTTCATCGTATGTTCACTGAAAAACATTCTTTGCGTCTGATGTAGTAAATGTTGCTGGTGACAAGATACTTAAAGGGACACTAAAGCGAAGCAATAAATCAGTTTCGACTAATCTAGCATTATTTGAAAACCCTCCAGGCAGTCATTTAAAAAATAGTTTGATTATTAGATGATAAAATGAAGGTCCAAATATCAGTATTTGAATTTCGCGCCGAAATCCCCGCGCCGGTACGTCAACGTGACGTCAGGGATTCCAAAGTATGTTTTCGCAATTGTGGCGCGTTGTCTGAATAAAGGTTCCCGAAACTTGCCATGTTTAATATTTGGTTCCTTTAGAACACAATGTACTCAATCTGTACCGCTATATATAATTAGTAGGCCCTAGAAGCTGCCATCAAAATCGAAGACGTTACAGCCTCCAGGTGCGGGAACTTAAGTAGGCGTCGCCTCCCGTATTTCGTTCTTGCGCTTTTTCTGGCTTACCAAACGTCTTATCGTTGTAAGAATGGTGTTTTTGGTGTTGTAGAACGGTAATTTATTGATGCAGAAGAAATCATTTTTCACTTTAGAGTCCCTTTAATGCGTGCGTCACAGTAGCTAGTCTGTCTGCCACTTCATTTCCTGCGATACCCACGTGGCTTAGTACTAACTGAAAACAGACCTCATAACAACGGTGTAAGCAATGGCAAATGCTTTCATATTTGCGTAGATGGTGGTGGCATCTACAAGAAAATGAAATTCCCTTATCACTTCAAGGGTTTCTTTAAACTCAGAGTGAACCATTCACTATCGACTGTGGTCTCTCTCGGGGGTAGATATTATGGCTCAATGTATAATTGCGAAATCTGATACTGTAGACAATATCCGTGACTTCTGCCTTTTATATGAGAGGCTATGGAAATCCGCACGTGGGTCGTTGTTTCGTTGCTTTCCTGTCAGAACTAAACGCTTTGTCATCGTTTCATCTGAAGCTCGGCTAAAGCACCATCGTGGGCATGAGCCATCAGTAAAGGGAAAGCAAGCACACAAAATTGGCTTTCCACGCTTGTTTCGTCGCACATATAAGCGATTGAAGGGAACATTCTCCACCACCGTTTCTTTAATGCGAAAGCACTAAAAACAGCAGTAAAAATTATCAGGGTGGCAGGAAAAATCACCAACGTGAACTAAATAAAGATGAATTAAAGTGTATTAAGGTGGAGTAAGGTAGAGTGAGGTGGCTCATAATTGTATTGCGCTTAGTATTACAGTGATGAACCTAAGGGACAAGACGCGGACGTGAGTGAGTGAGTGAGTGAGTGAGTGAGTGAGTGAGTGAGTGAGTGAGTGAGTGAGTGAGTGAGTGAGTGAGTGAGTGAGTGAGTGAGTGAGTGAGTGAGTGAGTGAGTGAGTGAGTGAGTGAGTGAGTGAGTGAGTGAGTGAGTGAGTGAGTGAGTGAGTGAGTGAGTGAGTGAGTGAGTGAGTGAGTGAGTGAGTGAATAAACTTTTATTTGGTCCAGCAAAGCGCGATAAAACGCGCACCTGGCTAATCCCACGATGGGACTGACAGATCTAGTCTGCCGGCCCGATCGCGGGCGCGCTGGACGGCCAGGATTTGATCCTCAAAGACGGGACTTCGCAGGAGGGCGTCCCACTCTTCCATGGTGAACTTCGGGCCCAGCGACCCGCACTCCCAGAGCATATGAGGCAACGTAGCTACCTCACCACAGGCCACGCAAGAACAATTGGTATAAACCTCTGGATATATGCTATTAAGGGTCGCCGGATTTGGGTACGAGTTCGTTTGCAGAAGTCTTAGTGTGACCGCCTGCGGCCTGCTTAACTTGGAGTGAGGCGGGGGGAAAACCCTTCTCTCTAAGTAGAAGAATTTAGTTATTTCGTTGTGTGTGAGAGGAGCGTCTCGGTGTCCGGGGAGAGAGTCACCCGACCCGAGGGCAGCGCGGTCGGTAAAGCCACGCGCAGCCTGGTGGGCAGACTCGTTGAGGTTCAGAGGAACCCCCTCAATCGCCCCCACGTGTGCAGGGAACCAAAAAATCGAGTGCATGGAGGTGTTGCCGTGTTTGGCGCCTTTGAGAATTTGAACTACCTGCCGGGCTACCCGGCCTTTCTGGAATGCCCTGATGGCGGCTTTCGAATCGCTATACACCCTGTCTCTCCGACCGTCTTGCATGGCGAGTGCAATGGCCACTTGCTCGGCCACCTCTGGGTTCGTCGTCCGGACGGAAGCACAGTTGATAACTTTACCCAGTGTGTCAACGACGGAAACTGCAAAAGCCTTGCCGTCACGGTATGCAGCTGCGTCCACGAAGCTTGCTGCGATTTTGTCCCTGTTTATTTGCTTTAGCATATTCAATGCTCTTGCCTTGCGACGACCTGCGTTGTGAACGGGACGAACGTTGCGGGGCAAAGGGGCGACCACGATCTTCTCCCCTAGTTCTCTGGGGATTTGGGTGTCTTCAGCCAAGTTCTTGGTTGGTGCGAGTCCGAGCTCCTCGAGGATACGCCTGCCGGCCGTCGTGGTGGACAGCCGAGTTAGCTGGGCCCGTTCTTGAGCCTCGGCTATCTCCTCCATGGTGTTGTGTACGCCGAGCCGAAGCAGGTCCTCTGTATGCGTTCGGACGGGCAGCCCGAGGGCTCTCTTGAAGAATTTTCTAATGAGGGCATTAAGCTTTTCCCGCTCGGCTCTGAGCCAGTTGTGCATGGCCACCGTGTAGGTGAAGTGACACAGCACAAAGGCGTTGATGAGCCGAAGCAGGTTGTCCTCCTTGAGGCCACGATGTCTGTTCGTGACCCTTCGGACAAGGCGAAAAGCATTGTCGGTTTTCGCAATTATCTTGCGTAACGCAGTGCCGTTGCCGCCGCGTGATTCTATAAACATACCCAGGACTCTGATGGTCTCGACCCGGGGTATCGGGTCACCGCTCCGAGTGAATAGGTGAATGTCACTTTCCGAGACCGGTTTCCAGCCCTTGGGTCTGCGCCCTTTTTCTTTTCTATAAAGGAGAAGCTCAGATTTGGTCGGGGAGCATCTGAGTCCGGTGGGTAGCAGGTACTGCTCCGTGACGTCTACCGCCTCTTGCATGGCGCTTTCCACTTGCCCTTCGCTACCGCCGGTGCACCAGATGGTGATGTCGTCTGCGTAGATGGTGTGTTTGATACCTTCAACTTGGGCCAGATTCCTCGAGAGGCCGATCATGCAGATGTTGAAGAGTGCAGGAGAAATGACTGAGCCTTGCGGCGTGCCCCGTGGGCCCAGGAGCAACTCGTCGGAGACAAAGTCGCCGATCCGCAGCTTCGCTTTCCTCTCCGTCAGGAACGAACGGACGTAGTTATATAGTCTGGGGCCCAGCCCGAGGTCTGCCACGGAGGCCAGAATGTATTCGTGGAGAACGTTGTCAAAGGCTTTCTCGAGGTCGAGTCCGAGCAGGGCCCTGGTGTCTCTGGTACTGCCGTCGATGATTTGATGTTTGATCATCTTCATGGCGTCCTGCGACGAGAGGCCGGCACGAAAGCCAATAATGTTGTGAGTATAGATGTTGTTCTCTTCGAGATATCTGTTTAGTCTGTTGAGAACGACATGCTCCGCCACTTTCCCAACGCAGGAGGTGAGAGAGATCGGTCGGAGGTTGTCCACGTTCGGAGCCTTGCCGGGTTTGGGGATCAGGACGACGTTGGCGGTCTTCCATTGCTCTGGGACGCTGCCGTTTTTCCAGGTCTCGTTGATCTTCTCGGTGAGGTATGCGATCGAACCGTCGTCAAGATTCCGCAGCATCTTCTTGGTAGACGTGGATGACGTGGAAGACGCGGACGTACGTAGCGCATATTAAGAATATTAAAAATATTATTATATTTCGAGTACATCGGGCTTCTACATCCCTTGCGCTACGTAAGTCCGCGTCTTGTCCCTTATGTTCGTCAGTGCAACACTATAAGCGCAATACAATGATGAACGTCCACCAACTAGCCCAGTTCATTGGTTTAGAATAAGGTGGATTAATGTGGATAAACAAGGATGGAGGGGGATTAAGGTGGGCTGAGAGGAATTAAAGTTGGTAAAAATTAGAGCAAGGTGTAATAAGGCAGAGATTGATTCTTAAGTAACTTAGCGAATTTATAATGGTTTCGCATTCAAATCACGTAGGGATAATCAATTAACTGCCAAGTTTTGTTCTACGGCCCGCTTCTTGGCCGATCCGTACCCGTTGTGGGTGCGTCCAAATGTCTGGCATGGTCATCATTGCCATCGTCCGCATTGTCATCGCCGTTCGCAACGGAACAGTCTGCAGTCTGCCTGCGACACCAGGCTCGGCATGCCACCGCCTAACGATAGCGTCGACCCTCCGAGCCCGGAATACCCGTCCCCGAGGCGAACACGTCGGCGATTGATCTTCACCCTGCCTGGGGAAAACACCGCAGAACCCTGGAGCGAGCCCACGGTGCGGCATGGCCAGCACAGCAGCGACCCGCTGTTCGCCGCCGCCGAAGTCAGCAGCGACAGCGGGAAACGCAGCGGCGACTACGCGACGTACCTGGCCGAAATGGCGCCGGCGGCCGGCATGAAGCGCCAGCGCATCTCTGAAGACTACGGTGAGTGAGAGAGAAACGTTGACCGAAGCTGCTTCCCAAGTCTGCCTCCCCGGTGTACTGCCTCCTCTGCAGGAGGCAGTACGGCGCCTAATACATGACAACACTTGAAAAGGACACTGACGAAGAATATTAAGCTAATATGTAGTGGCAGGCTTCTGAAGTAGGAAAGCGGCTTGTCGCACCGTGAGAAGAGGCTTGGAAAACCAAAAAAGATGCAAAAAAGAAAAAAAATAGAAGGAGACAGGAGTGGCGATGCCGGCATCAAGTCCACGCCAGAGATAGCCATGACATCATTAATTTTGACATCTAGTTGAGTCTAGGTAATTGTTTATCATTAAAGACCGACATTGCAAATAAAAAAAATGAAGGAAGTCGCAGTATCGCCCGAAAGGCAAAGCATTGATTGAAATAGCAACTTATTAGAAAGCTATACAAAGCATACCTTCTTCCGCAAGCGGGACAGCCGAAAGTGGACGCGGAGGAGCCCGAATGGCGATACTAGAAATGAAATAGACTTCATACTCTGCGCTAACCCTGGCATCATAGAAAATGTTGACGTGCTCGGCAAGGTACCTTGCAGTGACCATAGGATGGTAAGAACTCGAATTAGCCTAGACTTGAGGAGGGAACGGAAGAACCTGGTACATAAGAAGCCGATCAATGAGTTAGCGGTAAGAGGGAAAATAGGGAAATTCTGGAGCAAGCTATAGAACAGATATTCGGGTTTAATTAAATAAGAGGACCTTACTGTCGAAGCAATGAACGATAATCTCATGGGCATCATTAAGGAGTGTGCAATAGAAGTCGGTGGTAATTTCGTTAGACAGGATACCAGTAAGCTATCGCAGGAGACGAAAGATCTGATCAAGAAACGCCAATGTATGAAAGCCTCTAACCCTACAGCTAGAATAGAACTGGCACAACTTTCCAAGTTAATCAACAAGCGAAAGACAGCTGACATAAGGAAGTATAATATGGATAATATTGAACATGCTTAGAACAGAAATTTACAATAGGTAGCGAGGCACTGGAAGTGGTAAGGGAATACATCTTCTTAGGGCAGGTAGTGACCACGGATCCGGATCATGAAACTAAATAACCAGAAAAATAAGAATGGGCTGGGGTGCGTTCGGCAGGCATTCTCAGCTCATGAACAGCAGGTTGTCATTATCCCTCAAAAGAAAAGTGTATAACAGCTGCGTCTTACCAGTACTCACCTACGGGGCAGAAACCTGGAGGCTTACGAAAAGGGTTCTACTTAAATTGAAGACGACGCAACGAGCTATGGAAAGAATGATGGGTGTAACGTTAAGGGATAAGAAAAGAGCAGATTGGTTGAGGGAACAAATGCGAGTTAGTGACGTCTTAGTTGAAACCAAGAAAAAGAAATGGCCATGGGTCGGACATGTAATGAGGAGGGAAGATAACCGATGGTCATTAAGGGTTACGGACTGGATTTCAAGAGAAGGGAAGCGTAGCAGGGGGTGGCATAAAGTTAGGTGGGCGGGTGAGATTAAGAAGTTTAAGAAGACTAAGAAGCCAAGCCAAGCCACCATCCTTGTCGGCTGGTCCTCGCATGCTTTCACCCGCACCTACAGCGCACAGCTTTAACGAAACCACACGGCGATGACGACAACAATGGCGGGAATTCACCTGGAGTGTCCGAATAATTTCTATCCCAGTAAACAGGAACAAGGAACAAACAATGGAAGGCTTTTTTTTTCATGAGAGAAGTTTGGATGCACGGGTGTCAGTGCACCTTCAGTAGCTTTAGGTCTAGACACTGTCAAGTTCTTAAAAGAAAAGGTTTTGCACAAGACGGTAACAATAGATGATAGGCAAAACTTGCGAGTGCGCTTCAACACACACCTTCTTTGACATAACGAAGATGGAGGACCTCGGGCTAGAATCACAGTTTAGATGCCAAGATGGCCATGTTGGTTAAATCACTCTAGCTATGTGAGAAAGCCTGCTTACGGGCTTTCGCATACAATACAATACAATACAATACAATAAACTAAAATACAATTTCATTCCCGTGAAAAAGATGAAAGGCCCTATAGGTATAAGTCCTCTTAGTGCACTGCAATTTGCGATAGCAACAAACATGAGACATTTCAGTAAACGTAGAAACACGTCTGTTTTAGGCTTGTAGCGCAGCTCGGAAGAGCAAAAAAGGAATAAGGTAGGGGTAATCAAAGGGAACGGGAAACAGAGTGAGCGCTACTCTAGCGCTCACTCTGTTTCCCGTTCCCTTTGATGACCCCTACCTTATTCCTTTTTTGCTCTTCCGAGCTGCGCTACAAGCCTAAAACAGTCATGACATACCAACTCGCCCAAACTGCTACGCTTTTGACCTTCATTTCTAGTTCAACGGGCCCCTCTCTTGCTACAACTCGTGACCCGTATGCTACTTAGCGCTCACTCTGTTTCCCGTTCCCTTTGATTACCCCTACCTTATTCCTTTTTTGCTCTTCCGAGCTGCGCTACAAGCCTAAAACAGTCATGACATACCAACTCGCCCAAACTGCTACGCTTTTGTAGAAACACGTGTCTATTTATTTATATACACAGTATCTACATCGCCATAATGACATTACGTAGGGGGAAACAAAACACAACCAGCAAAACAGAAATGCTTTTGCGCAGTTATACTTACAAACTGAAGCACAACAATAGCATTCAGAAAAAGACATACAAGTAAGGTGAAAAAAACAGATTTTCAAGATATATAACACTTACAGTTGTTTTACAAGAGCGCCGTCACAGCATAGAATAGGATAGTTCGTTATTTCACACATTTAATATATCATTTGATAAGCTGTTCCATTGTCTAATTGATTTGAGATAAAAAGACCAGATAGCAAGGAGAAAAAAAAACTTAACAAAATGTCTTGACTGAAACCATACTTACGTGCATGAAAATAAGTAAATGTAACGTGGCGATATCTCACTCAAATGAAATGATTTATTTACGTAAAGAGAAAATAAATTATAATGTTTGGTTGTGTAGTTCTTGAAATATCAATTCCAGTTCTGTTGGCTTAATTCAAAAGTGTAGGCAGTGTATTCGACAATTGTTTTCGTTTTTGCAGCTACCGTTTTGGAAATTTCTTTGTCGAATGGCAAATGACGTCGCCTTATGTTGAAATGTGGTAAGGCTATTCAGGAATCTGCGATTTTTCCTTAATTGTTTTTTTAAAGCCATGATTAGTCTGTACTGGTACAAGCCAAATATGGGCAGCACATGTGCCTGTGGGAATCGGTTAGACGTAATGCAGGCGTTCTAAACATTAAACATGTGTTCTTATACATTTTTTTCAGTAAATATGTTTTGCATATTTGTGATTGTCGGAGTACCCCACGCTTTATAAGGCAGTAATAAAGGTACAAGAAGAATGGAGAATGGTAAATAAGAGTATTTAGTCTGAATGTAAGTAATGTGTTATTACACCGACCTGTCGTACCGACGACTTGTGCCAATTTTTTGAAACATGATTGATGTGGTCATTCCGAGTAGTATTTTGCGGAAAAGTTACCCCGAATATTTTAATACTATCGACCAACTCTGTAGATGTCGCTGCATATAAGGGGTTATGAACGCGATGTACTTGTTTATTTTTGGTCTGTATAATATACCTTACGTCTTGTTTACTTTTATTTCTGAATTACTTACGTCAGACCATTTATACAGTTGAGAGAGAATTAAGCTGCCTTTATTTTGAAGTTGGTAATTTTATTCTTTCCCGAATATAAATAATGACACATCATCAGCGCATAGAACACATTTCCCTTCGCTGTGGGTGTTTACAAGATCGTTCAGGTATATATAAAAAGAAACAGGTCCGAGAATACTAACCTGTGCTACGCCTTTCGCGATAAGCTTCAAGTGTGGGCCTTAACTTTTAATTTGTACATTCTGTTTTTCAGCTATTTAGGTAAGACGTGACCAACTTTAACGCGTGCCCACTGATACCATAACTGTCAAGTTTCTTAAGCAGTATATTATGGTCAATGTTATCATAAGCCTTGATAAAATCCACGTAAATACCGTGTGTGTAATACGCGTTTTCTGATGCAGTTTCGTGCTTGTTACTTTTCCACCCCAACATTTACCTGCATCTGAACGTGCTATATTTTACTATCTAATAAATGTGTGTGTGTAGGACGAGCGTAAACGAATGAATGAACAGTTGTTAGTGCGCAAGGTACGTTTTCGTCTCTTGTTTATCGTGTTAGTGTACCTGAGTGCATCACTTTTGCAGCACAAGCATCAACATGCAGTAATGCCACAGTAACTAGCCCCCGTCGAAGCACTTCTAAAGGTCGTACGTTGGTGGTATTTTACGAGCGTATATAACAGTGTATACGCGAGCGTATATGTGAGCGTACATTTGAGCGTACATGCTTGCGTACATGCGAGCGTATACGTGGCGTATATGCGAGCATATATGCGAGCGTATATGTGAGCATATGTATATTCGAGCGTACATGCGAGCGCATACGTGAGCTTATATCTAAGCTTATTTGTGGGCGTATACATGAGCGCACATGTGAGTGTATATATGAGTGTGAGCGTATATATGGGCGTATGAGCAATATGTGATCTTTAAGCCGAGGCATCATGAGTGCGATCGTGACACACATTCGTGCTTTCCGTGCGGAATCAATCGCGCTGTTTGTTTCGTGCCGGGCGCTGCAATCGGAGGTCAGCATTGAGCTCACTTTTAGGGCAGCAGCGGTATGTGAGGTGTCTTCAGGCCCGCATAATGTATTGCATTTTCATTTTTCAAAACAATGCCTTCAGGCATCCGCACTGGTCTAGGTTTGGGCGTTCGAAACGTCCTTTCTTTCAAATTGACTGAAAAAAAAAACTGGCCCAAAATTTGTTGAACTTTTGCCTTACGCAGGTCACCTCGAGGATAAGTGCATGATGTGCCGTTTTCTGGACGTGCTCGCGACGTGCTACAACTGGGCCTGCGTCAGCCTTCTAGCGTGGCTCTACTTCAGGTGGTTCAGCTGAAGCGGCACCGGGTGTGCTGCAGCGGGGCGGCCCGCTCGGCAGCCGAGCCACTTCCAAAGGGCCGCGCCCCCGAGAACAACTCGTGCTGCGTCCTCCGCCGTGATCAATACAGACAAATTGCGCCCACGCTGGACTATCGCGTTAAACTTTCTGCGGTGAAGCAACATACCGCGTGAGCGATGTGACTTGCCTATAGCCGTGACAAGTAAAGTATAGCTTAATGTAGCGGCTGTGTACCGTGTAGCCCTGAACATTCGGTCGTTAGTCTGCGTACAAGCGCCACAGTCGAAAGAAAGGAGCCAATGCTACGCTTAGACTTGGTGCGCAAACAATCCTAACGGTTCCTTGCGAGTTTTGCACTGAAAATACTGACGTAAAAACGAGGCGTTTTTTAAGAGATGTGGCGCTTGACTGAAACCGACATGTGGTGTAATTTGAGCATGGGAACACTCGTACTTTTTCACGCGCTAGTTTTCTCAACAGATCTGTAAAAACTGCTGTTTAATGATAGTTCTGGCCTTGTGGATAGTTTATCGTAGCCTGTTTACTATTTCGTAGATGTTGCCTTAATACCTGGCTTTGGAACGGCATTGCCTCTTTGGAGGGGAATTAATTCTTGAAGCTTGTCGAAGAAAGCTCGCGAAACTTGTGTGGGCGGATGTGCAGGTTGCGCACCCGTATAGGTGACAACCTCCCGTGATCACTTTGTCATTGCTAAGTTATGTTCGTTTACGACTGAATAACTGTCTTCGTGCAGATTTAAATTTGCGTCAGACTATTAGAGGCTCAAGTAAACTGCGGCACCACTACACTTTACGCATCCGCATATACCGGGGAGTATAATTTTGCCCGTTGCGCACCTCTGATAAAATAGTAGCTGATGCAAACGCATGTACCTTGAGCTGCTACTCAAGAAGAGCGTGGCAAGTGCTGGTCTCCCTCCACTTGCCTCTGAGTCAAGTGAATTTCAATCGCGCTGCCATTTCAAAGCAGTCATAATAGCTCCCTTGGTGGAGGGCTTCACGCTAATATGTGAAAGTTTTTGTGTCAGTATTTAAGATAATTATTTAAGTGATTGCAAAAACAGGGTAATATAGATTAAGCAAAGACTTGCTCCACACGCACGTAGGCCCGCAAGCACGCAAACGTCTTGCGCGTTGTTGGATCTGGAGGACAATCCCAATTGCTGCCCCCCCGATATTTTTGGACCTTGCCGTTGGGTGCGGGAGTTGGCCGAGGTTCAGGAGGACTTTGAGATGAAAACAGGAGGTTTATTTACATTATTTACAGTGATACTACAAAGAAATTAACAGTCACAAAGTCATTACGAGGCGGCAGCAACTCGGACGCTGCGGCCCCTGGCAAGAAGCTCGAAAGAGATGAATGAAGGAATGCTCTCTTGGAGCTCCCGGTCTCTGGCTTTTAACCCCTTCGTTGTCTCGAAGTCACGTCATGTTCGGCCAATCGGCGAGCCCGCTCAGGTGTCGTCATTTTCGGCCATTGGTAGGCGCCTGTGCGAGTGTACGTCACATTCGGCTCAGAGGGTCACTCCTTCGGCTCCAATTGTCCGAGGGATTATTTGTCTGCGGTATTGCCTTCCTCGTCTGCAACTACCGTCACAAAGGCGGACGTGGGGGATTGCTCCCAGGGCTTCACGGTGCATTACGGCCATCGTTGCCTTGCGGCTTGCAAGCGCCGTCACAATAGGCGGATGGGGGGAGACGGGTTGTCTTCGATTGAACTTTCAGAGCTGCAAAGCAGCTTTCCTCGGGACCCACGTTACCTGGAACAATGCCAGGCTCCTGCTACGCTTTCCGGAGGAGTCAAGCAGTGAATAACGCCAGATGCGGCGCAAGAGGTGGGGGCCGCCAACTTGTTTGCACGTGCCGCGCCTCGGGAACGTGGTAGATGTGTTTCTGCGCTCCTTAATTAGCTGTGATGCGATTCGATGTGGTCTGGTGAACTCGAAGGAGGCTCAGGAAAAGGTCCCGTATCTAACAGCTCCTCCTCGCCCCGGAAGTTCGGGATGGCCGGTGAAATCAATTCGCTGGCCATGAGGAACGCTGAAAGAACCTGTAGGGCACTGGTGTCGAGCCTCGTGTGACGAAGTTCGGGATCCTGGGCACTGGAGAACGTACGTCAAACAAACAAAACAACATAGCGCTGCACCACGTGTAAGCGCAGGCTCTTCACCCTTGCCTCGCCAGGCTATTACTAAGTCAAATTGAATCCTGATCTTTTCTTTCCCGAATTTTGATAAAGCAGTTCCAACCACCTTTCTAATTTGCTATCCATATCTCCCCGAAGAGTGATAATGTCGTTGCAAAACAAAGGGTCGTTGCAAACAATTAATAAAACAGCCGAGCATAACTTAAGTGGCCTAACTTCTTGAACAGCCTGTTCTCACCCTATCGCTGTGGCATACTTATCGCACCTACTTATGCCACTGAACAGTTTGGTCAACTCCACAAGTACGTATTCACAAGCGCTTTAGCTTTGTGGTCACTATTCGAAACGCGTACTTGCGTCGTACGCAAACGTTTCATCCCGCTAACTTTCGTTCCTTTCTCTAGTCCATACAGGACACGTACTTTAAAAGACAACTAAACTTGCGTTACTTACGGACTCCGCAGAACCCTTAAACAAATGCGTCTTCTAATGGCTACTTCCACGCACGCTTATTAGAGAAGTCCGAACACGGCTGCCCTCAACACACGAGCAACCCAGTCAAAAATCAGCTTCCTTCCGTCCGCGCAGGACACGCGCTAATGGAACTAAGAGCTCTCCTCAGCGAAAATTACACACAGAAAACGTACGCGTTTAACCTTAGAAAATTAAAAAAAGAATTATATAAAAAGGTTAAGTTCTCCCGCAGAGAGGCGGCTTGTTTGCGATGACTGGTCGAACGTTTCCCTCACCTATTGATCGAGGGAGGACCGAGTGTTTATAAACCGCTGTTGTGCGGCTACTCAGTGTACTTTCTCTCGCAGTCATGCCAGACTGATGAACTGCAACGTGCTTATGTAGATACTGTAAATAAGCCCATATTCCTCGTTCTCGATGAGAAGCAGTCCTTCCCTTCAACAACGTCCTCAGCGTGGATAAGTTGGACGACGGCATGGGCCAGCTACCATCTAATTCATGCCCGACTCCAATCTTGACAACTGGTTACGAGCGGTGGGATTGACCTCACAATCATCCCAGTGTCATATCCCTTGGCCCATGGCACAGTACGTTGCTGTTGACAATGATGATGATAATGATGGTTTATTGGCATCCCCTTCGAAACAAGATGGTGACAAATAGTCACCTAGCCTCCTTGGGTTAACCAGGTCCAGCTACGTGCAGTATGCAACTGCTACATGTCGGGACACCTGGTGGAATATAATGGAACTGCAATGCAAAGTTTGTGCGCATCGACGCTGTACGGCGCGCATGTCAAATGGTACGATCGATGGCAATGATGACGATGATGATTTAGGGCATTCCCTCTGGAACGGTATGGTGGAAAACAATAACCTATCCTGCTTGAATTAATCAGGTATGCCGTACATGTTTTCATTACATCAATATTTACACGTAATCTTCTTTTTCTTCCTCAAGACTTCTCTTTCTGACTTGTACCGCTACCTAAAAACTGCTACGTGGCGTGCTACCTGGTGTGATAATATGCAACTGCAATGGGGCGCACGATAGACGCTACGTGACGCGCATCTCACATCGCAAGTAGAGTTACGGTATATACCTTTGGTAGCATATAAAATAACTTTAATCGCAAGGAAAGCGGCACGATACGATGCTAATGATGACGATGATTTATTGGCATCATGTTCGAAACTCGGCGGTGACAGAGTCACCTAGCCAGCTTGATTTAATCAGGTACGCAATGTATATTTTTTTCTAGCATACATCTCTTTCTTTATCTTCCTTAAGCCTTCTTTAACTGCCTTGTACTGCTACCTGTGCGTCTGCTTACATGACGTTCTACCTGGTGTAATAACATGCAACTGCATACCAAAACGTTGCACTTATCGACGCTACGCGGCGCGCATGTCACATCGCGTTTCTCCTCGCGCGCTAGGACGCGTTCATGGGGAATTTTCCCGCTGCATGCTAGCAAGTGCCTCAGTGGTATTGCAGCCGATTCCCACACAGCGGACCCGTGTTCCATCCCGGCGGGAACTAGGCATTTTTTAACGCGATGGCGTTAGGTGCCCCGTGTCACAAACAATCTGATGTCGGCGTCGGACGTCGCTTCGCGAAAGATTATTCCGAACCACATCGACGCAGGCGCTCCGCGTGGCGCGGATGCGTTTATGAACTAATTGAGCTCCTCAAAGTAATATACGTCAGAAAAATCGTAAAGTATGACCTAAACACAACCTACAGACATCATAGAATCGGAGTTTAATTTGAATATGCCAAAAAAAACATAATTTTGTTACGTGGAAACTCAAACACAAACCCCTTTTTCGAGCGGCGCGGCTCACTCGGCTCCGCGCATCCGCAAGAAAGCTGCGCTTGCCGGTAAGCGTGACAAGCACTCAGGGATATTTGAAAGCTATCGCGTTCTACTCTTAAAGGGGACGCTTAAGCGTCCTCGAAATTTTTTTTGCTCATTCCCTGCATGTACCCCGAACGGTCCCCAAGCACGGACTGCCCTCTGTGTGGTGATTATGCGGACTTCGAACATGTCCTGTGGGGCTGCGTCTCTGCCGGTCCCCCTTTCACCCAAGAGGAAATGATGAAGCTAATTAGGGCCCAGGATCCGACCTCTCAAATCCTGGCAGTCCAGAGGGCTCGCGAGAGGGCCGTCATGTTTCACCTGATGGTCCCCCAGTGGGCCTAGCCAGGTGACGTGGAGTTCGCTTACGTCTATAGTGGACCAAATAAAGTTGTCTCACTCACTCACTCACTCACTCACTCACTCACTCACTCACTCACTCACTCACTCACTCACTCACTCACTCACTCACTCACTCACTCACTCACTCACTCACTGCGATAGCTGCTACGGACACAGGGCAGCGGCGGCGGTGGCGGCGGCGGCCGCCATCGCCACCCGAAATGGTTGTTGGAATGAGCCCGTAATAGCTTAGGATGTAAAAAGTTGATTCGCCATCCCCGCCCTGTGAAAGTGGCTGTCCGGCGAAGCTGTTGCGAAACTACCACTACAACAGCTGAGGGGGGTATGCAATGCTTTATTGATGGTTCGGATGCTTGTTTTGAGCTTGTTCTTTATTGAAACGCATGCTGTTTTGTGTCGTATGGGTGACTTCAGTGAACGTATGCACTTTTCGCTTCACTTTGCGGAGCGCTTGTAGCCGCTGCCTGGTGGGGGCATCAGCCATTACATATTTTGCTTGCTTATGGGGGTATGAGCCTTTGCTGATGATGATAGATGCTTGTTTTCAGATTGTTCGTTATTGAAACGCACGCAGCTCTGTACGTTGTGTGCGTGATTCCAATGAATGTATGTGCTGTTCGCTTCGCTTTGCTGAGTGCTTGTAGCATCTGCTTTACGAGGGGGATGAACCATTGAATTTTAATGAGTAAGCATTTTTGGCGAGCTCCCGAGCCCTGTCAGACGAAAATTGCAATGCCTTGTATCTGCACAAAAATGCGTAGTTTGCAAAGTGAAGTTAAGACATTTAATCGTTATGATAGTATAAATGTAGATGATTGGAGGCTTTTAAGCGATAAGGAACAATTTAAAGCAGAAGAATAAAAGATAAAGAGAATACCCATAGAGATACAGAGGGCTCCCTGGAACATGCATGGGGGCAGCTTATAGTAGGGGTGGGCCAACTGAAATTTGGGAGTGGGCCATGTTGAGATTTTGGGGTAGCTCAATGTCCAATTGAACGCTGCTGAGTGTCCTTCGAGCTATGAACACACAGCGGGCAAGCGAGTGCGTTGCTTGGCGCACTTTCATTGGGCCTTTTACCGAGGCGCAATCAGAACGCAGGCGAGAGCTTGCTTGGACACAAGGAACGCGCGCATAACGCAGGTTTGCGAGAGCGACAGCAAAGGTGACGTGGCATCGCGGCGACGCACTCTCCCCTCACGCAACGCCTGTCGCCCTATACTGCAGCAGCTGCTGTTCCTTTTAGGCCGCTCTGCTCCGTCTAGGCGCGCTCGAGCCCGGCGTTCGGGCCCAATTGATACGATTGTATTGAAGAGGCAGAATGCGCCTACTAAAGCCTAACCCCTGTATTCAGAAATGCATATTAACTTGAAGCCCACACTTGACTTCATTTAAGTGACCCCTGTCGTGAACGCGCAGAAGGAAACGCAATGAGCGTCTTAGGCGAGTTCGCAACAGGCGTCCTTTATATCAAGTCAAGCATGGGCTCCAAATTTACATAGATTTCTGAATACGGGGTCAAGCATTCTTTGCCACCGGAAAGCCCGTGGGTAGATGCGCATAAGCTAGAAAAAAGCAACCAAGCTAAACTGCAGCTTCTCGCTTGCAGCTTGCAAGCGGTTTGCAAACTGCAGCTTCTTGCTTGCATTTCTGCAGCTTCTTGCTTGCTTAGCGGGGTATGAGCCATTACTGACGATGGTAATTTCTGCTCACGGACGGACACGAAAATACCGAACACCGAGAGGCTAACAGCGTTGCTGTAAAATATTATTGTGTCTTATTCACCGAGTGGGCACTGTGGTAATGGAGCGACGCTAACCTTGGTCTTTAAGAAAGTATTCGAAAACATAATCGATGATAATTATGATGATGATGATGATGGTCCCCTGTACAAATGGCACGTAGGGTACCGGCGAAAAATTGGATGGTTTGGATAAAATTAATGAACAAAAAGTCACTTCAGTTTTTCCAAATCAAGAGTTAAATTAAGAGCCCATGGAACAGTTGACATCGATACTCCGCGAAATTAGCTATTACTGAGTTCATAGCACGACCACTAACCGACCTTTTGAAAAAAGACTCTCCTTTCCAGTGGGGCGAATACGAGGCCTCTGCATTCTCTCATCTAATCGACATTCTCACAACGCCTCCCGTTCTGGCCCATTTCGATCCTTCTGCGCCTACCGAAGTCCGTACTGATGCCAGCGGTCACGGAATTGGAGCAGTACTAGCACAACGCCAGCGTGGCCACGACCGTGTTATCGCTTACGCCAGCAGGCTCCTCTCACCCGCGGAGCGCAACTATTCCATCACTGAGCGTCTGGCCCTAGTTTGGGCGGTTGCGAAATTCCGCCCATACTTATATGGCCGATCCTTTTCCGTTGTCACAGACCATCACGCGCTTTGTTGGTTATGCTCATTGAAAGACCCTTCAGGAAGACTTGGTCGCTGGGCCTTACGCCTCCAAGAATATTCGTTCTCTGTCACCTACAAATCTGGCCGGCTACACAAGGACGCTGACTGCCTGTCTCGCTACCCGGTAGACGAGCCTGACGACGCCGAAAGTAGTACCGCCGACGGCATTTTCTCTGTGTCTGCCTTCGCTAACATCGCCGATGAGCAGTACCGAGACCTATCGCTGCGAGTACTCATCGAGCGTCTGCGCTCTACACCTACCGACGCATCCGTTCGCCGATATGTCCTCCAGGGCGGCATTCTGTACCGAAGGAGCTTTCTCCCTGATGGCCCTGATCTTCTTCTTGTCGTGCCAAAACATCTACGACAGGCTGTGCTCTTTGAGATGCATGACGCACCCACTGCAGGACATCTTGGGGTAACCCGCACGTACGACCGCGTCCGCCGCCGCTTCTATTGGCCTGGTCTCGCTCGCTCCGTTCGACGCAATGTTGCTGCCTGTGATCCCTGCCAGCGTCGGAAGACACCTCAGGTGCTACCTGCCGGTCATCTCCAGCCGATCCCCGTCCCTGTGGAACCATTCTTTCGTGTTGGATTAGACCTGCTCGGTCCCTTTCCCACGTCATCCTCTGGGAACAAATGGGTAGCCGTCGCGACTGATTACGCCACCCGATACGCTATCACTCGGGCTCTCCCTACCAGCTGCGCCACTGACGTCGCGGACTTTCCCTTGCGTGACATTATCTTGCTTCATGGCGCCCCGCGACAGCTGCTTACTGACCGTGGTCGAAACTTCCTCTCAAAAGTTATCGCTGACATTGTGCGTTCCTGCTCCATTCAACACAAACTGACTACTTCATACCATCCTCAAACCAATGGCCTGACAGAGCGGCTAACCGTACTCTTACCGATATGCTGGCCAAGTACGTTTCTAAGGACCACCACGACTGGGACATTGCCCTTCCTTACGTAACATTTGCGTACAATTCCTCCCGGCACGACACCGCCGGATTTTCTCCCTTTTATCTCCTGTACGGTCGCGAACCTACCTTGCCCCTAGACACGGCACTTCCTCCTGCTGCGGTCTCAACAAGCGAGTATGCGCGCGACGCCATCGCCCTCGCCGACCATGCACGCCAGCTTGCCCGTGCTCGACTTACAGCCTCACAGACCACTCAGCAGTGTCAGTACAACGCCCGCCATCGTGACGTACAGTTTTCACCTGGTGCGCTCGTGCTCCTGTGGTCGCCCTCTCGTCACGTCGGACTTTCCGAGAAGCTTCTTTCACGATACACAGGGCCCTACCGCGTGCTGCGCCAGGTGACGCCTGTGACTTACGAAATTGCTCCTGTGGGCTCAACCTCGTCCTCTCCTGTGGCATCTAGTGATGTCGTACACGTCAGTAGGCTCAAGGCCTACTACACTGCTTCCGAGTCCGATCTTTAGTCGCTCCGGGACGGCGCTTTTGCAGCCGGGGGTAGTGCTACGGCACAATATGTGCGATCACGAAAGGCCAGCAGTGTGAAGACGACGACGACGATTAGATGCTAGCGCGGGCTGTTGCCTCTTGGCCTAGCGCAGCGTATTTTCCTTGTAAATATATTTGTACATAGCTTTTCGTCTGCGTCATCCTACGTAACAATATGATTGCATGACTCGTGAATCTAGCAGCAGTTATGTACTACCTTGACAAGGGAACTACTGAAAGAACCGTACCACTAAGGCCCTCTCTCGTCAGTTTGTCTGGCACTTGAACCACAAATAATCTCCTACGGCGTAGTACCCACGCTAGTCTCACTAGTTGAGCAGTGAAAATGGGCAGAGATTGTTTCAACAACGATGCGTCATCTTCATTGCAGTAAAAAAAGAGCCTGACTACCCGCAGCTCGTTTAAGTCACTGCGCATGATCATCGTGAGCGATCGATTGCTGTTGCATTTGCCCCTCTACGATTTTAGAAACACAACATCCCCAGCGAGCGCAGCTGGAGCGAATTCTGATCCCATATTTTTTCACGGGTGGCTCCTTCTTCAACGCGCTACGCGTCCGCTACGGCATGGCTCAGTTTGCTCCTCGACGGGCCCGGCGTCGACGAGAGGCCGCAATGGCCGGCAGTCAGTGGCTGACGACTGCTATTCCGACCCTTAGGAGGTTGCACCTGTCAGACAGTATGCGGAGGCATAGGCACCACGGACGCCGTTGCTGCAGCAAAAAAAAAGAACGAAAATTGACACCTGTGTTTTTCCAACGTGCGTGTCGGCTTCTTGGGCTGTGGCCATACCACGAACGCCGCCCGTTGCTGGATTTTTTACCAACCGCGCGATAAGTCCCACGCCTTAGTGCGTGTCCACCGAGCTCAACTTCATTGTCCTTCGTGCGTAAGACGCATGGTCGTCAAAGCTTCAGGTGTCGTATCTTCATATCTTCAGGTGTCGTTTCGGCCAAGGAAACGTGGATGCTCTCTTTCTCTGGCGTTTTTTTTAGGAGAAACGTCGAAACAGTGCCTACAGAGCACGCAAGAGCCATATTGGTGGTCTCCTTTCTTTTGGCCCAGGCCGCGTCGCTGACCTGGTGCACGACGATTTTTCTTTCTCGTAGGAACTCTCGCCACCTATGCGTAAACAGGACGTGCTGTCGGCCATGCCACGCAGATTTTACCATGCAACCTCGCCCTTCGAAAGCGCGGAGGTATTGCGAGGTGCGCTGAGCTCTTCACGTGTCTGCTGCAGTGCGCTGCCCAATTTGTGCAACAGCGCATTAAGAGAACCCGTTGGTGCATTAGTTAATTACCGATGCACTCGTCTCCTTAAAACCCTTGGGTCAACTTTGTTTTAAGCACGAGAAGCACTTGTGTCTGTGCTTCTTCTCCGGAACCTACTGCGCTCAAGACTCGGTGCAAATGGCGGTTTGAGGTCACAGCTCTGTCCAGGCTGGCGCGAATGGACTGGCCTGCCAGTGCCGCTCGCCTTGTGCCATCTATTAGAGAGACCGGTCTCTGCCGCCGTCTACTGCCATTTTTACCCCTTCGCAACCGTTTTACTCTAATCAAGAAGCGGTCATCGGTTATGCTGAGCGGATTAGCTACCGGGCTCCATCCTTTGATCCTAATGTTTAATAGGACATCGTGTTCTTTGCGTTTGAATCGAATACACTAATCAACGTATTTATTTTTTAAGGTTACATCTACTATACTTCGTTCGTTGCGCATTCCTCAGCGTCTATTCAAGTTTCGGCATTGATTTACTCACTGGTTAAGCTGATTATCACAAAGCGACACACGAACTGCCAGAGCTCAGGAATTAGGTTGTCCAATCCACGGCCTGTACGAAGCAGGCTTCATGTCTTCGTAACTAAATGTAGTTACGCAATAATTACAATAAGTAAAACCTGCCGAAAGTCCAGGGTGTGGAGCGCTGGCGCGTCCAAGGCATGAGAGAGAAGGGCTCAACCACGAGAACCGTGCTGCTCAAGCTCAAGCCGGGAATAAAGGTGGACGACCTGCCCCACCAGGTTCGAGTCGCCGGTGAGTTGGCCCTTGTGGTGGTACCCGGGCGGCCGATGCAGTGCCTGCGCTGCCATGGCACGGGCCATGTTCGCCGTGACTGTAAGGTGCCCCGGTGCTCGAAGTGCAGACGCTATGGACACGCGGACGCTGACTGCGTCCGTACCTACGCGGCGGCTACCGGGCTGGGAAAGACGGACGAGATCGCCGAACTCATGGACGTCGTTGAAGCCGAGGATGCAGCGAGGGGAACGGACGAGGCGGGCAAGCAAACGGGGCCACTCGACTCGTTAGCGTCTATCGGTGGAGACGCCCTCGCTAGGGATGGTTCAGCGAGCCAACAACCAGCGGATGACGTGCCTAGGTCAAACGAGACAACCGGAAAGGAGGGGGAGAACACTCCGGAGCCCAAGGTCGTCGAGCCCAAGGGTCCGAACGAGCTGCAACCGGACAAGAGTGGTGCCCGCACGTCGACCAGCGTCTCCGCTGCGGCGAAGCGTTCCCACGCCCAAACCAGCGCCGACGGTGACCACACTGCGACGCCTGGAGCCGAGGAGCTCCCGGCAAAGGCGCCTCAAGGCCGGCGTTCATCGTTTCGGCCGCGCCCTAACGTTCCGGCAGACAAGCGTGCCGGAAATTCGGAGTCCCTAGGACACGCTCATGTTCTTCCGCCGGACCGCACTGGCGGCGATGGCGGCGTCTAGCCTCGTGCTAGACGCGAGAGGTAAGCACCATATTGCCGGTCTCTTCCCCTATTGTTAAGATGGCTCCAACGTGTCCGTTGAAAGTCGCTACTCTAAATGTTCGAGGACTGGCAGGGAAAAGAAAGCAAGGCCAGCTTTACCGACTTCTAACGGAGCACGACATTGATGTGCTAGCCGTGCAGGAGACGAAAGTCGACGGTGAAGAAGAGACCGGCGTTTTGGTGCGGCGTTTCACGTCTAGGTTTTCTGCCGTAGTCAGTCATGCGGTGGGCACATCCGCTGGCTGTGTCCTTTTTGTTAAGAAGTTGCCGGGGCTAGAGGTGCATGCAATTTATTCGTGTGTGTCGGGCCGGTGTGTTGTCGTCGATTTTTCGTTCAGCAACGACGAGTGGCGTATTGTGTGCTTGTACGCGCCCAATAAGGTGGATGAAAGGACTCAGTTTTTTTACCACATAGAAGAGCGTCTATGCAAAGGAAGACAGCTCATAGTAATGGGCGATTTCAACTGTGTCCTCAGTGCGCGGGATAAAACAAGTGTTCGGGGATTTAGAGACAAAAGCACGGAAGTGTTGTCGCGAATGCTAGAGAACTGGGACCTTGAGGATGTTGCAGAGTGCCTCGAAGGAGCGCGTGCTGTAAAGTACACACGGTTTGAGGGCTCTAGTCACGCACGGCTCGACCGCATTTATGCGTCTGTTGACATCCTTCCGGAATGTAACAGTTACGAGGTAGTGCCAGTGGCGTTTTCTGACCATTGTTTAGTTCAGTGCTGCATAGGCATCCCAAAGCGAGGCAACCCTTTCTCATGGGAAACGTGGAAATTAAATAACAAGCTTCTTCAGGATGAACCGTTTAACCGAGCAGTAAGAGAAGAAATACGGAAAATAGACCCCAGTAAAAAACTTCACGTATGGCAGCAGTGGGAGCTGAGTAAGGAAACCCTAAAAATAAAGGCAATAGAGAGGGCCACCTGTATTCGTTTTGCAGAGAAACAAAAAGAGACTGAGTTAAAGACGCTTCTTCATAAACTGCTCAGGCAGGAATCTCAGGCACCGGGCAAATGGATAGAAGACATAAGAAAAGTGAAACAACATTTAAAGCAACTCGAAGAGCAACGCTACCGGGGAGCCCTGGTGAGGGCAAGGGCTGAAGACACAGCTGCAGGTGAAGCGCCTTCGAAGCGAGCGCTAGGGTTAGAAAAAGCACGCGCTGAAAGGAACCACATCGACGGCATAGAATGGCGCGGGACCTTATCAACAGACACTGACGACATCAAAGCAGCTTTTCATGAGCATTACCAGGCGCTATTCTCGTACCACAAAGTAGACGCTACCACATTTGGGAATGAGTTTTTGCGTGCTATACCCCGACTGGATGACGAAAGAAAGCAAAGATTGGAACTAGAGATAACAGAATCCGAAGTTGAACAGGCCATAGACAACTTAAACCCAGGAAAATCGCCTGGACCAGACGGCTTTAGCGCCGGTTTTTATAAAGAATTCAAGCACGGAATTAGCCCTTTATTGAATGTAATCTTTAACGAAGCTTACAAATGGAACACTTTGCCTCCGTCTTATGGGTCGTCACACACAGTACTCATTCCTAAAACTGATGATGCAGCGAAATTAAGATATGTTACGGCGTATCGTCCCATAGCACTCACCAATATCGAGTATAAAATCTTTATGAAGATATTGGCGCGAAGATTGCAGACAGTGATACAGGACATCGTCGGGCCTCACCAGACATGTGGGATTAAAGGCCGGACCATTGTTACTAATATTCACAAGGCGCGCAGTGTACTTGAGTGCTGTGATGATTGTAATAGTCGGATTGCCATTTTACAGATTGACCTCGAGAAGGCTTTTGATTGCGTGGCTCATGAAATCTTGTTTGCCGTTTTAGACTATGCCAATCTCGGATCTGTAATCTGCGAGGGGGTCGCCCTGGCGTACCGTAACTGCACGACCAGATTGATCGTGAATAAGAGTTTAGGGGCTCCCATCAGCCTGCGACGTTCTGTGCGTCAGGGCTGCCCCCTCAGCCCTCTGTTGTTTTGTATCTATATTGAAACCCTGTGCATGAGATTGATTGAAAACAATAGAATTACGGGATTTAAGCTTCACGCAGTTGAAGTGAAGCTGCTGTCTTATGCAGATGATGTCGCTGTTTTTGCGGAGGATCAGGGGAGCATAATCGAGGCTGTCAAATGTGTCCGTAAATTTAGCCATGTCACTGGTAGTGGAGTTAACTGGTCGAAGTGCCTCGGGCTCTGGCATGGATCATGGCCAACGAAGCCAGATCATTTTGCCAACGTGCATTGGGTGACGACCCCAGGCAAGTACTTGGGCGTCCCGCTCGATGCCTATCGTGATAGCGAGCAGTACTGGAAAGGGCAGGTCAAAGACACACAGGAGAGAGCTGAGAAGTGGAAAGGCACTAACCTTTCTATCTTTGCCAGAGCCACCGTTTGTAACCTGTTCTTTATCAGCAAGCTTTGGTACGTAATGCAGGTATTGCACTGTTCACGGTCCAACGTTCAGAAGCTACACAGGATTTTCGCCATCTTTGTCTGGGCGTCGGGATGGGAGCGCTGTAGCCGGACCAACTTGTTCCGCCGGGTAAAAGATGGGGGGCTGGGATTGGGCCACCTCTTTGTGCGGCAGCTGGTAAACCGGTTCTTGTTCTTTAGGGACTCAACCGACCCTTTCTTGCGCACGGTATGTCAAATAAGGCTGAGTAGACAAATACCAGAGTTTGCGGTTTCAACCGCAGAGTTTTCGGGAGGGATTCGAGGGTTTTACAAAGAGGTCGTATCGAGTGTCCGATTTCTTTCAGTGCGCTTCTCGAATGATTACCTTTCCGTTGTGAACAAAAAGAAACTGTATTGTGCTTTGTGTGACGTCCTTTTCCCAGTGCCACTGTACAGGTCCTTGTACGGTGGAGGCCCAAGCAGCGATGTTTTAAAAAGAGTAAAAAAAATGCAGGTCCCGCCAGGAACAAAGACCTTCTTCTTTAAATTACACACGGGAACATTACCAGTTAAGAAGTTTTTGGAGGCAAAGGGAGTGTATTTACCGTGGGGAACACACTGTTTAATTTGCAAGCAGCCAGAGACAATAGATCATGTCTTTTTAAACTGTTGGGGAGGCGTGTTCTTCTGGGATGTATTGCAGAGGACACTAAAGAAAGACTTTCCACTAGACGCGTATGGCATTCGTTACTTAAGCATAGATAACGAGGACGGGGTGCCTTTTGACCTAATTATGCTCTTGGGCCTCCACTGTATTTGGCGCGCGAGAATGGCGGGATACCATGTTGATAAAGATGCGCGGCCTGCACGAATGTATTTCAGGGAACAGATGCACTGGTTTGTCGCTCTCCATAAGGCGACAGAGCAACCACCCGAGTGGCTCCCAAGAGTAGAGCCGTTGGTTAATTTGCGTGAATTTTGATTACACTCAGCCAGTACAATACTGGTTGAATACGTGCACAACAGCAAATGAATGTTCTACTTTGGTTTTTGTTACGGTGATTGTTTCCTCTTGTAAATAGTTATGTACCAAAAATCAGGCAATAAAGAAAAAAAAGGGGGGGGGGGTGTAGCTCAGAGGTAGAGCGCTCATTCTTCTTCCGGCTACCGTTCGGTGCGGACGCGGAATCATGTGCTCCAGCGGAGCGGCGATAGCGGCCTCTGCAAGCCGCGGAAACAGGATTGAAGACAATGATGGTCAGGACTACGAGATCATTTTGCCTACATTGCCCACCGGACGTGTTGTAGTTAATACTGTGTTTTTGCACGGCGACGTACGAGTTAGGCCCTACAGGGTGGAGGACTTCCGCGACACCCTAGCCAACGCTGGTGCGCTTCCCGACGTCGTGGCGTTGGGGGCGTACCAAATCAACCATGTTTGGGCGGTGACTCTCAACAGCACTGAAGCAACTAAGAAGTTGGCCGCTCTCAAAGAACTGGAAGTAAAAGGACGCCGCTGCATTATCTTCGATCCAGATAGCCAACAGGTGAAACTACGGCTGCACTGGATGTTGCACGGCGTGGCGGACGACGACATTCGGACGGCTCTCGCTGCTTACGGCAGCGTATCCGAAGTGACCCGGGAGCGATGGCGTGTCTCAGGCGTCAAGGAGAAAGGTTCCACAACGAGGACCGTGCTCCTGAAGCTGAAACCCGGTTTGAAGGTCGATGACCTACCTCACCAGCTACGCGTTGCAGGAGAGTTGGCCCTTGTGGTGGCACCTGGGCGGCCTATGCAATGCCTACGCTGCCGTGGTACGGGCCACGTTCGACGTGAATGCAAGGTGCCACGGTGCTCAAAATGCAGACGCTATGGTCACGTCGACAGCGATTGCGTCCGCACGTATGCGGTTGCTACGGAGCCGGCATCGCAAGACAAGTCGACGGAGCTGCTGATGGACGTCGACGAGGCGGAGGAGGCAGCGAAAGGAGCCGAGGAAGTGGGCAAGCCAGCAGGAATGACTGACCCGTCGGGGCTTGCCAGTGGTGACACAAGCACGTCAAGCAATGGGGAGACGCACCCCGATGAGAAGGAATTGCCTGCCAGCAGTGACACAACCAAGTCAAGCAACGGAGAGACGCACCCCGAGGAGCAGGAATTGCCTGCGTCTCGGGCGAAGGCGTCGGAGAATGGGAAGAGCGTTCCGGCACCCACAGTCGTCGACCCAGCGAACAGCTCGCCGAACGCTGACCCGAGCGGCGGCCGCGCAGTCAGCGTCTCCGCGCCAGCCAAGCGCCCTTATGGCCACACCGGCAACGATGGGGATAAGGTGGCAGCCACCAGCGTCGAGGAGCCGCCTGCAAAAACAACTCAAGCCAGGCGGGCCAGTCTCCGGCAGCGACCTAACGTTTCGTCTGAGAGGCGAACCGGCGATACAGCACCTACGCTGCAAGGTTCGGAGCCTGCACAGGCTGGCTCCGGCTTCAACGATGGCGTCTAGCCACGCGCTAGACGCGGAGGGTAAGCACCATGCTCTCGGCCTTTTCACTTCCTTGCGAAAATGGCTCCTGCATCTCCGTTGAGGGTCGCTACACTTAATGTCAGGGGCTTGGCAGGAAAGAAAAAGCAAAGTCAGGTGTATCGGCTTTTAACGGAGCACGACATTGATATATTGGCAGTGCAGGAAACAAAAGTTGACGGTGAGGAAGAGACCGGGAGCATGGTGCGACGTTTCACGTCTAGATTCTATGCTATTGTAAGCCATGCCATCGGCACATCTGCTGGTTGTGTCCTTTTTATTAAGAAGTTGCCGGCTCTGGTCGTGCATGCTGATTTCTCGTGCTTGTCAGGTCGTTGTGTTGCTGTCGATTTCACACTCAGCGATACAGAATGGCGTGTTTTATGTTTGTACGCACCAAATGTTGTGGATGAAAGGGTCGATTTCTTTAGAAGTGTTGAGCAGCGTCTCAGCTTCGATAAACAGCTGATTATCATGGGCGACTTCAACTGTGTCCTGAGTGCATGTGATAAGACTAGTGATCGGGGGTTCAGGGACGCAAGTACTGAGGTACTGTCGCAAATCATAGACAAATGGAACCTTGAGGATGTGGCGGAGTGTATGCAAGGCGCGGGTGGTGTGAAGTACACACATTTCCAGCGTGCAAGTCATGCCCGTCTGGACCGCATTTATGTAACGTTGGACGCGATTCCAAAATGCAACAGTTATCAAGTAGTGCCGGTGTCTTTCTCAGACCACTGTTTAGTAGAGTGCGGGATTGGGGCAAAAAAACGTGGCAGTGCTTTTAGCTGGGAACTGTGGAAGATAAATAACAAGCTGATCAAAGACGATGCTTTCAACCTTGCGGTAGTTGAAGAAATCGGCAAAATAGAGCCGAATAAAGAACTGAAAACATGGCAACAGTGGGAGCTTTGTAAGGAACAACTTAAAATAAAAGCAATAGAGCGGTCTTGTTCTATGGCGTACGAGGAGAAACTAAATGAACGTAATCTAAGGTCTATGCTTTCAAAACTGCTCGAGAAAGAATGCGAAGCGCCTGGTAAATGGATCGATGACATTAGGAAAACGAAACAAAAAGTCGAAGTGATAGAAGAGGAGCGTTATCGTGGTGCGCTGGTCCGGGCGAGAGCCGAACATGTAGCTGCTGGGGAGACACCGTCTAAACGAGCACTCGGAATTGAAAAAGCCCACGCTCGTCGAAATCAGATAGACAACATAGAATGGGGGGGCGTCTTATCGGATGACAACGAACATATTAAGCGTGCATTTTTTCAGTACTATCAGGCATTGTTCGCATTACAGGTTGCCGACATGAACACGTTTAAGGATAAGTTCCTTGGGGCACTGCCGCGACTCAACGATGAGCAGAAGGATAGGTTAGAGCTGCCAATAACCGAATCAGAGGTAGAAACGGCGATAGACAATTTAAATCCTGGTAAATCGCCAGGACCGGACGGGTTAAGCGCGGCGTTTTACAAAGCTTTTAAGCGTGGAATCGCGCCAATATTGACGGTAGTGTTTAATGAAGCTTACAAAATTAACGAATTGCCTCCGTCTTATGCAAGATCACACACTGTCTTAATCGCCAAAACTGACGAAGCGGCGAGGTTACGATACGTAACAGCGTACCGGCCAATCGCACTCACAAATGTGGATTACAAAATTTATATGAAAGTTTTAGCGCGAAGATTACAGTCAGTAATCCAGGAAATCGTTGGGCCGCATCAAACGTGCGGGATTAAGGACGATCTATCACGACTAATATTCACACAGCAAGATGCGTGCTGGAATGCTGCGATATTACAAATAGCCGCGTGGCCATCTTACAATTAGACCTTGAAAAAGCTTTCGACTGTGTCGCGCATGAAATTTTGCTTTGCATACTAGACCATGTTAACGTTGGTTCTGTTATTCGCGAGGGTGTGGCCCTGGCGTATCGGAACTGCACGACGAGATTGATCGTTAACCAGAGTCTGGGGGCCCCCATTAGCGTGCAGCGGTCGGTACGCCAGGGTTGTCCCCTTAGCCCTCTTTTGTTTTGCATCTACATAGAGGCGATGTGCTTAAACATCATGAAAAAACAGACAATTCCCGGTTTCCGATTGCAAGCAGCGGAAGTCAAGCTGTTGGCATATGCGGATGATGTGGCGGTTTTTTCAACCAGTAGGGAAGGTGTAACCGAGGCTATTAAATGTGTAGAGAACTTCTGCCAAGTCACAGGCAGCAGAGTGAACTTAGCAAAATCACTAGGGCTCTGGCACGGAGAATGGCAATCGACGCCCGACCGCTTCGCAAACGTGTCCTGGGTTACGACCCCAACGAGGTACTTGGGAGTACCTCTAGAATGCTACCGTGATAGCGCGACATATTGGACAGCGCAGACGCATGATACACGTGGAAAGGCGGAAAGGTGGAAAGAAACAAACTTATCGATTTTTGCTAGAGCCACCGTGTGCAATCTGTTCTTTATTAGTAGGCTGTGGTATGTAATGCAGGTGTTACATTGTGCAAGACTCAATGTACAGAAGCTGCATCGAATTTTTGCCATTTTCGTGTGGGATGCGCAATGGGAAAGGTGCAGCCGAACAAATTTGTTCAGAGGAGTCAAGAATGGTGGATTGGGCCTGGGACACCTTTTTTTGCGGCAGATTGTGAACAGGTTTCTTTTCCTTCGCGACGTCAGCGATCCTTTTTTGCGCACCGCATGCCAAGTAAGGCTCGGACGCGCGTTGCCAGACTTTGTTGTTTCAACCGAAACACTCACGGGAGGCATTTTTGGATATTTTAGAGAAGTTGTCGCAAGTGTACGATTCCTTGCGACGAGGTTTTCAAATGAATATTTATCAACTGTAAAAAAGAAAAAATTGTACAAAGATTTGTGTGACGTTGTTCTGCCAGAGCCAATGTACAGAGCCCTGTACAGTGGAGGCCCTGGTAGGGACGTGTTAAAGAGAGTAAAAAAATGCAAGTTGCGCCAGGGGTTAAAACCTTCTTTTTTAAGTTACACACTGGAACATTGCCAGTAAAAATGTTTTTACAGGAAAAGGGCTTATTTCTTCCATGGGGATCTCACTGCCTTATCTGCAAACAACCAGAAACGATAGATCACGTTTTTCTTCATTGTTGGGGAGGGGTATTTTTTTGGGACGTACTACAAAGAACGTTAAAGAAACAGTTTCCCCTCGACCCTCATGGAATACGGTATCTACCCATTGCTAACGAGGATGGTTTTCCGTTTGATTTAATCATGTTAATTGGCCTCCACAGTATTTGGCGCTCTCTAATGGCAGGATACTACTGCGATCCCGACGCACGACCAACGCGAATTTATTTCCGTGAAACCGTGCATCGGTTTGTTGAGATTTTGAAGGCCGGTGGGGATACTCCCGAGTGGCTGTCAAGGGTGGAGCCATTGATGGCTCTAAATGAATTTTAATGTGGCGAAGCCAGCCTCCCACCAGGCTGTTTATGTCAATACGACGTGTTCATTGTATCTTTTATGTTTTGTTTTATGTATTGCTATTGCTGCTCTGTCTTTGTCAAAGTCAGGCAATAAAGAAAAAAAAAGAGGTAGAGCGCTCGCTTTGCATGCGAGAAGTCCCGGGTTCGAACCCCGGCACCTCCATGACACTTTTATTTTTTCAATTGCTGCGTCTGTGCCTCCACAGTGTTCATTTTTTTTTCTTTTTTGCCTCCAACGCCCACGCGTTCCGGCGTGTTAGGCATGAATGCGTGCAGGGAAACTACGTAAAGCTAACTAACCGAATCACTAGTGCAGTTACATAAGGGCTGACGTATAGCATGGTAAAACACCAATTCAAAAACGCATTTCGACGTTTTGAGTTTCATACCAAACTCAGGGAAGAAGCGCTTAGCGTTAGCCAAATTATTGTTGTAAACGTCATGCTCTGCATAAAGTTAAGGAAAAAGAAGCTTTTACTCAATGGTATTTGGTATTTACATTCGTTCAGAAGGATCAAAACACTAGAAAAATGTGTTAAGTTCTCACCGTTGAATAACATACGTTACATTGTGTAAGCCGTAGAGCGCAGCTGTTCGAGAGAGTCTCGGAGCCGTTCTCGCGCGCCAGTGGGGGCCGGTGAGTGGCGGTTTGCTGGGTGTATATCGAATGCCAGTCGAAGGAGTTCAGGCAACGCACCCTTTCTAAAAGTCCCGAATTTTCGCTTCGAACTGTAATTATCGTGATTATAAGATACCGCATACCATACGATACCTACTCGAATAAAAAATATTATCAGGCTGTGCTCTTCAGCCTGTATATCATCCATAATTTCTGTTCGTCATGCCGCGTTTTACAGGCCCGACGTGTGCGAGTCAGCTAGGGCTTTGCTCAGCAGCAGTGTCAGTGTGTAACGTCAAAAACCAGTTCCTCGTCAAGGGTGTCGCTGACAACACACAAGCGGCAGGGGTAAAGAATATTCGCTCGAGAGCGGATTATGCACGAAAAAAATTCAGTTTCATGAGCCTATACCAGGCACTACGATTGTCATCTAAGCTATTTAGACATTTTCATTGGGCGAGGAAGAAAGGGGCTTGCGGCAAGCCTTTCCTCCTCTCTGGCTTGTGCGAACCGTCGCGTGATGCGGAACGATCTGGAGATAATTTTAGCCCGTCCTTTGTGAAATTTACGCTATGTCACTTCATACAAGGTCGTCGGGGAATCACTGCGTAGCCTTTAGCTGCAGCGGTAACTACACGCGGTGTGCGGAAATTTATCTCGGCTGCGCAAACGTATGCGACGCGCATCATCAGCCCCTATCGGGGCCCATATCCACCAAATTTGACTTCGTTGGCTCTTAGATATCCTCTGGACATTGCGCTAAATTTTAGTCCATTATTGAACGACACGCATTGAAGTTTGACTAATTATCAACCATGAAACCTCGCCCAACATCCACAAATTTGCACGTAAATTTACTGGAAAGGTTGAAATTGACGCGCCCACACTGAACTTTGCCTGTACGTTCTCCCCCATGTTTTATCCAAATACTTAACAAGCTACTCGTTTAGCTCGTCGAGGTCGTCCTCGGGGAAGTCTGTCTTGCCTCGTGGAACGCATGAAAATAGGCACAAAACGAGTGTTCAGTAATTACTTTCAATAATTGCAATTATGCCGGACATGTTATACCATTTTCAAACCTCGTGCCACATATGGCAACCGTATTTACTTATTGTGAACTTGGTATGATGGCCAAATATCATGGGACACTCGGAAACAGCGAATAACGACCAACTGGCGCTTTCAAGCAAACGCTGAAGCAATATTGTATTTTGACAACACGCATTTAACTTCGTATTTTGATTGGTGATAAAGTTTTCCGCATTTTCACAAATTCGATCTTGGCGCAAGTTGCATTGCTCTCAGGACGGCGGGCTAAATTCTGCGCCGTTCGTAAAGCACACCTAAAACGCTCCGTACCGCTCGGATGCATAATTAACTGCGAAGGCTGTCATTAACCCACGCTGTTCT
This sequence comes from Dermacentor albipictus, assembly GCF_038994185.2. Taxonomy (NCBI): domain Eukaryota; kingdom Metazoa; phylum Arthropoda; class Arachnida; order Ixodida; family Ixodidae; genus Dermacentor; species Dermacentor albipictus. The sequence continues at coordinate 70,053,104 of NC_091822.1, read as the reverse complement.
TACTTCGCCTACAGCTTACCCATACCTTCCCTCTAATAGTCACAATATATAAACAATGTAACTTGTTTAATTGAAAGAAGGCGCCGAGTAAATTGATTATGAACTCCATATTAAACATAAAGATAAGGAGAAAACGAGGCTTGAGTATTTATTTCCAACGCTCATAATTGTGCCAGAAACGCTAAAGTTTCTCCACACGTTACGCTTAACATGCCCTCTGTTTTCACAATATGTAAACTTGGTGAGATGTAGTTCTCTCGAGACACTGGGAAACATAGCTGATAATGACTTTTGAGCACTTGTTTAAGGATTTTTTCACAGAGGCTGTAATGACGCCATTGACAGGTTCTCATGCATCACGCAGAATGTTAGTTTTGTGCCGATCTGAGCTCCTTTAAAGCACTGGACAAACTTCCAGCGTGGTTCGCATAGTACAGCCTGTGACGATTTCGGTACACGTCACCCTAGCATGGCCCATTTTCTCTAAAAATATAGAATTGCTACCGGCATTGTTTCTTTAAGACAAGCGGGGGAACTTCGCGAGCTTTTTATTTGCGCCACTATGAACAGGATAAAAAATACAAAAAGATCATTTAGTAATTGTCAGTCAGTCAGTAATTAACCGAACGCATTAATCTATTTCTATGTATTACCGTTAACATTCCCCACACTACATAGCTCTCTCAGGACACCGTCAGAACACGCATATAACGTGTTTCAGTGCTTCTATTCGCACTAACAGCTTCGCTATAAGAACCAATGTTGGAAGCAATGTGGACATTAAGCAACATCATTATTGTCCAGGTAGAAGCTCTCTCTACCATTGGAAGTGAAGGTTACTTTGCTAAATTCTTATAATGCGCGCCCCTCTCTATTATGTGCATTTGCAAAAATTTTAGGAAAGCTATGAATTGATAAAAAGCGGAGCACGCCTGCGCCAGCAATGCTATAACATCGATTCAGTAAAACTAAAATTTTAGCAAGTGAGAACTTAGAGACAAACTTAAACGGCGCCTGGAAAATGTGGGCGACATAAGACTATTTTACCTAAGGCAGCTGGGCGCCGCCATATGCATCATACTAGCGCCACCTGTCGGCTTTCACCGGAAGCGTCATTGCCGCGCCATGCTGGACTGTTAACTGCGCCGGCAGTGCCTTTTGGCAACGTGTTCGTATGAGGTGTGCCGACGTTTGTGCCTGTGAATTCCTGCGGAATTTTTGTTAGCGCGTTGCAGACGCATCTTTCTGCTCGCGAAGTCTTCATCGCTGCTACGAAATGGCCACAGTGGCCACAACGAACAGAAGCACGCAACCAGGAGCCAGCGGGCCCATCACATTGTCGGCTGGGGATACGATCGACATCGGTGAGTGTGTGCGCTCAACTCGCAAGGTATTGCGCGTCAATTTCGCGTAGAATAAACAATGCATGCTGTCTTTCATCGTTCGCTGTGTCCGTGATCGCGCAGCCAGCAATTACATACAGGTGCGTCTGTGAGTTGTACTTTGAACTGGAGTGTTAGCAGCAGCTGTCAGCTCGCACGTTTGTGGCGGCGCGGACACCGCATCTTCCCATCGCTCGCTATCCTGCTATGAACAATATCTTATCGCATGACTGGTCTGCAACCAAGCTGCTTAGGATCGCTTCGCGGCGGTGTCCTACCGAAATCTTCGCTCTCTGTCGCAAGTGCTTTCCACTCAGACATGTGCGGAACGACGCAGTTTGTACTGATCTGCGATCGCGGAAAGCCGTCTAGCAGTCCTAATAATCCGCCCGCATCGCTGGCGTGCTACGAAGCCTCATCTCGCTTAATAAATGGAAACGATGTGGGAACGAAGCGATCTACCGTCTCAGAAAAACGAGCACTCCGCGGTAGCGCAGTGGCTATGGTGTTGCGCTGTTGGACTTAAGGCCGGCCGCAGCGACCACTGCCGTGCGTTGTGTTCACACTAAAGGAGCCGAGCTGGTCAAAGTAATCTGGAGTACCCCACTACAAACAGCATTTAATGTTTTAATGAAGGGAATGTAGGGACGTTGCAGTCTGAGCCACGGGCATGACAATGTCGCCTCCAAGTGCATCTCACAGTTTTTTTAAATTAAATTATGGGGTTTTACGTGCCAAAACCACTCTCTGATTATGAGGCACGCCGTAGTGGAGGACTCCGGAAATTTCGACCACTCGGGGTTCTTTAACGTGCACCTAAATCTAAGTACACGGGTGTTTTCGCATTCCGCCCCCATGGAAATGCGGCCGCCGTGGCCGGGATTCGAACCCGCGACCTCGTGCTCAGCAGCCTAACACCATAGCCACTGAGCAACCACGGCGGGTTATCTCGCAGCTTAACACATATGAGATCGATGATCTGCATTCTCCCATCGCATGTTCCCATTGTATTTGATAACCCACCCTGGTGGCGCAGCGCGTTGCGCCATGGCGTTGCGCTACTAAGCCCGGGGACGCTGGATCAATTCTCGGCCGCGGCGGCCGCATTTCGATGGGGGTGAAATGCTAAATTGCCTGTGTACTGTGCATCGGGTGCACGTTAAACAAACCCAAGTGGTCAAAATTAATCCTGAGTCGTTCTCTACTGCGTGCCTTGCAATTAAATCGTGGTTTTGGCACGTGAACCCTTAGAATATAATTTTTAATCATTGTATTTGTTGCTGCAGTATATGTAAATATTGTGCGCAAGGAAGCTTGATTAGTTATTCTTACAGCGTTCTAGTTTTAGCCTGCATATTCACTCACTGATTGATGTCACCTATTTTTCAGATGGAGTGACTTACGTGCACCCAATGTTTGTCAACAGCTGGGTGGACGATGTCAAGGCATGGCCAAGTGTGTCTAGTGCCCACATTGTGTGCTACCTCATCAAGAGCAAGGCGTGTGACCTCAAAGAAGCTGAGGCATACAAAAGCCTAGACTCCTACAATTTTGTACAGAGTGGCTGGGTGGGCCAGGTGCTTTGTCACAATGTTAACGCAGACTTAGTGTACCTCAAGGCGGATGTTCGACCATCGCAGGCCATAAATCAAAAGCCTTGGACAGCATGGGCTTGCGTAAGGCACACCGGACAGGTGATCACTGCTGGTTGCTCGTGTATGGCTGGAAAAGCAAGGGTTTGCAGCCATGTTGGTGCAATACTGTGGAAAGTTGATATGGCTGTGGCCTCGGGAATGACCGGCACATCATGTACTGACCGAACAGCTCAGTGGAACAGGGGAACAAAGAGGAATGTGGAACCTGTCCTGCTTGAAGATATGGACTTTAAGCTGCAAAAACGAACTGTGGACTCCGAAAACAAGGCCCCAAAACCCACACGAAAGTTTCATCACTTCGGAAATGATGTAGAGCTGATGAACCACATTGGGAGGAAACCATTTTCAGATCTCTTCAACATTCCTGGTGAGGGCACATTTCTTCCAACATGAAATGAGTGCAGTTGTGTTAAGTGAAGTGCCTTAAAATTACAGCGGCGGTTGTTCCTTTGAAACCCTATATTTTTTTTTTGCCACTGTATGGCATCAGTATGTTTTTTGGCATCGACACGCATACGTTAGGAGACTGACGGGTTATTTGTTGCCATTTATTTAACATAATGATAATGCAGATTGCGATAGGTGCTGGTGCCTGTCAAATACAGTAGATATCATGTTTGGTTATAGCACATCATTATATATACAGGTGGTGTTAGCCGGCACAGTGCAGTGTGAATTGTGTGTAATTGCTTTTTATCTTGCAGGTACAGCGATGAGCATAGTTAGGGTGAACACGCGAGCGCGTGGCCGACGGCACTGTTAGCGCCGCGTCACGGCAATCGCTGGAAGCATTGCACATGCGCAGTATGCGCTCTGCGAAAGAATATTTCCACCGCGCGCACCACGTCACTGGATACGCTCGTTCGTCGTCTGCTAGCCGCATTTTTGTCTGCTGAGCTGACACTTTCAGTACTTGCTGGCCCATCTGGTATAAAATGTGGTGCGTCAATGAATAAATCAGCATAAGACACTTTGTGTTTCAACTGTTTATTGAACTGCAAGCTCGCAGTGTAAGTGGAACAGACGTACTACAGGGAAATAAAATATTAGAATTTCTAGAACCGAGTCACGTCACCACTGACAGCAACGACTGCCGCTGTCCTGGACGGTAGCGAGTCATAAAGTGCCTGCACATATTCGTGATTGGCCTTTAGGCTTTCCCACTCGTGGCTGACTGCGGCCCACAACTGGTCGGAAGTCGCCGAAGGAAGGGGCTTTCTTGCCAAGGCAGCTTTCAGGCGGCCCCACACGTTTTCAGTAATATTAAGGTCCGCCCCTTTCGATGGCCATTCCAGCACGGGTATGTGCTGCTCTGCCTGGAAGTCCTTCACCACCCTGGCCGTGTGGATCGGCGACCGATCTTGCTGGAAAAGATAGTTGCCGTCGGGGAATAAACTGCTCGCATATGGCAACAGCACATCGTTCAAAATACTGCAGTATTGCTGAGACGATAAGTGCCCACGTATGCGGTGTAATGGTCCTAAACCATATTGCGAAACCGCACCCCACACGCTCACACTTGCTCTCCCGCTGGTAGAGACGCGTTGCACGTTGTCTGGATCGTTCCTGCATGGCGTTGTTAAATAAAGTAAGAAACCCACTCTTTAACGAAAAAGTTTACGTTACCGTGTTCGTGGCTGTCTCCACACAAGCACTCTTTGGTCTTGTCGCGTCGAAAACGCGGACTCGTCCGAAAAGATGACACGTACCCAGTCTTCGGTTGTCCACGACACGTGCTGCTCAGCGAACTGCCGTCGTGCTTCCCTGTTGGCAGTCGTAAGTAGCGGCTTCTGTGCTGCGACGTAACTGCGAAGGCCTGAACTACGCAGGCGACGTCGAACTGTAGTGTCCGAAACGTCTAAATTCAACTCCTCGCGAACTGCTGCGGCAGGCAAAAAAGGATTCTCGACAACAGCTGCAATTATGCATGCATCTTCGTCATCTGTGGTAGCCCTAGGACGAGGTGCACGTGGCGCATCCCGAATGCGACCTTCGTTCTTATATGCCGGAATTATTCGGTTCACAGTCTTTAGAGGCCTACCTACTAAAGAGCCGATGTATCGCTGGGAATAACCTTTTAGTGAAAGGTCAACGATAGAGCGTCGTTGATGATCCGGAACTCTGGCCATAATAGCATGTGGTGACAGACTGAACGTCTGCGGTAGATGCTCGGTGTTTTATATGCTGCATTTGCATGCGGAACAACTCTGAAGATATTAGTCACGCCCCCCATAGCTATGTGCATTTTTTTTCAGTTTTGTTTTCTTGAAGCACTTTGAATGTCGAAAGTATCAGCTCATAAGGCAAAAGTTCCGCTAGCAGACGATGGACGGGCCGCTCCAGTGACGTCATGCGCGCGGTAGAAAGACAGCCTCGCTACACGTGTACTGCGCATGTGCAGTGCTTCCAGTGATTGTCGTGACGCGGCGCCAACAGTGTCGTCGGCCACGCGCTCGCGTGTTCACCCTAACTGTGCTCATCGCTGTACCTTGCTTCATAGTACATTGAATGCGGCTGCTTGGGACCCACGTGCTACTGATCTGCCAAGCCAGCCTCGCCACTCACATGCAGACCCTTCGGAACTCCCAAAAGGCTGCGACCCTTGCAGAGTATTTTATCAAAAGTTTGTTATGCTTTCGAATGAAGGACGGGCTTCCCTTGAATTTGCCACTAGGGAACAGGGGTGCCCGCTATGGCGCATGGCCAGGCGCCTTCGCATAACTGCATCAAATGTGAAGCGGGTTCCTAAAAGGGAAAGCACTGATCCCTCGAAAGCTGTTTCTGCGCTTTCAAATTCAGGCTTTACCGGTAATGCTGCCACAAAGCATGGGCTGAAGTATGAAGCCGTTGCAAGAGTAGCATTTACGAGGAAGACTGGTTTGGCTGTAGCGCAGTCGGGTATGGTAGTGAGCAGTACACATCCTTGGCTGTCTGCAAGCCCTGATGGCATCTGTGCTGATGATGCTCTAGTTGAGATCAAGTGTCCCACAGTTTCAGATTGCACAGTATTAATTGAAAAGGGAAAGTATGATGTTAAGCTTGTGAATGGGGAACCTGTGCTTTGTCCAGGTGGCAAAAATGGTTACTATGACCAAGTGCAGTTTACCATGTTTTGCTGTGGCAAAAGCACCTGCTATTTTTATGTGTGGTCGGCTGAAAGTGATGTCATTGTAAATGTGCCTATTGACACACGGTACATTGAACAGAACTTGAAGAGGCTCAAAACATTCTACTTTTTGCATCTCCTGCCTCACCTTGAGGACCTACATTATAAGAAAAAGCTGGCTATGTGCAAAAAGTATGACGAGATTTGCAATTTGTGATGAGCAAGTGAAATTTTATTTGTTCATAATGTCTGCTTCATTGGAGCCATCCAAGTATATTGAATGAATAAAAAAAACATTCAACCACATTTTAACACCTTGGCTTCAAATCACTTCCATAAGCTTCACAGGTACGAAACCAGTGAGGTTACAAAAAAATTGGCAGTGGCTTAGCTCAGCTATGCCAGTATATACGTAGCAAAAGCTAAGGCATAGCATGGTTAGCCTTGGTTAATCTTGATTGCAAGTCCAGGCCAATAAAGCTTTCGCTTTAAAACGGCATTAGTGAAGTTTACCCTACTCGCTTCTCAGAGTGCTTAAGGCTAAATTAAAGTACACACGGGACATTTATGCTTTTGTCTGTTCGTTGATGAGCGGGCGTTTAAGGTTACAGAGTCCTGCACAGACAAGGACAATTTTGCTGGCATACTTTCTTGACTTGATGGGCAGTACTTGCTTGAAAATTCTGTACGTCTTGATTCGGTTGATTGCCCGCTCAACATGAATTCGTAGCGATGCGATGCGCCTAGTTTCGGTGACTTCACTTTCAGGTAGCTGATCCTTTCCTGAGAAAAAAAGATGAAGAGGCAGTCATGTACATGTAATTACTGTGTAGCTCTTAAGTTTATGGAGGTTATGAAAATACTATTGTGGACACCTACCTTTTGTAAATGCAGGCCTGTTCATTTTAATCCCTTGAGCCTCAAGATAAGGGTCAAGCTTGAAACCACGGTCTGCCATTATCTCATCACCTGGAAGGAGGTACTCTTCTACTCCACATGTCTTTACAATGTATTTGTCTGATGCCCTGCCTCCATACACATCTGACACAAACATTATAAATCCATTTGGTGCTATGACGGTAAGAAATTTCATCGTGTTTGCACCCTTGTATTGGCTGTAACTTTGGGATCTGGCCATCAGTTTCCGTGGCCTTTGCATTAGTGCTTCAGTGCAGTCGAATATGCATGTTGTATGACTGTACTCACTGTTTCTGAAACTCTCAGGCATGCTTGCCCGCAACCTTGAGCGGGGAAGCCACACAACAACTTCTTGCATGATCTTCACCAGGTCGTCCAGCACTCTCGAAAATGTTCTAGAAACATAAGCTACAGAGACCTCGAACCGTCTTGCTAAATCTCCACAAAGGAGGCCAAGTCTAAGCCTCATGAGTGTCAATAACAGCTGGTCTTCGATGGTCAAGAGCTTGCGAATTGTCTTGTCTTGAGTCTTCAGTGCTGACACGAGCTTGTCAAATGCAGCCACAGAAATGCCAGTGTAAAAAAGAATGTCATCACTGGTCAGTGTTCGATAGGAAATAGTTCTCATGGTCATAGAAAGTCTTGTACTGGTGTAGGAATGGTCAGCTGGTGGCAGTTCCCATTGTGTGGAGCTATCTTTCATCACCTACAAGAAAGCGGAAAGGCATGTCATGATGTAGAACACGTTAACATTACAAAATATTACCTTTGTATTTTTCCTTGTCATGATGTGCTCGGTTTTGCTTACGTGAATCTGACAAAATGACAGTTTTGTGAGAAACTTAAACACGTAATCTGGCAACTCAAATAATCTGTGTGCATACTTACGTCAACTTCATGATCTGATATTAAGCTCCCACAAACTTCATTTTCTGCAACACTGCTGTCTGGAGTAGCTACACCATAAGTGAAAGCCTGTAAACAAAGCACAGCAGCAATCATCACTGCAGTGTCACAGAGGAAGTAGACATGATCATGTGGAGAGGACAGTGCCTGTACACTCACATCTGGTGCCTTATCCAATGTACATCTGACTAGTGAATTTCCAATGTGAAGGGAAACCTGCAGAAGAAATTGGCAGCTCAGTTCCACTTGAAGCGGCATATGAAAAAGCCTAAATTGTCCTGACCACTCACATCTGGTTCACAAACTGTGCCAGAGATGGGAAACGTATCTTCACTGCACTGAGCCTATGAAAGGAGAAACCATGTGAATGTGTGTACTTCTTAAACAGGCACCGTGTTCAGAAGCCTAGACTGGCTGTGTGAGCACTTACATCTTCATTCCCCAAAACATTGTTGAATGATGTGGTTTCCATGTGTGCTGCAGCCTGTTCAAGTTGAGTTATCTTTAAATATCACAATATAACGAGGCAGAAGAATTTGCACGACTGCTTACTCTTTCATAATGTGTAAAGAATTGAACAGCACTTGTGCCAGTAAGTGGTGCAGGAGGTCACTTACAGCTGGTTCACTTTCAAATGCATCAGTGAACACTGCAGGCTCACTGTGGGAAGTCTCCTGTTGAGAGAATGATAGCAACAGTTGGCATGGTTTTATCGTGTCTGGTGTACCTGTAAGCTTAAGCTGTTGGCATGATTGCTTACTTCTGTTTCCTGACATGCACAAGTGCTGTCTAGAATTGTCTTGGCACTATCTCCAACCTGGTATGGGTAGGACACATAACAGTGAGCACATATTCTGAGTGATAGTATGTCAAGACAGTGAATGCCTACTCACATATTCCAAACTGTCCAAAAGCGAGGTGAATGTGGAAGCTTGTGCATCATAAGTGACCTGTAAAAACACATCAATAGCTTTAAACCTGTTGCATTGACAGAACTTCCGCTGGCCTACATAGTTATGAAAACTAGCGGAAGACGGGAAAGCGGGAAAGCGGGAAAGACCTCGTTGGGGCATTTCAAGTAAGTGAAGTTATTTGTAGGCAAAACATCAACTAGCTAAGTTCTTGTTCTCAAAGACAAGCTTGTTTAACAAACGAAATATGTTCCCCTAGTGTGGTACCCAGCATACTTAAATCTTTCTCGTGACTAATTGGCTACATTGTTCTTATAACGACACACACTGGCTATTTTCCATAGTTCAATTCACTGGTATGTCCAAATTCTGACAAATTAGACCAAAGAAAAGCCTTACACTCTGCGAAGGAACCTGACGTGACTCTTCATCTCGTGTCTCTCTGCTCGTTTTTCTCTGGAATGGAAATAAATCATTATCAGCCACACAGTGACAACAATCTGTACACTTGCCTTCCGCTTAGTTGGTGCTGGCGTATTTTCGTCACGGTTCAATCGTCTGCGCCCAAAGATAACCTGAAATATTACGAAGCTTTTTTATTATCGCAGCTAAAGATTCGCGGGTTTTATGTGCCAAAGCCATTGACAAAATTATGAAACGCACTGCAGTAGAGACGAACTTATTAATTCTGACAACGCGAAGTTCTCAGACCACCCAAGCATTAGTACGGGAGTGTTTTTGCGGTTTGCCTCCATAGAAATGTCGCCGCCTCGGCTGCGTATCGGCACCGAGACTTCGGCCTTGGCAGTGAAACGCCTTAACCGCTAGGCCACCGCAGCAAATCTATTATCGCAGCCAGGAACGGAGGCTTCGATTCAGCAACAATTGCTGATAGATCGCCACGGACAAGCGAAGCGACGAAGATGTAAAAAGTTAACGTCTCACCAGTTAGATACGTCCGCACCGATAGCATGAAGCCTAGCTCAATTGTAACATTTCACAGCACCACTATCGAGCATGAAACTGCGGCAGGTTTCATATTCAGGTTCGGCAGAAATCGAGGGGCAGAAATAGCTACAAGCTACGGTACATGACTTCAAAGCTTTTTCACTAGAGCTGTAAAGGCCCAATGTCTAAGGCACTAATTATACGAAATGCGGTGCTTTAGAACGGGTCAGGTAGCGATGAACAAGTGTTCACTTACCTTTCGCTGGTAACCCAAGTTCAGCATCGGCAGCGGGTTTTGCTCCGTGCGTTTTCCATCAACGAAATGCGCAGAACACACACGTGAATTTCTGTTTGGCACGAAGTATTTCCTGTTTATCAGAGAATCCACTGACGACCCAAGTCGACGTTCGCGGGGAAGCGGTGCAACAGAAACATATCGCAACCACATTGCTCCTTCTTCACAGCGTGTTTTTCGCACAAGCTATCCGCGATATTCTTTCGTTTTCGCTGGTTGTTGCCACAACCCACCACTACACAGTGCTGACCGGACGACGTAGGCGCAGTGAAAGGCATTTCTACTGTTAACCAGCGCACGCAAAAAGGAGAAAACACATTGAAACAGGCACGTGTCAGCTTCTGTCGAGCAAATTTAACAGCCCAATGCAAGAGGGCCACTCTGGGTTACCGGAAACGGAAACGGCGAATCGAACGCAGTGCTCCTGGTTCGAGAGTATCCCCGCTCTCTCCGTAAAATCGTGTATAGGTCGTGGGGTTCCTGCGGCATCGCTGGGAAGGGCAGGGGGGAAGGGCTCGGCCCGCCGAGACCCCTCCCCTCCTCCCCCCTCCCCCCCCCCGTAGTCGGCGTCTTTGGCACAACTCTTCGCCGATTCGATTTAAAATTGGCATCTTTTTTTTTTCAGTCTATATTTTCTGGTTAGTGCAGTGTCCTAGTCAGCAATGGATAAAAATTAACTCTTCGTGCTATGGGTCTCTCCGCTAGGGGGCCGTGGAGTACTGACGTGCCTCACATGGGCTCCTGCGTCTTGCGCTCATTTTTGCGGGAAAAGCCAATCACCCTTTTAATTTTGCACCTGCAGAATTGGCAAGCTACTTGGAACCAACGGATGCCACCTACTTTAGAAGTGAGTTCGTTTTGGTCAAGATTACCAGCTTATCTTCACTGTCGACCCGCGCCTTCATAAGCCTAACGCCGCGCGAGACCACACGGGCCCGCCGGGGAGAACCGCCGTCGCACGTGCAACAGGGACATGGTGTGCGTGATAGGAGGCCGACAGCGCTCGCTGCCGCACGTGCAACAGGCGTTGCACGTGCTCTGTGAGCAGGAGAAGAGGCTCGGCGCCCGTAGGCGCTACGGCTGACAGACTTTGAGATGACCCAAGAAACACCCGCGACGGACGCGACGTCAAGGGAACGACAGGAATAAACAAGTGCAATGCATACAGACTCAGCGGAAGGAGCTGACGTCGTGCAATCTTCGACCTACGATAAAAACAACGGCAGAACTATAGATCTCAACGACCAATGGCAGACATAGGAAAAGAAAGGCAAGACGGAAATCACGCGCATCAAACCCCGCAGCGACCCAATCCACACAACCGCGCAGATCCAGATCAGCCGCGCAGATCCAGAATGCCACCGCTACCTTTGGATGACACCAAGATTGTCTACCGCCTACAAGCTGGCCTTGAACTCATCAAATGGTCACTCGTCACAGTCACCCACGCAGTCGGAAGAGCCAGCGGAATAGTGCAAAAAGAATTCTACGACAAGGTGCGAGTACAAATGCAAAAAGTAGAAAACGTCATCATTGCAAGTACAGCGAACAAGAACTGCACTCAAAGCTTAGCCAAGGTCACTAGCATACAGCTTGGAGACAGCATTTACAACGTAAAAGCTAACTCGCGTATACCCGAAGATGTTAGCCAAGGTGTTATCTGTGGTATCACACCTGGGATTTGCAGCGTGGAGCTAATGGATGGAATTCGAGTGCCAGCACGCTATACAGTCCTCAACGCCCGCATGCTCGGATAATCTACGGCGGCGGTCATCTATTTTGAGGGCTCGCACGTCCCCTACAGTATTGACACGTGTACTTATCTTTATCGGGCGACCACGTTTCGCCGCTTAACAACTGTAATCGCACAGCGAGGGACGCGCCTGAATGTATCCGATGTTTCTGGAAAGTTATCGATGCTTCTACCTGGCTGTCTGTTGTCGCCGAACCTTGTGTTATCTGATTTCATCCCGTAACGGGAATGGTGTAGAACTTTGTAGAAGGCACACGGGTCCGAACGATTAGTCTGGAAGATTCGACGACTGCTCTATAAAAGCCGACGCACTTGACCCGCTGATCAGATTTTCGACGATCGCCGAGCGTGTTCGCCGCTATCGTTGCGCTATAAGTGTAGCCTGTTTTGTGGGCACAGGTTCGCCCAATAAAAGTTAGTTTTCTTGTTCACAGTATTGCTACTGTCCTATTCAACGTCACCACCACGTGACATCTGGTGGAGGTGCTTGTGCGTTCATGTACCGAACGCCCCCGCAAAGTCGCGACCCAAGCCCGCAGCCCGAGGACAGAACCAACATCGCCGAAGACCAGCGTGCTAGCCGCAGACTGCAAGGACTGCCCCCAGAGCACGGACTTCTACCTGAGACGACAAAGAAGATCGTGGTCAAGACAACGCCAGCCCCGGCGTCCCCTGTTATCCTACAACAACCTCGGGACCCACCAACCTTCCATGGAGCAGCGACTGAAGACCCGGAATCATGGCTGGAGACCTACGAACGAATCGCAACATTCAACAACTGGGACTCCGACGAGAAGCTGCGGCATGTCTACTTCGCCTTATAAGACACCGCCAGAACTTGGTTTGAGAACAGGGAATCGACCTTGACAACGTGGGACCTGTTCCGTAGCGGCTTCCTACGCACCTTTACAAGCGTCGTGCGCAAGGAAAGGGCTGAAGCTATGCTGGACGCCCGAGTGCAGCTACCAAACGAGAACGTTGCCATTTTTACGGAAGAAATGAGCCGTTTGTTCCGCCACGCCGACGCGGATATGGCCGAGGAGAAGAAAGTCCGCCTACTGATGCGTGGGGTAAAGGAGGAACTTTTCGCCGGGATGGTAAGAAGCCCACCGAAGACCGTCGAAGAGTTTCTTTCTGAGGCGACGAACATCGAGAAGACACTCGAAATGCGGAACCGGCAATTCAACCGCCGTACAGGCTCTACCCACTACGCAGGAATTCAATCGCTGGCCACGGACGATCTGCGCGAGACCATCAGGGCCATTGTGCGCGAGGAACTGCGGAGGGTCTTGCCTTCGTCGCAGCCTCAAGTGGCCTCGATCGCCGACATCGTAAAAGAAGAGGTGCACCGATCGCTTGGAGTTCCTCAAGTGCAACCAGAACCGCCGCAGCCTCAGCCGCAAGCGATGAGCTACGCCGCCGTCGCCCGCCGTCAAGGTCCCCTTCCACGACCGCGCCAGGACCCCGTAACGCCGCAATTCCGTCGACCACCACCGCCGCCGCCAGCACGCCCACCCGTCGCCCAGCGCAGCTACCCGAGGAAGACAGACGTTTGGCGTGCTCCTGACCACCGCCCGCTCTGCTACCACTGCGGAGAAGCAGGTCACGTCTACCGACGATGCCCGTACCGAGAGATGGGACTGCGAGGTTTCGCCGTCAACGCGCCGCGTCCACAGCTTGGAGAGCGCCCACGTGACATCGCCGACTACCTCGCCGCCACTCAGTGGAGCCCTCGACGACCGTCCCGTTCGCCGTCACCAGGCCGCTACCTGTCGCCGCAGCGCCGACCGTACACCGGCCCAGCCCGGGGCCGCTCTGCGAGCCCATATCCGGAAAACTAAAAGCAGCAACCGATGGAGGTGCGGTTGCTGTTCGTCGAACTGACGAAGATCCTCCGCCGCCGACGAAGACGACGAAGAGACCATCTCGACGACCTAATGACGACACGCCGCCGTCCCGAAGAAGTCGGGAAGCCAAGACTACACCGACGAAAGACGACTTGACGACGCAACGTTCCAGCTTCAGTTCAACACGACGCAGCCGTGATCCCACGCCAAGACCCAACTGCAACGCCAGACAAAGAACAACCGACCTCGACGTGCTTCTCGACGGCCACGCAGTCACTGCCTTAGTCGACACAGGGGCCGATTACTCCGTAATGAGTGGACACATCGCCGCCCAGTTGAAGAAAGTTAAGACCGCATGGGAAGGCCCTCAGATTCGAACCGCTGGAGGACACCTCATCACGCCGACTGGGATCTGCACGGCAAGAATAACCATTCATGACCGGACTTACCCTGCCACCTTCGTTATCCTCCAACAGTGTTCACGAGACGTCATTCTCGGTATGGACTTCCTTAACCAACACGGCGCAGTCATCGACCTGAAGTCGAAGTCAATAACACTGTCGGAAGATCATGCGATACCGCCGGAGTGCCCTCGTAGTCACCACGCCGTGAGTGTGCTCGAAGAGCAAGTGAGCATCCCGCCTCGCTGCAGCATTGTTATTTCGGTCAGCACCGAAACACCCGCTGACGTAGAAGGCGTCATCGAAGGCGACCAACGTCTACTGCTAGACCGTGAAATTTGCGTCGCAAGAGGGATCGCTCGACTGCATGAAGGGAAAACTGAAGTGTTGCTGACAAACTTCAGCCAGGAGTTCAACCACATCAACAAGGGCACGACGATCGCGTACATCGAGGAAATTCTGGAAACAAGTAATGCGTTTGTCCTCTCGGATTCCGCCGCATCTACCCCGACGACTGTGGTTCCCGAACCAGACTACGACATTAATCCAAATCTCCCTATGATTAAGCAACAGGAGCTCAGAAGTCTGCTCCGACGATACAAAGGCTGCTTTTCGGCGTCATCGAGGATTCGACAAACACCAGTCGCCAAGCATCGCATAATCACCGAGGAATGCGCTCGACCACTGCGTCAGAGCCCTTACCGCGTTTCGCCGCGAGAACGCGAAGCTATAAGAGAACAATTCGACGAAATGCTGCGCGACGACATCATCCAGCCGTCGAAAAGCCCGTGGGCATCCCCTGTTGTCCTGGTGAAGAAAAAGGACGGAACCCTGCGTTTCTGCGTAGATTATCGTCGTCTGAACAAGATCACAAAGAAGGACGTATACCCCCTCCCACGGATAGACGACGCATTGGATCGGCTCTGCAACGCCAAATACTTCTCGTCCATGGGCCTCAAGTCTGGCTATTGGCAAATAGAAGTCGACGAAAGAGATCGCGAAAAGACCGCCTTCATCACCCCAGACGGCCTCTACGAGTTCAAGGTTATGCCATTCGGACTGTGCTCGGCGCCTGCAACGTTCCAGCGCGTGATGGACACGGTTTTAGCAGGATTGAAGTGGCAGACCCGTCTCGTATACTTGGATGACGTCGTCGTCTTCGCCGGAAATTTCGACGTTCACCTTAGGCGGCTTGCAACAGTACTAGAGGCCATCAGGTCATCAGGACTTACTCTGAAGCCGGAAAAGTGCCGCTTCGCTTACGAGGAGCTTCCATTTTTAGGCCACGTCATCAGCAAATCTGGAGTCCGCCCCGACCCGCAGAAGACAGCGGCCATAGCAAAGTTCCCGCAGCCCATCGACAAGAAGGCAGTGCGTAGATTTCTTGGCATGTGTGCCTACTACAGGCGATTTGTCAAGAACTTTTCGCGCATCGCTGAGCCGCTGACGCAGCTAACTAAATGTGACGTCGGGTTCAAGTGGGAAAAGCCGCAGGCCGACGCATTTCAAGAACTCAAACGACGCATACAGTCGCCGCCCGTACTTGCGCACTTCGACGAGCACGCCGATACCGAAATCCACACTGACGCCAGTAGGCTAGGCCTCGGTGCCGTCCTAGTCCAGAGAAAAGATGGACATGAACACGTGATAGCTTACGCTAGCCGGTCGTTGTCAAAAGCGGAAGGCAATTATTCTACAACCGAAAAGGAATGCCTCGCCATCGTTTGGGCTACAGCGAAATTTCGCCCTTACCTATATGGCAGGCCATTCAAAGTCGTCAGCGATCACCACGCCTTGTGTTGGCTAGCGAATTGAAAGGATCCCTCTGGACGGCTGGCACGGTGGAGCCTCAGACTACAAGAATACGACATCACTGTAACATACAAGTCCGGACGAAAACACTCAGACGCCGATTGCCTATCACGTGCCCCCATTGACCCGCCGCCGCAAGATGACGAGGATGACGACGCCTTCCTTGGAATAATAAGCGCGGAAGACTTCGCCGAACAACAACGAGCGGACCCGGAGCTTAAAGGCCTCGTCGATTATTTGGAAGGGCACACCGACGTTGTCCCCAGGGCATTTAAGCGCGGATTATCTTCCTTCACGCTTCAAGACAGTCTACTCGTGAAGAAGAACTTCTCACCAGTCCCCGCCAATTACCTTCTTGTTGTCCCGTCAGGACTTCGTCCAGAAGTATTGGACGCCCTACATGACGATCCGACCGCTGGACACCTCGGATTTTCCCGGACACTATCGAGGATACAAGAAAAGTATTATTGGCCGCGCCTGACCGCCGACGTCGCCCGTTATGTCAGAACATGCCGAGACTGTCAGCGACGCAAGACACCGCCGACAAGGCCAGCCGGATTACTACAGCCAATCGAGCCTCCTTGCCGACCATTTCAGCTGATCGGGATGGACTTGCTGGGACCCTTTCCGACGTCAATAACCGGAAATAAGTGGATCGTCGTGGCGACGGACTACCTCACCCGCTTCGCTGAAACAAAAGCACTGCCGAAAGGTAGCGCAGCCGAAGTGGCGAAATTCTTTGTCGAAAACATCCTGCTGCGACATGGCGCCCCAGAAGTCCTCATCACCGACCGAGGCACGGCCTTTACAGCGGAGCTCACCCAAGCCATTCTGAAATACAGTCAGACAAGGCACAGGAGGACAACGGCCTACCACCCGCAGACGAATGGTCTTACGGAGCGGCTGAATAAGACCCTCGCCGACATGCTAGCGATGTACGTCGACGTCGAACACAAGACCTGGGATGCCGTCCTGCCGTACGTAACATTCGCTTATAACACGGCGGTACAAGAAACAACACAGATCACGCCGTTCAAGCTGGTCTACGGCAGGAACCCGACGACGACGCTTGACGCCATGCTGCCGCATGTAACTGACGAAGAGAATGTTGACGTCGCTAGCTATCTCCAGCTCGCCGAAGAAGCCCGACAGCTCGCCCGCCTACGGATCAAGACCCAGCAGCGTACCGACAGCCGACACTACAACCTCCGACGACACTTCGTCGAGTACCAGCCCGGCGACCGTGTTTGGGTATGGACCCCGATACGCCGGCGAGGACTCGGTGAGAAGCTGCTGCGACGCTATTTCGGACCCTACAAGGTCATCCGACGTATTGGCGCACTAGACTATGAGGTCGTGCCAGACGGCATTTCGCACTCACAGCGGCGCCGCGCACGATCTGAAGTGGTCCACGTGGTGCGCCTTAAACCATTTTACGGACGCTGATGAACTTCCTTAGTTTGTTGTTTTCTTTGATACGAGTGCTTTTCTTTGTTACTTTCGTTTGTTTGCAGCATCGGGTCGATGCTTTTTAAGAGGGGGGTATTGACACGTGTACTTATCTTTATCGGGCGACCACGTTTCGCCGCTTAACAACTGTAATCGCACAGCGAGGGACGCGCCTGAATGTATCCGATGTTTCTGGAAAGTTATCGATGCTTCTACCTGGCTGTCTGTTGTCGCCGAACCTTGTGTTATCTGATTTCATCCCGTAACGGGAATGGTGTAGAACTTTGTAGAAGGCACACGGGTCCGAACGATTAGTCTGGAAGATTCGACGACTGCTCTATAAAAGCCGACGCACTTGACCCGCTGATCAGATTTTCGACGATCGCCGAGCGTGTTCGCCGCTATCGTTGCGCTATAAGTGTAGCCTGTTTTGTGGGCACAGGTTCGCCCAATAAATGTTAGTTTTCTTGTTCACAGTATTGCTACTGTCCTATTCAACGTCACCACCACGTGACAGTATCATTTATCAGAGCGACGAGTACCGATGTAAGCCCTACCTAAAATCAGTTCCTTATTGCCGAACCTGTGGTAGCCTCGGACATCGTCAAAACGTTTGACCAAAACCAAGCCCAAATTTCTGCTACAAATGTGGCAAAACAAAAGAACCCCCGAACCATGAATGCCATCCTAAGATTTACAGAGAAGGGCACGAAATGGCTGGGAAAGAATACAACAAAGAGTTCAAGCCTAACCCACTGCCTTACCAAGTAGGGCAGTAATGGTAAAACAACCGCGATGAGTTCCCTGAACTAGGCACTGCCAATGGATGCGCCACCAACTCAAGTAACGCCTCCAGCAGCACCACCAGAAGTAGCTGACCCACGTCAAGATCACGATCGAGATCGCCGGTCGTGTTCCAGAAAACTCGTGAATTACGCCGATGTCGCCGGCAGCTCTGGCAGTGCTAGCGTCGGATCTGCCGAAGCGGTAGCCGTAAGAGCCCTCGAGAGCAAGCTCCAAAATCAACAAAACCTCATAGACAGACTATTACAAAGATGCAAAAAATAAACATAGAAGCAAGCAAACATCTACAACGCTAACCACGGAGGCAGATGATTCCGCAATTGAAGCTAGAGTTTAAAAGCACCTCCAGGCTTTTGAGGACGGCTTCATAAAGAACATCCTCGCCTTGATTGAAAACATTAGCAAGCCTATCGTCGAGAAGATTGCGGCCCTTAAGACCTAAGTCACTACCCTCGCAAATCAAATCGCTCAGGTTGCCAGCCCAACAGCCCAGGTTACAATTTCAAAGCACACGCAAAGAACAATTACGTCACCGAGTCCGACCTCGACAGCCTCCTCAACACTACCAAGCAGGGTATAAAGAAGGCTTGCACGAACAGTCGCGACGCCTCCCGCTCGATCTCACCCAACCATGAAGCTGCCTATGAAACTGAAGAGCCTCATGATGGCGACACCCAAGACCACAACAAAGAGCCCGCAAGAAACTCTGCGCATCTGGCAATGGAACTGTCGATCCTTCCGTCCCTGGTATGCAAGCCTACAGGAACTCGTCAAAACCGGACCACCCTGATGTTTTTGCCCTACAGGAAACCAATACCTACAACGTCCGATTTCAAATATACACCGCTCATACACAAACTCAACGCCCAGCCATCCTAACCAAGAAAACTCTCACAACGCAAGAACCCGAAATAGTAGACATCCTCATCGAGCACGCCCTATTGGAGATCATACCAGACCGAAAATGTAGCAAAGCCTCTTTACCGCCAGAATATAGAGCCTTCCTCTTGATCAACTCCCTGAATTCGACAACTTAGTCGGTGAACTCAGGAAATACACGAAAGGTCATCAAGTTGTCATAATGGGAGATTTCAACGCCTTACATACAGCATAGGCTTATGCAAACACCACCAAGAAGGGAGGCCCAGTGCACGACACTGCTCAACAACACAAGCTGACCCTCTGGAACGACCCACTGCAGGCCACGAAAGTCGGGAACAGTGTCTCCGGGGGCACAAACCCGGATCTTACGTTCACAGCGAACATCCACTGGGCCGAGTGGAGCCGACTCTCGGAGACGCTCGGAAGCGACCACCATCCTATCCAACTTGACATCGCGCATAACCGGAAACTGACCAAGAGTGGAGTTGCTCGACTAAAAGACTGGAAGTCCTTCAGAGACAAGCTCAGCGGCAACACAATTGGCGGAATCGACCATTGGCTCAAGGGCCTTTTCATCAACGCAGAAAACCACACCAAGAGCATCCAACTAAGCCCCAACACCCCCGCAGTCGACCCGCATTTTCTTCATCTCTGGGAGGCCAAAAGAAGCCTCATGAAAAGGGGAAAGAGACAAAAAGCACAATAGAAAACTTAAGCAACGAATCGCCCTTCTCACCATACAGACCCAAGATTACGCGGAGCAACTTAGCAGGCAAAATTGGCACACCTTTTCTGACAGCATACAAGGGACACTCAGCACCAAGATAATCTGGCATCTCTTACGCGCTCTCTTAGCTACCGATCACACCAAAACGCAACAGAGGCGAGATCTGCGCTGACTGATCCACAATCACGCTGGATCGAAGCATGATCTTCGTGAGCTTTAGCAAAACCTTACCAGCGACAAGCCCACTTCATAAGCGAGCGGAAAGACGTACGAGGGCGCACCAAACACAGATCTCGATAGACTATTCACCCAGGCAATGCTCCACGCAGCCTTAGACAAACACACTAGAAACACCAGTCCCGGCAAGGAGTGAATAACTAATGAGCTCCTACGAAACAGCGCTGATACAGTACTACAACGACTTCTGAGAAAAGGGGGACCTACCAGCAGCCTGCAAACATTCGGAGGTGACCATGATCCCCGAACCCAACAAACCCCTTCGCATCGAAAACCTCCGCCCCTTTTCGTCCCATCCTGCGTGGGCAAACTCCTCGAGCACATGGTGCACGACCGGTTAACGCCATACCTCGAGGACAACGGACACTTGCCGCACACCATGTTCGGATTCCGACAGCATCTGTCCACGCAGGACGTACTCCTGCTCCGCAAAGAAGACTTGCTTGGTTACCTCGATCACAGACGCAAATTATCAATCCTGGCAATCGACGTGAAGGGCGCATTCGATAACGTGAGCCCTGAAGCCATTCTCCGCAACATCGAAGATGGAGGCTGCGGAGCCCGGCTCTGCAACTACATCAGCAGCTTTTTGACACACTGACACACAGGCGTCTGCAGCCTCCACAGCGATAAATTTAGGCTACGCAACAAAGGAACCCCAGAAGGATCAGCTATTTCACCCCTCCTTTTTCAATATCGCAATTATCAAGCTACCGAAACAACTGAACGCCATCCCAAATCTATGCCGTGCCTTTTACGCCGACGACATCACGTTCTGGAATAAAGCACCTACTCCTGGACAACAACAACGCAATCTACAAGCCGTAGATACTATCGAAAGATACCTCCGAAGCTGCGGTCTCCAATGCGCTGCCGAAAAGTCGGAGCTTCTTGTCCTGAGAGCATGGACACGAGGAAGACCACCCGGCTATATCGTTGCCGATCCTACGTCTCGCTCAACGGAACCAAGATCCCTACAGTCGGCTCTCTTCGCGTACTCGGACTTCACATCCACAAGGACAGATCAGGGGTGGCCACGCTACCGCGTCTCCAATGCACAATGTCACAAGTTAGGCACCTCGTCGAGAGGACGACAAAGCAAAAAAGCGGACGCAAGGAGCACGACACACTAAGCATATTTCAAGCTATTCTAACTAGCCGTATCACCTACGGAACTCGCTACTTGACGCCGAAGCCTGCTAAAATCAACATTCTCAAAGTTGTGATTCGAAAGGCAATCAAAGTACCCTTGAACCTCCCTACCCATGGCAGTAAACAGAAAAACTACTCAAGCTCGGCGTCCACAACACGTTGGAAGAGCTTGACGAGGCTCATAAAATCAACCAACAAAAGCGACTCAAGCTCACACCCACCGGACGTGCAGTTTTGAGCTACCTCAACTACAGTAAAAGGTGCATTGCAGACACAGACCAGAAAGCAAGAATCCCACCTGCAGTCCTGGACTGTATCAGCGTTGCGAGTATACCGCGCAGTATGCATCCAACTTACCATAAGGAGCGTCAGCAAAGCAGAATCCGCGCACACAGCAAGAAATACGCGAGAGACCCTGATACGAGGTACACCGATGCTGCCCGGCATATTGAACGAAACGCCTTTGCCCTAAGCCTTGCGGATCACCAAGGCAAAGAACTCGCAGCTTTCACTATCCGAGCAAAAGCCCCCGAGACTGCACAGGAAGCGCCAATCGCTCTGACAATAACTACTTGCCCTGAAGTAGTAGTAATCCTAACAGACTCCCAAGCAGCTGCTCGCAACTGTCAAAAAGGACGCATATCACAAACCGCACTCGAAATACTTCGAAATAACATCGCACGCGCCCCGCTCAGCGACACTTACATCAACTCGTTTCCCGGCCATCAGCGAAAGGCAGGAAATGAGGCGGCACACGCTGCTTCCCGCGAGCATATCAGCCGGGCTTTCCTGCCATACCACACTAGGCCGGCCACCAACGTTGATGACATCGCCCTAAAGTACTCAGAACTTCTGCAACACCATCGACGCAGTAGAAAAACGTACGCTTGACCACACAAGAATCTGAGCAAAGAGGAAGAAGTCATCCTCCGCCGCCTACAGACTAACACCTACGTACACGCAATAATCATGCACATACTATATCCTAGGCAGCACTCGTACACATTCCTCTATTGCGACATCCCAGACACCCTGCAACACATGGTTCAGGATTGCCCACTGCGTGACACATCCGCAGACCCTACCTCACAAGCTCCACAAGGCGACTCCAAAGAAGGCCGCCCCATAGAAGCACAAGAAAAGCGCCCTGACTCACCGCAGATCCATACGAGAAAACGTGGGAGGCCAAGCTTTCCTCTGATGACTTGGACGACCAACGCAGTGTCGTCGCCCAGGCCAAGGAGGCAGCCCAAGCCAGAGGGTTATTGAAATAAGGGATCATCCAACATAGGGCGAACCGAGTTCTGATTCGAATTATCGTTTCAGAAAAAAGTTCAGTTTTCTCTCTCTCTCTTCGTGCTATAGATGGCCCGTGAAGTCCCACGTTCCTTCGTCATTGAGTTGCATTTCTCAGTAAAGCGTTATAAAGAATGTCTTTAGTAGAACCACAAAGGAAAAAAAACCCTTAAATGGAGGTGACGGGGTTTGAACACGGGACTTCTCACATGCAAAGCGAGCGCTCTAGCACTGAGCTACACCCCCGAGACGGTCTCCGAAGCCTCCGCTTCTGAATTTATACGGGCCATGGATGCTTAGCGTACGCTGCCAAAGCTACCTACGCCGTATGTGTAGAGACGTGGTTATGTCTTCAAGCGTCGTGCATACTTCAGGACAAGTGGTGCTCAAAATGTTCACACATGGCTTCTCGGAATACGGCACGGCGCCGCGAGTATTGCCATCTCAGAGGTCACCGTATCGAAAGTCTCAGCTGCCCGTTAACTGTGTATGCGTGTCGCACAAGGCGTCTCGCTAGCATTGACAGTCACCCTTTTATTCCCTGGTCACATTGGGTGTGAGTTGAAATGCGTTACCGTTCTGTTCGTAGCTTGATATTTGTCCTGCAGGTACGGATGTGTACGTGATGAAACCATTTTGCTTTTGTATGCCTGAATGATGATGAATGGCGCGTTGATATTGTTACGTGGAAATAAACTGGCAGAAACTATTTCCATGGTACATTTACGAGTGTCACAAGCACCAGCCAAGATGGAAAAAGCCAGCCCACGAAAGAAGATGATGACGATGATGGCCACATATTATGGCTCATACCCACTCTGGGGTTTGCCGAGAGAATTGTGCGCGGGAACATTTACTTAATTTTTTTAGTATTCCACAGTCATTAAACAAACACAGAAACAAACAAATAATAAAATAACATTCGAAAAGTTATTCGTTTAGTTGATTGTACGTAACCGCAAACGGCATCAAACGTGTCCCTGTGGCTGACACGTATAACTGACGCACCCAAAGATAGTACTATTTCTGATGATAAGATTAACCCTAATTAAGCAAGCGGAATTTCTGGAGGTCTTCATCATAACAACTTGTATCGGCGACATAACAAAAAATAACATCCAGGGATTCTGTTTCTTGGCAGTATGGACACAGAGGCGATATCGTCAGACCAGTCCTCTGTAAACATAGGTTTAATGGAGGGACACGGCAGCACTACATAGCAAATGTTGTATAATGTAATGTTCTCTTCTGTTGGTAATCATTGCTTTCGGCATCTTTTACCAATACCAACCGCTTGCATCTGTTTCAAAAGAAAGTCATTCGAAATGTTGTGAATGCGCCACAACTAGAACACACCGAGCCGATCTTTAAGGCACTTGGTATAACCCGCCTCACCCAGTTGTACGACACTTTACTCCAACGATGGTATAAAGCAAGTGTTATGAAAAATAACTGTTTTTTCTTACGGCTGTCAACATTAAAACGCAAAGAGCCTAAGCACTCAACACGAAATAGTTTGGAATGGTTTGCACTTAAGACCCGTACTTATTATGATAATCAAATGTTCTGCTACACTCTCCCGCATTTATTAAACAGATAATCTCAATTGATGCACGTATAGCTAACAGCGCCAACTTTGTTGTCTTGTGTTGGTTATCTGAAAATGTTTTCACGCTGTTTCTTTGTATGATCTCGTGTACCACTGCCAAGTCTCCGTGGGGTGCTTCGACATCGTCAAGCCTTCTCATTGCTTTTTTCCCATCGCACCCAACATCCGAATGATGTTATATAAACGTATTGTATTGTATTGTATAATCTCGTGATCACTACCTCTGACCGTCTTGATGGACACCACTGGATTGTACGCGGAAATTGTAAGTGCTGACATTCTGTCCGTGTTATTAATGACTCAATTACATTTATATGAATTGAATATTTTTGATATCGAGTTGCTGTTATGTGTGCAGCCACAAGGCACGTCGTCGTCTTCATCCAGTGACCGCTGTCGTCTTTTACGAGTGTCACGTAGAACAAACCCCCTGGTGGCAGAATCGCAATCTCGGCGCGTGCAAGGAGCTGCATCAGAGGAAGGGTAGGAAACCTTCAGCCGCGAAACGTGGACGATGTCACGGGACAACAGAACCGAAGGCGTAGCGACACTTCCGGGTTGGATCTCGTACGTGGCGTAAGTAACTGGTCGTAGGAGTGATATGGGCCTGTGTGTCGAGAAAGCTGCCTTTGAGAAATCCCCACGTGATGGGATAGGGACAAAATCGTGCCTCGCCACGGAACTGCCGTTGTAAGGGCGCTTCTGGTTTTGTTGAGAAGCAGACAGCCGTACGAGCAAGCTACCCACGTCTACCCATCCACGTCCAGACAAAGGTTAAAGGGGGAGTAACCAGCAATATCATGCAGGGGAAAATTCTAGGCGAATGTCACATATGGTAAGGCAAGTTTCCAATTACAGCCGTCAGCCGACACGTACTCGGAAAGCAATTCAGTGAGTGTGCCTTTCAAGCGTTCGGTAAGCCCGTCAGTCTGCGGATGACACGATGTGGTTAGCATGTGGTGGGTGGAGCAGCAGCGCAGAATATCGTTGACGACTTTCGAAAGGAAGGTACAGCCTCTGTTCATCACTAATTGATGCGGGGCACCATGCACTAAAACCACGTCACGGAGGAGAAACTCAGCCATGTCTGCAGCGCAGCTCGTTGGTAGCGCTCGACATTGCGCAGAGCGTCGCGTAGTCGGTAGCGGCGGCAAACCACAAAAAAGACCGAGAAGGTCCAAGCCGACACGGAAGAAGGCCTCAGTTGGGACGTCGATGGCTACAGATAACCAGCAAGGAGCATAGACGGTTTCTAGCGGCGCTGAGTGAGCTCGCAGCCACTGACGTAACGCCGCACTGAGCGGGCAAGGCCAGGGCAATAGAAGTGGTGGCGCACGCAGTCGTATGTGCGAGACGCACCAAGGCATGGAGGAAGGAAACAAGAGGAGGGAGCATACCGCAACGCTATTGAAGCCGAAATATGCTGGGCCAGTGGTGGCCCAACACGTGATCGCACGTCAAAGTGCGTGGTTGGTTTTAGTGTTCCCGCTCCGCGGGCAGAGCCACGATAGGGCAACTGAACACGCGCGCACCGAATAAAAACTACTGGCATAGCTACCGGGAACCAAACGTCTCAGACAATCTCGATTCTTGCTCCGAGATCTCGGCGCAACAGGTCACGTGTTGGGCCATCACTGTGGCTTCACGGAGCGTTCGCTTGCGAAGGCTGGCTGCGTTACGTAATGTTCCCTCCTATATTTTCCTTCCTCCATGCACCAAGGTGACCGGCGGTTGGGCTGTCTTGAAGCTCGCGGAGAACTGTGCGGCGCAGATAGACGAGTTGGTACGACCAGCAGGAAGTCGGGACCATCAGGGCACAAATTACGCCGATATAAGATGCTGTCCTTGAGGTGAACATGCCCACGAAGGCGTCAGTTGGTGATGACTCGAGACGCTCTATAAGCAGTCTCAAGTAGGAATCAACGCTACCCATCACCCATATATAGAATCTGAGAAACGAAAATTATGCATTCGATCATTTCCCTGTCTTAAGTGTGGGTCGGCCACGGTATAGAGAGCAGAAACAAATGGCGTCATGGTGCAAGCGTGCTGTCTTGTAGGCAATCGGGTATGAGTACTCTTGTACGTAGTTGCAAAGGCCAAGTGGGCCAGTCAGCATGTAGAGTCTCCCTAATGCATAAGCATTCTTTGGCGACTACTCCAGCCCCGTCACGCGATAAGTGTAGCGCCTTGTGTCTGCACAAAAATGCGCAATTTGCAAATTTAAGACCTTTAATCGTTATAATAGTATATATGTAGATGCTTTATAAACAGTAAAGAACTATTTAAACCAAAAAATTAATGAAAAGAGTACAGCCATACAGATTATACGAAAGCTAACTGCTAAAACTGAAAGTGCTGTTCGTTTAGTACGGAGGGTATCAAATCGGCATCATGGACTCAAGGAGGATACCCTCATTCGACTAATGCATGCCTTCGTTCTGTGCCACTTCATATATGTGGCAGCCATGCATCGATGGAAACGGGCAGAGCGGGATAAATTGAATGCTCAGCTTAGGAAGATTACCAAGCGGGTTCTCGGGTTACCCGTATACACTTGTACAGAGCGCTTAATGCAGCTTGGCATTCAAAACACTCCTGAAGAGATTGCAGAGGCTCAGGAGCGCGCACAGCTAACTCACCTCGCAACAACGAAGGCAGGGAGATCCTTCTTACAGGAACTTCGATATCACCCAGATAGAGTAGCTTAGTTCTCTGACGTTCCTCCGTCGATTCGTGAGAACATCACGGTCGCGACAATGCCTAGGAACATGCACCCCGATCATAATCGTGGTAGAAGGAAAGCAAGTGCGGCCAACCTCCTTAGGCAAATACGCAGTGATCAGCGACAGGTCATCTTTGTGGACGCCGCTTCTTGTAAGGGACGTCCGGCGTTCACCATCGTCACTGTTGATGGTCGGCAAGGAATCACCAATGCTGCCTCGGTTCGGACGAGGGACTCCGAAATAGCTGAACAAATGGCTATTGCACTAGCCCTACTGGATAGCTCGCGGGATATCATCTATAGTGATTCAAGACCTGCAGTCAGAGCATTCGAAAAAGGCACCGTTTCCAAACAGGACCTCAGACTTATTGGGGGCAAGGCAATCACGCACCACTTCATTTATTGGTTTCCGGCACATCAGGGTCAGATAAAAGGTGCTCCTCCCAACCTCAACGAGTCGGCTCACGGGGCTGCGCGTGAACTTGCCCACCGCGCTACCCTCGACCAATCGGAAGCCGACTCTCCAAAGAACAGGGACACGCCCTCCACCTTCAACGAGATTACTAAACACTACTACCTCAGCCGTAGAACCTACTTTGTTCCTCATCCGCGCCTCACTAGAGTTCAAGCATTAACGCTCCGTCTACTACAAACGAATACCTATCCGAATCCGTCGCTCTTACATAAAATATGTCCGGATACTCACACCAACGCTATTTGCCACGATTGTGGAGATATAGCCACGTTAGACCATATGCTCTGGCGGTGTGCCCGGTGACGCTCTATCATCGCTAACAGCTCGGCCAGATGGGAGGCGGTTCTCCGCAGCCCTCTTCTGGCTGACCAAATCTGGGCTGTCCAGCAGGCCCACGATGCGGCCGAAAGGCTCGGCCTTCCGGTTCTCACGTGGTAGCGGCCCGCTTCGTGAAGACTCACGATCTGCAGGACTTCTTTAAAGTTGCACCATACCATAACGTAGAGATACACAGGGCTCGTTAGTAAATGCATGGGGAAGCTTACAGTAGAGGTGGGCCAACTGAAGTTTGAGGGTGAGTCAAGGTGAAATTTGGGGTTGGGTCAGCCTGAAATCTGGAGGTTGGTCGACTGGTATTTGGGGGTGGGCCAACTTGAAATTTAGGTGTGTAAGCCAACTTAAATTTGGGGGTCGGCCAAATTGAAGTTTCAAGTGGGCCTATTTGAAATCTGTAGGCGTGCCAACTTGAAATGTGGGGTGGGCCAACTGAAATTTGAAGCTGGGCCAACTTAATTTTGAGGGTGGGCCAACCTAAATATCGGGGGTTGTGCAACTTCCAATTTGGAGATGGGCCAAATTTAGGGATCGGCCCACTTAAATTTGGGGGTGAGGCCAAGTTGAAATCTGACAGTGGGCGAACCTAACTTTTGGGGTGGACCAACTTAAATTTATTGGTGGGTCAACTTGAAATTTGGGGCTGCACCAAATTGAATAGGGGGGGATGCAAATGAAATTCGGAGGTGGGCCAACTTGAAATCTGGGGGTGGGCCAAGCAAATTTGGAGTCGGGCCAATTTAAATAAGGGCGTATGCTTACTGAGAAAGCTTTAATGGAGTTTCTGCATTCTCTTTTAACGAAGCGAGCCAACAATTGGCATGGTGGTTGACGACTACCATGAGCTCTTCCGAATTACCATGAGTTCTTCCGAATTTTTATGGGCGAAATTTCGCAAAAGCCCCCGGTTGTGCCGCAAAAGCCCACTGCGACGGTTGTGCCTCCCTTAACCACGAAGAGGAGGTCTGCTGATCCCGGATCTGCGGAGGCCACTCTTCAACCCGTAGTTTCCCTCGAACTTCGAAGTTCGTGTCTCCCGGAGCCACGTACACAGATCCGCCGAACCCAGATCGTGAGAACTGCCACTATTATCCCACCGCGGCCACAAGTTTGTTGTGACTTAGGGTGGCGTTTGGGCAATGAATCCACCAAGCCCGTCGACTGCTACGTCAGGTTATAAGACAAAAGGAAAAAATGGTCTATTGGCTTAGTTACACGGCTTCAGTTACGGAAGCCCCCCCCCCCCCCTCATGTAGCAGGAAACGTCCGAGTTCCCATCAGGACCCTCTGTCCCACTACTCGAAAAGTCTCCGCTTTCAATACCGTCGTCCTCCCTTCGCGAGTCTGCAGGGAAATCCCAAGTCTGGCCAGCAGCAAATCACAATCGTCGGATCTGTTGCGATAGATCGTCGCAACACTTAGCCGTAACCCTGCCTCCGAAGCCCAAAGGTTGGGCATATGCGACAGGAAAGCAACCTGCGAATGCAAGGTCGGCGTCGTTGTTTGGTAGCATTGGATGCCCCCCCCCCCTACATCCTTAGCTGAGGCTGCTAGGTAATGGTGGGGTGGTGGCCTTTTTTGGAGCCCGTCCAGAGTCGACGTCCACGCTGCGTTGACGTCTGGATAGACGATGACGGATGGGCGGGTGTTGGCCTTGTGGCAAACATCCAAATAACGCCTTTGTGGTGTTGAGCCGTAACACCATTCTCTGCCCTCTCCTACCTCCTATCTACTATTATGTAAACTACCCTTCTGGACGGTTGCACGTTATTACAAAGGTAAGTGCTGCAGCTTGTGCAAAGCTGTTACATGGGAGTGGGGCACGGAAAGTTACAGTAGTCGATAGGGTATTATGACGACGCAATGGAAAGGTCCAAACAACTTTCTCGCGCCGTCTTTCTTCTGCTACGCTCCTGCTGTAGACGCCATGGACCGGGCGATAACAGCGTTTTTCACACTTCACATGTTTTACCAGTTAAGGTCATGACGTTTTGGCAGTGCCAAGTCCCAGCCATATCCGAGCGAACTATAAACCCTCCGTTGCTTCAAATGGTCCACATGCCTGTGTTATTGGGCTTTCACCTATGTTCAACACACACCTTGACCGCCTTTCGACGGTTCTCTATGTCTTTCGCGGAGCCTGACTGCAGTTGAATTCGATGCCATTATCGACTCCGTCAAATCGCTATCCTTAGGCATCTTGTGGACGCTAAAAGAATACAGCCCGACCTGGAAAAAATCTGAACTGGGAACGACTTCCCTCTCCCAAGATCTGCCTAAGATATTCGGAGCTTCGTTCGGCAACTCTCTTATTTTCAACAATTCGTAAAAGCTTTTGCAGTCGTAGCGAGGCAACTTACTGTTCTTCTCTGTGTTCACTTCTCGCGTGATGGGGCTGGAGTGCTCGCCAAACAATGCTCATGCATTAAGGATATCCTACATGTCGACTCGCCCCCTGGGCGCTTGGACCTATGGACAAGAATACTCGTACTCGATTGCCTACAAGACAGGATGGTTGCACCATGACTCCCTTTTTTTATTCCGCGGCCGACGCATACTTCAGACTGTGAAATGAACGAATGCGTAATTTTCGTTTCTCAGATTCTACACATCGGTGATGGGCAGTGTCGTCGTTGTGCCAACTTTAAACTGCTGATAGAGCACCTCGAGTCATCACCCAGACAGGCCTTCGTGGGCATGTTCACCTCAAGGACAGCATCTTATATCGGCGTAATGTGTGCCCTGATGGTCCCGACTTCCTGCTGGTCGTAGCAACTCGTCTATCTGTGCCCCACAGTTCTTCGCGAGCTTCAAGACAGCCCAACCACCGGTCACCTGGGTGAATGGAGGAAGGAAAAACATAGAAGGGTGAATTACGTCATACAGCCAGCCTTGGCAAGCGAACGCTTCTTGAAGCCACAGTGGTGGCCCAACACGGGACCTCTTGCGCCGAGATCTCGGAGCAAGAATCGAGATTCGCTGAGGCTTCTGGTTCCCGGTAGCTATGCCAGTAGTTTTCATTCGGTGCGCGCGTGTTCAGTTGCCCTACCGCAACTCTGCCTGCAGAGCGGGAGCACTAAAACCAACCACGCACTTTGACGTGCGACCACGTGTTGGGCCACCACTGGCCCAGAAGATTTCGGCTTCAATTGCGTTGCGGTGTGCTTGTTCCCTTCCTCCATGCCTGGGGGTATCTGGCACATACGACCGCGTGCGCCACCACTTCTATTGCCCTGGCCTTGCCCGCTAAATGCGGCGTTACGTCAGTGGCTGCGACCTCTCTCAACGCCGCTAGAAACCGTCCATGCTCCTTGCTGATTGTTTGTAGCCATCGACGTCCCAACTGAGGCCTTCTTCCATGTCGGGTTAGACCTGCTCGGTCTTTTTCCAACATATGCTTCTGGAAACTAGTGGGTTGCCGACGCTACCGATCACACGATGCTCTGCGCAATGTCGAGCGCTTCCGACAAGCTGCGCTGCAGTCGCACCGGAATTTCTCCTCTGTGACGTGGTTTTAGTGCATGGTGCCCCGCATCAACTGCTGACGGACCGAGGCCGTACCTTCCTTTCTTTTGGAAAGTCATCAACGATATTCTGTGCTGCTGCTCCACCCACCGCAAGCTAACCACATTGTTCCATCCGCATACTAACGGGCTTACCGAGCGCTTGAACCGGACACTCGCCGAAATGCTTTCAAGTACGTGTCGGCCGACCACTGTGATTGGGCCCTTCCCTTGCCATATGTGACATTCGCCTACAATTCTACCCTGCGTGATATTGCTGGTTACTCCCCCTTTATTCTTTTGACTGGACCTGGGCTAATTTGCCGTTTGATACGTTCCTTCCTTCAGCTACAGCCTCGGCCAGTGAATATAAACGCAAAGCTGCCGCGCTGACCACGCACGTTAGCTTGCTCTTACGGCTTTCTACTTTTCAAGAAAACCAGAAGCGCCCTTACGACTGCAGTGCCGTTGCAACACACGCTTTGGCCTGGGTATACCCTCGTCCTTCTTTGGTCCCCAAGCCGTCGCGAGGGCTTTCTCAAAAGTTGATTTTTCGACACACAGACCATTATCACGTCCTTCGATAAATTACCTACGTCACGTACTACATCGAACCCGAAAGTCTCGCTACGTCCTCTGGCCTGTTGTCCCGTGACGAACTCCATGTTTCGCGGTTGAATGTTTACTACCCTTCCTCTGAGGCGGCACCTTAGACGCGCCGAGATCGCACTTCTGCCACTAGGGGGTTCAGTTACTTGGCACTCGTAGAAGAGAGCGGCCACTTGATGAAGAGGACGTGCCATGTGCTTACGTGGAATGGCTACACAGGTCTGGTCTGGCACTGTCCCCTCTGTCATTGCTGCAAAGAACCGGAAACCATTGATCATATTTATTAAGTTATCGCCGATTCGCCGCCCAGAGAGAGAAATACTTCGAAATTGCATTCCCAATATTAGGCATTGCTACAAGCACTGAAAGCATTCTCTTCTTTGCGGCAAATATTTAGGGTTTTAGCCACAGGAATGTATGCAAGGCCGTATGCGACTTCCTTGGTGACACAAGGATAATACCTAGTTAATTTACAGATTTATTAACAACGGATCTGTTTAAGAGTTTAGTTCCGCCGTGCAGCATTACCAGAAAACTGCGCCCATGGCTGTGCGCCGCCTCGCGTTGCCTAGCAACAACCTGCGAGAGCACCGAGCCACGTAACCTGCTCGCACTCCACGCGCGTAGGGCGCAGTCGTGACCTCACAGGCGAATAAAAGCTCGGAACATCCGGCACGGCGACACACCTCTCGCCTCCTCTACCGTTTGCCGTGGAACCGCCAGCTTCAAGGCCGATCCCCCATAGTGGTTACGCGCCATGGTATAAGAATCAACCAAGCAAGCAAGGCTTCCAATTTGGGTAGTGTTTGTGATACTCGTAAATGTACCATGAAAATAGTTTATGCGTAGTTTATTTCGACGTAACAATATTATCTGCTACGTTCGTCACCATTCAGGCATAAAAAAGCAAAATAGTTTCATCGGATGCACATAGGCACCTGCAGGACAAATATCAAGCTACGAACAGAACGGTCACGTACTCGGATACACAATAAACAGGCAGCTGCGTCTTCTGATACGGTGACCTCCGACATCGCAACGCTCGCGGCGACGTGCCGTATTGCGAGAAGCTATGTGTGAACATTTTCAGCACCACTTGTCCTCAAGAATGCACGGCTCTTGAAGACACAATCACATCTTTACACATACGGCGTAGGTAGCTTTAGAAGCATACGCTAAGCATCTATGGCCCGTATAAATTCAGAAGCGGTGCTTCGGAAACCGTCCCGGGGGTGTAGCTCAGTGGTAGAGCGCTCGCTTCGCATGTGAGAAGTCCCGGGTTCAAACCCCGGCACCTCCATTGAAAGCTCTTTTTTTCCTTTGCGGTTCTACTAAAGGCATTTTTTACCATGCTTTCTAGAAAACTGCCACTCAATGACGAAGGAACGCGGGATTTTGCAGGCCATGCATACCACGAAGAGTTAAATTTTAGTCATTACGGATTAGAACACTGCACTGATCAGAAGATATAGATTGCTGAAAAAAAAAGGAAGTCAGTTTTAAATTAGCAAACAGTTGTGCCACAGACGCCGGCAACAGGGGGGCTCGGCGAAGCTGAAACACGTTATAGCGTGTTTCAGTTTCGCCCCTGTATGCACGTATGTACTACCTTGACACGAAAACAGCTGAGAGAACCGTAACAACTAAGGCCCGCTCACTTCAGTCTGTCTGGTACTTATTGCACAAATAATCTCCTACGGCGTAGTACCCACGCAAGTCTCACTACTTGAGCAGGCAAAATGGGCAGACATTGTTTCAATAACGCTGCGTCATCGTCATTGCAGTAAAAAAAAACAGCATGACTACCCGCACTTTGTTTAAGTCACTGCTCTTTATCGTCGTGAGCGATCAATTGCTGCTGCATTTGCGCCTCTACGATTTTAGAAACACAAAATCCCGAGCGTGCGCAGTTGGAGCGAATTCTGATCCCATATTTCTTCACGGGTGGCTCCTTCTTTCTTCAACACGCTACGCTTCCGCTACGGCATGGCTCAGTTTGCTCCTCGACGGGCCCGGTGTCGACAACCTGTGAGTCACCACGCCGAAGCTCGGGCACGACGGACGCCGTTGCTGCAGAAAAAAACAGAAACGAACAAAATTGAGAGCTGTGTTTTTGCAAAGTACGTGTCAACTTCGTAGGCTGTAGCCATACCACGAACGCTGCCCGGTGCTCAATTTTTTCCCAACCGCGCGATAAGGCCCACGCCTTAGTGCGTTTCCACGAGTTCAACTTCATTGTCCTTCGTGCTTAAGACACGTGATCGTCAAAGCTGACATCTTGAGGTGTCGTATCGGCCAAGGAGACGTGCATGGTCTCTGGTTCGCTGGCGTTTTTAGGAGAAACGTAGAAACAGTGCCTACAGAGCAGGCAAGAGCCATATTGGTGGTCTCCTTTCTTTTGGCCCACACCGCGTCACTAACCTGGTGCACGACGATTTTTTTTCCTCGTAGAAAATCTCGCAACCTATGCGTGAACAGGACCTGCTGTCGACCATGCCACGCAGATTTTGCTGTACAACCACGAAAGCGCGGAGGTATTGCGAGGTACGCTGAGCTGTTCACCTGTCTGCTGCAGTGCGCTGCCCAATTTGTGCAACAGCGCATTAGGCGAACCCGTTGGTGCATTGGTTAATTACCGATGCACTCGTCTCCTTTTAATCCTTGAGTCGACTTTGTTCTAGGCACGAGAAGCTCTTGTGTCTGTGCTTCCTGTCCGGAGCCCACTGCGCTCAAACCTCGGTGCAAATGGCGGTTTGAGGTCACAGCTCTGTCCAGGCTGGCGCGAATGGACTTGCTTGCCAGTG
This sequence comes from Dermacentor albipictus, assembly GCF_038994185.2. Classification (NCBI taxonomy): domain Eukaryota; kingdom Metazoa; phylum Arthropoda; class Arachnida; order Ixodida; family Ixodidae; genus Dermacentor; species Dermacentor albipictus. The sequence continues at coordinate 70,018,565 of NC_091822.1, read as the reverse complement.
CCGCTCACCTTGTTCTGTCCAGAAGAGAGACCGGTCTCTGCCGCCGTCTGCTGCCATATTGCACCACTTCGCAACCATTTTACTCTAATCAAGAAGCGGTCATCGGTTATGCAGATCCTATTAGCTACCGGACTCCATCCTTTGCTCCTAATGTTTAATAGGACATCGTGTTCTTTGCGTTTGAATCGAATACACTAATCAACGTATTTATTTTTTAAGGTTACATCTACTATACTTCGTGCGTTGCGCATTCCTCAGCTTCTATTCAAGTTTCTGTATTGAGTGACTGAACGGTTAAGCTGATTATCACAAAGCGACACACGAACTCCCAGAGCTCAGGAATAAGGTTGTCCAATCCACGGCCTGTACGAAGCAGGCTTCATGTCTTCGTAACTAAATGTAGTTACGCAGTAATTACAATAAGTAAAACCTGCCGAAAGTCCAGGGGGTGTAGCTCAGAGGTAGAGCGCTCGCTTTGCATGCGAGAAGTCCCGGGTTCGAACCCCGGCACCTCCATGACACTTTTATTTTTTCAATTGCTGCGTCTGTGCCTCCACAGTGTTCATTTTTTTTTCTTTTTTTCCCTCCAACGCCCACGCGTTCCTGCGTGTTAGGCATGAATGCGTGCAGGGAAACTACGTAAAGCTAACTAACCGAATCACTAGTGCAGTTACATAAGGGCTAACGTATAGCATGGTAAAACACCAATTTAAAAAACGCGTTTCGACGTTTTGAGTTTCGTACCAAACACACGGAAAAAACGCTTACCGTCAGCCAAATTCTCATGGTGAACGTCATGCTCTGCATAAAGTTAAGGAAAAAGAAGCTTTTACTCAATGCTCTTTGGTATTTACATTCATTTAGAAGGATTAAAATACTACAAAAATGTGTTCAGTTCCCACCGTTGACTAACATACTGTACATTGTGTAAGCCACAGAGCGCAGCTGTTCCAGGGAGTCTCGGAGCCGTTTTCGTGCGGCAGTGGAGGGCGGCGAGCGGCGGTTTGCTGGATGTATATCGAATGCCAGTCGGAGAAGTTCCAGCAACGCACCCTTTCTTAAAGTCCCGAATCTTCACTTCGAACTGTAATTATCGTGATTATAAGATACCGCATACCTTGCGATACCTACTCGAATAAAAACAAATGATCAGGCTGTACACTTCAGCCTGTATATAATCCATAATTTGTGTTGGTCATGTCGCGTTTTACAGGCCCGACGTGTGCGAGTCGGCTGAGCTTTGCTCAGCAGCAGTGTCAGTGTGTAACGTCAAAAACCAGTTCCTCATCAAGGGTGTCGCTGACAACACACAAGCGGCAGGGGTAAAGAATATTCGCTCGAGAGCGGATTATGCACGAAAAAAATTCGGTTTCATGAGCCTATACCAGGCACTACGATTGTCATCTAAGCTATTTAGACATTTTCATTGGGCGAGGAAGAAAGGGGCTTGCGGCAAGCCTTTCCTCCTCTCTGGCTTGTGGGAACCGTCGCGTGCTGCAGAACGATCTGGAGATAATTTTAGCCCGTCCTTTGTGAAATTTACGCTATGTCACTTCATACAAGGTCGTCGGGGAATCACTGCGTAGCCTTTCGCTGCAGCGGTAACTACACGCGGTGTGCGGAAATTTATCTCGGCTGCGCAAACGTATGCGACGCGCATCATCAGCCCCTATCTGGGCCGGTATTTTGTAGCGATGCCTTTTTCGATTCTATTCCTTTTCAGACTTTTCGCGCTTGGCCAGTGGTCAGAGCGACCATCTGCCCACATTATCAACGGGATCAGGCGGCCGTCTGTGGTGGATGATAAGTATAGCATAGAATAAGGCATAAGGCATCGCTACAAAATAGCGGCCCTGGGCCCCAATGCTCTCCCACCCACCAAATTTGATCTCGTTGGCTCTTAGATATCCTCTGGACATTGCGCTAAATTTTACGCTATTATTGAACGACACGCATTGAAGTTTGACTAATTATCAACCATGAAACCTCGCCCAACATCCACAAATTTGCACGTAAATTTACTGGAAAGGATGAAATTGACGCGCCCACTCTGAACATTGCCTACACATTCTCCCCCATGTTTTGTCCAAATACTTAACAAGCTACTCGTTTAGCTCGTCGAGGTCGTCCTCGGGGAAGTCTATCTTGCCTCGTGGAACGCATGAAAATAGGCACGTAACGAGTATCCAGTAATTACTTTCAATAATTGCAATTATGCCGGACATGTTATACCATTTTCAAACCTCGTGCCACATATGGCAACCGTATTTACTTATTGTGAACTTGGTATGATGGCCAAATATCATGGGACACTCGGAAACAGCGAATAACGACCAACTGGCGCTTTCAAGCAAACGCTGAAGCAATATTGTATTTTGACAACACGCATTTAACTTCGTATTTTGATTGGTGATAAAGTTTTCCGCATTTTCACAAATTCGATCTTGGCGCAAGTTGCATTGCTCTCAGGACGGCGGGCTAAATTCTGCGCCGTTCGTAAAGCACACCTAAAACGCTCCGTACCGCTCGGATGCATAATTAACTGCGAAGGCTGTCATTAACCCACACACTTCTTACTTCTCCTACAGCTTACCCATACCATTCGCCTAATCGCCGGTAGATACGAACAATGTACCTTGTTTAACTCACCGAAAGCACCGGGTAAATATATTATGAACCTGATATTGCACATGAATGTAAGGAGAGAACGAGGTTTTAGTATTTATTTCCAACGCTCATAATTGTGCCAGAAACGGTAACGTTTATTCACACATTACGCTTAACATGCCCACTGTTTTCACGATATGTAAACTTGGTGTGACGTACAGTTCTCTAGAGACGCCGAGACAGATAGCTGATAATGACTTTTTAGCACTTGTTTAAGGAATTTTTCGCAGAGGCTGTAATGACGCCTTTGACAGGTTATCCCGCATCACGCAGAATGTTATTTTTGTGCCGTTATGAGTTCCTTTAGAGCATTGGGCAAACTTCCAGCGTGGTTCGCTTAAAATAGCCTTTAACAATTTCTGTACACGTCACCTTAGAATGGCCCATTTTCTCTAAATATATAGAATTGCTACCGCCATTCTTTCTTTGATACAAGCGGGGGCACCTCGCGAGCTATTTATTTGCGCCACTATAAACAGGTTAAAAAAATACAGAAAGATAATTCAGTAATTGTCAGTCAGTCAGTTTTTAACCGAACACATTAATATATTTCTATGTATTACCGTTAACATTCCCCACACTGCATAGCTCTCTCAGGACACCGTCAGAACACGGATATAACGTGTTTCAGTGCTTCTATTCGCACTAACAGCTTCGCTGTAAGAAGCAATGTTGGAAGCAATGTGGACATTTAGCAACATAATTATTGTACAGGTAGAAGCTGTCCCTACCATTGGAAGTGAAGGTTAGTTTGCCAAATTCTTATAATGCGTGCCCCTCTCTATTATCGGCATTTGCAAAAATTTTAGGAAAGCTATGAATTGATAAAAAGCGGAGCATGCCTGCGCCAGCAATGCTATAACATCGATTCAGTAAAACTAAAATTTTAGCAAATGAGAACTTAGAGACAAACTTAAACGGCGCCTGGAAAATGTGGGCGACATAAGTCTACCAACCAGAAGTCGGGACACGGAAATATAGGTCGTGGGGTTTCTGCGGCATCGCTCGGAGGGGCAGGGAGGAAGGGCTCGGGCCGCCGAGACCCCATACCTCCCCCCTCCCCCCCTCCCCCCCGTAGTCGGCGTCTTTGGCACAACTCTTCGCCGATTTAAAATTGGCATCTTTTTTTTTTCAGTCTATATTTTCTGGTTAGTGCAGTCAGCAATGCATAAAAATTAACTCTTCGTGCTATGGGTCTCTCCGCTAGGGGGCCGTGGAGTATTGACGTGCCTCACATGGGCTCCTGCGTCTTGCAATCGTTTTTACGGGGAAAGCCAGTCACCCTTTTCATTTTGCACCTACACAATTGGCAAGCTACTTGGAACCAGCGGATACCACCTACTTTAGAAGTGAGTTTGTTTTGGTCAAGATTACCAGCTTCATCTTCACCGTCCACCCCGCGCCTTGATAAGCCTAACGCCACGCGAGACCACACCGGCCCACCGGGGAGAACCGCCGTCGTACGTGCAACAGGCACACGGTGTGCGTGAACGGAGGCCGACAGCGCTCGCTGCCGCACGTGCAACGGGCGTTGCACGTGCACTGTGAGCCGGAGAAGAGGCTCGGCGCTCGCAGGCGCTACGGCTGACAGGCAGACTTTGAGATGACCCAAGAAACACACGCGACGGACGCGACGTCATGGGAACAACAGAAAGAAACAAGTGCAATATATACAGACTCACCGGAAGAAGCTGACGTCGTGCAATCTTGGACCTACGATAAAAACAACGGCAGACCTATAGATCTCAACGACCAATGGCTGACATGGGAAAAGAAAGGCAAGACGGAAATCACGCGCATGCAAGCCCCGCAGCGACCCAATCCACACAACAGCCAGCCATGCCACCACCACTGGGCAGATCCGGGATGCCACCGCTACCTTTGAATGACACCAAGATTGTCTACCGCCCACAAGCTTGCCTTGAACTCACCAAATGGTCACTCGTCACAGTCACCCACGCAGTCGGAAGAGCCAGCGGAGTATTGCAAAAAGAATTTCACGACAACGTGCGAGTACAAATGCAAAAAGAAGAAATTGTCATCATTGCAAGTACAGCGAACAAGAACTCTACTCGAAACGTAGCCAAGGTCACTAGCATACAGCTTGGAGACAGCATTTACAACGTAAAATCTAACTCGCGTATACCCGAAGATGTTAGCAAGTGTGTTATCTGCGGTATCACACCTGGGACTTGCAGCGTGGAACTAATGGATGGGATTCGAGTGCCAGCACGCGATACGGTCCTCAACGTCCGCTTCTCAGACAGTCCACGGCGGCGGTCATCTATTTTGAGGGCCCACACGTCCCCTAAAGTATCATTTATCAGAGCGACGACTACCGATGCATGCCCTACCTCAAATCAGTTCATTATTGCCGAACCTGTGGCAACCTCGGATATCGTTAAAACGTTTGACCAAAACCAACCCCAAATTTCTGCTGCAAATGTGGCAAAACAAAAGAACCCCCGAAATATGAGTGTCATCCTAAGATTTAGAGAGAAGGACACGAAACGGCTGGGAAAGAATACGAGAAAGAGCTCAAGCCTAACCCACCGCCTTACCAAGTAAGACAGTAATGGTAAAACAAGTCTCATCTCATCGCGGTTCGAGCTCCAGTCTACGTAGCTCCAATCGCGATGAGTTCCCGACGCCAGATGAAAGGGCTTAAGCGCGCTACGCAGAGCGCCGCCATTTTGAAACTGGGCGAGCCCCACGCCGCCGACAACAATATCAAGATGGCGCCGGCGACAGCAGCTGGCGTGACGTCAACGACACAAAGACAAAAGAGCGGCGCGGCGAGGCAGTCGAGGCAGAGAATCCCGCCGCTTTCGTTGAACGACGCGAAGACAATTTTTCGGCCCAAGGGCGGGCTGAAGGTTAAGGAGCTGAAGACGTACCAAGCGGCAAACGCTATCGTGGAAGCGTGTGGTCGAAAATTCGGAGAAGACAAGTTCCTGGTGAGACTCCGGCCAGGTTCCAACATCATCATCGCAAGTTCCTCGGATGAGGAAGCAGCCGGGATGATCAGGAAGATCAACTGCCTCAACTTTGACGGGCAAAATCACGACGTGAACGCCTACGTGGCGCTACTGGAAGACATCAAAAGAGCCGTTATTCACGGGTTACCCCTGGGAATCGCGGCGGACCAACTCGAATCCAAGTTGCGCCTACGCACCCAAGGAGTGGAGATCTTGAGCGCCAGAATGCTCGGCAAGTCGGAGACTGCACTCGTCACCTTCAACGGCCCTTTCATCCCCAAATACGTCATTTTTGGGGCATGCGAGTACAGGACCCACCCCTACAGACCAAAGAGACAAGTATGCTTCGTATGCGGTGAGCAAGGACACCGCTCGGACGTGTGCCCAACGTCGGGAATGAGAATCTGCCGCCAGTGAGGAGCAACTAGCCCCCCCAGAGGGGCACCAATGCCAACCCAAGTGCATGGTATGCGTAGGAGCCCACCTAACCGGAACCAGGGACTGCCAGCGGCGCCTCAAGGACACCATGGAGCTCCGCGGCCGCCAAGAAACGCATCAGCAGCAGCAACAACGCCAAGGCCGGAGCCGCAGCCGCAGGCGCCGACCCAGATGGCTGAGCTCGGAGGGCGATCAAGCCAGCCGGAGCCGCTCGAGGAGCCGAGCCAGGAGCCAGTCGAGGAGCCAGACGAGAGACCCAGCCAGGGACAGCTCCTTCCAGCCACTGCAGCCTCCGCCCACGAGGGGGCAGCAGCAAAACAAGGGACGACAACAACAATAACAGATTAAGAAGACCCAAGACAACGCTAAGGTGAGCTGGGGACCACTCAAAACACCACCTCCGTACTCGAGGAAAGATAACAATAATGGAGAGGAACTTAAAAACCTAAGAAACGAAAACGAAGCATATGGGAAGCGCATAGAACAGCTAGAAAGATGGTTGGAGGAGCTAATTAAAGCCCTGCAGGATCAAAGGACCGGTAGCCCCGCTAGACAGCAGACTCCACCACAACAACAACCACAGCAACTAGAATCTTTCGAAGACCAAATGAGAAAATTTATGAAGTTTGTACAAGAGAAAACAAATGCAATAGAACACAAAATGGCAATAATGGATCACGAGATCCGAAACCAACGCAAACAACAAATCTTACAACAAGCTAAAGACAAACTCAACCTAAGAAGACAGGGCCTCGAAAACTACAACGCGTTTAACACCGAGGACTAATCATGGCCAGACACGAAACAAAAGAAACTTGGCAATGGAATTGCAGGGGCTATCGCAAAAAACAAGGGCAACTCCTCCAGTACACAAACACACAACGGCTACAAAAGGCTACACGTGCTATGAAAAAGATCGTACAGCAATACTAATGAATAAATCCCTCACCGCCATAGCACACGACACTATAGCCGACACAGACATAGACCACGGTATTGTAGAAATCATTCCAAAAAAGAAAAGAAAAGACAGCCGTGTCTTTGTCATCTCTATAGTCCTCCGAGTCAAAAAGAGGCGGACTTCGGCAAAGGTTTTGGAGGAGCGAGCAAATTAGCCAAAACAAACCCCTTAGTAATTGTTGGAGATTTCAACGCCAAAGATCTGACCTGGGGTTACAAAAAACCAGACAAGAAAAGCATACAAGTTAACGAAGCAGCAGATATATACGGCTGCACCCTCATAACAGATGACAGTACGCTAACCAGACTAGGTAACAGCATAAGCTCCGACACATGCCCCGACCTGGCATACATCCGGGGAACAGACAAGGCGGTATGGGAAAACCTGCTGGAGAATCTGGGCAGCGATCACTACATCCTAAAAACGCAATTGGCAACCGGAAGAATAAAACGCAAATTGGCACCACCAAGGTGACAGATTGGAATGCCTTCAGGAAGGAATGCAAAACTGTAGAGGGAAACATTGAGTCCCTAGAAGGCTGGGGAAACAAGCTCAGGGAGGTGCTCGACAAGTACACCAAAGAAATAGAAAGAACAGAGGAAACACCTGAGGTGGACTCGCGACTACTCAGGCTACGGGAGATAGACGCGGACTCACTAAAAGATGGAAAAAACAAAGGTTAAACAGGAAGCTCAAAAAGCAGAGATAACCAAGGAGGCGGAGGAGTATGCGGCTCAGCTGACTAGGCAAAACTGGCAACAGTTTAGCGAGTCCCTAAACGGAACCCTTAGCACGGCAAAAACATGGCACATACTCAAGGCACTCCTGGACCCAACAAAAACAAAATCTGAAAGCAATAAGGCCATACGCCGCCTAGTACACCAATTCGAGGGACCGGACTCTGAACTGCTAGAACAGGTCAGAGTCAAATGTTTTGGACATGACAACCCGCCGGCCTACACACAACAATACAAAGGGAAAGAAAACGAGCTGCTGGACAGGCCAATCACAAAAGAAGAGGTGTACGCGGCCATAGAAGCGTAAAAAAGAATACAGCAGCGGGCGCGGACAAAATCAAAAATTCACTTATTCGAAACCTAGGGGACGAGCTGGTGGAAGAACTCACCACCTTCCTCAACCAACAGTGGGCTGCAGAAACGGTACCAGGGGAATGGAAACACGCCGTGATTGTAACGATCCCCAAACCAGGCAAAAAGCTGGAGATAACAAACTTAAGACCAATCTCCCTCACATCGTGCTTAGGCAAATTATATGAGAGGATAGTAACAAAAAGACTACAACATTACATGGAAGAAAACGAGCTATACCCCCAAAGTAAGTTCGGTTTCCGATCCAAGCTTTCGACACAGGATGTCCTTCTCCAAATTAAACATGAGGTTCTCAGCAACATACCATACAACAGAGAACACATTTTAATGGCACTAGACATAAAAGGAGCTTTTGACAATGTCAGCCACGCAGCAATCCTGGAAGGCCTTAACAGCGTAGCACGCCGATACGTCAAAGCCTTCCGCTCCTACAGAACAGCAACAATAGGTTTGGGAGAGATCCGATCGCAAAAATTCCCCACACCAAACAAGGGGACACCCCAAGGTTCAGTAATTTTCCCGATACTCTTTAACATCGCAATGATTGACCTAGGGCATAAACTAAGCAAAACCGAAGGCATACAACACGCCATATATGCAGATGACATCACCATCTGGGTCACTAAAGGCTCGCTGTGCCAAAAAGAAAGCTATCTGCAAGAAGCAGCCACTTGTCTGGAAGAATACGTCGGGGAAAGAGGCCTTGAGTGCTCAACGGAGAAATCAGAGCTCTTGAGAATTACACGCGGCAAGAAAAGCAAAGAAAGCCTTAACATGCGGCTAAAGGGGCAGCCGATACCGGAAAGCCAACAAATCAGGATCCTTGGAATGTGGGTGCTATCCAACCAGCGCTGCACCCACACGCTGAAAACACTCAAGCAGTCAACAACCCAAATAGCACGCATGATCACGCGGGTGTCACAAAAGAGATATGGGATGAAAGAAGGAGACACACTTAAGCTGGTTGGCAACCTGGTGGTCAGCAGGATCGCATACTCTCTTCCGTACTTCAACTGCACCAAGCAGGAAATACCAAAAGCAGGCACCATTTTGCGACAAAGCATACAAAATAGCACTTCACCTGCCGAACAATACATCGACAGAGAAACTAAAGGCACTTGGTTTAAGCAAGGCTTTCAAAGAAGTAAAAGAAGCCCAAAGTATCGCACAGCTCATGAGACTAGGCTAGGCTTCGCGGAATCAATCAAAGAAACCCAAAGAATGGAGGGGATTCCTGATGAATATCGGAAAACATACACTGTTAGCCCCCTACCCCAAAACATATACCCAAACCCCCACACGGCGCGAAGGGACGCAAGGGCGAAATATGTCGAAAAGTACCTGGCCACAAAAACACAACAGTATACACAGATGCTGCAGTATACGCCAAGAAAAGAGGCACATACATAGTAAAGACAGCTGCGATAGTAATAAGCCAGGACTACAAAGAGATCAGCAGCGCGTCACTGAAGGACTGCTCGGTAACGGAAGCTGAGGAAATAGCCGTAGCTCTAGCTGCAGTGGACGGCTACCGATCGGAAAGGTCTTTAACAATACTCACCGACTCGCATGCTACGTGTCGGAATTACATGAACGGCAGAATAGGACGCAGACCGCTTCACATCCTCCGCTCCTGCAGGGCTAACAACAAAGTCAGGCATACAGTTTTCTGGGTACCGGGACACGCTGGAATAGAAGGGAACCTAAGGGCGGACAAGGCAGCTCGAGCGCACACAAACCGAGCGGCCACATGCACCAACCCTGAGGAATCCATACCAGTCAACCAAAGCTACTCAGACGTTCTGAATTACTGTAAGGGGGTCCGAATCAAATACCCTACACCCCACAACAGCCTAAGTCAGCATGAAGCAACCTCTTGGAGGAGGCTGCAAACAGGAACATACCCAAATCTAAACGCACTAAGCAAGATGTTTCCCACCCATTGCCCCTGGTGTGGCGCCAAGCCCACCTTATATCACGTTACATGGGGATGCGTTCAGAATCAACAACTCCTTCAAATAAAAGACCAGAGTGCGGAGCAGTGGGAGAGGGTGCCCTCCAGCAGCGACCCGAAAGTCCAGCATCGACTACTAAGGCACGCTCACCGAGTAGCCACCCTCAGCAGTGCCCTGGAATAGGGGCGTCGACCCTGCGCAGATGGGGAAGAAGACCGTGAATACGGCCGACCACATCTGCCACCGCTAATCTCTAACCAATTAGAGCAAATAAAGTTCCTCCTCCTCCCTGAACTAGGCACTGCCAATGGATGCGCCGCCAACTCAAGTAACGATTCGAGTAGCACCACCCCCGTGAAGCAGACCCACGTAGCAGACTCACGTCAAGATCACGATCAAGATCGTGGTCGCGTTCCAGAAAACGCGTGAATTACGCCGATGTCGCCGGCAGCTCTGGGAGTGCCAGCGTCGGATCGGCAGAAGCGGTAGCCGTAAGAGCCCTCGAGAACAAGCTCCAAAATCAACAAAGCCTCATAGACAGGCTATTCCAAAGATTCAAAAAATATGAACATAGAAGCAAGCAAGCATCTACAACGCTAACCACGGAGGCAGATGATTCCGCGATTGAAGCTAGAGTTTAAAAGCACCTCCAGGGTTTTGAAGATGTCTTCACAAAGAACATCCTCGCCCTGATTGAAAACACCAGCAAGCCTATCGACGAGAAGATTGCCACTCTTAAGACCTAAGTCACTACCCTCGCAAATCAAATCGCCACTCTCACAAGCCAGGTCACTGGCCTAACAGCCCAGGTCCACAATTTCATAGCACACGCAACGAACAATTACGTCACCAAGTCCTACCTCGACAGCCTCACAACACCACCAAGCAGGGTAGAAAGAAGGCTCGCACGAACAGTCGCAATGCCTCCCGCTCGATCTCACCCAACCATGAAGCTGCCTGTGAAACTGAAGAGCCTAATGATGGCGACACCTAAAACCACAACAAGGAGCCCGCAAGAAACTCTGTGCATCTGGCAATGGAACTGGCGATCCTTCCGTCCCTGGTATGCAAACCTACAAGAACTCGTCAAACCGGACCACCCTGATGTAATTGCCCTACAGGAAACCAATACACACGACGTCCGATTTTAAGTATACATCGCTCATACACAAACTCAACGCACAGCTATCCTAACCAAGAAAACTCTCACAACGCAAGAACCCGAAATAGTAGACATCCTCATCGAGCACGCCCTATTGGAGATCATACCAGACCGAAAATGTAGCAAAGCCTCTTTACCGCCAGAATATAGAGCCTTCCTCTTGATCAACTCCCTGAATTCGACAACTTAGTCGGTGAACTCAGGAAATACACGAAAGGTCATCAAGTTGTCATAATGGGAGATTTCAACGCCTTACATACAGCATAGGCTTATGCAAACACCACCAAGAAGGGAGGCCCAGTGCACGACACTGCTCAACAACACAAGCTGACCCTCTGGAACGACCCACTGCAGGCCACGAGAGTCGGGAACAGTGTCTCCGGCGGCACAAACCCGGATCTTACGTTCACAGCCAACGTCCACTGGGCCGAGTGGAGGCGACTTTCGGAGACGCTAGGAAGCGACCACCACCCTATGCAACATGACATCGCACATAACCGGAAACCGACCAAGAGTGGAGTTGCTCGACTAAAGACTGGAAGTGCTTGAGAGACACCCTCAGCGGCAACACAATTGACGACATCGACCATAGGCTCAAGGGCCTTTTTATCACACCCAGAGCATCCAACTAAGTACCAACACCCCAGCAGTCAACCCGCATTTCCTTCAACTCTGGGAGGCCAAAACAAGCCTCATGAAGAGGTAGAAGAGACAAAAGCTCAATAGGAAACATAATCAAGGAATCGCCCTTCTCACCATAAAGACCCAAGATTACGTGGAGCATTTTAGCAGGCCAAATTCGCACACCTTTTTCTGACAGCATACAAGGGACACTCAGCACCAAAAAAACCTAGCGTCTCCTACGCGCTCTCTTAGATGCTCACACCAACACGCAACAGAGGCAAGATCTGCGCAGACTGATCCACAATCACGCTTCATCGGAGCATGATCTTCGTGAGCTTTAGCAAAAACTTAGCAGCGACAAGCCCACTTCATTAGCGAGCGGAAAGATGTACGAGGACGCACCGAACCCAGATCTCGATAGACCATTCACCCAGGCAGAGCTCTACGCAGCCTTAGCAAACACACTAGAAACACAAGTCCCGGCAAGGACAGAATAACTCATGAGCTCCTACGAAACCTCCCGCAATTTGCCACTACAGCACTGCTACAGTACTACAACGACTTCTGAGAGAAGGGGGACCTACTAGCAGCCTGGAAACATTCGGAGGTCACCATGATCCCCAAACCCAACAAACCCCTTCGCATCGAAAACCTCCACCCCATTTTCCTCCCATCCTGCGTGCGCAGACTCCTCGAGCACATGGTGCACGACCGGTTAACACCATACCTCGAGGACAACGGACACTTGCCGCACACCATGTTCGGATTCCGACAGCATCTGTCCACGCAGGACCTACTCCTGCTCCTCAAAGAAAACTTGCTTGGTTACCTCGATCACAGACGAAAATTGTCAATCCTGGCAATCGACGTAAAGCGCACATTCGACAACGTGAGCCCCAAAGTCATTCTCCGCCACATCGAAGTTGCAGGCTGGGGAGCCCGGATCTACAACTACCATCAGCTTTTTGACACACTGAACAGCAACAGTAGGCGTCTGCAACCTCCGCAGCGATAAATTTCGGCTACCGAACAAAGGAACCCCAGAAGGATCAGCTATTTCACCCCTCCTTCTTAAATATCGCAATGATCAAGCTACCGAAACAACTGAACGCCATCCCAAACCTATGCCGTGCCTTTTACGCCGACGACATCACGTTCTGCACCAAAGCACCTACTCCTGGACAACAAGAACGCAATCTACAAGCCGTCGATACTATCGAAAGATACCTCCGAGGCTGCGGTCTTCAATGCGCATTCGAAAAGTCGGAGCTTCTCGTCCTGAGAGCACGGACACGAGGAAGACCACCCGGTTATATCGAACCCGATCCTACGTCTCGCTCAACGGAACCAAGATCCCTACAGTCGGCTCTCTTCGCGTACTCGGACTTCACATCCACAAGGACAGATCAGGGGCGGCCACTCTCCCGCGTCTCCAATGCAAAATGTCACAAGTTAGGCATCTCGTCAAGACGATCACAAACCAAAAAAAGCGGACGCAAGGAGCACGACACACTAAGCATAATTCAAGCTCTTCTAACTAGCCGTATCACCTACGGAACTCCCTACTTGACGCTGAAGCCGGCTGAAATCAAGATACTCAAAGTTGTGATTCGAAAGGCAATCAAAGTACCCTTGACCCTCCCTACCCTTGGCAGTAAACGGAGAAACTACTCAAGCTCGGCGTCCACAATACGTGGGAATAGCTTGTCGAGGCTCATAAAATCAGCCAACTAAAGCGACTCAAGCTCACCCCCACCTGACGTGCAGTTTTACGCTACCTCAACTACAGTGAAAGCTACATTGCAGACAGAGACCAGAAAGCAAGAATCCCACCTGCAGTCCGGCACTGTATCTGCGTTGCGAGTATACCGCGCAATATGCACGCAACTTACCATCAGGAGCGTCAGCAAAGCAGAATCTGCGCATACAGCAAGAAATACGCGAGAGACCCTGATACGAGGTACAACGATGCTGCCCGGTATATTGAACGAAACGCCTTTGCCCTAAGCCTTGCGCATCACCAAGGCAAAGAACTCGCAGCTTTCACTATCCGAGCAAAAGCCCCCGAGACTGCACAGGAAATGGCAATCGCTCTGACAATAACTACTTGCCCTGAAGTAGTAGTAATCCTAACAGACTCCCAAGCAGCTGCTCGCAACTATCTAAAAGGACGCATATCAGAAACCACACTCAAAGTACTTCGAAATCACATCCCACGCGCCCCGCTCCCCGTTGACACCCACATCGACTGGTTTCCCGGCCATCAGCGAAAGGCAGGAAATGAGGCGGCACACGCTGCTGTCCGCGAGCATACCATCCGGGCTTTCTTGCCGTCCCACACTAGGCCGGCCACCAAGATTGATGACATCGCCCTAAAGTACTCAGAACTTCTGCAACACCATCGAGGCAGTAGAAGAACGTACGCTTCACCACACAGGAATCTGAGCAAAGAGGAAGAAGTCATCCTCCGCCGCCCACAGACAAACGCCTACGTACACAGAATAATCATGCACATACTATATCATACGCAGTACCCATACACATGTCCCTATTGCGACGTCCCAGAAACCCTGCAACACATTGTCCAGGATTGCCCACTACGTGACCCAACCGCAGACCCTACCTCACAAGCTCCACGAGACGACTCCAAAGAATGCCGCTCCATAGAAGCACAAGAAAAACGCCCTGACTCACCGCAGATTCATACAACTGAAACGTGGGAGGCCAAGTTTTTCTCTGATTACCTGAATTACCAACGCAGTCTCGTCGCCCGGGCCAAGGAGGCAGCCCAAGCCAGAGGGTTATTCGAATAAGGAATCAGCCCATCTAGGGTGAACGGGGTTCTGATTCGATTACCCTTTCAGAAAATAAACGTTCAGTCCCTCTTCATGCTACACATGGCCTGTGAAATTCCACGTTCCTTCGTCATTGAGCGGCAGTTTTCAGAAAAGCGATATGAAAAATGCCTTCAGTAGAACGGCGTAAGGAAAAAAAAACGTCCATAAATGGAGGTGCCGGGGTTTGAACCCGGGACTTCTCAGATGCGAAGCGAGCGCTCTACCACTGAGCTACACCCCCGAGACTGGTTGCTACGCTTCCGCTTCTGAATTTATACGGGCCATGGATGCTTAGCGTATGCTACTAAAGCTACGTATGCCGCATGTGTAAAGATGTGGTTGTGTCGAAGCACCGTGCATTCTTGAGGACAAATGGTGCTGAAAATGTTCACTCATGGCTTCTCGGAATACAGCGCGGCGTCGCGAGTATTGCCATCTCAGAGGTCACCATATAGAAAGTCGCAGCTGCCCGCTTACTGTGTATGCGAGTCGCACAAGACGTCTCGCTAGTATCGACAGTCACCGTTTTAATCCCTGATCACATTGGGTGTGAGTTGGAATACGTGACCGTTCTGTTCGTAGCTTGACATTTGTCCTGAAGGTACGTATGTGTATGTAATGAAAAGATTTTGCTTTGTTATGCCTGAATGATGACGAATGTCGCGGTGATATTGTTGCGGGGAAATAAACTAGGCAGAAACTATTTTCATGGTACATTTACGAGTATCGCAAGCACTAGCCAAATTGGAAAAGCCAGTCCGCGAGAAAAGATGATGACGATGATGGCCATATATTATGGCTCATGCCCCACACTGGGGTTTGCCAAGAAATGTGTGCGGAAACATTGACTTAATATTTTAGAGTATTCCACATTCGTTAAAAAAACACAGAAGGAAACAAATAATAAAATAACATTCGAAAGGTTATTCGTTTTGTTGATTATATGTAACCGCAAACGGCATCAAACATGTCCCTGTGGCTGACACCTATAACTGACGCACCGAAAGATAGTATTATTTCTTATGATAAGATTAACCCTAATTGAGCAAGTGGAATTTCTAGACGTCTTTATCTTAATAACTTGTATCAGCGACATAACAAAAAATAACATTCAGGGATTCTGTTTCTTGGCAGTATGGACACAGACCAGTCCTGCGTAAATATAGGTCTAATGGAGGGACACGACAGCACTGCATAGTAAATGTACAATGTACTCTTTTCTTGTCTTGGTAATCATTGCTTTCGGCATCTTTTACCAATACCAACCGCTTACATATGTTTCAAAAGAAAGTTATTCAAAATGTTGTGAATGCGCCACGACTAGAACACACTGAGTCGATCTTTAAGGCATTTGGTAAAACCCGCCTTACCTAGTTGTACGACATTTTACTCCAACGATGGTATAAAGCACGTGCTATGAAAAATAACTGTTTTATCTTACAGCTGTCCACATTAGAACGCAAAGAGCCTAAGGGCTCAACACGAATTAGTTTGAAATGGTTTGTACTTAAGACCTGTACTTATCATGGTAATCAAATGTTCTGCTACACTCTCCCGCATTTATTAAACAGAGAATCTGAATTGGTGCACATATAGCTAACAAGGCCAACTTTGTTGTCTTGTGTTGTTATCTGAAAAAGTTTTCACGATGTTTCTTTGTATGTTCTCGTGCACCACTGCAAAGCCTCTGTGGGGTGTTTCGGCATCGTCAAGCCTTCTCATTGGTCTTTTGCCGGCGCACCCAAAATCCGAATGATGTTATATAAACGTATTGTATTGTATTGTATAATCTCGTGATCACTACTTCTGATTGTCTTGATGGACATCACTGAATCTTCCGCGGAAACTGTAAATGCTGACATTCTGTACATGTTATTCATTATTCAATGACATCTCAATTAATTGAATATTTTCGATATCTAGTTGCTGTTATGTGTGCAGGCACAAGGCACGTCATCGTCTTCATCCAGTGACCGCTGTCGTCTTTTACGAGTGTCACGTAGAACAAACCCCCTGGTGGCAGAAGCGCAATCTCGGCGCGTGCAAGGAGCTGCATCAGAGGAAGGGTAGGAAAACTTCAGCCGCGAAACGTGGACGACGTCACGGGACAACAGGACAGAAGGCGTAGCAACACTTCCGAGTTCGATCTCGTTAGTGACGTAAGTAACTTGTTGAAGGACGTGATATAGGCCTGTGTGTCGAGAAAGCTGCCTTTGAGAAATCCCCACGAGACGGGATGGGGACCAAAGCGTGTCTCGCCACGGCACTGCCGTCGTAAGGGCGCTTCTCGTTTTGTTGAGAAGCAGACAGCCGTAGGAGCAAGCTACCCACGTCTACCCACCCACGTCCAGACAAAGGTTAAAGGGGGAGTAACCAGCAATATCGTGAAGGGAAGAATTGTAGGCGAATGTAACATATGGTAAGGCAAGTTTACAATCACAGTCGTCAGCCGACACGTACTCGGAAAGCAATTCAGTGAGTGTGCCGTACAAGCTTTTGGTAAGCCCGTCAGTCTGCGCATGACAGGATGTGGTTAGCATGTGGTGGGTGGAGCAGCAGCGCAGAATATCGTTGACGACTTTCAAAAGGAAGGTACAGCCTCTGTCAATCAGTAGTTGATGCGGGGCACCATGCACTAAAACCACGTCACGGAGGAGGAATTCCGCCATGTCTGCAGCGCAGCTCGTTGGTAGCGCTCGACATTGCGCAGGGCGTCGCGTAATCGGTAGCGGCGGCAACCCACTCGTTTCTAGATGCGTATGTTGGAAAAAGACCGAGAAGGTCCAAGCCGACCCGGAAGCAGGCCTCAGTTGGGACGTCGATGGCTACAGATAACCAGCAAGGAGCATAGACGGTTTCTAGCGGCGCTGAGAGAGCTCGCAGCCACTGACGTAACGCCGCACTGAGCGGGCAAGGCCACGGCAATAGAAGTGGTGGCGCACGCAGTCGTATGTGCGAGACGCACCAAGGCATGGAGGAAGGAAACAAGAGGAGGGAGCATACCACAACGCGACTGAAGCCGAAATATGCTGGGCCAGTGGTGACCCAACACGTGAAAGCAGGTCAAAGTGCGTGGTTGGTTTTAGTGTTCCCGCTCCGCGGGCAGAGCCACGATAGGGCAACTGAACACGCGCGCACCGAATAAAAACTACTGGCATAGCTACCGGGAACCAAACGTGTCAGCAAATGTCGATTCTTGCTACGAGATCTCGGCGCAACAGGTCACGTGTTGGGCCATCACTGTGGCTTCACGGTGCGTTCGCTTTCCAAGGCTGGCTGCGTTACGCAATGTTCCCTCCTATATTTTCCTTCCTCCATGCTCCAATGTGACCAGCAGTTGGGCGTGGTGGAGCTCGCGGAGAACTGTGGGGCGCAGATAGACGAGTTGGTACGACCAGCAGGAAGTCGGGACAATCAGGGCACACATTACCCCGATATAAGATGCTGTTCTTGAGGTGAACATGCGCACGAAGGCCTCTCTGGGTGATGACTCGAGGCGCTCTATAAGCAGTCTCAAGTTGGCACCACAACGACGCTGCCCATCACCGATGTGTAGAATCTGAGAAACGAAAAATACGCATTCGGTCATTTCGCTGTCTTAAGGGTGGGTCGGCCACCGAATAAACAAAGGGGGTCATAGTGCAACCATCCTGTCTTGTAGGCAACCGAGTACGAGTATTCTTGTCCATAGGTCCAAGCGCCCAAGGCGCGAGTCGGCATGTAGGATATCCTTAATTCGTGAGCATTTGGCGAGTACTCCAGCCCCAACACGCGAAAAGTGAACACAGAGAAGAACAGTAAGTTGCCTCGCTACGACTGCAAAAGTTTTTACGAATTGTCGAAAATAAGAGAGTTGCCGAACGAAGCTCCGAACATCTTAGGCAGACCTTGGGAGAGGGAAGTCGTTCCCAGCTCAGATTCTTTCCAGGTCGGACTGTATTCCGGTAGCGTCCACAAGATGCCTAAGGATAGCAATTCTACGGCATCGATAACGGCATCGAATTCAACTGCAGTCAGGCTCCGCGAAAGACATAGAGAACCGCCGAAAGGCGGTCAAGGTGTGTGTTGAACATAAGTGAAAACCCAGTAACACAGGCATGTGGAATACTTGAAGCAATGGAGGGTTTATAATTCGTGCGGATGTGGCTGGGACTTGGCACTGCCAAAACGTCATGACCTTAACGGGTAAAACATGTGAAGTGTGAAAAACGCTGTTATCGCCCGGTCCATGGCGTCTACAGCAGGAGCGTAGCAGAAAAAAGACGGCGCGAGAAAGTTGTTTGGACCTTTCCATTGCGCCGTCATAATACCGATGAGGATAGCAATAGGGGCTTGTTGGTACGGCATATCTTATTTTGTTATAGCACAAGCTTGACAAGGACAAAAGAAGGCACATCAGACACACACAGCGCTGTGTGTTTCTGATGTGCCTTTTTTTTTGTCCTTGTCAAGCTTGCGCTATAACAAAATAAGATATGTCATAATACCCTCTCGACTACTGTAACTATCCGTGCCCCAACCCCACGCAACAGCATTGGAGAAGCTTCAGCACTTACCTTTGTAATAACGCAACGCAGCGTTATTACAACGCAGCGTGTCAACGCAGCGTTGTCAACGCAGCGTGGACATCGACTCTGGACGGGCTCCAAAAAAAGGCCACCACCCCACCATTACCTAGCAGCCTCAGCTAAGGATGAAGGGGGGGGGGGGGGGGGGGCATCCAATGCTACCAAACAACGACGGCGACCTTGCATTCGCAGGTTGCTTTCCTGTCGCATATGCCCAACCTTTGGGCTTCGGAGGCAGGGTTACGGCTTAGTGTTGTGACGTTCTATCGCAACAGATCCGACGATTATGATTTGCTGTAGGGAGGACGACGGTATTGAAAGCGGCGACTTTTCGAGTAGTGGGACAGAGGGTCCTGATGGGAACTCGGACGTTTCCTGCTACATGAGTGGGGGGGGGGGGGGGGGGGGGCTTCCGTAACTGAAGCCGTGTAACTAAGCCAATAGACCATTTTTTCCTTTTGTCTTATAACCTGACGTAGCAGTCGACTGGCTTGGTGGATTCATTGCCCAAACGCCACCCTAAGGCAAACAAACTGGTGGCTGTGGTGGGATAAAAATGGCAGTTCTCACGACCTGGGTTCGGCGGATCTGTGTACGTGGCTCCGGGAGACACGAACTTCGAAGATCGAGGGAAACTACGGGTTGAAGTGTGGCCTCTGCAGATCCGGGATCAGCAGACCTCCTCTTCGTGGTGAAGGGAGGCACAACCGTCGCAGTGGGCTTTTGCGGCACAACCGGGGGCTTTTGCGACATTTGGCCCATAAAAATTCGGAAGAACTCATGGTAGTTCGGAACTCATGGTAATTCGGAAGAGCTCATGGTAGTCACCAACCACCATGCCAATTGTTGGCTCGCTTCGTTAAAAGAGAATGCAGAAACTCTATTAAAGTTTTCTAAGCAAGCATACGCGCTTATTTAAATTGGCCCACCTCCAAATTTGCTTGGCCCACCCCCAGATTTCAAGTTCGCCCACCTCCGAATTTCATTTGCATCCCCCCACCTCTATTCAATTTGGTGCAGCCCCAAATTACAAGTTGACCCACCAATATATTTAAGTTGGTCCACACCAAAAGTTCAGTTCGCTCACTCTCAGATTTAAACTTGGCCTCACCCCCAAATTAAAGTGGGCCGATCCCTAAATTTGGCCCATGTCCAAATTGGAAGTTGAACCACCCCCAAATTTTTAAGTTGGCCCACCCTCTTACTTAAGTTGGCCCAGCTTCAAATTTCAGTTGGCGCACTCCACATTTCAAGTTGGCACACCTGCAAATTTCAAATTGGCCGACTTGAAAACTTCAAGCTGGCCGACCCCCAAATTTAAGTTGGCCTACACACCGAAATTTCAAGTTGGCCCACCCCCACATATCAGTCGGCCAACCTCCAGATTTCAGGTTGACCCAACCGCAAATTTCAAGTTGACTCACCCTCAAACTTAAGTTGGCCCACCTCTTCTATAAGCTTCCCCATGTATTTACTAACGAGCCCTGTGTATCTCTATGGCTATTCTCTATTCATTAATTTTTTTATTTAAATAGTTCTTTACCGTTTATAAAGCATCTACATAGATACTATTATAACGAATAAATGTCTTAAATTTGCAAATTTCGCATTTTTGTGCAGACACAAGGCATTACACTTATCGCGTGACGGGGCTGGAGTAGTCGCCAAAGAATGCTTATGCATTAGGGAGACTCTACATGCCGACTGGCCCACTTGGCCTTTGCACATACGTACAAGAGTACTCATACCCAATTACCTACAAGACAGCACGCTTGCACCATGACGCCATTTGTTTCCCCTCTCTATCCTGTGGCTGACCCACACTTAAGACAGTGAAATGATCGAATGCGTCATTTTCGTTTCTCAGATTCTACACATCGGTGATGGGCAGCGTCGTCGTGGTGCCAACTTGAGACTGCTCATAGAGCGCCTCGAGTCATCACCCAGAGAGGCCTTCGTGCTCATGTTCACCTCAAGGACAGCAACTTATATCGGCGTAGTGTGTGCCCTGATGGTCTCGACTTCCTGCTGGTCGTATCAACTCGTCTATCTGCGCCCCACAGTTCTCCTCGAGCTTCAAGACACCCCAACCGCCGGTCACCTTGGTGCATGGAGGAAGGAAAAATATAGAAGGGAGCATTATGTCACGCAGCCAGCCTTGGCAAGCGAACGCACCGTGAAGCCACAGTGATGGCCCAACACGTGACCTGTTGCGCCGAGATCTCGTAGCAAGAATCGAGATTTGCTGGGACGTTTGGTTCCCGGTAGCTATGCCAGTAGTTTTTATTCGGTGCGTGCGTGTTCAGTTGCCCTATCGTGGCTCTGCCCGCGGAGCGGGAACACTAAAACCAACCAGGCACTTTGACCTGATTTCACGTGTTGGGCCAGCACTCGCCCAGCATATTTCTGCTTCAGTCGCGTTGCGGTATGCTCCCTCCTCTTGTTTCCTTCCTCCATGCCTTGGTGCGTCTCGCACATACGACTGCGTGTGCCACCACTTCTATTGCCGTGGCCTTACCCGCTAAATGCGGCGTTACGTCAGTGGCAGCGAGCTCTCTCAACGCCGCTAGAAACTGCCCATGCTCCTTGCTGATTATTTGTAGCCATCGATGTCCCAATTGAGGCCTTCTTCCGTGTCGGCTTAGACCTTCTCGGTCTTTCTCCAACATATGCTTCTGGAAACTAGTGGGTTGCCGACGCTAGCGATTACACGACGTTCTGCGCAATGTCGAGCGCTTCCGACCAGCTGCGCTGCAGGTGTACCGGAATTTATCTTCCGTGACGCTGTTTATTGCATGGTGCGCCACATCAACCACTGAGGGACCGAGGCCGTACCTTCCTTTCTTTTGGAAAGCCATCAACGATATTCTGTGCTACTGCTCCACCCACCGCAAGCTAACCACATCGTGCCATCCGCATACTAACGGGCTTACCGAGCGCTTGAACCGGACACTCGCCGAAATGCTGTCAAGTACGTGTCGGCCGACCATTGTCATTGGGGCCTTGCCTTGCCATATGTGACATTCGCCTGCAATTCTACCCTGCACGATATTGCTGGTTATTCCCTCTGTTATATTTTGACTGGACGTGGGAAAATTTGCCGTTTGATACGTTCCTCCCTTTAGCTACAGCCTCGGCCAGTGAATATACACGCAAAGCTGCCCCGCTGACCATGCGTGTTAGCTTGCTCTTACTGCTTTCTACTTTTCAACCAAACCAGAAGCGCCCTTACGACTGCAATGCCGTTGCGACGCACGTTTTTCCCTGGGTATACCTCCATCCTTCGTTGGTCCCCAAGCCGTCGTGACGGATTTCTCAAAAGTTTATTTTTCGACGCACAGGCCATTATCATGTCCTTCAATAAATTGCCTACGTCACGTACTACATCGAACCCGGAAGTATCGCTACGTCTTCTGACCTGTTGTCCCGTGACGTCCTCCACGTTTCGCGGTTGAATGTTTACTACCCTTCCTCTGAGGCGGCACCTTAGACGTGCCGACATCGCGCTTCTGCCACTAGGGGGTTCTGGTACTTGACACTCGTAGAAGAAGAGAGCGGCCACTGGATGAAGAAGACGACGTGCCATGTGCTTACGTGGACTGGCTACACAGGTCTGGTCTTGCGTGTTCCCCTCTATGTCATTTCTGCAGAGAACCGGAAACCATTGATCATTTTTATTAACTTACCGCCAATTCGCAACCCAGAGAGAGAAATACTACGAAATTCCATTCCTAAAATTAGGCATTGCTACAAATGCTGAAAACCTTCTCTCCTTTGGGGCAGATGGTTTGGGCTTTAGCCACAGGAACGTATTCAGGGCCGTATACAACATCCTTGGTAACACAAGGACAATACCTAGTTAATTTACTGATTTATTAACAGCGGAGCTGTTTAAGCTTTCAGTTCCGCCGTGGAGCGTAACCACTAAACTGCGCCCAGCTGCGCGCCGCCTCGCGTTGTCTAGCAACAACCTGCGAGAGTACCGAGCCACGTAACCTGCTCGCACCCCACGCGCGTAGGCCAGAGTCGTGACCTCACAGGTGAGTGAAAGCTCGGAACATCCGGCGCGGCGACACACCTCTCGCCTCCTCTACTCCGAGCGTACTTGCTTGCGCCGTGGGAAGACCGAAGAAAGTCCGAACGCCCGCAGAAGCGGCTTACAAGGAAAGGCGCCTCTACTGCCAAGAGAGAAGCAACGCTTCGCCGCCGAGCTGATCCGGAACACCGCGCCGAACTTGCGGCTCCGAACGCTCGACGTCGCCGACAAAGCGATCCCGGCCTACGACTGCTCGAAAATATCAAGCGTCAAGCCCGCGGAGACAACAACCTAGCCAAACCTAGCATAACCTAGAAACAACTTGGGCAAGCCTACCATAACCTCGCAATACCTAGAAACGACTAAGCCAAGCCCAGCAACAACTTAGCAAAACCTACCATAGCCTCGCAAACCTACAAACAACTTAGACAAGCCACGAAAAATCTTGGTGATCACGAGCTCCGCAGTTGACTCCAGCCTTGCACCACTTGTGCAAGCTGCACACTTTTATTTATTATTTTACAAGACCCAAACTTACGTTAATTTGATGATTTATTATTTATTATATTTTAAATTTCCAAAAAAACTTATTAATATTTATTGCCTTCAAGCGTGCTCTCCTTTCACAAGCGCCCATTTTCTTATAACCGTTTTCCGTGTAACCGCCAGCTTCATGGCCAATCCCCCATAGTGCGTACGCGCCATGGTATAGGAAGCAAGCAAGCAAGGCTTCAATCTTGGCTAGTGTTTGTGATACTTGTAAATGTAGCATTCAAATAGTTTATGCCTGGTTTATTTTCACGTAACAATATTATCTGCTACATTCGTCACCATTCAGGCATAAAAAAGCAAAATAGTTTCATCACATACGCATACGTACCTGCAGAACAAATATCAAGCTATGAACAGAACGGTCACGTATTCCAACTCCCATCCAATGTGATCAGGGATGACAAAGATGATTTTCAATACTAGCGAGACACCTCGTTGGACTCGGATACACAGTAAACGGGCAGCTGCGACTTCTTATAGGGTGACCTCCGAGATGGCAATAGTCGCAGCCCCGTGCCGTATTCCGAGAAGTCATGTCTGAACATTTTCAGCACCACTTGTCTTAAAGAATGCTCGGCCCTTGAAGACACAACCACGTCTCTACACATACGGCATAGGTAGCTTTGGTTGCATACGCTAAGCATCCGTGGCCCGTACAAATTCAGAAGCGGAGGCGTTTGAACCCACCCCGGGGGTGTAGCTCAGTGGTGGAGCGCTCGCTTCGCATGTGAGAAGTCCCGGGTTCAAACCCCGGCACCTCCATTTAAAGGTCTCTTTTTTTTTGCTTTGTGGTTCTACTAAAGGCATTTTTTATCATGCTTTCTAGAAAAGTGTCACCGAATGACGAAGGAATGCGGGATTTTGCAGGCCATGCATAGCAGGAAGAGTTACATTTTATTCATTACAGAGTAGAACACTGAGCTGAACTGAAAATATAGACGTCTGAAAAAAAATAAGAAGTCAGTTTTAAATTAGCAAGCAGTTGTGCCACAGACGCCGACTACAGGGGGGCTCAGCAGCGACCTGAGTCCCTCGCCCCACCCTTCCCGGCGATGCCGAAGAAGCCCTCCCAACGTCTGCTTCCGTGTCCCGATTTCTCGTTGCCAGACTTGAGTCGCCCTCATCTTCCAGCTGCCTTTTAAGCTGTTCTTTACGTCTGACTTGCTAAAATTTTCATTTTACTAAATCCGTGTTGTTGGCCCGGGCGTGCTCCGGTTTTTATCAATTCGTAATTTTCCTAATTTTTTGGCGAACGTCGATAATACACGGGAAAGAGCATTATAGGAATTTAGCAAACTAACCTTCACTTCCATTCGTATGGGCAGCTCCTACCAGGAAAATAATTATGCTGCTAAATATCCACGCTGCTTCCAACATTGCTCTTCGTGGTTTCACAGCGAAGGGGTCAGTGCGACTAGAAGCGTTGAAACGCGCTATATGGGTGTTTTACGGCGTCCTGTGAGAACCACATAGTTTTAGGAATGTTAACGGTAATACCTAGAAATATTTATTAAATTGTTTCGTTCATTACTAGCTAGATCTCAATTCCTAATTTATCTTCGTTTTTTTTTCCTGTTTAGCGGCGCAAATGAAGAGCTCACAAGAATTACTACGCTTGTCCGAAAGAAGCAAGCGTGGCAACAATTATATATTTTTAGAGAAAAGGGGCCATGTTACGCGTGCCGTGTACCGAAAGCTTCACAGGCGCATTTTATACGAACCACGGAGGAAGTTCTCCGAATCTTCTAAATGAACTCTGCACGGCACAATTAAGGATAACGTTCCGAGGCAATGGGAGGCATATTATGCGTGATGCGTGGCAACATTTTAAGGGCGTCATTTAGTTACAGCCCTTGCACGCAGGAACCACGCAGGAAGTTTGCCCAATGCTCTAAAATAACTCAGAATGGCACAAAACTAACGTTCTGCGTGATACGTCGGAACCTGTCAAGGGCGTCATTACAGCCTCTGCAAAAAAATCCTTAAACAAGTGCTCAAAAGTAAATATGAGCCATCTATCCCGGCGTCTCTAGAGAACTGTACGTCACACCAAGTTTACATATTGTGAAAACAGTGGGCATGTTAAGCGTAACGTGCAGAGAAAGGTTAGCCTGCCTGCATAATTATGAGCGTTGGAAATAAATACTATACCATCGTTCTCTCCTTACTTTCATGTGCAATATCAGGTTCACAATCGATTTACCCGGTGCCTTCGGTGACTTAAACAAGGTACATTGTTCGTATCTTGCGGCGATAAGGCGAATGGCTTGGGCAAGCTGTAGGAGAAGTAAGAAGTGCGTGGGTTAATGACAGCCTTCGCAGTTAATTATGCGTCCAAGCGGTAATGAGCGTTTTAGGAGGATTTTACGAACGGCGCAGAATTTAGCTCGCCATCCTGACAGCAATGCAACTTGCGCCAAGATCGAATTTGTTAAAAATAAGGAAAACTTTATCACCAATCAAAATACGAAGTTGAATGCGTGTTGTCAAATTCTAAAATTGCTTCAGCATTTGCTTGAAAGCCCCTGTTGGCCGTTATTCGCTGTTTCCGAGTGTTCCATGATATTTGTGCATGATACCAAGTTCACAATAAGTAAATACGTTGGTCATATGTGGCACGATGTTTGAAAATGGTATAACATTTCCGGCTTAATTGCAATTATTGAAAGTAATTACTGAACACTCGTTTTGTGCCTATTTTCATGCGTTCCACGAGGCAAGATAGACTTCCCCGAGGACGACCTCGACGAGCTAAACGAGTAGCTTGTTAAGTATTTGGATAAAACATGGGGGAGAACGTGTAGGCAATGTTCAGAGTATGTGTGTCAATTTCAACCTTTCCAGTAAATTTACGTGCAAATTCGGGAATGTTGGGGGAAGGTTTCATGGTTGATAACTAGGCAAACTTCAATGTGTGTCGTTCAATAACGGCGAAAGATTGAGAGCAATGTCTAGAGGAGATGTAAGAGTCAACGAGGTGGAATTTGGTGGATTGGGGCCCCGATAGGGGCTGATGATGCGCGTCGCATACGTTTGCGCAGCCGAGATAAATTTCCGCACACCGCGTGTAGTTACCGCTGCAGCTAAAGGCTATGCAGTGATTCCCGACGACCTTGTATGAAGTGACATGGCGTAAATTTCACAAAGGACAAGCGAAAATTATCTCCAAATCGTTCCGCCGCACGCGACGGTTCGCACAAGCCAGAGAGGAGGAAAGGCTCGCCGCAAGCCCCTTTCTTCCTCGCCCGATGAAAATGTCTAAATCGCTTAGATGACAATCGTAGTGCCTGGTATAGGCTCCAAAAACCGATTTTTTTCGTGCGTAACCATCCGCTCTCGAGCGATTATTCTTCACCCCTGCCGCTTGTCCGTTGTCACCGACAGCCTGGATGAGGAGCTAGTTTGTGACGTTACACACTGACACTGCTGCTGAGTAAAGCCTTAGCTGACTCGCACAGGTCCCGCCTTTAAATCGCGACATGAGAAACAGAAATTATGGATTATATACAGGATGAAGAGCACAGCATGAGAATTTTTTTCATTCGAGTAGGTATCGTAAGGTATGCGATATCTTATAATCACGATAATTACAGTTCGAAGTCAAGATTCGGGACTTTAAGAAAGGGTAAGTAGCTCGAACTTCTTCGATTGGCATTCGATATACACCCAGCAAACCGCCGCTCGCCGGCCCCCTCTGCCGCACGAAAACGGCTCCGAGACTCCGTCGAACAGCTGCGTTCTCTGGATTACACAATGTAACGTATGTCAGTCAACGGTGAGAACTGAACACATTTTTGTAGTGTTTTAATCCTTCTGAACGAATGTAAATACCAAAGAGCATTCTGAAACAGCTTCTTTTTCCTTAACTTTATGCAGAGCATGACGTTCACGACGAGAATTTGGCTGACGGTAAGCGTTTCTTCCGTGTGCTTCGTACGAAACTGAAAACGTCGTAACGCGTTCTTTAATTGGTGTTTTACTATGCTATACGACAGCCCTTATGTAACTACAGTACTGGTTCCGTTAGTTGACTTTACGTAACCTCCCTGCACGCATTGATGACTCAGAAAACCGTGCGCGTTGGAGAAGGAAAAAAAATAAAAACACTGTAGAGGCACAGACGCAGAAACTGAAAAAAGAAAAGTCTCGTGGAGATGCCGGGGTTCGAACCCGGGACTTCTCGCATGCAAAGCGAGCGCTCTACCTCTGAGCTACACCCCCTGTTTTTTTTTTGTTTATTACATGGAAAAGAAAACTGAAAGTGTATTACAAAGTGGACACAACTACACACTTAAAACTCAGGCAAACACACACATGCATCCAACAAGTGCATCCAGTCTGGCGGAGGTTCCTGCACAGCGTACACACTTCTTACATACGCAGCACTTTCGCGAAAAAAGGATTTTGTAGTTCGCGGGCTTTCGGCATGGCGATCGCTGAGTCTACTTCTCCACAGGCTATATAAACCAAGTACAATGAACATGTCATAGGGAGGACCACCTGTAACGTTAAACGGTAGAAACCTAATTGAGTATGGAGTTATGTCAATGTCCTCTTTAAGTGTCCGTTGGAGAATGTCCCAAAAAAATACAGCATCCCTACAGTCTATGAAACAGTTATCTATGGTTTCGGCACGTGGACAGAGCCGACAGTTTGTTGACCATGGCACAAAGCAACCCCTCGAATTCAACCAAGTTTTAACAGGGAGTGTTTCCGAATGTAATTTAAAGAAAAATGTTTTAACTCCAGGAGGCACACACATTTTTCGGACGCGTTTAAGTACATCCTGATAAGGTCGATTTAAATAAGGTGCACGATACAAAGGATCTGGGAAAATAGAGTCAACCAGTGCCGCAGAAATTGCTTTTCGACTCGCTGTGAACACGTACTCCAGGCTGAATCTAACTTTCAAGAAAAGAAATGTATCAACAACCTCCTTGAGAAAGCCCCAAGGAGCCTGTGGGACATCTTTGACATTTGATGACACTACTATGTTAGGAACATAATGAACTAAACGCAGTTGCAACATTTCACGCAAGAACGGATGGTCACTGTCTCGAAAGAAAAACAGGCGAGAAACAATTTGCCTGACGAAGAGGTGTACTAATCCTAGACCACCACGTTCAAGGGGGAGAAACAGATTGTCGCGCCGCATCCATTCACAGCTCGAACTCCAAATGAATGTTGCAAATACGCGATGCAGTGCCTGAAGGCGAAGTCTTGAGCAATGCAGTACTTGGAGCACATACATAGGACGGGAAGCTAAGAAAACGTTACACACTTCAGCACGAAAGAACACGGACAAATTCCGCCCTCGCCATGAATTCACTTTACGTTGAATTTTGCCAACTTCTCCCGACCAATGAGCGTTGCTATTTCTATACTGTGAGAGAGGCACACCTACATAACGCAGATCTTCTTTCCATTGAATTCCTGCGTAATGTGATGGCATTGTGGCCCATAATCCAAACCAAAAACCTGAACTTTTTTCAAAGTTAACGCTTGCGCCAGAAGCAGCACAAAATTCTTCTGTAATTGCAAGAGCAGTGTTTACACTCTTTTTATCGGTACAGAAAAAGGCCACGTCATCTGCATACGCAAGAACCCGCACCTCATTAGTCAGTAATTTGAACCCCTGGAAATTTTGTTCTTTAAGAATGCGCATACAAAGTGGCTCTAAATACAAGCAGAACAGAAGCGGTGACAATGGGCATCCTTGTCGTACTGATGATGAAAGCCTAATTGGATCGGAGAGAGAGCCATTCACTATAAGCCGCGTTGAGCCATTAGCATAACATATCCTCACAGCTCTAAGGAGCAGAGATCCGATATTTATATGCTCTAGTAAAGTAAACAGGAATGAGTGATTCACCCTATCGAACGCCTTAGCCAGATCTAGCTGTACCATTGCCACCTGTCCAGTCCCCTCAGCTACACACTCTAGCACCGATCTCGCAACATGAATGTTCGTCTGAATGGACCATCCCCTGATGCCACATGTTTGATGATCACCGACCACAGATGTTACTACAACTTGCAAACGGTTAGCTAATACCTTAGCAAAAATCTTATAATCCACATTGCATAAGGAGGTAGGACGATATCCGTCAACTTTTTGCAATTTCTGTTCATCATCGGTTTTGGCTATAAGGACGGTGTGTCCTTCGTACATTGTGGCGGTTAGGTACCCTACTTCCAAGGCCTCTCGGTACACCTGAAGTAATAATGGCGATAAGAGGGAACGAAAACACTGATAAAATTCGGCAGTAAGGCCATCCGGGCCGGGCGTTTTGCCCTTCGCTAACGAATCGATGCATGAAGTTACCTCATTGATATCAATGTTTTCGTTTGTATAATCGTACTCATCCTGATTTAACTGGGGCAGCAACGATATAATTTTTTTGGCAGCATCTGTATCCAATGGCATATGGTCTCGGAATAGTTTTTGGTAATGTTCAAAAAATGCTTTAGTTATTAGTGTAGGCTCGTTAACAATGATTCCACCATACTCTATCTCTATTATTTGTTTAGACAGCGCGTGTCGGCGCTCATCACTAAGGGCCCTACTGCAAGGCTGTTCTTCCAGGAAACGCTGCTCTCGCGCCCGCACTATAGTGCACCTCTGTATTTTTCTGCGTTCAAAGTTTGTAACTGTGCCTTGACCTTATGAATATCCTCAATATATTGACCCGGATGTATGCATTCAAGCTCATGCAACTCACTCAAAAGTCTATACAATGCTTTGTAATTATTCTTTTTAGCTACACCCCCTGGAGTTTCCAGGGGTTTTGCTTATTGCAGTTATTGGTTAACTACAATTAGTTTCGAAGGCATGAAGCCTGCTTCGTACAGGTCGTGGATTGGACAACCTAATTCCTGAGCTCTGGCAGTCCGTTTGTCGCTTTGTGATAATCAGCTTAAGCAGTGAGTCAATCAATGCAGAAACTTGAATAGAAGCTGAGGAATGCGCAACGAACTAAGTATAAGAGATGTAACCTTAAAAAGTAAATACGTTGATTATTGTATTTCATTCAAACGCAAAGAACACGATGTTCTAATTAACATTAGGAGCAAAAGATATAACCCGGTAGCTAATGCGATCTGCATAACCGATGACCGCTTCTTGATTAGAGTAAAACGGTTGCGAGGGGGTAAAAAATGGCAGCCGATGGTGGAAGAGACCGGTCTCTCTTCTGGATGGAACAAGGTGAGCGTCACTGGCAAGCCAGTCCATTCGCGGCAGCCTGGACAGAGCTGTGACCTCAAACCGCCATTTGCGCCGAGTCTTCAGCGCAGTGGGTTCCGGACAGGAAGCACAGACACAAAGTCGTCCCAAAGATTAAAAGGAGACGAGTACATCGGTA
The DNA here is from genome assembly GCF_038994185.2 of Dermacentor albipictus. NCBI lineage: Eukaryota > Metazoa > Arthropoda > Arachnida > Ixodida > Ixodidae > Dermacentor > Dermacentor albipictus. The sequence goes on along the minus strand of NC_091822.1, from coordinate 69,987,314 downwards.
ATTAACCAATGCACCACCGGGTTCGCTTAATGCGCTGTTGCACAAATTGGGCAGCGCACTGCAGCAGACACGTGAAGAGCTCAGCGTACCTCGCAATACCTCGGCGCTTTCGAAGGGCGAGGTTGCATGGCAAAATCTGCGTGGCATGGTCGACAGCAGGTCCTCTTCACGCATAGGTTGCGACAGTTCCTACGAGGAAGAAAAATCGTCGTGCACCAGGTAAATGACGCGGTGTGCGCCAAAAGAATGGAGACCCCCAATATGGCTTTTGCCTGCTCTGTAGGCACTGTTTCTACGTTTCTCCTAAAAACGCCAGCGAACGGGAGACCATGCACGTTTCCTTGTCCGAAACGACACCTCAAGATATCAGCTTTGACGATCACATGTCTTACGCACGAAGGACAATGAAGTTGAGCTCGTGGATACGCACTAAGGCGTGGGAATTATCGCGCGGTTGGTAAAAAATTGAGCACCGGGTGGTGTTCGTGGTATGGCCACTGCCCAAGAAGCCGACACGTACGTTGGAAAAACACAGCTCTCAATTTCTGTTCGTTTTTGTTTTTTGCTGCAGCAAAGGCATCTGTGGTGCCTGAGCCTCCGCATGGTATCTCACGGGTGCAACCTCGTAAGGGTCGGAGAGGCAGTCGTCAGCCACTGACTGCCGGCCATTGCGGCCTGTCGTCGACACCGGGCCCGTCGAGGAGCAAACTGAGCCCTGCCGTAGCGGACGCGTAGCGCGTTGAAGAAAAAAGGATCCACGCGTGAAGAAATATGGGATCAGAATTCGCTCCAACTGCGCTCGCTCGGGATTTTGTGTTTCTAAAATCGTAGAGGCGCAAATGCAGCAGCAATTGATCGCTCACGATGATCAAGCGCAGTGACTTAAACGAGCTGCGGGAAGTCACGCTGTTTTTTTACTGCAAAGACGATGACGCAGCGTTATTGAAACAATGTCTGCTCATTTCGTCTGCTCAACTAATGAGACTAGCGTGGGTACTAAGCCGTAGGAGATTGTGAATTAAGTACCAGACAGACTGAAGAGAGCGGGCGTTAGTGGTACGGTTCTCTCAGTAGTTTCTGTGTCAAGGTAGTACATAACTGCTGCTAGATTCACAAGTCATGCAATCATATGAGCTCAGTAATAGCTAATTTCGCAGAGTACCGACGTCAACTGTTCCCTGGGCGCAGAAATGTTTTTTTTTTTTCAGATTCGGAAAAACTGAAGTGACTTATTTTTCATTAATTTTCTCCAAACCTTCCAATTTTTGGCTGGTACCCTACGTGCCATTTGCATGTGCCATTTGTACAGAGAACCATCATCATCATCATCATCATCATCGATGACGTTGTCGAATACCTTTCTTAAAGACCAAGGTTAGCCTCGCTCCATTCCCACAGTGCCCACTCGGTGAATAAGAGACAATAATTTTTTACAGCGAAGCTGTTAGCCTCTCGGTGGTCGGTATTTTCGTGTCCGTCTGTGAGCAGAAATCACCATCGTCAGTAATGGCTCATACCCCGCTAAGCAAGCAAGAAGCTGCAGAAATACTGCGAATCGTCTACTAATGCATAAGCATTGTTTGGCTCGGCTGTGACTTAGTTCTTGCATAGTTTTGCTTGGCTGCTCTATAGCTTATGCGCGTCTACCCATGACCTTTCCGGTGGCAAAGAATGCTTTGGAGCGCATGCTTGATATAAACGACGCCTGGTGCGAACGCGCCCCAAGACGCTCATTGCGTTTCCTTCTGCGCAATCACGACAAGGGTCATTTAAAAGAAGTCAAGCATGGGCTTCAAATTAATATGCATTTCTGAATACGGGGGTTAGGCTTTAGTAGGCAATTGTCAGATTTTCCAGCTGCATCTTGGGCCTCTTCAGTACAATCGTATCAATTGTGCCCTAACGCCGGGCTCGAGGGCACCTCGACGGAGCAGAGCGGCCGAAAACGAACAGCAGCTGCTGCAGAAAGGCGACAGGCGTTGCGTGAGGGGAGAGTGCATCGCCGCGCTCCCACGTCACCTTTGCTGTCGTTCTCGCAAACCTGCGTTATGCGCGCGTTCCTTGTCCACGCAAGCTCTCGCCTGCGTTGTGATTGCACCTCGGTAAGGTCCGATGAAAGTGCGCCAAGCAACTCAACGCACTCGCTTGCGTGCGAGGTGTTCATAACTCGAAGGACGCTCGGCAGCGTAGTTGGACATTAGGCTACCTCAAAATCTCAACATGACCAATTCCCAAATTTCAAGGTGGCACACACCCTAATTTAAGTTGGCTCACTTACAAATTTAATTTTACCCAACCCCAAATTTCAAGTTACCCGCCCCCAAATTTCGGCTGGCCCACCCGTACTATAGGCTTCCCCATGCATTTTCTAGGGAGCCCTCTGTATCTCTATGGTTATTCCCTTTTTTTTATCATTCTGCTTTAAATGGTTCCTTATCGCTTAAAAGCCTCCAATCATCTACATTTATACTATCATAACGATTAAATGTCTTAACTATGCAAACTACTCATTTTTTGCAGATACAAGGCATTACAATTTTCGTCTGACAGAGCTCGGAAGATCGCCAAAAATGCTTACTCATTAAAATTCAATGGCTCATCCCACTCGTAAAGCAGATGTTACAAGCACTCAGCAAAGCGAAGCGAACAGTGCATACATTCATTGGAATCACGCATACAATGTACAGAGCTGCGTGCATTTTAATAAAGAACAAACTAAAAACAAGCATCTATCATCATCAGCAAAGGCTCATAACCCCGTAAGCAAGCAAAAAATGTAATAGCTCATGCCCCCATAAGGCAGCGACTACAAGCGCTCCGCAAGGTGAAGCGAAAGGTGCATACGTTCACTTAAGTCACCCATAACACGCATAACAGCATGCGTTTGAATAAAGAACAAGCTCAAAGCAAGCATCCGAACCATCAATAAAGCAATTGCACAACCCCCTAAGAAGTTGTAGTGGTGGTTTCGCAACAGCTGCGCCGGACAGCCACTTTCGCAGTGCGGGGATGACGAGTCAACGTTTTACATCGTAAGCTGTTATGGGCTCATTCCAACAACCATTTCGGGTGGCGATGGCGGCCGCGGCCGCCGCCGCCGCCGCCACCGCCACCACCGCCGCTGCTCTGTGTCCGTAGCAGCTATCGCTGGGAATGAAAAAAAATTTGGAGGACGCTTAAGCATCCCCTTTAAGAGTAGAACGCGATAGATTTCAAATATCCCTGAGTGTTTGTCACGCTTACCGGTAAGCGCAGCTTTCTTGCGGATGCGCGGAGCCGAGTGAGCCGCGCCGCTCGAAAAAGGGGTTTGTGTTTCAGTTTCCACGTAACAGAATTGTTTTTTTGGCATATTCAAATTAAACTGCGACGCTATGATGTTTGTAGGTTGTGTTTAGGCCATACTTTACGATTTTTCTGACGTATATTATTTTGAGGAACTCAATTAGTTCAGTGACGCATCCGCGCCACGCGGAGCGCCTGCGTGGATGTGGTTCGCAATAATTTTTCGCGAAGCAACGTCCGACACCGACATCGGATTGTTTGTGACACGGGGCCCTTAACGCCCCGTGTCGCGTTAAAAAATGCCTAGTTCCCGCCGGGATGGAACACGGGTCCGCTGCGTGGGAGTCGGCTACAATACGACTGAGACACTTGCTAGCATGCAACGGGAAAGAGCCCTACGAGCGCGTCCTAATGCGCGAGGAGAAACGTGATGTGACATGCGCGCCGCGTAGCGTCGATAAGTGCACGTTTTTGTATGCAGTTGCATGTTATGGATCGATGGATGGAGTAACCTGCAAGCTACGGAATGCAAGGTCCCATAGAGCGGGCTACTCCCACGTTGGGACCGGGAGTTGTAACTTCCTGGACGCATCGTGGGCTCGCTGGACAGCCCAGAGCTGCTCCGCCAGGTCCGTGCTGCGTAATGCGTCTTGTAGCCTGGCGGAGTCTTGATCCTTGTTTGCGTGGGTCCGACCACACGGCCAGAGCAAGTGATGTACGTCTAGTGTGCTATGGCAATTTTCGCAATATGATGTTTTGTATAGGTCAGGCATGTAGTGATGTAGTCTGTTCTGCGTGGGGTACGTGTTTGTATGAAGCATTCTGTTATTACACCTGGTAAAACGTCATGGAAGCAGACGCACAGGTAGAGGTACAAGGCAGTTAAAGAAGGTTTAAGGAACATAAAGAAAGAGATGTATGCAAGAATGCTAGAAACGAATATACATTGTGTACCTGATTAAATCAAGCTGGCTAGGTGACTGTGTCACCGGCGAGTTTCGAACGGGATGCCATTAAATCATCGTCTCGTCATCATTAGCATCGTATCGTGCCACGTTCCTTTCGATGAGAGTTACTTTATATGCTACCAAAGGTATATATACAGTAACTCTACTTGCGATGTGAGATGCGAGCTGCGTAGCGTCTATCGTGCACCCTTTGCATTGCAGTTGCATAATATTACACCAGGTGGCACGCCTCGTAGCAGTTTTTAGGTAGCGGTGCAAGTCAGATAAAGAAGTCTTGAGGAAGAAAAAGAAGATTACGTGTAAATATTGATATAATGAAAACATGTATGGCATACATGATTAATTCAAGCGAGCTAGGTTATTGTTTTTCACCCTACCGTTTCAGAGGGAATGCCATTAAATTGTCAGCATCATCAGCATCGTCATCATTGCCATCGATCGTACCATTTGACATGCGCGCCGTGTAGTGTCGATGCGCACAAACTTTGCATTGCAGTTCCATTATATTCCACCAGGTGTCCCGACATGTGGCAGCTGCATGCTGCATGTAGTTGGAACTGGTTACCTCAAGCAGGCTAAGTGACTATTTGTCACCCTCTTGTTTCGAAGGGGATGCCAATAAACCATCATTATCATCATCATTATCAACAGCAACGTACTGTGTCATGGGTCAAGGGATATGACACTGGGAGGATTGTAAGGTCAATCCCACCGCTCGTAACCAGTTGTCAAGATTGGAGTCGGGCATGAATTAGATGGTAGCTGGCCCATGCCGTCGTCCAACTTATCCACGCTGAGGACGTTGTTGAAGGGAAGGACTGCTTTTCATCGAGAACGAGGAATATGGGCTTATTTACAGTATCTACATAAGGACGTTGCAGTTTATCAGTCTAGCATGACTGGGAGGGAAAGTACACTGAGTAGCCGCACAACAGCGGTTTACAAACACTCGGTCCTCCATCGATCGATAGGTGAGGGAAACGTTCGACCAGTCATCATAAACGAGCCGCCTCCCTGCGGGAGAACTTAACCTTTTTTTATATAGGTGTTTTTTTTTAATTTTCTAAGTTTAAACGCGTACGTTTTCAGTAAGTGCGTAATTTTCACTGAGAAGAGCTCTTAGTTCCATTAGCGCGTGTCCTGTGCGGACGGAAGGAAGAAGATTTTTGACTGCGTTGCTCGTGTGTGCTGAGGGCAGCCGTATTCTGACTTCTCTAATAAGCGTGCGTGGAAGTAGCCATTAGAAGACGCATTTGTTAAAGGGTTGTGCGGAGTCCGTAAGTAACGCAAGTTTAGTTGTCGTTTAAAGTACATGTCCTGTATGGACTAGAGAAAGAAACGAAAGTTAGCGTGATGAAACGTTTGCGTACGACGCATGTACGCGTTCTGAATAGTGACCACAAATTTAGAGCGCTTGTGATTACGTACTTGTGGAGTTGACCAAACTGTTCAGTGGCATAAGTACGTGCGATAAGTACGCCACTGCGATAGGGTGAGAGCAGGCTGTTCAAGAAGTTAGGCCACTTAAGTTATGTTCGGCTGTTTTATTAATTGTTTGCAACGACCCTTTGTTTTGCAACGACAATATCACTCTGGCCTTGTCTGCCTTCGGCGAGATATGGATATCAGTTTAGAAAGGTGGTTGGAACTGCTTTATCAAAATTGGGGAAAGAAAAGATCAGGGTTCAATTTGACTTAGTAATAGCCTGGTGAGTCAAACGTGAAGAGCCTGCCCTTACACGTGGTACAGCGCTATGTTGTTTTGTTTGTTTGACGTACGTTCTCCAGGGCCCAGGATCCCGAAGTTCGTCACACGAGGCTCGACACCAGTGCCCTAGAGGTTCTTTCAGCGTTCCTCATGGCCAGCGAATTCATTTCACCGGCCATCCCGAACTTCCGGGGCGAGGAGGAGCTGTTAGATACGGGACCTTTTCCTGAGCCTCCTTCGAGTTCACCAGACAACATCGAATCGCCTCACACCTAATTAAGGAGCGCAGAAGCACATCTACCACGTTCCCGAGGCGCGGCACGTGCAAACAAGTTGGCGACCCCCACCTCGTGCGCCGCATCTGGCGCTGTTCACTGCTTGACTCTTCCCGAAAGTGTAGCAGGAGCCTGGCGCTGTTCCAGATAACGTGGGTCTCGGGGAAAGCTGCTTTGCAGCTCTGAAAGTTCGTTCGAAGGCAACCCGTCTCCCCCCATCCGCCTATTGTGACGGCGCTTGCAAGCCGCGAGGCAACGACAGCCTTAATGCACCGTGAAGCCCTGGGAGCAATCCCCCACGTCCGCCTTTGTGACGGTAGTTGCAGACCGGGAAGGCAATACCGCAGACAAATAATCCCTCGGACAATTTGAGCCCAAGGAGTCACCCTCTGAACCGAATGTGACGTACACTCGCACAGGCCCCTACCATTGACTGAAAATGACGACACCTGAGTGGGCTCGCCGATTGGCCCAACATGACGTGACTTCGAGACACCGAAGGGGTTAAAAGTCAGAGACTGGGAGCTGCAAGAGAGCATTCCTTCATTCATCTCTTTCGAGCGTCTTGCCACGGGCCGCAGGGTCCGAGTTGCTGCCGGCTCGTAATGACTTTATGACTGCTAATTTCTTTATACTCTCACTGTATATAATGTAAATAAACCTCCAGTTTTCATCTCAATATCCTCCTCAACTTCCGCCAACTCCCGCACCCAACGGCAAGGTCTAAAAATATCTGGGGGACAGCAATCGGGATTGTCCTCCAGATCCAACAACGCGCAAGACGTTTGCGTGCTTGCGTGCCTACGTGCGTGCGGAGCAAGTCTTTCCTTAATCTATATTACCCTGCTTTTTGCAATCACTTAAATAATTATCTTAAATACTGACACAAAAACTTTCACACATTAGCGTGAACCCCTCCACCAAGGGAGCTATTGTGACTGCTTTGAAATGGCGGCGCGATTGAACTTCACTTGACTCAGAGGCAAGTGGAGGGAGACCTCCACTTGCCACGCTCTTCTTGAGTAGCAGCTCAAGGTACATGCGTTTGCATCTGCTACTATTTTTTCAGAGATGCGGAACGGGCAAAATTATACTCCCCGGTATATGCGGATGCATATAGTGCAGTAGTGCCGCAGTTTACTTCAGCCTCTAATAGTCTGACGCAAATTTACATCCGCACGAAGACACTTATTCAGTCGTAAACAAACATGACTTAGCAATGACAAAGTGATCACGGGAGGTTGTCACCTATACGGGGGCGCAACCTGCAGATTCACCCGCACAAGTTGCGCGAGCTATCCTCGACAAGCTTCAATAATTAATTCCTCCTCCAAAGAGGCAATGCCGTTCCAAAGCCAGGTATTAAGGCAACATCTACGAAATTGTTAACAGGCTACAATAAACTGTCCGCAAGGCCAGAACTATCGTTAAAATGTAGTTTTTACAGATCTGTTGAGAAAACTGGCGCGTGAAAAAGTACGAGAGTTCCCGTGCTCAAATTACACCGCATGTCAGTTTCAGTCAAGCACCACATCTCTTAAAGAACGGCTCGTTTTTACGTCAGTATATTAAGTGCAAAACTCGCAAAGACGCGCATCAGGTCTAAGCGTAGCATTGGCTCCTATCTTTCGACTGCGGCGCTTGTACGCAGACTAACGACCGAACGTTCAGGGCTACACAGTACACAGCCGTTACATTAAGCTATATTTTACCTGACACGGCTATAGGCAAGTCGCAACGCTCACGCGGTATGTTGCTTCACCGCCGAAAGTTTAACGCGATAGTCCAGCGTGGGCGCAATTTGTCTGTATTGATCACGGCGGAGGACGCAGCACGAGTTGTTCTCGGGGGCGCGGCCCTTTGGGAGCGGCTCGACTGCCGAGCGGGCCGCACCACTGCAGCACACCCGGTGCCGCTTCAGCTGAACCACCTGAAGTAGAGCCACGCTAGAAGGCTGACGCAGGCCCACTTGTAGCACCTCGCGAGCACGTCCAGAAAACGGCACATTATGCACTTATCCTCGAGGTGACCTGCGTAAGGCAAAAGTTCAAAACATTTTGGGCCTGTTTTTTTTTTCAGTCAAGTGGAAAGAAAGGACGTTTCGAACGCCCAGACCTAGACCAGTGCGGATGCCTGAAGGAATCGTTTTGAAAAATGAAAATGCAATACATTATGCGGGCCTGAAGACACCTCACATGTCGCTGCTGCCCTAAATGTCATCTCAATGCTGACCTCCGATTGCAGGGCCCTGCACGAGACAAACTGCGCGATTGATTCCGCATGGAAAGAACGAGTGTGTGTCACGATCGCACTCATGATGCCTCGGCTTAAAGATCACATATTGCTCATGCGCCCACATATACGCTCATATATACGCTCATATCAAGGCTTACACATACGCTCACATGTATGCTCACATATACGGCCGTAAAATACCACGAACGTGCGACCTTTAGAAGTTTGACGTAATAGTTTTGCGGAAATTCGCAAGGTGGATAGAAGTAAGTAAGAAAGGGGAAATAAGACATCCACCCGTTGGTAGCGATTACTACAAAGGAAACCCATACGGGTTCTATGAAAGAAAAGCCTCGCAGTTGAGGAAAAATTCGTTCTGGTCCGGGACTCGAACCCGGGACCACCGCCTTTCCGGGGCAGCCGCTCTACCACCTGAGCTAAGCAGGCGGCTAGCAGATGGCAGGGCGAAGTCGAATTCATCAACAAGTCGGATTCGAAGTCAAATTTTCCCTTTATTACTGACCTTTAGAAGTGCTTAGACGGGGCTAGTTAGTATGGCTTGACTGCATGAAGACGGTTCCACTGTAAAAGTGATGCACTCAGGCACACTACCACGAAAACGAACACGAACCTTGCGCACTAACACCTGTTCATTCATTCGTTTACGCTCGTCATACATACACATATTTAATAGATAGTAAAACATAACATGCTCAGATGCAGCTTAACATTGTGGTGTAAAAGTAACAAGCGTGAAACCGTATCAGAAAACGCGTATTACACACACGGTACTTACGTGGATGTTATCAAGGCTTATGAGAACATTGACCATATTATACTGCTCAAGAAACTTGAAAGTTATGACATCAGAGGGCACGCGTTAAAGTCGATCACGTCTTACCTAAACCGCAGAAAAACAGATTGTACAAATTCAAACTTACGGCCCTACAAGCTTATTGTGGAACGCGTACCACAGGTTAGTATTCTCGGACTTGTTCCTGTTAATGGAATAGATGAACGATTTAGTAAACACCCACAACGAAGTTAAATATGTTCTACACGCTGATGATGCGTCATTATTTTTATGGTAAAGACTGCAATTACGAACTTCAACATAAGGCCAGCTTGATTCTTTCTCAACTGCATAAATGGTTTGACGTAAGTTGTTCAGAAATAGACGTAAACAAGACGAAAGGTATATTATACAGACCAAAAAATAAACAAGTACATAGCGTTCTTAAACCCCTATATGGAGCGACATCTACATACTTGGTCGATAGTATTAAAATATTCGGTGTAACTTTTCCGCAAAATACTACTCGGAATGGCCACATCAATCATGCTTCCAAAAAATTGGCCCAAGTCATCGGCACGACACGTTGGTGTAATAACACATTACTCACATTCAGACTAAATACTCTCATTTACCATTCTCCATTCTACTTGTACCTTTATTACTGCCTTATAAAGCGTGGGGTACTACGACAATCACAAACATGCAAAACATATCTACTGAAAAAATTAATAAGAACACTGTTTAATGTTTAGAACGACTGCATTACATCTAACCGATTTCCACACGCACATGTGCTGCCCATATTTGGCTTGTACCAGTACAGACTAACCATGGCTTTAAAAAGACAATTAAGGAAAAATCGCAGATTCCTGATTAGCCTTGCCTCATTTCAACATAAGGCGACGTCATTTGCCATTCGACAAAGAAATTTGCAAAACGGTAACTGCAAAAACAAAAACAATTGTCAAATACACTGCCTACACTTTTAAATTAAGCCAACAGAACTGGAATTGATATTTCAAGAACTACACAACCAAACATTATAATTTATTTTCTCTTTACGTAAATAAATCATTTCATTTGAGTGAGATATCGCCACGTTACTTTTACTTATTTTGATGCAGGTAAGTATGGTTTCAGTCAAGGCATTTTGTTAAGTTTTTTTTTCTCCTTCCTATCTGGTCTTTTTTTCTGAAATCAATTAGACAATGGAACAGTTTATCAAGTGATATAGTAAATGTGTCAAATAACGAACTATTCTATTCTATGCTGTGACGGCGCTCTTGTAAAACAACTGTAAGTGTTATGTATCTTGAAAATCTGTTTGTTTCACCCTACTTGTAAGTCTTTCTCTAAATGCTATTGTAGTGCTTCTGTTTGTAAGTATAATTGCACAAAAGCATTTCTGTTTTACTGGTTGTGTTTTGTTTCCCCCTACGTAATGTCTTTACGGTGATGTAGATACTGTGTAAATAAATAAATAGATACGTGTTTCTACGTTTACTGAAATGTCTCATGTTTGTTGCTATCGCCAATTGCAGTGCACTAAGAGGGCTTATACCTACAGGGCCCTTCATCTTTTTCACGGAAATAAAATTGTATTGTATTGTACGGTATTGTGTTGTATTGTATTGTATCGTATTACATTGTAAACATGTGCCTCAAAGACACGTTGCAATAGACTTTATGCGAAAGCCCGTCAGCAGGCTTTCCCACATAGCTACAGTGATTTAACCAATATGGCCACATTTCCGCTAGTAGCGCTGTTAAAGCTGAGACGCGTTTTGAAAGCTTTGACGGTGCGGGGAACGGACGGTGGCAGGAATGATGTTACCATCCTGCATGTTGACATTTAAATTGTGATTCTAGCCCGAGGTCCTCCATCTTGGTTATGTCAAAGAAGGTATGTGTTGAAGCGCACTTGCAAGTTTTGCCTATCATCTATGGTTACCATCTTGTGCAAAACCTTTTCTTTTAAGAACTTGACAGTGTCTAGACCTAAAGCTACTGAAGGTGCACTGACACCCGTGCATCCAAACTTCTCTCATGACAAAAAAAGCCTTCCATTAATTGTTCCTTCTTCTTGTTTACTGGGATAGAAATTATTCGGACACTCCAGGTGAATTCCCGCCATTGTTGTCGTCATCGCCGTGTGGTTTCGTTAAAGCTGTGCGCTGTAGGTGCGGGTGAAAGCATGCGAGGACCAGCCGACAAGGATGGTGGCTTGGCTTGGCTTCTTAGTCTTCTTAAACTTCTTAATCTCACCCGCCCACCTAACTTTATGCCACCCCCTGCTACGCTTCCCTTCTCTTGAAATCCAGTCCGTAACTTTTAATGACCATCGGTTATCTTCCCTCCTCAATACATGTCCGACCCATGGCCATTTCTTTTTCTTGGTTTCAACTAAGATGTCACTAACTCGCATTTGTTCCCTCACCCAATCTGCTCTTTTCTTATCCCTTAACGTTACACCCATCATTCTTTCCATCGCTCAGTGCGTCGTCTTCAATTTAAGTAGAACCCTTTTCGTAAGCCTCCAGGTTTCTGCCCCGTAGGTGAGTACTGGTAAGACGCAGCTGTTATACTTTTCTCTTGACGGATAATGACAACCTGCTGTTCATGAGCTGAGAATGCCTGCCAAACGCACCCCAGCCCATTCTTATTCCTCTGGTTATTTCAGTTTCATGATCCGGATCCGTGGTCACTACCTGCCCTAAGTAGATGTATTCCCTTACCACTTCCAGTGCCTCGCTACCTCTCGTAAACTTCTGTACTCTTCCGAGACTGCTAAACATTACTTTAGTTTTCTGCAGATTAGTTTTTACACCCAACCCTCTGCTTTATCTCTCCAGGTCAGTGAGCATTCATTGCAATGGGTCCTCTGAGTTACTAAGCAAGGCAATATCATCAGCGAATCGCAAGTTGCTAAGGTACTCTACATTAACTCTTATCCCCGATTCTTCGCAATCCAGGTCGCTGAATACCTCGTGTAAACATGCTGTGAATAGCATTGGAGAGATTGTTTCTGTCTGCCTGACGCCTTTCATTATTGGGATTTTGTTGCTTTACTTATGGAGGACTACGGTGGCTGTGGAACCACTATAGATATCTTTCAGTATTTTTACAGTCACAGTATACACCCTGATTCCGTAATGCCTCGATGACTGCTGAGTTTTCGACTGAATCAAACGCCTACTCGCAATCACTGAAAGCTATATATAAGGGTTGGTTATAATCCGCACATTTCTCTATCACCTGACTGATAGTGTGAATATGGTGTATTGTTGAGTAGGTTTACAGAATCCTGCCTGATCGTTTGGTTGACAGAAGTCTAAGGTGTTCCTGGTTCTATTTGCGATTACCTTAGTAAATAGTTTGTAGGCAACGGACAGTAAGCTGATCGGTCTATAATTTTTCAAGTCTTTGGCGTCCCCTTTGTGATGGATTAAGAATATGTTGGCGTTCTTCCAAGATTCCGGTACGCTCGAAGTCATGAGGCATTGTGTATACAGAGTGGCCAGTTTTTCTAGAACAATCTGCCCACCATCCTTCAACAAATGTGCTGTTACCTGATCCTCCCCAGCTGCCTTCCCCCTTTGCATAGCTCACAAGGCTTTCTTTACTTCTTCCGGCGTTATTGTGGGATTTCAAATTCCTCTAGACTATTCTCTCTTCCATTATCGCCGTGGGTGCCACTGGTACTGTATAAATCTCCATAGAGCTCCTCAGCCACTTGAACAATCTCATCCATATTAGTAATGATATTGCCGGCTTCGTCTCTTAACGCATACATCTGATTTCTCCCTATTCCTAGTTCCTTCTTGACTGCCTTTAGGCTTCCTCCGTTCCTCAGAGCATGTTTAATTCTATCCATATTACACTTCCTTATGTCAGCTGTCTTTCGCTTCTTTATTAACTTGGAAAGTTCTGCCAGTTCTATTCTAGCTGTAGGGTTAGAGGCTTTCATACATTGGCGTTTCTTGATCAGATCTTTCATCTCCAGTGATAGCTTACTGGTATCCTGTCTAACGAAATTACCACCGACTTCTATTGCACACTCCTTAATGATGCCCATGAGATTATCGTTCATTGCTTCGACAGTAAGGTCCTCTTATTGAATTAAACCCGAATATCTGTTCTATAGCTTCCTCCGGAATTTCCCTATTTTCCCTCTTACCGCTAACTCATTGATCGACTTCTTATGTACCAGGTTCTTCCGTTCCCTCCTCAAGTACAGACTAATTCGAGTTGTTACCATCCAATGGTCACTGCAAGGTACCTTGTCGAGCACGTCCACATTTTCTATGATGCCAGGGTTAGCGCAGAGTATGAAGTCTATTTCATTTCTAGTATCGCCATTCGTGCTCCTCCGCGTCCACTTTCGGCTGTCCCGCTTGCGGAAGAAGGTATGCTTTGTATAGCTTTCTAATAAGTTGCTATTTTAATCAATGCTTTGCTTTCGGCAGTACTGCGACTTCCTTCATTTTTTTAATTGCAATGTCGGTCATTAATGATAAACAATTACCTAGACTCAACCAGATGGTGTCAAGATTAATGATGTCATGGTTATCTCTGGTGTGGACTTGATGCCGGCATCGCCACTCCTTGATCTCTCCTTCTTTTTTTTCTTTTTTGCTTCTTTTTCGGTTTTGCAAGCCTCTTCTCACGGTGCCACGGTGCCTCGAGGACGCGTATTCCGGGCTCGGAGGGTCAACGCTATCGTTAGGCGGCGGCATGCCGAGCCTGGTGTCGCAGGCAGAGTGCAGCCTGTTCCGTTGCCAACGGCGATGACAAAGCGGACGATGGTAATGATGACTATCCCAGACATTGGGACGCACCCACACGGGTACGGATCGGCCAAGAAGCCGGCCGTAGAACAAAACCTGACAGTTACCTAATTATCCCTACGTGATTTGAATGCGAAACCATTATAAATTCGCTAAGTTACTTAAGATTAAATCTCTACCTTATTACACTTTGCTCTAATTTTTACCAACTTTAATTCCCCTCAATCCACCTTAATCCACGTTTATCCACGTTAATCCACCTTATTCTAAAGCAATGAACGGGGCTAGTTGGTGGACGTTCATGATTCTATTGTGCTTATAGTGTTACACTGACGAACATAAGTGACAAGAAGCGGACGTACGTAGCGCAAGGGATGTAGAAACCCGGTGTACTCAAAATATAATAATATTTTTAATATTCCTAATATGCGATACGCACCTGCGCGTCTTGCCCCTTATGTTCGTCACCGTAACACTAAGCGCAATACAATTCTGGACCACCTTACTTGACCTTACTCCACCTTAATACACATTAATTCATCTTTATTTAGTTCACGCTGGTGATTCTTCCTGCCACCCTTATAATTTTTACTGCTGTTTTTAATGCTTTCGCATTAAAGAAACGGTGGTGGGGAATGTTCTCTTCAATTGCTTATATGTGCGACGAAACAAGGGTGGGAAGCCCATGTTTGTTTGTTTGCTTTCCCTTTACCACAGTGCACCACAGTGCACCACAAGCACCACAGTGGGCTCATGCCCACTGTGGTGCTTTAGCCGAGCTTCAGATGAAACGATGAGAAGGCGTTTAGTTCTGACAGGAAAGCAACGAAACAACGACCCAAGTGCGGATTTCCATATCCTCGCATGTCAAAGACAGAAGTCACGGATGTTGTCTACAGTATCAGAGTTGTTCGGAATTATACATTGAGCCACAATACCTACCGCCGATAGGGACCACAGTCGACAGAGAATGGTGTATACTGAGTTTAAAGAAACCCAAGAAGTGATAGGAGAAATTCATTTTCTTCTAGATGGCTCCACCATCTACACAAATATTAAAGCATTGACCATTGCTTACGTCGTTGTTATGAGGTCTGTTTTCAGTTAGTACTAAGCCACGTGGGTATCGCAGGAAATGAAGTGGCAGACAGACTAGCTACTGTGACGCACGCATTAAAGGGACACTAAAGTGAAAAATGATTTCTTCTGCATCAATAAATTACCGTTATACAACACCAAGAACACCACTCTTACAACGATAAGACGTTTGGTAAGCCAGAAAAAGCGCAAGAACGAAATACGGGAGGCGACGACTACTTAAGTTCCCGCACCTGGAGGCTGTGACGTCTTGGATTTTGATGGCCGATTCTAGGGCCTACTAATTATATATAGTGGTACAGATTGAGTACATTGTGTTCTAAAGGAACCAAATATTCAACATGGCGAGTTTCGGGAACCTTTATTCAGCCAACGCGCCCCAATTGCGAAAACATACTTTGGAATCCCTGACATCACGCTGACGGATTTCGGCGCGAAATTCAAATACTGATATTTGGACCTTCATTTTATCATCTAATAATCAAACTATCTTTTTAAATGAATGCCTGGAGGGCTCTCAAATAATGCTTGATTAGTCTAAACTGATTTATTGCTTCGCTTTAGTGTCCCTTTAAGTATGTTGTCACCAGCCACATTTACTACATCAGACGCCAAGAATGTTTTTCAGTGAACATACGATGAACAGGCAATCTCGTTACTCCTTTATACAGTTGACCCTTTACTGGGGTTTCCATCTAGCTAAAAGATTGCCCGAACGTTCGGCACGCTCCTCGGTCGCCTACAAGTATAACTCACACTTCTCAGTCCTTGTGTCGCATCAAAGCAGAATGTATACCCACATTGTGGCTTCTCTGATAACCCAGACGCTTGAATTGATCATTTAACACATAACTCCTTCCATATTAACTTATTTTGATAGCAAAGTTCTTCAATCGTAGCAATGCCTTGATAGACAGAGGCGCGCCCTTACCACCGTTCGCGATGTTTCTATTGGACATTAGCATGATGGACTACCTATGAGTGTCATTACGTGATTTTGTCTGTTCTGCATTGTACTTCTTGATCAACGTATTGATGTCCGACTGTGTTGTCCTTTCTGGGGTGAAGTCGATGCGCAAAAATGGGCGTTGTATACTTATATGCATACTTAAAGTTCCTGTGTGGACTCATTTCTCCTGTGTGACTATAGGTGAGCTGTCCCACCTTCTGTACCGTGGTTTCGATGCTCGTGCCCATATACAGTGTGCTCATA
Organism: Dermacentor albipictus; assembly: GCF_038994185.2. Taxonomy (NCBI): domain Eukaryota; kingdom Metazoa; phylum Arthropoda; class Arachnida; order Ixodida; family Ixodidae; genus Dermacentor; species Dermacentor albipictus. Next base: position 69,970,952 of record NC_091822.1, on the reverse strand, counting down.
TACGTGTTCTCATAGAGACACAAACTGCGCGCTTGTGACCATAGTGCGTGTATGCATTAGTGCTGGTTGATTTCTTCTTGCTCTCTGTCTTTTTGTTATTCCTACTGAGTAATGTATTTGGGAATTTAGGAGAGCCGGCTCTAACCAGGCCTAACTTGTCATTTTGCTAGATTACATAAAAAAAGAAGACAAGAAAACATACGGCGAATAAAAAAAATGAAGACTGACATCATGTACTAAAATTTATATACAAATCGTCTTGAAACAATTTTAACTTTATCAACGGCTGAGCAAGCATCCATTTGACAGCATGCAAAAGAGAACACTTCCATGGCAAGATCACCTTCCGTGATTTCAAAATTTTACCCACACAAAGGCCCGATTTTTCTCCTTCTCTTCTTGCTACTTTTAATATGCCAATTGCCAGGCAACGTCTCGGTGTCACCGCCACGGACAACTGCAGCAACTGTAGTGAAGTAGGGGCCCTCGAACACAAGTCTTGCTCAAGTCGTTCAGCGCTTTCGACGCAGCGCGGAAAACGTTGAATCACACCGTGGGCATGAGGCGAAAGGTACCATGGTACCCGAAGTCGTGTACCTGGTCAGCAGGTTGGATGGCATAACCACGCTCCACTGACCTTTATAGCTCGATCCCTCTCGGAGGCTTCAATATGATCGACCTGCAGGTTTTCGCAGAGCCAAGACACCTCTGATTCTGTAACTTGGACATCGGGGAGTGCTCTGTTGAGTCACTCCACAGTTCCATAAACGTGTCGATAGAAGGTAGTGTAGTGTTCGCTTAGGAAACTGCAGCAAGATGTTCTGAGAAAATGTATCACGATGCACATGCCGGTATACTCTGCGGTTTGAAGTGAGCCCCAGCAAACCGCGCAAGGCTTGTGTTCGGCACAAAGCCGCAGGCTCTGGCAGCCTAAACCACCTTCGCCCCCAACTGTTTCGTCAGCCCAGAAGAAAGCTCCGTAGGCAGTGGCCAGCCTGCTCAAGAACTGTATTTGTAGGCACGCAACTCGAGCTGTACCCGTCGTGGTTGCTTAGTGGCTATGGTGTTGGGCTGCTAAGCACGAGGTCGCAGGATCAAATCCTGGTCACGCCAGCCACATTTCGATAAGGGCGAAATGCAAGAACACCCGTGTATTTAGATTTACATGCGCATTGAAGAACCCCAGGTGGTCCATATTCCCGGAGTCCCCCACTACGGCGTGCCTCGTAATGAGATCGTGATTCTGCACGTGAACACACCTAATTTTTGTTTAATGCCTGCTACATAATACACAGCCCCCGGAACGCTACAGCGAATAATAAATCTATTTTTAAACGAGAAGAGATGGAACTTCGCGACAGTATTGAAACGCTGTTCTAGTGTCTTGCGCAGATCAAACCACTTTCTTGTTGATACGTGACCAGTGGGCGAGAATTTCACCCCCAGTACCTAATACCCGCTAACCTATTCAACTTCCCAAGGAGGACCTGAAGTGAACGAGACGGATCGCATTGCCTTGGTTTTAGTCATCAGTGTAAACAGATACTTTAATTTTCCCTTGCGCGGGCAAAGAAAAACCTCTCATGGGCATTGGCTGATCCATACGGGGCAATAGCGGGTCGGAACACAAGGCAAATAGCAAAGGCGAAAGTTAGCATACACCCTTGCCTTATGCCGCGTGAAATACTGAACGGGGCACTTTGCTGGACGTTTAGAAACCGCTGTGCTTATTCACCCTTGAACAAGACCGGTATTATCGAAACCAACTCGGGAAGGAAACCAAAGCGCCAAAACACAGCAAGAAAGTAGTCGTGCGCGACGCTGTGCAAATTGCTTCGACTCAAAGCACCCGGTGATCCCGCCTCTTGTAGAGAATGTAGGCAGGTCTCGCATTAGGGATAGTGGTGATAAGGTCGATCTGCCCGGCACGCTGCAAGTTCACTGTGTGCTTATGATCGCCGGTTGAATAATTCTAAGATATCTCTCGAAAAAAAGCGGCTTCTAATTACTGTTTAACAGCTTGATAAATATTCAGGAGCTTGGCTCGGACGTGTTTCCACCCGGCTTGTGATCGCCATGAGATGACGGTTTGGATGCGAAGCACTCTTGTCGAGTGTAGCGCTGGTTTGCGATGCGTTTCCAGCTTCGAAATGAGTGAAATGAGCTACTTCTTCGCCAGACTTCGCGAGTGTCGTATTCTTGGGTGCTGTGGCAGGTCATGGTCGAGTCTCTCGAGCATGACGACGCGCCATCACTATCCTTCGCTACATGATTGGACACAGTCCTCAGATCAGGTCATCGTATTGGCACCGTTTGCTGCCCGCTTAGCAAAGCTATTTTCTTCAGAGCGATGTACGACTTATATGAGTGACATTGACGGGAGCGTCACGCAGTTTTGTGAAAGGCTGCCGCAAGTCTCCTAAAAACCTGTGCGAGCAGCTCTAAAACCCGGTTACTCGTGAGCAGCTCAAAGAAGTCGTATATATACGGCATGAATTCTGCCTCGGCTCCCGGTCCAGACGAGATATCGACGTTTTTAACACGAAAGTGTTCTCTACCTTTACCTCTACTCTTTCGCTGAACCTGACTGCAGTTTAATTCTTCCAAGTGCCGTTATCGATGCCGTCAAATTGCTATTCTTGGGCATCTTGTGGACGCTACCGAAATACCCCCCCCCCTCTCCCCCTCCAGCCCGGTCTGGGAAAAATCTGAGCTGGGAACGGCTTCCCTTTCCCAAGGTTTGCCTAAGATGTTCGGAGCTTCGTTCGGCTGCGCTCTTATTTTCGACAATTCGTATAAACTCTTGCAGTCGTAGCGAGGAAACTTACTGTTCTTCTGAAACAGGACGTTCCTTTTTCCTGGGTTTCTGAACAAGACGCCGCTCTCTCCCAGCTCACCACCCTTCTCTCTAAAGCGATCATCATGGCACACTTCGAGCCACCAGTCCCAAGCAAAGTCCGCACTGGTGCCAGCGGTTATGGCTTAGCATGATCTTGGATTGTAGAGCGAAGTGACACGGACAGGCTAGAAATATTATGGCCTAGGCACTCTGCTGATTCAACGTCCACATGGACAGGACCGTGTTATAGCTTATGCTAGCCGGCGCCTGCCTGCCTCGGAGAAAAATCACTCGATTACTGAAGGTAAGTGGGCCGCATGCGTGGAAGTTTGCAAAATTTCGCCTATAAAAATTCTGCCTACCGCTCATGGTAGTCGCCAACCACTATGCCACTCGTTGGCTCGCTTCTTTAAAAGAGAATGCTGAAACTCTATTAATGTGTTCTAAGTATACGTAAGCATACCTTCTTATTTAATTGGGCCCACCTCCAAATTTACTTGGCCCAACCCCAGATTTCAAGTTTGCCCACCTCTAAATTCAATTTGCCCTCCCCCCCCCCCCAATTTAAGTTAGTCCAGTCCCAAATTTCAAGCTTCAAGTTGGTCCACCCCCAAAGATCAGTCGGCCCACTCTCAGATTTCAACTTGGCCCCGCCCCAAATTTATGTGGGCCCACCTCCAAATTTCAAGTTGCCCTACCTACAAGTTTAATTTGCCCCCCCCCCACCCATTTTAATTTGGTCCAGTCCCAAATTTCAAGTTGGCCTACCAACAAACTTAAGATGGTCCACCCCCAAACTTCAGTTGGCCCACTCTCAGATTTCAACTTGGCCCCGTCCCCATATTTGAGTGGGCCCATCCCCAAATTTGGCCCATGTCCAAATTCGAAGTTCGACCACCCCCAATATTTAAGTTTGCGCACCCTCTAGTTTAAGTTGGCCCACCATACATTTCAAATTGGCACACCTGCAAATTTCAAATTGGCCCACTACAAAATATCAGTTCCCCACCTACACATTTCAGGTTGACCCAACCGGAAAGTTCAAGTTGGCTCACCCTAAAATTTCAGTTGGCCCACTTCTACTATAATCTTCCCCATGCATTCGCCAAAGAGCCCTGTGTATCTCTATGGCTAAATAGTTGCTTACGGTTCAGAAAGCATCTACATTTATACTACAATAAATGAATAAATGTCTTAAATTTGCAAATTGCGCAGTTTCGTGCAGATACAGGGCATTACAATTTTTGCGTGATGGGGCTGGAGTACTCACCAAAGAACGCTCACGCATTAAGGATATCCTACATGCCGACTCGCCCCCTGGGCCTTTGTACCTATGGACAAGAATACTCGTACTCGATTGCCTACAAGACAGGACGGTTGCACCATGGCACCATTTGTTTATTCCGCTTTCTTGTGGCCGACGCACGCTTCAGGTTGTGAAATGATCAAATTCGTCATTTTAGTTTCTCAGATTCAATATATGGGTGAGGGGCAGCGTTGTGATTCCTACTTGAGACTGCTTAAAGAGCGGAGTATGGTAGCGCGATTCAAAGACGGGACAAGAGAAGACACAAAGGGACACAAACAGCGCTAAGTAAAGCGCTAACTTAGCGCTGTGTTACACACACACACACACAGTGCTAGCTAGCGCTGTGTGTGAACCTTTGTGTCTTCTCTTGTCCCGTCTTTGCATCGCGCTACCATACTCCCTTTCAAGATGCATTACCAACAAGCCCACATTGCAACCCTCGTGCTTAAAGAGCGCCTCGAGTCATCACCCATAGACGCCTTCGTGCGCATGTTCACCTCAAGGACAGCATCTGTCAAGGACAGCAGCGTAATGTGTGCCCTGATTGTCCCGACTTCCTGCTGGTCGTACCAACTCGTCTATCAGTGCCCCACGGTTCTCTTCGAGCTCCACGACGCCCCAACTGCCGGTCACCTTGGTGCATGGAGGAAGGAAAAATATAGAAGGAAGCATTACGTCATGCAGCCAGCCTTGGCAAGCGAACGCTCCGTGAAGCCAGTGGGTTGGCCCAACACGTGACCTCTTGTGTCGAGATCACGGAGCCAGAATCGAAATTTGCTGAGACTTTTGGTTCCCGGTAGCTATGCCAGTAGTTTTTATTCGGCGCGGGCGTGTTCAGTTGCCCTATCGTGGCTCTGCCCGTGGAGCGGGAACACTAAAACCAACCACGCACTTTGACGTGCCTTCACGTGTTGGGCCACCACTGTCCCAGCCGATTTAAGCTTCAATCGCGTTGCGGTATGCTCCCTCCTCTTGTTTCCTTCCTCCATGCCTTGGTGTGTCTAGCACATACGACCGCGTGCGCCCCCACTTCTATTGCCCTGGCTTTGCCCGCTCAGTGCAGCGTTACGTCAGTGGCTGCGACCTCTCTCAGCGCCGCTAGAAACCGTCAACGCTCCTTGCTGATTATTTTTAGCCATCGACGTCCCAACTGAGGCCTTCTTCCGTGTCGGCTTGGACCTTCTCGGTCTTTTTCCAACATATGCTTCTGTAAATTAGTGGGTTGCCGACGCTACCGATTACACGACGCTCTGCGCAATGTCGAGCGCTTCCGACCAGCTGCGCTGCAGACGTAGTTGAATTTCTCCTCCGTGACGTGGTTTTAGTGCATGGCGCCCCGCATCAACTACTGACGGACCAAAACCATACCTTCCTTTCTTTTGGAATGTCATCAACGATAGTCTGTGCTGCTGCTCCACCCACCGCAAGCTAACCACTTTGTACCATCCACAAACTAACGGGCTTACCGAGCGCTTGAACCGGACACTCGCCGAAATGCTTTCAAGTACGTGTGGCCCGACCACTATGATTGGGAACTTGCCTTGCCATATGTGACATTCGCCTACAATTCTACACTGCATGATATTGCTGGTTAGCCCCCCTTTTATATTTTGACTGGACGTGGGCAAATTTGCCGTTTGATACGTTCCTACCTTCAGCTACAGCCTCGGCCAGTGAATATACACGCAAAGCTGCCCCTCTGACCATGCGCGTTAGCTTGCTCTTGCGGCTTTCTACTTTTAAACAAAACCAGAAGCGCCCTTACGACTGCAGTGCCGTTGCGACGCACGCTTTGCCCTTGGTATACCCTCGTCCTTCTTTGGTCCCCAAGCCGTCGCGAGGGCTTTCTCAAAAGTTGTTTTTTCGACACACAGGCCGTTATCACGTCCTTCGATAAATTACCTACGTCACGTACTCCATCGAACCCGGAAGTCTCGCTACGTCTTCTGACCTGTTGTCCCGTGACGTACTCTCCGTTTCGTGGTTGAATGCTTACTACCCTTCCTCTGAGGCGGCACCTTAGACACGCCGAGATCGCGCTTCTGCCACTAGGGCGTTCTGTTACTTGGAACTCGTAGAAGACAGCGGTCAATGGATGAAGAGGACGTGCCATGTGCTTACGTGGACTGGCTACACAGGTCTAGTCTGGCGCTGTCCCCTCTATGTCATTTCGGCAAAGAACCGGAAACCATTGATCATTTTTATTAACTTACCGCCGATTCGCAACCCAGAGAGAGAAGTACTACGAAATTCCATTCCTAAAATTAGGCATTGCTACAAACGCTGAAAACCTTCTCTCCTTTGGGGCAAATATTTAGGGTTTTAGCCACAGTAACGTATGCATGGCCGTATGCAACATCCTTGGTGACACAAGGACAATACCTTGTTAATTTACTGATTTATTAACAGCGGAGCTGTTAATAAATCAGTAAATAATTGAGCTTTCAGTTCCGCCGTGGAGCGTAACCAGAAAACTGCGCCCAGCTGCGCGCCGCCTGGCGTTGTCTAGCAACCACCTGCGAGAGCACCGAGCCACGTAACCTCCTCGCCCCCCACGCGCGTAGGGCGGAGTCGTGACCTCACAGGCGAGTGAAAGCTCGGAACATCCGGCGCGACGACACACCTCTCACCTCCTCTACCCCGTGCGTACTTCCTTCTGCCATGGGAAAACCGAAGACAGTCCGGGCGCCCGCAGAAGAAGTGGCTTACCAGGAATTAAGGGCGCCTCTACTGCTAAGCGAGAAGCAATGCGTCGCCGCCGAGCTGATCCGGAACACCACGCCGAACCTGCGGCTCCAAACGCTCGACGTCGCCGACAAAGCGATCCCGGCCTGCGACTGCTCGAAAACATCAAGCATCAAGCCCGCCGAGACAACAACATAGCAAAACCTAGCATAACCTCGCATAACCTAGAAACAACTTGGGCAGCCCTACCATAACCACGCAAAACCTAGAAACGACTAAGCCAAGCCTACCAACAACTTAGCAAAACCTAGCATAGTCTCCCAAACCTACAAACAACTTAGGCAAGCCACGAAAAATCTTGGTGATCGCGAGCTCCACAGTTGACTCCACCACTAGTGCAAGCTGCACACTTTTATTTATTATTTTACAAGACTCAAAGTTACGTTAATTTGATGATTTATTATTTATGAATTTATAAATTTCTAATTAAACTGATTAATATTTATTGCCTTCTAGCGTGTTCTTTCAAAAGCGCCCGTTTTCTTATAACCGTTTCCCGTGTAACCGCCAGCGTCATGGCCAATCCCCCATAGTGGGTCCGCGCCATGGTATAGGAAGCAAGCAAGCAAGGCTTCCGTCTTGGCTAGTGTTTGTGATACTTGTAAATGTAGCATTCAAATAGTTTATTCCTAGCTTATTTCCACGTAACAATATTATCTGCTACATTCGTCACCATTCAGGCATAAAAAAAGCAAAATAGTTTCATCACATACGCATACGTACCTGCAGGAAAAATATCAAGCTACGAACCTAGGTCACGTATTCCAACTCACATCCAATGTGATCAGGGATGACAAAGGTGATTTTCGGTGCTAGTGAGACACCTCGTGTGACTCGGATACACAGTAAACGGGCACCTGCGACTTTCAATACGGTTACCTCCGAGATGGCAATACTCGCGGCGCCGTGCCGTATTCCGAGAAGCCATGTGTGAACATTTTCAGCACCACTTGTCCTCAAGAATGCACGGCGCTTGAAGGCACGACCACATCTCTACGCATACGGAGTAAGTAGGTAGCTTCGGTAGCGTACGCTAAGCATCCATAGGAAACCGTCCCGGGGATGAGCGTAGGAAACCGTCCCGGGCATGAGTCTGTACTGGAACACTATAGATATGCTATTCCCACCACCCTTATATCGGTCGCGAGTTGGAAGCCAGCTGGAGTCTGACGTTTTCAAGCGTCTACCAAAATATCCTGTAAAAACAGCCATTAAGGATTTCTTTGTTAGGTTACATGTCGAAGTTCTACCTGTAAAAACATGGCTACGTAACAAGGGTTTCTTCGTGCCGTGGTCAACGGACTGCCCTCTCTGTCCCTATCCAGAATCGTTGCAGCACGTATTTTTGTTTTGTACAAATGCAGTACTATTTTGGCACAACATACGAATTATGTTTGACGTGCAGATATACCCAAATTGGGATAACGTAAAATATCTGACACTGGAAGATGACAAAAATAACCACAGTGCTGAAACCCTGTTATTGCTAGGTTTGTATGCAATTTGGAGATTCCGAACTGATTACGTCCTAGAACTAGAAATAGCAAAACCTGCGTGGACGCACTTTTGTGATGCTTTTGCGTATACAAGTTCACTGCTGAGCGGCGAAGATGAGTTTAGCAAGCGATGGCAGGAGTGGCAGAAGCGCCTGCAGCAAAGATGAATACTCATATAGATGTGCAATTCCCAGTGTATGGGTGTGTGTGTGTGTTAGAAAAGCTGTGAAGAAAGAACGCTTCCGTGCATGGTTCCTGCTATGTAAAAAAAAGGCAATAAAAGGAAAAACTCGTGAAAAAGAAAAAAAAGGGTGTAGCTCAGTGGTAGAGCGCTCGCTTCGCATGTGAGAAGTCCCTGGTTCAAACCCCGGCACCTCCATTTAAGGTCTCTCTTTCTTTTTGCTTTGCAGTTCCACTAGAGGCTTTTTTTATCATGCTTTCTAGAAAACGGCCACCGAATGACGAAGGAATGCGGGATTTTGCAGGCCATGCATAGCAGGAAGAGTTACATTTTAATCATTACAGAGTAGAACACTGAGCTGACCTGAAAATATAGACGTCTGAAAAAAATAAGAAGTCAATTTTAAATTAGCAAGCAGTTGTGCCACCGACGCCGACTACAGGGGGCTCGGCGACCCGAGTTACTCCCCCCACCCCTCCGGGCGATGCCGAAGAAGCCCTCCCAACATCTGTTTCCGTGTACCGATTTCTCGTTGCCAGACTTGAGTCGCCCTCATCTTCCAGCTGCCTTTTAAGCTGTCCTTTACGTCTGACTTGCTAAAATGTTCATTATACTAAATCCGTGTTGTTGGCGCGGCCGTGCTCCGGTTCCTATCAATTCGTAATTTTCCTAAATTTTTGGCAAATGTCGATAATACACGGGAAAGAGCATTATAGGAATTTAGCAAACTAACCTTCACTTTCATTCGAATGGGCAGCTCCTACCTAGAAAATAGTTATGCTGCTAAATATCCACACTGCTTCCAACATTGCTCTCCATGGTTTCACAGCTAAGGTGTTAGTGCGACTAGAAGCGTTGAAACGCGCTATATGGGTGTTTTACGGTGTCCTGTGAGAACCACATAGTGTGAGGAATGTTACCGGTAATACCTAGAAATATTTATAAAATTGTTTCGTTCATTACTAGCTACATCTTAATTCCTCATTTATCTTCATCTTTTTTTTTCCTTCTTAACGGCGCAAATGAAGAGCTCACAAAAATTACCCCGCTTGTCCGAAAGAAGCAAGCGTGGTAACAATTCTATATTTTTATATAAAAGGGGCCATTTTACGCGTCACGTTACCAAAAGCTTTACAGGCGCATTTTATACGAACCACGCAGAAAGTTCTCCGAATCTTCTAAATGAACTCTGCATGGCACAATTAAGGATAACATTCCGAGGCAATGGAAGGCACATTATGTGTGATGCGTGGCAACGCTTCAAGGGCGTCATTTAGTTACAGCCCTCGCGAAAAAAAAGCCTTCAGCAAGTCCTCAAAGCTCTTATCAGCTATCTGTCCCGGCGTCTCCAGAGAACTGTACGTCACACCAAATTTACATATTGTGAAAACAGAGGGCATGTTAAGCGTAATGTGCGGAGAAAGGTTAACGTTTCTGGAATAATTATTAGCGTTGGAAATAAATACTCAAGCCTCGTTTTCTCCTTATATTTATGTTCAATATGGAGTTCATAATCAATTTACGCGGTGCCTTCTGTGAATTAGACAAGGTACATTGTTTATATCTTGTGACTATTCGAGGGAAGGTATGGGTAAGCTGTAGGAGAAGTAAGAAGTGTGTGGGTTTATGACAGCCTTCGCAGTTAATTATGCGTCCGAGTGGTAATGAGCGTTTTCGGTGTGTTTTACGAACGGCGCAGAATTTAGCCCGCGGTCCCGAGAGCTCTGCAACTTGCGCCAAGATCGAATTTCTGAAAATGAGGAAAACGTTATCGCCAAATCAAAATGCGAAGTTAAATGCATGTTGTCAAAATACAAAATTGCCTGAGAATTTGCTTGAAAGCGCCAGTTGGTCGTTATTCGCTGTTTCCGAGTGTCCCATGATATTTGTGCACGATACCAAGTTCACAATAAGTAAATACGGTTGCCATATGTGGCACGATGTTTGAAAATGGTATAACATTTCCGGCTTAATTGCAATTATTGAAAGTAATTACTGAGCACTCGTCTTGTGTCTATTTTCATGCGTTCCACGAGGCAAGATAGGCTTCCCCGAGGACGACCTCAATCAGCTAAGCGAGTAGCTTGTTAACTATTTGGGAAAACAAGGGGGAAAACGTGTAGGCAATGCTCAGAGTGGGCGTGTCAATTCCTTTCCAGTAAATTTGCGTGCAAATTCGTGAATGTTGTGGGAAGGTTTCATGGTTGATAATTAGGCAAACTTCAATGTGTGTCCTTCAAACACAGCGCAATGTCTAGAGGAGATGTAAGAGCCAACGAGGTCAAATTTGGTGGATTGGGGCCCAGATAGGCTCTGATGATGCGCGTCGCACACGTTGTCGCAGCCAAGATAAGTTTGCGCACACCGCGTGTAGTTACCGATGCAGCTAAAGGCTACGCAGTGATTGCCTGACGACCTTGTATGAAGTGACATGGCGTAAATTTCACAAAGGACGGGCTAAAATTATCTCCAAATTGTTCCGCAGCACGCGATGGTTCCCACAAGCCAGAAAGGAGGAAAGGCTCCCGCAAGCCGCTTTCTTCCTCGCCCAATGAAAATGTCTAAACTGCTTAGATGACAATCGTAGTGCCTGGTATAGGCTCATAAAACAGAATTTTTTTCGTGCATAACCATCCGCTCTCGAGCGATTATTCTTCACCCCGGCCGCTTGTGCGATGTCACCGACACCCTGGATGAGGAGCTGGTTTGTGACGTTACACACTGACACTGCTGCTGAGTAAAGCTATAGCTGACTCGCACACGTGGGGCCTGTAATACGCGACATCACAAAGAGAAATCCCGGATTATATACAAGCTGAAGAGTACAGCCAGATAATATTTTTTTGATCGAGTAGGTATCGCAAGGTGTACGGTATCTTATAATCACGATAATTACAGTTCGAAGCGAAAATTCGGGATATTAAGGAAGGGTGCGTTGCTGGAACTTCTTTGATTGGCATTCGATATATGCCCAGCAAAGCGCCTCTCCCCCCCCTCCCGCCCCCTGCCACACGAAAACGGCTCCGAAACTCCCTCGAACAGCAGCGCTCTGTGGCTTGCACAATGTAACGTATGTCAGTCAACGGTGGGAACTGAACACATTTTTGGAGTGTTTTAATCCTTCTGAACGAATGTAAATACCAAAGAGCATTGTGAAATAGCTTTTTTTCCTTAACTTTATGCAGAGCATGACGTTTACAACAAGAATTTGGCTGACGGTAAGCGCTTCTTCCCTGTGTTTGGAACGAAACTCAAAAGGTCGAAACGCGTTTTTAAATTGGTGTTTTACCATGCTGTACGACAGCCCTCATGTAACTGCACTAGTGATTCGGTTAGTTCGCTTTACGTAACTACCCTGCACGCACTCATGCCTAACACGCAGAAATGCGTGGGCGTTGGAGAGGAAAAAAGAAAAAAGAAGAACACTGTGGAGGCACAGACGCAGCAATTGAAAAAAGAGAAATCTCGTGGAGGTGCCGGGGTTCGAACCCGGGACTTCTCACATGCAAAGCGAGCGCTCTACCTCTGAGCTACACCCCCTGGGCTTTCCACGGGTTTTGCTTATTGCAATTATTGCGTAACTGCATTTAGTTACGAAGACATGAAGCCTGCTTCGTATACGCCATGGATTGGACAACCTAATTCTTGAGCTCTGGCAGTCCGTGTGTCACTTTGTGATAATCAGCTTAACCAGTGAGTAAATCACTGCAGAAACTTGAGTAGAATCTGAGGAATGCGCAACGAAAGACGCATAATAGATGTAACCTTAAAAAATAAATACGTTGATAATTGTATTGGATTCAAACGCAAAAAACACGATGTCCTAATTAACATTAGGAGCCAGAGATGGAGCTCGGTAGCTAGTGCGATCAGCATAACCGATGGCCGCTTCTTGATTAGAATAAAACGGATGCAAAGGGGTAAAAAATGGCAGCCGACGGGGGCAGAGATCGGTCTCTCTTCTGGATGGAACAAGGCGAGCGGCACTGGCAAGCCAATCCATTCGCGGCAGCCTGGACAGAGCTGTGACCTCAAACCGCCATTTGCACCGAGTCTTGAGCGCAGTGGGTTCCGGACAAGAAGCACAGACACAAGAGCTTCTCGTGCCTAGAACAAAGTCGACCCAAGGATTAAAAGGAGACGAGTGCATCGGTAATTAACCAATGCACCAATGGGCTCGCTTAATGCGCTGTTGCACAAATTGGGCAGCGCACTGCAGCAGACACGTGAAGAGCCCAGCGTACATCGCGATGCCTCCGCGCTTTCGAAGGGCGAGGTTGCATGGCAAAATCTGCGTGGCATGGTCGACAGCAGGTCCTGTTCACGCATAGGTTGCGACATTTCCTACGATGAAGAAATATCGTCGTGCACCAGGTAAATGACGCGGTGTGGGCCGAAAGAAAGGGGACCACCAATATGGCTTTTGCCTGCTCTGTAGGCACTGTTTCTACGTTTCTCCTAAAAACGCCAGCGAATGGGAGACCATGCACGTTTCCTTGGCCGAAACGACACCTCAAGATATCAGCTTTGACGATCACGTGTCTTGCGCACGAAGGACAATGAAGTTGAGCTCGTGGACACGCACTAAGGCGGGGAACTTATCTCGCGGTCGGTAAAAAATTGACCACCGAGCGGCGTTCGTGGTATGGCCACAGCCCAATAAGCCGACACGTACGTTGCAGAAACACAGCTCTCAATTTTTCTTTTCGTTTCTTTTGTGTTTTTTTATGCAGCAACGGCGTCTGTGGTGCCTAAGCCTCCGCATGCTGTCTGACAGGTGCAACCTTGTAAGGGTCGGAGAGGCAATCGTCAGCCACTGACTGCCGGCCATTGCGGCCTGTCGTCGACACCGGGCCCGTCGAGGAGCAAACTGAGCCATGCCGTAGCGGACGCGTAGAGTGTTGAAGAAAGAAGGAGCCACCCGTGAAGAAATATGGGATCAGAATTCGCTCCAGCTGCGCTCGCTGGGGATTTTGTGTTATTAAAATCGTAGAGGCGCAAATGCAACAGCAATCGATCACTCACGATCATCAAGAGCAGTGATTTATACGAGCTGCGGGTAGTCACGTGGTTTTTTTACTGCAAAGACGATGACGCATCGTTATTCAAACAATGTCTCCTCATTTTGTCTCCTCAACTAATGGGACTAGCGTGGGTACTACACCGTAGGAGATTATTTGTGAATTAAGTGCCAGACAGACTGAAAGGTTCACTCGGTAGTTCCTGTGTCAAGGTAGTAAATAACTGCTGCTAGATTCATGAGTCGTGCAATCATCTAAGCCCAGTAATAGCTAATTTCGCAGACTGTCGACGTCATCTGTTCCCTGGGCGCAGAAATGCTTTTTTTTTTAATTCGGAAAAACTGAAGCGACTTTTTTTTCATTAACTTTCTCCAAACCATCCAATTTTTGCCCGGTACCCTACGTGCCATTTGTACAGAGGACCACCATAATCATCATCATAATCGATTATGTTCTCGAATACCTTTCTTAAAGAGCACAGTTAGCCTCGCTCCATTCCCACAGTGCCCACTCGGTGGATAAGAGACAATAATTTTTTACAGCGAAGCTGTTAGCCTCTCGGTGGTCGGTATTTTCGTGTCCGTCGGTGAGCAGAAATTATCATCGTCGGTATTGGCTCATACACCCCCCCCCCCCCCAAGCAAGCAAGAACTGCAGAAATTCTTAGAATCATCTTCTAATACATAAGCATTGCTTGGCTCAGCTGTGACTTAGTTCTTGCATAGTTTTGCTTCGCTGCTTTTCCTACCTTATGTGCGTCTACCCATGACCTTTCAGGTGGCAAAGAATGCTTACTCCCGTATTCTGAAATCCATCTAAATTTTGAGCCCATGCTTTATATAAACGACGCCTGGTGCGAACGCGCCCCAAGACGCTCATTTCGTTTCCTTCTGCGCGACAGGGGTCATTTAAATTAAGTCTTAAGCGTGGGCTTCAAGTTCATATGCATTTCTTAAGACGGAGGTTAGGCTTTAGTAGGCAACTGTCAGATTTTCTAGCCGCATCCTGGGCCTCTTCAATAAAATGGCTGTGGCTTAGGTAAGGTTAAGCCCAGGATGCGAAGCATACTAGCCTTTATTTTAGTTGTTGAAGCACTGTTTAGCCTGGTGAACTGCTGTTGCTTGGCTATATTTGGTTCGGCTAGACGAAGAAACAACTCTTGCATTACTGCTTCGCCTTCAAGAGTGGAACGCGATAGCGTTCCCGTCGACTCGCCAAGGGGTGTAAGACAATGGGCTACAGGGCAGCGACTACGCGCCCCGCATTGGACGCGGTGAGCGTCGAGCAAAGCAGCGTTCGGCGCGGCAACGAAATGTGCGCCTGAGCAAGAGACGCACGCCTTAGAAACAGCTCGTTTCTAAGGCAACACCGCATTCACTAGAGGCGCTTTTGTACCGCTTTGAAGCATCGTACTCGTGGCTCAGTGGTAGCGTCTCCGTCCCACACTCCGGAGACCCTGGTTCGATTCCCACCCAGCCCGCCTTGCAAGAGTTGAGCCAAAGCCACTTCTCCTCTGTCGTGACGTCACGGTGTCACGTGATTTCATGGTCACCGCCGCGCCTGAGGAGCTGGGTTGAGCCCTCGTAATATGCTTCGCATAAAAAGCGGCTTCTAATTACTGTTCAACAGCTTGATAAATATTCAGGCACTTGGTTCGGACGTGTTTCCACCCTGCTTGTGATCGCCAAGAGATGATGGTTTGGATGCGAAGCACTCTTGTCGAGTGTAGCCCACGTTTGCGATGCAATTCCAGCTTCAAAATGCGTGAAATGAGCTACTTCTTCGCCAGTCTTCGCCAGAGCCGTATTCATGGGTGCTGTGGCAGGTCAAGGTCGCGACTCTCTAGCACGACGACGCGCCATCACTATCATTTACATGATTCACATGATCGGACACAGTCCTCAGATCAGGTCATCGTAATGGCACCGTTTGCTGCCCGCTTAGCGAAGCTATTTTCTTCAGAGCGATGTACGACTTATATGAGTGACATTGACGCGAGCGTCACACAGTTTTGTGAAGGGCTGCCGCACGTCTCCTAAAAACCTGTGCGAGCAGCTCTACTACCCGGTCGCTCGTGAGCAGCTCAAAGAAGTCGTATATATACGGCATGAATTCTGCCTCGGCTCCCGGCCCAGACGAGATATCGACGTATTTACGATATCGACGAAATATCGACGTACTGCAGTTTAATTCTTCCAAGTGCCGTTATCGATGCCGTCAAATTGCTATTCTTGGGCATCTTGTGGACGCTACCGAAATACACCCCCCCCCCAACCCGATCTGGAAATATTCTTAGCTGGGAACGACTTCCCTCACCTAAGGTTTGCTTAAGATGTGCGGAGCTTTGTTCGGCTACGCTCTTATTTTCGGCAATTCGTAAATACTCTTACAGTCGTAGCGAGGAAACTTACTGTTCTTCTCAAACAGGACGTTCCTTTTTCCTGGGTTTCTCAACAAAGCGCCGCACTCTCCGAACTCACCACCCTTCTCTCTAAAGCGATCATCCTGGCACACTTCGAGCCACCAGTCCCAAGCAAAGTCCGCACTGGTGCCAGTGGTTATGGCATAGCATGATCTTGGATTGTAGAGCGAAGTGACATGGACAGACTAGAAATATTATGGCCTAGGCACTATGCTAACTCAACGTCCACATGGACATTACCGTGTTATAGCTTATGCTAGCCGGCTCCTGCCTGCCTCGGAGAAAAAACACTCGATTACTGAAGGTAGGTGGGCCGCATGCGTGGAAGTTTGTTCGCCCATAAAAATTCTGCCTACCGCTCATGGTAGTCCCTAACCACTATGCCCCTCGTTGGCTCGCTTCTTTAAAAGATAATGCTGAAACTCTATTAATGTTTTCTAAGTATACGTAAGCATACCTTCGTATTTAATTTGGCCCATCCCCAGATTTCAAGTTGGCCCACCTCTAAATTTAATTTGCCCCCCCCCCCCAATTTAAGTTGGTCCAGTCCCAAATTTCATGTTGGCCCACCAATAAATTTAAGTTGGTCCACCCCTAAAGATCAGTCGGCCCACTCTCAGATTTCAACTTGGCTCGCCCCAAATTTATGCGGGCCCACCTCCAAATTTCAAGTTGGCCTACCTACAAGTTTATTTGCCCCCCCCCCCATTTTATTTTGGTCCAGTCCCAAATTTCAAGTGGGCCTACCAACAAACTTAAGATGGTCCCCCTCCAAAGTTCAGTTGGCCCAATCTCAGATTTCAACTTGACCCCGTCCCCATATTTAAGTGGGCCCATCCCCAAATTCGACCCATGTCCAAATTCGAAGTTGGACCACCCCCAATTTTTAAGTTTGTGCACCATCGTGTTTAAGTTGGCCCACCATACATTTCAAATTTGCACAACTGCAAATTTCAAATTGGCCCACTTGAAAACTTCAAGTTGGCCGACCCCAAAATTTCAAATTGGCCCACTCCAAAATATCAGTTGGCCCACCTACAGATTTCAGGTTGACCCAACCGGAAATTTCAAGTTGGCTCACTCTAAAATTTCAGTTGGCCCACCTCTACTATAAGCTTCCCCATGCATTCACCAAAGAGCCCTGTGTATCTCTATGGGTAAATAGTTGCTTACGGTTTATAAAGCATCTACATTTATACTACTATAACGACTAAAAGTCTTAAATTTGCAAATTGCGCAGTTTTGTGCAGATACAAGGCATTACACTTTTCGCGTGACGTGGCTGGAGTACTCGCCAAAAAATGCTCACGCATTAAGGATATCCTACATGCCGACTCGCCCCCTGGGCCCTTGGACCTACGGACAAGAATACTCGTACTCGATTGCCTACAAGACAGGACGGTTGCACCATGGCACCATTTGTTTATTCCGCTTTCCTGTGGCCGACGCACGCTTCAGGTTGTGAAATGATCGAATTCGCCATTTTCGTTTCTCAGATTTTACACATGGGTGATGGGCAGCGATGTGATTCCTACTTGAGACTGCTTAAAGACGCCTCGAGTCATCACCCATAGACGCCTTCGTGCGCATGTTCACCTCAAGGACAGCAGCTGTCAAGGACAGCAGCGTAATGTGTGCCCTGATTGTCCCGACTTCCTGCTGGTCGTACCAACTCGTCTATCTGTTCCCCACAGTTCTCCTCGAGCTTCAAGACGCCCCAGCTGCCGGTCACCTTGGTGCATGGTGCATGGTGCATGGTCACCTTGGTGCACGCAGCCAGCCTTGGCAAGCGAATGCTCCGCGAAGCCACAGTGATGGCCCAACACGTGACCTCTTGCGCCGAGATCTCGGAGCAAGAATCGAGATTGGCTGAGACGTTTGGTTCCCGATAGCTATGCCAGTAGTTTTTATTCGGTGCGCGCGTGTTCGGTTGCCCTACCGTGGCTCTGCCTGCAGAGCGGGAACACTAAAATCAACCACGCACTTTGACGTGCGTTCACGTGTTGGGCCACCACTGGCCCAGCAGATTTCAGCTTCAATCACGCTGCGGTATGCTCCCTCCTCTTGTTTCCTTCCTCCATGCCTTGGTGTGTCTAGCACATACGACCGCGTGCGCCACCACTTCTATTGCCCTGGCCTTGCCCACTCAGTGCAGCGTTACGTCAGTGGCTGCGAGCTCCCTCAGCGCCGCTAGAAACCGTCAATGCTCCTTGCTGATTATTTGTAGCCATGGGCGTGCCAACTGAGGCCTTCTTCCGTGTCGGCTTGGACCTTCTCGGTCTTTCTCCAACATATGCTTCTGGAAATTAGTGGGTGGCCGACGCTACCGATCACACGACGCTCTGCGCAATGTTGAGCGCTTCCGACCAGCTGCGCTGCAGACGTAGCGGAATTTCTCCTCCGTGACGTGGTTTTAGTGCATGGTGCCCCGCATCAACTACTGATGGACCGAGGCCGTACCTTCCTTTCTTTTGGAATGTCATCAACGATATTCTGTGCTGCTGCTCCACCCACCGCAAGCTAACCACATTGCACCATCCGCATACTAACGCGCTTACCGAGCGCTTGAACCGGACACTCGCCGAAATGCTTTCAAGTACGTGTCGGCCGACCACAGTGATTGGGACCTTCCCTTGCCATGTGTGACATTCGCCTATAATTCTACCCTGCACGATATTGTTGGTTAGACCCCTTTTATCTTTTGACTGGACGTGGGCAAATTTGCCGTTTGATACGTTCCTTCCTTCAGCTACAGCCTCGGCCAGTGAATATACACGCAAAGCTGCCCCTCTGACCATGCGCGTTAGCTTGCTCGCACGGCTTTCTACTTTTCAAGAGGACGCCCCAAGCCGTCGCGAGGGCTTTCTCAAAAGTTGATTTTTCAACACACAGGCCCTTATCACGTCTTTCAATAAATTACCTACGTCACGTACTACGTCGAACCCGGAAGTCTCGCTACGTCTTCAGACCTGTTGTCCCGTGACGTCCTCCACGATTCGCGGTTGAATGTTTACTACCCTTCCTCTGAGGCGGCACCTTAGACGCGCCGAGATCGCGCTTCTGCCACTAGAGGGGTCTGTTACTTGGTACTCGTAGAAGAGAGCGGCCACTGGATGAAGAGGACGTGCCATGTGCTTACGTGGACTAGCTACACAGGTCTAGTCTGGCACTGTCCCCTCTATGTCCTTTCTGCAAGGAACCGGCCACCATTGATCATTTTTAATAACTTACTGCCGATTCGCAACCCAGAGAAAGAAATACTACGAAATTCCATTCCTAAAATTAGGCATTGTTACAAATGCCGAAAAACTTCTCTCCTATGGGACAAATAGTTTGGGTTTTATCCACAGGAACGTATGCAGGGCCGTATGCGACTTCCTTGGTGACACAAGGATAATACCTAGTTAATTTGCATATTTATTAACAGCGGAGCTGTTTAGGCCTTCAGATCCGCCGTGGAGCATTACCACAAAACTGCGCCCAGCCATGCCCCGCCTCGCGTTGTCTAGCAACCACCTGCGAGAGCACCGAGCCACGTAACCTCCTCGCACCCCACGCGCGTAGGCCGGAGTCGTGACCTCACAGGCGAGTGAAAGCTGGGAACATCCGGTGCGGCGACACACCTCTCGCCTCCTCTACTCCGTGTGTACATGCTTCTGCCATGGGAAGATCGAAGAAAGCCCGAACGCCCGCAGAAGAAGTGGCTTACCAGGAATTAAGGGCGCCTCTACTGCTAAGCGAGAAGCAATGCGTCGCCGCCGAGCTAATCTGGAACACCGCGACGAAGTTGCGGCTCCGAACGCTCGACGTCACCGACAAAGCGATCCCGGCCTGCGACTGCTCGAAAACATCAAGCGTCAAGCCCGCCGAGACAACAACATAGCAAAACCTAGCATAACGTCACATAACCTAGAAACAACTTGGGCAAGCCTACCATAACCGCGCAAAACTTAGAAACGACTAAGCCAAGCCTACCAACAACTTAGCAAAACCTAGCATAGTCTCCCAAACCTACAAACAACTTAGGCAAGCCACGAAAAATCTTGGTGATCACGAGCTCCGCAGTTGACTCCAGCCTTGCACCACTAGTGCAAGCTGCACACCTTTATTTATTATTTTACAAGACTCAAAGTTACGTTAATTTGATGATTTATTATTTATAAATTTATAAATTTCCAATTAAACTGATTAATATTTATTGCCTTCTAGCGTGTTCTCCTTTCAAAAGCGCCCGTTTTCTTATAACCGTTTTCCGTGTAACCGCCAGCTTCATGGCCAATCCTCCATAGTGGGTACGCGCCATGGTATAGGAAGCAAGCAAGCAAGGCTTCCATCTTGGCTAGTGTTTGTGATATTTGTAAATGTAGCATTCAAAATACTTTATGCCTAGTTTATTTTCACGTAACTATATTATCTGCTACATTCGTCACCATTCAGGCATAAAAAAGCAAAATAGTTTCATTACATACGTATACGAACCTGCAGAACAAATATCAAGCTACGAACAGAACGGTCACGTATTCCAACTCACATCCAATGTGATCACGGATGACAAAGATGATTTTCAATACTAGCGAGACACCTCGTTGGACTCGGATACACAGTAAAACGGCAGCTGCGACTTTTTATAGGGTGACCTCCGAGATGACAATACTCGCGGCGCCGTGCCGTATTCCGAGAAGTCATGTGTGAACATTTTCAGCACCACTTGTCCTCAAGAATGCGCGGCGCTTGAAGACACAACCACGTCTCTACACATACGGCATAGGTAGCTTTGGTAGCATACCCTAAGCATCCATGGCCCGTATAAATTCAGAAGCGGAGGCTTCGGAAACCGTCCCCGGGGGGGAAGCTCAGTGGTAGAGCGCTCGCTTCGCATCTGAGAAGTCCCGGGTTCAAACCCCGGCACCTCCATTTAAGGGTCTCCTTTTTTTCCTTCGCAGTTCTACTAAAGGCATTTTTATCATGCTGGAACGCGGGATTTTGCAAGCCAAGCATAGCACGAAGAGTTAAATTTTAGTCATTACAGATTAGAGCACTGCACTGACCAGAAAATATAGACTACTGAAAAAAAAGGAAGTCATTTTTAAATTAGCAAACAGTTGGGCCACAGACGCCAACTACATGGGGGCTCGGAGACCCTCCGCCCCCCCCCCCCTCCACCCCTCCGGGCGATGCCGAAGAAGCCCTCCCAACGTCTGTTTCCGTGTCCCGATTTCTCGTTGCCAGACTTAAGTCGCCCTCATCTTCCAGGTGCCTTTTAAGCTGTCCTTTACGTTTCACTTGCTAAAATGTTCATTTTACTAAATCCGTGCTGTTGGCCCGGGCGTGCTCCGCTTTCATCATTCCCTAATTTTCCTTATTTGTTTGGCGAATGTCGATTATACGCGGGAAAGAGCATTATAGGAATTTAGCAAACTAACCTTCACTTCCATTCGTATGTGCAGCTCCTACCTAGAAAATAATTATGTTGCTACACATAACTTCCACACTGCTTCCAACATTGATCTCCATGGTTTCACAGCGAAGGTGTTATTTCGAGTAGAAGCGTTGAAACGCGCTATATGGGTGTTTTACGGTGCCCTGTGACAACCACACAGTGTGGGGAATGTTAACGGCAATACCTAGAAATATTTATTAAATTGTTTCGTTAATTACTAGCTACATCTTAATTCCTAATTTATCTTCGTGTACTTTTTATTGCCTGTTTAGGGGCGCAAATAACGAGCTCAAAATAATTACCCCTCTTGTCCGAAAGAAGCAAGCGTGGTAGCAATTCTATATTTTTAGAGAAAAGGGGTCATTTTACGCGTGACGTGTACCGAAAGCTTTACAGGCGCATTTTATACGAACCACGCAGGAAGTTCTCCGAATCTTCTAAATTACTTCTTACTTCTCTTCTTACTTCTCCTAAAGCTGTAGGAGAGGTAAGAAGTGTGTGGGTTAATGACAGCCTTCGCAGTTAATTATGCGTCCGAGTGGTGGGGAGCGTTTTAGGTGTGTTTTACGAACGGTGAAGAATTTAGCCCGCGGTCCCGAGAGCACTGCAACTTGCGGCAAGATCGAATTTGTGAAAATGAGGAAAACGTTATCGCCAATCAAAATGCGAAGTTAAATGCGTGTTGTAAAATTACAAAATTGCTTCAGCATTTGCTTAAAAGCGCCAGTTGGCCGTTATCCGCCGTTTCCGAGTATCCCATATGTGTGCATGATACCAAGTTCACAATAAGTAAATACGGTTGCCATATGTGGCACAATGTTTGAAAATGGTATAACATGTCCGGCTTAATTGCAATTATTGAAAGTAATTACTGAACACTCGTTTTGTGCCTATTTTCATGCGTTCCACGAGGCAAGATAGACTTCCCCGAGGACGACCTCGACGAGCTAAACGAGTAGCCTGTTAAGTATTTGGATAAAACAAGGGGGAGAATGTGTAGGCAATGCTCAGAGTGGGCGTGCCAATTTCAACCTTACCAGTAAATTTACGTGCAAATTTGTGGATGTTGGGCGAGGTTTTATGGTTGATAATTAGTCAAACTTCAATGTGTGTCATTCAATAATAGCCCAAAATTTAGCTCAATGTCCAGAGGATACCTAAGACCTAAAGAGATCAAATTTGGTGGATAGGGGAGCATTGGGGCCCAGATAGGGGCTGATGATGCGCGTCGCATACGTTTGCGCAGCCGAGATAAATTTCCGCACGCTGCATGTAGTCACCGCGCAGCTAAAGGCTACGCAGTGATTCCCCGACGACCTCGTATGAAGTGGCATGGCGTAAATTTCACAAAGGACGAGTGAAAATTATCTCCAAATCTTTCCGCAGCACGCGACGGTTCGCACAAGCCAGAGAGGAGGAAAAGCTCGCCGAGAGCCCATTTCTTCCTCCCCCAATGAAAATGTCTAAATGGCTAAGATGACAGTCGTAGTGCCTGGTATAGGCTCATAAAACCGAATTTTTTTCGTGCATAACCATCCGCTCTCGAGCGATTATTCTTCACCCCGGCCGCTTGTGCGATGTCACCGACACCCTGGATGAGGAGCTGGTTTGTGACGTTACACACTGACACTGCTGTTGAGTAAAGCCCTAGCTGACTCGCACACGTTGGGCCTGTAAAACGCGACATGACAAACAGAAATTATGGATCATATATACAGGCTGAAGAGCTGTGATTTGTTTTTATTCGAGTAGGTATCGCAAGGTATGCGGTATCTTATAATCACGATAATTACAGTTCGAAGCGAAAATTCGGGACTTTAAGAAAGGGTACGCTGCTGGAACTCCTTCGACTGGCATTCGATATACACCCAGCAAACCGCCGCTCGCCGGCCCCCTCTGCCGCACGAAAACGGCTCCGAGACTTCCTCGAACAGCTGCGCTCCATGGCTTGCACAATGGAACCTATGTTAGTCAACGGTGGGAACTGAACACATTTCTCTAGTGCTTTAATCCTTCTAAACGAATGTAAATACCAAAGAGCCTTGAGAAAGAGCTTCTTTTTCTTTAACTTTATGCAGAGCATGACGTTCACCACGAGAATTTGGCTGACGGTAAATGTTTCTTCCGTGTGTCTGGTACGAAACTCAAAACGTCGAAACGCGTTTTTTTAATTGGTGTTTTACCATGCTCTACGACAGCCCTTATGTAACTGCACTAGTGATTCGGTTAGTTAGCTTTACGTAACTTCCCTGCACGCATTCATGCCTAACACGCGGAGATGCATGGGCATTGGAGAGGAAAAAAGAAAAAAAAGAACACTGTGGAGGTACAGACGCAGTGGAGAAAATAAAAGTGTCATGGAGGTGCCGGGGTTCGAACCCGGGACTTCTCGCATGCAAAGCGAGCGCTCTACCTTTGAGCTACACCCCCTGTTTTTTTTTCTTTATTACATGGAAAAGAAAACTGAAGGTGTATTACAAAGTGGACACAACTACACACTTAAAACTCAGGCAAACACACACATGCATCCAACAAGTGCATCCAGTCTGGCGGAGGTTCCTGCACAGCGTACACACTTCTTACATACGCAGCACTTTCGCGAAAAAAGGATTTTGTAGTTCGCGGGCTTTCGGCATGGCGATCACAGAGACTACTTCTCCACAGGCTATATAAACCAAGTACAATGAACATGTCATAGGGAGGACCACCTGTAACGTTAAACGGTAGAAACCTAATTGAGTATGGAGTTATGTCAATGTCCTTTTTAAGTGTCCGTTGGAGAATGTCCCAAAAAAATACAGCATCCCTACAGTCTATGAAACAGTGATCTATGGTTTCGGCACGTGGACAGAGCCGACAGTTTGTTGACCATGGCACAATGCAACCCCTCGAATTCAACCAAGTTTTAACAGGGAGTGTTTCCGAATGTAATTTAAAGAAAAATGTTTTAACTCCAGGAGGCACACACATTTTGCGGACGCGTTTAAGTACATCCTGATAAGGTCGATTTAAATAAGGTGCACGATACAAAGGATCTGGGAAAATAGAGTCAACCAGTGCCGCAGAAATTGCTTTTCGACTCGCTGTGAACACGTACTCCAGGCTGAATTTAACTTTCAAGAAAAGAAATGTATCAACAACCTCCTTGAGAAAGCCCCAAGGAGCCTGTGGGACCTTTTTGACATTTGATGACACTACTATGTTAGGAACATAATGAACTAAACGCAGTTGCAACATTTCACGCAAGAACGGATGGTCACTGTCTCGAAAGAAAAACAGGCGAGAAACAATTTGCCTGACGAAGAGGTGTACTAATCCTAGACCACCACGTTCAAGGGGGAGAAACAGATTGTCGCGCCGCATCCATTCACAGCTCGAACTCCAAATGAATGTTGCAAATACGCGATGCCGTGCCTGAAGGCGAAGTCTTGAGCAATGCAGTACTTGGAGCACATACATAAGACGGGAAGCTAAGAAAACGTTACACACTTCAGCACGAAAGAACACGGACAAATTCCGCCCTCGCCATGAATTCACTTTACGTTGAATTTTGCCAACTTCTCCCGACCAATGAGCGTTGCTATTTCTATACTGTGAGAGAGGCACACCTAAATAACGCAGGTCTTCTTTCCATTGAATTCCTGCGTAATGTGATGGCATTGTGGCCCATAATCCTAACCAAAAACCTGAACTTTTTTCAAAGTTAACGCTTGCGCCAGAAGCAGCACAAAATTCTTCTGTAATTGCAAGAGCAGTGTTTACACTCTTTTTATCGGTACAGAAAAAGGCCACGTCATCTGCATACGCAAGAACCCGCACCTCATTAGTCAGTAATTTAAACCCTTGGAAATTTCGTTCTTTAAGAATGCGCATACAAAGTGGCTCTAAATACAAGCAGAACAGAAGCGGTGACAATGGGCATCCTTGTCGTACTGATGATGAAAGCCTAATCGGATCGGAGAGAGAGCCATTCACTATAAGCCGCGTTGAGCCATTAGCATAACATATCCTCACACCTCTAAGGAGCAGAGATCCGATATTTATATGCTCTAGTAAAGTAAACAGGAATGAGTGATTCACCCTATCGAACGCCTTAGCCAGATCTAGCTGTACCATTGCCACCTGTCCAATCCCCTCAGCTACACACTCTAGCACCGATCTCGCAACATGAATGTTCGTCTGAATGGACCGTCCCCTGATGCCACATGTTTGATGATCACCGACCACAGATGTTACTACAACTTGCAAACGGTTAGCTAATACCATAGCAAAAATCTTATAATCCACATTGCATAAGGAGATAGGACGATATCCGTCAACTTTTTGCAATTTCTGTTCATCATCGGTTTTGGCTATAAGGACGGTGTGTCCTTCGTACATTGTGGCGGTTAGGTACCCTACTTCCAAGGCCTCTCGGTACACCTGAAGTAATAATGGCGATAAGAGGGAACGAAAACACTGATAAAATTCGGCAGTAAGGCCATCCGGGCCGGGCGTTTTGCCCTTCGCTAACGAATCGATGCATGAAGTTACCTCATTGATATCAATGTTTTCGTTTGTATAATCGCACTCATCCTGACTTAACTGGGGCAGCAACGATACAATTTTTTTGGCAGCATCTGTATCCAATGGCATATGGTCTCGGAATAGTTTTTGGTAATGTTCAAAAAATGCTTTAGTTATTAGAGTAGGCTCGTTAACAATGATTCCACCATACTCTATCTCTAGTATTTGTTTAGACAGCGCGTGTCGGCGCTCATCACTAAGGGCCCTACTGCAAGGCTGTTCTTCCAGGCGACGCTGCTCTCGCGCCCGCCCTAGTGCACCTCTGTATTTTTCTGCGTTCAAAGTTTGTAACTTTGCCTTGACCTTATGAATATCCTCAATATATTGACCCGGATGTATGCATTCAAGCTCATGCAACTCACTCAAAAGTCTATACAATGCTTTGTAATTATTCTTTTTTTCAAAGGCTAATATTGATGATTCTTCGATAGCTATCATTTTAGCTACACCCCCTGGACTTCCGAGAGGTTTTACTTATTGTAATTATTGCGTAACAAGATTTAGTTTCGAAGACTTGAGCGTGCTTCGTACAGGCCGTGGATTGGACAACCTAATTCCTGAGCTCTGGCAGGCCGTGTGTCGCTTTGTGATAATCAGCTTAACCAGTGAGTCAATCAATGCAGAAACTTTAATAGAAGCTGAGGAATGCGCAACGAACGAAGTATCATAGATGTAACCTTAAAAAACAAATACGTCAATTATTGTATTTGATTCAAACGCAAACAACACGATATCCTAATTAACATTAGGAGCAAAAGATGGAGCTCGGTAGCTAATGCGATCAGCATAACCGATGACCGCTTCTTGATTAGAGTAAAATGGTTGCGAAGGGGAACAAAATGGCAGTAGACGGCGGCAGAGATTGGTTCCTCTTCTGGATGGAACAAGGCGAGCGGCACTGCCAAGCCAGTCCATTCGCGACAGCCTGGACAGAGCTGTGACCTCAAACCGCCATTTGCACCGAGTCTTTAGCGCAGTGGGTTCCGGACAAGAAGCACAGACACAAGTGCTTCTCGTGCTTAAAACAAAGTCGAACCAAAGATTAAAGGGAGACGAGTGCATCGGTAATTAACCATTGCCCCAACGGGTTCGCTTAATGCGCTGTTGCACAAATTGGGCAGCGCACTGCAGCAGACACGTGAAGAGCTCAGCGTATCTCGCAATACCTCCACGCTTTCGAGGTTGCATGGCAAAATCAGCGTAGCTTGGTCGAAAGCAGGTCCTGTTCACGCATAGGTTGCGAGAGTTCCTATGAGGAAGAAAAATCGTCGTGCACCAGGTCAGTGACGCGGTTTGGGCGTAAAGAAAGGAGACCACCAATATGGCTCTTGCGTGCTCTGTAGGCCCTGTTTCGTCGTTTACCCTAAACAAACACCAGAGAAAGAGAAAGCATGCACGTTTTCTTGGCCGAAACGACACCTCAAGATATCAGCTTTGACGATCACGTGTCTTACGCACGAAGGACAATGAAGTTGAGCTCGTGGAAACGCACTAAGGCGTGGGAATTATCACGCGGTTGGTAACAAATCGAGCACCGGGTGGGGTTCGTGGTGTGGCTACAGCCTAAGAAGCTTGGAAAAACACAGCTCTCAATTTTTGTTCGGTTCTGTTTTTTGCTGCAGCAAAGGCGTCTGGGGTGCCTGAGCCTCCGCACGGTACCTCACGGGTGCAACCTCGTAAGGGTCGGAGTGGCAGTTGTCAGACAGCGAAAGCTGGGCATTGCGGCCTGTTGTCGACGCAGGGCCCGTGGAGGTGCAAACTGAGCCTTGCCGTAGCGGACGCATAGCGTGTTGAATAAAGAAGAAGCCCGCCGTGAAGAAATAAGGGATCAGAATTTGCTCCAACTATGCTCGTTCGGGATTTTGTGCTTCTAAAATCGCAGAGGCGCAAAGCCAACAGCAATCGATCGCTCATGATGATCAAGCGCAGTGACTTAAACGAGCTGCGGGTAGTCACGTGATTTTCTTACTGAAAAGACGATGACGCATCGCTATTGAAACAATGTCTGTTCATTTTGTCTGTTCAACTAATGAGACTAGCGTGGGTACTACGCCGTAGGACATTATTTGTGAATTAAGTACCAGACAGACTGAAGAGAGCGGGCCTTAGTGGTACGGTTCTCTCAGTAGTTCCCGTGTCAAGGTAGTACATAACTGGGCTAGATTCATGAGTCATGCAATCATCTGAGCCCAGTAATAGCTAATTTCGCAGAGTATCGACGTAAAGTGTTCCCTGGGCGCAGAATTTTTTTTTTCATATTCGGAAAAACTGAAGTGACTTTCTTTTCATTAATTTTCTCCAAACCACCCAATTTTTTGCCGGTACCCTACGTGCCATTTGCATGTGCCATTTGTACAGAGGACCATAATAATAATCATCCGCATAATCATCGATTACGTTGTCGAATACCTTTCTTAAAGAGCAAGGTTAGCGTCGCTCCTTTCCCACAGTGCCCACTCGGTGAATAAGAGACAATAATTTTTTACAGCGAAGCTGTTAGCCTCTCGGTGGTCGGTATTTTCGTGTCCGTCCGTGAGCAGAAATCACCATCGTCAGTAATGGCTCATACCCCGCTAAGCAAGCAAGAAGCTGCAGAAATACTGCAAATCGTCTACTAATGCATAAACATTGTATGACTCGGCTGTGACTTCGTTTTTGCATAGTTTTGCTTGGTTGCTTTTTCTAGCTTATGCGCGTCTACCCATGGCCCTTCCGGTGGCAAAGAATGCTCACCCCCGTATTCAGAAATCCATCTAAATTTGGAGCCCATGCTTGACTTGATACAAGCGACGCCTGGTGCGAACGCGCCCAAGACGCTCATTGCGTTTCCTTCTGCGCGTTCACGACAGGGGTCATTTAAATGAAGTCAAGCGTGGGCTTCAAGTTAATATGCATTTCTTAATACGGGGGTTAGGCTTTAGTAGGCAATTGTCAGATTTTCTAGCCGCCTCCTGGGCCTCTTCAATAAAATCGTATCAATTGTGCCCGAACGCCGGGCTCGAGGGCGCCTCGACGGAGCAGAGCGGCCGGAAAGGAAGAGCAGCCGCTGCAGAAGGGCGTGAGGCGTTGCGTGAGGGGAGAGTGCGTCGCCGCGATGCCACGTCACCTTTGCTGTCGTTCTCGCAAACCTGCGTTATGCGCGCGTTCCTTGTGTCCACACAAGCTCTCACCTGCGTTGTGATTGCACCTCGGTGAGGCCCGATGAAAGTGCGCCAAGCAACTCAACGCACTCGCTTGCGTGCGAGGTGTTCATAACTCGAAGGACGCTCAGCAGCGTAAATGGACATTAGGCTACCTCAAAATCTCAACATGACGAATTCCCAAATTTCAAGGTGGCACACACCCTAATTTAAGTTGGCTCACTTACAAATTTAATTTTACCCAACCCCAAATTTCAAGTTACCCGCCCCCCAATTTCGGCTGGCCCACCCGTACTATAGGCTTCCCCATGCATTTTCTAGGGAGCCCTCTGTATCTCTATGGTTATTCTCTTTTTTTTATCATTCTGCTTTAAATGGTCCCTTATCGCTTAAAAGCCTCCAATCATCTACATTTATACTATCATAACGATTAAATGTCTTAACTATGCAAACTACTCATTTTTCGCAGATACAAGGCATTACAATTTTCGTCTGACAGAGCTTGGGAGATCGCCAAAAATGATTACTCATTAAAATTCAATGGCTCATCCCACTCGTAAACCAGATGTTACAAGCACTCAGCAAAGCGAAGCGAACAGTGCATACATTCATTGGAATCACGCATACAACGTACAGAGCTGCGTGCATTTTAATAAAGAACAAACTGAAAACAAGCATCTATCATCATCAGCAAAGGCTCATAACCCCGTAAGCAAGCAAAAAATGTAATGGCTCATGCCCCCATAAGGCAGCGACTACAAGCGCTCCGCAAAGTGAAGCGAAAGGTACATACGTTCACTGAAGTCACCCATACAACACACAACATCATGCGTTTCAATAAAGAACAAGCTGAAAACAAGCATCTATCATCATCAGCAAAGGCTCATACCCCCGTAAGCAAGCAAAAAATGTAATAGCTCATGCCCCCATAAGGCAGCGGCTACAAGCGCTCTGCAAAGTGAAGCGAAAAGTGCACACGTTCACTGAAGTCACCCATACAACGCATAACAGCAAGCGTTTCAATAAAGAACAAGCTCAAAGCAAGCATCCGAACCATCGATAAAGCTTTGCACAACCCCCTAAGCAGTTGTAGTGGTAGTTTCGCAACAGCTTCGCCGGACAGCCACTTTCGCAGGGCGGGGATGGCGAGTCAACTTTTTACATCCTAAACTGTTATGGGCTCATTCCAACAACCATTTCGGGTGGTGATGGCGGCCGCCGCCGCCGCTGCCCTGTGTCCGTAGCAGCTATCACTAGGAATGAGAAAAAATTTGGAGGACGCTTAAGTGTCCCCTTTAAGAGTAGAACGCAATTGATTTAAAATATCCCTGAGTGTTTGCCACGCTTAGCGGTAAGCGCAGCTTTCTTGCGGATGCGCGGAGCCGAGTGAGCAACGCCGCTCGAAAAAGGGGTTTGTGTTTGAGTTTCCACGTAACAGAATCGTTTTTTTGGCATATTCAAATTAAACTGCGACGCTGTTATGCTTGTAGGTTGTGTTTAGGCCATACTTTACGATTTTTCTGACGTATATTATTTTGAGGAACTCAATTTGTCCAGTGATGCATCCGCGCCACGCGGAGCGCCTGCGTGGATGTGGTTCGCAATAATTTTTCACGAAGCGACGTCCGATGCCGACATCAGATTGTTTGTGACACCGCGGACCTTTAACGCCAGCGCGTTAAAAAATGCCTAGTTCCCGCCGAGATGGAACACGGGTCCACTGCGTGGGAATCGGCTACAATACTACTGAGACACTTGCTAGCAAGCAGCGGGAAAATGCCCTACGAAGGCGTCCTAGTGCGCGAGGAGAAACGTGATGTGACATGCGCGCCGCGTAGCCTCGATAAGTGGAAAGTTTTGGTATGCAGTTGCATGTTATTACACCTGGTAAAACGTCATGGAAGCAGACGCACAGGTAGAGGTACAAGGCAGTTAAACAAGGTTTAAGGAAGATAAAGAGATGTATGCAAGAATGCTAGAAAAGAATATACATTGAGTACCTGATTAAATCAAGCTGGCTAGCTGACTGTGTCACCGCCGAGTTTCGAACAGGATGCCAATAAATCATCGTCATCATTAGCATCGTATCGTGCCACTTTCCTTGCAATTAGATTTACATTATATGCTACCAAAGGTATATACAGTAACTCTACTTGCAATGTGAGATGCGCGTCACGTAGCGTCTATCGTGCACCCTTTGCATTGCAGTTGCATATTATCACACCAGGTGCCACGCCACGTAGCAGTTTTTAGGTAGCGGTACAAGTCAAATAGAGAAGTCTTGAGAAAGAAAAAGAAGATTACGTGTAAATATTGATGTAATGAAAAAATGTATGGCATACCTGATTAATTCAAGCAGGCTAGGTTATTGTTTTTCACCATACCGTTTAAGAGGGAATGCCATTAAATCATCATCATCATTGCCATCGATCGTACCAATTGACATGCGCGCCGTATAGCGTCGATGCCCACAAACTTAGCCTTGCAGTTCCATTATATTCCACCAGGTGTCCCGACATGTAGCAGTTGCATGGTGCACGTGGCTGGACCTGGTTAACCCAAGCAGGCTAGGTGACTATTTGTCACCATCTTCTTTCGAAGGGGATGCCAAAAAACCATCATTATCATCATCATTGTCAACAGCAACGTACTGTGCCATGGGTCAAGGGATATGACACTGGGAGGATTGTGACGTCAATCCCACCGCTCATAACCAGTTGTCAAGATAGGATTCGGGAATGAATTAGATGGTAGCTGGCCCATGCCGTCGTCCAACTTATCCACGCTGAGGACGTTGTTGAAGGGAAGGACTGCTTCTCATCGAGAACGAGGAATATGGGCTTATTTACAGTATCTGTGTGATGGCAGTCTTCGGTATGTCCGCTGGTTCCACAGGAATTTGATGATATGCCTTGACTAGGTCAATCTTGCTAAATATGGTTGTTCCAGCAAGAGTGGTAGCAAAGTCATGAATGTGCGGGAGCGGGTAGCGGTCGGGAGCGGTGCGGGCATTCAACGCACGATAGTCTCCACAAGGGCGCCAATCTCCGGGGTCACGCGCTGGGGCAGCCGAAACGAGATATCCAACCGGCTACGAAAACGGACGCCACGGTTGGCGCCGTAATATCGTGTACGGGAAATGCTTCAGGCCAGCGTGGTAACAACCGACCGCGGACGACAGTTTGAAAGTGAGCTCTTCGGAGCGTTGACAAGCATCCTCGGTATCCGCCACATCCACACAACTGCATACCATCCGTCAGCAAATGGAATGGTGGAAAGGCTTCACCGCCAGTTGAAAGCCGCCCTCATCGCCCGCGACGCTCGAACTTCATGGGTCGACGACCTGCCGCTAGTTCTACTAGGTATTCGGTCGGCCATAAAAGAGGACCTCGGGTGTACAGCTGCCGAAATGGTCTACGGGACCACACTACGTCTACCCGGCGAATTCTTCGCACCATCTGCAGTCCCCAACCTCTCGCCTCCTGCCTACGTTGAGCAACTTCGGTCGCTCTTTGAGCGCTTGCGACCTACATCACCTCGACAGAGCTCCACTTACGACGTTTTCGTAAGCAAAGACCTAGCTGCCTCAACTCACGTTTTCGTGCGCCGCGAAGGCATCCGACCCGCCCTCACTGCACCGTACGACGGCCCGTTCGAAGTGCTACAGCGCGGAGAAAAGACTTTTACTGTTTCTGTGAACGGCCGTGAAAACGTGATTTCAATCGACCGTGTGAAGCCTGCGTACATGGCAAACTTGTGCGTTCCTCTTGCACTCCCCACTCGTTCCCCGCCCGATTCTCCCCCATCCATTCGAGTATGTCCGCATGCCATTCGGGTTACGGAACGCAGGCCAAACTTTCCAACGCTTCATCAATGAAGTCATACGCGGTCTGCACTTCGTCATCGCCTATCTTGATGATCTGCTGGTGGCAAGTTCTTCACCAGAGCATCACGCTGACCATCTGCGGTTGCTGTTTTCGCGACTGCAGGAACATGGCTTAACTATCAACACAGCCAAATGTGTCTTTGAAATTCGACAACGTCGAATTTCTTGGACACCTTGTCACACCTGACGGAATCAAGCCATTGGACAGGAAGGTTCAAGCTCTGCGGGATTTTCCACGTCCAACGTCGCTTCGCAAGCTCCGCGAATTTCTCGGGCTTCTGAACTTCCATCGACGGTTCCTGCCGAATATAGCGCGCACCATTCTACCTCTGACCGACATGCTGAAGGCTCCAAAGGCACCATCTGCGATCTTGGAGTGGACAGCCGAAGCAGACGCCGCCTTCCAAGAAGCCAAGAATGCCCTGGCACAAGCCACCCTCTTACTGCATCCCCTAACTGACGCGCCCATGCGGCTCATCACCGACGCCTCCTCCAGTGCCGTTGGTGCAGTTCTACAACAATTCCAGCAGAATCTGTGGTGTCCACTCGGTTTTTTTTTTTCGCAGAAGATGAAGCCGGCAGAAACTCGATACAGCACTTTCGACCGCGAACTCCTTGCTGTCTACCTTGGCATTCGCCACTTTCGCCACCTTCTCGAAGGTACCGTGTTCCACGTACTCACGGATCATAAGCCACTGACATTCGCTTTCCGTGGAAACCATAGCACACACACGTCCCGGCAAATTCGGCACCTGCATTTTATTTCCGAATTCACGACCGACCTACGGTACATCGAAGGACCCGTTAATGCGGCTGCCGATGCCCTGTCACGTGTCGACGCGCTTTCCACTGCTGCTGTGGATTTCGACATCATCGCAGAGGCACAACACTCTGACAACGAGCTGCGTGACCTGCGTGCAGGGTGCACATCTCTCTCGTTTGCTGACGTGCCACTGCCGTTCTCCTCCGGTACGATCGTCTGCGACATGTGAACAGGCTGTGCCCGTCCATTTGTACCTTCCTCGCACCGTCGTCAAGTCTTTGGCAAGCTACACGACTCGAGCCATCCTGGCGTTCGCGCCACTCAGCGCCTCATCACGTCCGGGTCACCAAGCTATAGGGGCGCGAAATGCGTCCGCTATTAGCCCCGAGAAAGAGGAATGGCGCCCTCTTGCGAGTGACGTCACGGCCAGGACGCCGCTCGCTCCGGCTCGCTCGGCTGCCGCGCGCGCTCGTTCCCTTCGTGTATGCTTGGGGTATAGGTGGCTCGAGCCGCACGTATTGAAGAATAAGTCGGCTTCTTTCAGCTGCAATAGCTTAACCACAGTTTCTTCTTCAAAAGCGTGTGAGTCGAGAAACTTTGCGACTTGGATATCGCAAGCTAAGTAGCGTTAAAGGGGTCTACAAGTTTTTGCGATGCATATATGCGCCGTGTCTATCGGTAAATTTTGACTAAAAAAAGAATATCTGCAAATTCAACGCGCGAAGTTGAGTATGATGCTTCGCTAAACACTTAACATTCCTTTAGTATTTAGCTATGAGAGGTATTGCATTTTACGTGGAAGAAAAATTTGGTAATTGGCGTCAACATGTTATCCGATGTTAGAAAGACACTGCCCGGCGAAGCTGTCATCATGATTCCTATTACTCTGGTGTGTTGTTCTATTCAAATATGGCCATTCATTAATGCGTAAAAAAAATCGTTAGGCGCGCATTTCTTATGAAAATGTTTGCTGCTACTTTCATCCCCCTCTGAAATAGGCCTCCAAAAAACGAATTGCTCATGGCTGCTAACACGACGGCGTGTCATGTAGAGTATTTACATAGTTAATTCACAAACACCATAGTAGCAATCACCTGAGAGAAAAGTTTCGTTGTTTAGATCGACAGCCACTCAATTGAAAGTGATGAAATGTATCATAGCGGCCCTCAGTAGCCTTTATCGACAATATGGCACACCCCTGATCACGTAACGGTAGCAATCGACTGTCCGTATGGCGAGGCACGCTATGTTCGCGACACCCATCAGTTCACTTCAACTTCGAATTAAAACCATAAAGCATATTTTTACAGCGCCAACTGGAATGGCTAAAGTATTCTCGAGCTACTACTACGCAGCTTAGATTGCCTACAAAAGGAAAATTCAAGCACCTTTTGTCTCACCATGTCTCGATCCAGCGTTGTTTAATTATACAAACGGATAACTATTCGCTTCGTCGGTACATAAAAGAGAACCTTGCAGGCTAATTTAAGTTTGCTCCAATCCAATCGCAAACATTCATAAAGAAAGCACCACAAGCCTTGCATATACTTTCACTTGATTTCTGACCCTCCACAGGGGGAATTTCGATATCTTCAATATGTCCCATACTACTGGTCATTGACGCTTCGACTGCTTTCTGGCTGCAGCTATGCGGTCCAGCAGGTATACTTCACTAAAAAAATTGGGCCGAGCAGCCTGTGTCAGTTTGCCAAACAGATTCGTCATGTATATTCCTCAAGCAACAAGCACCAGTAAATTTCTCAAGTGAGTTTGATTTGATTTGATTTATTAATTTCCATTTACACACACACATGTACAGAGGAGTGGTAAGTGGAGGTGGTTGAGGGAAAAAAGCCGCACAGACGCGGCTTGAGGTAATCTCACCCTCTTAGGTACAATATGGCTGCATGGGGTAACACATCAAGCGCCATATAAATTACATTTATATAGTGGCCATAAAACATTGCAGTTCTACAATATATGAAAGCACAGTGAAATATTTCCACGATAACAATGCAAAACACACTGCGGCATTGAAATAAATAAATGATATACACTTGGTAACATACACAAAAAAAGAGGAACATAACATGCATTATTAATCATTAACAAACGCGCTCTAAAGAGGTGAGTTGAACGTGTAGCACGGAAAAGGGAATATATATTGGTTGGTACATTCCTATTTGTACTCTGTAAATAGCTGTAAGCCTTCATTAACTTTACTTCAAATTTCCGCCGCTTAAAAAAAATAAACACGTGAAGAACCGCCTAATGTTGACAAGCAGTTAAAGAAGCAAGTGAGGCGTGTAGAATCTAAGCTCCAGTATTAGTTAAGTCACCGTGCTACTGCCGAGCGTTTCTGTGAGGAAATGCAAAAATTCGATATTATACCATGAACTACTCGTCGTGAGCAAACCTGTTTTAGCGGAATAAAATCAACGTAACTGCTGTAGAAGTCATATATAGCCAGCTATGTGACATACTTGTTTGCACCGCGGCAGGTATGGTATCATAACTGGATTCCTATAGGCTGTGCTTTTGCGATTGTCTATCCGCGTATGAAAAACCCGCAATGGGCTGGTCTGCGTCGCTTCGGCTGGCACTGTAGCGTTGCCTTCGAGAGCTGCATTGTTGTCTAAGAAATTAGCTCTCTGAATAAATGTTCCCAAAGGAAGACGTCATAAAAATATATTTGAGACGACCACCATAAGTATACAAGCAGAGAGAACGAGGGCGAACAAACGAAAACACCGCAGAAAGCGCCCGTACAACGCACGAACTGTAGCAGACGACAGGCACGAGTCCGTGCCCTGACGTCACGCGAGCGGCGCTCGCAGCGCCGCTCGTATTCGTTCTCGGGGCTAATAGACAGACGCGCGTAGAGAGAAGAGAACGAACTTTGAGAGCGACCGGCGAGCAGCCGAGCGGCGGTGAAACTGAAACTTTATTGTACGTGACTTCCACGCCGGGGAGGAGGCCGGCGCCGCGAACATAAACATCCGCTCGTTGTGCAGACGCTCACGGCGGCGGCGGCGGAATCGGATCCACTACAATCTACATAAGGACGTTGCAGTTCATCAGTCTGCCATGACTGCGAGAGAAAGTACACTGAGTAGCCGCACAACAGCGGTTTATAAACACTCGGTCCTCCCTCGATCCCTAGGTGAGTGAAACGTTCGACCACGCATCGTAAACGAGCCGCCTCTCTGCGGGAGAACTCAACCTTTCTTTATATAACTGTTTTTTTTTTCAATTTTCTAAGGTTAAACGCGTACGTTTTCAGTAAGTGCGTAATTTGCACTGAGAAGAGCTCTTAGTTCCATTAGCGCGTGTCCTGTGCGGATGGAAAGAAGCAGATTTTTGACTGGGTTGCTCGTGTGTGTTGAGGGCAGCCGTATTCTGACTTTTCTAATAAGCGTGCGTGGAAGTAGCCATTAGAAGACGCATTTCTTTAAGGGTTCTGCGGAGTCCGTAAGTAACGCAAGTTTACTTGTCGTTTAAAGTACGTGTCCTGTATGGACTAGAGAAAGAAACGAAAGTTAGCGTGATGAAACGTTTGCGTAAGACGCAAGTACGCGTTCTGAACAGTGACCACAAATCTAGAGCGCTTGTGATTACGTACTTGCGGAATTGACGAACTGTTCAATGGCATAAGTACGTGCGATAAGTACGCCACTGTGATAGGGTGAGAACAGGCTGTTCAAGAAGTTAGGCCACTTAAGTTATGTTCGGCTGTTTTATTGTTTGCAACGACCCTTTGTTTTTCAACGACATTATCACTCTGGACTTGTCGGCGTCCGGGGAGATATGGATAGCAGTTTAGAAAGGTGGTCGGAACTGCTTTATCAAAATTGGGGAAAGGAAAGACCAGGGTTCAATTTGACTTAGTAATAGCCTGGCGAGTCAAGGGTGAAGAGCCTGCGCTTACACGTGCTGCAGCGCTATATTGTTTTGTTTGTTTGACGTACGTTCTCCAGGGCCCAGGATCCCACCGCTCATAACCAGTTGTCAAGATAGGAGTCGGGAATGAATTAGATGGTAGCTGGCCCATGCCGTCGTCCAACTTATCCACGCTGAGGACATTGTTGAAGGGAAGGGAAGTTCGTCACACGAGGCTCGACACCAGTGCCCTACGGTTTCTTTCAGCCTTCCTCGTGGCCAGCGAATTGATTTCACCGGCCATCCCGAACTTCCGGGGCGAGGAGGAGCTGTTAGATACGGGACCTTTTCCTGAGCCTCCTTCCAGTTCACCAGACCACATCGAATCGCGTCACAGCTAATTAAGGAGCGCAGAAGCACATCTACCACGTTCCCGAGGCGCGGCACGTGCAAAAAAGTTGGCGGCCCCCACATTGTACGCCTCATCTGGCGCTATTCACTGCTTGACTCTTCCCGAAAGTGTAGCGGGAGCCTGGCAATGTTCCAGGTAACGTGGGTCCCCAGGAAAGCTGCTTTGAAGCTCTGAAAGTTCGCTCGAAGACAACCCGTCTCCTCCCCATCCGCCTATTGTGACGGCGCTTGCAAGCCGCGAGGCAACGCCGGCCGTAATGCACCGTAAAGGCCTGGGAGCAATCCCTCACGTGCGCCTTTGTGACGGTAGTTGCAGACCGGGAAGGCAATACCGCAGACAAATAATCTCTCGGACAATTGGAGCCCAATGAGTGACCCTCTGAGCCGAATGTGACGTACACTCGCACAGGCGCCTGCCATTGGCCGAAAATGACGACACCTGAGCGGGCTCGCCGATTGGCCGAACGTGACGTGACTTCGAGACACCGAAGGGGTTAAAAGCCAGAGACCGGGAGCTGCAAGAGAGCATTCCTTCATTCATCTCTTTCGAGCTTCTTGCCACGGGCCGCAGCGTCCGAGTTGCTGCCGGCTCGTAATGACTTTATGACTGTTAATTTCTTTGTACTCTCACTGGAAATAATGTAAATGAACCTCCAGTTTTCATCTTAAAGTCCTCCTCAACCTGGGCCAACTCCCGCACCCAATGGCAAGGTCCAAAAATATCTGGGGGACAGCAATTGGGATTGTCCTCCAGATCCAACAACGCGCAAGACGTTTGCGTGTTGCGTGCTTACTTGCGTGCGGAGCAAGTCGTTCCTTAATCTATATTACCCTGCTTTTTGCAATCACTTAAAGAATTATCTTAAATACTGGCACAAAAACTTTCACATATTAGCGTGAACCCCTCCACCAAGAGAGCTATTATGACTGCTTTGAAATGGCGGCGCGATTGAACTTCACTTTACTCAGAGGCAAGTAGAGGGAGACCTCCACTTGCCAAGCTCTTCTTGAGTAGCAGCTCAAGGTACATGCGTTTGCATCTACAACTGTTTTTTCAGAGGTGCGGAACGGGCAAAATTATACTCCCCGGTATATGCGGTTGCGTATAATGTAGTAGTGCCGCAGTTTACTTGAGCATATAATAGTCTGGCTAATAAAGTTTTTCATCCATGCATTCAAATAGTCTGGCGCAAAGTTACATCCGCGCGAAGACACTTATCGAGTCGTAAACAAGCATGACTTAGCAATGACAAAGTGATCACGGAAGGTTGTCGCCTATACGGGGGCGGAACCTGCAGATTTGCCCGCACAAGTTGCGCGAGCTATCCTCGACAAGCTTCAATAATTAATTCCTCCTCCAAAGAGGCAATGCCGTTCCAAAGCCAGGTATTAAGGCAACATCTACGAAATAGTTAACAGGCTACAATAAACTATCCAAAAGGCCAGAACTATCGTTAAACAGCAATTTTTACAGATCTGTTGAGAAACCTAACGCGTGAAACCGTACGAGTGTTCCCATGCTCAAATTACACCACATGTCGGTTTCAGTCAAGCGCCACATCTCTTAAAAAACGCCTCGTTTTTACGTCAGTATTTTCAGTGCAAAACTCGCAAGGAACCGTTAGGATTGTTTGCGCACCATGTCTAAGCGTAGCATTGGCTCCTTTCTTGCGACTGTGGCGCTTGTACGCAGACTAACGATCGAATGTTCAGGGCTACACAGTACACAGCCGCTACATTAAGCTATACTTTACCAGTCCCGGCTATAGGCAAGTCGCAACGCTCACGCGGTATGTTGCTTCACTACAGAACGTTTAACGCGATAGTCCAGCGTGGGCGCAATTTGTCTGTATTGATCACGGCGGAGGACGCAGCACCGGTTGTTCTCGGGGGCGCGGCTCTGTGGGAGCGGCTCCACTGCCGAGCGGGCCGCACCACTGCAGCACACCCGGTGCCGCTTCAGCTGAACCACCTGTAGTAGAGCCACGCTAGAAGGCTGACGCAGGCCCAGTTGTAGCACCTCGCGAGCACGTCCAGAAAACGGCACATCATGCACTTGTCCTGGAGGTGACCTGCGCAAGGCAAAAGTTCAAGAAATTTTGGACCAGTTTTTTTTTTCAGTCAAGTTGAAAAAAAGGACGTTTCGAACGCCCAAACCTAGACCAGCGCGGATGCCTGAAGGAATTGTTTTGAAAAATAAAAATGCAATACATTATGCGGGCCTGAAGACACCTCAGATGTCACTGCTGCCCTAAAAGTGATCTCAATTCTGACCTCCGATTGCAGCGCCTGGCACGAAACAAACAGCGCGATTGATTCCGCACGGAAAGCACGAGTGTGTGTGTCGCGATCGCACTCATGATGCCTCGGCTCAAAGATCACATATTGCTCATACGCCCATATATACGCCCACACTCATATATACGCTCACACATACGCTCGTGTATACGCTCACATATACGGTTAGATATAAGCTCACGTATGCGCTCGCATGTACGCTCGAATATACCGTATTTTCGAGATTCTAAGCACCCCCCGATTCTAAGCACCCCCCCTCTATTTTCGCGAAAAGACTGGAAAAAAAAGTTTGCATGCGAATCTAAGCACCCCCCCCCCCCCTACTTGTTAAGAAGCGCGCGTAGCCAAGGCCGCCAAGCGCGCTTGCTCACACTGTCATATCGAGCTGGAGCCGTTCGAGTGCCGAGGTGGAACGGCGTCCGCGGCGCGAGTACGCGTACAGCCGGACTGTGCGGATGTATGGGGAAAGCTACAGAAAGCGTCCCCATCAACCATGGCAAAGTGGATTTCGGACGCGTGGAAGCGGGTCCAAGTGGACGTTGTGGTCAAATCATTTAAGAACTGCTCGATCACAAACCACTTCGACGGAATGGAAGACGACCTGCTGTGGGGTACCGAGAGCGGCGGTTCAAACGGTGCGACGAACTCGAGTGGCAGTGAAAGTGACTGAGCATCCGACACAAGCGGCGGGTTCACTGTGTGCACCGATTTTTCTTTTGAACGTTTGCAATATAAAATGTTAATTATCGCAACCGTCTCGTCGTGATGTCGCAGCGAAAATAGGGCGGGGGGGATCATTCTAGATTTTTCGAATCTAAGCACCCCCCACGATCGTGATAAAAAGGGGGTGCTTAGAATCTAGTAAATATGGTACATATGCTCACATATACGCTCGCATATATGCTCGCATATACGCCACCTATACGCTCGCATGTACGCTCACATAGACGTTCGCATATACGCTCGCATGTACGTTCACATATACGCTAACGTATACGCTCACGTATACGCTCGCATGTACGCAAGCATGTACGCTCAAATGTACGCTCACATATACGCTGACATATACACTCATATATAAGCTCGTCAAATACCACGAACGTACGACCTTTAGAAGTGCTTCGACGGGGCTACTTACTATGGCATTACTGCATTATGATGGTTGTACTGCAAAGGTGATGCACTCAGGTACACTAACACGATAAACAAGAGACGAAAACGTACCTTGCGCACTAACAACTCTTCATTTATTCGTTTACACTCGTCATACATACACATATTTATTAGATAGTAAAATATAGCGCATTCAGATGCAGGTAAACATTGTGGTGGAAAAGTACCAAGCACGAAACTGCATCACAAAACGCGTATTACACACACGGTATTTACGTCAATTTTATCAAGGCTTATGATAACATTGACCATAATATACTGCTTAAGAAACTTGAAAGTTCTGGTATCAGTGTGCACGCGTTAAAGTTGATCACGTCTTACCTAAAACGAAAAAACACAGAACGTACCAATTCAAAGTTAAGGCCCACACTTGAAGCTTATCGGGAAAGGCGTACCACAGGTTAGTATTCTCGGACCTGTTTCTTTTAATATATACATGAACGATTTTGTAAACACCCACATCGAAGTGAGATATGTTCTATACGCTGATGATGTGTCATTATTTATATTCGGTAAAGAATGCAATTACGAACTTCAAAATAAAGGCAACTTAATTTTCTCTCAACTGCATAAGTAGTCTGACGTAAGTAGTTCAGAGATAAACGTAAACAAGACGAAATGTATATTATACAGACCGAAAAATAAACAAGTACATAGCGTTCTTAAGCTCTTATATGGCGCGAAATCTACAACGTTGGTCGATAGTATTAAAATATTCGGGGTAACTTTTCCGCAAAATACTACTCGGACTGACCACATCAATCATGCTTCCAAAAAATTGGCCCAAGTCATCGGTACGACACGCTGGTATAATAACACATTACTCACATTCAGACTAAATACTCTTAATTACCATTCTCTATTCTACTCGTACGTTTATTACTGCCTTATAACGTGTGGGGTACTACGACAATCACAAACATGCAAAACATATTTACTGAAAAAATGTATAAGCACACTGTTTAATGTTTAGAACGACTGCATTACATCTAACCGATTCCCACAGGCATATGTGCTGCCCATATTTGGCTTGTACAAGTACAGACTAACCATGGCTTTAAAAAGACAAATAAGGAAAAATCACAGATTCCTGATTAGCCTCGCCGCATTTCAACATAAGGCGACGTCATTTGCCATTCGACAAAGAAATTTGCAAAACGGTAACTGCAAAAACGAAAACAATTGTCAAATACACTGCCTACACTTTTGAATTAAGCCAACTGAACTGGAATAGATATTTCAATAACTACACAACCAAACATTATAATTTATTTTCTCTTTACGTAAATAAATCATTTCATTTGAGTGAGATATCGCCACGTTACTTTTACTTATTTTGATGCACGTAAGTGTGGTTTCAGTCAAGACATTTTATTAAGTTTTTTTTTCTCCTTGCTATCTGGTCTTTTTATCTCAAATCAATTAGACAATGGAACAGTTTGTCAAATGATAGAGTAAATGTGCCAAATAACGAACTATCCAATTCTATGCTGTGACGGCGCTCTTGTAAAACAACTGTAAGTGTTATGTATCTTGAAAATCAGTTTGTTTCACCTTACTTGTATGTCTTTCTCTAAATGCTATTCTTGTGCTTCTGTTTGTAAGTATAACTGCGCAAAAGCATTTCTGTTTTGCTGGTTGTGTTTTGTTTCCCCCTGCGTAATGTCATTATGGCGATGTAGATACTGTGTATATAAATAAATAGACAGGTGTTTCTACGTTTACTGAAATGTCTTATGTTTGTTGCTATCGCAAATTGCAGTGCACTAAGAGGACTTATACCTACAGGGCCCTTCATTTTTTTCACGGAAATAAAATTGTATTTTAGTTTATTGTATTGTATTGTATTGTATCCTATTGCATTGTAAACATGTGCCTCAAAGACACGTTGCAATAGACTATATGCGAAAGCCTCTAAGCAGGCTTTCTCACATAGCTACAGTGATTTAACCAATATGGCCATCTTGACATCTAAACTGTGATTCTAGCCCGAGGTCCTCCATCTTCGTTATGTCAAAGAAGGTGTGTGTTGAAGCGCACTCGCAAGTTTTGCCTATCATCTATTGTTACCATCTTGTGCAAAACCTTTTCTTTTAAGAACTTGACAGTGTCTAGACCTAAAACTACTGAAGATGCACTGACACCCCTGCATCCAAACTTCTGTCATGAAAAAAAAAAGCCTTCCATTAATTGTTCCTTCTTCCTGTTTACTGGGATAGAAATTATTCGGACACTCCAGGTGAATTCCCGCCATTGTTGTCGTCATCGCCGTGTGGTTTCGTTAAAGCTGTGCGCTGTAGGTGCGGGTGAAAGCATGCGAGGACCAGCCGACAAGGATGGTGGCTTGGCTTGGCTTCTTAGTCTTCTTAAACTTCTTAATCTCACCCGCCCACCTAACTTTATGCCACCACCTGCTACGCTTCCCTTCTCTTGAAATCCAGTCCGTAACCCTTAATGACCATCGGTTATCTTCCCTCCTCATTACATGTCCGACCCATGGCCATTTCTTTTTCTTGGTTTCAACTAAGATGTCACTAACTCGCATTTGTTCCCTCACCCAATCTGCTTTTTTCTTATCCCTTAAGGTTACACCCATCATTCTTTCCATAGCTCGTTGCGTCGTCTTCAATTTAAGTAGAACCGTTTTCGTAAGCCTCCACGTTTCTGCCCCGTAGGTGAGTACTGATAAGACGCAGCTGTTATACACTTTTCTTTTGAGGGATAATGACAACCTGCTGTTCATCAGCTGAGAATGCCTGCCAAACGCACCCCAGCACATTCTTATTCTTTTGATTATTTCAGTCTCATGATCCGGATCCGCGGTCACTACTTGCACTAAGTAGATGTATTCCCTTACCACTTCCAGTGCCTCGCTACCTACCGTAAACTGCTGTTCTCTTCCGAGACTGTTAAACATT
The DNA here is from genome assembly GCF_038994185.2 of Dermacentor albipictus. NCBI lineage: Eukaryota > Metazoa > Arthropoda > Arachnida > Ixodida > Ixodidae > Dermacentor > Dermacentor albipictus. The sequence goes on along the minus strand of NC_091822.1, from coordinate 69,926,465 downwards.
ACTTTAGTTTCCTGCCGATTAATTTTTAGACCCACCTTTCTGCTTTGCCTCTCCAGGTCAATGAGCATGCATTGCAATTGGTCCCCTGAGTTACTAAGCAAGGCAATATCATCCCCGAATCGCAAGTTACTAAGGTATTCTACATTAGCTCTTATCCCCGATTCTTCGCAATCCAGGCCTCCGAATACCTCGTGTAAACATGCTGTGAATAGCATTGGAGAGATTGTTTCTCCCTGCCTGACGCCTTTCATTATTGGGATTTTGTTGCTTTATTTATGGAGGACTACGGTGGCTGTGGAACCACTACATATATATTTCAGTATTTTTACAGTCGCAGTATACACCCTGATTCCGTAATACCTCGATGACTGCTGAGTTTCCGACTGAATCAAACGCTTTCTCGCAATCAATGAAAGCTATATATAAGGGTTGTTTATAATCCGCACATTTCTCTATCACCTGATTGATAGTGTGAATATGGTCTATTGTTGAGTAGGTTTACAGAATCCTGCCTGATCGTTTGGTTGACAGAAGTCTAAGGTGTTTCTGGTTCTATTTGCGATTACCTTAGTAAATAGTTTATAGGCAACGGACAGTAAGCTGATCGGTCTATAACTTTTCAAGTCTTTGGCGTCCCCTCTGTTATGGATTAAGATTATGTTGGCGTTCTTCCAAGATTCCGGTACCCTCGAAGTCATGAGGCATTGTGTATACAGAGTGGCCAGTGTTTCTAGAACAATCTGCCCACCATCCTTCAACAAATGTGCTGTTACCTGATCCTCCCCAGCTGCCTTCCCCCTTTGTATAGCTCAGAAGGCTTTCTTTACTTCTTCCGGCGTTATTGTGGGATTTCAAATTCCTCTAGACTATTCTCTCTTCCATTATCGCCGTGGGTGCCACTGGTACTGTATAAATCTCTATAGAGCTCCTCAGCCACTTGAACAATCTCATCCATATTAGTAATGATATTGCCGGCTTCGTCTTTTAACGCATACATCTGATTCCTGCCTATTCCTAGTTCCTTCTTCACTGCTTTTAGGCTTCCTCCGTTCCTGAGAGCATGTTCAATTCTATCCATATTATACTTCCTTATGTCAGCTGTCTTTCGCTTGTTGATTAACTTGGAAAGTTCTGCCAGTTCTATTCTAGCTGTAGGTTTAGAGGCTTTCATACATTGGCGTTTCTTGATCAGGTCTTTCGTCTCCTGCGATAGCTTAATGGTATCCTGTCTAACGAAATTACCACCAACTTCTATTGCACACTCCTTAATGATGCCCATGAGATTATCGTTCATTGCTTCGACAGTAAGGTCCTCCTATTGAATTAAACCCGAATATCTGTTCTACAGCTTCCTCCAGAATTTCCCTATTTTCCCTCTTACCGCTAACTCATTGATCGGCTTCTTATGTACCAGGTTCTTCCGTTCCCTCCTCAAGTCTAGGCTAATTCGAGTTCTTACCATCCTATGGTCACTGCAAGGTACCTTGTCGAGCACGTCCACATTTTCTATGAAGCCAGGGTTAGCGCAGAGTATGAAGTCTATTTCATTTCTAGTATCGCCATTCGTGCTCCTCCACGTCCACTTTCGGCTGTCCCGCTTGCGAAAGAAGGTATGCTTTGTATAGCTTTCTAATAAGTTGCTATTTCAATCAATGCTTTGCCTTTCGGGCGATACTGCGACTTCCTTCATTTTTTTTTATTGCAATGTCGGTCTTTAATGATAAACAATTACCTAGACTCAACTAGATGTTGTCAAAATTAATGATGTCATGGTTATCTCTGGCGTGGACTTGATGCCGCCATCGCCACTCCTCGATTTCTCCTTCTTTTTTTTTCTTATTTGCAGCTTTTTTTGGTTTTCCAAGCCTCTTCTCACGGTGCGACAAGCCGCTTTCCTACTTCGAAGCCTACCACTACATATTAGCTCAATATTCTTCGTCAGTGTCCTTTTCAAGTGTTGTCATGTATTAAGCGGCGTACTGCCTCCTGCAGAGGAGGCAGTACGCCGGAGAGTGCTCCGGACACAGGGGAGGCAGACTTGGGAAGCAGCTTAAGTCAACGTTTCTCTCTCACTCACCGTAGTCTTCAGAGATGCGCTGGCGCTTCATGCCGGCCGCCGGCGCCATTTCGGCCAGGTACGTCGCGTAGTCGCCGCTGCGTTTCCCGCTGCCGCTGCTGACTTCGGCGGCGGCGAACAGCGGGTCGCTGCTGTGCTGGCCATGCCGCGCCGTGGGCTCGCTCCAGGGTTCTGCGGTGTTTTCCCCGGGCAGGGTGAAGATCAATCGCCGACGCGTTCGCCACGGGGACGCGTATTCCGGGCTCGGAGAGTCAACGCTATCGTTAGGCGGTGGCATGCCGAGCCTGGTGTCGCAGACAGACTGCAGCCTGTTCCGTTGCGGACGGCGATGGCAATGCGGACGATGGTAATGATGACCATCCCAGACATTGGGACGCACCCACAACGGGTACGGATCGGCCAAGAAGAGGGCCATAGAACCAACCTTGACAGTCAGTTAATTATCCCTACGTGATTTGAATGCGAAACCATTATAAGTTATCTAAGTTACTTAAGATTAAATCTCTACCTTATTACAGCTTGCTCTAATTTTTACCAACTTTATTTCACCTCAGTCCACCTTAATCCACCTCAATCCACGTTTATCCACGTTAATCCACCCTATTCTAAAGCAATGAACGGGGCTATTTGGTGGACGTTCATAATTGTATTGTGCTTATAGTGTTACACTGACGAACATAAAAGACAAGACGCGGACGTACGTAGCGCAAGGGATGTAGAAGCCCGATGTACTCGAAATATAATAATATTTTTATTATTCTTAATATGCGCTACGTACGTCCGCGTCTTGTCCCTTATGTTCGTCACTGTAACACTAAGCGCAATACAATCGTGAACCGCCTTAGTCTACCTTACTCCACCTTAACACACTTTAATTCATCTTTATTTAGTTCGCGTTGGTGATTTTTCCTGCCACTCTGATAATTTTTACTGCTGTTTTTAATGCTTTCGCATTAAAGAAACGGTAGTGGGGAATGTTCTCTTCAATCGCTTATATGTGCGACGAAACAAGGGTGGAAAGCCCATATTTGTGTTTGCTTTCCCTATACTGATGGCTCATGCCCACTGTGGTGCTTTAGCCGAGCTTCAGATGAAACGATGACAAGGCGTTTAGTTCTGACAGGAAAGCAACGAAACAACGACCCAAGTGCGGATTTCCATATCCTCGCATATCAAAGACAGAAGTCACGGATATTGTCTACAGTATCAGATTTCGGAATTATACATTGAGCCATAATATCTACCGCCGAGAGGGACCATAGTCGACAGTGAATGGTTCATTCTGAGTTTAAAGAAACCTATAGAAGTGATAAGGGAATTTCATTTTCTTGTAGATGCCTCCACCATCTACGCAAATATGAAAGCATTTGCCATTGCTTACATCGCTGTTATGAGGTCTGTTTTCAGTTACTACTAATGCTATCTTCGGCTGGTCGTTTCTGAGCACTCTGGAGCGCTCTCGCGAGCGGCGTTGTCTTCGGCTGGTTGAAAGAGGGTGCGTGCCATGCGTTCGGCTGGTTCTTCTCGATTGCTCTCCTCTATCTTGGAGTGCTCTGAGGCTCTCTTTGTTTGATGTATACTGCAGCATCGCCAAGCAAAGAGGCACAAACATAGTAAAGACAGCTGCGATAGTAATAAGCCAGGACTACAAAGAGATCAGCAGCGCGTCAATGAAGGACTGCTCGGTAACGGAAGCTGAGGAAATAGCCGTAGCTCTAGCGGCAGTGGATGGCTACCGATCCGAAAGGTCTTTAACAATACTCACCGACTCGCAAACTACGTGTCGGAATTACATGAACGGCAGAATAGGACGCAGAGCGCTTCACATCCTCCGCTCCTGCAGGGCTAACAACAAAGTCAGGCATACAATTTTCTGGGTACCGGGACACGCTGGAATAGAAGGGAACCTAAGGGCGGACAAGGCAGCTCGAGAGCACACAAACCGAGCGGCCACAAGCACCGACCCTGAGGAACCCATACCAGTCAACCCATGCTACTCAGACATATTGAATTTAGAGAGTTTTAGAATAGGGGCCCCAAACGTTTTGGGGCCCCAAAGAAATAGCGTCGAAGCCACTGCGCATGCGCAAGACGCAAACTCCGTTTGGGTTTTGCGTTGGGAACGCTATTTCACCGATTTAGCGTGAGCCCAAATAGCGGCCCCAAAAACTTTGCGTCGGCAAACATGGCGGCACCCATCGAAGCGACGGCTCTAACCTAGCACAAAACTGGGTTCGATTCGCGGTAACGCGTGAAGTTCGCAAGCTAGGAGAAGTGACTGCGGTTATCGCTTTCTCTCAACGAGCGTGTGTTGTGAAGATTGACTCATTAGACGCCGCTGATTTTGAATTCGATTGTGGATTTTATGGCTCGTAGGCCTAACACGGCTAAGCTTGGCTGGTGAAGGCTAGTAAAGTTGGTTTGCTCAAAACTAAGCGCAACTAATTGCTTGCTGCTTACAGAGTAACCTCTAAATTGTAATTAAACGCGAATACATGCAAGTCAAAGTTATTATTCCTATCACAAAATGGTACATTTTATTTAATTATTTCTAATAGCTTTTCTTTGACGCCGTAGTGGCGCTGTCAGCGCAAGACGGTATCCGCAAACGTAAAACCCTATTCTAAAACTCTTCAGTCCTACGTGCCCCAACGCTAACACCCGCAAAGCTCTTTGGGGCCCCAAAGTATTGGGGCCCCTATTCTAAAACTCCCTACTATAAGGGGGTCCGAATCAAATACCCTCCACCCCACAACAGCCTAAATCAGCATGAAGCAACCTCATGGAGGAGGCTGCAAACAGGAACATATCCAAACCTAAACACACTAAGCAAGATGTTTGCCACCCAGTATAGAGACATTTGCCCCTGGTGCGGCGCCAAGCCCACCTTATATCACATTACATGGGAATGCGTTCAGAATCAACAATTCCTTCAAATAAAAGACCCGAGTGCGGAGCAGTGGGAGAGGGTGCTCTCCAGCAGCGACCCGAAAGTCCAGCATGGACCAGTAAGGCACGCTCGCCGAGTAGCCACCCTCAGTGGTGCCCTGGAATAGGGGCGTCGACCCTGCGCAGATGGGGAAGAAGACCGTGAAGATGGCCGACCACATCTGCCACCGCTAATTTCTACCCAATTAGAGCAAATAAAGTTTTTCCTCCTCCTCCTCCTCCTCTTAGGCTCTCCGAGCCCTGTCGTCGGAGCAGTCATCGAGATTGAAGCGTCATCGCAGCGCCGCGTCGCTGCTGTTGGCGACGGCCCACCGTAACCTTGGCAACCTAGGCCACTGCATGCTGGCGTCTCGACGAACGTTCGTCCCGCCGGCCCATCCGCCGGTTTTTCCGGCAGCGCCGGGAGCTTTCGATAGGCGAAACATCGGACGTTGGCAGTAGTCACGTAGTTTCGCATCAGCAATTTCCTCCTCCGAGAGCGAGTCGCACGTTCGGCTTGCGCGCTTGTCCCCTACCTTTGAGCTCGGGAAATGACCGATCTACCCGACTCTGCTTCGGGGCATACATGCGACCAGTCGAAGATACCATAAGCCACGTGGGTATCGCAGGAAATGAAGTGGCAGACAGACTAGCTACTGTGACGCACGCATTAAGCACCTTGCCACCAGCCACATTTACTACATCAGACGCCAAGAATGTTTATCGGTGAACATACGATGAACAGGCAATCTCGTTACTCTTTTATACAGTTGACCAATTTCTTTCTCTATGGTTGACCCTTTACTGCGGTTTTCATCGAGCTAAAAGATTGCCCGAACGTTCGGCACGCTCCTCTGTCGACTACACGTATAGCTCACACTTCCCAGTCCTTGTGTCGCATCAAAAGCAGAATGTACCCACATTGTGGCTACTGTGGTAACCCAGACGCTTCAATTGATCATTTAACATATAACTCCTTCCACATTAACTTCTTTTGATAGCAAAGTTCTTCGATCGTAATAATGCCCTGACAGGCGGAGGTGCACCCTGACCACCGTTCGCGATGTTTCTATTGGACATTAGCCTGATGGATTACCTATGAGTGTCATTACGTGTTTTTGTCTGTTCTGCATTGTACTTCTTGAACAACGTATTGATGTCACGACTGTGTTGTCCTTTCTGAGGTGAGGTCGATACGCAAAAATGGGCGTTGTATATTCATATGCATACCTAAAGTTCCTGTGTGGACTCATTTCTCCTGTGTGACTATAGGTGAGCTGTCCAACCTTCTGTACCGTAGTTTCGATGCTCGTGCCCATATGCAGTGTGCTCATATACGTGTTCTCATAGTGACACAAACTGCGCGCGTGTAACTATAGTGGGTGTATGCGTTCGCGCTGGTTGATTTCTTCTTGCTTTCTGTCTTTTTGTTATTGTTACTGAGTAATGTATTTGGGAATTTAGGACAGCCGGCTCTTACCAGACCTAACTTGTCATTTTTCTAGATTACATAAAAAGAAAGAAAACAAGAAAATATGCGGGGAATAAAAAAAATGAAGACTGACATCATGTACTAAGATTTATATACAAATCGTCTTGAAACAACTTTAACTTTATCAACGGCTGAGAAAGCATCCATTTTACAGCATGCAAAAGAGAACACTTCCATAGCAAGATCAACTGCCATGATTTCAAAATTTTACCCACACAAAGGCCCGATTGTTCTCCTTCTTTTCTTGCTACTTATAACATGGCGATTGCCAGGCAACGTCTCGGTGTCGCCGCCACGGACAACTGCGACAACTGTAGTGAAGCAGGGGCCCTCGAACACACTTGCTCATGTGGTTCAGCGCTTTCGACGCAGCGCGGGAAACGTTGAATCACACCGTGGGCATGAGGCGAAAGGTACCACGGGCCAAGTCGCTAGTCGGTCTTCAGTTGGCAGCGCTTGTCCCCCGCGAGGCTACCCGAAGTCGAGTACCTGGGCCAGCAGGTTGGGTGACATGACCACGCTCCACTGACCTTCTCTATAGCTCGATCCCTCTCGGAGGCTTCACGTTGATCGACCTCCAGGTTTTCGCCGAGCCAAGACACCTTTGATTCCCTTGGTCATCGGGGAGTGCTCTGTATTGAGTCACTACATAGTTCCATAAACGTGTCGATAGCAGGTAGTGTAGTGTTCGCTTAAGAAAGTACAGCAAGACGTTCTGAGAAAATGTATCACGATGCACATGCCGGTATACTCTGCGGTTTGAAGTAAGCCCAGCAAACCGCGCAAAGCTTGTGTTCGGCACATAGCCGCAAGCTCTGGCAGCCTAAACCGCCTTCGCCCCCAACTGTTTCGTCAGCCCAGAAGAAAGCTCCGTAGGCGGTCGCCAGTGCTCAAGAACTGTACTTGTAGGCACGCAACTCGAGCTATACCCGCCATGGTTGCTTATGGTGTTGGGCGGCTAAGCACGAGATCGCAAGATCGAATCCCGGTCACGGCGGCCACATTTCGATGGGGGCGAAATGCAAGAACACCCGTGTATTTAGATTAAGGTGCACATTAAAGAACCCCAGGTGGTCCATATTTCCGTAGTCTCCCACAATGGCGTGTCTCGTAATCAGATCGTGATTCTGGCACGTAATACCACGCATTTTTTTTTTTAATTCGAGCTACATAATATACAGGCCCCGGAACGATACAGCGAATAATAAAGCTATTTTTAGACGAGAAGAGATGGAACTTCGCGACAGTATTGAAACGCTGTTCTAGTGTCTTGAGCAGATCAGACCACTTTCTTGTTGATACGTGACCAGTGGGCGAGAATGTGACCCCCAGCACCTTGAACCGGCTAACCCGTTCACCTTCCCGACGAAGACCTGAAGTGAACGAGCCGTATCGCATTGCCTTGGTTTTCTCTGCGTTTAGACCAGCGTCTGGGAGTTCACTGTACGCGACGGAAAGTCTCAGAAATGAACTTAGCTGGCTTCGTCTATAAGGAAAACAGAAACGTCATCAGCGTAAGCAGATACATTAATTTTCCCTTGCGCCGGCAAAGGAAAACCTCTGATGGGCATTGGCTGATCGATATACGGGGCAATAGCGGGTCGAAACACAAGGCAAACAGCAAAGGCAAAAGTGAACGTACGCCCTTGCCTTATGCCGCGTGAAATAACGAACGGGACACTTTGTTGGACGTTTAAAAACAGCTGTGCTGCTTCACCCTTGAACAAGACCGATATTGTCGAAACGAACTCGGGAGGGAAACCAAAGCGCCAAAACACAGGAAGAAAGTAGTCGTGCTCGACGCTGTGCAAGTTCCTTCGACTCAAAGCACCCGGTGATCCCGCCTCTTGTAGAGAATGTAGGCAGGTCTCGCATTAGGGACAGTGATGATAAGGTCGATCTGCCCGGCACGCTGCAAGTTCAATGTGCGCTTATGATGGCCGGTTGAATAATTCTAAGATACTTCTCGAAAAAAAAAGCGGCTTCTAATTGCTGTTCAACATAAACTGGGATACATAGCGCAAGAACGACACAAGGATGAAGCAGGAACTCGGGCCGAGCGTTTCGTGTTCCTGCTTGTGTCGTTTTCGCGCTATGTATCCCAGTTTACGATTGAACCACCAACACGCCCAAACTTCTTCCCTGCTGTTCAACAGCGTGATCAATAATCAGGCACTTGGTTGGTTCGGACGTGTTTCCACCCGGCCTGAAATCGCCAAGAGATGATGGTTTGGATGCGAAGCACTCTTGTCGAGTGTAGCCCACTTTTGCGATGCGTTTCCAGCTTCAAAATGCGTGAAATGAGCTACTTCTGCGCCAGTCTTCCCCAGTGTCGTATTCATCGGTGCTATGGCAGGTCAAAGTCGCGTCTCTCGAGCACGACGATGCGCCATCAGTATCATTCACTGCATGATGGGACACAGTCCTCAGACCAGGTCATCGTAATGGGACCGTTTGCTGCCCACTTAGCAAAGCTATTTTCTTCAGAGCGATGTGTGACTTATATCAGTGACATTGACGTGAGAGTCACGCAGTTTTGTGAAGGGCTACCGCAAGTCTCCTAAAAACCCGTGCGAGCAGCTCTACTGCCCGGTTACCCGTGAGGAGCTCAAAGAAGTCGCACATGGCATGAATTCTGCCTCAGCTCTCGGCCCAGACAAGCTAAACCCCACTATATCCTGCTTCGCTGCTCGTGCAAATGTTTGGCAGCGGCGTAATTGTGAACACGATTACGCCACTGTCGAAAATTTACACCAGCAGCTAAGTAGAATATAGTAATTAGCTTTGGGTTTGTGTGGTTGAGCTTTGCGCCACCAGCTGGCGCCACCAATCTGGCCGCTCACGTTTACGCCCCCGCTAAACCGGCAAACCGCCCGCGCTTGCCGGAGTCCACAGCTCCCTGCGCTGCGAAGCCTGCTGGAGTTTATAAGTTCCACGTGAATAGACACCCTATGAGCGCCCGCTGCAACGCTGGCAACTTTACTGAGGACTGCCACCAGTCGCGCATAGTGGAGTCTATTAGGCCACACCCTCCCTCTTTCTCTATCATCTTTCACTTCCCACTCCCTCTCCCCTGACGACGTTTCGCCGTGCTCCCTCACGGGTTGCAGAATCAAGCGTCCTTCCTTTCCTTAGATCACTATCACCGAGATTCCGCTGACGACAGTGGCGACTTGAGCTTCGATGCGACGCTTGCTGATGCGGCAGCGGCGCAGAACTTTGTTCCTCCCGTGTCTTGAAGGGACTCCAGGCCCTTCGGCTCGTTCGCTTCTTCAATTGCGTCGATAACATCATCGGCGCTGAAGTGTGGTGCAATTGAGAACGATCAAAGCAATGCACATTTGTTGGGGATGTCTGGAATAGTATCCTTAGGACGCATCAACGCCCCGGTTACCATGATCGAGGGCGGTGGTGCCCGCGGGCTATATGCCTGACCCGTGAAAACTTCCCGGTGGTTCTATTCCCTGCGCGCCAGGGAAGCAGCCCCGGCCTCTGACTTCATGTACGCGCAAACTTCCTAAAATGCAGCTCCCGGTTTCTTTTTTTTTTCGGTGGGCCGTATGCAGATTTAAGAGGAGTTTGTACAAATATACTTCAACAGAAACAAGCTACATACGTACTAGTATCAATTTCATGCTTGTTTCCTAACTAGTCATTGCGACGAGCTGATATTCTGCTTAGAAAAATATTACTTTAGGCAAAGCACAGAAAAGCACGACAGCAGAAGGGAATGAAGACACAGCGCTACTGACAATTGAATTTTTATTGCACGTGGTTACCACATATATACCATCGTGCAACAGGCCAGTATCGCAACATAGATTTCTTTCCGGCACAATCATCCACCACAGGCCGGTACAACGATAGGCACATTTCTTTCTTTGACAGCGACACAGATGGGCAACTTAGAGGTAACATTTCTAACCATTTCTAATGCCTTGATGATCTCCCTAGTGACTTGATCTGGGTTCCCAGATATCACGTTTTATTTGTCGAACCAGGGTGCACAGCCCCAACGCAAGCTGTGCGCGGCTAGATGACTAGTCTTTACCGGATTATTAACATCGTTCGAATGTTACCCTAAGCGATCATTGAGGCACCTTCCCATCTGACCAATGTATTCCAATTCCCGCAGCCTAAAGGAATACGGTACACCACTCCTTCCATGCACGAAACAAACGCTTCTCGGTGTTTTTAGTGCAGTCATGGCGCCTCTTTGTAATGTTGACTTTCGTGCGCAAGCTAGACAACTTCAAATGGGCTGAAAAGACAACACCAACAGGCGTCCCAATTTTCATCGTGTTATGGCTAGCTTGGTGCAAGTACGGCCCCACTACTTTTCCGCTTCTGTTCTGTTGGGCAGCGGATTGCGGGTGATCACGTTTTCTTAAAGGGACCCTGAAACGCTTTTGACGATTTTCTACAAACGTACTGAGTCGTTAGAGTAGGTCCTTCTGATCATTAATTGACACATCTAAGTGCTCTGCGTAAAACGTGTAATTTATTATAAGGTTTTAAAAATGCACATCGCTACCGATCGCAGCGCACTACTCGGCGGAATTTTAAGCCGCCCCTACCCATATTGTCACGTGGTAGTGACGGCGAAGAGAGAACACAGTAGCAGTACTGTGAAAGACAAAACTAGCTTTTATTGGGCGAACCTGTGCCCACAAAACAGGCTACACTTAAAGCACAACGAAAGCGGCGAACACGCTCGGCGATCGTCGAAAATCTGATCAGCGGGTCAGGCGCGTCGGCTTTTATAGATCAGTCGTCGAATGTTCCAGATTAACTGATGGGACCCGCGTGTCTTCCACAAAGTTCTACACCATTCGTGGCACGCGATGAAATCTGATAACACAAGGTTCGGCGACAACAGACACGCGGATAGAAGCGTCGATAACTTTCCAGAAACGTCGGATACATGCAGGCGCGTCCCTCGCTCTGCGATTACAGTTGTTAAGCGGCGAAACGTGGTTGCCCGATAAAGTACACGTGTCATTACCCCCCCTCTTAAAAAGCATCGACCCGATGCTGCAAACAAACGAAAGTAACAAAGAAAAGCACTCGTAGCAAAGAAAACAACAAACTAAGGAAGTTCATCAGCGTCCGTAAAATGGTTTAAGGCGCACCACGTGGACCACTTCAGATCGTGCGCGGCGCCGCTGTGAGTGCGAAATGCCGTCTGGCACGACCTCATAGTCTAGTGCGCCAATACGTCGGATGACCTTGTAGGGTCCGAAATAGCGTCGCAGCAGCTTCTCACTGAGTCCTCGTCGGCGTATCGGGGTCCATACCCAAACACGGTCGCCGGGCTGGTACTCGACGAAGCGTCTTCGGAGGTTGTAGTGTCGGCTGTCGGTACGCTGCTGGGTCTTGATCCGTAGGCGGGCGAGCTGTCGGGCTTCTTCGGCGCGCTGGAGATAGCTAGCGACGTCAACATTCTCTTCGTCAGTGATGTGGGGCAGCATGGCGTCGAGCATCGTCGTCGGGTTCCTGCCGTAAACCAGCTTAAACGGCGTGATCTGTGTTGTTTCTTGCACCGCCGTGTTGTAAGCGAATGTTACGTACGGCAGGACGGCATCCCAGGTCTTGTGTTCGACGTCGACGTACATCGCTAGCATGTCGGCGAGGGTCTTATTCAGCCGCTCCGTAAGGCCATTCGTCTGCGGGTGGTAGGCCGTGGTCCTCCTGTGCCTTGTATGACTGTATTTCAGAATGGCTTGGGTAAGCTCCGCTGTAAAGGCCGTTCCTCTGTCGGTGATGAGGACTTCTGGGGCGCCATGTCGAAGCAGGATGTTTTCGACAAAGAATTTCGCCACTTCGGCTGCGCTACCTTTCGGCAGTGCTTTAGTTTCAGCGAAGCGGGTGAGGTAGTCTGTCGCCACGACGATCCACTTATTTCCGGTTGTTGACGTCGGAAAGGGTCCCAGCAAGTCCATCCCGATCTGCTGGAATGGTCGGCAAGGAGGCTCGATTGGCTGTAGTAATCCGGCTGGCCTTGTCGGCGGTGTCTTGCGTCGCTGACAGTCTCGGCATGTTCTGACATAACGGGCGACGTCGGCGGTCAGGCGCGGCCAATAATACTTTTCTTGAATCCTCGATAGTGTCCGGGAAAAACCGAGGTGTCCAGCGGTCGGATCGTCATGTAGGGCGTGCAATACTTCTGGACGAAGTCCTGATGGGACAACAAGAAGGTAATTGGCGCGGACTGGTGAGAAGTTCTTCTTCACGAGTAGACTGTCTTGAAGCGTGAAGGAAGATAATCCGCGCTTAAATGCCCTGGGGACAACGTCGGTGTGCCCTTCCAAATAATCGACGAGGCCTTTAAGTTCCGGGTCCGCTCGTTGTTGTTCGGCGAAGTCTTCCGCGCTTATTATACCAAGGAAGGCGTCGTCATCCTCGTCATCTTGCGGCGGCGGGTCAATGGGGGCGCGTGATAGGCAATCGGCGTCTGAGTGTTTTCGTCCGGACTTGTATGTTACAGTGATGTCGTATTCTTGTAGTCTGAGGCTCCACCGTGCTAGCCGTCCTGAGGGATCCTTTAAATTCGCTAGCCAGCACAAGGCGTGATGGTCGCTGACGACTTTGAATGGCCTGCCATATAGGTAAGGGCGAAATTTCACTGTAGCCCAAACGATGGCGAGGCATTCCTTTTCGGTTGTAGAATAATTGCCTTCCGCTTTTGACAACGACCGGCTAGCGTAAGCTATCACGTGTTCATGTCCATCTTTTCTCTGGACCAGGACGGCGCCGAGGCCTAGGCTACTGGCGTCAGTGTGGATTTCGGTATCGGCGTTCTCGTCGAAGTGCGCAAGTACGGGCGGCGACTGCATGCGTCGTTTGAGTTCTTGAAATGCCTCGGCCTGCGGCGTTTCCCACTTGAACTCGACGTCACATTTAGTTAGCTGCGTCAGCGGCTCAGCGATGCGTGAAAAGTTCTTGACAAATCGCCTGTAGTAGGCGCACATGCCAAGAAATCTACGCACTGCCTTCTTGTCGATGGGCTGTGGGAACTTTGCTATGGCAGCTGTCTTCTGCGGGTCGGGGCGGACTCCAGATTTGCTGATGACGTGGCCTAAAAATAGAAGCTCCTCGTAAGCGAAGCGGCACTTTTCCGGCTTCAGAGTAAGTCCTGATGTCCTGATGGCCTCTAGTATACTGTTGCCAGCCGCCTAAGGTGAACGTCGAAATTTTCGGCGAAGACGACGACGTCATCCAAGTATACAAGACAGGTCTGCCACTTCAATCCTGCTAAAACCGTGTCCATCACGCGCTGGAACGTTGCAGGCGCCGAGCACAGTCCGAATGGCATAACCTTGAACTCATAGAGGCCGTCTGGGGTGATGAAGGCGGTCTTTTCGCGATCTCTTTCGTCGACTTCTATTTGCCAATAGCCAGACTTGAGATCCATGGACGAGAAGTATTTAGCGTTGCAGAGCCGATCCAATGCGTCGTCTATCCGTGGGAGGGGGTATACGTCCTTCTTCGTGATCTTGTTCAGACGCCGATAATCGACGCAGAAACGTAGGGTTCCGTCCTTTTTCTTTACCAGAACAACAGGGGATGCCCACGGGCTTTTCGATGGCTGGATGATGTCGTCGCGCAGCATTTCGTCGACTTGTTCTCTTATAGCTTCACGTTCTCGCGCCGAAACTCGGTAAGGGCTCTGACGGAGTGGTCGAGCGCATTCCTCGGTGATTATGCGATGCTTGGCGACTGGTGTTTGTCGAATCCTCGATGACGTCGAAAAGCAGCCTTTGTATCGTCGGAGCAGACTTCTCAGCTGCTGTTGCTTAATCATAGGGAGATTTGGATTAATGTCGTAGTCTGGTTCGGGAACCATCGTCGTCGGGGTAGATGCGGCGGAATCCGATAGGACAAACGCATTACTTGTTTCCAGAATTTCCTCGATGTACGCGATCATCGTGCCCTTGTTGATGTGCTTGAACTCCTGGCTGAAGTTTGTCAGCAACACTTCAGTTTTCCCTCCATGCAGTCGAGCGATCCCTCTTGCGACGCAAATTTCACGGTCTAGCAGTAGACGTTGGTCGCCTTCGATGACGCCTTCTACGTCAGCGGGTGTTTCGGTGCTGACCGAAATAACAATGCTGCAGCGAGGCGGGATGCTCACTTGATCTTCAAGCACACTCAAGGCGTGGTGACTACGAGGGCTCTCCGGCGGCATTGCTTTATCTTCCGACAGCGTTACTGACTTCTACTTGAGGTTGATGATTGCGCCGTGTTGGTCCAGGAAGTCCATACCGAGAATGACGTCTCGTGAACACTGTTGGAGGATAACGAAGGTGGCAGGGTAAGTCCGGTCATGAATGGTTATTCTTGCCGTGCAGATCCCAGTCGGCGTAATGAGGTGTCCTCCAGCGGTGCGAATCTGAGGGCCTTCCCATGCGGTCTTCACTTTCTTCCACTGGGCGGCGATGTGTCCACTCATTACGGAGTAATCGGCCCCTGTGTCGACTAAGGCAGTGACTGCGTGGCCGTCGAGAAGCACGTCGAGGTCGGTTGTTCTTTGTCTGGCATTGCAGTTAGGTCTTGGCGTTGGATCACGGCTGCGTCGTGTTGAAATGAAGTTGGAACGTCGCGTCGTCAAGTCGTCTTTCGTCGGTGTAGTTTTGGCTTCCAGACTTCGTCGGGACGGCGGCGTGTCGTCATTAGGTCGTCGAGATGGTTTCTTCGTCGTCTTCGTCGGCGGCGGAGGATCTTCGTCAGTTCGACGAACAGCAACCGCACCTCCATCGGTTGCTGCTTTTAGTTTTCCGGATATGGGCTCGCTGACCGGCCCCGGGCTGGGCCAGTGTATGGTCGGCGCTGCGGCGACAGGTAGCGGCCTGGTGATGGCGAACGAGACGGCCGTCGAGGGCTCCACTGAGTAGCGGCGAGGTAATCGGCGATGTCACGTGGGCGCTCGCCAAGCTGTGGACGCGGCGCGTTGACGGCGAAACCTCGCAGTCCCATCTCCCGGTACGGACATCGTCGGTAGACGTGACCCGCTTCTCCGCAGTGGTAGCAGAGCGGGCGGTGGTCAGGAGCACGCCAGATGTCAGTCTTCCTCGCGTAGGTGCGCTGGGCGACGGGTGGTCGTGCTGGCGGCGGCGGCGGCGGACGACGAAACTGTGGCGTGACAGGGCCCTGGCGCGGTCGCGGAGGGGGTCCTTGACGGCGTGCGACGGCGGCGTAGGTCATCGCTTGCGGCTCACGCTGCGGCGATTCAGGGGCTACTCCAAGTTGTTGTTGGAGTTCCTCACGCACGGCGTCGGCAATCGAAGCCACTTGAGGCTGTGATGATGGGAACAGCTTTTGTAGCTCCTCCCGCACGACAGCTCGGATAGTCTCGCGTAGGTCGTCGGCGGCGAGTGACTGAACTCCGGCGTAGTGGGTAGAGCTTGTACGGCGGTTGAATTGCCGGTTCCGCATTTCGAGTGTCTTCTCGATGCTGGCGGCCTCGCGAAGGAACTCTTCTACGGTCTTCGGTGGGCTTCGTATCATTGCGCCGAAAAGTTCTTCCTTCACACCACGCATGAGAAGGCGGACTTTCTTCTCCTCGGGCATATCCGGGTCGGCATGACGGAACAGACGTTTCATTTCTTCCGTGAAGATGGCAACATTCTCGTTAGGTAGCTGCACTCGGGCGTCGAGCATGGCTTCGGCCCTTTCCTTGCGCACGACGCTCGTAAAGGTGCGCAGGAAGCCGGTACGGAAGATGTCCCATGTCGTCAAGGTCGACTCCCGGTTCTCAAACCACGTTCTGGCGGCATCTTCTAAGGCAAAGTACGCATGCCGCAGCTTGTCGTCGGAGTCCCAGTTGTTAAAAGTCGCGATTCGTTCGTAGGTCTCCAGCCAGGATTCTGGGTCTTCAGTCGCTGCTCCATGGAAGGTCGGTGGGTCCCGAGGTTGTTGTAGGATAACGGGGGACGCTGGGGCAGCCATTGGAGTTGTTTTGACCACGATCTTCTTTGTCGACTCAGGTAGAAGTCCGTGCTCTGGGGCAGTCCTTGCAGTCTGCAGCTAGCACGCTGGTCTTCGGCGATGTTAGTTTGGTCCTCGGGCTTCGGGCTTGGATCGCGGCTTTGCAGGGGCGTTCGGTACATGAACGCACTAGCACCTCCACCAGATGTCACGTGGTAGTGACGGCGAAGAGAGAACACAGTAGCAGTACTGTGAAAGACAAAACTAGCTTTTATTGGGCGAACCTGTGCCCACAAAACAGGCTACACTTAAAGCACAACGAAAGCGGCGAACACGCTCGGCGATCGTCGAAAATCTAATCAGCGGGTCAGGCGCGTCGGCTTTTATAGATCAGTCGTCGAATGTTCCAGATTAACTGATGGGACCCGCGTGTCTTCCACAAAGTTCTACACCATTCGTGGCACGCGATGAAATCTGATAACACAAGGTTCGGCGACAACAGACACGCGGATAGAAGCGTCGATAACTTTCCAGAAACGTCGGATACATGCAGGCGCGTCCCTCGCTCTGCGATTACAGTTGTTAAGCGGCGAAACGTGGTTGCCCGATAAAGATAAGTACACGTGTCAATATGACCGAATTCACCCATATGACGTCAGTGGGGTGAGCTATCCGATTGGCTGACCAGGGCGCGTGATCGATAATTTTTCCAACTTTATGGTAAACAAATGATCTTCGTAATAGTTGGAATGTTAGTTAATTTGTTTTTATGAAAAGAAAGTAGCATAAAGAGAATGTACAAGAACAATTTTTCAGTACGCTTAAGCACTTCCGGCACACAGCAAGTGTCGTCTGCTTGTGTTACAACGCACTCCATTTTGACGAGAGATCCGCGGTCAGAGTTGGTCTCAGTCTTTTCGCGAGCACTATGATTCGACTTTGTTGCCTTGCGGACTGCAAACGTAGCGACTGGCAATATGTCAAGCTGCGACATTGTGTCCCTCTGCAAGGCAGCGTACGAGCGAACTGGCTGCTGCGCATCGGACTGCCGCTATACGATCGGCGCCAGGATTTGTGCGTTTGTGGCCGTCACTTTACACCGGAAGATTACTAACGCAATAGCGTTTCGCGAGTCCCGCATTAGGGCAAACATAAGCGCAAGGGGACAGGGTCTGGCCGCTTGACTGTGCCGTAACGGGATGAGCCGAGATGACCAGAAGGGCAAATGTGAATGGTCTGCACGGTGCAGCCACCTGGTGGCATAGAACTCAACCATACACAGTAGCAGCAACGAAGCGTATTCTTTTCTGCTGGTGCTTATTTTTCGCAGGAGTGTAATCATCAACACGTTGTTTTTATAAATGTTTAAAATGTTTTACACTTGGTTAGAGCAATATTAGCGCTTTGTTTGGTTGGTTAAGCGCTGCGCCAACAAGTGTCTGGACCGTGCAGACCGATCAGGCCGCTCACGTACGTCTACGCCAAAGTTCCTTCATCAGCTTGAGTTTATGCCTCCAGTCATTTGCCGAAATGATCAGCTTGCCTGTGGTTAACGGAATACCAGACACGTTCGGCACTACGACAGAATGCTCGCAACGCACGCTGCTTCGACAGCTCTCGGTTGGGGTCGACAGCCAAGCGGCTAGCGGAGAGGTTTCGCGCGGGCGGGGGCGGGCTCCGAAACAACCGGAAGTGGACGATGTGACGTCGCATCGTGACGCAGTACCAGTGAAGGCGGAGCTTAGCCCCACTCGCTCGGCGAACGAGTTGAGGAGGAAAAGCGTGGCTGGGGAGGAGGGTAACTTCTAATCGCTTGTAGCTCCATTAATACGTAACGCTCCACTTAAATTGTGGTGCGAATGTTATACTTAAGTTGTACCCTACGCGTCTACAAAATTTGTCCGAACCGTTTCAGGGGCCCTTTACCATACTGCCAGCCACTGCTGTCAGTATTTGCAAGGGGTAGCCAGCTGCGCGCTTAGGCGTGAAACCTCGTTTTCGAAGCTTTCGTGTACAATGTGACGGCCGGATTTTAGAAGATCGTTGTTAAAACAAAGATTTGTGATGCCTCGCTCAACTAGTTTGGATTGCGCTGATGAAAATGATAGAATGGCTTTCTTCCCTCGGGGCTCGTAGCATCAACACACGATTGTTTGAGAAAACAAGTGCGAGATCTAAAAACCTAATGGAACTGTTAGCAGGCTCTTCACATGACAAAAGTGATTGGAGGCACTGGTGAAACACTGAACAAACAGCAGACATGGCCAAACCCAAGCATTCATTGTCACACTAAACAAGGGGACATCAAAAAAATTTTGCTGCAGATAACCAAGTATGCGATTCGCCCTGTTAGGTTACATATTCGACATGACCATTCCACGAAAGACTAGAATGTGAACACTAAGGTATTTATAACTGTAAACAGATGGTAATGGAATATTATTGAGGGAGTAAGTACGCAGCCAGAGTAGTGTTGTAGTGAGAAACTGGTGCATGCTTTTACATTTCGTTGTACTAAGCACCATGAGCCATTTACTGCACCATTCAAACACCCTACCTAGATTGCATTGCAGATTGAGATAATCGGCATGGCTAGTAATTTTCTGGTAAACTGCACAGGCATCTGCAAAGAGCCGGATAGTTGAAGAAAAAAGGCAAGATCATTACTATAAATTGAGAAAAGCAGAGGGCCAAAAATGGACCCTTGTGGCGCACAAGATGTCACAGCAGAATTAGATGAACGAAAGTCATTAGCGGACACATACCGACTGCCATTAGAAATTCCTAAATTCATGCAAGTAAACTGGGATCTATGTTACGTTGGTTAAGCTTGAAATAGATTGTGTGAGACGGAGTCAAATGCTTTAGCAAAATTCAAATATATGCAATCAGTATAAGAGTCATGATCCATGTTAATGAATAAGTTGTTAGCAAAACAGCAATTGCATTTCGCACGCGACTGTTTTACGGAATCCATGCTGCTAAATACTGGAGGGGGAACTGGACTTAGGGAAATCAATGAGATGTACATGTTCTAAGATTTCTACTGGAATTGATGCTAATGATATGGGTCAGTAATTATTAAGGGAATGTAAAAAAAATTAAATTATGAGGTTTTACGTGCCAAAACCACCATCTGATTGTTAGGCACACCGTAGTGGGGGACTCCAGAAATTTAGACCACCTGGTGTTTTTTAACGTGCACCTAAATCCAAGTACACGGGTGTTTTCGCATTTCGCCCGCATCAAAATGCGGCTGCCATGGCTGGGATTCGATTCCACGACCTCGTGCTAAGCAGCCCAACACCATAGCCACTAAGCAACCACGGCGGGTTGGAAATACTGTGGGGATTCTCTTATGAAAATGAGTAACATTGTTCAGAACATTGCAGCATTCGCTTTGAACTACTGGAACATTAAATTGGATTAATTGAATGTGTCATTTCAGTACCATTAATAATGCCCCAAAATGTATGGCGGTTAGAACGCAGTAGCAAAGGACGAGTTTTATTACCCAAGAATTTCTTCTTGGCTTTTGAAAGTGCAGTACACAATTTTCGGTTAAATTTTCGATAGTAGGACCAGTGATCTGTTCTGGCTGTTAATTTTGCGCATCAACATATCTGCGTGTTGTTGCCCATCTGCTTTAACATGTTATTAAACCACGGAGAGCAGGACTCGATGAAACTTTTCCTTTAGGTACAAAACAATAAATTAGAGACAAGAGTTCGTTCTTATAAAGCAACCAGTTGTCCTCAACCAACCGCTCCCCAAAGCCAGCAAAAAAAAACGAACAACAAAGGCCTGCAATTTCCTATTCATTTGAGTACTAATGTCTGCTTTACTGTAGATTTGGATGATCCCCCCCCCCTTTTTTTTTTCCTCGTTGGAAACCCGTGCCTGTCGAGTGAATTATAGAGTAGTCGCCAATTCCCACTGAACGAGTTCAGCGGGAAGCTAGGCCTGGTGCAGTGGCATTAGGTCTGGAATGTTAGCGGAAGTGGGAGTTATGCGAATGGGAAATTGAATGAGCAAAGTTAAGTTGATGTCCCGACAAAAAGTTAAAAATTCTTTGCTTTCAGTTGAGTTGTGTTGTAGGGGAACGGAGTCTCTTTCCCACCTTATGTCTGGACAATTGAAGTCGCCATTATGAAGAGGGGTGATATAGGGTATCTGACAAACAGCTGATTGACAGTACCGCGCAGGTCATATATGCAGTTGGCGGCTGATAGGAGACACAGAAAATTATTTTGCGAGAATCAAGGAGCATGCATACACACAAGCTCAAGTGAGCATACAACTGGAATGAAATGAGAAGCAAGAGTATCGGCAACCACCAGCAGACCGCCACCAACAGACCAGTAATTACAATCACATCGGTAAAATTTGTACTTTTGCAGAAAACCAAGTCTCCGTCGGACCAATATCAGCACAGCAGGAATCAATAGTGGAAGGCAATTCAATGCATTTATTCAGGATACTCTGTACATTAGAAAAAAAAATAGAGCCTTATTAGCCGATTGTGGTAAAACAGTTGTGCATACACTGCTAGTTACTGCACCGTAAACGTGCATTTTTTAAATTCATTATCAGTTTATTCATGCGAAGCGAGTATGGCTGCCCAGCAATCAATGTAAATTCTGTTAGCTACGTGAAAAAAATCTGCGTACCCCCACTTTAACATTAAATTTTTTAAAAATTTTGCTGTGGGTTAGATGCACAAAAATACGGTACGCTTCCATGCGTTGACTATTAGTCAATTTTAACCAAACTGAAATTTCATTCTTGGGTTGTATACGTAAAAACCATGGTCCGATTACAAAGCACACCGTAGTGGGGGACTCCAGATTCATTTTCACCACCAGGGGTATTTGCACTTCACCCCCATCGAAATGCAGCTGCTGCAGGAAGGATCAAATCCGTGACCAGGGGCTCAGAAAACAATAGCATAGCCACTAACTACGCAGCAGGTTAATTTTCAATAATGCTTCACAGATTGGCATGATACACAAGGAAATTCAGCTTTGAATTCATTGTGAGATCTGCGCCCCTAATCAGAAAAATAGAATGACAACAGTTTCAAACTTGCAACTGACACAAAGGAGGGTTCAAACAAGCACACTTTATTTACTCATGACATAGCTTCTCCATGCAGGCATCTTGCAGGGTCAACAGTCTGCCAATGCTGCCCACGATCTGCATTCGCTAAAGAGCAAATGAATAACATCAAAACAAACACAGAACAATTTCTGTTTCTATCAACCTCACTGAAGGTCCTTGCCTCGAAAGAGTTTTGCCTTTTGGGAAACCCACAGACAGAAGCGTCATTACCGTCAAAGGAACTTGAAAAATTAAAACAATAAATTTGCCCCTAATAACCTGGCGCACAATTGATCAATCCAAGGACCTTTTCTCGCTCGCTCTTTTTCTTTTTGGCTTGGAAGGAAATGCCGCAAACCAGCAGTCTGTCGTAGACACTATTTGCTACGATTCATGGATGTTGCAAACAGCAGGGTCATGTTCTTTTTCTTGTTCTTCTTAGATCCAAGTTTGCCCTTCTGTCCATCTGGAACAAACAGAACTTGTTACAAAACTTACCCCCAACTTGCACTGTAGAGGAACTAAAAAAAAATAGCAGGACCCTTAAGCTTCCCCTTTATGAGTGGAACGTGAGAGCACTGTCAGGCCTCATTGACGCTGGCACCAACACCGGACATTCTGCAACATGGGGCCTAATAGAAAACAATGGTAGGCGAATCCAGCCGGCAGGAGTTCGGGACAGAGCAACGGCTAATGCCCCCGTAAGGCAGAGGCTGCACGCAGAGACTCATCAATGGTTCATACCCCTCCATAAGCAACGAAAAAAGGGGTTAGCATTTGAATTTCCGCGTAACACAATTACGTTTTCTCACATATAGAAATTATCTTCTCGTACATTCAAATTACAATGCGACGCTATGATGCCTGTAGGTTGTGTTGCAAGTCAAACTTCACAAATTTTCTTACGCATCTACTTTCACAAATTCATTTAGTTCAGTGCAAATTTAACTAGGTCATACAACTTTTACCACAGGAATATTTGGCAATTGATTGAAGAAAGCTAAAGTAATTCCTACACTAAAAAAAGGTGGCCCTACATTGCTAGAGAATTATAGACCGATTTCTGTACTCCCGTTTCTCAGCAAGAAAGTCGAAAAATTAATTGAAATTCGTATTTCGGGCTACTACGCTAGATTTAAAGGGGTTGGGACACGAAATTTTGAGGCTATAGAAAGTATGTTGTAGGCTGCTTCCCTATGCGAGGACACCCACAATGAGATATTGGACGCTGCAAACATTTCAAAATAATTTTAATACAGCTCCAAAAAGTCATTAAAAGCTCCTTCTCGTGGTCAAGACCCATCACTAGCACAGCGGTTATGACGTCACAGCGGAGGACCGAAAATATTGACGTCATAGCACACTAGCACAAAAACGTGACGTATGAGGAGTAGCGATGAAATGCCGATTACGGAGCCTGCTGAACCGAGCGACCCAGCATAGCCTCCACTATAACCGAGCTACAGGCATATAGAAATCCTTTCTTAATGCAAAGAAGGGGTAAGGCGTGCAGACACGGGCATAGGAGGAGAGAAGTGGAGATGTTGTCAACTTCTTTCCTTTTGTGTCCGCGTCTGAACGCAATTGCCCCTTAATTTGCATTATGAATCCTAACCAACTAGCTTGGCTTCCTGTCATTCTAAAGATCATTTCTCTATGCTAACTCACCAGATGACTGGGCGTTTTCAGCGTGCGCAGCAGCCGATGCTGCGGCAGCAGCGTTCAGAGCCTCCTCCAGGGCCAGGCTGAACGAGTGACGGAACAGCGGCACGGGGCAGCCTTCCTCGTCGTCATCCGCGTCGGAGCTGGCTGCTGCCGCTGTTCTAGCCATGGGGAGATCTTTGGCAGGCAATCCCTTGCGAAAGCCGACTGCCGCACCCGCACTGCGTGTCTGCACCATCTGCATCGATAGCATTGTGCAAGGCTTAGTCGGTTTGGCATTTCGTAGGAAAGAAGCACAAATTCTGCATGTGGGACGGAACATTGAGAGGACGGATACCGCGAGATGTTCACATTTGATCTGGCCATAATGGCCATACTAAATATGTGACTCTACCCTCCCAGAAAACAGCGAAAAGCTTCTTATAAAGCCATGTACTGCCCCAAAGCCAGCACAAGAAACTACATTTACCACTTCACATGTGCTGGTTTCAGTGGTCTGCAAGCTTGATGAATACAAAAAATTGTGTGATAACATAGTCTTTCCATAGTCAAATGAGCTTACACAATGTTAAAGTCAAAAACACGAATGGAATATTTATTGAAAGGCCTAAATTAATTATTGTCATACAACAACACTTCGCTCTACAGCATGCCAGTGCTCTATGCAAGGTCCTTTGAAGGCTTGTGCAGTTTTGAAAGTCTGGCCTCGGTAGCACTACTATCTAGATGCTCCCTTTGCAACATCCAAAGCTTTTGCGACGAGCAGCTTGAATTTCCAATCCGCTGTGCACTGTGACGCCATGCACTCCTTCAAACACATTCGCTGCACTTCTCGCGTCCTCAGCCGACTCACCCACTGAATACTGAATGGTATGCCGTATCAACGCAGTCTAGAATGCCGCTGGACGCGCCGGCTGATGACCCGACAACATCAACCTGTAGCTAGACCAGGTACAATCAAAGGCGTCAGTAGAGTGCCACTTCGGATGCGACAGGTGGTTCTGGTCATTCGGGCAGCGCGCCATCATCTGCAGTCTTTAGCCTCTCATTCCATTGACGCTTTCATCAACAGAAAGCAGCTTCAAAACCGCAGAAAGAAAACAGCTTCAAAACAAGCCCAAGATGGTGGCGATCGGCTGGCAGCTGCAGCCGCGGTACACACGGGAAGTTTGAACAAATTTTGCCTGGCACAGGGCGTTTCGCAGCTCCTGTGGAGCTTTGAAAGTCGATTTTTTCCTATTTACCGATCGAAATCAGTGTTAATAATTTGAGGGCAGTTGGTTGAAGGCACAAACGTTCCTAAAATGCATTTTTCTCAAAATAAATTTTAGGACATTTTTTATCATTCTAGAAACCACGTCCCCCCTCAACTGTTTAACTCTGCTTGCTGCGCGCTCCGATCGCGTGTCGTTAACAGGCTGCGGCTGTCAGCGTTCAAGAATGGCACTACTATAACAACTGCAAAGAGGAGTCGCGGGCGGCAAGTAGCATATGAGCTCCGCCGAGGCATCGTGTTGGTGGCCCCAAAAGGCACTTTTTAAAAAATGCTGGAAGATTGCCGTGGCAGTACCTCAGCTTGAAAAATCCAGAAGAAACGCTGGGACGAGATCGGCCACGACCATCTCGCCCCCCACATACTTTTCACTGGATCGAGAAAACGTCATGTCCATCAGCCTTGCGTGCTTTACGCGACGCTCGCCGACATCATGCTCCATGGCATCCAGATGTTCCCCATAGTGCAGCGGAAAGTCCGTTGCGAAAACAAGCCCCAGGGGGACTGAATCATCTACAGGGCCTCCCACGGGGACAATGTTGAGGCAGCCTGCCCTACCGCATCAACACTGCCATTGTGGCCATCACTGTCACTATCTGATGCAAGCACGTTCACAACGATTGGCTCGCGGCTTAGGAGCACGTAGTTTCCAAATCTATAGCATTGCGCTTTCTTTTCGCCGACAACGTCATGCATTGCCAATGATTGCGTGCGGATCCACCATATTCCGTTTCAGCGGCAAGTCAAACAAGGCTGAGAAGCCACAGGGCCAGGAATGACCTCGATGCAACGAAGACGAGCACGAGCGATTGAAGGGGGGACACGGCTCTTTGCGGCGAAAAAATCGCGAAAAAATCGATTTTTTTGAAAATGAGATTTTCGATATCTACAGCCAATATTCCTTTAATTCACTAAGTTTCGAATCTCAGGGAAGAGTATTTCGTCCGCAATATCAATTTATAACATCACTGTGAGCTGCATTCCGCGCAAAAACAGCCCTTTTTATCGCGGCGCGTAGCTCTTTTTCTATGCGCGCGATCGCAGCCATCTTGGTATCGTCGGAAAGAGGAGCCTTCCTTCTTTAATTTCCCGCCAAAAGTGACTCCGTCGGTTCGCCAGTGACGTTGAAATCCGGGGAGAAAGAGAAGTCTGAACGCGCGATCCGATTCGTTGACTAGCGCACGTGACCAAAAACGCGTGCTGTGGTTGGCTGCGCGAGGTTCTCGTCGTCTGCTCCACTCCGCAGGCGACGCAACGGTGCGCCTCGTTGTTCTCAGTCGTACGTTTGTGACAAGTGCGGAACTATGTCCAATCCACCGGGGAAGTTCGCCACGAGGAACAAGTTCGGCAAAAAGAAGAAGCGAACAACTTATAACTTTCAGAAGCGCTCTGTTCCTTCGGAAAACATCGAGAATAGCCCACCGCCAACCGCGAATGTTGCCCAAGCCGCGGACGACGCCGAAGTAGGCCTAACCAGCTCACCAACGAGTGAAGTTGTTACGGACAGCGGCCGCGTTCGGCATGACACTGCAATGTTGCAACATGCGGATTTGCTGCAGAGGGATATGAATGCCAAAAGAAAACTTGAAGTCCTTGCTTCAACGCCAGCAACAAAACGGAAGTTGGATTCCCTCACTCACGCCGACGACGTTGCGGCCGCACCAGTTGACGTGGAGGTAGGCTTCGCTATCGTTTGTTTGGACGCCGTGAACGAACTGATGTCGTTTGTGAAGTGCAAGGTGTGCGGCGGTAGCGTCACAGTAGGCAAGCGCGAACGAGAATATGGCCTTGCCATAGAGATTGTTATCGCGTGTGCGTGTTGCGGTGATATCGCGTCGGCGTGGAGCTCGCCCCGCGTGAACGGTAACCAGAAGTGCAACCCGTTTGTTGTGAACGTTCTTGCCGCGCGCGCGATGCAAGCCAACGGCAATCGGCGAACGGCGCTGAACGATATTTTTGCCACAATGAACATCTCCCACCGTGGTCTTCATACGAAAACGTGGCAGCGGTATGTGAAAAGGAAGTTGGCACCCGCGGCGGCACTTGCTGCCGAGAAGCAGACGGCACTGTGCGCGCAATCGCTTCGGCAACTGTACAACGAATTGGAGCTTGGAAATCCGGGAAATATTGCCGTGTCATACGACGGTTCCTGGATGACGCGCGGCCACTCGTCTCACATTGGCGTAGGCGCCGTCATAGAGCTGTTTACGGGGCTAGTGATCGACTATGTGGTGCTCAGCAACTTCTGCGCTGGTTGTGAGCGTGGGCCAAAGGATAATGACCCGAGTTATAAAGCTTGGAAGGAGAGCCATGCCTGTCAGAAAAACACCTCCAAGAAGGCTGGCGAAATGGAAGTTGAAGCTGCCCTCATCCTTTTCCAAAGGTCACTGCAACGGCATAACCTGAGGTACACCACCCTACTCTCAGATGGTGACAGTCGCGCTTTCCTTGCGCTGCAGGAAGCCAGAGTGTATGGATACATTTCAGTGGAAAAGGAAGATTGTACAAACCACGTACAGAAACGTATGGGCACAAGCTTGCGAAACCTTATTGCAAAGCATAAGGGACCTGGATTGCAGAGCCTTGGTGGTAAAGGCAAACTAACTAACGACTTAGTCACGAAGCTGACACGATATTATGGCTGGGCCCTGAAGACTCACAAGGGTGATGTGCAAGGAATGAAAAGGGCTGTGATGGCAACTTATCACCACACAACATCAAATGACTTGATATCGGACCACAGCTACTGTCCACCAGGACCAAGCTCGTGGTGCCGGCAAAATGCAGCAAGCGATAAGGGTGAGGCAGCCCCTAAGCACCGCTACAATTTGCCTCCTCATGTCTGTGAAGCCCTGTTGCCCATTTATGAGCGCCTGTCTGATGAAAAGCTCCTTGAGCGGTGCCTACGGGGCAGTACTCAGAACAGCAATGAGTCTCTGCACTCCCTGATATGGGCACTGGCTCCAAAGGAACAGCATGCTTCACTGTTCACCGTGCAAGCCGCAGTAGCTGAGGCAGTTATGAAATTCAATGCTGGCTGTGAGACGACCTCTGCAGCAATATTGAAAGAGCTGCACCTCAACCCTGGTATACCCAGCATGAAACGCATGGTGGAGAAGGACCGCCGTCGAGCAGTTGCATCTGCAAAAAAGCGCAAGACCACTACGGACATGCAGAATTCTTTCAGGAAACGCCATTTGGGTGGCCGTGGTCAAAGTGACTACATTCCTGGTGGCTTTTAGCTACTTTCACTGTGAAACAGTGCACAATTTTTTCTGCACTTTTGATTAAAAGTGACATCACTTCTTTTTTCTCGTTTTCTAAAAACACTGATTTTTGACTTCTTGCTGATTTGCAGCAACCATATCTCTGCCTTCGAGGCAGGTAGAGGCATAATTTTTGTTGTGGCTCGTAGCTGAGTGTACAAAGCACACAGGTGTAGGAACAGATTATGGAATTTATGCTTCAAAATTTTTCAGTTCTGCTTTAGATCAGACAATAGGGCAACCACAATTGGAACAGTGAAGATTGAATTGCCATAAAATTACTAATATTTAATATATCAAAAAAGTATTCCTACAATTGTGTTTCTTATGTTTTCTAGTACCTATGCGTGTGCCAATATGAATTTTTGTAGCGCAGTTTTTTTTCTATTGTTTCCGCAAACGATGGACAATGAATTTCATTTATCTTCAGAACTAAATGGCCTACTGGAAAAATAATTACATATTTGAAATCAGCACAAAAACCTTAACAAGACTGGAAAGTTTCATTAATATTGATGGAAAAAGATGATGAACATTAATTTAATAGCAGTGTCCCCCCTTAATCGGCTAGCAGAATTGCGCAGAACGAGGGCCCAGCGAGCGATCTGGGAGCAGCGCCGGCAGTGTTGTCAGTGCAGTTGGTGCAGACCAGTCGTGTTTTGTAGGATGGTGCGGCACAGAGCTATGGGTGCAACCCATTTGTGTTTGGAGGAACGGAAGGGCAACGAGAGAGATGCGCACGAGGCCAGCGATGCAGAGGAGCGTGCGGCAGCAGCTGGGGCGGCAGGCAAATGTGAAGCGGCTTGCGTTCCACCCTCCTTGTTTTCAAGGATTTCGCATTCCATTACCTTTCGGCACGGACAACCAGCAGCCAGACTTCATATTCATAACCGATAATGCGGCATGGGGGCATTGTAGTAAGTGCGTTATTTCCCCATAGAAAACACACAAACACTGACGGCGCACCAGCTTGCCATTGTTATAACCGATATTGCTAAGACTGGTATCGATACAAGTGGGTTTGACCGTATGCCAATTCCAGCAATGAGGACAGTGGAGATGCATACATTAATGGAGTTGTGTACATTAATGTCAAGGAATTACATCCATAATTATTCCTACTTCTTTGCAGACAGTAGACAAGCTTTTCATCTGTTCTCCTGAGGGGCACAAGAACACCAACCAACCTGAGCAAAGGACACCCGGTTCACAGAGCTGCCAGCAGGGGTCGCCGACCTGTCTTCCTCTGCTGGGCTGCTGGCACTGCTGAGCATCAACTGCTGCTGCTGCTGCTCATCAGGATCACTCACTGCAGCCACAATTGCAGAAATTAGTTGGCTACAGAAAAATGCCAACGAAACCCTTCAGCACACTACTACTGGAATTTACAAGGACAGTATACAGCAGCCAGAGGCCGTAATTCGGAACAATTCAGTTCATTCTGCGCTCTTATTTGTTGTGCCACGTGGCCAATGATTACGATAATGGCACTGGGGCTGTGTCTGAGACAATGACAAAGGGTGAACAGACGAAACAAACTGTCACAAAGTATGGCCCCAGGAAACCACGCAATACACACTGCTATCACCACAGATAGCAGCTACAACTGGTACAAGCAAAATGCACTGTATTTGCCTGAGTTACTTGCAGCTGACACCTTTATTAGAAATCTTAAAAGCCATTCTCACGCCGCGCAGTCATGTACTGTAAGGCATGCACTCAGCTGTTAGCATTTTATTCTGCACAAGCCATAACAAGTTAGATTTATGGCTACCTTCAGACACTACTATGACTCTACACAGCCTATATAACCACAAATGAGCCACTAGAAAGACGCACGAGCATTCTGTAAAAGACACACACGAGCATTCTGTAAATGTACTTTGGCAAGCCTTCCAAGTTCTAGAGCTCCCATGCATGAGGCTGCAAGCCTTACATGAAGATGTGCCTTGCACAAATAAATACTGAATTCATAGAATAACTGCACTCCCACAATGTTGACAAAAGTAGCCCTTCGTTGATATGATCCTGTTTCATACTATTTAACAGCAACATTTGCAATCAAGAACACAGAAAATGACCCAACACAGTAACATTTCTTTTTCACCGGTTAGTATGTTCCCGGAAAGCAAAATCTTTTGGCACCAACGTTCAGCAACATCACTAAATTGCGACCGTGTGAAACGTTTTCCAGCCGCTAGATCCCACGTGAACAAGGAAGGTCTCATGTGATCAAACACAGAAGTCGCTCGCTGCAGCAGCTTCCCCACAGTACTCGCCATCCCGAGTCACATGAAAATGTCGGTGCGTGCTCAGCTTCCTATTCCGGTACCAGCAAATCTGGCAGGTCCATTACAAAGCGCATTCACAGCTTTCCTGCCAATTTTGTTGCAACAAGCATCTTCATTTATCTGTCGGGCAGCTTGTGTAGCACTGTGCCGACGGAAGTGTACTGCATGCTTTTATAGGCAATAACCTGAAAGCTGCAGGCTGTCTCTGCTGCAGGCAGCGTGAAGTGAGAGCCAGGTTTTGCTCTGGCGGCATTGTAGTCATCTTCCCCTCACCGTCTTAAAACACTATGCAATAGGAAAATGACAAACCGAATCTCAGAACGCTCAAGCTCTACCAGCTCAATGCTCGTTCGCATCTCGTGCTGCAATAATTCTCGTCAAGTGGGCACATCAAAACTTCGCGCCAGAATGGCCCGCCCAAAGATGCTGCTGACCCAGGCCAAATTCAAGAAATCATGGGGTTTTACGTGCCAAAACCACTTTCAGATTATGAGGTAGTGGAGGACTCCGGAGCATGACGTCTGAGCATGACGATTCACAGCGGCACCGTTTGATCGCATCAATGGCACATGCTGGTGGCAGTACACCATGGACTTTCCACTTTCATACTTCAATCCCTCCCGAGTTCATCAACTGCATAAAGGCAGCAGAACCGCACACAACAAGCACAAAAGCTTACACTGTCTGCTTTCAGGAGTTCAAATAGCGATAATGATAATGTTTTACTGAAGCTTAGTTTGCATAAAGGGAGCAAGTGAGCCAAATCCTACAGCGGGCTTTTAGGGTGTGGAAAAATTTTCACTCAGTAAGGCAAACACAAAAGCATAGATGCAGCGAGAGTCGAGATTAACACGCGCCAGGAGCTGACCGTCTTCACAATGTGAAGAAGACATTGAGCACACAGCCCGTAGCACACCCACCAGTTGGTATGGAAGCCTCCGAGCCTGCCGACGATGAGTACAGGGGTGGAGAAGAGGGCACAGCCGGTGATGGCCCACTAACTGGCTCGCAAGTCGGGAAGTGGCGCACACTGTCCAGCTGGTAGCGGGCACTGCCACCTGCGCAAACAACAGCATAAGCAACAATCCGGTGCTACAATGAAAAAAATTAAAGCATTCAACATGAAGGAGACAAGACGGGCACTGTTCATGTTACGTGTTTGTTTTCCCCCCGGCACTGTATGTCAAGGCTACTCAAGCCAACCAGCCAAGTTTTCTGCCTTAACTTGTGCTCCACATTTGTAAACCATTAACGGGACCTCACTACATTCCTTCAACACTGCAAATTTTTAAACGACCGATAGAGGAAGCAGACGACAGGCATCTATCTTACTAGTACTATGTGTCAGTTCTAAGTGTCCAAGCAACAAGACCATCGTCTTTATATGCAACATCTGGTCCTGGTCACTTTTTGGTCACTTTGGTCCCAGTATGCCAATAAGAGAAGCTTTTGCTCAGGGTCCAATGTTTTCAACATGCGAAACTTGTCTTTGTCGGGACTCTTCTTCAGTTAACGCTGGCTCCAGGCTAGAGTATCCCACATTTTCTCATAGTTAATTTGTCTGCCACGCTTGCCGTGTTAGAATTTCATAATATTGCAGGCATACTGTACAGTAAAACCTCGTTAAACCGCACCCGCTTAAACAGTAGTTTCATTTTAAAAGTAGTAAAGTCAAATCCCCGACTCAGCGACAAACGGACCCCAGAGATAGCATGGGACAAGGACGAGCCGACCACTGAACATAATGTGTTTTGCACCCGTGTAAGCCGTACCAGCTTATTGCGTATGCATCGGTTAAAACGTAGCGTTTAAACTTTTCGTCGCGCAAACACGGTGGTGCGTCGTCTCTATCGGGCGGCCCAGCAAAACAACAAGCCTCAGAGATCGGAACAGTGGCCTCCAAGCACCCTGTGCATTTGCGCGTGAAGCCACATCAACATCAACATCATTTCGACGCCATGCCAGAGAGCGTTATGGCGTCGTGCAAGCGAGGACTGGCGTCGTTCCGAAGCTCGGATAAAAAAGACGCCGGGTGCTCAGGATAGAAGAAAAATTATACATCGTCCGTGCTATCTAACGTGACACGAAGAAGTCGGCGCTGGCACGCTACAGGGATCTGCAGTTGACTACGGTGTGTGGCATTTGGGATGCGAAGAAGTTGCTCAGCAGCGCTGCTGCGACTGCGAAGACATGTTGGCTACGAGGTTCGACTTTTCGCCATCATTGCCTCTGTTGTTGCCGAAGAGCTGACTAGCAACAGTGATGAGGACGACACGGAAAGCAGCAGCACGGGTGATTCAGGCCCCCCATTGGCATAAGCTGCGCGTTACGTCAGCCTCATGAATGCAATGCATGCAAGGGATTGTGCAATTGTGAATGCAATTGTGCAAGGGACCTTCCCCTCTTTAGCACTGACACGAAATTTGACACAGAAACTTTATAGTGAGGCTCTGCTCCAATTTGAGGACTCCTACCAGCTGCATTTCTTTGAATGTAGAAGACCTTCGTTTCGGTTATCTTGAATGGCAAGCTGGATGCCGACTTCATCACCGCCATGCAGTAGGCCTTCCAGTCGTATGCATGCCAATGTTTTCCAAGCTCTAACACAGTGCCGTGATTTGAAAAAATCCTTTGGTAGCTTTGTGGATTCAGGATTTCTTCGTGTCGTCTGACATCTTTTTCAATTCTGCCAAATACCCTGTCTGGGGGTAAAAAACTGTGTCCTGTGACAGAAAACATAAGGGAAACTACTGAGACACCTGCTGGAGCCTCATTCTGGAGCCACCAAAGAAGCATGCAAAGCACAGTACTGTTCTTGTTTTGTCCAGCACAGCCATCGGCTACTAACCCCACCTCTCTAATTCCTTCGAAGTTAGCGCTTCGAAGTGTATTATGTACCGCACTGGCTACTTGGTTGCTTCCTTTGGAGCTTTCATCTTCGCTCCATGTGTAGGAATGGATGGCTTCTTTGGGCATTGATCTATCTGCCTGGTTTTCCACCACGCAGAGGTGGTACTGATAGAGCTGGCGGCTGTTCCGGACCAGCCGGCTGTGGCGGCTGCTCCGGAACTTTGGGGAGCACTTGATTTTGTTGGCAATCAAATGAGAAAGTTTTCAAGTCTTCCCTCTTCTCACGCAGCAGGGAATAAAAAGCCTTATACTTCAACTTGTGTACACGTTGCTCTGTTATGACACGCTGTTTCTGTGAAACATCTCCACAAGTTTTCATCTCATACGCATTTTTCAGGCATACAGAGCAAACGTCTGTCCTCGGTGTTCTGAACGAAAGATTGAACTTCACTCGAAAAATGTGGTGAAAGAAGCCATACTTCACCCTCACATCTTCGGGTGCTTGCTGGTTATAAACCTGCCACAGGTTTCGGATGCTCTTCAGCTCACTTGGAAGGTATAACTTTTTTGTCTTCATCCGGGTGTAGTGTGACTCTCTTGCCCGAAATTGCTTAATGAAACCCACAACAGCTGATCGCTTTCGACCGTAGCGCTTGATCTTCTGGTCACCTCCACGACTGTTGGCTTTCACTTCACCTTTTTCATGCTTGTGCTTTATATAGCGAGTAACTGTGCTGTGACTAATATCAAGCACTGCGCAAAACATTTCGCGACAAGCACGAATCTCTTGGCCATTTTCTATCCGTACCTTGTAAACAGCAGCAAGGCTCCGACGAGGTTCCGCTTCTTTTTCTCTCCTATGTTTTACGGCTGATGGCGTGCAGTACATCAAAACGAACGCCTTTTGTTCCACGCTGCACAGTTCGTAAAACTTCTCCTTGAAACGTTTAGTGGATGCTTCTGTCACAAGCGCACACCTGAGAGTCTTTTTCGCGTGTTTACATTTTGGCAACGGCGCATTCTTGCTTTTACGGTGGTGATGCGGCTTCTTTTCACTTCGTCGTCGACGTCTAGGGATAGACCTTTCGCCGATCTCTTCATTGCCATCCGAATCCATGAACAACGATATCAGAAAAGCGAAGAACTCGCGAAAACACGAACGAAACACTCTGATCTGTCAGGCGGGAACCAACTCCTTGGCGGGAACTGACAAGGAGGCTGCCGTGGCTACATGACGTCACGCCAAAAGCGCTCTCCTATTGGGCAAATGGATTTGGCTCATTTTCATCCGTGCAACAGCTGGATCTGGCTCAATTTCGATACGAAATACGATCTGCGAACACGTTCGCCTAGCGTTATTTGACCCATTTCGTTGCAACGGTTTTTCTATGAGAAAGTTGCCTAGTTTTTCTTGTCATTACCGTTTTATCGGACCTAGTTTCGTTTTGTGGATTTGGCTCATTTAAAAAAAAAACTCCTCATTTAGTAGTGGCAGGATTTCGTTATTGCATGTTTTGACTGTATGCGCAATTAACTGCTTAGAAACCGAGAAGCAGCCACTTACCGTAGCCACGCCGACGCATCTCTTCCTTTGCACGCAGTCTGTCTTGACGCTTTTCATTGCGTGCTCTCCGGGATCGCTGACGGCGGCGTTTCTCCACATCCGCTGCGGGCATGAGATGGTATACAACATTTGTTATAAATCACCCAGAGCCTAATACATCCGCGCATCATGAATTGTTGCAAGCACAAAAACATGAAGTTCCCAGGATTAGATTGTCACTTTGTACCGACGGTGTAGAACCAGAAAAAGCATTGCAAAAATGTTCAGTTACTAGGTGAACCTGTGCCCAGAAAGGCAAGAAATGCTCAAAACGGCAGTGAACACAGCCACCGAATCTAAACTCGTGGCTCAAGTTATCTCGTATTTACATACGCATCACAGCAGATTCTAGAGCAATTGCTTGCACTCGCAGGAAGCGCCTCGTGTGAGAAAGCAGTAGCCCAATAACAGTGACCATTTGGCAAAGCAGTCACCAGCAAAAAGTAAAACGATGTGTGGTACCTGTGATGCTCAATTACCCCTCACTGTTTCATTGGACGGTGCTGGATGCTGTGGTGGTGGTGCGGAAACATTCTAATAATTGAGAGAGTAGAAAAAAAAGCTGGCTCTTCAGACGGCGACTGTATTTGTATTTTAATTTCACAAGCTGGACACTAAAGGAAAACTCTAAAATATAGGTGTTATTAGGACTATCGTAAACAAGCTCTAAAACTTCCCCACAATCGAAATTTTACCGGCACCTCCTGGCATTGCGTCTCTTGCCGTCGTCACATGAACGGCACCAGAGAGGGCGCCCAACCACACAAGAACCCTGCAGACCAACGCCAGACCAGCGTCACGTAATGTATTACCACATGATTTTAGCCTGAAACCTCCTAAAGCAACGTGTGCTGTCAATGAAGTGAGCCATAAGAAATACACTCACACCTCGATATAACAAAGTTGGTAAAATGGACAATTTGCTTTGTTATATCGAAATTTCGTTTTAT
This sequence comes from Dermacentor albipictus, assembly GCF_038994185.2. NCBI lineage: Eukaryota > Metazoa > Arthropoda > Arachnida > Ixodida > Ixodidae > Dermacentor > Dermacentor albipictus. The sequence continues at coordinate 69,891,046 of NC_091822.1, read as the reverse complement.
TGATATTCAACCTTTTATGTAAATACATAATCAATGAACGATTTTTCTTGCACAGAAAGGGGCCGCAGAATTTTGCGAATTATAGGTAATCGAAAAAAGCTAATTTGAATGAGAAAACATTTCATTATGATGAATTTGAGAGTCGGCAACGAATGATACGATTTGATGTCACATACGGTGACTATATGTTCTCGGCAGTATGAATTAAGCAAAGCCAGCCAAGCTTCTGCAGGCACTCCACCCCCGTGTCTAATGGTGTTGCCCGCACTGGGACGAAGCTATCAGGAAAAGCGCCGGCAGAGGGGAACAAATGCTTCGTCTGGTCTTGCTCGAACACGTCACCGAAACTCGCAAGATTACGCAACCTGCAGTACTAAACAAACGGGAAGACAGCTTGCATGATAGCACGCGGTCTCGGCATACCCCCCCTTGCACACACTAGAGATTACCTCTAAAGTAAGGTGTGGCTGCGTGTGTGTGTACCCCCACTCCACTACAACTGCCCCCTCGTGCGCACTTGATCACGTTACTGCAAGCTCACTCCCCTCCCTCTACTTCCCTTTGCTCGCAAGGGGAGGTGGCATTCATGCCTGAAGGCACCCTCTTTGTTTCTCACCCTAACACACTATCACTTGCACCTAAAGCACGAAGTGCGAGAGGCGCGATAGGATCTAGTTGTACTTGGACTTTGTACGGAACATGGTGCGGCTTCACTTCGGGGGTCACTGCAGTTGCACTGCGGCGATTTGAGAGGCGATGAGAGGCGCGTTTCCAAGCAGCCGCTTGTAATTAAATCATTTGACAATGTGTGTCCACGGAAGTTTCTATTTGTTCTCACAGCATTCCTTTGCTGTGGAAGTGAAATTTCATTCTATTGAAATCGCATACAAACAAACTTTCTTATGTTGAGGGTCTAATTACGTGGTGTTCTGTGGACAAGAGGTTATGAAAATTTATATACTTCATTATAGCAAGAATTATGTTATATCGAAGTTTGTTAAATTGAGGTTTAACTGTGGTTGGAAGGTATGCCAGTCAAATGTACTGTACAACCACGGACAACCAGATAGTGAGAGAGATGGTAGGGCACGCACGAGCAAAGTGGTCCAGGGTGACCTGCTTGACAACAGGTGGCGCCAGTTGCACTTCCACCACCTGGATCTCGCACGTCAGTGGCAGGTGGCGCAAGTATCGCAGCCGCCTGCGAAGCTCCTGCAGCAACACAAGGCAGGCCCCAGTTCTAAACTCTTTCCACAACAGAGGAAAGTACGGCTTCACATTGGCAAGTTGCACAGTGGCCTGCATTTTCAACCAGTAAAGCAATGATCTTTATTCAACAGCTTGCCATCGTTCGGGCAATTGACGCAGAGCCTGTTGTTGAAGGCACAACTGGGTCTGTGTCCCAGAAGCTCTGCGTACAGTGCAAAATGCAATTCTGTAGATCTATCGAAATTATTTGAAGCTATTCACATGAGGATTTTGTACTCACTGCTCCTTGTTTTAACTCTAATTCTACAACAGAAATAAAGTTTTTGAAATCCGTATTGCTTAGTAAAGCCCTTTGGCTAACCCGGTTTGACAGACAGTGAAATCAGTCCCTGCACCAGCAGCAGCTTGCTTCTATACGATGGTAAAATGCACATATGATTTCCTTTTTTTTCTTCTAAACAAATCCACCTAACAAGGTTGCCAAGTGCTTTACTGCAAGATGTGAACCAACAAACGTGATCTTGCTGCAAAATTAGAGCAAAATTGAAGCAGCGGTCATTAAAAAGGTTATAAAAATGCAGGCATCTGGACATACCGTACTTACTGCACAATGTGCACAATGTTTGGGAGTGCATTTCTTATGCAAAGTAAAAATTCCTAGTGATTTTTTTTTCTGCAGCCATCTCCGACGCATAGGAGACACACAGTACGATTCACCGCCCGATACGGCACTACAGCATGGCAAAACACTTTGGATCCAGTTGCCGTTCCAGAGCATCGGAAGCTGAATCGTTCGTGCATCTCCTACTTTTGTAGCACGTCAGGCGCCCATTTCAGCTCTATGGCGAGGCGTGGCGCTTACATGGAGGCTGACAATTGCAGCTCATGTTTTCTGGCTGTGCATAATCTCCGGGATTATTTTTGTAGCAAAAAAGCAAGCGCTATTGTTCTCATAATGCATTTATTTCTTCACAGATGCTTCACTAATGTTCATCTATTTGTTGTCACGGTCACTTTCGCCACTGCTCAGGCTCAATTCGGCAGCACACATGTGGATACTGATGTCCTTCGTGTCATTAATGGCACTAGATATCCAGGCGAGTTTAAAAAACTATTCACAACAATGCTCGAAGACACTGCCCGCCACACACTCAGAATTCAAAGCCGACAAGCTTTTTTTTTATCTTTGGGCTGGCAAGTTAGAGGTATGGCCCCGACTGACATAGAGTGCAGTTCACTTATAATGATATGACATATAATATGTTGGTTATAACAATGGGTTGACTTAAGGATATCAACTCATGCATTAGGGCTACGAGAAGAAAAAAGAAACTATCTACTTGCATAATGATTGCACTTTTATTTTAGTTGACACAAATTTAAGGGCTGCTATCATTACAACCAGTACTTGTTCTGCAAAACAAATAATTTTTCAACCCACATTTGCTGTGGGATGACAACAGGTCAATAAACAGGTGGCTACCATTGTAACAGTGCAGGACATCAAAACAAAAAATGACAGCCGATGGAGCAAGCAGAACGCGATTTTTTTTCTTCTCGTGAGTACGTTACGTGCATTCAAACAGTTTCTTCCGTATCAGTAATGAATAATATCGTTAATATCAGCAAGTCTGCGGCACTAACGTAGACATGTCCACTTTGAGGGGACAGAAACAGAGATGGGCACGCTCAGCTGCCAGTAATAGAAACACATGGTGGGCACACTGCAAAAAACTGCAACATTTGTCTTCACTACAATCCTAATACGACAAGTTTCTGCTAAGAGTGGTCAAATATCTTGGCTGCATTACAAGCGCCGGCGTATGAATAGGGTACATTTCAAACATAGCAACGTAAACGTTGCTACTGTCATTGCCACTCGCGATTTGTTGCATGCCCATGAGTGCAGACAAGAGGAACCGAAAGGTGCCTTTTTTGTTGTTGTTGACCACAACTATTATAAAGCCTACAAATAATAAAGCCAAAGCAAGTTTGGTTGTATATTTTTTTTTTCTTGGAGGTGCAGAAAGTGATGAAAGGAATGAAATGGGACATCTGCTTCAGAATCTGTTTGGTGCATGCAGACCGCTGTGCAAGTCTTGAAGAGTCGTCCACGTAGCGTTTGATAGATGGTAAGCATGATCATCATCAGCTGGACTTGGCACACAACATATCGCTGCGGCAAGTTTGGGGCACGATCATTACGTGCAAAAAAAAATTTATTTTGACAACAAAAATTCAGGGGTACAATCATTATGCAAGTGCCATCATTATGCAAGTAAATACTGTATATAATGCATTATTCGTCAGATGTAATAATCAAAATAATCGGGACATTTGTATTGCCAAGTTAAACTAATGATAACAAGATGGGGTGAAAAGTTTGCCTACACGACAGTGGCGTAGCCAGAAATTTTGTTCGGGGGGGGGCTACGCCACTGGCCCAATATATATATATATATATATATATATATATATATATATATATATATAGCTGCACGTTGCAGCTCAGCCTCCTCCTTAAAGGGACACTAAAGCGAAACAACAAATCAGTTTAGACTAATAAAGCGTTGATAATAGTTTGATTATTAGATGAGAAAATGAAGGTCCAAGTATCAGTATTTGAATTTCGCGCCGAAACGCAAGCGCCGTACGTCAGCGTGACGTCAGGGATTCCAAAGTATGTTTTCGCATTGGGGCCGCGTTGTCTGAATAAAGGTTCCCGAAACTTGCCATGTTTAATATTTGGTTCCTTTAGAAGACAATGTAGTCAATCTGTACCGCTATATATAATTAGTAGGCCCTAGAAGATGCCATCAAAATCCAAGACGTCACAGCCCCCAGGTGCGGGAACTTAAGTAGGCGTCGCCACCCGTATATCGTTTTTGCGCTTTTTCTGGCTTACCAAACGTCTTTTAGTTGTAAGAGTGGTGTTTTTGGCGTTGTAGAACGGTAATTTACTGATGCAGAAGAAATCATTTTTCACTTTAGTGTCTCTTTAAGAGGAAGCTTTAGCTCGGGTGCTCCTATTTGAGTACATGTAGAAGGGGAATTCGTTTTTCCCTGCAACCACTTCACCAAATTTGAGGAGGTTTGTCGCATTGAAAAGAAAAAGTTTAATTCTAGTGACTACTGGCTTCGAATTTTTCATTTAGGTGGTCAATTATTTATTAAAAATTGGCCAAAATTGAAAATTTTCAGAAAACGAAACTATCAAGTTTAAAACTCCGTGACTCAACAATGAAAAATTATATCACAATTCTGTGAATTGCATCTAATAGTACATCTGCAACGGACCAAATAGATATGTTACACATGAATCTCAAAAAAATTTAGTATTGTGGAAATACGGCTTTTGCAGAACCCTTGTACACAACGTAACCAATTCACGTAAGATACAAATGGACACAGGAAACTTGTCCGCTTTGACTGTTATAATAAATGCCGTTTACAGAACCACAATATCTGTTCTTCATGCATAGCTATTAGTTTGTAAACGTCGTGCTTCTATTTTTTCAAACTTTCGAATTTTGCAAAATATTTTAAACAAAATTCAGGCCCTAAATCGAAGTTCTGTTTCCAACAGACACTAGGATTTAACTTTCTCTCTCAAATGCAACCAATTGCAATAAAAGTGATTAGCAGGATTATCTCAGAAAAGCGTTTCTGCGTTTTACAAGTATTTGAATAGGCCGCGTCGGATTGGGCCCGAGCTAAAGCTTCCTCTTAAACAATTTATCGAGGGATCAAATACATGAATAATAACTGCAGTGTCATTGCCAAAGATGCTGCAAACGAATTCTTGAAAGCTACGCTCTGTAAATACAAGTAAAATATGTATTTTTTCATAAAATATTATACTCGTATGTGCCAAAAATTGTGCCCAACATAACTGACGTCAATGCTTCCATGTTTTTTGTCTATTCATCAAGTAAAGAAAATATGACACGAACTTTAGAACTATATCAGTTCGAAACCAGGAAAGCAGTGCATGCCGCTGATATGAAAAATTAAAAGGCAATGAATTGAACAAGTTGAAGACAAATATGTTAATGAAACTTTGTCATTCAAGAACCGTGCTTACATTCTTGTATATATGCAATGGCCAGTGAAAAATCTCAATGACGCTGTCGTTTGTTCCAATGTATTACGCAGGAGTAACTGTCCCTTGTTGTGTATCGTGAGTAATTGCACCGAAGTTATAGTCGCGACAGAGAGCACGTATAAAAAGCAGGAGTTCTGCAAGATATATGAGGGCAAGTCAAATGAATGAGCCAACAACGGGGTACTTTATTTAAAAGTAGTCTTCATGATAATTTAGGCATTTGTCCTATTGACTAACGAGTTGCGTGATTCCCGTCTTATAAAACTCCTTGGGTTGCTGCTTCAAAAAGTCTGTATCTGGTTCCCTTGAGCTCTTTTTTCGGTTGCCCCAAAATGTTGAAGTCGCAAGGTGACAGGTCTGAGCTGTATGGCGGATGTTGCAGCGTTTCCCACTTGAACTTTGCCAGTTTTGTATTAACCACATAAGAGACGTGGGGACAGGCATTGTCGTGGAACAAGATGACCCCATTCGTCAATTTTCCACGTTGTTCGTTCTTGATTGCGACACGCTGCCGTTCTGGCGTTTCACAATATCGGAAACAATTGATAGCCTCTCAAGATTTAGCAAATTCTATCAGTAATGGACCCTGTCGATCGAAAAAAAAAAGTCAACAACACCTTTCCAGCGGAAATTATGGCCTTTACGTTCTTTGGCCGTGGTAAATTCGAATGTTTCCACTGTAAACTTTGCCGTCGTGTTTCAGGCTCGTAGTAGTGGCACCAAGGTTCGTCCCCGATCACAGTTGCAAACAAGAAGTCGTCATGATCATTGTGATACCCGATCAGATGAGTCAAGGCAGCGCGAAACTTCTCCGTCTTCTCGCGATGGATAAAAATCTTGGGGATCCATTGCGCACCAAAGAGCCGATAACCGAGAAGCTCATGAATTAGGGCGTGAACCGAACCGTGACTGATGTTCAGACGGTCTGCCAGTTCATCGATGCTTATCCTCCGTTCTTGTTTCAGCAGCTCATGAACCTTTGAAATTGTGTGGGGGGTGATTGCACGATGGTTTTGGCCCGGTCTTGGAATGTCTTTGCAACGTCCTTGGAACCATTTGCTCCAACGCTTCACAGTGGTCAATGAAATGCAGTGTTCAACGTACACGGCAGTCATATGGTGATTAATTTCTGTTTTGGAAACACCTTCAGCTGTCAATAACTTCGCGACACCGAGCTGTTCAACTTTTGAAGTGCCCATTATGTGACGCAACCATATTCAACCCAGTGTATGGGAGCATTAAAGAACATTTATCTTCACACCTGCGTGTCACTTTTGTAAATGAGACATGCCGTTCTCCTACGCGCATGCCTCGCAGATAATGAACCGAACCATTATTGCGCGGTTAGGGTAGGCTCACTTTCATTTGACTCGCCCTCGTACATTAGAAATGCAAAGATACAATGGGATATGCAAATGCGAAAATACGGCTTGATAAAGGACAAAAAGTGTCACTGGAAATAAAGTTCACTGCATGTATACACAAAACCTCGCAACAAGATATTTAAGTATACGTATAAGTCTCCAATGAGTCTATGTATGTAAGAAGAAGTAACTGTATATAATGTGTCAAACAAGGCAAATAAACATGTTGCACAATCATAGATTCACGGAATCCTAGATTCCGCCCCCATTCCATCAACTCCCCCCGATGTATTGCGCGCGACGGAAGGCGGCGCGTTTGCTCCCAGCTTTTCTCCTTTGCGCACACAAGACTGAGCCACCATCGTCGGCTCACCCATTCCAGCTCCCCTCCTACGCTTTCACTCGCACATACAGCATGCAGCGCGTGGTCACGATGTTATCACCCTTGGACTTTATACGAAACATGAGGGCGATGGCAGGAATGCGCCTGGAGTGTCGATATAATTGCTTTCGCAATAATATAATAAACGTATCCGGCAACTGAAGCGTCCCGTCGCCCATTACTTTCCGCAAAAGAAGTATCAAAATCGAACTTTCACCATGCGACAATTCGCTGCGCCGCAACAATGTATTTTTTTTCTGCGAGGCGGAGGCACCGAAATGAAAAAAAAAACGCATAGGAATGCCTACTTTGGGGACCTAATGCGGCTACGGAAGGAATACCGAAGAAAACATGAGACGCTTGGTCCACTGAGAAACATACGCATACTGCTCAGTATCCTACAGCGGCGAAACAAGACTTTCCGGAAAGGTTCCGCTCAAGGAATGCGGTGCAATCCTTCGAGTCCCCACAGTGATGGCGGCGAGCAACCATTGCTTTTTTTTTTCTCGTCTGCTAGCCAGAAAGCGTCCAAAACTCTCTCCGGTAAAAATCCATTCGGCCAGAGCAAACCGAACGCGCACCGAAGTGCACCGCACGGTGGTCGGGGCCATACGAGAAAAACGTATGCGCTCTGGCTGGCTCTGGCAGCCCGCGGGTAGGGTAGCGAGAACAAAAAAAAATTGAAGAGGCTCAATGCGTCCTCACGAATAAAAGTCAATGTAGAAAAAATAAATAAGAACGTAGTTACTTTGGCTCGCTGTAGTGTCTTGACATGGATGTTCTGGCGTAGGTTAAAAAAAATGTTAATATTTTTTTATCTGACATAACGGCACAAATGAACCACCCCAACGCTTCGTCTCATTGGACCTCGCTGCCTGCTTTGTCAACTCGTCTGCTAGTGTGTTGATTTGGCTTGTCTCGTTGTATGTTCCGACGTAAGACTTTAGAAAAGTCAATAGACCTTTGGCGTCAAATGTTTATAACAACATTAAACCCACAATGTTCCGCAACTGAAAATCTAAAGCACAACTTTGGAAATGTCAATGCACCTTTCACATCAAGAGCTTATGAGATTTATACCCATAAAGTTTCGCATTTGATATCCATGCGCTCCATAGATTCCGTGGCCTCAGTGAGATGCCGCGGCGAGCCCGCTGACCATCAAAGCGCCCTTGAAACTTTGTGCTTGGATGGGACTGCTTGGCGTTATGTGACTCCCGGTGTATGGGCGTTGCCACGAAATCCAGCCCGAGTTTGCAATCTTCGCGGTGAAATGTCTTTTCGAGCGTCAAAAAGACATTCTAGACAAAATCCAGAGTGATTTCCAGCGCCGGGGGTCGCTTTGGTCGGCGGTGCATGGACAGCACGAAAAAATTTCGGGGGGGGGGGGGGGGGGGCTGAAGCCCCATAAGCCCCCCCCCTGGCTACGCCCCTGCTACACGAGTAAATATTTGCCACCATTACAACACAGCATGTCCCGCCTGCACGCCAATTGCAAAAGCCACGGAGTGCATCACGAGTTGCAGCAGCGTGCCACAAGATGGCTCCAGTGGCTTCGCGTTAACTTCACCTGCGATTGTGCTCTAGTGCTCTACATATTCAAAAATAGGGAGAGAAACATAAAAGGAAAGCGGCACCCATCCTTTATGCACTCTCTCAGTGAGCGGGGAAATGCGCCACGGAATCAGCCCCAAAGAAGATGGTGCCAAAGAGAAGAGGATGGTGCTGACAAAGCGCAAAGCTGTGTCGCTTGAGACGAAGCTGCGAATTTTGCTGCACTCAAAAAAGTACGAGTTCGCACAAAAGCACAGCGACTATGACAGCTACATCCAGGGGCCACACCAACACGATGGAAGCCGCCGAGATCACCAAGCTCTGGCAGCACGTTGATATCGACAATGAAACAAGTGGTGCTTTGACGGAGGAGTTTCCGAGTGCAGACATATGTGTTGAGCCTTAATCTGCAAAATGGTATCCAACGGCGGGGCAATAGTTGGTGCGACTGATGACAGCGTTGTGTGACGGAGGCAACGACAGCAGCAGCAGTGACGACGAGACTGACAATGTGCGTGTTTGACACTTATCACAATCGATTGACTCATTGATTCCATGCAAGCTTATTGCCGCCGGTGCTCGCGCAGAAGCTGGACACGATGCACACCATGAATGTGAACCCGAAATTCCCTACAAAAGCAAGTGCAGACTTCCGACTATTTCATATTTCACTGCTTACTTTCTACAATGCCTATTTTAAGCATGAGTGGCAAATTTGGTTTCTGAGGTATCATTGATTTTTTTTTTCTTTTCTCTCTCTCTTCTTTATATAATGCAGTCCAGATATAGCGGTGATTGATTACGATTGGATTTTTAATTCTTCTTGATATATGTAAAAGTGGACTGTACTGTATCGGCACTCCAAGGCATCTAAAGCTTAACGTTAAATGAGAACACAGATTTCACAAGCAAAAAAAAAAAAAAATACTGTGCAATGCTAATCCTTCAGCGAAGCTTCCATTCAGTTGGGGCCCCAGGGAGGCCAATCATAGTTGGAAAAAGGAGAAATCTCGTTTCCCATCCACTTTTCTGGTTGGATAGTGCAACCCACAGCGGTCACTGCACTAAAAGTAAGTCTTGTGCTGCAAGTTACGGATGGATACACCTCAAAAGCCAAAGAGAACCAACAAAAACCTACTGTTGCAATAAACAAGGGACTCACATTGTCAATGGAGGCACCTTCGATTTCCACAATGCGTGCCGTGAATGTCACCGGGGCAAGTTCCAGCGCACCGTATTCGTGTGCCAGCATCCGAGCATTGAGTGCGTGCAGAAACACGGGCTGGCCGTCGGCCGCCTGGAAGTAATAGAAGCTGTCGGCCCCCGAGGCACCTTCTCGGCAGCCGTTGTTGTTGTTGCCGGCGCTGTTGGTAGCAGTGCTAACTGGCATCTCCAAATCTTCCGCACCAACTGCGTTGTCCTCTGCACCACTGCTGCCACTGCTGATGCAGCGCTCGCGGCCCCGCACCTGATGGGAATCTGCAACAGCCGACACAATAGGGAGTTTCGTGCGTCCTTACATGTTAACTATGATACAGGCAACATGGACACACTAAATTATCGGATATAACAAAGTAAACTCCAGTAATGTCCTTCACTAATATCTGTGTGGAACGAATATATGCCTCAAACGTTGAGTATGAAAAAGGTGTCCAAGTGTCGAATGCAACAGTACTATACTAAGCTTCCCATAAAAATGTGCCGCACAATGGCATCATCGTAGAGCAAGCAGCAGTGCGCTGGCCCCTTCATCTTCCATTTGCCTATGCGCAATCATGTGACAGGTATCAAGATCTCAAGTTTCAAGTCACTCGCACGCACACAATATACACGCGCTTCTGCTGCCCACGCACCGCCATTCACATTGGTTTTCAGCCTCTCCACATTTGGGTTGCTATGATGACACCCGTGCCAACTAAAGGGCGCTGCAATGAAGTTTTCACTACCTTTGGGTTTTTAAAGGGGTACCCAAATTTAAATACACAAGCCCTTTAGCACTTCTGCTTCATTGGAATGCGACCACTACAGCCAGCAGCCAAACTCGTGATATCGTGCACAGCAGTAGCAACAGCCTAGCCACCATGCCAAAGCAACAGGTTCAGCTTAGGATAACAATATGTTTCAGAAAGCTGCAACGCCAGGGAAGACCTTTGCGCGGTCGACCTTAACAATTTCCTGTCCGAACCTATTTCCATTGATAGCCCGCTATTGTTGGTTGCAAATTCATATTCTGCTACTTTGCAAGCAATCTTAAACAGCTAGCACTATCCATTGGGCCAATTAGAAACTATTTAGTTGGTTTTGCTTTTCAGATTTCACTTTCTACAGCACGCATATTTTTAAAGCACTTTCAGAGAAGGGGCATGGTCGCGCGTGAGCAGCACTCTTAGTTTTCAAGACGGCGTCGCATGCCACTCATCCACAGAAACGCCACATTTCTATCAATTTTGATGGATTTGTTTTTTGGGCTTTGGAAGCAGCACTGACACAGAAGGCAAGTTTGATTCGGCTCATTCAGCAAGGTACTGTGCTGCTGCCCCCACGAAAAAATGGCCACCATCAGTAATTGGCTTTGGTTCAATTTTCAGCGACAAAGGGCGGTAGAAGTCCAAAAATAATTTAAGCCCCTTAATGCTTAAAAGTAGCACCATCCTTCGAACTTTTCCACCGCTGCACGAGCTCTCCGCCTTTCTCCCTTACCCGCACCCTCCTCCGCCCGCCCGGCTCCCCTTTCCAAATGGGCTACCGCCGTCACGTGACAGAGCGCGCTTTTCCATTTTAATGTTTTCTTCAACGGAGAAGAAAGCGCCTGCTTGCAGAAGTCTCCCCACCGCCATTTTCGATGCAATTAATGAATACGCGCCATAGTGTGTATGTAGTGTATGGTGATGGTAGCTTCCATCGTGAGCACGTTGTTAAGAAAAGTGCGCTTCCTTGGCACTGTTTCTACTGTTTGTCATGAGTTTCTGCACCTACAGTTGTTGTAATCGCTTCAGTGAAAGAAAAAAGCTTTACACGCTGCCATCCGGCTAGCATGATGAAGCGAAGAAGGATATGGATGCACTGGAACAGTTGCGTAAACTGCAACAGGCCACCGTCCACATGCCTTTGTAGGTAAGAGGTTTCTAAATAGCACGGTGTATCAGAGGTATTTATTCCCAACATTTCACACTGCGCGATTTTACCACGGATACGTGCACTCCTTCGTTGTGTACCTTGTTAATGCAGCTTTTCTTCCTTGAGCAGCAGTGCACACTTATTTTAATGCATAAGCATTCCTTGGCGCATGCCACAGGAAAATTTGTCTGTCATGCAACAAGTTTAATACACTGTATTTGCACGAAAATGCGCAATTTGCAAAGTTAAGGCATTGAATCGTTATAACAGTAACTGAAGATGATTGGTAGCTTTATAAGCAATAAGGAACAACTGAAACAAAAAAAAAATGAAAATGATCAGGAGGAATACCCATAGGATACATAGGGCTCCACAGAAAATGTAGTATGGGGAAGCAAGAATAGGGGTGGGCCTACTTGAATTTAAGGGGCGGCCCAACTTGAACGTGGGAGTCGACCAATTGAAATTTCGGGTTAGGCCAACAGAAATTTGGGGGTATCCTTACGCATACTTCATCACGAATGGAGCGACACGCTCCATTCGTGATCCGGCCGAGCGCTCACTATTTGCCATTGGAATTCAACATAAAATTTGCATTTTTTAAGCATGTGCGTTTCGCCGTAGAAAAAAACTACGCCAATTAAACTGTTAGAAATACCCAGAAACAAATCGTACATGCACGCATTAATACTTCAGCAAACAAAATGGTGTTCCAGATTTTAAAATTCTGTGGGAAACGCTGTTTTTTTCTATCAAAATTTACAATATCCCTACTGAATTGTTTTCATTGATGCTTGTCTGTGACAAATAATTTTCTGGGCATACAATATCAAACTCGTATAAGACGTTCTTTTGACCTTTAATAATTAGGATCATTTTTCGGATGAATCATTTGAGCCTTTGATTACGCGCAATTTCAGCAAACAGAAGCTGGAGCCGGACAATGTACCCAGCATGCTCTATGGTTATCAGTCGGGGCGCATAGTCACTGTCAACGTAATGAATTTTGTAGTTTACTGTAAGGCTAGGCAAAGCCATCGTGCCCGAATGGCTGATGTGGCTTCAGTCACCACTTCCGTTTGCCTTAACGACGCAGCTGTACAATTGAGCAGTTACAGTCGGCGGTACTCAAAACAGATTTGGAGCTTCTAAGCGCTCATCAACCGAGCGGGGCAAGACCAATCGCCTCATCAATCCCCACCCTTTACCTTCATACCCCTGCCATCCAATTATTGCGACCGACTGGAGATCCAGCGACTCAACCGCAGGATTTATCCCCCGCCTCACAAAAAGCTCAGCACTGAAGATGCCGTAGCTCTCCGACTTATACAGACCAACACATTTCCAAACCTACACAGATACAGTAAAATGTTCCCACATACATATCGCGGCATCTGCCCCTGGTGCGGCAACACACGCCCTACACTCTTTCATATCTCGTGGGGGTGCGAGGGCAAACCTCAACACTTAAAGACGCCTAGCACGTCATTTGAGCGGTGGGAGGTACAGCTGACCGGCGATACCCTGGCGGGACAAGAAGCTCTCGTCCAGCAAGTACGTCGAGCAGCCACGGCCAGTGGAGTCCTGGAATGAGGACCCCACCCACTCGACCTCAAGAGCAACCACCTCGATGGTCCGAATAAATGTTTTTCTCTCTCTGGAGCTTCTATTCTGAAGAACACTTTGAGGCAGCCATGCTTCACAGCTACTTAGAATTCACAAACCGCACTCAGCGCAAACCTGTACCGAGACGCGAACATGTGTGCCCATGCTATCCCTGTCTTAACTCCAATGCATACATTCTTTTACAGGTTTTTCTTGTAAAATTTCGTTCATATCACTTTTTATTCCTCCCAGGGCTGAAATAAGGCTCTCTGATGTAATTTCAGTGCGTCAGGAAATAAAGAGGAGCTAAAACAAGAACACCAAACTAAAAAGTTGTCATCCCACTCACATTACCGCTTGGCGTCGCCTGCTACGCTGCATCGAGGGGAGAGATGGCGAGAGCGCAAAGTGGGGGAGGGCAGTGACGTGCTACTTTTAATCATTGAGGGGTTTTAGAAAAAAACAAGTAATCAAGTATCAAGAATCAAGTAATATATTTTCAGGATCAGATTGACAATGAAAATATTACGACTACACAAAAAAAAATTGGGGGAATCTGATACTTCCTTTCAGAATTTGGGGATTAAAAGGTTAACATCCGTCAGTCAGGATCGTTTGCCGGCAATTGCGCAGGCTGCCACGGTTTCACACAAAGAGACGGCTAGGAGTCGATCTAGGCATCACGTTCGGGCCTCGTCATTAGGGTTGGAACGTTTTCTTACATATCTTATATTCTTGACATAGAAAGCTCATATTTGCTGGAATATTGCACAGGTCCCTTGCACTGAAAATTTATATTCTGAAATTCTTTTATTTCTATGTTAAGCAACGTTTTTTGTATAACCTTTCCTTCTGTTGCCAAATTTTTGTTCAAATTTTTTTTCAAATTCTTTTTTAATAAACATGCTGTTTGGGACTAGTACCATCGGAAAGAATTTCTTCCTCTTCAATTTGATACTATACACTTTGTATCAAGCATGCGCTGCCATAGGAAAAAAAGTACAGTTAAACCTCAATATAGCGAACTTCAATATAATGAAATTCTCAATGTAACAAAGTACAGTTAAACCTCAAGACAACATTTTTGATATAACAAAGTATTTAACTGTTCATAACCTCACCCATAGAACAACATGTATTTAGAACCTCAATATAACGAAGTTTGTATGCGATTTCAATATAACAAAATTTCACTGCCGCCACAATGAAATGCGGAGACAATACATGAACGTAGATGGTCAAATTATTGAATTACAAGCAGCTGCTTGCAAACGCTCCTCACAAATCGCCCAAAGGGACAATAGCAACTACAGAAGTCGAGCAGCATCATATTCCAAGTGAGATGGTGCCTTCACGAGTGCTGCCTTCCCACAGAAACAAAGGGAAAGAGAAAATTATTATTTGCCTTTTCTAATAGCTTGACAATTCAGATAATTATGTCGCCCCCTCCATCTAATAAAAATCCATCAGCAAATGTACTTATCTGCATACAATATCGCATTTCAATATAATGAAGCAAACTGCCAATTCACCAACTTCGTTATATCAAGGTTTAACTTTACTAGACGACCCAAAAACTGCTGCTCTTCCCGTGGGCAGGGAAGTGTTAAAGGGACATTGAAGAAAAACACTGAATAAGTTTTAACTGATAAAGTATTGCTTAAAAACTCTACTTTCGTTAGTTTCTATGCCATACAATGAAATCCCAATAATTCAAAATGTCTTAATTTGCATTGACAGACACTTAGAACTGCTCTGTTGGTCCCACCAATGTGCTATGAATTTGAATAAAGAAAGACTGCAAATTAAAAATCCAAAAGCCATGCAACGGTTACTCCAAACAACATTTCTCACTGCTATGGACTGCTTGTTGGACAAACCTGAGCAAAAGGCAAAGGGTTTGACGCATCGCTACATCACGTTACCGTGCGCTCACCGGCCCTCCCTCCTAACACACGCTTGATTGCATTACCATGCGCTCCCTTACGGCTCCCATCCTATAGCGTGTCCAATGTCATTAGACACGCTATAGCCGATGTGTGCAATCCCACATTTGGCACGCGGGATTGCACACATCAAGCCACTATGCTCCTGAGCTCACCCTCACACAGATAGACTTTCGTCTATTCGCAGCAACAGCATGACAATGGTTAAAATACGGACTGAACACATCCCAGGTAAACATACATGCAAGCATATGTTTGTTGACAAGCCTTCATTTTTATTATCATTACGTTTTTTTTGTCCTTTGTGGAACAAAGTCACTTATTTTCTGACACATCCGATATTTAGACTTCTTTTGGCAGTCCCCATCGAGTCCAAATTATTGGTCGGCGACTGTGCATGCACTTGCTTTCCCAATAACTCCTGCTCAGCTTAACACTGTAGAGACGCAAGTGTAGCGTCATCAACAGACCCGCCACCAAATGCCAAACGCCCAACACTGTTAGCGCAAAATTCCCAAGCAGCTGTACTGACCTGAAAGCAGGCTGTGTGTCATGTCAGGCACCAGGTCTCTGGTGTCGTCGCTTGTGTTGTTCATAACCTGTTGCTGCTCTTTGTGCACTGGCACCTTTATTGAAAGGGAGTACACATAAGTGCAGGGAAAAGAAAGCCTAACCAAACTTCTTTTAACAAGTATTTCTTATCATGCAAAGAAGAAAAAAAGTTCCAATTCCAACCACTGCCTTCTGTTAACAAATGTGCTCGAAACTGAGTTTGTGCAGCACAAATGAATATAGGTACATGGGCACTGAACATAAATACATTAGCTGTTTACTTCGATACGTTCTACATGTTGTCAGTTAATTGACGACTTATTCGTGGGATTTAACGTCCCGAGGCAACGGTAGATCAGTCCAGGTTATCTCCATGTTCGGTAACGTGAACCTAAACCTAACGGTACTGTAAGCTGGTTCCTACTGCGGCCTGTTTGGAATGACGCAGTGCTCTCATCAGACTGGAGCCAGAGAAAGCCTGCGGAGCCAGGCATTCAGCCGCTCCCAGAGCAATTGAACCAGCCACATTAACAGAATTCTGACATATCTACATCGCACTCACAGATCAAAGGTAACAGTTCGTCGGAGTGCTCCAAGCTGGAGGATGCAGATCTGAATAAACCAGGCAAATGTTAGAGAGCAATTTAAACAGAGGAATGTACAGTTCACAGGTAGGGCACGCTTGAAAGCAACCACTTCCATGTACAATTAGTAGACTAATGCCTTCGCATCCTGCCCCCAACAAAACACTTCAGCTGCACAGCCACCACTGTAGCTACCGGGCCACCACAGCAGCTTCTAAAGGCGTTAAGCACAGCTTACTCCAATCATTCGGAAATCTATTTGGGGCGAAATATTAACTTTCACTGGTGGACATTCAAAGTTTTGGAGGCCATAACTATGCACATTGTAACTACAATATAGAAGCCAGTTGAGAGCTCAGGGCAAGTCCGCAGGAAAGACAGTCAGCACCAAGAAGCAGCAGCCTTTGCTCACCTCCATGTTGCCCTCGGCGTCCACAGTGAGCTGCTGACCCTGGCTGTTGGCATTCACGTCCAGTGAACCCACTTCTTTCTCAAGGTCCTGCCTGCGCTGCTGCAGTGCCTGCAGAGCCCAACAAGGTTTGCAGAAGGTCAGTGAACAGCCAAACCTTCCACTGCACGCACCCAACTACACTCGTGACATTTGCCTGTTCCCCTTTGTAACACTGCAAAGCCTCCAAAGCATGTAAAAAATGAAATTATGACTATCACTCTTAGTCCCGCGGCAGTTAAACTCTTTCAAAGTACTCGCCCAGACTTGCTGCATGGCCGTGTTTTCACTGCAGTAAAGCTGAAGCTCAGTTTCGACACAATCTGGTCATGCCCGATTATGCATGGTTATACGGAAAGCGTTCACATATTATCATAGGTAGCCAACGTTATATGAAATAGCTGCAATGATTGCGTGTGTGTGTATAAGACTGCACAACAGCAGAGTGAGCTGTCCAGCGACTAACTATAAAGTGTGATATAGCTGGCACGTTTGATGCGAACGCAGATGCTGCAGCAGACTCTCATTTCATCTTTGACGGTTTCCACAGTGTTCGTGACATGGCACGACTTGCACTGAATCAGAACAAAACCACTGTTTGCTGCAGTTACTGCAGGTGAATCGGTGGAAGGCTTGACACTTGACACACTCCTACGTCGTTTGAATCAGCCGCTGTGTGGCCAATATGTCCCAGGCAGTCAGTCAGTTTGATGCCATTAAATGATGCTTATACTTGCCGGGATCAGAGGGCAAGTCCACATTATCTAATTTCCCAAATTAACAAGGTTAAAACCACCAAGATTTTACTGTAGCAGAAGTTAGACCTTTCCAAACTTTGTTTTCATACATTCTGGCAGCTGAAGTATTACAGTTATACCTCAATATAATTAACTTCAACATAAGGAAGTTCTCAATATAAGAAAATATTTAAGTGTTTATTACTTCTCACTTATAGAACATGGACCACGTAATTTGAGCCTCCACATAATGTAGTGTATTACAGTCAAACCTCGATATATCGAACACGGATATATCGAATTATTGCGTATATCGAACACTTTCTATATCACGTGGAAAATCGCATGCATTTTTAATTTTTATTTCAAACGGGGCCGGATGTAAAATGGATATATCGAACTCTGCCGCCCCAGACTAAGTGCGCTCTGTTGACAGGAGGCAAGCTTTCCCGCAACAATCTCGAAGATGGCGGCGCGATGGGCGTTTCAGACTGCTGCGTACGACAGCTGCCCACATCTGTTGCGCCGAGGGCGCCATTTGAACGTAGTGGCGTACGCACACGGCGTCTTGGCGTGGCCGTGGCTTGGCCAGGTTGGCTAGTTTAACAACATCAACAACAGGTGCGTCTCGGTGCTGCCATTTGTGCTACGCCAGTCGTGTGTGTGGCGTAGGCCTGTCGTGGTTGGTGTGATGGCTGCAAACGCGAAGAAGCGTACAACCCTGACATTTGCTGCGAAATTGGAAGTGATACAGCGCGTTGAAAGTGGAGAAAAGAAATCAAGCGTCGCCGAAGCTTTCAACATCCCAAGGAGTACTTTGAGCACTCTGCTGAAAAATAAGAGTGACATAAAGGTCAAGGCGGAACGGAACCAGCACTCAGGCGCGCAGCGGGTGCACAAAGCTGCCTTTGAAGACGTCGAGAAGGCGCTGTACAAATGGTTTATCGACGTGAGGGGCCGGAACATTCCTTTATCGGGGCCAATGCTACAGCAGAAGGACAAGAACTTTGCGTTCATTCTCGGCGCCGAGAAGTTCACTGCTTTCGGCATGCGGGTTTTGTGACCCGCATTGAAGAAGCTTCCGAGGAAGCAACTGAAGATTTGACGTTGGATGGCACAGAGGAAGAATGCCAGCTTGAAGAAACCTGGATCCAGTTAGAGCACATTGTCGGTGCTAAGCCACACAGCATGTGCATTGAGGACTTCGTTGGTGGTGACGACAGCACCGGAACAGTGGCGGAGTTAACAGACGTGGAGATCGCTGCACAAGTGAGTGCTGAGCGGCCAAACGAAGACGCTGCCGAGGCTGATCCAGCAAGCGCTGATGTTGCCCCACTCCCGACCGCAACTGAGGCTGTAGCTGCTTTGGCCGTTGTACGCCGCTACTGCAGCGCAATAGAAGGCACTGGACTGACTCTTGTGGACTGTTTGGACTATGTTGAGGTTGCCGTGGTCAAACACGCAGTTGCCAATATGAAGCAGGCTACGCTGGTTCAGTACTTTCAGCGAACTAAATAAATACTTTGTTTCAAGCTTCATGTGAGTATCTATTGCGCCACGATTGGTTCATTGATTGACTTGTGCTAGTTTTTTACGTGTTTTCTACGTGATTTTATATATCGAATTCTGGCTATATCGAACTATTTTGCAATCACCGCGCTGTTCGATATATCTAGGTTCGACTGTATACATAATTTCATCACAACGAAATTTCACTGTCACCATGAAGGAATACCAAGACAATGAATGGAAACATTTGTGGAAGCAGATGGTCATCAAATGACTGAATCGTAAGCGACTACTTGCAAACACACCCGGCAAATTGCATGCGCCCAAGAGCGACCGTGGAAGCAGGGCAGTGTCATGCCCTGCATAAAGTCCAAGTGTGATGAGATCCTATCGTGCCCTGTGCACTGTATGCTTTGGGCATGAGGGAAAGTGCCCGAGGGTGAACCAAGAAGGATGGTGGATTGATGATTGCCGCCTTCTTGTGCAAGCAAGAGGAAATGGGGAAGGGGCAAGCTCGCGCTAATGCAATCAAGCACGAGCAACGGGAAGGGGAGGAAGTGTGAGGCAGGTTGGTGCGCATCCTTCTTAGTGCAGCCACGGCTGCCCGTGGTTGTCAGTGCAGCTGAGTCCACATGCAGCTCGCAGACCCTATTACAGTGAGGCTCTTAAGGGGGGACACGGGTCTTTAGACCCAAAATATCATAAAAAAACGAATTTTGGAAAATAGCATTTCTCTAATCTACATCTATTATTCTCCCTATCTGCCAAGTTTCCAATCTCGTAAGGTCATATTTCAGCCATACGAACAATTTAAAAACAGATAGGGCACCTGATTTTTCGCGTGTGTCGACGCGAAAACGACACACATTCAATGACGCCGCGCTCGCGTACTAGTGCCTTGAGGGCGGCCATCTTGGTCTCGTTTGAAAGAACGCGGTTTCGGCTTCAAATATCGCGCGCTGCCGCTTCGTTAGGCTTGCTGGTTCAATACAAAAACCGGCGGCAAAAATAGGTGAAACGCGCGTTCTCATTCGCTGTCGCATGCACGTGACGAGATAACGCCACGTGATTGGCTGGGCGCACTCCCGAGCTGTCTGCTAGCCGCAGCAGAGGCGCAGGCGAGACGCCATGTTCGATACGATCGTTGTGTGAGTACGCGCGACGATGCCTCCTCCGCTCCGAAAGTTTGACTCCAAGCACAAGTATGGAAAGAAAAGGAAGAAGTCCATGCTCAACAACTTCAAAAAACGCCCCACCGCGTCGCAAGTGGTTGAGGACGAGCCACCAACGGCGTCAAGCGACGGAACTGATGGAGCCGACCGAGTGCTAGGCCTAGGTGGTGCGACAACGAGTAGCTGCGACGAAAACGCCAGCCGCGTCCGTCGTGACACCGTTATGCTGACGCCTTCAGATTTGGAGGTAATCGACATGAGATCCGACGAGAAACTACAAGAGCTCGCATCAACCGCAGCAGTGAGCCGTAAGTCGGAGATCTTGTCCGCTGGCGATGTCGCGGCCGGCCCGATTGACGACACAGTTTTCACCGTGGTGTGCCTGGAATCGGTGAACGCACTTCTGGAGCATATGAACTGTAATACATGCGGTGGTAGCGCGAAAATCAGCCGGAAGGAGCGCGAATGTGGCCTTGCAGTAAGTCTGGTGCTCATATGCTCGAAATGCGGCGACAAAGCGTCAGCGTGGAGCTCGCCGCGTGTGAATGGGACTCAGAAAGTGAATCCGTTTACCGTCAACATTCTGGCTGCGCGCGCGATGCAAAGCACCGGCAATCGGCAAACTGCGTTCAATGATATTTTCGCAACAATGAATATATCGCACCGCGGGCTGCATACGAAAACGTGGCAGGGGTACGTCAAAACGAAGTTGACGCCCGCCGCGACCCGGGCAGCTGAGACGCTTACAACAGAATGCGCGAAGTCGGTCCGGCAGCTTTACAGCCAATTAAACTTCGGCAACCCGGGCAACGTTGCTGTATCGTACGACGGGTCTTGGATGACTCGCGGGCACAGTTCGCACATCGGTGTCGGCGCCGTCATTGAACTTTTCACGGGACTTGTCCTGGACTACGTTGTGCTGAGCAACTTTTGTGCCGGTTGTCAGCGTGGACCAAAAGTTGGTGACCCTTCATACGAAGAATGGAAAGCCAGTCATGAGTGTCAAAAAAATACGGATAAGAAGGCTGGTGAAATGGAGGTGGAGGCTGGCCTCATTTTATTCAAAAGATCGCTGGAAAAGTACAGCCTAAGATACACAACTGTGCTGTCGGACGGTGACAGCCGTACTTTCTTGGCCCTAAAGGAGGCCAAAGTATATGGCTTTATAGAAGTTGACAAAGAGGATTGTGTCAACCATGTCCATAAGAGGATGGGGACAGCACTACGTAATGCCCTGTCAAAGCACAAGGGGCCTGGCTCAGAGCCACTTGGTGGAAGAGGAAGGTTGACTGGAGATTTGGTCAACAAACTGAGCTCTTATTATGGATGGGCTCTGAAGTCCCACACTGGTGACATTGAAGCCATGGAGAAGGCCGTGATGGCAAGCTACTATCACGTAACATCAAATGACGTCACCTCGAATCATAGCCTTTGCCCAGAAGGTCCCGATTCCTGGTGCCGGCAAAATGCTGCAAAGGCCAAAGGCCAACCTGTGCCGAAGCACCGCTACAATTTACCTGCTCATGTAAGCAAGGCATTACTGCCAATCTACCAACGGCTCTCTGACAAGATGCTGCTTGAACGTTGCCAGCGAGGCAAAACACAGAACAACAATGAAAGCCTGCACTCGCTAATATGGGCGCTCGCACCGAAGGAGCAGCACGCATCACTCTTCAGCGTTGAGGCTGCAGTGGCGGAAGCAGTCATGAAGTTCAATGCTGGCTGCAGGAGAACCTCGGCAAGCATTTTGCAAGAACTCTCGATGAATCCTGGCGAAAAGTGTATGCAGCGCATGGCGGAAAAAGATCGGCGCCGATCAGCCGCATCTGAACACAAGCATGCATCGGCAGAAAATGTGCAGTGCTTCTTCAAAAAGCGCCACAGAGACACAAATGCCCAAACTGACTATGCCCCAGGAGCCTACTAATGTTTTGGGAATGTGTATGTGCACACATTTGTGACCCTTCACAATTAAATGTGACATTTATTTGTTTTCTTGATTTTCTCGAAATACTAATTTTACCCACCCAGCAAGACATTTACTGTGATATATCAGTAGCTATCATAGTTATAGTATTAATTTTTTTTGCATCATGAAGCTAGATGTTTGGAGCACCAAACATAGGAAGCAGTTTTTCAAGTTTCTTTGTTTAAAGTTTTTAAAATTTGTCTTTTGTCTGACTAATGCAAGGCCATGTTCAGAACAATGGAGTTCAGTGCACTATAAAGCAGGAAATACTGATCCAATCATAAAAGTTCTTCCTATGTTGTGAAGCTTGTGCTTTCTTCTATTGGACCATATGTCATTTGTCTATTTTTGTGCAGCGGTTATTTGTCTATTGTAGTAAGAAAAAAGGCATTGTAAAATACATTGTTTCCTTAATTATGTAATGAAATAATGAACCTACAAAAAAAATAACTGCATTTTTAGAATCAGGAGAAGGAACTAAATAAGCATGCCAATTTTTATCAAGTTTGGTTCATAAATAAATAATGATAACTTTTAATCGCCATGTCCCCCCTTAAGGGCTACTTTCCACGTTATCATCACTGCATGTAGAAAAAATTCCAAAGATAGTGCAATGCCATATCGACCCATGGCGGAGGCGACGCAGGTGTTAAGCACTCCCCATACGTGGGCCGATCCTGAAGACAGTGCAATGCCGCGCCGACCCGCAGTCGAGGTGCAGTTTGCCATAAAGGGGTCCACAAACACAGCTTCGCTGCTCATCCTTCTTCAGAAAGTGGAAGGGCGCCGAGTTTTTTAGAGGTAATCTGCAGCATGCACAAAAAGTAGACGTGCCTTGCTGAGATGGCACGGCATCATGTGCGCTGTCTTCCCTCGCGTTTAGTGCTGGAGGTTGCATAATCTCGAGTTTCAGAGACGCATTGTGAAGCAGAATTCACTCCCCACTGCCAGCAGTTCAATGACAATATAGTCCCACTGCAGGTTACACTAACAGCCGCAGGGGCGGAGTGGACAGAAAAGTGTGGCCAACTGTGCCACTTCTTCACATCGTACCACCGATGTTAAGATAATGTAGACGCAGCATGAACCTCTATCTTTCGTTGCAGACTCTTGAATTCAACAAAATAGTCACCAACCGATTTTCCACACCTCATGAAACCAAAATGTAGCCCAAAAAACTCGATCAGCCAAAAAAAATATAATTAGGCTTTGAACAGCTTCAAAAAATCTTTAATTATGCCCTGCCTCATATAATGCTTGGAGGCAATCAGACTTGTTTGGATTTGTGAAAGAGTGATGTCATCTCTGTATGCAGTTGACAAGAGCATCACCACGCTGACTATCTCCGCCAATGAAGCTCATCATGGAGATTGACGAAACGAGCCATGCTCCTTCGCACCCCTTGGCTCTTGCGAAGGCACAGGACAGCAGGTTGTGCCTTGTGGTATATGTGGTATCATTATAAGTGGACTGCACTGTAATACATTTCCCGGGTACTACATATTTTTCTTGGAAATATGTGGAACGCATATTAGAGGGGTAACACTGTTTTGGGGCCACATTGGCGCTGTCAAGTTCAGTCTTTGGGTTAATACACCCTTCGAAACATGAATGGACCGCACCAACTGCACCGCAAGCAGATTGCTCGCATGTTGCTCGCTGGCTCCCCATTCAGTGCAGTTCTGCAAACAACTCAATTGCTCACGTTCATCCTTGTTAGTTGCATTGAAGTCGTTCCTGGCCACACGGTTTCTCAGCTTCCCTTGACTCGCCACCGCAACGGAAGATGGCTGATCCAGCCACTGATCATCGACAATGCACAATGTTGCCAGTGAAAAGAAAGCACGCGGCTATAAGTTGGAAACAAAGTGCTTCTAACCGATAAGACGATCGTTGCGAACGTGCTTGCATCAGAGAGCGACGGCGACGACACCAGCGATGACGCAGTAGCGCAGGCTACCTCAACATTGTCTTCACAAGAGGCCCGGCAGATGATTCAGTCCCTACGGGGCTTCGTTCTTGCGAGGAACCTTCCGCTGCACTATGTGGAGCACTTGATCGGAGAAAGATGTCATCAAGCTTCACGTATAGCGTGCAAGGCTGACGGACATAAGCTTTTCTCATGCAAGCCATCGAGAAGTATGTGGTGAGGTGCTTGTGACTATCTCTCCTCAACGTTTCTTCTGGATTTCCCAAGCTGACACGCTGACATGACAGTCTTCTCACAATTTTTAAAAGGCCCCTTTTGGGGCCACTAAAGTGATGCCTCGACGGTGCTCGCATATCGCATGCCGCCCGTGACATTTCTTTGCAGTTGTTATAGCAGTGCCATTTTCTAACGTTGACAGCTGCGGCTTCTTACACACGGTCGCAGCACCCAGGAAGCAGTTAAATGAGTGAACGCTATCAGCAGCCAGATGGAGGAAGGTGATGGGGAGGGGCACTGGCCTCCCTGCCTATATAGTTTTCTCTTTTTACCTCTGCCATCTCCGTATTTTTATTTTTTTCATGCAACCCGATTATAGCGATTATCAGTTACCACAATGGAATTTCAGTGGCACTTGAATATTGTTATAAGTGGGTTCGACTTTATCTTTATTGTTTCAGCAAACAATCGAATGTAACTACTATTTATCTCAGGAGCTACACATCACATATTTAGAATTTAATCTGATATTTAATATCAGCACGCAAAGCTCAACAAATAAGTGCAGTTTCATCAAATTTGGTCCAAATGTAAGAAACTTATCTCAACAACCCACGTCCTCCCTTAACCCTTCTAACTCTTAAATTTTTTCCTTTAGGCAGATTTTTTTGCTCGATATATCTAGTGTGAAAAAAGCACTCAGAAACGGAAGAAAAATTTGGATTTTACGAGTTTTAACAAAGTTGCGGATATGGTGTCAAATGACGGCACCAGGGCTTAAAGGTAGGGAATGAACACCTCATGTTCTCTTTGAAAAACATACAGCTTTCTTGCATCTTATATTGCAGGGGCTGAAAAAGTTATATTTTATTTCCGTGAAACGTTGTGTAATATTCAAACAAGAAAATATAACCGTACTAAATAAAAAAGAAGCTTATCACAAGTGATAAACTTCTTTCCCTATTCTAAGTCGCAGTTCGTGCCGAGTTCTTGATATTCCTAGGCAAAGCTACTCGACGAGATCTTCAGTTTCTTTATCATCTAGCAAACATCAGCAATCAGTTCAGCGAGTCTACTTTTTTATTTATGAAATAACTACATGCACCTAAATCTCTTATGGTGATTTATGTAACAGTCCCAAAGGAGTAAATATGCCAAAAATCAAAAGTGCCCACTCTGCTTTTAGAAAACATTCCAGCAAACGTGTGAAAGAAAACGAACCGACTAGTCCCTATCAATTTTACAACCACTGAGCCCTGGTGGTGTCAAGTTTGTACATTGTCGAATAAGCTATTTTATGAGCAATGAAAACCACTTTGCTTATTTGTTTTTCTTCAGCTGCATTTCAACATATTTTTATAGTACAATAAAATTACAAAGCTAGATGTGCCAGCTGTTTGCCACTGACGTCCTAAAGTGAAACGAAGAGTGTTACTGCTAGTATTGAACAAGATCCTAGTTTGATTTTTCTGCAAAACTGTTGCCTAGAACCATTCAACCTAAACTTCTAGCAATTGCCTCAAGAGTATGCTGGCTTCATGTTGAAAGGTTAACTTTTTCCATTTACTTCGTTTCATGATTTGTGTGGGACGTTTTCTGTAATGTCAGAAACCACCAGGGCCAAGAGTGTTAAGTCTACCCATCATCATATATATTGCTATATGAGGTGTCATTATAAGTGAACTGTGCTGTAATGCATTTCCCGGGTACTACATATTTTTTTTACAAACCTGCGGAACGCATATTAGAGGGGTTGCTCTGTTTGGGGGCCACATTGGCGCAGTCAAGTTTAGTCTTTGGGTCCTTTAGACTACAATGTAATCCATCTTTATAGATAAAAAAATGATTATACCCAATCAGGTGCTGTCTAAATCAATGATGTCACAATGAGTTGGTGCAGTTTTCCGCTCGTGCGTGCTTTCTTGTTTGCCAAGCTTCCTTTCAAGGTAATAGATTGTTTATCCTTTTTGGTTTTTTTGGTTTTATCTTTTGGTTTTGCAGTACTCGCCCCCACTGGGGAGGAGTAGTACTGCAGAAGTGCAATTTACTAAGGTGTCTCAACATTTCTCTCTTTCGTATCCATTCAACTACGTAATGCCCGAATACCACTTGCCTGCAGGGCAGCCTGCACAAAGCAGGCTTCGGGAGCATCCCCTTCCTCCAGGAGCTGGGCTCGCAGCTCAGACTCCTCCCGGTCCAACATGGTGCCCAGCTGCTTTGGGCACGCCACCAACACCCTCTGGTGGCAAGTCAGCCTGTCTTCTGCACACCAGAGAAAATAACATGTGCACAATTACACCTCCGTTAGCCATCAAACTTCAGTGTAGCCGCACACAACCTTGGCTGCAGATCTGCAGGCAAGGTTGACCTGCAGATCAGAAGGTAGCTGCATGTCAGTAAGCGAGCCAAGATCACTTTTTTTTGTACCTGTTTTGTTACAATGTAAATTACTGTACCAAAATCCTGTCACTGTGTGGCCAGGACAGCTGCAACATAACTTGGATATATAGGCAGCGTACAAAACACACCAGACATATCGCTGCCAGCACCATCTCGTGTATCATTTACCCTGGTATTATGGTGGCACGACAATACTAACAGTTGCTGCTCCTAGAGACTAAATTCGACAGATTACGACAAACCAACTTTACTCTGTGAAGGTTGACGACTGGGTGTGTTGGTATTGCATAGTAGAGGTAGGACTGTGCAACATTTTGACGAGATGCACAGAAGAGAAACACGCACCACAGAGCGCTACTTGAAACTATAGTTTTATTCCCTCGTCAGTGGAATAAATACAGGAAGATACTCAAAGGGGGAGAGCGACAAAAAAAAACTTTACAAACAGGGACATCCACCAAGGGCAAGCCGACTTTGTCACGTAATCATTTGTTGCTGCATTCTCTGTGCCTTTAAGCTTGTGAGGCTTAAATACATAAATATAGTGCACCACTAGCAAGTCCCAAATGATGACTGCCATATATTTACAATGCCATCTGCATGTTGAAAATATGTGCCAATTTTTCAACTCTCAACTCAACTTTCCACTCAACAAGAGATGCCAGCCTGTGTGGACACAATTGTTTTTCATGCCGTAGTCCTTGGTTTTAATTGCACGGCTTGTTCTTAGATCTCCTCGATTTACCTGCACCTTTTGCACTAGTTCAGAAAAGTGTCGTGCCAGTGCAGCGCTAGTTCTTGAAGTGTAAGTGTAGCGTGAAACTAGCGCTTTCGGTGCAGCGGTCAAATCGACCACAAAAGTGCAGAAACGTACAGGCCTTCGTCTGCTGCGACTGGGCGGCTGTGGCTTTTCTTTTGTTGGTGTGTCATTATTCAGAAAGCATGACCAAGCGTGGTTTCCACACCTTTCTGAATCATATATGGCACGTTTCAAACGACTGACCGATGTGGTTTCGTGCAAACTTAACGTCGAGGTAGCGGTAAGCTCTTGAAAATTAATACAAGCAACTGTGACCTGAGGGAAAATCCCGCCTTTCAGTGCACTTAGCAGCAGTTTATTTATTTATTTATTTATTTATTTATTTATTTACCCTCAAGGTACGCTTGTACATTGCAGAGGGGAGGGGGAAAGTAAGTAAATACAGAGGCAAATCACAAAATAAGGAAGGACGGCAGACAACATGGCAAAAAACATCGTATACAAAATAAGAATGGTAAATAGAAACTTGTAAGCGTGGCAAAAATACATGGCGTAACAAAATAAAGAAAGGAAAGAACATACGATATAAAAATACAAGCCAAAATGTAAAACAATGACATAAAAGCAGTTATCATACAGAACAACCAAACGCAACAATAATTTATAACATGAAGCTTTGAACATGTTCTTGTGGGTGGACAGCGCGACCCGGACGAAGGACAAAAGAAAGGACACAACACGATTTTGATTTGAACAAGCTTTGAAGTGTGCTTTTAAAGTTATTGGTGTCAATAATGCTTGTAAGTAATGCGGGTAAGTTATTCCAATCTTTGCTCGTTTGGGGAAGAAATGAATATGAAAAGCCGACGGTGTTGCAGTACGGAATGTTTACCTTTTGGCGGTGGTCTATGCGAGATGAAATGTATGGTGGTGGTTGGACAAAGATAGAACATAAATATGTGTTATGGTAGTAGATTTTATGGAAAAGACATATGCGAGATAGTTTTCTATGGGTTGATAACAGCGGGAGGTGAAGGAGAGCTTTCGTGTTAGTGACACTCGCAGTTCTTTGGTAGTTGGCGAGAATGAAACGGGCTGATCGATTCTGTATTGCCTCTAGAGACTGTATGAGGGTGTCATGACCAGGGTCCCATACTGATGACGCGTACTCTAGTTGTGGGCGAATGTAAGTTGTGTACAATAAGAGTTTTAGTGATGATGGTGCTTGAGAAAATTTTCGACGAAAGTATCCCAGTGTGCGAGTGGCCTTAAATGTTATGTGATCAATGTGAGTTTTCCAGGATAGATTGCTGGCAATGTGAACCCCCAAGTATCGATATGATGTTACACATTCCAGTGGGATGTTATTTAGCGTATAGGTGGGGCAGATGACGTTAGTACGAGAAATCCTCATAGTCTTACACTTTCTAATGTTTAATTCCATGCGCCACGTACGACACCACTCATTTATGTTATCGAGATCCTCCTGAATTAGTAGAATATCTGAGGAATTAGTTATTTTACGATACAAGACGCAGTCATCCGCAAAAAGACAAATGTTCGAGGAAACGTGAGTGGGCAAGTCATTAATATAAATTAGGAATAACAAAGGACCGTGCACAGACCCTTGCGGGACGCCGGAGTCAACTGGGGCTAAAGGTGAGTTAGCGTCATTAGTGGTTACAAATTGAACACGTGATGTCAGAAACGCGCGAATCCAATTAATTACGGAGGGGTCTATGTTTAGAACGCCTAATTTATGAAAAAGCAATGCATGGTTCACTTTGTCGAATGCTTTAGAGAAGTCGAGAAATATACAATCTGTTAAAAAACCAGAATCTAAATTGGCATGTAGGGCATTAGTGAAGAAGATAAGCTGAGTGTCACAGGAGAAGTTTTTACGGAATCCATGCTGCATAACTGTGAAGAAGTTGTTATTTTCAAGAAAATTAACCAGATGCGTGTATATTATATGCTCCATAACTTTGCATGGTACAGATGTAAGTGAAATAGGTCTATAGTTGTGTGGATCATGGGTTGGTCCGGTTTTGTGAATGGGGATTACTTTGCCAATTTTCCAATCATACGGTAAGGTGCCAGAGTTGTAAGTTTGTGAGTCAATGCATTCTAGTAGGATTGAACAGTATTCCGCTGTGTTTTGTAAGAATATAGTGTTAATTTCATCTACCGCACATGATGCTTTAGGTTTTAAGTTTTGTACTATGGCTTTGATACCAGTTGAGTCGAAAACGATGGGATCCATGAAATGGTAGTTAGTTGATTTTATCTAGGGCATCGGATCAGGGGTCTGAGGTGATGAGAATGACTGAGTGAAGGTATTGTTAAGCACAGTAGAACACAATAGGTCAGGTACTGGGTCCCCAGAAGTTGTTAGCAATGATATTCCAGTTTTATGGTTGTTTCCTCGTATGGCTTCCCAGAAGCGTTTTGGATTAGTCTTCAATAAGTTTGGAAGTGTACAATTAAGGAATGAAAATTTGGCTGACCTTAGGGCTTTAATATATGAAATTGCTGAGTGTTTATGTGCTAGCCAATGTGTCTGTTTTGAGGAATGTTTCGCTGTACGGAATAAACGTTTTTTTCCTGTTTGATAACCGATTAAGATATGTGCTGTACCATGGTGCTTTATTGTTAGCATAGATGGATCGAAGGGGTACATGTTTGGTGATAAGCTCACTTATTTTATTTTTGAAGATAGACCAGTTAGTTTCTACGGAGCGTTGCAGATAAAGTGGTAGGAAAGTGTCTAGAAATATGCATAGTTCTCTGTTGATGGCTTGATAGTTAGCTTTTTTATAATCTCGGAACTTTTTCTGCTGTCGGTATGTTTTTTGTTGTGTTGTTGTAAGTGTAAAATGCAAAATGTCATGATCGCTCAGTCCGGGCATGTGTGTCACCGCAGAAAAGTTATCGGGTGATGACGTTAGAATGAGGTCCAGGAGTGAAGATGTGTTTGTTGAACCCGGAAAGCACCCTGAACAAGATGCTGCGTACACATCCTGAAGAAAACTGGCGTCCGTGCTGCATTACTAATAGCAGGCGCCGTCGATGCCGTCTACCAACACCCGCACGGCCACGGAGCCGCATGTGTCACCTGCTATCAAAAGCCTTGCACTACGTGCACGAGAAAAGAACTTGCGGGGAGTCTAGTGCCGAAGTGTACATGAACTCGTGCAGCACGATGTCAAATCAAGTGCCAAAGTGCAGGTGGCACTAGCTGCACTGGCAAATCGAGTGCTCGAGTGCTGCACCCCCTGAAGTAGTGCAGAAAGTGCAGCCAAATCGAGGAGACCTTATGCCGACAGCCGGCAACTGCTCGTTCATCCACGTGTGCACACAATGGTTAGTGTTTCTTTTGTCTCATGGGCTGTTTCCATTTGTCGTGCTCACAAAAACTGATGCCTATCTGGCTGACAATTTCTCAAAGGGTCACCACTAGATGCCCGCTCCTTTATTCCTCACAGGGGTGCAATTACATCTCTTCACAGGCTGGCCATGCAGTTATATGCAGTTGCCAACCAATTTTCCAGACCTCGGGGAGACTGAAAAATAGTCCAAAAATTTGTTCAGCAAAAGAAAAAGGAGTTATTAGGCTTACAGCAGCTTAAAATAAACAATCTGTAATGATGCCCTGACTCGTACCACACTTGAAGGCGATCATATTTGCTTGGATTTGCGCAATTGACATTTCCGCGGTCTCCATATACAGCTGCCAAGAGCACCACCGTGTTGGCTATCTATGCGAACGGAGATCGCCATGTAGATCGAAGAAACGAGACAAGTTTCTTTGCACCACTTAGCTCTCGCGAAGGCACAGGCAGTGGTGCCGCGTACACAAATCTGCAGCCACTCAAACATGTACACAGATGCGACATCTCCTAGACACACTTGCTCTATGAACACACCACCTGCAGAATGGCGACAAAAACTTAAGAAAAGAGAACATATCGCACCAAGTGATTATGACAATAGTGCCCACTGAAAAAAAAAAAAAAAAGAAATAGTTTCCTGGAATGTTTTGTCAGCCAAGAAAGAGCAGACATGGCCTCCGAGACTCCAGAATAGCGCGCTCTCTATTAAAGGGTCCTGAAACGGTTCGGACAAATTTTGCAGACGCGTAGGGTACAGCTGAAGTTAATCATTCGCACCCCTATTTGTGTGAAGCCTTTCATATTAACCCTATGAAGGTTTTTGCCATACATGTACAGCGGCGGTTTTCTGTCCCGCAAGGTCTTTGCCGTACGGGTACGGTTTCGACCCTCCGTTTGAAATTTCGCGCCATAATGACGATGCGTGCTCCCTGGGAGGTGGTGCCACCTCTTAGGACTTACAAGAGGCATTTGAAATTTGGGCTACCTTCTTGTGGAGATAAACAGGACTGATTTCTAGCTTCAGCGCGTCACGCAGACTGCGGCTACACCCCTTCTGTGGTTTCGGTTTCGCCACGTGATCGCAACGGAGGCGCACGAAACGTCATTTTTCTCCCTGTCGGCACTCTCTTGAAGAAGTGGTGGAAGTCGATTTCTATCTTGATTGGCGCTGCTCTTAGCATGTTTATAACCGCTGCTAGCGAGGTATTCTCGCTCTCAGCGGCATCACGCTTTCCCGGTTTCGGTTCCTCCGCGTGATCGCAACGGAGGCGCGCGAAACGTGATTTTTCTTTTTGTCGGCACGCTATCGCAGGGGTGGCGGAAGTTGATTTCTACCTTGATTGACGCTGCTCTTAGCTTGTTTATCACCGCTGCTCATGAGGTATTCTCGCTCTCTGCGGCAACGCGCTTACGCAAGAGGGTGCCTCATACCTCTGCCCAAGGCAGCCGCATGCACGCAGAGATGTCATGTGTGCGCCAACACAACTCGTCGCTCCAAGAGAAGAACATACACGCATTTTAGGTGTGCAGACTGCGATGAGGCGCTGTGCTGAGACCCCTGTTTCAAGGAGTACCACACTCTGAAATACTATTGAACATTTTGCAGTTCTAAGTGATGCTGACACTCAAATACTGTTCCTAATTTTTTTTTTGCTATTTATTCCCGACTTTATACATCTTGTACATTCAAGATCCGCAATAAAGTAATTTGACCACCTGGGAAAGTTTTTTTCAAAATAATTCGACCCTCAAAGGGTTAAGAGATCTATGGACGATTACAAGTTACCCTCCTCCATAGCCATGCATTTTCTCCTCAACTCGTTCGCCGAGTGATCGGGTCTAAGCTCCGCCTTAATTGGCTGTGCGTCATGATGGCACGTCGTGTCGTCTACTTGCGGTGCTCTAGGAGCGAGTGCGCGAAGCCCCTCCAACCTCTCCAACCTCTCCAGCAGCTGCTTGGCAGTCGACTCCAAGTGAGACCTATCGAAGCAGCGTGCATTGCGAGCATTCAGTCGCAGCGCCAAACGTGTCTGGCATTCCGGTAACCACAGGTGGGCTGGACCTTTCAACGGATGGCTGGAGGCATAAAGTCAAGCTGATGAAAGAACTTAGCGTAGACGTACGTGAGCAGCCTGATCGGTCTGCTTGGTCCATCCATGTGTTCGCACAGACCTTAACCAGACCTTAACCGTCACTCACGGTCGCGCCTTCACCGTCGCTCGCAGTCAGACCTTCACGTGACATTGCTCGCAGTCGAGTAGGCCTTCTGAGGTCGCGTCGTCAGCAGTGCACGCGGGCGTGCTTTCCCAGTCACCAACGTGCACCAGTCCTGCCTTGTCAACAAGCTCGGTGGCATCCGCTTCTACGAGTAGTTTTCTCCCTCATTTCTCATTTCTACGCCTTTCGTGGTCTTCCATACACGTGGGCCGTTCGGAACTTCATTCCTTTGGGGCTCATCGCAGAAAACGTGCGTAAGCTGCCACGATCGTCAATCACGTTGATAGGAACGCATAGCTCGCTGCTGCGCAAATGCGTGCACGAGAGGTTCGTCAGCAATTCAAATCTACAACAGCCAACAGGAGCGTGCCCTGTGCACCACATGACTACTACACCCAATCGCAATGCCGCGTTTGCCTTTTTTTCGCTTGCATTTGCTGGATTATTTTTCGGTGATGAAATGCGTTGCTTCGGCGATCTTTAGTTCCGATCTCTCCTCTTTGCGATGATACTAAGATGGCGGCGCTGCGTCAACGGATAGCCGGGCGATCCGCACTGCGACGACGCCTTCTGAAGCCAGATTTTTTCTCAATTTTTGATAACAGCACTCTACGAAAGTGGTTTTCTCGATTTCTACCACACATTTTGTTATAATATTTCACTACGAGGTAAATAAAAGTCTGCGAATCACGAAAAAATAAATAAATCAGAAAATCAAAAATTTTGAAAATTTGACCACTTCAATTGCCGCGTCCCTCCTTAAGCTTGCCACAGTTCACATTCCGTTCGTCCGAGAATGAGCAGCAACATTCACAATGCATCATAAGCACCGCCTTCGTGGCACGTTGCTGCAGCCGCAGTACACCCTAGTCTCAGAGGCTATGCATAAGCTTATCCACGTTGTCTCAGAGTTATACAAAGTTGGACAGCACGTACTAGAAATAAAAACTAAAAATACAATGACTTGTCTCAGTACCACGATCAAGCCATCGCGCTTTGGTTATGTAGCAGCTGTTGTCATATCACTACGGGGATGTCATAGCTGGAACCAAGGCAAAGCTTGACCATAAAAGACAAGCCTAAAGCTTCCAATTAGGCTGCCCATTCCATCTGCTAATCTCTCATTCATTCCAATTGCTCAACGGGTTTAAGTGCATAAAGATTATGCTCCTCAGCGCAGTCAACACTCTCGTGCTACGCTGTGTAATGCACTCCTTTAAAGAAAACTGTCAACTGACGGTCCCACCTCGGTTGACGTTGAAGGGCTCGAGGTCATCCACACGCCAAAGGTCAGCCGGCATGGGCTGGGCACCGGGCTGGTTCTTCTGACGACGCATCAGGCACATGGTGATCTCGTCACCCGGCTGGTAGCCCCTTCTAGGCTGGGGAACCACCCTGCAAGCCGTAACATGTCCCCATGTCATTAGCAAACATCTAACATCCAAAGGCACGAGGAGGTTGGACAACTCGGCTGCCTAACAGAATGAAAAATTATTCATCACTACTGTCCACCATCTACCAGCAGTGTGGTGCAGCTTAGCTAGACCCCATAAAGCAGGCAGGTCATTGATGCAGTAGCAGTAACAGTACAGCACTGCATGCTAAAGCACTGTTACCATGACAGCAGTCAGCTTACAGTAGGGCTTGCCCATTTGTCTGTCTCTTCCAATATACCATTGAAGATGGCTAACAATCTTATCAAATTGTCACTGTTAGGCCACCTCTCATCCTCAACTTCGATAATAATGATATGCCTCCCACTGCCACTGAATCTAGATTTTTGGCCATTGAGTGTGCAAAGTCAGCAAAATTTTGCAGTGGGTTCTGTTTAACACCCCGTTTACGAGCATCACTTGCCCGTTTCAATCACAACATTGATGTGCAATCATCTGCGGCAACGGCATTCAATGTCAATTTCGCTGCAATGCAACAGTGGTGCCGTCCGACACTTGCACAGTAGAATGTGCCTTTTACCATTGTGGTCACAAACTACCCCGTGGCGTGGCACCAAACTTGACATCTACTTTTTTCCCTCTCTCCTTTTGGCATCAGCATAGGCAACGCACACGTACGGTAATTCAGACTGTTTTCTTTCCTGTATGTTACAGCACACCAGGGATGGTGCTGAAGCCTCACCGAAGTAGCGCACACACCTGCGGAGCTGCTGAGCAGAGAATGGCCGGTAGCAGATAGGGCACGGCCGGTACAGCCGATCCGACAGGGCCAAGTAGTGGAGAAGGCATGACCAGCAGTGCACATGTCCGCACGGGGGCGTCTGGGCTGCCCGCGGGGTGCCCAGGCACACGGGACAGCGCTCCTCCTGGCCAGTGTCGCTCTGCTGCTGCAGCACCCGCACTTCGTGCACCAGCTCCCAGGCTACGGGCACGTCCGGATCCCAACGACGCACCGTGCCCTCACGCACCACAAACTGGCAGCTGCAAGAACAAGAGAGACCCAACAACATCACGGCCTGGGCTATGCTCAGTGAAAACTTAATTCACTACAAGCTACTCCCACAAAACAGCTCTGCCTCTACACCCCGTGCCTCGGTGGTCTAAAACACAGCTCCAGAGAGACGCCGACAATGAAAGAAGTTCAACCCTACCATTGACGTGACCAAAATGAACAAAAGTAATGAGAGGGTGTATTAGGTCGACAACAACTAAAGATTTAGCCTAGCGGCATTCGCGGCCCGATCTGCTAGCATCTGATACTCTCAGGCACTGCACGGTACTGCTACACTGATCTCGCATTTTTAGCAGGCACATCTCCTAGAGACTCGAGCGACACGCAGCTAGCTTGGTTGCAAAGCGACAAGGAAGCCAAGTGGAAACACCATCACATTCCACTCAAATGACCAAGTGCAGCCTTCCGTCGTTGACATGAGCTGAATGTGCGCACTAGAGTTCCAGCTCGGCAGGCGTGTGCAAATTACTGAGATAGACTCATCCAAGTGCAACAATACAGTAAACGTCAAGCTAACAGTGCCTGATGACAGGTATGACTCCGACCCTAGTGGAGTGGCTCACTTGCAAAATCTGATAACTGCAATTCTTTCATTACTGCTGCATTAATTATCAACCATACCCAGCTCCCCCTCGGTATATAGAGCATCCCTGTATCGCTCACTTGGCTTGCAAGAACTGCTCCTTGGAGTGCTTGGTCGGTGGTGGCCGACTGGAGCGTTGGCCAGGCCAGTAGCCATGGTGGTGATCACTCTCTCGGGGAGTCAGAGTGAACTTCAGCAGGTGATTCAGGTTCACCTTTCGATTGCCCTTGCGGAGTGCTTCTTCCACGCAGTCATCCTGCAGGCTGCGTGCTACCTGCACACAATACGTTGGGAGCACTGCATCAGTTTGGGAAGGCTGCGCCGTCCTTCAAGCCTTCTAGGACGGAATGTAAGCTCAGCGTGTTAAACGAAAATCTGCCAAGAAGACAAACGAGACCAGCTCGTCCAGCGCTTTCCTTTCTTTTTTTTTTCTTTTTTTGTCGGCCTAAAAACGACTCGAGCTCCGTGCTTCTTCCAGATGGTGTGCATTATTTGGTGCTTGTTGTAAATATAACATCAGATGGCGCAAGTAACTGTTAAAGAGAAGTTGGGAGCATAGACTCGCTTGTGCACACAGTGAAGCCTACCTTAGTTACAGTGTAACATTTTTTTTTCATATAATAAGCTTCACCTTTCTGGCAAATTTTTTTAGATGGTCTTGCTTTATATGATTATCAGGATTGTTTGCATGTCATGTTGGAAGTGTGCACTAACTTGTGTGCAGTGAAGCCCACACTTGTTACAGTATAAAAGAAAAAAACTTTTTTCCCTGGTAACACTGCCCTTTCTGACAAATATTTCACGTGGTCTTGCTTTACAAGATCATCAGAATCGTTGTGCGCAAAAAAAATTCTCTTTTGTTGCATCTATATTTGAAAGGATTAAGCGACCTTAAAGAGCAGCATTCCATACCTTTAACACTGGCAATGCACTCTCCCAAAATATTTTCATTCACTTGGTGGCAAATGGTTGCTCACCAGAGAGAAAATGAGGGCCAAGAATTCTGTTCTAGAATTTCATGCCAGAAAATCAGCATCACTAGACTGGTGCGAGATTAAGTACAAAGCGCCTGCTAGTATTTGAGCCATCTTGGCAATGGAAAAGTTATTGAAACTTCTTAGGTTGATTCTTTGGTGTCCTCAGAATGCAATGTGGTCCATTAAAAATAACGAACCATATCCAAGTAGACGCTGTCTCAGGATATTGTGTGGTCAGAACTGCCATTCTTTCGCCTTTGAATCTTATCGTGCTTACAATCTTCCTCAGACAGTAAGAGTAACCGTTTTAATATTCCATAATCACATTTTACTAATACAAGTAAAGTTATTATACCTCTCTACTAGTGCCCCTTTAGGTGCCATCATGGACAAATGAAAGCACGAGCGGGAAAACAACAGACACCTCCTAACAGCTTGAGAGAACCATTTTGTGCCACTGTGTATTCAGCCAGCAAAGATGGCTGAATACACAGTCACAAAAGTAAACATAAAAGCAGTTGTACATGGAATCTATTTCGGCACCTCCTAGACGAAACAAAGACCAAGTCAACCCAGCTAGACCACCTGGCCCGCCTCATGCACACCATCACACAACAACAAGGAAAAGACGCTGTTATTAGGAGCCTGGAAGCCAAGTATCTGCCAGACACGCCAACAGAAACCCACCCACCGTACGGGGGGCTGCCCAACGCGTGGCTAGACCGAGACATTACCATATCAGAGGTACGGGTAGCGCTGCACGAGCTCAACACCCGCTCAGCAGCCGGCCCAGATCTCGTTACAAACAAGATGCTACGCAACCTGGACGACGCTTCGATAGAGGCCCTAACAGACTACTTCAATGAACGCTGGCATTCGGGCAAGCTCCCTCGACAGTGGAAAACGGCTAGAACGATCCTGATTCCGAAACCGGGCAAACCACTGGACATCGGCAACCTGCGTCCCATCTCGCTGACGTCCTGCGTGGGCAAGGTGCTGGAGCACGTGGTCGCCAACCGTTGGCAGGAATACCTAGAGAAGGAAGGCCTCTATCCTGACACGATGATCGGCTTCCGGCGCAGACTCAGCACACAAGATGCCATGTTACAGCTCAAACAAGAAATCGTCGACAACAAGACACAAGACAGCAAAGTAATTCTGGGTCTCGATTTACAAAGTGCATTCGACAAAGTCAAACACTCAGCCATATTAGGACAAGTATCAAGGCTCAACATGGGGGTAACGAGCTACAATTACATTCAAGACTTCTTGACCAATCGCACGGTGGAACTGCACGCCGGAGACCTCAAGCTCCCCGAACACAAGCTCGGCAGTACGGGTACTCCACAGGGTTCGGTTATATCGCCGTTGCTCTTTAACCTCGTCATGATCGGGGTAGCGAGGGCAGTAGCGGGGACCGGCGTCCGGCATACGATCTACGCCGACGACATTACCCTGTGGGCGGCCGGCGGCACCGACGCCAGCATCGAGCAACAGCTGCAAGCGGCGGTTACCGCCATCGAGCAGCACCTTGATGGCACAGGCCTCATGTGCTCGCCCGCCAAATCCGAGCTGTTCGTCCTCACACCGCTTCGACCGGGACGGAAGCGCGCTCCTCTTCGCGAGTGTGATCACATCAAAATTGTGACTGCATCAGGGCAACGCATCCCCGAAGTTCCCAAGATCAGGGTCCTGGGCCTGCTGCTCAACAAGAGCGGCCGCAACGACGAGACCATCAACAAGCTTACCACCAAGGCAATGGACACCATCCGGCTCATACATCGAGTCTCTGCACGACGGGCAGGCATGCGTGAGGACAGTCTCGTGCGCCTTGTCCAGTTGTTCGTGATTAGTCACATCGCCTACGTTGCGGCCTACCTTAATTGGCACGTCACTGACAGGACCAAGATCAACACGCTGATCAGACGGGCTTACAAGGCGGCGCTGGGTTTAATGGAGACCACGAGTACGGCTCGGCTCTTGCAGCTCGGCGTCCATAATACCCTAGAAGAAATAGCCGAGGCGCAGCTCAGCGCGCAATTCGAGCGCCTCTCTACCACCAAGACGGGCCGCAGTATACTGACGTCCCTGGGTTACAGCCCCCAAGCTCCCAGCCGGCAACCGTGCGAGATTACAGATGAGGCGCGGGCCCACATTTACGTGGACCCCATCCCGAAGAACATGCACCCAGAATACAACCAAGAACGGCGGCAGGCGCGGGCCAAGGCCCTCACTGAACAACACGCCCAAGACCCGCACGCCCGGTATGTGGACGCCGCGGAATACAAGCGGGAAGGCTTCGCGGCGGTGGTCGTTGCGGCGGCTACCGGCACCAAGACAACGGCGGCGAGCGTGCGGTGCACGAACGCCACAGACGCTGAGGAGGTTGCCATCGCTCT
Source organism: Dermacentor albipictus (assembly GCF_038994185.2). Lineage (NCBI taxonomy): Eukaryota > Metazoa > Arthropoda > Arachnida > Ixodida > Ixodidae > Dermacentor > Dermacentor albipictus. Next base: position 69,851,453 of record NC_091822.1, on the reverse strand, counting down.
GGCGATCACCGAGGCCGAGTGTCGCACCGTGCTCAGCGACTCGAGGAATGCCGTGCGCAACTTTGCCAAGGGGCTAATATGCGCGCCGGCGGCCGCCATCATCGGCAAGCTCCAATTTCAAGACCGCGGCAGCACCGTCCGTATCAAGTGGTTCCCGGCGCACGCTGGCGAGTGTGCATCCTCACCGAACCACAACGAGACGGCTCATTCGGTGGCACGAGCGCTTACTTTCCGTGCCCCCGAGAGTGACCGTTCCGTGTGGTGGTTCGAAACCAAGGACAGAGTGACCAGTTATGCCGAAGTAACTAAGTGTTACCGCTTAGCTCGACGGACAATGCCGCCTCCCCACCCGGCACTCAGTCGGGAGGAGGCCGTAATCCTAAGACAACTACAGACCGCGTCACTCCTCGCCCCCGCAATGCTGCACGTGCTTCACCCAGAGCTCTATCCGAGTGGGCTGTGCGGTGTTTGTGCAGCGGGTCCGGCGGACCAATGGCATATCATGTGGGACTGTGCCAGGTTCCCGACGGCAGCTACCTCCAGGACTTATCCGCCAGAACTACAAGGTGCACTGCAGTCTGCAGACAAGGAATCACAACTATGGGCCGTCCAGCAGGCCCGGGGTGCGCTCGAGAAGCACAAGCCTCATGACCCACTACAAACGGGCCCAACTGGGCTAGCGCAGAGTAGGGCATAACCCCGGGTCGACGCTTGGCCAGCGTCACGACACGTTAAATCGTCGTTTGCCGGCACTTCATTAAAGTTATTCCTATCCCTATCCCCTAAACATAAAAGCTAAAATAATGGTGGCATCCCATAAAGTGGCAATAGAAGAAACTAAAGGATGCATTTCAGTAAGCCCTAACTTTGTTAAATCGGCCAGGCTAACTGGACAGCTTCCAATTCAGTGTCCCCTAATCACCGCACAAGTCGGGAAAGAAATCTTATTCAATGACTATCATTATGGCTTCAGAAATCATCGCAATGGCAAGCTTTTCAACCTTGATAACATTGCATGTAAACATAACTTTAACGGGACACTAAAGGGAAATACTAAATTAGGTCAAAGTGCTAAAAAATTCATTTTCAAGCTTTCCAATTAGTTTATTTCACAGTAAGGGATAAATGGCAGTCAGTGACCGTTAATTTGTCCATTCTCGATTAATTGGCAGCTTCATGGCACTGCCACTGGCCCTATAGACAATGTATAAGAGCCACCAAAATTTCAGATGCCTTACAGTAGACTGCGCAATAATACAGACTTCGACTTGTTTTAATTTGGACACCGAGTCAAGCAGAAATAGCAATATTTTGGTTATATATGTCCCCTGCATGAACGTTCATGTCGCATGACCGTGCTGCACATATCCGTTCTCACTGCTAAGGGGATCAACAACATTGGAATGCAGAAATGCCCTCATTAATCAAGTGCAGCGCCAATTTGAACTGCACTTAAATAGAAAACTGAATTTTACTCTCTTGCAAGCACATTTCTTGGCTTGCAAGCTATTTAGAAAAATTATCAAATATCAAAGCACAAAGTTTACAACTCTGCTATTTCTCGCTAGTAAAAGATATCAATTTTATAAACTGTTTTATCATCTGAAGCAGACAAATGCATTAGCGTATGGCCCGCAGGAAATCAAATTGTTTATGACAGCTGTGCAAAAGTACTAATCAAAATTTCCTAGTACACTTCAGAGCAAGCTAATATATTGTTTCTCCGTTAAATGCTGTTTTTTGAAACGTCCCCACCCATCATACTCTATGCTCCCTCTGCGTGGCCCTGTAAGGTGCTGCTAGTAAAATAAAATAAAAATGTACAATAAAACAATTTTGTTCACTTTAGATGTTTCAAGAAATGCAGTTTGCATAATTATAATCTACATTTGTTATTTCCAAGTTGAAGTTGTAAAAACTGATGCATGTTCTTTGAAATTTTCTAGTGACCACCAATTCTCGCCCATAAACTTGATGGCACCAAAACCCGATCCAAGGTGAAGTTAGAACACTGATGACTTTCCCAGTGCATGCCCTCACACAATGAAATTTACGAGCTTCTACGACAAATGGACATTTAATGCGAAAAAACACCCTTTACATTTGCACAGGTTGCACTGCATGTTCTTCGAGGTTGAAAGCGAACTTCTTCGCACATTATGGCAGACCCGGAAATGTTGACATTGCAGAGACGACTGTGTTAGTGCACCTGAATGACTGCAGTTGCACCAGTTTCCCGCAAGGTTCAGCTTCATACTTTGAGCACAGAGCCTTGTTTTCTAAGTGAAAGATTGAGACAGACTCACTAAGCACTTACTGGACACCTGCACTTGACCTCAAAACCCTATTTTCTCTTTACCATCCCATCCCGATTTAGGAGCTTGGAACCAATACGTCGCAAACTCTTGACAACCACTTAATAGAGGTTAACGAGTGGCTTGCAATATTAAGACTGACTCTCACACGTTTCACACTCCTATTGCAGGCACAAGATAGAGGTTTAGCGAGTCATGAAGGGTGTGCGTGGGCGTGAACAGCAACTGGAATCAGTGCCGGCAATTTTGAGTGGATGTAAGTACGAACGTGAGTGAGTGTCGGCAAGGGTGAGTGAGCGTGAGTGAGCACCAGTAAGTGTGAACGGAAGCAAATATAAACGAAAGTGAGTGTTGGCACGAGTGGGCACAAGCAAGAACGCGAGTGAGTACAGACGAGAGTGAGTGGACGCAAGTACACAGCCTACAAAAATATCGGCAAGCGAGTATCCGCTCATTCTGCCAATCTGTGAGCATGCGTCTTATTCCCCCCAACCCATGCTGTTGCCAGCTGCTGACCTGACTGCGCTGTCCCTGTGAATTCTGATGCGGCGGCTGCGCAGCTGGTGGGGGCTGCCCCTTGGGCTGGGGCCTCTTGTCCGGTGTCGCGCGGTTGCGCTGAGGAGTGGGCCGACGACCCTCCCCTTGCTGTCCACTCCACCTCCCCCGGCGACTGCCTCCTCCTGAAGCACCGCCGCCGGGCCACTGCTGCTGCTGCTGCTTGTTGCCCGAGCCATCTGCAAAGGGAGAGGAGTGGCGGTTAAGACGGCGGGCACCTGCGTGCCTGCGGATGCAAACACAAATAGACCTAAACCAACCCTGGCCCCCATGTGCCACATTAAAGCCCATGGGCTGCTGTCTTCTGGACAATAGTGGCCAACAAAACCTACACTAGGTCACATTTAACCTAAACTTAAACAGGGTGCCAAGGACACTTTCTCAATGTTGTATGTTGTGGTGCTTGATTTAAGGGATGCTGATGGAGTCTAATGTACCGAAGTACACCTGCACACTGAAAAAGCACATAAAGAAAAGTTACTAGGGGCAGACCACTACATACCTGCAACCTACGAGATACAGAACAGAGTTTCCTACAACAAACCTTAAATTCCACAAGTCATGCCTTAGAAAACCTCTAAAACCTACAGCTCAAGGCTCAGAGAACCGCTAAGAAAGACCTTCTGGATTCATGCTATGGTTCAAAATATAGTCAAAATAGTAGAATGGAAAAGCGGGCAAGTTGGAAACTATTTTTGCTGAGTGCAAAAACTGCCAAAGACAAATACAATGAGGACAATGGCACTTGTCCTGTCCTCTTTTTGTTGTCTTTGGTAGTTTGTGCACTGCTCAACAATGGACAGTCAGAATGTATGAATTTCACTGTACCAACATGGCAGGCATTCGAAGGTATGGTGCGGCAGCAAAAATTTTGTATTTTCTTTGTACAGAAAGCAAACATTAAAAATCTTTAAAAGCTTTCTTTTTTTGTGTGTGTATGTGTGTTTTTGAGCAACTACAAATTGCCAAGATACCTGTACTTCACAAAATGCTGTGCATGTCAACAGCTAACACTTTGCTCGTGCAACAACTACTATCCAAGCATGTGCCACTGTAAGCCACTCCATTCTAAATCTTGCATGTTTTTCCCAAGAGTGGTTCATCAAGTTAAAGGTGTGCTCGCATGAGATCACCTTCTCATGTTTTCGCATTAGATGAACGTCCCGAATACCCTGAACCTGGGAATATGGGCAAAAGTCACAGCAACCAAAATTAGTTACTATAATACTACTTTTGTTTTCGGTAACAAAGAGGTGACATCATGATGTCACAATACACTGGCTTGCTTCGTTCTTGTGATCGCTGCAGCAGCTGCCAGACGCAAGCGCATTTAGAGAAATCAGTGCAGCTGTCTTGTTCTTTTCATGAACGATACCATCACACCCAGCCTCATTTCTACACGACAGTAAATTTCGCACTGTGTCATCACGTAACAACAATGTGTCTGCAAGGTCCAGTATTTCGAAACAACTTTAGTATCAAGATATCTCAAAAGTACTTCCCAACCTTTATGCTTCTTAAGTGTGATATTTTAATGATTGAGAAGCTTGTGCTCGTTTTTGTAACTTTGGAAATATGTGTGGGTACTCCTTTAGCAGGTAAGAAACTGCTAGAGGTTTTTCTGAAGAAATCCATGCATATATATAGGCAATAATATGAGGCAAGGCATTTGACAATTATGGTAATTCCTTTCCTACCTAAAGAGGGCATGGGCAAAACAAGTTTGCAACATCAGAAGCACAAGCATAAAAAAAAAATTTGCCACCAAAAAGAAGCTAACAAACAATATGTAAATGCACCAATTTTCTTTCTGCAGGCATTATGCAACCATTAAATCCCATGCCAAGCGTTCCCAGCAAATGACTCAAACCAGATGTCTGCCACTATCTGCACACAGCTTCATTGGTTAGCTACACCAACTGCTAGCAACCCCAACATCCCACTGTTGCATTAATTTAATAACTTATCAGTCATTCCTCCATTTTTACTCCTGCACTGGCTGGTTCCCCTTATCACATACAATGCCAGATGGCTACATCAACTCCTTTTTACAACCAAAACCACTCCAGTCAAAAACTGCGCCCAACATGTCCCTATGTGAACATGGAACATGATTTATGATACTATATACTGTGCAAGATTATCGATAGAAACAGTGCGATGCTATCATTGTCCAACTCCTAAAACGTTAAGTAAGAATGTTACACTATTGTCGCAAGCCTTTTGCCAACAGGAAGCTTGGGCTTCTCAAATGGGAGAACTTGCATCCCTGATACAGCTGGCTTTGCAAACAAGAAAACTTTTACCCCTGACACACGGGCACACTAAAGTCCTTTAGGTAAGGGGACATCTACCGGAAGGGTGTTCAGACGCTTTCAATGAATCCATCCTTCAAAGCATTGTACATAACTGTATGTAAGCCCCGTCAAACTGCACCTGCCACAAGCGGCAGCAATGCACATTCACCTTTTCTCCAACAGGCAAAACACCTAAGCTGTTATCAACATCAGCACCCACTACTATCAGGCTCAGGCCACCAGTTTCGTGGAAATTTGCAGACCGCTTATCTTGCGTGGTAACTCAGCAAAGTGCAACAGCTACAATTGTAAAAGGAATTGTAAATAACGCCATTACCTGCACTGGGAACGAACTGTGTCGAAGATAACATCCAAGTGCGTCGCTCAGACATTTAGGTTTACCATGTTGGCTTATCGAGTTCAGTGGCTTTCACTGCGCGCAATTTTGCTTTCACCGCGTGCAATTTTCTCAGTCGCTGTGATGTACACTAACACTTGTACGTGAGGACTGTTTTAGCGAAAAATAATTTTTGAGAGAGGGTTATCTGCAATGTTGCCTGGCTATTGCACAAAAGTACGATTCACTACCCGAGCGTATGGGCATACCCCGGACACACGGGGAATTTTCGATCGGGATCGAATTTCTCGGTCGCGATGGGCTCTTTCGTGCAAGCTGCGAAAGGGAGCCAATAGAAATTCGATCGTGATCGAAAGTGCCCCGCGCGATTGGCGTATAAAAAAGCACCCGGGTGGCCACTGTTCGAGCTGAGGCAGTAGTAAGAGCTGACGTACCCACGAATGCCCGATTTGGCGAAACATTAGCTCTGACTGGCACAGTAGCGCGTCATGGGCTAGTTGGGCTGTGTCAAAGTCCACGATATGCACAGGCTACGGCACGCATAGAAGCAACAGACGTGCGTTTGGCAACAGTAATGCGCATGAACGTATTTACTCCCGAGCGTTACGGTGCGCATCCTATTGCCCACAGCAGTAATGACACAGCAAGCTTTCTTACACGTGAGCAATCATCTGCAGCCGAGTGCCTTTCGCACTGTAGGTGAATAAAAGGAACAAGAGGGTGGGGAGAGTGGTCACGACGCTCGACGAAGCCGCCTAGACATTGTATACTACGACAGAGAAGCATTGACTGCTCTGACAAGCGGCTGTGCTGCCAAACCCGAATTTGCTGTTCCGTCTACAACGCAAAAAGCATGACTCGCCATGAGCTGTTCTTCATTGTCGCTTTCAGTGGTTAGTGTTGTGCACGCGAGATGCATTCACTGCCCTCGGCAGCCGATGCTAACGCCGCACAGAACCGAAACTTAATTCACCGGGAAAACGAGAGCGGCTTAGGCCTACGAGTGGATTTCGCAAGCGATGATATCCCTAAACACGCCACGGCTTCGCGGTAGGTCAACATCGCAAAAGAAGACCAGACAGTCGCTCATCGCCGCTACGCCTGCACATACACGTCGATCAAAACCGAACGGGCGGTTTAGGACTAAAACGAACTGCGTAGTGAGCGGTTGCGTGATAAGGTTTATTACGCGCAGCCCATTGCGTATCGAGCGAGCCCACCTTGCTTGCTCTTGGCGTCAGTGGTGTTCCCCTTGGGAGCGGACGACGACGAGCGGGCAGAATTTTTCTTGTCCATCGCTGGAGACTCTAGCATTGACGGGGACGACGCAAACACCGTCGTCGACACTGGCAGACGCGCTGGCAAAAGCGGTGGCGACTCCGAAAGGAGTTGCGATAACTACCTGGGTCTTCATGGCCGAAACAATTCAGAAGAGCTGCATATTGAAACACCGGGAAATAAAACTGTCCTCTTTGAAGAGACCAGTACTAATTTAGAGTAGAGGCTGGGCGGCGAGCGAAAGCGAAATCACCAGGATCTGGGGGACGTCGGAATCCCCCAATCGTCCAATTTGGACGAAATTTGAGCTAAGCACCGAATGGAACGTCCCAGCTTCGTCGCAATATGGCGACGACGGCGGCAACAGTCACTGTTGCCAGGAGAGCAGAATGCTTCGGCTGAATCTAAGCGCTATTTGTGGCGCATGTGCACGGTCGACATGGGATACCACGGGCAGGTACACGTGTTTCACTCATGCTCAACACTCTTAAAAAAAGTGTGTACCCTTTGGGGATTATCTTGTCTCACAACGATAATCGTCATATGTATGGTCCGAATTTGCTTTCTTTAATGCGTCGAGCGCGGAATACTTCAGGTCACGAACGGCATGCGCGTTATCAGCGTGACATATCCAACATAGCATTATCGGCAGGAAATAAACGAGTGAAGAGTTTTCAAGAAAGTAAACGTAAGCAAGGGAGATGACGATTATCATTGTGACACAAGATAATCCCCAAAGGAAGCGTGCTTTGTTGAGCATGAGTGAAACGTGTGTACCTGCCCGTACCTGCAGTGGTCACCAAGACGCGTAAGTGAAACGTGTATTCTAACCCCAAAGGGTGCAAGCTTTCTTGAAAGGCGTATGTAGCGTAAATAAAAATGCGCTTCGATGTTACTGATTCCGCTATAATGATAGTTTAAAAGACCTCGCTTGAAACCGGCGCTCGCTTCGCGTTGAAGCGGTAGACAGCACGAATGTCACTTCGTGTGGGTCGATCCTGGTGATCAGGATGCAAGCTCCAAAGGGTGCAAACTTTTTTAGAGCGCAGCTCTTTGGCGTCCGTTCCTGGGTTTCGCGTCGTCGTCGGCGTTGTCGTCGGCCTCGTAACCAGCTCCGCCCCCCTTTCATCCCCCCAGCGCTAGCAGCGACCGACTGATACCGCTGGATGCCGCTGACGCCGCTAGAGAGTCAAGATAACGTGACTGCATAGAACACCGTCGCCGCCATGCAGAAAGAGGAGGAAAGGGTCCCCCCCCCCCCCTGTTCTTGTGTGGCGGATAGGGTGCTCTTCAGTTGCCGACGCGCCGGTTATTTCACGTAGGCCCCGGCACGTCGACGAATACGTGACCACCTTCCCACGGCTAGACCTGGTTCTTAATTAGCGCTGCGGAAGCGAGGGTATCATATTGTTTGTGTCGGCATCGGCGGCGTTGTCCCTGAAACCAACTCCGCAGCTGGGGTTGACTCACTATCGGCGTCAGCGGCATCAGTCAGTCGCTGCTATCTCTTCCCTCCTCCCTTTATCGTGTTGTCCGCTTGCTGCGCGCGCTTCTGCCCCCATCGTTTGCCGCTGGGTGTACACGCCGCCCCCCTCCCCCCTCTTCCTGCGAGTCTCCGGTTGTCAAAGCGCCGGCTCGAACTTAATTCCTTTCTTCGCTCCTCCTCCAATGCAACCCCTGTGCGGTGGCAATCAGAGAGCCAGATCGGTGGCGGCGGATCTGTATATGTGCACCGCCCGAGCCGAAATTGCCGCTGCCGTTCGCCCTGTGCGGTGGCAATCAGAGAGCCAGATCGGTGGCGGCGGATCTGTATATGTGCACCGCCCGAGCCGAAATTGCCGCTGCCGTTCGCCACTGCGAAATTATCTGCCAGTTCTTTCTGAGCCATGAGCGAGACGACCGATGGAAGTCCTCCGACCACAAAGCTTCCTTCATGACTGTCAAGAACTGTTAGTGGAGTCTTTGTTAAAGGAATACGTGTGAAAAAAAAAAAATCTGTGATAGCGCATACATGTGTTGCTCGATTTCTTTGCCTCAATCTATCGAAAAGGTGAAACAGCTTATTTGCTGCGCTCAAATTTCGCATTAGGAAGTAACGTAATCGTCGGTAATTTTTTAAAGGTGAATGCATGTAGGGTAAGCGAAATTGCGCTTTCGTGTTACTAATTCCGCTATATAATGATAGTTTAAAAGACCTGCGCTTGAAATGAAAGTCCTTTCAATTTGCTTGCCAAGGTTGAGCTATAGCACCATTTTGTGGTCAGAAAAACAATTGTGTTGGTTTCTGCACAATATTTCTGTGAACCGACCATAGGTTTCATCTCGTGGGTAATATATATTAAATCGTGTTGTGTTGTATACATTGTTTAGTTCGGAATATTTGTCTAACAACCAAAGAGAACTGCTTGGATTTAGCGTACTGGGTCAATTAAACCGCGTTATTTTGACCTTTCGTTTAATACGTAACATTGCTGGATTAGTATATAGATTGGAGGGCTTAATCCGAAGGCCGATAAAAATACAGATAAAAAATCTGGCTGAAGCGAGAATTGGTCACCAAGACGAAAGTGAAACATGTATTCTAGGAAGCACATGTGGACAGCTTCATTGCACATTCGCAAATAGAAGTCATTACATGGGCATTGCATTTTATTATTGCAATAGCAATTATATGGACGCTCAAAGGACATTTTTGCCGTCGCCGTGAGGTTCCGTAAAGTCCAAGGGCGATAACACCATCGCCGCGCGTCCTGAATAAAGTGCGATCATAGAACAAAGAACTAGTGTGATTGCATATGAAAGCGTGCGAGGGGAGCCGACGATCGCGGCTCAATCTCGTCCACGCGAAAGGGAGGAGAGCGGAGAGGAAGCGCGCCGTCTTCTCTCGCGCGCGAGGCACCCAACGTTGCCAGGCGCTCTGATAGGGATGGGGGGTGTTTTATCCGGCTGCGCCAGGAACGTCGGCGGCTCGTACCTTAATTTTGTGCGTGCTGTGTCCTCGGCGCTCGCTTCGCGTGGACGCGGTAGACAGCACGAATGTCACCTCGTGTGGGCCGATCCCGGTGATAGTGCAGAAAGGGTCCAAGCTCAATGGCACATACCCCTGTGGGTGTAAGCGGCGAAGACCGGCTCCCGCTTCAGAAAATGATTTCGGTGATTTAATTTGAGCCCAGTTCGACTATTTTAGTGCCAACGGACTCTTTAAGTTGTGGCGATCCCGTAGACACCCGACTCTTGAAGGTGGGTGGCCTTGTTGCGATTTTATCGGCCTTTTCCGTCCAGACCACGCTGCTGCGACGCTAACCCTAGCCGCGCTTGTGTTAGCGCGGCGAAGTGCTGCTGCGGCGCCAGCTTTTCTCGTCAGTGTCTGCAGTGATGGAATGTGAAGTGGAAGGGGAGCTTCTGACTCCCGAGGAATTTTCCAAGGATCCCGGATGGCAAACAGTTGCTGCCAGGCGCTCCGGAGCCAAATCGGCGCCCGTCGAGCGAGTTGGTGCCGTTTCTACCGGCGCTAAGCCAAATGACAACGCGACCGCAAAGGGTCGCCGAGACCGCAGCAGCGCTAAAGCCAAAATTATTCGGGGTGAAAGGATGCCTCCGTTGCCCAAAGAAGACGCGCAGATCATCGTCAGGCCGAAGGGAGGTCTGAACATCAGCGAGGTGGGGCCGACAGTTGTGGCCAGGGGCGTAGCCAGGGGGGGGGGGGGGGGGGGCTTATGGGGCTTGAGCCCCCCCCGAAATTTTTTCGTGCTGTCATGCGCCGCCGACAAAAACAACTCTCGGCGCCGGAAATCAAGCTCGATTTTGTCTAGAATGTCCTAAATTCACGCTCGAAAAGACATTTTAGCGCGAACATTGCGAAATCGGGCTGGATTTCGCGGAAACGCCCATGCATCGGGAGTCACATATCGTAACGCAAGGAGACCCACCGAGCACAAAATTTCAAGGGCGTTTTGATGGCGAGCGGGCTCGTCTCGGCATATCGTGGAGGCCGCGGAATCTACGGAGTGCTTGGATTTCAATTCTGAAACTTTGTGGGTATAAAGTTCTCATAACATTTTGATGCGAAAGGTGCATTGACATTTTCAAAGTCGTGCTTTAGATGTTCGATTCCGGAACTTTGTGGGTTTAATGCTGTTGTAAACATTTGACGCCAAAGGTGCATCGACCTTTCTAAAGTCGTACATCGTGATACAAGTTGACAAAGCACGCAGCGGCGTCCGATGAGACAAAGCGTTGTGGTGGTTCATTTGTGCCATCAGGTCACAGAAAAGAATATGAATTTTTTTTCACCTGCGCCAAAGCGTCCATGTCAAGACACTAAAGCCACCATTGTAACTAAGTTCTTATTTATTTTTCTACCTAGACTTTTATTCGCGAGGATACATTAGGCCTCTTTCTCATCTTTTTTTTTGTTTGTTCTCGCAACCCGCGGGCTGCCGATCCAGCCAGAGCGCATGCGTTTTTCTCGTGCTGCATCGACAACCGCGCGGCACACATGGATGCGCGTTCGTTTTTCTCTGGCCGACTGCAATTTCAACTGGCACAGTTTTGGACGCTTTCTGGCTAGCAGTCGAGAAAAAGAAACAGTGCGTAGTCGTTCGCCGCCAGCACTGCGAGGACTCGATGGATTGCAACGCGTTCGCTTGTGTGCGCATGGGAGAAAAGCGCGGAGGAAGCGCGCCGCCTTCTGCCGCACGCGATACATTTTGGGAGTGGGGGGGGGGGGGGGGTGCTGTGATCTGTGGTTGCGCAACCTATTTGCCTTGTTTGACGCATTATATTTAGTGACTTTTTCTTAGGTACGTAGATTTATTGGAGACTTAGACGTATATTTAAACATCTTGTTGCGAGGTTTTCTGTATATGCGCAGTGAACTTTGTTTCCCTTGCCAATTTTTGCCCTGTATCACGCTGTATCTTCACGTTTGTATATTCCATTGTATCTTCGCATTTCTAATGTACGAAGGCGAGTCATATGAAAGTGAGACAAGCCGCCCCGCGCAATAATGGTTCGGTTCATTATTTTAGAGGCATGCGCGTAGCACATACGCATCTCATTTACAAGTGGCATGCAGAGGTGAGGTTAAATGTTCTTTAATGTTCTCATACACTGGGTTGAACAGGGTTACGTGACATAATGGACACTCCAAAAGTTGAACAGCTTGGTGTCGTGAGGTTTTTGACAAATGAAGATGTTTCCCAAAAAGAAATTTTTCGCCATATGGCTGCCGTATGCGTTGAACATTGCGTTTCATTGGCCACTGTGAAGCATTGTAGCAAACTGTTCAAAGAAGGACATGAAAGTTACAAAGACGATCCATGGCCGGGCCAAAGCCACCGTGCAATCATCCCCAACACAATTGAAAAGGCCGTGGTTGCTCAGTGGCTATGGTGTTGGGCTGCTGAGCACGAGGTCGCGGGATCGTATCCCGGTCACGGCGGCTGCATTTTGATGGAGGCGAAATGCGAAAACACCCGTGTACTTAGATTTAAGTGCACGTCAAAGAACCCCAGATGAGGGTGACAACATTTTGTCTGCAAATGTGACCGGGGATGACTCATGGTGCCGCTACTATATACTAGCCTGAAACACTACGGCAAAGCTTACAGTGGAAGCATTTGAATTCACCACTCCCAAGGAAAACAAAGGCCGTCATTACTGACGGAAAAGTGCTGACTTCTTTTTAGATCGTTAGGGGCCATTATTGATCGAATTTCCTAAACCTGGAGAGACTCTAAATCGTTTCAGATATTGTGAAAGGTCGGATCGGCTGCGCTTCGCAATCAAGAACAAATGACGTGGAAAATTGAGCATTGGAAACATCTTGCTTCACAACATTGCCCGTTCCTACGTCGCTGATGTGGTTAATACGAAAGTGGCGAAGTTCAAGTGGGAAACGTTGCAACATTCCTCATGCAGTCCAGACCTGTTGCCTTGCGTCTTACACATTTCGTAAAATTTGAAAAAACTGCTCAAGGGAACCAGATTCGTGTCGGAAGATGACGTGTAGTCATTTACAGATGTTGAGGCAGCAACCCAAGGAGTTTTATGAGACGGGAATTACGCGACTCGTTAGTAGGACAAGTGTCTAAATACTGATGGTGACTACTTTTAAATAAAGTACCCCGTTTATCATATATTCGCACTGGCTCACTTTCATTTGACTCGCCCTCGTATATTTTGCAGAACTCCTGCTTTTTTACATGTGCTCTCTGTTGCGACTACCATTTCGGAGCAATTGCTCGCAATACACGAGCGGTGACAGCTGCTCCTGCGCAATACATTCTAACAAAGGACAGCGTCATTGAGATTTTCCCCTGGTCGTTGCATATGTACGAAAATGTAAACAAGGTTGTTGAATGACAGATATATATATATATATGTATATATATCAGGGACGTAGCCAGGGGGGGGGGGGGGGGGCTTATGGGGCTTCAGCCCCCCCCGAAATTTTTTCGTGCTGTCCATGCACCGCCGACCAAAGCGACCCCGGCGCCGGAAATCACTCTGGATTTTGTCTAGAATGTCTTTTTGACGCTCGAAAAGACATTTAACCACGAAGATTGCAAACTCGGGCTGGATTTCGTGGCAACGCCCATACACCGGGAGTCACATAACGCCAAGCAGTCCCATCCGAGCACAAAGTTTCAAGGGCGCTTTGATGGTGAGTGGGCTCGCCGCGGCGTCTCACTGAAGCCACGGAATCTATGGAGCGCATGGATATCAATTGCGAAACTTTATGGGTATAAATCTCATAAGCTCTTGATGTGAAAGGTGCATTGACATTTCCAAAGTTGTGCTTTAGATTTTCAATTGCGGAACTTTGTGGGTTTAATGTTGTTATAAACATTTGACGCCAAAAGTCTATTGATTTTTCTAAAGTCTTACATCGGAACATACAACGAGACAAGCCAAATCAACACACTAGCAGGCAAGTTGACAAAGCAGGCAGCGAGCTCCAATGAGACGAAGCGTTGGGGTGGTTCATTTGTGCCGTCATGTCACATAAAAAAATATCAAAATATTTTTTTTAACCTACGCCAGAACATCCATGTCAAGACACTAAAGCCAGCCAAAGTAACTACGTTCTTATTTATTTTTTCTACTTTGACTTTTATTTGCGAGGACACATTGAGCCTCTTCAATTCTCTTTTGTTCTCGCTACCCTACCCGCGGGCTGCCAGAGCCAGCCAGAGCGCATACGTTTTTCTCGCATGGCCCTGACCACCGTGCGGTGCACTTCGGTGCGCGTTCGGTTTGCTCTGGCCGAGTGGATTTTCACCGGACAGAGTTTTGGACGCTTTCTGGCTAGCAGATAAGAAAAAAAAAACAATGGTTGCTCGTCGCCATCACTGTGGGGACTCCAAGGATTGCACCGCATTCCTTGAGCGGAACCTTAATTTCCGGAAAGTCTTGTTTCGCCGCTGTAGGATACTCAGCAGTATGCGTATGGTTCTCAGTGGACCAAGCGTCTCATGTTTTCTTCGGTATTCCTTCCGTAGCCCCAGTAGGCATTAGATTCTGGCCAACATACTTCCCTATGCGTTTTTTATTTTCATTTCGGTGCCTCCGCCTCACAGGAAAAAATACATTGTTGCGGCGCAGCGAATTGTCGCATCGTGAACGCTCGATTTTGATACTTCTTTTGCGGAAAGTAATGGGCGACGGGACGCTTCAGTTGCCGGATACGTTTACTATATTATTGCGAAAGCAATTATATGGACACTCCAGGCGCATTCCTGCCATCGCCCTCATGTTTCGTATAAAGTCCAAGGTCGACAACATCGTGACCTCGCGCTGCATGCTGTATGTGCGAGTGAAAGCGTAGGAGGGGAGGTTGAATAGGTGAGCCGATGATGGTGGCTCAGTCTTGTCTGTGCAAAGGAGAAAAGCGGGGAGCAAGCGCGCCGCCTTCCGTCGCCCGCAATACATCGGGGGGAGTGGATGGAATGGGGGCGGAATCTAGGATTCTGTGAATCTATGATTGTGCAACATGTTTATTTGCCTTGTTTGACGCATTATATACAGTTACTTCTTTCATACATAGACTCATTGGAGACTTATACGTATACTTAAATATCTTGTTCCGAGGTTTTGTGTATACATGCAGTGAACTTTGTTTCCAGTAACACTTTTTTGTCCTTTATCAAGACGTATTTTCGCATTTGCATATCCCATTGTATCTTTGCATTTATAATGTAGGAGGGCGAGTCAAATGGAAGTGAGCCTACCCTAACCGCACCATAATGGTTCGGTTCATTATCTGCGAGGCATGCGCGTAGGAGAACGGCATGTCTCATTTACAAAAGTGACACGCAGGTGTGAAGATAAATGTTCTTTAATGCTCTCATACACTGGGTTGAATATGGTTGCGTCACATAATGGACACTTCAAAAGTTGAACAGCTCGGTTTTCGACAGCTGAAGGTGTTTCCAAAACAGAAATTAATCACCATATGACTGCCGTGTACGTTGAACACTGCATTTCATTGACCACTGTGAAGCGTTGGAGCAAACGTTTCAAAGGACGTTGCAAAGACATTCCAAGACCGGGCCAAAACCATCGTGCAATCACCCCCCACACAATTTTAAAGGTTCATGAGCTGCTGAAACAAGAACGGAGGATAAGCATCGATGAACTGGCAGACCATCTGAACATCAGTCACGGTTCGGTTCACGCCATAATTCATGAGCTTCTCGGTTATCGGCTCTTTGGTGCGCAATGGATCCCCAAGATTTTTATCCATCGCGAGCAGACGCAGAAGTTTCGCGCTGCCTTGACTCATCTGATCGGGTATCACAATGAGCATGACGACTAATTGTTTGCAACTGTGATCGGGGACGAACATTAGTGCCACTACTACGAGCCTGAAACACGACGGCAAAGCTTGCAGTGGAAACATTCGAATTTACCACGCCCAAAGAACGTAAAGGCCATCATTTCCGCTGGAAAGGTGTTGTTGACTTTTTTTTTTCGATCGACAGGGTCCATTACTGATAGAATTCATTAAATCATGAGAGGCTATCAATTGTTTCCGATATTGTGAAACGCCAGAACGGCAGCGTGTCGCAATCAAGAACGAACTACGTGGAAAATTGACGAATGGGGTCATCTTGTTCCACGACAATGCATGTCCCCACGTCGCTTATGTGGTTAATACAAAACTGGCAAAGTTCAAGTGGGAAACGCTGCAACATCCGCCATACAGCTCAGACCTGTCACCTTGCGACTTTTACATTTTGGGGCAACCGAAAAAACAGCTCAAGGGAACCAGATAGACTTTTTGAAGCAGCAACTCAAGGAGTTTTATAAGACGGGAATCACGCAACTCGTTAGTCAAAAGGACAAATGTCTAAATTCTCATGAAGACTACTTTTAAATAAGGTACCCCGTTGTTCGCTCATTCATTTGACTTGCCCTCATATATCTTGCAGAATTATTGCTTTTTATACGTGCTCTCAGTCGCGACCATAACTTCGGTGCAATTACTCACGATACACGACAAGGGACAGCTACTCCTGTGTAATACATTGGAACAAACGACAGCGTCATTGAGATTTTTCACTGGCCATTGCATATATACAAGAATGCAAGCACGGTTCTTGAATGACAAAGTTTCATTAACATATTTGTCCTCAACTTGTTCAGTTCATTGCCTTTTAATTTTTCATATCAGCGGCATGCACTGCTTTCCTGGTTTCGAACTGATATAGTTCTAAAGTTCGTGTGATATTTTCTTTACTTAATAAATAGACAAAAAACATGGAAGCATTGACGTCCGTTATGTTGGGCACAATTTTTGGCACATACGAGTGTAATATTGTATGAAAAAATACATATTTTACTTGTATTTACAGTGCGTAGCTTTCAAGAATTCGTTTGCAGCATCTTTGGCAATGACAATGCAGTTATTATTCATGTATTTGATCCCTCGATAAATTTTTTAAGAGGAAGCTTTAGCTCGGGCCCAATCTGACGCGGCCTATTCAAATACTTGTAAAACGCAGAAACACTTTTGTGAGATAATCCTGCTAATCGCTTTTATTGAAATTGGTTACATTTGAGAGAGAAAGTTAAATCTTAGTGTCTGTTGGAAAAAGAACTTCGATTTAGGGTCTTAATTTTGTTTAAAATATTTTGGAAAATTCGAAAGTTTGAAAAAATAGAAGCACGACGTTTACAAACTAATAGCTATGCATGAAGAACAGATATTATGGTTCTGTAAACGGTATTTATTATAACAGTCAAAGCGGAGAAGTTTGCTGTGTCAATTTGTATCTTACGTGAATTGGTTACGTTGTGTACAAGGGTTCTGCAAAAGCCGTATTCCCACAATACTAAATTTTTTTGCGATTCATGTGTAACATATCTATTTTGTCCGCTGTAGATGTACTATTAGATGCAATTCACAGAATTGTGATATCATTTTTCATTGTTGAGTCATGGAGTTTTAAACTTGATAGTTTCGTTTTCTGAAAATTTTCTGTTTTGGCCAATTTTTACTAAATAATTGACCACCTAAATGAAAAATTCGAAGCCAGAAGTCACTAGAATGAAACTTTTTCGTTTAAATGCAATAAACCTCCTCAAATTTGGTGAAGTGGTTGCAGGGAAAAACGAATTCCCCTTCTACATGTACTTAAATAGGAGCACCCGAGCTAAAGCTTCCTCTTAAGGAGGAGGCTGAGCTGCAACGTGCAGCTACATATATATATATATATATATATATATATATATATATATATATATATATATATATATATATATATATATAGGCAAAGAGGGTTTCTTCAGGCTACCTTTCAAACGTAAAGAACTTGAGTGGTGCTACAAGGTAAACAGAACAAGTATTTAATTTCGACAGTTTCGATCGGTGGACCGATCTTCGTCAGGGTTTACAAAAAACCCTGACGAAGATCGGTCCACCGATCGAAACTGTCGAAATTAAATACTTGTTCTGTTTACCTTGTAGCACCACTCAAGTTATATATATATATATATATATATATATATATATATATATATATATATATATATATATATATATATATATATATATATATATATATATATATATATATATATATATATATATATATATTGGGACAGTGGCGTAGCCCCCCCCGAACAAAATTTCTGGCTACGCCACTGATATGTATATATATATATATAGGAGGAGGCCGAGCTGCAAAGTGAGCCCCCCACGAACGAAATTTCTGGCTACGCCACTGGTTGTGGCCGAGGCCATATGGAACGCAGTCGGCTTCGACCAGGCGAAGCGGGACTCGGACGCGATGTGCCCGAATTTCCAACAAAATATCATGGTCTAACACTAACCTAACACTAACACTAACCCTAACACTAACACTAACACTAACACTAACCCACCGCGGCACGGACAGTGACGGCCCAACACCCCGCAACCCTTGGGGAAGAGGAAAGGACTGCGGCGGAGGCGATGGAGAAGACGGAGGAGGCGAGGACGACGAAGAAGCGATAAAAGACGACAGGGACAGACTGGTGACGTACCACGACATACTGACACACTACACGAAACAAAGAGAAGCATACCCACAACCCCACAAACAACTCGACAGGTCTCAAGAAACAGATTGGAGAAGATTGCAAACCAGAACGTTCCGAAACCCAGTACACTTAAACACAATAAATTCAACACAATATACAGACGCAAGCTGCAAGCTCTGCAAACACGAACATGCAGACATGGCACACATCTTGTGGAAGTGCACACAGATCGGTTCAGTATACGTAGAGGACAAGATAGAACCGGACCTTCTCGAGGAGCGATGGCTAGCGCTCTGACTAGCTCAGAACTACACGACCAATTATGGGCTATCCAGCGGGCCCGGGCAGCGGTGGAAAGGCTATGCCTCACCGCACACAATGCCCGGGTGGCCTGAGCCCGGGCTGGCAACCTCGCAGGTCCTTTTTCCATTAAAGTTTTTTCCGTCCGTCCATCATGGTCATCAGCACCCCCAGCAGAGAGAATGCGACCCTCTACGTCAGGGTCGAGTGCATCGCTGTTGGCGGCCAGCAGCACGAGGTGAACGCGTACGAGGCAGCGCCCAACTCTACGTGCAAAGGCGTCATCCGCGGCATCGCACCGAGTGAAAGCCCGGAGGAGCTCGATCGCAAGATTGTCAACTCAAAGAACCCGCTGGCCTTGGGAGCCAAACGAATCAAGAGCACGGGCACCGTGGTTGTGGTCTTCGACGGCTACAAGGTGCCAAACTACGTGCCGTACGGTGGCACACTTGTCAGGTGTGCATTATATAGGAAGCAAGTGGAGGTGTGTTACGCCTGTGGCCGCCTCGGTCATCGAGCGGACGTCTGCCCCTCGCCGGACGAAACTATGCGCAGGGGATGCGGCATCGCCAACCCGGACGAACAACACAAGTGCGACCCCAAATGCAGGCTGTGCGGAGGCCGACACTTCACCGCTGCCAAGGAGTGCAAGCAGAGGTACCAGACGCCGTACCTCGTCAGACGCAGGCGCGGGGACCGATCTCGAGCCAATAGAAGCAAGTCTCCGGCCCTCGCCATGGGCGAGCGACAACTCGATCCCGGCCGCCGCCGGTCGCTCCGCGGCTCGCGGGAGCTCTAGATCCAGGAGCCCCTCTCCGCCTTCCGGACGCCGTTCCAGGTCCAGGGGCAGATCCGGAAGCCGCTCCAGGAGCCGCTCTGTCTCAAGGGCCCGGTATGGGTCCAGTGCCGGCCAGCAGAGGAAGAGAAAGTCGACGCTATCTGGAAGCGGGTCGCGTGGGCCCTGGGAGCATCTCGCCCACGCGAGATCCTCCCGGGGCCCACGCGACTCGCTTCCAGAGCAATCCAGGGACGCCGAGGTAGCGCGCCTTATGAAGGAAAACGCGGACTTAAAAGAAATGATCAGAAAGATGGCTAGCGAAATGATAGAGATTAAGAAATTGGTAATCAGTCAGAGTGCTACATGCAACGCGTCGGCGCCGACCGCCACAGAAGCACCAGTTCCGGCCTGCGACTCGGCCGGCGCCGCCAAGCGTAGGGCAGTTTCCAGTAAGGGCGATTCAGATTCGCAAACTTATGAGATCAAAGGCATGCTGGCCACGCTCACTAAGAGCGTGCAGCAGTTACAACAAGGCTTAGCACAGGTGCAAGTCGCCCTAGGAGACCCGAGGAGAGGCCTAGGCGCGCTGGCCGATCGCATGGACGCCCTCGAGCGTCTGGTAATCCCGAATAATACGTCCGGAACTCCCATGCAGGTCGCTGTTCCGAACGTGTCGGGGACTCAAATCCTCGGGGACTCAAAGCACATCGGCACGTCAGATCTAGTGGGGGGAACTTCTTGCGTGCACCTGTGCTTACAGCGGGTATACCCCGGACAATTTATCTAATCATGGATAGTTCCAAAGAGGAGTTCAAAATTTGGCAGTGAAACTGCAGGGGGTACTCCAATAAGAGGGCTCCTTTGCAGCAATATTTAAGATCGCTACCTAACGAACCACAAGTAATAGCATTACAGGAAACCCTCGTCTCTGCCGCATTCCTCTCTGGTTATCGTGCAGTCTACGTGCAGGCCGAAGGTCGGGGAGTGTGCACGTTAGTTGACAGGAGACTTACACACTTGTCTCACGACTTGAAGCTGGCGAGTTGCAAGGTCGAATACGTCATGACGGAGGTTCTGCTCAACACGAGACAACGCAACCAGCGGAGAAACAGCGTGTTTATACTCAACATCTACAACAATCCTAGGGACTGGCCATAGCAGTTCAAAACGATACTTAAGAAGTCCGTCGACCTGGCCGGCACCCATCCCTTGGTCGTCGTCAGAGATTTCAACGCACCGTACGGCGTGTGGGGGTACGTCTACGACACGAGCAAGGGCCAGGGTCTATGGCAGAACGCCAACGAAATGGACCTCACGCTCATCACGGACAAGGCGTTCCCCACCCGTATCGGTAACCCAGTGAGCCGGGACACCACCCCCGATCTGGCGTTCGTGAAGAACGTCGAAGGAGCCGAGTGGAGTAACACCGCAATAAATATTGGTAGCGACCATTATGTGCTCTAGACCCGCTTCGAAGTCACCCGAAGTAAATCCAGAGAATTCACTGTGACGGACTGGGACCTTTTTCGCAAGCTCCGCGGCAACGACAGCGCACCCGTCCCCAAAGACCTGGAAGATTGGTGCGAGCGAATCAAAAGTGACGCCGAGTCATCCACTAAGAAGATCGACAGCGACCTGGAGGTAGAAAAGATGGACAGTAGGCTGGCCCATCTGATCGAGGCCAAGCAGGCGCTGCTTCTAAGATGGATGGGACAAAGGTTTAACTGAAGATTGAGGAAAAAGATCTCCGAGCTTAACAAGGCCATCGAAGATCACTGTCGGAACCTCGGCAAGCAGCAATGGGACGAGGTCTGTGACTCGATCGACGGGCAAATGCGGAACGGCAAGTCCTAGGGCATGCTTAAACATCTCTTCGACGAGAGCAGCACCAGATCGAGTCAGAGGCACACGCTCGCCAGAGCCATTCCCGAAGCTACCACATCCTGTTCCGGGGATGGTTGCCAAGCTCATGGAGAAATACCTTTCCATAAAGCATGGAGACGAGGAAGACCGGTTTCCCGACTACCTCGGCCCAGCCCGTCCGGAATTGGACGAAGACTTCACCGTGGGGGAAATTAGGCAAGCCATTTTCGCGCTCAAGGGGAAGTGTGCGCCAGGTGCCGACAGAATCACCAACAAGATGCTGCGGAACCTTGACGACGGTTCGATCGCATACCTCACCGAGAAGATCAACGAGACGTGGAAAAATGGCGGCGTTCCAGAGAAATGGAAGACCGCCAACGTCGTCCTGATCCCCAAACCGGGCAAGGCTCCGAACGTGGACAACCTCCGACTGACTCTCTAACCTCCTGCGTTGGGAAAGTGGCGGAGCACGTCGTCCTGAACAGACTAAACAGATATCTGGAAGAGAACAACATCTATACTCACAACATGATTGGCTTTCGTGCCGGCCTCTCGTCGCAGGACGCCATGAAGATGATCAAACATCAAATCATCGACGGCAGTACCAGAGACACCAGGGCCCTGCTCGGACTCGACCTCGAGAAAGCGTTTGACAACGTTATCCACGAATACATTCTAGCCTCCGTGGCAGACCTCGAGCTGGGTCCCAGACTATATAACTACGTCCGTTCGTTCCTGACGGGGAGGAAAGCGAAGCTGCGGATCGGCGACTTTGTCTCCGACGAGGTGCTCCTGGGCCCACGGGGCACGCCGCAAGGCTCGGTCATTTCTCCTGCTCTCTTCAACATCTGCATGATCGGCCTCTCGAGGAATCTGGCCCAAGTTGAAGGTATCAAACACACCATCTACGCAGACGACATCACTATCTGGTGCACCGGCGGTAGCGAAGGGCAAGTGGAAAGCGCCATGCAAGAGGCGGTAGACGTCACGGAGCAGTACCTGCTGCCCACCGGACTCAGATGCTCCCCGACCAAATCTGAGCTTCTCCTTTATAGAAAAGAAAAAGGCCGCAGACCCAAGCGCTGGAAACCGGTCTCGGAAAGTGACATTCACCTGTTCACTCGGAGCGGTGACCCGATACCCCGGGTCGACACCATCAGAGTCCTGGGTATGTTTATAGAATCACGCGGCGGCAACGGCACTGCGTTACGCAAGATAATTGCGAAAACCGACAATGCTTTTCGCCTTGTCCGAAGGGTCACGAACAGACATCGTGGCCTCAAGGAGGACAACCTGCTTCGGCTCATCAACGCCTTTGTGCTGTGTCACTTCACCTACACGGTGGCCATGCACAACTGGCTCAGAGCCGAGCGGGAAAAGCTTAATGCCCTCATTAGAAAATTCAAGAGAGCCCTCGGGCTGCCCGTCAGAACGCATACAGAGGACCTCCTTCGGCTCGGCATACACAACATCATGGAGGAGATAGCCGAGACTCAGGAACCGCGGGCCGGGCCAGCTAACTCGGCTGTCCACCACGCCGGCCGGCAGGCGTATCCTCGAGGAGATCGGACTCGCACCAACCAAGAACTTGGCTGAAGACACCCAAATCCCCCCAGAGGAATATGGGAGAAGATCGTGGTCGCCCGTTTGCCCCGCAACGTTCACCCCGTTTACAACGCAGGTCGTCGCACGGCAAAAGCATTGAATATACAAAGCAAGTAAACAGGGACAAAATCGCAGCAAGCTTCGCGGACGCAGCTGCATACCGAGACGGCAAGGCTTTTGCGGTTTCCGTCTTTGACACGCTGGGCAAAGTTATCAACTGTGCTTCCGTCCGGACGACGAACCCAGAGGTGGCCGAGCAAGTGGCCATTGCACTCGCCGTGATGGTCGGAGAGATAGGGTGTATAGCAATTCGAAAGCCGCCATCAGGGCAATCCAGAAAGGCCGGGTAGCCCGGCAGGTAGTTCAAATTCTGAAAGGCGCCAAACACGGCAACACCTCCATGCACTCGATCCTTTGGTTCCCTGCACACGTCGGGGCGATTGAGGGGGTTCCTCTGAACCTCAACGAGTCTGCCCACGAGGCTGCGCGTGGCTTTACCGACCGCGCTGCCTTCGGATCGGGCGACTCTCTCCCCGGACACAGAGACGCTCCTCTCACACACAACGAAATCACTAAATTCTTTTACTTAGAGAGAAGGGTTTTCCCCCCGCCTCACTCGAAGCTAAGCAGGCCACAGGCGGTCACACCAAGACTTCTGCAAACGAACTCGTACCCAAATCCGGCGTCCCTCAATAGCATATATCCCGAGATTTATCCGAATTGTTCTTGCGTGGCCTGTGGTGAGGTAGCTACGTTGCCTTATATGCTCTGGGAGTGCGGGTCGCTGGGCCGGAAGTTCACCAAGGGAGAGTGGGACGCGCTCCTGCGAAGCCCCGTCTTTGAGGACCAAATCCTGGCCGTCCAGCGCGCCCGCGATCGGGCCGGCAGACTTGATCTGTCAGTCCCGTCATGGGATTAGCCAGGTGCGCGTTTTATCGCGCTTTGCTGGACCAAATAAATGTTCATTCACTCACTCACTCACTCGGGGACCTGTATAACGCGCCGTTGAACTACCCTTGTCACACGCGACACCCAGGCCGGCACAAGGGTATACGAACAGGTGTCCCTGAAAAAAAAAAAAAAACGTTTCTGACATTTTTTTCAAAAAGTAGTGTTAAAAAATTTCAAGGACCCTAACGCGATAGATTTCAAAGCTGCCTGATTGCTTGTGACACTTCCCGGCAACCGCAACCTTCTTGCGGACGCGCGCAGGCAAGCGCGATGGTGTTGTTGCAAGTATGTTGCAAGGAACCGAACGGGCCGCGCCGCTCGGAAGAACGGTGTTACCGTGTAACAGATTTATGTTTTCTAGTATATGCAAATTAAACTCCGACGCTATGTCTCTAGGTTGGGTTAGGTCGTACGTTGCGATTTTTCTTACGTACTTTATTTTGAGGAATTCAATTAAATCTGCGCCATGCGGAGGGCCTGCGCGTGGTTCGGAATGATTTTTCGCGAAGCGACGTTTGACACCAACATCGGATTTTTTGCGACACGTGGCTCTTAACGCCAATTTTGGGCGCCATCCACGCTAGTGCCACTGCTCGCGCGTTCGTCGTCTTCTTCCATAGGCCGGCTCCGTTGTGCAAAAAAGAAAAAAAAAAAGCTATCATAATCAGCAATGGCTCGGGCGTCGTCGTCTTCCACTGTTGGCTACGTTGCCGCTCATCATTCCAGCGTTGAATTTCACTTCTATAGTCGTAATGGGGAGGCCGCTTTTACGGGGGTATGAGCCACTGCTTAAGGGGGCATGACTCATTCATTCTCTTGCGTGACGGACACATTTGATAAAAACAGAGGTGGTACGCGAATGTGAGATTCGGACAATATCTTCGTACCGTAGTTCAATATTCTGGGTGACCTATGTGTCGTGCGGTAAACAGCTTCGCTGATCTTCCATCTTCACAAAGCAGAAGGGCTCCGAATTTTACAGCGAAGCTGTTAAGGGCTAGTTCTCCCAGGATCGCGTCCATGTGTAGACACAAAACTATCCTCATCAGGATTGGCTCCAGCGTCGTCTTCTTCCACAGCTGGCTCTTTGGCGCCCCAAGGCGCTACCACGCGAGCGAGCTCGATCGTGCCACCGATCCCGCGTTCGCCCAAGTAACCACGGATATCCGGGCGACGTCCGACGGACGTCCTTTCTGGATATTCGGGATGTCCGTGGGATATCCATGAATGTCCGACGTACGTCCGAGGGACGTCCCTGGGAAATCCAAAGGTAATCGCTTTGGCATCCGTAGTACGTCCGACGCGGACATCCAGCATGGACATTCAGGGGACGTTCAGGATATATATATATATATATATATATATGTATATATAAATATATATATTCATATATATATATTTATTCATATATATATATGTGTGTGTGTGTGTGTGTGTGTGTGTGTGTCTTCCCGGGGATATTCCAGATATACACATGCCTTGAAGCGACAATAGTGGCCGGGACACATTCAAGCACCGGACCATTATATATACTACATTGGTCTAATGCTTGAATGCATTCTTGTTTTAAATAAACGAGAAATGAACTTACACCAACTTCCAAATACAATTAAACGTTTATTGTCACCTTATACATATACATAAAAAGACCAATAAGCAGATATATGCGTACTGTTCAAAGAACAAATAAATACACGGATAAAGAAGAAAACTTGCAATTTCAATAGCACAACAACAAGGTAGAGAACAGCAGAACAAAAATACTTATTGCCCACCCTGCTTTGACATTTGAGTTTGCAGCATGGAATAAAAAGAAAGAGCAAAAACACATCAATTAGCATTATTAAGCAGCGAAAGCAACAGAAATGACATGAAGGAATTAATCTTGACTACATCACTTCACTAGCACTCTGCGACACGGGCACAAAAAATGACATTAACTGGGTAATGCCTTAAACTTTAATGTCATTCGCGGGGTGCCGCACGGACATGCTTAATGGTATTGCAGCTTAAATGTTATTCGCGACGTAGTGCGTTCTCGTAAGTCAACTTGCTGTCAAATGCGTACTCCCGTTCCCAATGTCTCCACATTCTGACGTGGCTAAACGAACTATTGGTGAAGAACAATCAATATATTCTTCACTTTCTTTAAACAATAGCTCTTTCTCGTGGCGTAGTGCGTTCTTACAATTATTAAAACTCACTTGGCCATCGAATGCGTACTCTCGTTTACAATGTCCCCGCCGTGGCCGTAGTGACCATACTCTCACGATATTAAACAAACTTGTAGATAAAAACAACTAATATATTCTTCACTTTTTTAAAAGGAGCTTTTTATTTTCGTAGAGATCAGCAGGCGATCTTGCCGCTACTGACGGCTACAGCTCTGATCATGAGCGCATTAGCCAGGAGAAGCTGTTTGCCAGGAGAATCAAAGGGCGCCGATGAAGAGTCCGCGGTAGCTAAAGCAAACGTAGACTCCGGGGTCCTGCTTACCAGAAAACCCGCATTGACTTGTGCGTACACCTCTCCTAAGGGATCCTGTTCCGTTCTCACAGCGAAGTGAACCATCCGAAGCGTCACGTAGAGTATATCCATCAGGGAAGCAAGGCACATTGTCCTTAGTGCGCGTAGTGTCACAACCACCGTCCTGAACTTCCGATGTCGCCTCGGTGCAGCGACCAGCATCACAAGGCGTGCAAATGTTTGCAGGAACAGCCCGAACGCACATGTTAATGCATGCGTGCGGGGTATGCGCGCCACTGCACAGTTCTAGAGTTGCGAATTCTCGAGCTGTTGACTGCTGGCTGCCGGTGCGAGATCCGAAGTCCTCGAATATCGTCTTTGTTTCCAGCGACGCTCTTTTTCGCGCGTGCGGCTTCTCCCGCAGTCTAGGCATCCTGGCACCTGTGAAGAAAACACATTTCAATACCCAAACGAATTAAAAAAGAAATCGATGTAGCTGTCATACCTTGGTAGCTGAGTAGGAGACTTCAGCAGGCGCGGAAGGTGACAAACGCTGCTCCGCTGCCCTTAAAACGATCGCAGAATGAAAAATGGCGTGGCGACGATGGCTAGAGCTTGGATTGGATTGGATGACTGCAGCGTTCTGCTTTGCCAAGGTTGTAACACTTCCACGTGCATCTACGCAAACATAAATAGGTTTTTAAAATATTATATTATTACACAGTGAAATATTTACTTATTCTGGGAATATTCGGTATCTGATTTTCGAGTTTTTAGTTTCTGCTAAAGCTGTCGGCGCCAGAAAAACATAGCCTTTGAGATTACTGTCAATGCATGGCGGCTCTGACGCATTATAGCTTTCGTAATCGCTTTCAACGCACGCAGCCACCAAAAGCGTAGCCTTTGAGATTTGTTTTTGTTACCTATAATGATATTATTGTATGCACAATTGAACACTGCAGACAACTTCCTGTTTTAAGAAACCAGCCAAAAACAGGCGCACACAGGAAACATACGAGAAGACAGGAAAGAGGCTGGAAGAGGCCTGTCTTGTGTATGTTTCCTGTGTCCGTCTCTTTTTTTTTTGCTGTTTTTTTTCTTAATACAATGCACCAACTAGCCCAACAACGTGTTTTACTTCCTGTTTCAATGATAAACCTGAACCTACATGTTCGGAGGTCAGGACCAAAACTCTATGATCAGGAACTTTTCATAATGAGGGATAACTTGAGTGCTTGGCTCTAGGTCGAATAAGTGGCTTCAAATGGGCGCTTATATATTCTGCTAGTCATCCACAAGCATTTTTTTTAAAGCAAACTACAAATTGTTTGTATGACCCACCAATAGAAAAAAAAATCGTATTTTAATACTGCGATGTTAAAGTCGGCAGAATTGATATCAAGTTGGAAATATATTTATTTTGCTTTGAAAAAAGAATGAACTGTGTCCGATAGAGAACAAAAATAAACAAATATAATATGAACAAACTAAAATTTCCGGCAATATATTTATGCTAGTTTATATATAACTCACTAGTGTATATCCTGGGCATGCCTATTTATGGACAGCCAGCGGACGTTCAAAATGGGATGTCCCATGGACATCCAGGTGGGATGTCCTTCAGACATCCAAACAGGATATGGACTTCTCCTGTACGTCCCACGGACGTCCGTGTTGGATATCCGGATGGATGGACGTTGGGACTTATGGTGGACGTCCCACGGATATCCGTGGTTACTTGGGCGCCGTCGTCGTCATTAAGGAACAGAACACGTAACCAAATTTAAAGCGCAGCTGTTAAGAGCTAGATCCCCCAGGATATGGTGCCCGTACCACAAAACTCCCCATACGTACATACGTGGGCCGATAATGCAATGATAATGCAATGCTGGGTCGATCCGCGGCGGTGGTTATTCGTCAGAGTAAAACGGCACCGAGGTTTTTTTTTACTTACAAGTCTTGATCGAAGGGCGAAGCAGTTTTATGACGGCGACAGAAAGCACGCTAGGCATTGGCGTAGCAAGGTCGTCTGGCACCCGGGGCCCATAGGTCTTCTGTCACCCCCCTCCCCGGGTGTAGCCGGCGGAAAGAGGGGTGACTTCAGGCGTATATGACACCCCCCTCCCCCATCACTGGCCCCTTGCACCCGGGGCCCACGGCCCCCCGGCCCCCCCTGTTGCTACGCCACTGGGCGTAGCCATTCAGGGGGGGGGGGGAGGAGGTAACCGGAAGCCCCCTCCCTCGAATTTTCTGACGAACCACCCTCCTACCCCCGTTCCCACAGAACAAAAAGTTTCAGGAGGTGGGCTCCAAAAGTGCAACATGCAAGAAAGGGAAAATTTGAATGTGAAAATAGGGCGAGGGCCAGTGGAGGTTCGAAGGAGGGGTGGGGGGAATTCATGCAATCCTACCTCCAATGTACAGAACATTGTGGCCCCACTTATGGCGTGTCTATACCTCATTCCGCATCGTGTTAACCATAACTGGTGACGGGGGATATCGGCGCTAAAAATTACACACGCAGATAAAGATGGGAAAAGCGCATGCATAAGGAGGCATTGTTGCTCCCCACCAGGCCTTCGTGTTGTCGAAGACCGTAAGATAATTTCTGGCATTTGACCGAAATGTCGACCACGCTGCGCGGAAGAAAAGCATTCCGCAAAAAAAGAAAAGACGCAGTTTCGCACGAAAGGCAAAGCATCGATTGCGATAGCAAATTAGCAGACAGCCATTCGAAGTAAGGAAAGTACTTTTATAGGCCGTATCAACTTGTAAACATTCGCTTGCTAATTAAATTAATAAGCATGGTGTCAGTGCACACAGCAAACATGAACACATCACACTCGATGACTGCAGACACTCGCTGTCAAAACGCTGGCGTGAGGAAACGTGGCAGCAGCAACGAACGAAGTGACATTCATGCCATCGCTTCAACGCAAAGCGAGTGCCGAAGACACACAGCACATACAAAGCTGAGCTGCCGACGTACCTCTGCCTACAACGCAAATCGCTGTCAAGATACGGCCACACGCACAGTTGCAGCCGGAGAGAGCTAGGGAGACCCCACCCCCTTTGGTGCCTCGCAACATTTGGTGCCTAGTGTGCAAAAGAAGATGGTGCACCTTCTCGTCTTTACGTTCGTACCTTTCGCGTGGCCGAAATTAAGGCACCATCGTCAGCTCCCCTCGCACGCTTTCACTCGCACATACAGCCTAGGGCGTCTGACGATGGTGTTATCGCTCTATACGGAACCTCACGGCGATGCCGACGGCAGAAATGTGCTTGCGGTGTCTATATAGTTGCTGTCACAATAAAAAATGCAGGTGGGACCCTTCACGTATGCGCACGCGATCCTTGATTTCCGGTATAGGAGAACGCAGGGAAGGAACTTCGCTTGCCAAGGCTAGACGGGGCAAGTGAAGAGAGCGTCTCTCTAGGCAGTGGCACACGCCTCCTGAAATCATGGGTTCGCGACACTGAGCTATTTTTTATCTCAGCTATTAATGAACCAATTTGTAAAACTCGTGCGGCAGAACGCTCACTAGGGGGGCATGTAACAACTTCCAGTGTATAACCAAATTTGTGATGTGGCTTGGTGAGGGGCCCTTTAATGGACCGTTCCTATGGCGAGCGGCGGTGTAACTGAGCTAACAAGCATACCAGCCAAAGATGAAAGTGCGAATGCGGAGTGGAAGATGAAAGACGCGAGCCACGAACGGCGGAGACCAATGAGAGCGGCCGCTTCAGCGACATGCGTATGGGTGACTGGTTCATGCAGACTCGCCCAACTGCTCAATGCGTACTTGTATCTGGACTCAGCTGGACTGTTCATTTCGTACTATCACCTGCTCACTTCAGCTTTCGCTCACGCTTGTTTGGTTTGTTCCCGTTCACACTTGCTTCGATTGTCATCGTTTGCGATTATTTTGTAATCTGATAGCATGCGCGATGCAAATTGAGTAGTACTTTCTGGAAGCCAAGCAGCACCAGCGATTACACTGGAACCTTCGACGAGTGAGTGAGTAAACACTTAATTGAAAATAAACAAAATAAGGCACGACGGTTGGGCCCAGTGCCACGAGCGACTCGCTGGGCTTGGTCCAGAACAGCCCTCGTTCGCAAGCCATACCTCCCACTGCCTATTCCTCACTAGTGGATGTTTGTGTATTATGAAGCTCTCTATGTGTGGAGGCCTCTTGGGGCACTCCCATGCGACGAATTTTAGTGTGGGTGTGTCTGTGCACCACGGGCACTCGTCAGTGAACTTTGTGGGGTGTATTCTGTGTAGGTTGTGCAGGTTGGGGTATGTGTTCGTCTGAATATGATGCCAGTCCCTCTTCTATTGGCTGTTTAAATTCGAGTGACGATGTCCAGAACGTCTCCGCTCCTGTCTTTGCTGTATGAGGATGTCACGAGAATTCGGTGGAAGGTTGTCGCTGGGCCATACT
The DNA here is from genome assembly GCF_038994185.2 of Dermacentor albipictus. Classification (NCBI taxonomy): domain Eukaryota; kingdom Metazoa; phylum Arthropoda; class Arachnida; order Ixodida; family Ixodidae; genus Dermacentor; species Dermacentor albipictus. The sequence continues at coordinate 69,820,710 of NC_091822.1, read as the reverse complement.
GTTGCTTGGACATTTAATCCTTGAGCAATACAGTCTGCCCTAGCGTTCCCTGCTAGTCCCTTGTGTGCCGGACACCATATGATAGTGTGGTGGCCTTCTAGTTGATTGCCTAAAATTTTGATTGTTGACTGGGGTGCCATCCCATTTAGAAACAGGCGGCAAGCTGCTTGTGAGTCAGATAATACGACAGCCAAATTGGTTTGGCGCTCGGCATCCTGAATGGCCAAGGCGATGGCTGCAGCCTGTCACGCATGCCAAGGAGGTTTTGAAGGATGTCGTTATGTTGTTTTGACACGTAGAGAATATAGACGGTGATGGTGTCGAAGCTGGTTCGACTAGCATCCGTGTAATACACTCCCGGTCACATGCCGAAACATTTGTGAAGAGTCTTTGCCCTTGCTCTGCGTCATCCGGGATGGTACTTGGGATGCGATGGTACTTGGGATACAATTGGGGCCACTGCAATGTGCGATCGAATGTTGCAGTCACCCTTTGACGAGTCAGGCATAAAAGCCGACACGCCTGACCCACAGATCAGATTTTTGACGATTGCCAACTATGCTATTTGTCCCTCTCAAATTCCTTGCCTCAAAAAATCGCTAAATGAAAACCGTATCAAGCTGTGCCCAAATTTTGCATCAGAGAGTATTGTAATCCTTGGCAAATTTTTTTTTTATAAACTACAGCAAGGAGCCGGCAATTTTGCATAAACGATTAATTAAATCAAATTGTCGAGTTTTACCTATCAAAACCACGATCTGATTATGAAGGGGGGACGTAGTGGGGGACTCCCAGTTAATTTTGACTTTACGGGCATCTTTAACGTGCGCCTAAATCTAAGTACACAGGCGTTTTTGGATTTCGCCCTAATCGAAATGCGGCCACTGCGACCTCGGTCAAGCTCAGCAGTGCAATATAGCCACTGGGCTACTGTGGCTGATGCGCAACCAGACGTCATAGACACTTACGGCAGCCGCCAGGCGTTGTGCAATCATTCACCGGTCGAGATAAGTGGATGCGTGCAAAAATTACAAAGTTTGTGAGGACACCGGCTTGCATGTTCGTTGTGCGCTTAACAATAATTTGAAAACAGTACAAGTTAAAATAAATAAATCACCAATTAATAGCAAGCCAAAGCTCGATCGCTATGACTGCTAGCATATGGGGAAGCTGGAGTCAATTGCTATTACTCCACTGGGACGACGTGAAGTCCCGTTGGCCATGACAATTTTAGGCAGGCCCTACGACTGGGCTTCTTTTTCTAACAAACGTAATGTGTAGAGGTGTGAAAATACTAATTTTTGAGACTGAATCGAGCAGGAATTGAATAGTGCTAGGAGTGAATCAAATATTGAACACTTTTTTAATTATGATCAGCTGTTTTAACAATTAATGTAAAAACAATTAATGTTCGCACCTATCGCCTAACATTAGCAAGGTTTGGTTATTAAACATTGCATATTATGAACCACTGTTTATCAAAAGCACAGATATAGAATTAGGAACAAGTAAACAGTTTGTTTGCACACACAGCACTCCTTGGAGAGAGTGAGTTATTGCTTTACGGCAGGTAAAGTCTGCCTCCTCAAACAACTAGCCTGCTCCATTATGTAGTTCTAGTTTTATGCCTGTACTAGCATATACTATCCTGCAGGATGATAAAATGTATCATACATTTGCTCCAATTTTGTGTTTGATTAACTGCACACAGTTCATGTTTTGAAATATTCGATAAGTATTGAAAAAATATTCATATTTACGAATAGGGACAACTCAATCTGAAGACTGAATCGCGTAGGTCAGTATTCAATTTGTTGTTAGAAAGTTTTGAATATTTGCACACACCCCACTGTGTGTAGCAGGGGCGGGGTGAGAGAGGTTGACAGTACTTCACAGTCTCGTACAATGTGGCGAAGCATAGACAGAAAGAAAAAAAAAAGACTTAATTTCTTCTCTTGCATGTAGACAGAACACCTTTCTAAACTCCGTTTTTTCGTAGTACAGGCTCACTTTTCATTAACAAAACTGTAATAGAGTTCCTTAAAAACGTAGGCACATTACAAGTTATTTGTTTAAATGACCTGTAGCACTGATTGCCAGTGGATGTTGTAGCTGCTGTGCTTGCATAAGCGTAGGACAAAGTTTCGGGCCGTGATGTTAAAGGGCTCCGATGGGGCTCTAGTGCTCAGTGAAAGCGAGCATGACACTTTTGTTTTCTTTTTTAGCTTAATCATGACAGATTTATGCTCCCAACACATTTCGCTATGTACATGCCCATACTTCAATCGCATGTATTTTCTCAACAGCGTTATCACATGTACCATTGGAACTCATTCTACCATCGACGACTCAGTCCCATTCATAGCACCCTTTGGCTAGATCTGGCCCTTGCATCATTAATCCCCATATCATAATCAAAAAGAGTGCAATTTGCCACAAGTTCTTTGTGTTCAGTGGATGCAAAGTGTTGATCTGGCTATTTTTCTGTCAAGTGGGCATGGGCTACATAACGAAAGAAGCAAGTTACAATAAAAGCATGCAGGCTCATCATATTGACACGTGTACTTAACTTTATCGGGCGACCCTGTGCCCACAAAAACAGGCCACACTTATAGCTCAACGACAGCGGCAAACACTGTTGGCGATCGTCGAAAGTCTGATCAGCGGGTCAAGCGCGTCAGCTTTTATACAGCAGTCGTTGAATGTTCCAGACTAATCGTTCGGACCCACGTGCCTTCCACAAAGTTCTACACCATTCGCGTCAGGTGATGAAATCAGATAACATAAGGTTCGGCGACAACAGACAGCAAATAGAAGCATCAATAACTTTCCAGAAACTTCGGATACATGCAGGCGCGTTCCACGCTGTGCGATTACATTTGTTAGGCAGCGAAACGTGGTCGCCCAATAAAGTTAAGTACATGTCAATATGCAGGCACCACGGGAGCAACTAACAAAATGTGTTCAGAGTTGCCAAGTTGGTTAGTTTGTAAGCCAAGTACCTCTTAGCGAATATTAATCTAAGGGCATGCACAAAGCATGCAATGGCGTCATTTTATCTGGGTTTACTACATACACTGGCTGTGGTTGTTCAACTAAGGCGAAGGTTACATTTAGCCAGGTATGTACAACATATTCAGACGATTGGCGTTTTGCAGTTCCTTACAAACGACCTCAAACAATACTTGCACAGAGTGAATGAGTGTCTTAGTGGCTTCACTGCGAGGCAATTCATCAAAAGGCCCTGCAGTTGCTGGTATGAGCAGTTCTTTAAAGGAAGCTTGTCATTCTTACTTTATGAACTAAAATTGGCATGAGGTGAAAGACAACACTGCAAGTTCACACTTCACTCACTTGGTTGTACTTTCCAGAAGAATGGTGGCTGCAGTAGCAACAATGTGGACACCGAATGAAGTACAGCCATTTCACTCAACAGTGAGCATTCATTCTCGAAAGCAAGGTGTGTGGCTGGCAAATGCATGGAAAAAGCAACACAGTAACATGTAATCATTTTAATTAACATGTATGTATTCATTACTCAATACAAAAAGGCCTGCGAGAAATACACGCAGACACCACGCATAGCATTGTTTTTACGTGCTTTTTCTCTCTCTTCGTTCTATAAATATACAAAAAGTAACAAAAAAGAAGACATCTACATTTTGGTGCACATCACCATAATTACCATCGTGAACTTCATCGCTGCACGTTGGGAATGAACATCATGTAAAATCTCTACTCAATACATTTATAAAGGTGATCGACAGATGTTCACGTACAGGTTCGCACCTTTTGTTCCAAGAAAGAAAAAAAAAGCACAGTCAGACGGCTGCAAAAAACGCAGAACGGCAAGACAAAATGCAAATGAAATGCACGACAAGAAGGCTCCATGAAGCACAACATCGTACAGAGCGATAACATTTGATTTAAGAAATGGTCCCACAAACAAAATCTTACCAAAAAGTGCAGCCTCATATATTACTGAAATATAATCTGCTTCTAAGACACGCATGTTGTAAAAAAACACTTACAGGGAAACAAACATGCGCTGCCAAGATGCTACTATGGCAAGATGCTACTACAGGAGCGGTGAGACTACTACACCACTGGTCAGACTGCAACTGGCAAGATATAGGCATGTAGACGACCATACGGTGTTTCGCAGTTCGTGTTAAACTAGCGCCCCCATGCACAACTGTGTGATAATAGTGGTTGCATTGACAGACCAACATTTCCTACATGGCAGTGCCTGCGAACAGAAAATAGAATATTCTATGCACAGGACAAAGAAACAGCAGTAACACAAGATGCACTTAAATGGTTGCAAGGACATCGGCACACGGGCACAGTGACAAGCTATCGTTGAAGCAAAGAGCAACGAGGAACACCAAAGCACACTACAAGAGTGCGGGACCCTTCAAAGGCGAACAGAACTGGTCATATTCCTCATTCTCATTAGAGCTTACAAGTTTTATCGCTCCCTGCAGTAGACATTCTGATCCACTTTCCGACACATAGCTTCTGGTGCTTGGTTTAAATTTGTGCTTTTCACGGCACAGAACATGAAAAAGCTAATGGCAATGAATACACAACTAAGGCAACAGCTGCGGTAAACAGACCGGAGAGCAAGAGAGAAAAAAGAAGAGGGAATGATGAGAGACATCTATAAACAGTTGTAAACAAGTGAAAACTTACAAGGTTGACAACAGGACAGACCTGGCTGGCAGCCAAGCAGCTATAGTCTTCTTTTTTTCGTCCCCTTGTGCTAAACTAGATTTCAGAAAGCACGTAACATACAAGACCTTGTACACACCTAACGGCAAAAAAGAAAGGTCTTGATGTACATCTACAGCACACATATCTAAAAAGCAATGTGGCCTCAGCTTATACGTGAATACTATATATAGCCCACACTGCACTTCGAAAGCTATCAAAATTGCAAACTAAAAAGCAAATGAAAGACCAGCCTTGAATGACAAAAATAAAATAAAATAAAAGTACACTCATGTGCTTGAGCTATTACTGAAACCACAGCTAACACTACAAGCTAATTCAAAGCTTGTAGCTTTCAAAAAGCTGTGCCTTTTTGATAGAGTGCACTGACCCCTGGGATAAGTTTACACCAGTGTAAGTTGGGGAACAAATGACATCAGTAACAGCACCAGGTCATCTCTAGGTGCCCAATAGCAGTGTGAGGTGCATCATTTGGTGCTAAGTTAATGCTAATGCCACTCAGAAGCCTGGCTGTAGCGTAAGGCATTCTTCCACAATGCAAAGACCCACTCCAAGAACTATGATGACAAGTATCTGCATGCTTCGTACTGTTTCAAAAGATTACACTTTCGTAGCCAAAATTCTACTGGGCCCACAGCTGCTTGTCACTGCTGCTCGTAAGTAGGCTTGCACAATGCTGAAGAAAGACTTAAGCTGCAACCACGCTTCTGCCTCAAGCAAAACCAACCGTCACAGTCACATTGTTGGTAGTATGGTTGGCAACTTGGTGAGCATTCTTGCCACATGTATAGCTGTGTGGCATAGAGTGAGCTAAGCACCGAGTGACACCTCTCACACTTCCATTTGGCGTCCAGGGACAGCCTAATGCTATTATTGCCAATGTTTGTCCGCCAATTTACACTGACGTAAGTTTATCCTTTGTGTGTTCTAACAAACGGGCCCTATTGTCACAGGGAAATTCAAGGACGGCCAAGAAAACGACCGATACAGATTCAAAATACGAAGTGCACAGCCAAGTCAAAGAGTGAAGCACTGAACTACCTGTTGGCCATATGCATGTCAGTAAAATGTCAGTAAAAAACATTGGAAAAGAGGAAAGCACTTATTGAGACACGTTAACGCACATAGAAAGCCTCGACCTTTCTTTAACCAATTAGCGTGAATATTATGGCCAGTATGTCAACAAAAAGCTGTTGACATGTGTTCTTTAGTTACTCTGTGTGGAATTAGTGCTTGCAGGCACAAGCAATGATGCGAGTAAAACAAATGTGAGTGGTGGCTACATGGATGCACAGCTGGCCAAGAATGAAATGCGATCGCTGCACTGTGTGAGAACCCTTAGAGTGTGGGCTGGTTAACACAAATTTGAAATATGACAGTGCAGCATGTAAAAATGTGAAAAAACATAATGTGGTTGTGATAGTTTGCAAGGTGCGTCACACGTTTGGAGCCAAATATGCCAGAAACTACATAGAAACTACATAGAAACTACACAGAAACTACATGGAGCTTGCAAGCGATCCTATGCAGTTAATTTTTGGCCAGCTGCACAATGTACAGTGAGCAGCCATTAGGAAAAAAGAATAAACTGCTCAATCAACACTGGCTATTAGCCATGAGAGAGCTACTACAACACAGGTACTACGCCGCTTCCCCTTTGCTGCCGCTGCTGGCAATTGAAAAGCTAGTGAAGGCATCCGAAAGATGAAGTTCTCAATAACACTCTTAACACTTGGTGCAACATTCCACTTCACATGCTAGCCCTGAGCCACCAAGATAACCAATAAGCGTACACTGAAACCCTTCTGCCAAGCGTTACATAAAAACTGAAAACCTAGGATAGGCACAGTATGCCAAAGATGTGGCTGGCACATTACTGTCATGCTAGAAACTGCCCGACACAGTAACGCATCTACTTAATAACCAATCACTGCTGTTTAACATCAACTAGCTTCAATTAGGGGCGAGTCGGTGTGAAGCCCCCGGGGGCAGCTGGTATACAAGTGGATTAAAGTGGATGGTAGATATACAAATTCAGGGTGAATGCTCTGGTCTGCCACAAATGAGAGCGTGGCTGCTCAGCTTTATATATATATCTACTCATCAGCAATTGTTGTTCTCACCGAGCCAGCTACCTTGAGTTCGTGGGAAGCATTAGCAATACGATTTCTTGCACTATCCCTGAGGTTTAAGTCGCAGCCGCACACTGCATGTGTACGTATTACGCACATGCATGCACGCAGACTCACATGTGTACTTGTATGTGCAAGCAAGCAACTGCAACAGAAGGAAATTAAACTAAATGCTAAGGTGCTTATTACAAACCACATGGAAACCCAAGTGCCAGTTTATCAGTTGCAAGTGAGCAAGCAATTCATGCGTAAAACTTGTGAAAGTTGAGTGGTTTCAACGTTAGGACAGCAACCTAGTTCCAAAACTAAACTACGCTGAAAGCACTGCATTACTTTAATCGCTTTTGGCAGAAGCAGCAATGGTGACAGTAGTATGCCCTGCTGAGCAAATGCGTGGCTTGTTTTCTCCAAATCATGCTAGGTTTTGCAAGCTTTAGAAAGAGAAGATGTACTCTAATTTTCTATGAGAACTGGTTGAACGTGAGTAGTACACCGTAAAAATAGAACAAGCATTCACTTAAGTACAACAGTGCAAGGAAAACGAGGAAGCAGTTTCGTTTGAAAACAAGCAACTCATAGTGGCCCTGGACGTTGACAACGTTTTTAATTTTTTTTCGATTTTGTATTAGGTGGGCGCTCATTCTTCGGCGCTCAGCTTCAGTTTGCAGAGGAGCTTTGAATGCGTGCAATTTATGGTACACGCCAAACATGAGACTGCACTTATACGGACACCTGCTTCAACTCCTAACATGTAATATATATCTGTAGCACTCTTTGCAACATCACGTACAAAACACCCACTCTAGGCATGCATGCAAGACAACTTCTAGTATGCCACGCCACTTGTCTATACATGCAGTTTCTCATACTTGCTTATCTCAACAACGATACTCTGCTATCAGCCCTCGTTGGGAGACTAGGTGCCATGGAGAGGTGCAGGTCAGTCATCAGACTTTCAATAGGATACAAGAATTATCTTTTGAAAGAAAACGCACGCATGTGTAAGATTCGTAAGGCTTGTTATACAATTATAAAAACGTGCGAGAAGCCCTAGTGACGGGAACCCCCACAAAGTGGGCTTGATACGCTGCACAAGTGCGAGAACTTCAATAGGCGTAAATTTGTGTGTCCTGGTAAACCTCACTTAACACTTGCAAGAGCATTCTTGGGCAGAACTGTATCAACAGGGACACATACAATAAAACAAGCACAGTTTGTTGTGCATGTCGTTTTAGCAAATGATGCGAGAATACTGAGTGAACAAAACCCGCTCTCCTCTATATGCCCTGAGGGCCAGAAGGGCAACTGAACAAGCTAAACAAGCAAATAAATTTAGGTTTAGCATATTCATCTTCAGTGGTCTCCTGAAGGCTAATTTCACAAGACATCTCAGCGGCACACCATGTGGAGGTGCGAGCCAGGAATATTGTGAAGGGGACATTTAATGTGCCTAAACGGGTGGCACAGAGTTTAACACTGATGCCAAAGAATTAATTTGCCCCAGACCAAAGGTGGCAAAGCAAATGGCACCCAGTCGCAACTCAACGAGCGGCATCCAGCCTAGACTGGTCACACGGTATTATATACTATACACAAGTTACCTAACAAGCTAACGCAAATACACAACAATCAGGTGGCTAACAGCCAGGCTTGTGAACAGCCTATTGTTATCAATACAAGCAGAGCCATCATTACAATGTGTTTCGTACTACAAGATGCAATACTATTACGCACTACGTTCACTCTTGTTCGTTCCGTACAAAATGTCACCGAGGCGCGGCGCTAACTCTTTGTGAACAGTTTGCAGGTGCTTTATTTTGAGTATCAGCAGCTAAATGGTTCCAGGGACACACGCCTGATGTTGCTGATCAACACTGCTAAGGTTTCAAGAGTATAAGCTCGCCATGTAACCTGGGCAAATGACGCCTGGCTGTCAGTCTTTTGGCAAGCAAGCCCCAACAATGCACACACTAAGGCAAGCATGTATATAGTTGGTTCACTGGTTGAGGCAATTTCTAAGTGTTTTACAGAATTGGCTCTTAATGCATCACGGTTCAGTCTGCCAGATGCCAAGTATTGTCCACTGCAGAATTTCCCAGGCCAAAGCATTCTTGCCCAGACTGGATTACTGGGTTGATTTGAAACCATAGCCTCCTCCGAGTCACTGAATCTAATAAGCGAGTCGGAGGTAGCAAGTAAATCGCTGTCACAGTCCAGTTCAGGCAAGAGTGCTTTGGCATAAAGGCTTTTGTGACAGATAGTACAGTCAATGTAAAAAGCTTATGTACCATGGGATCTGACGAAAAGCTCAACGTTTCTGCAGCCTGGTACTTCGTAGTTCTGGCCTGCAAATTAGTTCTGTATAGCTTTCCTGGCAACGTTCACCAACAGCTCGGAAATCCTCAGTTTTCACAGATTCCGTAATCTGTAAACTTGTTTACAACGAATGCATATATGCAACACCACTGACATCGCTGCCATTTAAGAACAGCGAGCTATTTTAAGAACTCATTGTCCTGTCATCCTGTTGCTGTTGCCCACAGCTATTTGCTATCTACAGATCCAAACTACAGCTTGCATGAATAAACAGGCCACTTTTTCCCTGTGGCTTTACTTCAACAAACTTCTTCACATACCAAATCGTGAGAAACAGGATAATTTGCATCTGCAACCCAATCACAACCGAAATTAACCTTCCAAAGCTGAAGCATGCAGTGGTCTTTACTTTTGAACTCGAAGAAAAAAGTGACAAGTTATTTTTTGTAACTGCAGGTGCCAAGCTAGAGCAAATATGTCATGTGGAAACTTTGGCTCATTAAGGCAGTCTTTTCCAGCTTTTATATGCCTGTCAAACGGGCAAATGTAGTGTCATATTGAGCAAGTGCACTTTGCTGGTAGTGTCATTCACAGGCTGTCAGACAGCAAAGTGTAGCAATTACTCACTGTGGAATGCAATTGGCAGGCATTGCATTCATCAAACACCTTTCACTGCGTCCAAGTGCGTAGCCTCAGTAACAGTGCATCAAAAATAATTAAAATAGTACTCAGTCCACGGTCAACACTAATTTTGGAACCAGTTTTATTGTGATATTAAATGTTGTAAGCGTCCCCCACATATAGAAACAGCCATTCTTCCTCCGCCAAAGAAACCTGTCTCGTTATTTAAGCGCCGACGCTTTGAAACTCTCGGCACTTCCAAACGCTCACATGCTGGACGCAATGTCGTCTCATCTTCACTCGTGATGAGTGATCATGTTAATGTTGTTTTGCAAATACTGCCTAAATGATAAAGCACATGGTAATCTGGCGACTGATTTACCGATTGACACTGCTATCAATTCTAAACGAGACTTTCCTGTCTAGCAATGTGCCGCTAAAGTGGCACTCGCCCAAAGTGTCACTAACTGTCTCAATGGGGCAAACCGTCTCTCAGGCAAAGAGTACTACACATGGCGTAACCAGCGCTCATTGCACCACCACCCTTCGAAGCGTACTTTGCTACAAGGCATTGTCCTGAGCGTTAACAAGAGTCTCTTTTCTCTCCGGTGTATTACTGTAATTGCGTAATGATCGCACCCCTGAATTTTGCCGTCAAAATTCAACTTTTTTTCCTTTCCCGTGTAATGATCGCACCCCGAACTTGGTATGTATAGCTCATATTACAATATTGTCAGGGTCATAAACATAGGGAAATGCACTGCTGGGGCCCAGGTAGCTACGCGGTCTTCGACATATGCAGTGGTACTGGTAGGAAGGTTATGTGATTTGCGTCTACACGTGGATCCGTTTGGATGCAGAAGGCTTCGTGATGCACCCCAAAACCACACTGCGTGTAATGAGTGCAACAGCACTTGTTAGCATGCCTCAACTTCAACAGGAATGCATCAGGAATGCATTCCGCCTGCAAGACGGAAGTGAATTCTAAACTCGTCAGAAAAATAAACAACGCGCCTGCAAATGCTAATCAGACAATGAATCTCAACTGTGGTTACAAGAGAAAGTGCCACTTTTTGCCTTAATGACACAGGGAAATTGAGGAATATGCTTCAGTGCATCAGTGTCATAAACATCTGTCCCAAGGCAACTGTAAAGGCCAAACAGTTATCAGCACCTCACAAGTATGTCACGAGCATTTAGTACATATTTAATCTATCTTTGGTTAAAGCTCAGGTACGAGGAGACAGGGAGAAAACAACTGAAGCCGTGGTTGTAACTACGTTAAGAGAAAGAGGTTAGAAAACTGTATCAGTAATGAAAAATGAGGATGTATACAGCAAATGTAAATGAGATGCTTGTGCAGAAGATTAAACGTGACCAAGTTACACCATTCTGCACAAACAATACAACATGGCGAGGCCGCAAAATGTTGGCTTGTCAGAGAAAAGAGGTGAGAAGAAAAGAAACAGTTTTACGACAGCAATTATTAGCGAAGTCCTGAAGCAGATCATTACATCACATGTCAATTGAGCAATAAATGAAAGTACAGTAAGCAAGGCTCTTGCGAGATACAATCAGACTGTGTATATAAGGAGATGAAAAACAACTAAAACACAGAGTTGATTCAATACTTGCAGTTAAACAATGTATAGATTACTCTACAGCCATCAGATAATGAATTCCAGAGTGGCTGTCCTAGAGGGTCAAGAACATGTTGCTGAAATATACGAGGCAGACTGATAACACGGAAAGAGTTGACATTACCCGCTCTAATTTCAAGGCATGTGCATTGATGATGTAAGTCTCATTTAGTAGAATGCAAATTGCTTTTTAAAAGCAAAACTAAGCAATCAACTATTAGGTGATTCAACCTGTCTATTTTGAAGAATCAAACGAAGTGCTCATGATTTAAACACCACCATTTGTCTGTTGAACCAAGAGAGGTGGCCTGGGTTAACGGAGATTCTTTACACAATATAGACTAAGATAGCTAGAAAGGCTCAAATCAAAGGCAGCAAATTTGAGTGCACTGGGACGCTTCTGCCAGCCACTTCAGATTCGATGTAAATGCATTGACAGCCAATTATGTGGCCCTGGTGCACATTTGGACAGGAGGTAAAAATAGGTCAAAACTTTGCAAGACTGAAAAAGGCGCATTAACGTAGACTTAATGACATTGCACATTTACGCCAACAGTTCACCTGTTGGGAGAAAAACTAAAGCTGGATAGGCCAGAGGCACGAATAAGGTTAATGCCCAGTATGCTCAACTATTCACTCTTTAGCGCTTCCCCTGAACGATCGAGCACCAATCCTTGCCCGGAAGGCGTTAAGCAACTGATGGATCAGCATAGCAGTTGATCTGACCATACACTTATAGCCTAGCATAATTTACCATCCACAATGCCTGCTGGTTGCCGTATGTTAACATCCAGTAACCAACAGGTGAGCCACAACTTTTAACACCACCTAACAACCACACACTCCGTGGTATGCAATGTATTCTCAAGCACAGTGACTAAAACCCAATCCTTAAAGAAAGAAAGGAAAGGAAAAAAAAATGCTAAGCTAAACAAGGTCACCAAATAGACAACATGGGTTATGACGAGTCACCAGGTCATCCCTGTTTGTGTGAGCGTGTGTGTGTGTGTCTACATGTGTGTGCATGTGTGTGCGTACACACGTGTGTATGGGGCGCGTGCGTGCCGATGTTGTCATGCCTACCCTCAAACACGAATGTTTCAAGAGATGAATAATTTTTCCTTATTTTGTTCAATTCCTGTTCATTTGCACTTCAGCTAACCCAATTTCGCTTTTGGCATGACCATCCGACCCCAGTTCCTTACTGACTAAACAGGGTCATTAAGTAGGTGATGTGAGTGATGAAGGGTCATGAAGTTACCCTGCTCAGCAATAATCTTGGGTCTGCTCACACCATTGAAAATGAGCCACTTTTAATAATTTTTACAGTTGTAAAACGTGCCTAGTCTCTCACACACACACAAAAAAAAACGCCATGTACAGACTTAACCAAAACAAACCCAGCTGGCTTGTGACCCTTACCTCACTATTTCTATGGTGGCATCGCATTTACATAAAATTTTATGCTTCCATTCGACACGCATTTTTTCAAGGTGCAAAGGCTCAATGATGATGTAAAAAAACATTCCCCACTGCGCGAGTTCTTTATGTACAAACCGAGTCCTGCACAAGTCTATGTGCTTTTACTGCCATGTCAGCCATGCAGAACATGTAGCATCCGCCCTTTCAGCATATATTCTGTACAACAGTCCCGCCTGACCAAAGCATGCGCTGCGCTCACGATGCATTGAACTTATCGAATCAGTGCACACAACTATTCAAGGCCTATCGCTGCATCTCACTGCCCTTCACCATACACAAAGTCACGCACTGTGCCAGGCACAATACAAAAGGTGCAGGCATAGCCTTCAAATGATCCCACACCGTCGATCAAAGTGACAACATGACGAACATCCAAAACTGTGCCAAAACTAAACACGGGAAGGAGAACCTAACTTGTTCCTGCTGGCTTTAAACCCAACGTCACACACCATGCCACGGATTGCGTGCACGCGTAATCTACTTGAAGTGGCAGTAATGCATACTACTACCTCAACCAATGTTGCCAGCATTGCTGGAGCTCATCTAGTTGGAGCCCTGTTTCTCACATTCAAAATTAATTAGCACTCAATAACACAAGATTCCACACTCCACACCGAAGGCAACTCTTTGGTGTCTCCAGTGAAAGAGATGGGTGTGATGGTGTGTTGAGAGTGGGTGGTGCTTCTAGTTGTGCCAGGAGGCTCCCAGGTGTTCCAGACAAACGGGCCACGGGCTAAGCGGCGACACCTACTTGTCACGTCATGTAGTAATGAAACCTGCCGAACTAGACAATTTTTCGCACATGCACGCATGGTGCTGAAATTAGGTGATGACTTGAATGGCTACCCAGCTGTTGTTGTGCCATTAGTCTGGAAAAAAAAGGGGGGGGGGAGATATGGAAAGGTAAGCATAGGTTTTCAAGAGACAAAGACACAGCTTCTCTGTCTATGAAATGTTGCACATGTGTAAAGAAGACAGGAATAAATGGGCTTTGTGGCCATACTTCCGTCTTGTTCATGCTCAAATCTGGTGCAGAGGTAGCATTTCAAAGTGCATTTTGCTGAATAATATGTCGGGATACAGTACAGTTAACCCTCAATATTGACACGTGTACTTATTTATTTTTCTCCGGTGACCACTTTTCACTGGCTAATAAATGTTAAACGTGACCGCTCGGTGCGCCTGCACGAACCGGAAGTTTCTCAAATGTTATCAATGGTTCTATTCGTTGTCTGTTGTCACCAAACCTTGCGTAACATGATTGCATGCAGCACGACACAAGCGGTGTAGTACTTTCTGGAAGACATACAAACAGCAGCGATAACGCTGGCACCTTTTTATCTGGAACCTTGTTTTTCTGGGCACAGGTTCGTTCAATAAAGAGTTAGTTTCACAATACACAGCTCGTGCTACTGTGTTTTTCAGTCACTACAATGTGACAATATATAACAGTCACTAAAATCGGCACCGTACTTCATTAAGCTGAAATTCTGCTACACTGCAATAGGGTTGAACCTCAACTTAATGGACATGGATATATCAAATTATCAGATACAACAACGTATATCTGAAATGTCTCGAGCCAATATCAGTGTTAACGAACATACACATACAGGGTGTCCCAGTTAACTTGGACCAAGATCTTAAATATAGGCGAGAGCTCTAGAGAAATCGTACCGACTGCATAGTAGCCATAGTCGTATGTACTTACGAGCCAGTACTATTTTCATCGCGAGTTATTACTTAATTACTTTTAATTAGCGAACTCTTTAATTATTGCTTGAATCGCATACATATGAATTACAAAGTTGTAGGGCCCCTCAAGTAACCTCCAAATCAAGCATTTGTTTAGTGCTCAGCTTTGCCTCGTTGGTTTTTCCGAGAAACAAACAAAAGCATGGGAAACCTCCAAAATACGAAATAGATACGCGCTCGCGCGCCGTTACTCAAACGCTCCGAAGTGAACAGCCACGAATACATGGCTTTACCAGTGGCGGCAGCTCAATACAGGGCTTCACGCTATGTGATGGTCGCGGCATCAAGAGAACACGCCGCTGGCGCATTGATAAGTACAGCGGAGCCTTGTACGATGCGGCGATAAGAGAATACAGCCGTATATCTTTCAATGATTGCTTGTAGGCGCTAGAGTAGCGGCGTGCGAGTGCGCATCTATTTCATATTTCGTGGGCTTTCGTTTTTTCTTGGAAAAAACAACCAGGACCACTTCAGCATGAAATAAATGCTTGACTCGGAGGTTATTTAAGGTGTCCTGCAACACTGTAATTAATATGTTTGCGATTCAAGCAATAATTAAAGATTTCACTAATTAAAAGCAAAAAACTAATTAATACTTCGTGATGAAAAAGATACTGGCTGTAAGTACACACGACTGCCGCTACTATGCAGTCGGTACGATTTCTCTAGAGCTTGTGTTGTTTTTAAAAAAATCTTAGTCCAAGTTAACTGGGACATCCTGTATAATGAATATTGAATATAATGATAGTATTTTGGTGTTGGATGCGACTTCATTAAAACAATGTTTGACTGTATCGTACATACTAAAGAAGAGCTGCAACTCTGAATTGGGGATTATGTATTCCAGAAAAACATATACTGTAGAATCTGAGTGATACGAACACGCCTGATACGAATTTTGGGATGATATGAATTATCTCTGTATTCCACGCCTTTTCTTGTGTTTATCATTTTGCATTTAGCAGAGAGTGAAGTGTACGTGGCGCCAGTGAACTATAACTCAGATCATGACGAACTGCGCTCAACGACCCTCCTTTACAGTGTAGCTGAAGCTGAAGATTATCAGCACCGCTGAAGAGGGGGGAGGGGACAGAGCCGCTGGCCGAGGATATGACGTGGATGAGTTGTGCATCCATTAATGATGACTGTTTTTGTAAAAATTTGAGCGTTGCTGTATGCAGTTATTTCCGCAAGTTGTACATACAGATTTATTTATTTCATTCCGAGCGGTTGTAATTAGGGGTGTGGTTTATAATATGTGGCGGCAGGTTAGATGTGGAAAAATACAGCAATTTGGTTGGATAGATTGGTGTATAAAAGGCGCATTAAATGCTCATTCCTTTGTCCCAAGAGCATGTTTGAGACCCCACATTTGCTTTCAATGACCATTGAAACCAAAGGTCATCGAAATGCCCGTGCCTAATTGGCTCCCTTCTGTTTCTCACAGAAGAGGGCCGATGGGGCCCGTAGTCTACAATGATCCGATTTCAATAGTTCTTTAAGGTGCAAATGCCACTGCAGTAATATAGATAGCCTGTCCCAATATGCAGACTGAGGCAATGAGTGTGCAGTCCTTTATACAACCACCAAGGCAATGAGTCGGCCTGCAACGGATTGGGCAGCAACAATGACGCAGCAGTGATACCAAACATGGAAGTCGACACCTATCAAGCTGTTGAAACAATGAACACCAAGAAGAATGCACTGCAGTAGCGTCTGAAGTTTGGCTTGGTCCTGTTGGTACAGCTTCATGACAGAAAAGAAACAAAGTGCGAAAAATGGGACAACAGAATAGCAGACAAAAGAGTACTGTCTGCACTTTCTGGTCCCATTTCTGGTGCAGTTTTTTTTTCTGTCATGGAATGCACTAGCCTCTCCAAAAATATGTGGATCAAGTGCAACTTGCTGCAAGAGAGAAGGCAAGGAAGACAGACTGGAAGAAGCTCGCAGAGGGCGCCACAGCAAACGATCCCTTACCTCAGGTGCATCGTCCCATCCCTCGCTGGCACCAGCCAGGTGGTAGTGGCGCTTGCGGAGTGCCGCCAGCTGCAGCCGTTCCCGCTCCAGGCTGCTCTCTAGTTCCAGGACACGGACCTGGTGCATCACCAAAAAAGGGTGAGGGAGTTTATGGTGGAGCCATTTGACGGTATCACTCTGCTAGGGCTAACAAAATGCACGTGCAGAACTTAAACAAGAACTGACACATGTTTCAGAAGTTGTAGAAACAGAATGACACGAGGCAAGTACAAATGTTGGGAAACACTTATCAGATATTGTTGTTAGGCTACAATGATAGAGAATTTATCTCCGAGTCTACAATCCTATTCTGTGTCCCAATATATCACTTCGTTGTGTAGAAAATCGCCGCCTAAGGTTCTCGCTGCTGCTCCTCAATTGGACCCACTAAAGGCCAACGTCACATGGGAGGCGGCACTGTCCACAACAGGTGAAGCCACTCCAGATTTTCCACTGTCATTTTCATTGTCATTTTCTTGCTTACAAAAGCCTGTTCTCACTATGAATGACAAATTCGTTATTACAGAAGCCTAATATTTCAATCTAACTCAACTGTAACATTTTTCTTCGGTATCCCTCTAACATGATGATAAATACAGCCTCAAAATGTCGCCCTGGCATCAGCAACATCATTCTGACATGACACAGATAAAAATTTTGTGACTTTTATTTTCTCTGCTAATAAACAACCTATTACAGCAATAGTAATGAGAACAGAGTTTTCAAAAAGTCCTTTACCTGTCTACAGTGATTTAGCGTTTGTATTCAGAGTCTCTTTTAGCCAACAAACTGCGGAAACATAGCTGCACGAGCTGCTGCTGATAACACCAGTGGCTGTTGCTAGAAGGCATTGTCAGCTAGACACTCGCACATTGTTAGCCTTAGCAGACTGATACCACAATGCTATGGCACTCGCACAAAAATCCCACACCAATGATACCCAAAACATGGAATTCCTTGCCAACAAAATTTTACTTGCAAGTGCAAACACTTATGAAGGTTCACAGGAAAACAAATTTCATGCCCTCGACCATTAGATAGTAGAAATCTCCCATCAAGCATGAAATTTTTTTGTGTGTTCCCAATACGTAGTGCACTCGGTACCTGTAACTATAACTAATCACTTCCAACTTTTCTTAAGTCCTGCTAAGTTGGTTGATTGATTCGTGCAGTTTAACATCCAAACACAACTCTGGGGCTACGAGAGACTGTAGTTGAGAGCTTCGGGTTAACTTTGACGGCCTCCCTTCCCCTGTGGGTTTCATTATTGTGCACTTAAATTGTTGTTCTTGTTGTTATTTCCCTTTTGCTTCCATTGAAACATGGCCATCATGGCTGGGAATCAAACCCACGACCATATATGCTCAGGAGGAGAATGCCACAGTGAGTGAGTCACTGCAGCGGTATTATGTTATGTTATGTATTATTAAAGGTTACTTAGGATCAACTTATCAAGTGGACAGTAAGCACTTTAACCAAGCGGTACCCATGCCAAAGCTCTGCTCTGCCATTATCTCTGTGTTTGTTGCACAAGCAGCAAAGGGTGTAATAAACTTCTGTTTTGTTAGATGGTAACAAGAATTTGTCCAAAAAATAAAGTGGGTGCAGTATCAAACACTAGCCAGCCATACCTGTGATTCCATTTCTAGTCTCTTGGCCTGGTGTAGTGTGATCCTAGAGAAATCAAGCACTTCTGAAAAAAAGGAAGGCAGACAGCACACAAAGTGAGAAACGGCAGTGTGGAACAACGTCAGTGAAGGCCCACATGCTTTTGACCTTAGATGGCACACAGCAGTTGGGTAGGTAACAGTTTCCTACAATCACCTAGAGGAAAGAGTGGACCAGTGATATTGCAACATGCTTGAGAGTGCTGAGAAGTGAAGTCTTCAGATTGCTTTTCTTTTTCTATTGGAAAGCCAGGACAATTCAAGGATGTGCCTGGCAACCGGTACCATGTCTGTCACAATACTTGAGTCTCTACAGCGTGCAAGATTACACTTTTATACAGCAAACTCCCATTAAGACAAATTCGGTTAAGCCAAATCCTAGGATTTACCGAATAATGTGGGAATGTTTGATTGTGTTGTTCATATAGGAGGTTGTGGCCAAGTACTGCACCAGGGTGGCCAATCCTGCTCTGGTGAAGGAGTAGGTTACCGGTTCTGGCAACCGGGATCAGGCCACATTCCAGGCCTGTTTATGCAATTTTATCACACGCGGTTTTTTTTTTTAAAATCCGGTGGAAAATTGCCGGCACCGGGATTCGAACCATGGACCTCTTGCACGCGAGGCGGGTGTTCTACCTCTATGCCACCGCTGAACTTACGCACCCTTACACACTCTCTACGCACCCTTACGAAAAGGGTTCTACTCAAATTGAGGACGACGCAACGAGCTATGGAAAGAAGAATGATAGGTGTAACGTTAAGGGATAAGAAAAGAGCAGATTGGGTGAGGGAACAAACACGAGTTAATGACATCTTAGTTGAAATCAAGAAAAAGAAATGGGCATGGGCAGGACATGTAATGAGGAGGGAAGGCCAACCACGATATCGATGTGGCTTATGTAAATCTGATGAGCACGATTTGACAAGCACAAATTGTCCGACTAAACAGAAGGCCACAATCCGGATACGAAAGGCTATACCAAAAACGACTATAGTAACAACACACAATAGTTATGAGGTTCTCGCAGAACAGCCAGAGATGCTCCTGGCAGAAGAAGAAAAAGCCCCAGAAACACAACTGTATTCTTCTGTTCTTAAACGTGGCAAGCAGTCGCAGACAAAGAAACAGAAATTACCGGAACCTCTGCATCAGTCAGATGATGACCATGATGACATTGACGCTCGGATAGACGCACTGGCCAGAGAGATTGAGCGACTACGCAAACATAAAGAATTGGTAATTCTGCGTCGTCAGAAAATAGGACCGACACGTGACGCTTCAACCACTGCTAATGCCACCGTTACGCCTGGATCCTGTCCGGCACCACAGGTCAACCAAGCTGTTTGGACAGCAGTTTTAGATCAACTTGCTCAGCTAACGTTACTCATTCAGAATTGCCTGCATCATGGCTAATTCTCTGCAGCAGCTGTCACAGGATGGAATTCTTCAGTGGAATTGTCGGGGCCTAAACGGCTAATTCTCTGCAGCAGCTGTCACAGGATGGAATTCTTCAGTGGAATTGTCGGGGCCTAAACTCCAAGTTAGGAGAAATTAAAACCAAGCTTCAATACAATAAGCTACATGTGTGGGCACTGCTTATTCAAGAGCATAATAAGCTATGCTCCCTAACCAATTTTAATGGGTACCATAACCCATCTATTAGAGATAGACGTGCTACTACAATGGCTTCAGCTCCCGGAAAAGCTGCAGTTTATATACCATCGCAAATTGCTCACACAGTGATTGACCTGGAGCCATGGTGTAGTGGTAATCAAGAAGTTGTCGGGGTCCTGACACGACCAGTGAAGACTCCTGTCATTCTAGTGTCATTCTACGCCAGACCGCAGCGCACACGTTTGAACTTGGGGTGGATAGCCCATCTCCGGTCTACGTACCCGGGAATTCCTATTCTCGTGGGTGGAGACTTCAATGCCCCACATACAGAATGGGGGTACAAGTACAACTCCCGAAGAGGATACCAAGTTAAAAACATCATGAGCGATGCCACTTTTACACTGCTGAACCATCATGCTGTGGCTACCTGTACTGTACCCGCAGTATCTAGAACAAACGCCCCAGACCTCACGTGGTGGTTGGGTCCTGGAATGCCGCAGTGGCGGGTGGAACCAGATACATGGGGCAGTGATCATATGCCAATAATAATTGGTTTGCACAGAACGTGCATAAAGAAAATTCGACGACGAGTAACAGTCACGCATTGGGATAAGTTTCGGGAATCATCGACTGATAAAGTACCCTCAGAGCCCTCAGAAATTCTTCCCGCTTTGAAAGAACTGCTACGGAGGAACACCACTGTAACCACAGTTGACGAGGAACAACCTCAACCGGACCTCACCCTTTTGCAACTTTGGGCAAAGCGACGTCAGGCAGAATTGTATGCGTCGAGAAATCCCGATGCACCAGGTAGCCGTGCACGTGCTAACCATATAGCGGCGAAGGCGCGTCAGCACGAAAAGCAACTTTCTCGAAGACGATGGTATGAGTGGTGCGAGAATCTTGGATCGGGCATTGGAAACAGAGCACTTTGGCGCACGTTCCGGTCAATGGAACGCGGTCATAAGCAACCTGACCCTGCAGCGAGCGTTAGGTTAGCGATGCAGAGTTCGCCGCATCAATTTGCAGAACACGCTGCTAGAACGTTTTTCCCGAAATACGATCAAGCGTCACCTATAAACTGCCCCGAAATTGATGAGTGTGACACAACTTCCATATCCGATATATCCAGCCCTTTCACCATGGCCGAACTAATAGCGGCGATTGAAACTTCGAAGAAACGAACAACACCTGGTCCCGATGGTATTCCTTATGAGGTTTTCAAGAACATGGAAGGAGCAGCTCTCGACGCACTTCTTCAGGCTATTAATAAAGTATGGGAGACTGGAAACGTTCCACCTGATTGGAAGCACTCAATTGTTGTCGCGATTCCGAAACCAGGAAAGTGTCCAAATAGCCTGCAATCTTTACGCCCAATTTCACTAACCTCAACTGTCTGCAAACTCGCTGAAAAGATGCTGGCCACACGAGTTTCCTGGTGGCTTGAACGCCACGATAAATATCATCCTGCTCAAATTGGATTCCGTTCTTACTTGGGAACTGAAGACGGACTTTCTATCTTATCAGATGATGTTTTACAGGTTTTTCCACACAGTCACGCTGTGCGCACGGTAGTAGCAACAGACATAACGAAAGCTTATGACAATATAGACCATGAAATCATTATATCCAACCTCATCGACCTGGGACTTCCACCGCGGGTGATAAGATTCATCTACTCATTCCTTCAGAATCGCACATTTGCGATTAGAGTAGATGGAAGGCAAGAAGGATACTTCACATCGAACAGAGGAGTCCCACAAGGTTCGGTTCTGGCTCCTCTTCTCTTCAACGTTGCTCTAATACCTCTAGCCTGGCAACTACATCGGATTCCAGATGTGAGGTTCTTAATCTATGCAGATGACGTCACTTTGTGGTCCGTGCATAAAGATATATCTAGACAAACTCAACAGCTTCAAGAAGCCCTTGATGTGCTGAACAACTACGCTCGGAAAGCAGGATTGGACATTTCCGCCCAAAAATCAAGCTATGTTGTGGTGGCCAACAAGAAAGGACGCACAAGAATCACGCAGCACCCCTTTACATTTAGACTCGGCGCAGTGACAATCCCTGAGGCTTCTGAGGTCCGCATACTGGGTCTCGATATTCACCAATCCGGCAGTGGTGCACACTGGCTCCGTAAAACCAGACAGAGTTCGACAAAAACACTTCACCTTATTCGTCGCATTGCAGCAAAAGCAGCTGGAGCTCGTACTGACGTAGCTCGACGGTTGGTGCGTGCAGTCTTGCAGCCACGAATTTTATATCAAGCACAATTTCAACGGCTGACGTTGGCACAGCTAGCACAGTTGGAGACGATTAATCGCGATGCTATGCGCACAATCACAGCACTGCCCCGCATCACTCCGATACCAGCCCTACAGGAACATGCCCAGCTCAACACAATTGCAGAGCTAATTTTGCAACGTGAAAAAGCACGTGAAATAAAAAAGCAACTTATTCCGGCTGTCGCTGCGCTGCATGCTCATTTTCACCGCGGCTCTCGGATTGACAATCAGCCCTGTCCAATGCCTCCCTGGGAATTCACCAGCATCACAACTAATAAGCCAACGAAGTTACGACGCAGCGATGCAACAGGTACTATTGACGAACACAACATCGTCGATGCATCATGCGTTAACACCTGCAAAGTCTATACGGATGCTGCCATTCTCCCAGACGGCGGAAGGACATCATTCCTGAGTACAACGCATAATTTCATCAGCGGCCACCAGTGCTATTTATCTACGGAAGCCAGCGCTCTAGTAATGGAACTTCAAGCCATCCACGACGCTATGCAAGATGCGACATCTAAGCTGCCTACCATCAAGCAACTAGACATCTTCATGGATTCTTTAGCGGCTATTCAGGAACTCAAGAAGGTCGATAAGGCGATGGAAATCTGCGAGAGAATACACACTATGAATAGTAAGACAGCTACTTGCGTCAAGGTACACTGGATTCAAGGCCATTCAGCGAACCCTCACAACATTGCTGCTGACCAGCAGGCACACTGCCCTCCTAATCCTGATCCTCCACCTATTCCCCTCCCACCCCAACCCCGTAACTCGCTGCGAGCCCGTAAAAATGTTCTCCGGCAGGACACACGCGCTCTTATCCCACCGTGTGTCTGCTCCCTCCCCCTTCACCTTACTAGGGCGGAGGAAGTTGTGCTTAGGAGGCTTCGGGCCGGGGTGGCCCTTACACCGGCTGTTGTCTCAAGGTGGAACTGGTCGCATTTACCACTGGGTGCTACGTGTCCATACTGCTCCGTTCCTGTGGTGGAATCAGATGCATACCACCTAATATGGACATGTACGGGCTTACAATCGGAACGCTCGCGTCACCTACTGCAAGCCGGCCTCCGCTACAGTGTGACAACCAGCTATGACCGCTGGATACATGATAACAAATTTCACAAAACACTGCTTCAATTCATACACAACACAGGCCTCACAGCACACATATAATACACATATACGCTCCAACAATTATGCCTTAAGGGCAAGCCTTCATCGCAATAAAAAAAAAAAAAGATAACCGATGGTCATTAAGGGTTACGGACTGGATTCCAAGGGAAGGGAAGCGTAGCAGGGGGCGGCATAAGGTTAGGTGGGCGGATGAGATTAAGAAGTTTGCAGGGACGGCATGGCCACAATTAGTACATGACCGGGGTTGTTGGAGAAATATGGGAGAGGCCTTTGCCCTGCAGTGGGCGTAACCAGGCTGATGATGATGATGATGATGATGGTGGGAATGTTAGGTTGGTTTTCCATAAACTCAATGTAAAAATAATCTACATAATATAAACCACTGCACATGTACTCTTCGGTTAACAGGAACTTTCGCAGTAACCGCCAGCACTGCTGACTCAGCACAGCGGGGATCGAAATCTATGTGGGGCATCCACCTGACCAGGGGGAAAGTAAAAAACGTTTCCTGGCGCAGCGACGCAAAGCGAATCCCTTCGGCAGAGAGAGAGAGAATGAGAGAAGTGAATCCCTGAAGTCGCGCAGAAGTTTCTCAGTTGAGCAGAAATAGCGATACACTCAAACTTCATTACAGTAAAAGCTCATCAATTCACAACTTGTTAATTTGAAATTTGGATAATTCGAAGTAGCTGCCGCGGTTTGTCCAACAATATATTGAAAGCAATATGCAACGCATCCCGCTAATTCACACTGAAATCCGCACCGCGACCGATAATTTGAACTTCGCGCCATTGTGGATGGGGAAAATGCTGGTGCAAGAGAGCACGTTGGCGACGATCACCACTGCGCAGCTTTCCTCTTTCCCTCTGCGGCTGTCTGCTGCAGGTCGGTTCTCTCCCTCTCTCAAGACCTTCAAGGTAAAAACAAGAACACGGCGCTGTATTTGTATTTATTTATTCTTTAATTGCAATAGCAATTATATAGACACTCCAAGCACATTTCTACGCCGGTGTCACCATCGCCGCACGCCCTACGCCATATCTGTGAGTAAAAGCGTGCGAGGGGAGCCGATGATCGCGGCTCAATCTTGCTTGCATGAGAGGGACGAACAAGAAGAGGAAGCGCACTGTCTTGTCCCACGCGCGAGGCACCCAATGTTGCGACATGTCAGAAAGGCGGAGGGGGGAGGGGGGGGGCGTCCTCTCTGGCTCTAACTGTGCATGTGGCGGCTGCGCGCGGTTGCATCTTGAGAGCGATCTGCGTTGGGGGCAGAGCACGGTGGTATTCTACCACCGTGGGGCAAAATCTGGTTGCGTTGGCTTTGTGTGTGCTGTGTGTTCTCGGCGCTCACTTTGCATTGAAGCAATAGACAACACGACTGTCACTTCGCCCGCCGCTGTCACTGCGTTTCCTCGCGCCAGCATTTTGACAGCGAGGGTCCGAAGTAATTGGGTGCGATGTGTTCATGTTTGCTGTATGCGCTGACACCATGTATTTTATTTAACAAGCGAATATTTACAAGTTCATACGGCCAATAAAAGCACTATCCTTACTTCATACTGCTGTCTGCTAATTTGCTATTGCAATCGATGATTCGCCTTTCAGACAAAACTGCGTCTTTTTCTTTCTTTCTTTTTTCACGTCACATCCTGTAGGCTATGCTCTTTATTTAAGAGGTGTAATGCCGAGAAGCAGCACCAAGTAATCTCTACAACACGGCGGCCGTGAGGTTTATCGGCACCCGCAGTACCAAAAAGCATAGCCTTTGAGATTCATGGCTATTACTCAAAGGAAAACATCGCTGGGATACGTGTTTGGATGCCACCTACGCGTATACTGGAACTCCGCAGCGTGCAGCCGGTGCATCTACGAAAGTACAACTGAGATCAACATTGCAGCACGTTGTGATGCGTTTCGAGAGTGCATCTTATAGCGCAGCTCTTGGTACCTGCGGCGCGCGCAGGCGCGCGTCGGTGCGCTTAACGTGCTGCCAGTCACGCTACGGCGCTTGCGCTGCGCCAGCCAAAATGCTGTCCCTTGAAGACTTCGACGCGAGCACCGTCGGCTGTTCTCTTTGGAACAGGTGATGAACAATTCCCAACCCGCGCGCCGCTTTGAATGGCTGCCTGTGACTGTCGGCAAAGCAGTGTGGGCACCATTTTTTTTCCACGCCATGCATTATGGGTCGGTGTAGTCGGCGCAATGAACACGCGGATGCAGCAAAAGCCATCTCGACGTCGGGCACGTTAGCTACGTCCGGTGTTTGATCCGCACCGATGGCACCGGCTGTTGGAACCTCAGTGCTGACGCCCGTTATTGCAACTGGGTCGCAAGCCCCAAGGGTAGCGTAGGCCTGGCGGCCTGGGGCACACTGGAAGCATCCGAAGGTCCCAGCAAAGCATGAGGCGACTGCTAACAGAACAACTTGTTTATTCTAGCATCGCAAAGAGCGGGCGGTCAGGTCGACCGAAGTAGAGAGACGGGAGAGCACGTTACTCAACAGCAGAAATCGGAGCCTCTCTCCTGGCGTCCGGGGGCAGCTGCTCTTATACTCTCGGAGTTGAGAGCAAGAGGGAAGGTCATGGGACGACACCACGTGACAGCGGCGACGGACGGACTGATAGACACGTTGGGACAAGGAGGTGACGCATCAGCCGGGCCGGCGCCGGACAGACCTCCTCGCTTCACACTGGGGGAGCTCCTTTCCCCGGCTGCCGCGCTTTGACAAGCGTGGGCACACACACACATACGCACACACAAAGACACGTGGCACTGAACATGCCGGGACGCGCTCGGCGGGGCGCGCTCGCGGCCGCTCCGAACGGGCCAAAATGTCCGCCGCTTGGAACGAAGCTCCGGCGTACGTTGCATCCGCGCTGGCTTTACCGCGCGTCGTAGGCGAAACGTAACAGACCGCCCCGCCGGGGGAGGGAGATCCCGATGGTCAGGGGACTGCATCCGCTGTCCGGAGGGATGTCGCTCGATGATGCTCATAACCGAAGTCGGTCGTCCCTCGGCGTTTCTTGAGCGCAGCGCACCGAGAAGGCCTCGTTCTCACGTTCAGGTTCACAGAGGACACTGCAAAGTGACTTCGGGAGAGTTCTCATTTTTCTCTCGTTCCCAGCAAGCGTTAGAACTACGCCGAAACTCAGCCGCTCAGTCAGCAAGCACGGCACAACCCTCACTAAGCCATGCCAGGCTCTTTCCCCTTTAATACTACTGCCTAGTTCCTTACAGTAGTCTAGCAGCACTCAGAACGCGTCCACAAATTGGAAAATTGCACTAGAAAGCACATCATCACTTTGAAACACTACACAAAAGCAATATGTTAAAAATCCTGCCTCAGGAAGAAAAACATCAATAACAAACAATTTTGAGGCTGATTCCCACGTTAGGGGCTTCGACTTAAGCCATCGGCGTTACCGTTGAGACTCCCCTTTTTGTAACGCACCTCAAAGGAATATTGTTGCAAAGCGAGGCTCCAGCGCAGGAGGCGGCCATTTGTGGAACAGATAGTCTGCAGCCTTTGGAGAGGGTAGTGATCCGTCTCGAAGCATGCGAAGCGGATATCGCAGCGAGCGAATGTACACTACCTCAGCTGGCGAAAACCCCGTAGCCGCATGCGGCGCGGTCCTCAATGCAAACATCGCCCCGGGCAGACACAGCTCCCAGTCAGTTTGATGTTCAAACCACAATGCTCTCAACACGCGCTTCATGACGGAGTGGAGCTTCTCAACGGAATTCGACTGGGGGTGGTGCACTGAGCTGTGTAACAGCTTTACCCCACACCTTTCGAGAAAGGCTGTTGTCAAAGCGCTAGTAAACACTGTGCCCTGATCTGATTGGATTTCCGCAGGAAAACCAACTCGCGCAAATATGGACAGTAGTGCATTGATTATCTCAACTGAGCTTAGTTCTTTAAGCGGCACTGCTTCAGGGAACTTTGTCGCTGGGCAGATCACAGTCAAAATGTGTCTATACCCCGTGGCTGTTACCGGCAGAGGTCCCACTGTATCAATAACGAGCCGTCTAAAAGGCTCCGTAATGATAGGTACCAACTTCAACGGCGCCCTCGATTTGTCCCCTGGTTTGCCCACCCGCTGACAGGTGTCGCATGTCTTCACAAAGTGGTCTGCGTCCCGAAAACACCCTGGCCAATAGTACTCTTGCAAGAGACGGTCCTTAGTTTTCTTAACTCCTAGGTGTCCGGACCACGAACCCCCATGCGACAAGCGCAACAGATCCTGACGGTAGCACTGAGGCACGATCAGCTGATCGAACTCGACTCCCCTGCGGTCTACATACTTCCGGTACAGGACCCCACCTCTTTCCACAAAGCGAGCATTTTTCTTGGCGATACCTTCCTTGACAATGCAGCGTATGTTTTCTAGGCTGCCATCCTTCTTTTGCTCGGCTATCAAAGCCGACCGGCTGACTTTTAGCAACCTATTAAGTCCGTCTGACGTAGGCGCGATGAGCAAATCTGCAGATAGCTCTTCTAACTTTCCTGCATCGGGAATTTCCTCTCCAGTATCTGGTGCCTTTAACGCTACAGGCTCAATTTTATTCAGTTCGGGCGTGCTCTGAATATCACCTTGCTGCGCCTCTGACCCTTTCTCATCGTTCGACAACGTCGGCCCCGCAACTACCGCCTTTGCAGCGAGCTCCCGAACCTTCGATCTGGTTAAGGCCTGAACGCTAGCCTCACCAAACAAAAGCCCCTTCTCGCGCAGGAGGTGATCGGACCTGTTCGAAAATAGGTACGGGTACTGGGGGGGCAGCATAGATGACACTGCCGCCTCCGTCTCAAGTGCTCCGAAAGGTCCTTCAATAAGCACTTTTGCTACGGGCAGACACACGCTATGAGCTTCCACGGCTTGCTTGATCCATGCGCACTCGCCCGTGAACATATCGGGTTCTACGTAAGAGGGGTGAACTACATCCATCGTAGCTGCGGAATCGCGAAGCACTCGGCACTCTTTCCCGTTCACGAGGAGGTCTCGCATGTAAGGCTCGAGAAGCTTCATGTTCTCGTCAGTGCTGCATAACGACAAAAACACGACTTTTGTTTTTGTTTCTGGACACTGCGCCGAAAAATGACCCGGCTTCTGGCACGTATAACACACGCGCGCTTGCCTCGTCTCGAACCGCTTTCTGCGTTCGGCTTCGGTTGCCGCCGTCTCCTTACGTTCGGTCGGACTGCTTTCACTCACATCCGCACTACGTGTGTCCCCCTTTGCTCTCATGGGCGTGAACTTCGGCCTCTCAAACTTCGAGCCAAATTCACCCTTTTGACCGTCCTTAGCTCCGCGAGCCCGACGCGTCACAAACTCTTCGGCTAGCTCAGCAGCTCTAGCCACCGTACTAACGTCTGGCCTATCCAAGACCCAGTACCGCACGTTCTCAGGTAACCGACTATAAAACTGTTCTAGCCCGAAACACTGCAGAACTTTCTCGTGGTCACCAAACGCTTTCTCTTCTTTGAGCCACTCCTGCATGTTTGACATTAGCCTGTAGGCAAACTCTGTATATGACTCACTTTTGCCCTTCTCATTTTCTCGAAACTTCCGACGGAACGCCTCCGCTGACAGCCTGTACTTTTTTAGCAGACTCGATTTCACTTTGTCGAAATCCTCTGCCTCCTCTCTCTCCAAGCGAGCGACTACGTCGGCCGCCTCGCCGGGTAACAAAGTGAGCAAGCGCTGTGGCCACGTTTCCCGAGAGAACCCCTGCTTCTCGCACGTTCGCTCAAAGTTAACCAGGAACAAACCAATGTCCTCTCCAAGATTAAACGGCCGCATCAGGTCAGTCATTTTAAACAATACTCGTTCTCCTGCACCGTGTGCCTGACTTCCATTACGAGCGCGTTCCATCTCCACCTCGAGACGCTTCATTTCCAAAGCGTGATCGCGCTCTTCTTTTTCTTTCTCTTTTCGTTCTTTTCGTTCAAGCTCCTGTCTTTTTGCCGTCTCCCTCTCCTCAATGGTCTCAAGGCATTCCGACAGCTCGTCATCCTCAGCTCCTAACTCAAGAATAACCCTTAGCAGTTCTGGTTTTCTGAGTTTGTCTGAGACATCCAGACCCAACTCTCTTGCAAGCTCCAACAATTTCGGTTTGCGCAACGACTTCAAATCCATGGCTGCTCTGAATGCTGCTTTCTCTACTGCCTACTATTGTCTTGCCGCAACTAACCCGGCAGCAACGACAACCACAATTACCAGCTCTGTTTCTGACACTAACAAAAGCCTGGCAAAACTCAGAAGAAGAAAGTCCCGCACTCACCAAACCTCGCAGCCAAGATTTCAGCGCAGTCGTTCGGCTGCAGGCAACCAGTCATCACACAGGGCTCGTTGCACTGCTCCCGGATGGTCGTTGTGCTGCTCAGCATACAGACAACCGCATATCTTCGCTGCTGGCCTCCGTTGTCGCGATCTCACCGCTGGCAACCAGATGTTTGATCCCACCGCTGCCACCAGATGTTTGATCCGCACCGATGGCACCGGCTGTTGGAACCTCAGTGCTGACGCCCGTTATTGCAACTGGGTCGCAAGCCCCAAGGGTAGCGTAGGCCTGGCGGCCTGGGGCACACTGGAAGCATCCGAAGGTCCCAGCAAAGCATGAGGCGACTGCTAACAGAACAACTTGTTTATTCTAGCATCGCAAAGAGCGGGCGGTCAGGTCGACCGAAGTAGAGAGGCTCCGATTTCTGCTGTTGAGTAACGTGCTCTCCCGTCTCTCTACTTCGGTCGACCTGACCGCCCGCTCTTTGCGATGCTAGAATAAACAAGTTGTTCTGTTAGCAGTCGCCTCATGCTTTGCTGGGACCTTCGGATGCTTCCAGTGTGCCCCAGGCCGCCAGGCCTACGCTACCCTTGGGGCTTGCGACCCAGTTGCAATAACGGGCGTCAGCACTGAGGTTCCAACAGCCGGTGCCATCGGTGCGGATCAAACACCGGTTACGCTGGCTGCGCCAGTGCATCGAAATATAGACGTTGTTCTCGCCAACATGACGTAGTGTATGCGTGCGCATGTTCAAGCTACGTTGGACCATATACGCGTCTTAAAGGGACCCTGAAACGATTTTGACGATTTTGTACAAACATACCGAGTCATTAGAGTAGGTCCCTCTGATAATTAATTGACGCATCTAAGTGCTCCGCGTAAAGCATGTAAATTACAAGGTTTTAAAAATGTACATTGCTGCCAATCCCAGCACATCACTCAGCTGAATTTTAAGCCGCCCTTACCAATTTGACGTCATTTGCCCCAATGAGCTATTCAATTGGCTGCCCAGGGCGCATCACCAATAATTTTTCCAACATTATGGTGAACAAATGTTGTTTGTAATAGTTGGAATGTTAGTTAATTTGTTTCTGTGAAAAGAAAGTAACAGAAAGAGAATGCACAAGAACAATTTCTCACTACACTTAAGCACTTCCGGCACAGAGCAAGCATCGTCTGCTTCTGTTACAACATGCTCCATTTTGAGGAGAGCTCCACTGTCACAGTCGGTCTCAGTCTTTTCGTGAGCACCATGATTCGACTTTGTTGCATTGTGGGCTGCAAACGCAGTGACTGGCAATATATCAAGCTGCGACATTGTGTGCCTTTGCAAGGTAGCAGATGAGTGGACTGGCTGTAGTGCATCAAACTATTGCTATCTGATCGGCGCCAGGATTTGTGCGTTTGCCGCACAAATCGCCAGAGGATTATTAGACAGTTTTAGTTTAGCGTACGCTAAGCAGCGCACGTTTTTTACAGTTTTAGTTGGCCTGCAAGATGTTCGGATCTCAGAGGCCATATGACGTCGTTGCGGCTATCGCCCGACTGTAGCGATAGGTGGTGCTGACATCTCGAATGTTTCTTTTGTTAGGCTTCGACTCGTTCGAAAGAAGAAGCGATCTCGAAAACACCACAAGGTTACCCATAATACTCTGTCGTCGAAGCGGCCTGAGACTAAGCGAAAGCTGTTTACACAGTCATTTGCTACAAACGAAGTGAATTTTACAAAAGCAACGCCAAATTCAATTTGAAGTGGGCAGCCGGGACCACCGCCATGTTTCACGCAAGCTCCGCAAACCCCGCAAAGACGCTAACACTAAATCTGAGAAATAGCGTGCATACACTATACGCTATGGGTCGTTTAGCATTCTTTCTGCGCATGTGCAGTGACGACCCGCTATTTTATAGCGTACGCAATGGTACAGCGTATCCTAAACTAAAACTGTCTATTACCACAATAGCGTTTTGCAAGTCGGGTATACGGGTAAGCGCAAGGGGACAGCGCCTGGCCGTTACCGTGCCGTTTCACAAGATGAGCAGAAGCGCAAAAGTGAACGGCCTGCATGGTGCAGCAACCTAGTGGCACAGAGCTAAACCACATGCAGTAGCAGTAACGAAATGTATTTTTCCTTGCTGCTGGTGCATATTTTTCACAGGAGCGTAATCGTATTTTACATTTGGTTAGACAAATATTAGCGCTTTGTTTGGCTGATTAAGCTCTGCGCCAACAGGTGGCTGGACTACGCAGACCGATCAGGCCGCTCACGTACGTACGTCTCATGTACGCCTGTGGTTACCGGAATACCAGACACGTTCGGCAAAGCGACAGAATGCTCGCAACGCATGCTACTTTGATAGCTCTCGCTTAGGGTCGACTGCCAAACAGCTGGCGGAGAGTTTGGAGAGGCTTCACAAGCTTGCTCCTAGAGAACCGGAAGTCGACGACATGATGTGCCATCGTGACGCAGAGCCAGTGAAGGCGGCACTTAGACCCGATCACTCAGCAGACGAGTAGAGAAAATGCATGACTATGAAGGAGGGCAACTTGTAATCGTCTGTAGCTATCTAATAGTAGACACTTCAAACAAATTGTGGTGTGAATGATTAACTTTAGATGTACCCTACGCGTCTACAAAATTTGTCAGAACCGTTTCAAGGGCCCTTTAACCGAGTGATTTCTTTCTCTGACTTTCATTAGTTCGAATTTTGTATAATTCAAATTCTCATAGCATTCTCGCAGAATTTGAATTAACGAGCTTTTACTGTATAACAAAACGGGTTATAACAAAATCATGGACATAAAGAAGTAAATGAAATTCCCCTTGAAATCCCCATAGAGTTCCGTGTATTTATAATCTCGCTTTAGCACAGTGAAATTATCCTGCCAATGAATATATCAAAGTAGATTCGTCTCCGAATCCAAAAAGTACCCGACTGTTGCGCACTAGGTGCACCTCTTTCCACGGGGTTTGGCACTCAGCCACATCAGTTCAAAACTCCAGCGTCCCCGCGTCGCATAAATCGTCGACACACATGTAGCTGTGTACCTGCGCCTAAGTAGCAGCTCACCAGTATCGATTACAAGAAAGCATTTGATTCTGTCGAAACCTCAGCAGTCATGGAGGCATTACGGAATCAGGGTATAGACGAGCCGTATGTAAAAATACTGAAAGATATCTATAGAGGCTCCACAGCCACCATAGTCGTCCATAAAGAAAGCAACAAAATCCCAATAAAGAAAGGCGTCAGGCAGGGAGATACGATCTCTCCAATGCTATTCACAGCGTGTTTACAGGAGGTATTCAGAGACCTGGATTGGGAAGAAATGGGGACAAAAGTTAATGGAGAATACCTTAGTAACTTGCGATTCGCTGATGATATTGCCTTGCTTAGTAACTCAGGGGACCAACTGCAATGCATGCTCACTGACCTGGAGAGGCAAAGCAGAAGAGTGGGTCTAAAAATTAATCTGCAGAAAACTAAAGTAATGTTTAACAGTCTTGGAAGAGAACAGCAGTTTACGATAGGTAGTGAGGCACTGGAAGTGGTAAGGGAATACATCTACTTAGGGCAGGTAGTGACTGCGGATCCGGATCATGAGACTGAAATAATCAGAAGAATAAGATTGGGCTGGGGTGCGTTTGGCCGGCATTCTCAGATCATGAACAGCAGATTGCCATTATCCCTTAAAAGAAAAGTTTATAACAGCTGTGTCTTACCAGTACTCACGTACAGGGAAGAGACCTGGAGGCTTACGAGAAGGGTTCTACTTAAATTGAGGATGACGCAACGAGCTATGGAAAGAAGAATGATAGGTGTAACGTTAAGGGATAAGAAAAGAGCAGATTGGGTGAGGGAACAAACGCGAGTTAATGACATCTTAGTTGAAATCAAGAAAAAGAAATGGACATGGGCAGGACATGTAATGAAGAGGGAAGATAACCGATGGTCATTAAGGGTTACGGACTGGATTCCAAGGGAAGGGAAGCGTAGCAGGGGACGGCAGAAAGTTAGGTGGGCGGATGAGATTAAGAAGTTTGCAGGGGCGGCATGGCCACAATTAGTACATAATCGGGGTTGTTCGAGAAATATGGGAGAGGCCTTTGCCCTGCAGTGGGTGTAACCAGGCTGATGATGATGATGATGAGTATCGCACATCTACACAGACATTTCTCTCTTGTGCAAGCCTCACTGTGTGAGCTGCGCCATGCTGCGCTGCTACATGCAGTGGTACAAAGGATCAGTGCATTCGCTTCTACTGCGCTGCATGCCACGCAGGCAGGTGCCGCTGAGCATGACCTCCGAGATCTCCCTGGCACAATCTAGGAGTCCCGCCCAGGCCGTGCATTCACCTTTCCCTCTCCCTGCCGTGCGCTGCACTGGCTAGCAGCCGAGTGTGGCCTCTGAGATTGCATTGGCAATGGTGCAATACTGGCGGCCACAAGCCAGCTGAGCAAAGCCGGCAGGGCGAAGTTCACTTGCCTCCTTGATCACACAGTGGAGCGCTGTGTTGTGTGCCACGTGCTTTTCGATGAGCCATATGAAAAGCGGATGCGAAAGACCATCAGAATGGAACAAAAGGCAGCTATCTAAAGGCTGTCATGTCAGGTGTCTCAAGTTGTGTGTTGCACATGCTGGATTCTTTTGTTTTATTCAAATTTCATCTTATGCATGGCCGTGTAGCAGTTCTGCGGGCCGCAACGCCGTCGTCTTTTCACAATTGTGCACTTGATTGAGCATATACAGTAGAACCCCGCTGTTACGTTCCTCACTGCTGCGTTTTCCCGGCTGCTACGTCGTTTTCATCCAGTCCCGGCATAGCTTCCATAGGATACAATGTATAAGGAACCCCGCTGTTACGTTGTAGCTGTGAAAACATTCCCGCATGGTACGTTGCAACTTAGCACCCCGCACCCGCCTGGGCTAAACTAGACAGCGCGTTCCAACTGCCATTTTGGCTTTTGACAAGTTTTGGCTGGGCTTGGCCGGGCTTGGCTATGGAACTGGCTGCAAGAAGCCGCACGCCAGTTCGAGAGGCCGCCACCATAGAGTTTCTCACTACAACTCTATGGCCGCCACTAAGTGGCCATTCGTGAAAAATGCTCTCACTATCATCACTGTGATGACGGTCACCGCATCGTTGTTGGACGTGTTGACCCACGGAGGAAGGAAACTCAGGAGAGGTCCTGACACCATTCTTTGTGAAGCTAAAGTGAAACCGGAAGTTGGCGTTGCTGGTGGCGTTGCTGCGCCTACCGCGCGGCCAGCTCTCCTCTCTTGTTTACATTTCTCCCACGCCGTGCTGCGCGCAACCGGGCTGCTCGGACGCGCGCGCTCCGCAGCAATACTAAACAATCGTTAGCACGTCAGCATGATTATGCCAAAGAGGGCAAAATTTCCCGTGGATATTCCTTCGTCCGTTGCCATTGCCGTGACGCGGTGACGACGAGGAGCACGAGCCGCATGGTGCCGGGGAGTTGCCAAATCGTAGCTTTAGAGAAGCCGTCGCGGCTCTGGACCTCCTCCGCAGGTACGTCGCACCTCACAGCGACGCTGACAGCAATGCAGCCTTCCAGGCTATTGAGAAACGTGTGGCGATTTCTAACGAGCGAAATAAACGGCAAGCCGCCATTATAGACTTTTTAAAGTCCTAAGCGCACTCTGTGGAAATAAATTGTCTATAGTTGAAGCTGCATTTTTTCATTCATTTTCGGAGCTTTCCTCACTGTTGCGTTTTCCCGGCTGTTACGTTTTTTTTCCCCGGTCCGATGAAAAACGTATGAACGGGGTTCCACTGTACAGTAGAACCTTGCTCATACATTTTGGAAAAAAGAAAACACAAGAAAAAACGTACTAGCCGGGAAAATGTGCAATCTGAATAACTAAAAAAATATGACAAACTCACTTACTGTCAACATGTATGTCATGCGAAGCGTCGCACGAATCGTTTCGGCACGACACCACGCGCTTGAGTCGAGCTGGTGTCGCTCCAGCAGCCCAACACATTTTGTTGTTTTCCTATTGCATAGTGTTTTAAGACGATGACAGGAGACCGAAATGAAATAGAGAAGGTGGGCGACACCAGAAGTTGCCAAAGCGAAACGTGATGCCCACATCGCGCCAGCTGCAGAAGAAATGGCGACAGGTTTGGATTATCGCCTACTAAAAGCATGCAGTACGCTACCAATGGCACTACACACCACGCGCTGTAAAACAGATAGGTGACGATGCTCATCGCAATAGGATTGGCAGTAATAGCAGTGAATGCTGCGTGTGACGATCTCGGAGAAAATTTGTTGGTGCCGAAATGAGAAACTGAGTGCACGCAGCCGTTTTCATGCAAGACAGACGGGCGAGTATTACGACGAAGCTGTTGCGGCGGGCAGCTATATAGCATTCTCAATCGTGCATGTCTCGCGCATTTTCTTGTTTACATGGGATCTAGTGGCTGGAAAATTTACCATACAATCTCAGTTTGGCAACGTACTGACCGTTGGTGCCGAAAATCGTGTTTTCCGGGAATGTATGAAAAGGTAAAATATAAGCGTAACTCTATTGGGTCATTTTTTGTGTTATCGACTGCGAATGTTGGCACCAGGAAAACATACGTAACAGGAATATAGGACATGAATATATAGTAAATGACAATCATGGACGTAGACGAAGTAATGGATATACAGTTAAAAGTCAATATTACGAAATCGGTAAAACTGGAAATTTGCTCCGTTACATCAAAATTTCGTTGTATTAAAATTCGACCTTTTATGGAAGCAAGCACAGTCGCCGATAGATGTTTTTTACACGAAAAGGGGCCATAGAATTTTCCAAATTATGGGGCAGCAGAATAAAGGAAATTTGAATGAGAAAACAATTCATTTTGATAAATTTGGGAGTCGGCGAAGAACGATATGGTTTCGTGCCATGTACGTCAGCAATATCTTCTCGGCAACATAATTAAGCAAAGCCAGCCACGCTTGCGCGAGCACTCCGCTGCCGCGGATCATGGAGTTGCCCACACTGGGACAATGCTATCAGGAAAAGTGCTGGCAGCAGGAAGTGAATGCTTCATCTGCCTCTCGCTCCAACATGTCACCGAAACTCGAGATTATGCGCATGCGTAATCTCGAGTTATACGCAGTAAGACAGCTTACATCGTGCCATGCTGTCTCGGCACGACCACTCTTTGCACACGCGGCAGATTACCTCTAAAGAAAGGTGCGTAGCTCCGTGTGCACTCAGCCGCACTTACAGCCACGCCCAGCCACTGCCGAGAAGCGCTCCAGAAATCGCAACGCTTGCCAACTTCCTCTCCCACTTTGCTCACCCCCCAACTCCTCTCGCGTGCTTGATACCACGAGCTCGCTCCCCTCCCCCTCTTTTCCTTTGCTTGCGCAGGAAGGTGGCACTCGTGAAGCCACCATCTTTCTTGTCTCACACTCGCGCACTTTCACTGGCACCTAAAGCAC
Organism: Dermacentor albipictus; assembly: GCF_038994185.2. Classification (NCBI taxonomy): domain Eukaryota; kingdom Metazoa; phylum Arthropoda; class Arachnida; order Ixodida; family Ixodidae; genus Dermacentor; species Dermacentor albipictus. Next base: position 69,783,553 of record NC_091822.1, on the reverse strand, counting down.
ACAGTGTGCGAGGCGCGATAGGATCTTAGTGCACTTGGACTTTATATGAAACATGATATGGCTCCACTTCGGTGGCTGCTCTTGTTACGTGATTTGAAAGGTGCATTTGCAAGCAGCCACTTGTAATTCAATCAATTGACCATCTGCACCCGCAACTGTTTCCATTTATTTTCTCGGCATTCTTTTACAGCAGTAGCGAAATTTTATTATATTGAAATCGCATACAAACACAATTTGTTATACTGAGGTTCTAAATACGTGGTGTTCTATGGAGAAGAGGTTATGAAAGGTAGAGACTTTGTTATATTGAAGTTCGTTATATCAAGGTTTAACTGTAATGAAGTAATGTCTGCTCCCCCTTCAACATCGTTACAACGAGGTTCGAGTGTATTTTCCTTATAATACTTTGCCGGCATAGTCGTCAGCCATGTTGACAGTGCCTCCTCAGAACCTAAACTAGAGAAACTTAGTCAATCTAATATTCGCAAGCCGCATCCAAACTGCAGGACAAGCCAAGCCAAGGCAGTAATTTGTAAAGGTTGCATTTGTAATTTGCACTATTTGCCATGCAAGTTCAGTTTGCTCTTATCAAGCTCATCATCCACCATTCATGGCCGGCTGATTCCGTTCATAACACAGGCGAAGAGTCACTCCAGTCACAGATGAAGCACAAAAAGGAACGGCCCAAGAAGTATCACTATAAAATCGCGGTCATGGGCTATCTAGGCCAAATACAAGCGTACATGCGTGTAGCAATGAGCTGGCAAACTTCAGCTGCATTCTCACCAGCTTTATGACAAGATGCAATGAATGCTTCTTCCTTCGAAGATGGTAGGTGGCGGGTTCAAACACCTTGCGGTGTATATTGTGAACCAACTACTGGTGAAACTGTGATTATGTGCAGCTGTACTTCGCGTCTCTGCATGGAACGCATAACTGCTGCACGGCGAACTAGCCCAGGACGTGACTGAGGTGAGACAGCTGCATTCTCGGATGATCATTTTCAAAGATACTTTCACTTTGGAAATATTCGTGTGACTAGGCCCGGATGCGTGAACGGGCGGCAGAATTACTGCACTGTGATAGAATAGCGTGCTTGGCACTGTGCGAAGAATGCCATTCTTCGGAGAAGCCGATGCATTGTGCGCTAGTCATGCGAAATTGAAAATCTCCCCGGAGGTGACGATCAAACCCAAAAATATGGCCCACCTTTTTTGCCCACATGTGGAATAAAGTTACCTATTTTCTGGCGAATCCAGTATTTCGGACTCATGATTATGCAGACATTTTTGGTGGTCTACGTGGAGCCCAAATTATTGGTCAGCAACTGTATTTGGACACACCTAGCATTTTGCTTCTTATCTTTTGGGGCACTTCTGATGAGCTGGACTTCTGATAAGATGAACAAGTTTTCCTGGTCCCTTTGAGTTCGTCATAAAGGGGGTCTACTGTACATTTAAACCTTGATATAACATGGATATAATGAATACTCGGACATAACAAAGTAAATCTAAAAGGTTTCACAACAATATCAGCATGTAAAGAATACAGTAGAAATTTGCCGGAAGCAATGTTTGCTACCACGAACAGAAAAAAGTGACCCAACGCAGTTACACTTCTTTTTTGCCAATTAATATGTTTCCGGAAATCATGATCTTTCAGGACTAACGTTCAGTACATAACCGAACTGCAATCATGAAATACATTTTTCAGGCTGCTAGATCCCGCGTGAACAAGGGAAAGCGGCACATGTAGTGGAGAGCAGCAGGTGCCCGCCACGCTAGCTTCCCTGCAGTATTCGCCCACTTACGTCACATGACAATTCCAGTACGCATTCAAGTTTCCACTTGTAGTACCAGCAAATGTCCTCGCTCTCAAATGTTTTGCTCTGTTGTAGGACACCATGGGAGCCAAGCTGCCTTCCATTGTGGGTAGAAACAGTGTCTCACCAGAGTCTTCAACAAGGTGAGCACAGGCCTTGGCAGTGGCCACCACATTCCCCGTCGCCTGGGAGACACCCTTGGAGGCCAATCCCAGCGCTGATAGCCGAGTTGAGCCGCGGTCAGCCTTCACACGCGAGGCAACCACCAGCTGCGCAGTTGCACCCGCGATCTCCTGGCTGGCCACCACCAGTTCCTCGAACTTCCCACCGCCACTGGACACGACACGGTCTGCTGCGTCCCTGGAATCATAAGTTGACGAGGGAAGGTGACCTTTGGACACTATTAGCCCATCCGTGAAAGAGAAAGTTTGCAATTACCCAACTGTGAAAAGGTTAGTTGTCATTCTGGCATCCAAGGCGCATCACAGTTTTAAGGGAATAAATATAGTGAACACGACCCGACTTTGGTTAGCGTGAAACCCGTTAAACTGTGTGCATTCTTGTCAGTCCATCGTGCAGCATGTCGCTGTGCAGTCATCACAAGTGGCGACGATGATGACTAGCGAACCAGACCAACAGAGCACACTTAACGCCAGCATGCCTTTCGTCGGGAAGCTGGACACACTCGGCCCGAGCACATCAGAGTGGGCAAAATACAGTGAGTGTGTAAAACTTAGTTCACCGCAAATGACATTGCAAGTGACAGGCAGACAGCTGTATTTTTGACATGCTGCGGTCCACAGTCGTGCTCCCTGCTATGGAGCCTCCTAGCAACAGCCAAGCCTGCCCAAACGGGACTGATCAAAACCTTCACTGTACTAAGCAAGCACTACCCCCTCGCGTGTTGGAACTGGTAGTGAGTTTCAAGTATTTCTTGAGGCACCGAAAGAGAGGGAGACTGTAAGTGATTACACTGAGTTGCTGAAGAAATTGGCTGCAAACTGCAATTTTGCAACATTTTGAAAGAATATGTTGTGCAACCAGATTGTGAGTGCCATCAACGATGTACCCATGCAAGCTCGTCTGTTGGAGACAACGAATTTGAATTTCGAAAGAGCAAAGGACTGCATGAAGGACTGTGTGATAGCTATGAAGGCTGCATGTAAAGATTCTCACACATTGAGCAGTCGGCAAGCTCAGGTACTACGTGATGAAGCTCCAGAGCAAGCGAACACTGTGACCTCGAGGTAAAATGGCAGAGGCTGCTGTTTTCATTGTGAGGGAGGCCGTCTTGAACACTTGTATGGGCACAGGAACACCACCTCTCATAACTGCGGCCAGAAAGGATACCTGGCTAATTTCAAGTCTCAATTCTAGAACTTGTTCAAGAATGAGATTTAGTAAAGCAATGAAGGGGGCTAGTTGGTGAACGTTCATGGTTATATTGCGCTCAGTTTTACAAACACGATATTAAGGAAGGACAGGACGTGGACGGATGCAGCACTGCGTCCGTCCACGTCCTGTCCTTCCTTAATATCGTGTTTGTAAAACTGAGCGCAATATAACCATAAAGAATGAGAAACCCTGGAAGAGCAGCCAGTTCCACTCCACTCGCCGCACCGGGACTATGTAGATATCACTCCATGACCACGGCTCAATGTAGCACTACGGCCACACTCTAAGCAACGAGCTTGCCATTTTGTGCCAGATGGAAATGAAAATTTCAACAGTGAAGTGCATGGTTTCTGCACACAATAGTGAAAACCAATGGGCAAGAGGCACCATGACCAAGCCGTCAAGACTGATGGGAGGGCAACAAATGTGCAAGTGATTGATTGATCCATGGGGTCTAACTCACCAAGGCAACGCAAAGGCTATAAGAGGCCCCATTGTAGGGTTGGGAAATAATTTTTGCGGCTTAATGTTCAAATGTCTAACATGCAGTCAAGGTTCTGTACATGGTGCTCTTTGTATTCCATCTTCATCGGAACATGGTCACCATAGCAGGGACTCGAACCTGCAACTTCGTACTCAGGAGTAGCTCAATGCCATGGCCACCGTAGCGGATGGCAGTTGCCCTAGCCTGCCTTCTCGCGCAAGAGTCAGAAATGATATCTTTGAAGAATTCAAATGCATATCTCTCTTTGATGACAAAGGACATAAGCTTTAGAAAAAAAAGGATTATGATGTAGATCTGTTTTTCTGAAACACCGGCTTCAAGCAATGTGACCATGTACACAAAATGCTCAATCATTAGAAGTATCCTGAACAACAGCACAATGGCAGATGGAAAACAAAACTGTTATTGTGCAAGGGAGAACTGACACCTACCCGAATTGTAGCATGAAGCCGCACAGGAAGCCCATACGGGTTCCTCAGAAAGAAAGCTTACGACTTTGTGCTACGATTCGGGTGGATGTCAGTGGGGATGTTAAAATGCCAACAACCAAGCCAAATGCCACAAACAAGGCATGACGCTCAAACAGACATCAGAGACTTACACGAGGAACTTGGCTCCAAGGCCAACCACCTTGGCAGCTGAGATGAGACCCTCGGCCCAGCGGTGGTTCCGACTGTAAAACTCCTTCTTTGATGCCGAGCCCTGGGCAGGAGAGAACGGCACAACAAACCTGGTTTTGAAAGATGCTGTTCGTGTAAACGTTGTGCGCACTGCAATTGTTTCGCTTGCTTAACATGGATGCCATTCCAGTATGATGCAATACTGGAATAGCTCATGCGTTTTATGTATCAGCCACTTATGGGCACAACTATCAGGTGAAGGAATGCAATGATGAAAGACAGCAATAGCATACAAGAACGCACTGTTTATATGCCTGCCCTTGTTGGCTCTGCTGCTTCCAGTACATCAGGCAATTGGATCATTCTTCTTTGTAATTGTCTTTGCAAGATGGGAATTGTAATATGGCTAAATGATGCAGTGCAACTATTAAAAAGCCCTGAAGTTAGTCAACAGCTGTTGGATGCCATGTTCATTGTAAGCCTCCTACACCACAGACACCACGGAATGACCCACAAATACGTTTCTGCCAAAGGATGCCCCTACGAACATTCCATGGTAGTGTACTGGAATAGTTTCCTGCTTCTGCAAGACATCAGCCAGTGAGAGTGCGCTGTTCCTATGCACATCTCGGCACATATTTCTGTGTAATTTAGCCACCACCATCAAACATAATAATAATAATAATAATAATAATAATAATAATAATAATAATAATAATAATAATAATAATAATAATTTACCTTACAACATGTTTCTGACCAAACCTTCCAGAAAAACAAGACGACCAAAGGTCCAAAACCTTTTGGTCAGCTTCAGCAGTAGCCAAAACTGCACAAGAACCTTGATATCTTTAAGTGTGTGCACTTTCTGAAACATTTTTTTTGTCGGTAGCTGTTCCAATACTCAGCTAAAGAGTGGCTGACTTCCTTTTCTGCACTAATCGCCATGTGCCTATTTGTGTCCACTGCAGGATGAAGGTCTCTTCCAGCAAATCTCCAATTACACCTGTCTAGTGCCAGCTGATCCCATTTTATGCCTGCATGTTTTCTCATCTGTAATTTCACTACATCCTATTTCCTGCACTCTGTATTCTTAAAATTTCAACAGGCCACTATAGGCAGCTTTTAGAGAGGCTGTCTCCCTCCCCCTCTTTCATTAACAACAGATTCATGCGGCCAAAGTCATAGTGTTCCACCAGGTCCCTGGAGCTCACCTTCTCTTTACCCGCCGTGGTTGCTCAGTGGCTATGGTGTTGTGCTGCTGAGCACGAGGTCGCGGGATCGAATCCCGGCCACGGCGGCCGCATTTCGATGGGGGCGAAATGCGAAAGCACCCGTGTGCTTAGATTTAGGCGCACGTTAAAGAACCCCAGGTGGTCAAAATTTCCGGAGTCCTCCATTACGGCGTGCCTCATAATCAGAAAGTGGTTTTGGCACGTAAAACCCCAAATATTATATTATATATTATTATTACCTTCTCTTTGGCCACTATCTCTTCTTGGAGGTGCTTGGAGCTCTTGACCAGCTCTCGTATGGCCTGCATGTCAGCGACAACAGAGTAAGATGACAAGCCAAGCAAGAGAGACAAGTTCTTTGGTTCATCCAAGTCACACAAGTTGCAGACTGGCACACGCATGTACATTGCACATCCTACCAAGTAATGAGGGTGCCCGATCTGAACACCCTTAACCTGATATGCTAAACAAGAGAGAGAACTAGATTTATCTAAGCAACACAACATGCAGGTTTACATTCACACGGTTGAGAAAACCTTCTTTATAATGAAGTCATCAACACAGGAAATTTGTCATATGAAGTACAGTCCACACCCATTACAATGAATACGCATACTATAGGGGCGCGAAATGCGTCCGCTATAGACAGACGCACGCAGAGAGAAGAGAACGAACTTTGAGAGCGACCAGCGAGCAGCCGAGCGGCGGTGAAACTGAAACTTTATTGTACGTGACTTCCACGCCGAGGAGGCCGGCGCCGCGAACATAAACATCCGCTCGTTGTGCAGACGCTCACGGCGGCGGCGGCGGCGGCGGCAGCGGCGGAATCGGATCCACTACAGGGCTCCCCCCCGTAGATACAAAGGTCGCTGCTGTCGCGCTGATGCCCAGGACACGTGCTTGCTCACGGGGCAGGGTACGGATGGGAGAGAATCGGGCGGGGAGCGAGTGGGGAGTGCACGAGGAACGCACAAGTTTGCCATGTACGCGGGCTTCACACGGTCGATTGAAATCACGTTTTCACGGCCGTTCACAGAAACAGTAAAGGTCTTTTCTCCGCGCTGTAGCACTTCGAACGGGCCGTCGTACGGTGCAGTGAGTGCGGGCTGGATGCCTTCGCGGCGCACGAAAATGTGAGTTGAGGCAGCTAGGTCTTTGCTTACGAAAACGTCGTAAGTGGAGCGCTGTCGAGGTGATGTAGGTCGCAAGCGCTCAAGGAGCGACCGAAGTTGCTCAACGTAGGCAGGAGGCGAGAGGTTGGGGACTACAGGTGGTGCGAAGAATTCGCCGGGTAGACGTAGTGTCGTCCCGTAGACCATTTCGGCAGCAGTACACCCGAGGTCCTCTTTTATGGCCGACCGAATACCTAGTAGAACTAGCGGCAGGTCGTCGACCCATGAAGTTCGAGCGTCGCGGGCGATGAGGGCGGCTTTCAACTGGCGGTGAAGCCTTTCCACCATTCCATTTGCTGACGGATGGTATGCAGTTGTGTGGATGTGGCGGATACCGAGGATGCTTGTTAACACTCCGAAGAGCTCACTTTCAAACTGTCGTCCGCGGTCGGTTGTTACCACGCTGGGGCAGCCGAAACGAGATATCCAACCGGCCACGAAAACGGACGCCACGGTTGGCGCCGTAATATCGTGTACGGGAAACGCTTCAGGCCAGCGCGTGTAGCGGTCAACGCAGGTGAGGATGTATCGTTTACCGCGCGATGAAGGCAGCGGACCGACAATGTCGATGTGAACGTGGTCAAAGCGAGAGTCGGGCGCACGGAAGGGTTGAAGTGGTGACTTGGTGTGGCGGGTCGTTTTTGCACGTTGGCAGCGTTGACATTCTCGAGCCCAGCGGCGGACATCTGCGTTGATGCCGGGCCACACATAACGGGAGGTGATGAGGCGCTGAGTGGCGCGAACACCAGGATGGCTCGAGTCGTGTAGCTTGTCAAAAACTTGACGACGGTGCCAGGAAGGTACAAATGGACGGGCACAGCCTGTTGACATGTCGCAGACGATCGTACCGGAGGAGAACGGCAGTGGCACCTCAGCAAACGAGAGAGATGTGGACCCTGCACGCAGGTCACGCAGCTCGTTGTCAGAATGTTGTGCCTCTGCGATGATGTCGAAATCCATAGCAGCAGTGGAAAGCGCGTCGACGCGTGACAGGGCATCGGCAGCCGCATTAACAGGTCCCTCGATGTACCGTAGGTCGGTAGTGAATTCGGAAATAAAATGCAGGTGCCGAATTTGCCGGGACATGTGTGTGCTGTGGTTTCCACGGAAAGCGAATGTCAGTGGCTTATGATCCGTCAGTACGTGGAACACGGTACCTTCGAGAAGGTGGCGAAAGTGGCGAATGCCAAGGTAGACAGCGAGGAGTTCGCGGTCGAAAGTGCTGTATCGAGTTTCTGCCGGCTTCATCTTCTGCGAAAAGAAACCGAGTGGGCACCACAGATTCTGCTGGAATTGTTGTAAAACTGCACCAACGGCGCTGGAGGAGGCGTCGGTGATGAGCCGCATGGGCGCGTCAGTTAGGGGATGCACTAGGAGGGTGGCTTGTGCCAGGGCATTCTTGGCTTCTTGGAAGGCGACGTCTGCTTCGGATGTCCACTCCAAGATCGCAGATGGTGCCTTTGGAGCCTTCAGCATGTCGGTCAGAGGTAGAATGATGCGCGCTATATTTGGCAGCAACCGACGATGGAAGTTCAGAAGCCCGAGAAATTCGCGGAGCTTGCGAAGTGACGTTGGACGTGGAAAATCCCGCAGAGCTTGAACCTTCCTGTCCAATGGCTTGATTCCTTCAGGTGTGACAAGGTGTCCAAGAAATTCGACGTTGTCAACACCAAAGACACATTTGGCTGTGTTGATAGTTAAGCCATGTTCCTGCAGTCGCGAAAACAGCAACCGCAGATGGTCAGCGTGCTGCTCTGGTGAAGAACTTGCCACCAGCAGATCATCAAGATAGGCGATGACGAAGTGCAGACCACGTATGACTTCATTGATGAAGCGTTGGAAAGTTTGGCCTGCATTACGTAACCCGAAAGGCATGCGGACATACTCGAATAGGCCAAATGGTGTTGTGATGGCAGTCTTCGGTATGTCCGCTGGTTCCACAGGAATCTGATGGCCTTGACTAGGTCAATCTTGCTAAATATGGTTGTTCCAGCAAGAGTGGTAGCAAAGTCGTGAATGTGCGGGAGCGGGTACCGGTCGGGAGCGGTGCGGGCATTCAATGCACGATAGTCTCCACAAGGGCGCCAATCTCCGGGGTCACGCTTGGGCACCATGTGCAGCGCAGATGACCAGCTGCTTGACGATGGGCGGATTATGCCTAACTGCAGCATGTGATCAAATTCTCTGCGAGCTGTGGCGAGGCGGTCTCCAGCAAGACGTCGTGGCTTGCAGGACGCTGGAGGACCCGTGGTGACGATGTGGTGCGTCACAGTGTGCCGCACTGGAAGTTCCAAATTGGTAGGTTTGGTAAGGTCAGGAAATTCACTGAGGATAGAGGCAAATTCTGATGATGGCGAATGCGGAGCTGGTTGCGTAGAGGCGGACAGCGGTGCGAGGATACCCTGCACGGAGAGGCTGGTCGTACAGTCCACAAGTTGACGGGAGCGGAGATTCACGTTCAAACCAAAATGGGTAAGAAAGTCCGCACCTAGTATGGCGAAGCGCACGTCGGCGGTGATGAAAATCCACCAAAATATGCGACGCAGGCCCAGGTCAATGGTGAGGGAGCGTTGGCCATACGTAGCGATTGTGGATGTATTTACAGCTTGCAAAGGCGCAGTCCTCGGACAACGGTGTCGGTCCTGGCGAGAGGCAGGAATGACGCTTACCTCTGCACCAGTGTCCACAAGAAAGCGATGGCCTGCGATCCTGTCTGTGATGTAGAATAGGCGGCTTCCCGTAGCGGTTGAGTCACGCGCCGCCATTAGTGACTCGCTTCCATGTTTCCCTGCCAGCGACAAGGCTGTCGGCATTTTGCAGCGCTGGCGCCGAACCTGGTGTGGTACCAGCAGAAACCGCCAGAAGCGTGTCTTGGGCAGGAACGGGAACGCGAACGTGAGCCACCCCTCGCCAGTGGAGAGCGACGAGGCGTGTCCATCTGCATTGCTGCCATGGTGTCCATCAGCCTGTCAATTTTCTCCTCGAGGCGAGTTTGCCGGGCCTCGAGGTCTGATGTGGCAGTGGTCGAGGACACTGCGGAGCTTGCGCCGGAGTAGTCGTTCATGCGCTCCGCGAGCTCTGCCAGTTTGTCAAGAGGCATATCATCCGCAGCTGCCAAAACAACGACAAGTGTCTGAGGCAAGCGTTGCAGAAACAGCTCGCGCAATAGTGGACTCTCAGAGTCTTGGGTACGGTCGCCGAGTAGCTGTCGCATCCGATGTAATAGCTGCGACGGTCGGCGATCGCCGAGTTCTTCCGCGTTGAGGAGTTGCTGCAAGCGGCTTCTCTCGGACACGGTTTTGCGTGTGAGCACTATGGCCTTGAAATGGTCGTAGGGCGTGGCCGGATGTGGAGCTCACTTTCAAACTGTCGTCCGCGGTCGGTTGTTACCACGCTGGGGCAGCCGAAACGAGATATCCAACCGGCCACGAAAACGGACGCCACGGTTGGCGCCGTAATATCGTGTACGGGAAACGCTTCAGGCCAGCGCGTGTAGCGGTCAACGCAGGTGAGGATGTATCATTTACCGCGCGATGAAGGCAGCGGACCGACAATGTCGATGTGAACGTGGTCAAAGCGAGAGTCGGGCGCACGGAAGGGTTGAAGTGGTGACTTGGTGTGGCGGGTCGTTTTTGCACGTTGGCAGCGTTGACATTCTCGAGCCCAGCGGCGGACATCTGCGTTGATGCCGGGCCACACATAACGGGAGGTGATGAGGCGCTGAGTGGCGCGAACACCAGGATGGCTCGAGTCGTGTAGCTTGTCAAAAACTTGACGACGGTGCCAGGAAGGTACAAATGGACGGGCACAGCCTGTTGACATGTCGCAGACGATCGTACCGGAGGAGAACGGCAGTGGCACCTCAGCAAACGAGAGAGATGTGGACCCTGCACGCAGGTCACGCAGCTCGTTGTCAGAATGTTGTGCCTCTGCGATGATGTCGAAATCCATAGCAGCAGTGGAAAGCGCGTCGACGCGTGACAGGGCATCGGCAGCCGCATTAACAGGTCCCTCGATGTACCGTAGGTCGGTAGTGAATTCGGAAATAAAATGCAGGTGCCGAATTTGCCGGGACATGTGTGTGCTGTGGTTTCCACGGAAAGCGAATGTCAGTGGCTTATGATCCGTCAGTACGTGGAACACGGTACCTTCGAGAAGGTGGCGAAAGTGGCGAATGCCAAGGTAGACAGCGAGGAGTTCGCGGTCGAAAGTGCTGTATCGAGTTTCTGCCGGCTTCATCTTCTGCGAAAAGAAACCGAGTGGGCACCACAGATTCTGCTGGAATTGTTGTAAAACTGCACCAACGGCGCTGGAGGAGGCGTCGGTGATGAGCCGCATGGGCGCGTCAGTTAGGGGATGCACTAGGAGGGTGGCTTGTGCCAGGGCATTCTTGGCTTCTTGGAAGGCGACGTCTGCTTCGGATGTCCACTCCAAGATCGCAGATGGTGCCTTTGGAGCCTTCAGCATGTCGGTCAGAGGTAGAATGATGCGCGCTATATTTGGCAGCAACCGACGATGGAAGTTCAGAAGCCCGAGAAATTCGCGGAGCTTGCGAAGTGACGTTGGACGTGGAAAATCCCGCAGAGCTTGAACCTTCCTGTCCAATGGCTTGATTCCTTCAGGTGTGACAAGGTGTCCAAGAAATTCGACGTTGTCAACACCAAAGACACATTTGGCTGTGTTGATAGTTAAGCCATGTTCCTGCAGTCGCGAAAACAGCAACCGCAGATGGTCAGCGTGCTGCTCTGGTGAAGAACTTGCCACCAGCAGATCATCAAGATAGGCGATGACGAAGTGCAGACCACGTATGACTTCATTGATGAAGCGTTGGAAAGTTTGGCCTGCATTACGTAACCCGAAAGGCATGCGGACATACTCGAATAGGCCAAATGGTGTTGTGATGGCAGTCTTCGGTATGTCCGCTGGTTCCACAGGAATCTGATGGCCTTGACTAGGTCAATCTTGCTAAATATGGTTGTTCCAGCAAGAGTGGTAGCAAAGTCGTGAATGTGCGGGAGCGGGTACCGGTCGGGAGCGGTGCGGGCATTCAATGCACGATAGTCTCCACAAGGGCGCCAATCTCCGGGGTCACGCTTGGGCACCATGTGCAGCGCAGATGACCAGCTGCTTGACGATGGGCGGATTATGCCTAACTGCAGCATGTGATCAAATTCTCTGCGAGCTGTGGCGAGGCGGTCTCCAGCAAGACGTCGTGGCTTGCAGGACGCTGGAGGACCCGTGGTGACGATGTGGTGCGTCACAGTGTGCCGCACTGGAAGTTCCAAATTGGTAGGTTTGGTAAGGTCAGGAAATTCACTGAGGATAGAGGCAAATTCTGATGATGGCGAATGCGGAGCTGGTTGCGTAGAGGCGGACAGCGGTGCGAGGATACCCTGCACGGAGAGGCTGGTCGTACAGTCCACAAGTTGACGGGAGCGGAGATTCACGTTCAAACCAAAATGGGTAAGAAAGTCCGCACCTAGTATGGCGAAGCGCACGTCGGCGGTGATGAAAATCCACCAAAATATGCGACGCAGGCCCAGGTCAATGGTGAGGGAGCGTTGGCCATACGTAGCGATTGTGGATGTATTTACAGCTTGCAAAGGCGCAGTCCTCGGACAACGGTGTCGGTCCTGGCGAGAGGCAGGAATGACGCTTACCTCTGCACCAGTGTCCACAAGAAAGCGATGGCCTGCGATCCTGTCTGTGATGTAGAATAGGCGGCTTCCCGTAGCGGTTGAGTCACGCGCCGCCATTAGTGACTCGCTTCCATGTTTCCCTGCCAGCGACAAGGCTGTCGGCATTTTGCAGCGCTGGCGCCGAACCTGGTGTGGTACCAGCAGAAACCGCCAGAAGCGTGTCTTGGGCAGGAACGGGAACGCGAACGTGAGCCACCCCTCGCCAGTGGAGAGCGACGAGGCGTGTCCATCTGCATTGCTGCCATGGTGTCCATCAGCCTGTCAATTTTCTCCTCGAGGCGAGTTTGCCGGGCCTCGAGGTCTGATGTGGCAGTGGTCGAGGACACTGCGGAGCTTGCGCCGGAGTAGTCGTTCATGCGCTCCGCGAGCTCTGCCAGTTTGTCAAGAGGCATATCATCCGCAGCTGCCAAAACAACGACAAGTGTCTGAGGCAAGCGTTGCAGAAACAGCTCGCGCAATAGTGGACTCTCAGAGTCTTGGGTACGGTCGCCGAGTAGCTGTCGCATCCGATGTAATAGCTGCGACGGTCGGCGATCGCCGAGTTCTTCCGCGTTGAGGAGTTGCTGCAAGCGGCTTCTCTCGGACACGGTTTTGCGTGTGAGCACTATGGCCTTGAAATGGTCGTAGGGCGTGGCCGGATGTGGGGCTCTCATGACGTCGTCGAACTCATCAGCTACCTCGGAGGAAAGTGCTGAGACGACATGCAGGTACATCACACGTTGCGATGTGATGCGCCGCAGATCGAAGAGGGCCTCTACTTGCGTGAACCACACGGCGGGATTCTTCGGCCAAAACGGCGGCAGCCGCAGCTGAGCATTGGAAATGGCGTCCATGGCAGCGCTGGGGGCAGGAATGTCGCCTGGCACTGTTGACTGGGGCTGAAGAGCCGGGGCGTCGTTGCTGACTACTGTAGTGTTCATTTTGTCTTCCATTGCGTGAGCTTGCTACATCTGGGTCACCAAACTATAGGGGCGCGAAATGCGTCCGCTATAGACAGACGCGCGCAGAGAGAAGAGAACGAACTTTGAGAGCAACCGGCGAGCAGCCGAGCGGCAGTGAAACTGAAACTTTATTGTACGTGACTTCCACGCCGAGGAGGCTGGCGCCGCGAACATAAACATCCGCTCGTTGTGCAGACGCTCACGGCGGCGGCGGCGGCGGCGGAATCGGATCCACTACACATACAACATAATTTTGGATATAACAGACTATTCTTCTCCCTTGGTTTGGTCTGCCTATACAGTAAAACCTCATTAAACTGTACCCACTTAAACAGTAGTGTCGTTTTAAGAGTAGTAAAGTCAAATGCCCGACTCAACGGCCATTGAACATAATATGTTTTGTATCCGCATAAACCGTACCAAGTTATTGCGAACGTATCGGTTAACAGGCAGCGTTTGCACTTTTCGTAGCGCAATCACAGCGGTAGGTCGGCCAGGCAGAACAAGCCTCAGAGATCAGAACTGCCTCCAAGCTTAGCCGCAAAGCTGCAGCATATGTCACTTTGAAAACAACAACGACAACCGCAAAATGCATTGTTTTAATAACGCCTTAATTAATATCATAACTATTCAGACAAAAACGGCAACAGGCTGCTATTTTCGGCATCCAGAGAGCGAAGGGTGCGGTGTGATCGAGCCGTCTCGCATGCACTGCAGCGGCGGACAGACGTGGGCTCCATGTTGAACTTGCCTCGTACCGCAGCTCTCGTTTGCGTTACAGGTTAGAGAGTGGCCGTCACTTGTCATGAAAGATAAAATTACGAGCTTATTTGACTGACCACTGTTTTGTATGAAAAACAACAGTAGATGTTTGTATCGCCAGCGGCGGCGATGCGCTCGAGCTGGGCATTTGGCATGGCAGGGTGCTGGCCGGCCAGCTCCCCGTGGGTGTGCCAGCCGTTAATCTTGCCAATCAGCAATTGCCAAAAAAAAAAATAATATTGCCACTTGTAGGCGACCACAGCATCTAGAAAACTGTGGACAGCAATGTGCTGTGCCTTGCATTTGTACAATTGCTGCACAGACCTGCTTATCAGCAATTAATAATTAATTAATTAATTAATTAATTAATTAATTAATTAATTAATTAGCTTTAATTTCAATGCTTTCATTGCTTTGCGATCACCTTCGGGTTAGACAGGGGTGTATGTGAAGCTTTGCCATTTCACAACATATTGCTGCCCGAATTTCGGAGAAAACAGACTTTGGATATCGCGGACCTTCCTCGCTGGATTATTATAGTCCGTTGTTACGAGCATCAACGAAATGAAGAGGTCCTAAAATAGCCACAGTATTGCAGAAAGTGCATTTCAACAGCATGGGAGCTTACGAAATGCATGTTAAAGAACAGAGTGACACTCGACACTGTCGACATGACAGTGGCAAAACTCTTTTCACGCTCGTGAACAGCTGTAGCCATCTTTAAATGATCACTGCATGACAATAAGTGCTCAGGGGCTGCCGCTACACGGGCAGAGTGGCTTTCTCGGTGCACTCTGCCGCTCCATACCGATACAGAGAACAGCAAGGATCGCTGCCTTTACTTCACTGAGGAGCCCACCAAGTGGAGTCCCGGGCCACTCCAATTCGAATAGTCCAGCCCAGAATTCATGCACCATAGCAAGAACCGCATAAAATTTTAAATAAAGCAATCTTGTAATAACAAAAGCTTGCTCTAATTTTCTTATTTATTAAAGTCGTGCTTTGGTAAAAGTGATGTTTTAAACATCTCCGAGCAGTACTCTATTATAACAGCTTGACCTAATGTTTGCCTTTGGCGTTCCATTGAAAGTGTGAGATAAAGGCGAAGCATGCAATGCTGATGTCGGCTTTGCACCTGCATGAGTCCTGTGCAAGCGTCCAGGATCTTGCTGTTCACCTCCAGCTTGATGCCAGAGTCACCCTCCCGTGACTTGTTCAGCATGTCCTGCACAGAGAACATAAAAGTCGCACGGTTTCTCGCACTGCAGTTTCTCCAAAGGAATGTGCACAAGTAGCAGCAGAAAAAAAAAAGGCACTAGAACAGTGGAATTTACTTTAGCCTCGATTTAACACTGCTGAACAACAGTAAAAATAGCTGCATGCCAGATTCAGCAAATTGTAAGAAAAAAAAAGAAAAAAAAGATGGAAAAAAGAATGGGGAAAACACATGCATTGTGGGAATGGATGTCATGTAAAGCACTTTGCAGGTAGCTGGCTATCTGGCATCATTTGAGGTTCCACAGAGTGTTACCAGATGGTGCAACGTGACCACGTGAGGTGGGCAATTGTGTGTGCAATGCAAGCAAGTGCGACAACAGTAGTATGATGGCGCTGGAAATATCATGGCAGCTAATTTATTATACTTCATTGATGTAAAGTTAAAAAACTGTTCAGTTAAAACATGCACCAATCCCGCAGGTACTGACTGCACTGAGTAAACTGAACCGACCTCGAAGGTGATGCAATGTCACATGGCGACTAGCTGCCACAAGGAAAGGACTCTCATGAGCTACATGTCATGCATGTCAACTGTCTCAAAGTGCTATTTTGGATGTGGGAAGGAGACTGGCAAGGTTATTAGTAACACGCGCCATATATGCATCTGTGGGTTAATGCATGCCTTTCAACCGGTGAACTCTACAATTTGTAAAAAAACCCGTAGACACAACACAGGAAGAAGAAAGGGGTAAAAACGCGAATTCCTTTGAAGTTTGCCTTGAGGACACATTCTTTTTGTGGGATACGCACACACTTCATTAGCGACAATTTACCTCTAGATGCAGTGCACAAGCAGCAGCAAAGCCAGAAGAGCTCAAGCTGACAAGCAAATGCTGGTTTTAGATCAGAGTGACCTTCTTTCATTTCACCTGTTTCAGGGGATTGTCAGAATACACTTGCTCTATGCAGGTAGTACTCCTTTGGTGTCCTTTAACAATCAGGAAACTTGAAACGCAATGTTAAGAGACCAACGAGCGAAAGTTTATCAGAAACAGAATTTGTGTTTTGCAGAACTTCACAAAACATTTCGTCAAGTGACAAAACGAGCCTGACAGGAGTGCTAATGAGTAGAGAATCAGGCTGCTCAGGGGAACTCTGCTTTGAAACGCACCACTGGACATGGAATCTCTTTATTGATGAGGCCCCAAACGAGGCTCTAATGAGGCAAGACGGAAACCTACTTACTGTTAAGTGCCTGGTAAGAGGCAAAACATGTGCTATAAATAAAAGTAGGTAGCTTATACGTCAAAAACTTGGTACCTCTTCCAGTAGGACACATATGGCAGGGACACAGTGCAATCAACAGTGTGGTGCCTGTAGGATTGACTAAACACACAGAACTCGCCGTGGTTGCTTAGTGGCTATGTTGTTAGGCTGCTAAGCACAAGGTCACGGGATCGAATCCCGGCCACAGCGGCCACATTTTGACGGGGCCAAAATGTCAAAACACCAATGAATTTAGATTTAGGTGCACATTTAATAACCCCCTGGTGGTCCAAACTATTCCGACGTCCCACACTACGGCTTGCCTCATAATCAAATTGTGGTTCTGGCATATAAGACCCCATAATTTACTAAATGCATAGATCGGTGATAGCCGAAACCTCAGTTGAGACACTGCGAAGAAAAATCCAAGTTTAAGGGTGAACACTAGTTCAAGATGGCTTAGTTATCAGGTGCACCTATGGTAGGCTGGTACCACAACGCTACAAATATTTTCTTGTTGCACTGTGAAGATTGCCACAGCTCTGGGTAACATGGTGTGCTTGGTGGTAAAGTATGCACAATGCATTTACAGCAGACTTCTTTTAATTCAATTCCGGTTAATTCGATTCCGACCAAAGGTACTGGGCAGCGCTCATACATTTATATGGGCCCAAACTTCCATTATTTTGATCTTAAAAATTGACCTTCACCGAATAATTTGAATTTGACTGGTCAGCTTCGCCGCAATACGGCCGCGTTATGCAATGAAGTATACTAAGAATGGAAAGGGGCCACTGTTATGGGACATATTACATATTTCTTAATCATCCCTTTGTAGGACAATGGGATATATACGTCCCACTTTATTTTGTGTGCGAGAATGCTACTCACTAACAAAGGGGCACATTTACCTTATTTGTTTGGTGCTGCCTTCTAGCGAAAGGTTTCAACACTGCATGCGAGGGTATCTTTGGGAATGCGTACTAATTGGCAACTAGCATGCAAAATCTAGAAAAAATTTTTTCATTGATGGAACGCTTCCTAAATGTGGCCCACAATTGCTCGTGAAAAAAAACATTCTCGAGATGCCCAATAGGCGATTCCTCTTTCCTGTATTTTGACTTACATCTTTCGCTCACAATAAGCACCCATTTTTGTATCATGAAGTGATAGCTTGTCTGCAAAACTCGCCCTTGTGAATGCACTTGAAAAAGCATGCATGTGCAAAAAGGCGCTAATGCTGTCAGTGTTCGATACTCTGGCAAAAAGACTGCACAAACATTTTGTTTATGGCCTCTACTGTGCCACTTTGTCTGTCGTGCCTTGGTTGAGAGAAGTGGTTACATATAATTGAGACCCTTGAAAGTCAGTGGGACAGGCAAGTTCCACTTTTTGGAAGAAGCCACATAGGGGGACAGGGGGACAAACAATTCCCGCTTTTTAAAACTATGGGGCTTGTTGCACAGAAGTGTAATTATAGTTGTTAGCTACTTCTAAGCACCTCATTTACTTATGCGCCACGAAAAATATTAACAGTTTTGTTTCACGGGGAAGTGGTCAGAAACCATTTTTGCTTTGAGATCCTAGAGGTTCAATGGGGCATGTGCGTTCCACTTTTT
This sequence comes from Dermacentor albipictus, assembly GCF_038994185.2. Taxonomy (NCBI): domain Eukaryota; kingdom Metazoa; phylum Arthropoda; class Arachnida; order Ixodida; family Ixodidae; genus Dermacentor; species Dermacentor albipictus. The sequence continues at coordinate 69,765,299 of NC_091822.1, read as the reverse complement.
AAATATGAACGGCTTGGTGTAGAGAGGTAAAATTTGCTGTAAACTACTTAAAAGCACCTAATTTATTCGTACCATACAAGAAACTTCAGGCAGTTTGTAAAAAATACATGCTGTCCTACAAAGGGCTATACAGGTGTGCACGCACTGTCTTCAGTCACAGTGTGAGCACCTAGATGACTAATAAACATGCTGGCAGCCAATCAAACTCGTCTCTGATGTTGCTGTGGCAGTTTGAGCCCTCGTTTCACCTGCCATACGTGCCTTTTATACGAGACAGTTGACAAGGCCTAGTGCGCGTTCCTCAAGTATATGCATGCGCACCCATTGTGCACCAAGATGCAGAGAAAACGCATCTGTGTTTCGGTAAACGCAAGGCGGTGTGATGAAAAAACTCAGAAAGTCAAGAGGACGTTCAATGCCAACAAAACAGCAAGGGTCTACCTAAAACTCTGAAGGCCTGCCAGTAAACTTACTATGCATCTTGGTGCTCGTACTGTGACCAGAGATGGTGCATGTACACATGCAAATTAAGGAACACGAGCTATGTCCCGTAACAGTGGCACCTTCCTCAGCTCTGTATAGTTTACCGCATAACACGGCTACATTGCGACAAAGCTAAAGTTAAAGGCAGATACTGCCAAGTGAGTTAACAATGCGTTTCGGCAGTTTTCTTTTTTTTTTTTTCTGCCTTTAGTTTAACTTGAACTGAAGTGAAATGTGCAGCCCGCATCAACAGAACCAGTGCCGACTAACTACACAAACATGCATTGGTTATAGTGGAGAATATAGACATAATAAGCTTGGATGTAGTGAGAGAGAGAGAGAAATTTATTTACAGGAAGGCAGAGAGGTTGGCCTGAGCTATAACTTGCTCTGGCCTGCTACTCTACACTGGGGAAAAGGGACGGGGAGGGAAAGGGCTGATGAATGATGATGATGGCATAAGGAAGAGATGCGTATATAGAAATTCACAAGAGTTGTGGCATCTCTAAAGCCGTGCGTCCAGCCCAGTGGCTTAGAGAAAAGCTATAGCGGCACTTGTTACCAGGGCTGCGCTGTTTGCATGAGGCCAAGGACCTAAAAGAAACTCGTCTGGTAGCAGTCTCTTATGGATCATTGCAATGGAAGAGACAAGCTGCTGTCGTTCTTGCGCGTGCGCGGGACACACGCAAAATATATGTTCAAGAGTTTCTGGCACCTCACAGTATTCACAGTTTGGGCTAGTATCACTGGCACCTATCACATGTCTATAACGGTTGGTGAATGCAACACCAAGGTGAATCCGGTGCACCATGCTCGTGTGGCTTTTTTTGAACTTATGAGGCATACGAAATTTCATTTCTTGGTTCCATTTGCGTAATTGTTTGTGTCGTCAGATGTAGTGCTTGAAAAGGGATAGTAAAAGAATTGAATTGGATACAGCGACAAGCTTGCAATGCCTTCAGCAGATTTCTAATAGTGGCAAAGCAGATCCCTAGGCCTTTTGAAAGGTGTGAGAACTGCTTTATACAGCTTCACTCTCTTATGTTTTTCTGTGGAAACTTGCACCCTGTCAGAACAATCAGCCGCAAAGGTCATGAATGACACTTTCAGCCACAAGCACGCACATGCTTTTTGTCAAATGTTCCCAGGGTCGATTTCTTTTATCGTAGATTTAAAATCATCGCAGTGACTTATTTTAAAAAAAATTTACTGAAATTTTTTACGATGTCTATGAAGTGACAAAAAAATCAACCAGTGCACATCCATGGCGAAATCAAACTGTGTATGTGAGTACACACGAGAACACACGATGGTTGTGTGCCCATCAGAAAAACCAAACGAGTGACAAACTTGCAGTAATCCTTCATCCCATCGCCAAAGAGGCGCAATCAGTTTTTGTGACTCTCAAGAAAGAAAATGTAGGCATGCATAATGTAGCACTGTTTGTACAGGGCAGCATCATTTGTATAACTGATGTAATCGCACCCCTGAGAGCAATATATGAGCGAGCATCAACAGTGACCATTTGAGAGATTAGAAAATAAGTAGACATTAGTTTTTGCCAGTGCAACAAATGGAAGCAGATATGAAAGCAAAATTAACCCCCGAACACCCGCACACGCACAGCAGTTGACGATGCACCTTTGTAAGCAAGCCGTGGAATGAAAACCAAAAGACTACGGCACGAGGACAAAAAAATAAAATTCCTTGTATGCATAAGGGGCAGCAGCACTTGCTGGGCCACGCAGAGCTGAAAAATTCACACATTTTTCAAACATACAGATGGCATAGCAAATATATGGCATCAACCATATATTGTTCTTGAAGAACGCCGCCATACATTTACGTCTTTGACCGTCCAAGCGTTAAACAGATCCGAGTTCTGAGTTGCGCTCTCCGACATCACTGCTCGTAACTCCAGGCTGCCATGAGCCAACAAAGCCCTCACCTGGATGCGCTCGGCGGCCTCGTCGATGGCACGGTCCATCTGTGCCAGCTCGTCTTCCAGAAGGTCTCCCAGCTTCTGGGTGTCCGCCTCGCCCAGGGAAGTGGACAGGGCGCCGCTCGCTCGCGCGACCGTCTCGAGAGACGCGTGCACAGCGTCCGACCGTGCACGCACCTCCTCACCACGAGCTCCTTCGCTGCCTGTGAGGAGGACAAAAGGAAAAGGGCAGAGGTTGAAGCCAATTCGCTTTTCAATCAAAGGAAACATGATGAAATTACTGAAATTAAATTATTAGGTTCGCGCAAATGTTTGATATTTATATTTGACTGAATATTATGGTATTCAAAATTAGCTTCAGCTCAAATTTCAGTATCTGAAATTTTCACTGTGTTCGAAACGAATGAATATAAACTTAAATACATGGACAATTGAGAGTCTCCAATTTCAGTGAGCAAGTTGCAGAGTCATAAAATGGCTCATAGCCAAGAGAAGCCTAAATGAAGAACTTGTTTACAGTCGCTGACCGATTTCCGCATCTGCTCAATTATTCGAATGTCCCTCTCACAGTGCCGTATAACTAATGTATAACGGCGACCAAAGGTTCTGGCACCATAAAATGTCTCACTCAATTTCTCGAACATAGGTAATCCTTGTGCACCCTGTTATTAAAAGTGGCAGCCACGAAGAAAGCCAGTTTAGGTTGTCCCCCATACCCTTGCTTTCGCTGGTGAAATGGTTTCTTGGCCTCCTGAAAGCCGTACGGGTTCAGTGAATAAATTTGTGTTGACTCGACCCTAAACTGAACTTTGGTCACAGAAGCCCAGCAAATCAGTACTGGTTAGGCCTAACATAGCCAAGGCAGGAGTGATGGTAGACGGCAAACAATCATGGGACGTGCACAAGCTAGAGTGAGGGCTGCAGAAGCGACAAGTGTGCCCACTGTGCTCATCTCGGCTCTTAGAGGAAAGAATGGGTTCAAGCGGTCGTGCAGACAGAAAGCACCAAACTGAATTTGCAAAACACAGCCTTACCTGCAGCTGTCTTAACGATGTACAAGGAGTGAGTGCAAAACGTTTCCATCGCCTTAAATGCCCAAAAATTTCAAGTAGACTCACAGACCTGAGTGAAAGTGCGTAAATGAATCTTTTGTGCTGCTCGCGCTGTAAAAAAATTTTCCACTTGCATTTGTGCCTAGAGATTTTCAAAGAATAGCACTGTGAAAATAAACTGATTCCAGAGATGAAACTGTTTAGTTCCTGGTGAATAAGGAACATTTCTTTCATATCTGTCAACACCTGGAACTTGTGTCAAGGTTCCATGCAAATCCTGCAGCTATTCGAACTGTTCGCTTTGAAATTATTTGACAATTACCATTTATTTGCTCTGACTTCGCTTTGAACCAAAAAAGTTATATATTTGTACAAGCCTAAAAATTATGCAACGCAAAACTTTGAAGAAAGTGATATATTAAATAAAGAAATTTTATTACTGTATTTACTCGTATAATGATCGCACTTTTGCATAGTGATCACACCCCTGAATTTTGTCGTCAAAATTCAATTTTTGTTCTTTCCCATGTAATGAATGATCACACTCCGAACTTGTCGCAGTGATATGTCGTGTGCCAAGTCTAGCTAATGAGGATCGCGTTTGCCGTCTGTCGAATGCCGTCCAATGCTACGCGAATGACTCTTGAATATATACCAAGCAGTCTGCAAGCACCAAACGTTCTTAAGCAGATGCTCTATTTCATTCCTTTCATCACTTTCCGCAAGTCCATGAAAAAAAAAAAGCTATAACGAAACTTACCTTGTCTTTATTATTTGTAGGCTTCATAATGGTTTTGGTCAACAACAACAACAACAAAAAAGGTGCCTTTCGATTCTTCTCACCTGCACTCGGGGGCACGCAACAAATCGCGTTCTTTCATATTTTTTTTCTTTATTTCATTTCTTTCATATCTGTCAACACCTGGAACTTGTGTCAAGGTTCCATGCAAATCCTGCAGCTATTCGAACTGTTCGCTTTGAAATTATTTGACAATTACCATTTATTTGCTCTGACTTCGCTTTGAACCAAAAAAGTTATATATTTGTACAAGCCTAAAAATTATGCAACGCAAAACTTTGAAGAAAGTGATATATTAAATAAAGAAATTTTATTACTGTATTTACTCGTATAATGATCGCACTTTTGCATAGTGATCACACCCCTGAATTTTGTCGTCAAAATTCAATTTTTGTTCTTTCCCATGTAATGAATGATCACACTCCGAACTTGTCGCAGTGATATGTCGTGTGCCAAGTCTAGCTAATGAGGATCGCGTTTGCCGTCTGTCGAATGCCGTCCAATGCTACGCGAATGACTCTTGAATATATACCAAGCAGTCTGCAAGCACCAAACGTTCTTAAGCAGATGCTCTATTTCATTCCTTTCATCACTTTCCGCAAGTCCATGAAAAAAAAAAAGCTATAACGAAACTTACCTTGTCTTTATTATTTGTAGGCTTCATAATGGTTTTGGTCAACAACAACAACAACAAAAAAGGTGCCTTTCGATTCTTCTCACCTGCACTCGGGGGCACGCAACAAATCGCGAGCGGCAATGATAGTAGTCACGTTTACACTGACACGTTAGCAGTGTACCCTATTCATAACCCCGACGCTTGTAACACAGCTAAGATATTCACACACCCTTAGCGGAAACGTGCCGTATTAGGACAGTAGTGAAAACAAATGCCGCAGTTTCCGCAGCATGCCCGCCATGTGTTTCTATGTCACTGGCAGCTAAGTGTGCTCACCTCTGTTTCTGTCCCCTCAAAGTGGACATGACTACATTATTGTCGCAAGATTGCTAATATTTATGATATTATTCATCATTGGTACGGAAGAAACTGTTTCAATGCACGTAATGTACTGAGTAATGAGAAGAAAAAAAAAATGCATTCAGCACGTTCGGCTTGCTCTGCTGGCCGCCATTTTTGTTTTGGCGTCCCGCACTGTTACAGCGGCAGCCGCCTACTTGTTGACCTGTTGTCAACCCGCAGCAAACGCAGTATGAAAATTTGTTTTTCTTTTCGCGGGAAATTTAACCCGCGTAATGATCGCACCCCTGAGTTTACGTCAATGTTTTTTACAAAAAAGTGCGACTGTTATGCAAGTAAATACGGTATAACAGGGGTTCACTGTTTCAACGCAACAACAAAGTTATAACAATATGGTGGCAAAGCATACCAAACCATTCTTTTGTGTTAGAGCTCCATTTTTTTTATGTACACATCCTAGTGTTGCCAAATCATCATGACACGAAGTGGAAACCTCTGTTTTTGTGGTGACACCTTGTAAGTCCATGTTCAACCAGAACTTGTGGGTTGATAACGCCAAAGTACGAGTGAAAGTTGTTCCTGCTGTGTGGAGACAAATCGATTCATGCTCTACTGTTTGTGTCACTGTTTATCACTGCACAGATAGATTTTCTTAGGCATGAACCAAACACTCTGAAAAAGGGACAAAAATAAAGGTTCTCGAGCAGATAAGTGTCACAGGTTACAACCATACGTTTCTTCAACAGTGTTTTGCCATGCCTGTCAAACACCATCTGCCACATGGTTTCTGCACTAACAGATCATGCAATCAACATATGTGTCCAACATATGACATGAGCATCACCCGTTGCAGTAGATCAGGCGTTAAGTGTCAGGTACTGGTATAAGTGCAAGCAAGTACCCAATGTCCTCATGATGCAATTGGCTAAGAGCACTCGGTGCCCACTTAACATGACGTGTTTATTTGCTCATTAACTATTTATTTTAACAATGCCTGTCCTCGTAGTAACATTAACACTTACATGTGCATGTGTGTGCACGCACGCACTACCATTAGTACCATTAAGGCGGGATACCATTTTCCTGCCTGTAAAGTAAAGAGAATTAGAAAAATGGGCTTAGATTGAAAGCAGTTTTGCCAGAAGCAGCTAATGGCGATTAAGTTCTCCACTTTAGAACTTTTTGGCATGACAGGAACATACGAACAGTAGAATGTACATTTAAGTCAAAGCTCTCAAAAAACAAAGGAATTATGCACATAACTTCATTAACACGTACGAGCTGTACGATCACATCTACTGGGACGATGAAAAAAGGGGCACGCACCTTCGGTCCTTAGAGACTTGAGAAGTGCCAGGGACTCCGTTCCCAGGAGACGACAAGCTGAGGCGAGCTCTGAAAGATGCCACAATTGCAAGATATGACAGCCTTAATTGAAATGCTGCAGGTGAACATGCGACCTTATATAGACGCAAGTTCGGTAGACTACTTTTCTAAAGCTCCTTCAGAGTTTCGTTGGTAGAAAACAATTCCTTGCTGGAGAGAAAATTTAATTTTATACACTAGCTGCAGTGCTCTTGATGTGGTGAGAATGTGTATATAAAACAGTGTAGTCAATTCTCATTATAACGAAGCTGCAACTGACATGACAATACTTTTGTTATAAGTGTATATTTTTTCCACATTAATATCATCAAGAAAACCTTTTGATTTACTTTGTTACATCCTACAATTTGATGTATTCTTTAAACACACTCGAACATCATTGTGACAAAGTCACATAAGGCACAAAAAAAAAAACCTTGCAATCGCCTAGATTTCTTAGAAGCATTCCAAATGACACCAGCAAAAACAAAACCCCAACCAGGACTACGTGAAACAAGCTCAAGTGAGATGCCGTCGACGTGCCAGGAAAAGGTATTCCATTGATTTTGATGGCCTGTTGGCAGCCTACCATGCCTTTACATGGTATCTAAACAATGCTTTGTTACAAACATGTTTTTGACTGCCACTACAGTCTGCAAGTGTGAAATAGGCATGGTCATAAGCATGTAGGCTTGCCAACTGTGGGTCAGCCAAGCCAAGCTGGTAGGCTAACATGCGCATGTGTGTCCAGAATGTGATGTTTTCAGTCGCTCTTGTCGAGTACAACAGAACCTTGTTGATAAGATCCCATTTCACACAACTTTCCAGCACCAATGTTCGGAATCAAAAACACGAAAAATGACCCAATGCAGTTGTACATCTTTTTTACTGGTTATTACGTTCCCGGAAAACACGATCGTTCGGCACAAACTTTCAGTATGTGGCCAGACTGAATCATATCATATGTCTTCCAGCCAACAGATGCTCTGTGAAAAATAAACGGGGCGAGGCACGCGAGACTGAGAGCAGTACATGCCCGCAACGGCAGCTTCGCTGCAGTACTTGCCTGCCAATGTCACAGGAAAATGCAGCCACTAACTCGGTTTAGTTTACCGGTATCAATAAATCCCTTCATAGGTCACCGCACGTTGCCATCTACAGCTACTAGACTCGTGCGCGACCAATGACGGTGCTGCTTATGGCGCTTCGGTGACGTCGGACGGGGAACTCACTTTTGTCGTCTGCTACGTTCTAGCTAGAATGACTTCCGTTTTCATTCATTTGTGCGCGCTCCGACTGCAAGCTCGCATAGCACAGTGCTCTCCAATTACAATTTGCATTTTTTCCTAGTGTTAGTTTTACGATTGCCAGCATTAGGAGGACAACAAACATTATACATTTAAGGTATCTTCTGTGTAACCATCCGATGTACTAGCCCAGCGGTTATGGCACTGCGCTGCTAAGCTCGACGTCGCTGATTTGACCCCTTGAATCGACATTGTTGATTCGACTCGACATCGCAGCTGGAACAATTTGGATGGGAATGAATTGCAAAAAAGCTCTTGTATGCTTAGATTTAGGTGCAAGGTAAGGTGGTAAAAATTAATCCATAGTCCTCCACTACGGCATGCCTAATAATCATATGGTGATCATGGGCAGGGACAAAAACTCATGACTCAGGCATAAAACATCGCACCAAGCAAGTAAATGAGAGTCTACGTTTTGTAAATTAAGGCCAATCACAGGGCTCAAGCGTGCAAATGAGGCAGTTGGGGGCCCACCATTCTGATGGGCATTGGCGTCGCGAGTTGCAACAATTCTCGCTAAATGGGCATGTCAAAACTTCCAGCGAAAATGCTAAGCCTGAAGAAGCTGCTGACCCAAGCCAAATTGGGGGAACGCGACAGTAAGCTTGCCGAAGCAGCAAAAACGAAAGTGCACCTCTCAGGCTGCTTGGGCCCCGTTATATTAAAATCTTGTAGATACACACATCGTTACATTGCAGTCATCAATACATAGTGTTCTTTGGACAAGAAGTTATGAAAGTAAAATACTTTGTTATATTCAGAGTTTTCTTATGGTGAACTTTGCTAGTCGAACCCAACTATGACGAACTCGTTTACATCGAATAATCCTGTGTATTGAAGAATTTCTGAACACGTTATAGTTACAATGAGTATATATAGCAAAAATTGTACTTACATTGAACAAAAATAGCAGCAATTCCCAATATATCGAACGTCAAGCGGTGCAAAAGTGCCCCAAGAAGCTGGCTTTCCCTTGCAGCAGCGGGGAAAGTCGGGAGCGCGGCTACATTCATTCGTTCTCCCTACTGCGACCGTGCCATGTCGGGCGAGCCATCGACACCCCCCTGCAATAAATTATCCTGGCCTGCCCGCAGCCCTTGCTCAGACAGCCAATCGGAGGCTCTTGTGCCCTCGTCATGCAGGCATGAGCAAGTGTGAGCAGTCTTGCTGCTTTTCTTGTTCGTTGTGTTTGCGCCTTGTGGACCTTCTCCCACAGTGTTGCTGTGATGGCTAGTGCGAAGCGGCAGAATTTGCCTTTCGCCGTGAAGCTCGAAATCATAAACAAAGTTGAACGTAGTGAGATCTCGAATGTTGCCGCAGTGTACAAGATTCCGAGGAGCACTCTCAGCACGATCTTGAAGAACAAGAGGGAGATTAGGGCTGAAGCAGACAAACAGCCCAGTGCTCGTGGTGCCTGTTCTGCACAGGAGCCGAGGGACGAGGCGGACTACCGGCAAGGCGGAAACCAAAACAATGTTTATTCCCACTCCCCAAAGCCCCTTATAAATATTTGGTCATATCAGATTGTAGCGCCACCTTGTATACACAGGTGGCGACCTCTACAGTGCCCGACACGTAGACATGGCGCCACAAGCACCATGTGTACACGAGGCTCGTGGCGCCATAAGACATCATGGAGGCCATGTACAAGTGGTTCATCTGAAACTGCTTCAGATGTGCCGGCTTCCGTGTGCCTAGTGATGACTCTGAAAACTCTCAGTGCAACAAAGCCACTGCCAGTGTTGCTGAAGTTTGGAGCGAGCTGTTAGAATTTCCAGATGCAGTTGACGGACTAACCGTCGGCGAGTTTGTGAGTGCGGATGATGGTGTCGCGACCACAGGAGAGCCCAAAAAGAAGACTACACTGCCGACATTGTACTGAGCACAAGTGAAAGTGGGCACAATGAGGAAAGCAACGATGATCTTTTGCCCACATTCTCCGAGGCAGTTGGCGCACTCGCACTAATCTGGAGCTTCTGTGTGAATCTGGAAGATTGCAGACTAGCTGCTCGGACTCTTTACACAATGTGGAGAAGTACGTGCTGTTGCAGGCAGCAAAGTTGCCCAAGCAGAAGATACAGGACTATTTCATGTGAAACTAAGCTAGTTTCACCTATGAAGTGCTTTTATAAATGGTATGTGCTTTTATGACGTCCAAATCTTTAACAGGCTTATACAAATTATGCCCTACATCGAACTGATGGGCGTTTTTTTGCGAGTTCGATATAATCGGGTTCGACTGTATCAAGGTCTAACTGTATTTGTTTTTCACGATTTAATGAAGTGATTTCGTGACACGGTTTCAATTTAACGAAGTTTTCGTTCATTTCAAGCATGTACTTGAAGCCTGTATAGTTGGTAAATGTGCCGAGTCGAATTCACAGGAGTGGAATTAACAGAAGTCTACGGTATATTAAAGTGATGGCATCCCACTCTCAAAGACACCTGTGCAACGAGCATGGCTGCTTGATGGACAAGGATACTAAGGATAGTAGGGTTGCTATGAAGTTTCCACTGGGGTGCAATAATTATACACTATCGAACGATTATGAACAAGATACACTGTGCCATGGTATCATTCAGCATTGCGGGTAGGCAGTGAGGTTGCTACTTCATGTGTCTGCTGATGCACCCACAAGGTTTCATGATTTTATATTATTTCGTGATTCATAAGGTTCCATGATGGCATGCGGATATAGCAAAAATTTCCACAAGAAAGTTTTCACTAACTTTGGCAGTCACCTCTGATGGTTTCTCCTACAATTTTTCTGTACTGTTAGAATGGCACCAATGTTGCCCGAGGCAGCAATGGAGTTTGTGTAAAGTTGTTCGTTTTGTGACTTGGCCCATGGATGGGCATGTGGAGATGTCGAGAGCTGCAAGGACTGAAAACAGCTGTTGCTATTGTAACGAAAAAAATTGCGGCAGAAAACACCAAAGATGATAGTCAAAGTCAGCGATTGATTTCCAGCTTCCTGTTGCATTTCTCATGTCACTCTTCTTGACAGCACAATGAAGGTGTGGCGCTTCATTGCGATGCTGTTTTCTCTATCCTACCTTCTCGATTATGATAATGTGATAATGCACTTATGTAGCATTCCCATTGCGTTTTAAAAAGGTTAATTTGAGGCGGGTATGCGCCAGCCTTGTTCGTATCTGGCAAGTGCAACTGGCTTGATCTTCAATGAACACTGGTTGGGTGATGCCGGTGATGTCACGCACAGTAATGCACTGTGGATGCAGCAGTTGCCACCTGGTGTGCCCTTTCGTCGCCTCACTCCTTCCCTCCCCACTATTTGCTCTCCTTCTTTTCATCTGTGTTACCCTTTCCAGTTCTGCCTTGTTAGATCTTCTATCTAAAGTAAGTGAGGTAGCTAAGGAAAGACTTAAAAGAGTCTAGGCTTCTCACCATCCCCGAGCTCGATGTTGGGCGACACTTGCGACACGCCCTTGCCGGCTGCCATCAGCTGTGACACCACGTGGGCCAGGGGACACACTGAGCAGATCAGCTCGTCTGCATCTGCGATGGGACCAGGTCAGAAACACTTCCAGCACATGTTGCGAGCAATGCCATGGATTAGCAAGCGATGACTCATGCCCAGATCTTGGAGACAAGAACATTCTAACGAGGTATTTCACATACCCTTCAGTAGACACACTGTACGCAAGTAAGAAAAAGAGCAGCTTAAGTGTTGGTTCTCGACTGGTATTGTAGTCGGTATACAAAATGTGGATGCTCTTTAAAGAAGCTGTAAAACATGTTTAAACGTGCATGGAATACATAAACACACTCATCACAGAAGTGCTGGGCCGATTTGAACAAGATTTGTTGTCTTTGAGAGAGTCAAGCACTACCAACTAAGGAAAGCAAAACTTTCATTTAAAGTGTCTAATTTTTTACTAAGATATCCGAAGTTTACAAATTCTTTACTTTTCACCAAAAATTGGTATCACAGTTCTGTAAACTGCATCAGTTAGAGAATCTAAAATGGACAAATTTTATACGAGATTCAACAGCTTACATAAAATTGTTACAATGATTACAAGGGTTCTGTGAGATCCTTGTTCTCAAATTAGTGGTACAATTTGGATCAATGTATAATACATAAATTTTGTAGACTTCAGTGTCTCAATAGACTTAGATGTATTGTAGACTTTAAAAGTATAACTTTTTATTGCCGAGTTACAGAGTTGTAAACTTGAATCTTTTAGTTTTACTTCCGTAATTTTTAAGAATATCTGTCAAAAGAATTGATGGCATAAACAAAAAATAGACACCCTACAGCAGATTTTAACTTTTCCTTTTATGTGCAACAAACTTCATTAATACTGGCACACTGAAGGCCGAGAAAAAAATGATTTATTCCTTTCCATGTACTCAGACAGGAGCTCCCGAGGTAAAGCTTTCTCCAAGATATGCTCACAAATGCAATTCTGGGATGTGTTCATCTCATCAGAAGGCCAGCTTAACATGAATGCGCTGAATCTATGGGAAGTAAATAAATGTCCCCAAATTTTTCAACTCATATGAAAATTCACTTCTCATTGATTACTTATATCAGATGTTTAATACCCGAAAGCAAAACGAGAGCTGTGAAGGAGGCACTCCAAAACAATTTGGACTGCCCGGGGTTCCTTAATGTACATCCAAAGCACAGTAAATGAACATTTTTGAATTTTACCCCTAGGGAATGTGGCAAGAAATTAAATTCGTGACTTTGTTCAGAAGCAGAACACAATAGCCACTGAGTCACTGCTGCAGTAGAATTCAGTTTAACCGAGTCTGTCTTGAAGGAGTCCAGTATTATTCTACGAAAAGCTGACTAAGTTGGTAAAAAAACTACCGCAGGCACTGGTGGTTGAATGGTTGAATTACATACGGTTGTTTACGAATTTTTCCAAATGTTTCTCTTCCAAATTGTTAGGCCCAAATTAGCGCATTCAATGTAATGAAATTTTTACGTAACGAAGAGTGCTAACTTTAATGACATCATTATATTGTTGTTCAACTTTTGAACGTGCCTGAACAATCATTACCAGCTTCCCCAAATGTTCTGTTAGCATATTTATGAACTAGTTTTACTGCTAGCCAGATCCCACACTGACAGAACGACATGCAATTAGTCTGAGCTACAGTCGTCCATTCAAAAATGGAGCAATCACAAACCTTCCTTGTTTCCTTCAAACTTCTCAAAGCCAGCTTTGAGCTTGTCCAAGGCCTGCGACACCACGAGCGTCTGCTGCAGCAAGGTCTCTGAAAAAGCCCAAAAAGGGAGCTCGCAAACACAGCAACAAAGCCTTTCAGCACTGGCTTCAAACGCTGTAAGAAAAACAATAGATTTGTCTGAAAGTCATCTTATCTCAACAACCTTCCCTGAAGTGTCCTAAACTACAATTTCTTTTTTTCCTGACCCGTATTTCACTTATCTTTCCACTTATTTCAGATAAGCAGGTAAAGGAGTTTTTATGATACACAACATAACAATAATATGTACGCACCATGCACATGCACAGCTGCCAAACGGTCAAATTTACACTACCAGCTTATTTAAACACCTAAGAGCATACTAAGGGAGCTTGTTGTTGGGCTAGCTAGTACGTGGTACAGTGGAACTCCGATTATACAATTTTCTCAGGACCCCATAAGAACGCATAACCAAGGAGTTGTATAATCCAACCAACCAGGAGTTGTATAATCCGACCAGAATTTCCGTTACTTGCAGGCATGCACTCCAAAAGGAGGTGGCAGGGAGGTGGGCCGAGAAAAGAGCGCTATACGCCCTCGATGAGCTATATGAACCGGACGCGGCCCGGTGTCAGAGATGAGTTTGAGACCACTGCCTCACAAGCTGCAAGGCAATACAAACCCATTTTTTGCTTGGCCTGTTCTCCTAGACGCACTTCACCCTGTTTGCAGTAATTGTGCTATTAGAAAGAGCTTTCGCATTCTTTTTATGAAGTGCCCCTTGGGTATCATTGCTTTACAGGGTACAGAGCCAAGGCTGAAGCACAAAGCTTTCTTATCGTTTTGGTCTGCCAACCGCAGTGACCGCTGCACTGCGTCACACCATGGGCCTTGTACAGGAAGCCCAATGTATTTCACCATAGATGTCGAATGCATGAGAACAATAATGGTGGCTGGTAAAAGTACTATGCTCAAGATTGGCACTTAGAATGCTTCATGTTTGCACTGAGTTGGCCATACACGAGCACAGTTATTTCAGTTCCTGTGCCAAGTAATCAGATGATGAGCAGCTTTTCCTATTCACACTGCAAATAGTATAAAACACATAAATCCAATGACGCCGCTGCTCTTTGTCAAGTGGGAACTGATGCGGTTGGAATAGTTCGTAACCCCACACGCAGACACCATAGCTGGTGATGCACCCCACCATGTTTGTACAGCCAAAAGTTTCCGCTTTCTATAGTTATTGTTGCAGCCGAAGACTCCACCACGGTTCCCTTGTGACCTTGTATCAGCTGACATTGTTTGAACTAACTAAACTTTTTGTATTAATCATGTGAATTTGAAATGCATGGGGCACTGTATACTTACCAGGCCAATCAAAACTTTTAAGATTTGTTTGAATGAGCTGGAATTGTGGATTATCAGAGATGTAATAATCATTGGTAAATTGTACTTCTTCCTATTCTGCCAATGGCTTCATTTTCGACAGTACATGACACTACATGACTTATGATGCTGGAGCTAAAATTGATAAGAAGTATGTCCGACTTGACTTCCCTTATCATGATATTGCAGAGCCCAACTGACAGCAAAGACACGTCGTTGAGACCTGACATCGCACATACTATCCAGCGCTGTTAGTTTCACATTGGCTAACTAAACCCGATTTCTAATTCAACCGCTTTTCAAAAACTCCTCTCAGGCCAAGAAATTTTTTTAATCCAAAGATTGGCTAATTTGAAATAATTTTGCATGTCCTGTGCGTGGTCAAATTTACGGAAGTCAACTGTACCCACATGGTATCGGCACAAAAAATATTCAGTTATACCCAGCTATTGCATAAACAAACACTCAGTCATAGTTATAAAAATAGAGCAATCTCACAAGCAATCTGGTAAAGCACAGCTAAACTGCCTTTGACTGGAAAACAAACAATCAACGCACAGCCCTGTACATCAATCAAGGCAGAGTAACTGTCTAGCAGACAGAGAATTAAAATTTCAGCAATTGAGTGCCATAGTTTGTCCCTGCAATGTCATGCTCGACATTGTGCTAGCAATGGCCTCTTTTCTTGGTGCAAGATTAACTATGCTCGCTAGTCAAGTTACACAACAAATGCCATAATACAGCACCGTCACAAAGTCAATGAAATCAACAAGAAAAAGAGCCAGCACTCACCAGGTGTGCCCATGTAGCCCTGACGGCCGGGCCGGTCCATGTCCTCAAGCGAGGCACCCACGATAGCCTCCCCTTCCTGTACCACTCCCGCTGGCCACAAAAACACAACAAAACAAAGTTATAACTTCTAAAGGGCTGGTGGCATGTCTGATATCGAAAATAAAAGAGAAGATGCGACATAAAGAGCTTGCAATCACAACTCAAATGAAACTTGCTGTTGGGCAAGGTGGTGCTTGCATGCCATGGTATATCGCTAAGTATGGACAGCTGGGCTAGTTGGCTGTGGTTAGGATAATGAAACATCGTTCCAGCGCACAATTGAACACAGACGAGAAAAGAAAGGCAACACGAACGCCGGCGTTCGTGTTGTCTTTCTCTTTTCGTCTGTGTTCAATTGTGCGCTGGAACAATGTTTCATAATGCCGTGGTACAGTCAGTGTGAAGAATACCAGCGCGAACAAAAACACACACGAACAACTGCCACAGTGGTTTTCTTGTGTCTGTGTTCTTTGTGCCAGCTATACTACGGCATAACTTGTACAATCTGCTGGGAACTATACACAAGGTGCCTTGGGCCTGCACACAAATATTGGCAAAGCAATTTTATTTTTGAACTTTTTTAGCACTTCTGAGACTGCACTACCAGCTGAAAAAGTTGCTATCGAGAAACATAATGCTGCCAAGCCACCTTTTCAGCTTGCAATGTGTCTGCAAACAAGACAGGAACTAAACAAGTCAATTAGTGCAATAAAAGACACAGACACAAGAAAGCGAGGCAAAGACAAGCGGTTGTCTGAAAAACCAACTAGCCCAACAAATAATTCTTCTAGAAGACACAAACTAGCTTGTGTAAAACAACGAAATAGTGCTGGGAAAAAGATGTGAAAGGTAAACTGCTATGTTTTGTATGCTTCCCTTCATACAATTTTACTGGGTTGAGATCCTCTGTTAAGCGCAGGTGTATGCCTTAGACCTCAATCCTTAGTTTTCTTTTCTAAAGGAAGCTGTAAAGTGAATAAACTATCATAGTTTTCTGTTTATTGTGTTGTCACCATGATCAATTGCATTGTCATGAGAACACAACACAGCCTGTACAGCTGTAACCTGCTCTCAACATATTTCTATTTTTGTTCTTATTCATCCCTTTAGTTACTTCAGCTGCCATGTATAATCCTTCCAGGACCTTCTGGCATGGCTTAGCGATTTCACGGCTACCTCTGCCTGCCAGAAAGCACAGCTGATCACGGGACCTGCAACTTTTTGTTTAACTGCTCTCCCCAAATGCTTTATCATTCAGAAGGAAGTCGGGGTGCAGAGGGCTGCCCTGCTTACCAAGCATGCGCAATAAGGCCACAAGAGCCTGCTGCTGCAGCCTCTGCTGCGCCTGGGCATGGCTCTCTCCGAGCGCCGCCATGGCCGTCTCCTGCTCCTGCCGGTCGCGCGCCATCTCCGCCTGAAGCTCTTTTACCCGCTCTTCCAGGCTCTGGTGTTCCATACACGCACACAAGTGACAAGGATAAGGCAAGTGAACACCGCTGCTTCTGGTCAAACTGAGCAGTAATTCCATATGTGAATGGGAAGTGAGAACATGGGGAAAACTCACAACAGGGTGTCTTTAGCAGATGGGGACAATGTTACCATCATGAAAAGGAAAGAGCACCCATTCAGACTGTAGTGTGACACGACATAGAAAACCCACATAGGTCTTGAAAAGAATGGCTTGAAGGCAAATGAACATATAGCCTGTGTACGAGGCTCTATACCAGTGTTCTCCCTATAGCTCTAGTTTACCGCCGACCATTCCGGTTGACTGGTGAAAATTTCTGGCTTTCTGATTTCTTTTTTCATGATCCACGGGTGTTCTTATCAAGTAGGAAATTATTAGAAAGAAAGAAATTAGTTGAGAAAATTACACTTTTCTAGTGCACTGTCGACGAAAATCGGCTAGAATATTAGCTGTTGAGAGATGCCATCACAGTGCAGAGCATGCAAGCAGCACAACTTTCCTTTGACGCAATGCCGCCATTACTGAACCATATTAAAAAGGAGAGATGTGAACTTCCCATAGCCACAGCATCATACTTCGCTGTGCAGAAGTAAAAGCAAAAGAAGCACATGAAAAATAGAAAAAGAAGCGTAACGACTCATCAGTGCTGCCACGTGGACACAGATCTGAATTGCTGGTGCACGTTTCGCACAAATTATGACAGCAGCAAGCTATGCATTTCTTTGTACCAGTGAAGTTTTGTGATTGCAGTAGGATACTACGTCGTTGGCTCATGTTTCATTAATGCACCCAAAGCAAAATATTCGTGAATTTATAATTCAAAATTATGGAATGGTGAGAGAGAGGGGGAAGGGGGGGGGGGCTTATTTGTGTGTTTAACACCCCTCTGGTCACAATATGTCAACCTCTCAAACATTTCTGGGGAGAACCTTGCTCTCTCTAATCTCCAGGGAACTCATATGGGCCTCTCTTGTGGCTTCATGCTACAGTATGGCGGAAGCCAATGTTCTCAATTTGCTCGTTGTTACAGGAGCCCATGGTTAAAATACTCGGTTTACAAAGAAGGGGCGAAGAAGAAGACAGATGCAGCACTGCCCGTCTGTCTTCTACATTGTCTCATCCTATGCACTGCTTGTTTTATAGGAGTAGTCACATGACAACTACCTCCAGGGCTAGTTCGCCATGCGGCTGATTAGGCGCTCGCCGCAAAGACACCAACTACAGCTACACGTAATCATGGTTTTACCGGTAGGTAGTCAAATGACATTGTCAACTTTTCTTGTGTGTTAAATAAAGGACACGATCGTGGAAAGCCCCTGCAAAATGTACTGGCAAGCGTCGGAATGCACCGAGCAATTTGCTGTAATAGCTGTACACAAACCAGTTTCGGTTTCGTTTGAGATGTATGTGTATAAGTTGTGACGTCGTGACACAGAAGGCGGCTATGTGGGAGCAGGGAATCGCACTCACTTAAGCATTTGTTCCAGTTCGCTCGGTCGTCTGCTGTGCTGCTACTCACTGCATGCACCAATGTAGCATTACAACAGACGGCCGAGCAAGAAAGCGCGAGTGCCAAAATGTCACGGAATTCTGCGCCCAAGTGACCACCTTTTGCGCCACATCACGGCACACACACACGCACCTATTGGGTATTTGCTTGTAAAGTGCTTGGTGCATTCTGAAGCTCACCAATATACTTCGCAGCGCTTTTCCAGGTCCAAGACTTCTAAATGAGAAAAATAAATAAATAGGAATTTAAATATTGTGTCAGTACTCCTTTTTACCTGTAAACACAAACCAACTTTCTTTTTTTGTAGTATTACAACAATCACTGCGTTATTTTACCTCTACCATTCCAGGCCACCTGCAAGTTTCACACATTCCACCTGATGCACCGCATACGTACCACACCTGGCAGACTGAGTGAGTGCTCACAAAACTGGCAAGTGCTACAGCCAGAGGCGATAACAGAAAGCGATTAACATTGTTCTGAAATACCCTAATACTTGGAAAATGGCTGCAGGTCCAGAGAACAGCACAGCAATGAAACTGGGCTGCGTGTCAGAGGTGTCACTGTCTATGCTGATGGACGCATCACAGCAAAAAATTGCAGCAGAAGCCACTTATGGCTACCTATGAGAATATGACAGCATTTTAACGTTACACTGCCTTTTGACACTACTCATAAGTTTGCATGGGTTCATTGTCTATAGATTTATAATGGCTATGGTGATTCTGATGCTACGTAGATGATCACGTCTACAAATGAGGATAACACATCTTCAAAATTTCAAGTTTCATTTATTTCTTGTGAATATGCGACCAATCACACCTTTAGTCCTTCGAGTGGGTATTACATCAGAGGTTAAATCTACAACACCAAAGAAAGGATTACTTATTTTGTGATGCCACTTATAATTGAAGCCATTAATCATTTGGTGAACTAGGAGAAAAAGGTTATAAATTCTGCTATTTCTATGGGCAAAGCAATTCTATAGTGGAGTAGTACTAGAGCACACATTGTAGCCACGGGGTTTCTGTTCAAAACCAACAACAAAACGTTTTTTTTCTTGCTTTTTTTTAAATTTTACATTGAGTTCAGCATCATGGTCAGATAGCAAGCCAGATTCAGAAAAGTGGGTGAGGGTACCCAATGAAATGCTTTTGCATTTCATACAACATATTAAAATATATTTTCACACAGCTGCATAGGACTGACTATGGAGGTGAATTACGTAGAAAAAAAATGGGCCTGCCTCATACCTGAACTATTTTGACAAAGCACCTACCACGTAGGCTACTTAGGCACAACTTTGAGACCCCACAAATTCAGCAATGTGGGCGGGGTCCCCAAAGAAATGCTATAGCGTTTAAAATGGACAGGCACTGCAAAACATCTGCACGGCTTCTGCCGATGCAGCTGGCCAGCTCCGCAGAAGCCGGCCAGCCGGTTCATCAAACTGGGACGAGGAAAGCAATAAAACGAAACAAAGAAAGAAGAGAGCTGAGAGCGCAGATGGCACGTACCGTGATCAGCACACACTCCTGGTGCAAGAAGCAAGGCAAGCGTGAAAAGCGAGGCAGGTTAGGGTTGGGGAGGAAAGCAGAAAAGACGGTGTGCAACACCTAAACAGAACAATGCTACACTGCACAAAGCCTGCCCTAGCAATCTGTCTAGGCAGTTACACAAAGCACGCACTGCAGGAGCCAAATGGTATCAGACGTTACATGATTAAGGGACCAAAGTATGACAAGCTGTTCTGACTAAAGTACTGACTTGCTCAAGCTTCGATTCAGTGCAGAGGTGCATTTAGTTTAATCCCAGGTCTAGGAACAGTAATTTCTTACTTTGATCAGTACAGAGAAAGTTGTTGGTAACGATGCCACCAAAAATGTGTAGATTTTCTAGCAAAAGAACGGTCTGTCACTTTTCTGACAAAACGTGATGCATGCTGTGTTTCAGCTGAACGATGACAGGCATGTATCTTAGCATTGTGCATTGTTGGGCGAGTTGGTACGCATTTAGAGGGTGGGAATGAGCACAAAATTTGACGGGGCAAGGGAGGATACAGGACAGGTACTCTGCAGAGGGCTTCTCATACAGTGGGCCCTGTTGTGTGCTTTATAAGAGCACCTGCCTTTTATCCTGCATGGCCCCAGACAACCTCCAGTTGAGATTTGTTCTGGATCAAGCAGGCAAACACCGCACCCTCCAGAACATGGTATTTAACAATACCATTATTTGTACTAGCAGGTTTTGCAGAAACAATTCAAAGGTTTCTAGAACTTTCAAGGCCCTGACAAAGCCTTTCCAAGAATCAAAGCACCATGATGCCTGCCTGCTTGAAAACAAAACACTATCTTATAAACAATGAGCAAACCATTTTTTATTGTGCAGAGATGCTTGCTAAGCCTTTCTTGCATAAACGATCACATACCACCACAAACAAGATGGTTCCTTACCCCAGAGATGCTACTAAAATTAGATTGGCTTGACTCTTGGATTGCACAAACCTTGTGATAGACAGATAAAATCTCCTAAGCACCTTGTGAAATTTAAGACCCTTCAAGGCTTTGAAAATGACAGTTTTGCATTCAAGGGTTTTTCAGTGGTTTTAAGCAACACTACGAACCCTGCAAAACACACCAAAAACTTGAGCTCGAATGAGTGAATGGCTTAAACAAAAGAGCCAGTCATACCTGTATCATTGATCAGTGCAACATTCTGTACGAGACGTCATGCCTGATACTGCAAAGCCACTGAAGACACGTCAGCAAGCTTGACACACAGCTGGCTAAGCCTGCTAGCTTTCCTGAAGACACTTCTGCAGCACTACAGAACTGCTGAGATAGACTGCTAGTGAAATACAATGTGGACCATTTAAACCTAGTGCAGCATTGAGGTATATTACTCAATTTTTCTCAGTGTGCCGTGTGACTTCCAGTGTGACTTCACAGCAACACAAAGTGCATTTTTTCATTACAACAAATTTGTTTCGCCCATTTCCTTTGCATTAATAATTATGCAGGGTTGCTCATTATAGAGCTTTGAGCAATGTTATTTAGGTAGATTATACATTTTTTATTTATTTTTGTGGTATTAACTATGCACACAGGTTATATGTGAAGGCAGTTATAAATGCAAAAATATGATCATCCAGCATATTCTGGTTGTGAAGCAAGAGGTTGCCTACTTATATCAGCCAAAACTGTGACATCTATTTATCGCGCATGTATCAAAACACCATGTGTTACAAGGCTATGCATATATAACTCCAGTCCATTGCTGGCTTGTGAACAAGCACTTTATTTTGCATTTAATACCCTGAAAGTTTCAGGGTAAAGTCCAAAAACCTTGTTCATATATGGTGGCTATTAGAGCTGACAAAGATATGTTTAGTACTTGCTTGAATCCTTAAAAAAGACAAGGTAATTCCTGTTTATTCTGGAAGAAAAGCAAACACAAAGCAAACAATGTCACAAAATAACACAGTCACTTAAAGTAGCCCTTACGTTATGCCATCACGCTACTTGGCATTTGTACTGTAGCCCTGTACAGCCAAATGCACTTTGGTGTTGTTCATTTGAACATGAACCTTCCAGTATCTGAATGATTGAGTTGACTGCTGTGTCCTTCCAGGATAAAGGGCAACAAACTTTATCTAAAAGGTGGAATGACAAATTAGAACCTCAGGATTTCCGAAGAGTAATTTTTACCAAACGCAGAGGTTTCACAAGCAAGAAAATGACGCATACATACGACGGTATTGATACCACTACCTTGACAATGCAGAACTAAATCTTGATGACATCAGTGTGATTTATAATTGCTAAAAAGCAGTCAGCCACTGAAACACAGCTATGAACACACTGCGTTTAGACATGAAAGAAGATGCACACTGGCCAATTTTGGTGGATTTTCCTATAGAACTAAACAGTCCTCTTTCTTTTTACAGCTCTGTCACTGCTGTATACCATATCTGTAGCACCATATCTGTGTTGCCTTCTCGACTCACTGCAGGCTGTGATACTCAGTAGAATAAAACCTTCTCAGATTACAGAATTCTCGTGATGCTGCAGCAACATATGGGCACTGGGTCTAGTCCCATTTCTTCCCCTAATCTGCTCTCTTCAACCCAGGTTTTTCGGCAACAAAGCCCTGTATCCATAAACAAGTATCAGATTAGACCGAGATGTTCTCCATGATGAGCAGTTCTATTATGAGTACAGTACACTTCTGTTTTCATAAAAAAGCGCTAAAGACGAAGACAAAGTCGAAGGAACACATACGACAGGACTGACGTATGTGTTCTCGACCAAATCAAGGTATTGTTGTATAGTTACGTTTTTCGATTTCAGTTTATTCAATCCCGACCGAATGTCCTGGCTTGCGCAAATGCATTTAGTGGGTTCAAATGTTCTTTATTTCGATCCTAAACTTGGCCTCCGCCGGATTATTCAAACTTGGCCAGTCGGCATGCAAGCACCTGGTCCCTATGGTGACCCCAACAGCGACCCCTTTACTGGCAATGTCTGTCTCGGCAGAGCTTCGGGGACAGCGATTGTGCTGAACACAAGTAAAAAATCTACCATAGAAAACGCCTATTTTCATCCTCTCTTAGGAAAATTTTCAAGCAATGGCAGTAGCTCACAAGTCTGATTATAGTATTTATTTGATTCTAAAGCGTCTTTTTCTTTTTTTACCATAATAATTGAACTAAAAGCCACGTTTGCGACGTTTGCATGCTTTGCCGCATAACACGACTGTATTGCGGGAAAGCTGGCTCACAACCACGCGGCGAAGCTGACTTTAGGAAGCCGGTCACCTCTGTGCAACACATATTAGACCTTGCCGATTTTTCTCGCTAAAATATCAGGTGTGCATTAGATTTCCACTTTATTTAGAAGCTAATGTTATCTTTAGGTTAGTTTTCTACTTTGGTCCCACAGAAGGCGGCTGCGCATTTGATTCGGGGGCATGTTAAAATCGAGCAAATACTGCCAAATTAATTCAACAGAAGTGTGTTTAGATGTTTTTTCGGCATCTTGTTTAATTCAACCCACTGGATAATTAGTTCAATTTCATCAGTCCCATCAAGGTCGAATTTACAGAATTCGACTATATTCTCAAATGAGCCTCAAGTTGAGATTCTTCACAGTTCTGCATACTGGAGCTCCCTAACTATCGTCAGCGATTTCTACTATAGCGAGTTGCTCTAGGAGCATGTCTACACTCTAGTACTCCTTGGCAGAGGCCGAAAGTGCCTGATTATAGATAACACACCTGGTAGCACTGTAGGTTAGACACCACCAATGACAGATGTAATGCTGGGAGACAGGAAGAGGGCTGTATGCATAAGAGAGCAAATGTGAGTGGCTGATATTCTAATAAAAATAAAGAGGAAGAGACGGAGCTGGGGGCAGATCGTGTAATATGTGGAGAAGGTAACAGGTGGTTGGTAAGAGCAGCTGAAGAGGTGCCACAAGAGGGGAAGCGCAGCCGAGGAAGGCAGAGATTTAGGTGGTGCGATGAAATCAGGAAATTCAGGGGGCACAGAATGAGGTTGGTCATGTGACCACGTGAAATGGGTAAGTTGAAACTGCTGAGCGACACCATTGTCCTGTAGTGGATATAAAGTGGACTCAATGACAATCACTGGTGAGCATTATGACTGACCCCAGTTACTACTTTGGCCAAGGGACACTTCGAACAAGGCAGGAACGATATAGGCTTAAGCTACCTCATTATGCAGGAAATAAGTCAAGAGGTCTTTAGTACCATATGCTATCCCTTCAGCTATGTATGATACTTGCCTTTAGTGTCCCTTTCAAGTCATTGGTGCACAAAATGTGCCCCGCTTTGAATAAGCAGGTTACAAACAAGGTGGCCAAATTGCACCTGTACTCAATACAGTGAGCAGAGAGGTAGAAGAAAAAAATAAAAAATAAAACCGAGTTGTTCCTGCCATGCCAAGGGAACACACCTGAACATTTTCCCGCAGGGTGTGGTTGTCCTTTGTCAGGGTTTCTGCCTCAGCCCCTTGGGCGACCAAACCACCGAGCTGTGCCTCGACTGTCCTCTTCTCCTCACGAGCCTGCCTCAGCTGCTCACCTAGATCCTGCAGGGTCGAAGAAGGTCCAGAAGGACAGAGAATCGGACAAGTTATTGGTGATTGGAACAGGGTGACGGGGCCAGAATCAACAAAAGTAGGCAACAACACACAGTGCCAACTAATGACTGAAGTTTAAGATAAAGCAAGAACTATAGAACAGCAATCGATTATGAAACAAGGTGTCAAAGGATCACAATCCACAAAATTGACATGACACGAAGTCATCAAATTGCACATGAAAGGAAACAAATGTATAGTGGGCCTGAAATACCCACAAAAAACAAGAACAGTAAAAGACAGGAGCAAGACAATGTGGCCGGTTTTTCTGCCTTTCCTTTCATGTTTTCTTTCAGTGCATTCTTGTTTTGACTTTTGTTTTATACAGTTCAGAACAAGGTTATGCATGCTATTGATGTTCAGGCACAGAATAATCAGCACCGGTTGTCTGGCATTAGTTACATTTCTGATTCAACGTCAGCCACTAAAGAAGCCCATGTGCAAAATGGTCGTGAAGCACTTCCTAGAAGAGACACCTCGTACAACATCTCTAATAACCCTAAAAGTTTCTGGTTGGAACCCTTGTGCACACCTATTTTTAACATCACTGAGCCTCCGCAGTTATTTAGCAAGCGAGGGTGTTTGCACGTCCCAAATGTGGTTAGTTGTAGTCCATTTGTATATCTCACCGAAAGGCAAAGCGTGAATTTCCCCGACAACTAGTTTCACAATCTCAGCCGGGCGTCCATCAAACAGATGAACCAACTAAAATTAATAATTTGAGAACAGCAATATAGCAAAAGATGTTAAGGGCCTGGGGAACAACTCACCTGACGTACTTTCTCGGCACCCTCTGCAGCCACCTTTGCTGATGAAAGCTGCTTCTCGATGTCTGCTTTCTGCAAGCAAAACACACTGTTAATAATCAGCATCAACTTTTAAACACATTATTTGGGCATGTTTTTCAACTGGCAGCGTCAACTATAACGCGCTCATTATGAGCAATAAGCTCTGTAAAGGCACATGGGATGCTAGCTTACATTTCCCAGCATTCTTTTACCTCAGCTCTTCTGTTGTTGTTCACAATGTTTTAAAGCAAGCATATTTTCCAAGCAGCTGGATAGGTGCTTCCCAATTATGCCAGAAAAGAAATAGGTGATGTTTTCATATGTGATGTTCCTACAGAGATTTCTCACATGGAGTCCACATTCTATATACCTGACAAACCCCCCCCTCCCCATAGAATTAAAAATTCTTAACCCACTCTGCAGCTCTACAGCAAAGCCTCTTTCATGGAATCAGATGAAATGTCCAAATTAACCAAACAAAGAATTATCAAGGGCATAAAAAAAAAACAATCAACAAATACTTACCATGTCAACACGCTTTTATTTACTGAACGAATCGGCAAGTCCTGTTTCTATTTTGCACAAAAGCAGTGGGGAAGCTGCAATTCTCATCATGTCGCGACTGATTACGCTTTACAGTGGTGAAGGCCTGGCGACTTCCTTTGCAGCGCAACTGGGGGTGTGCGTTTTCATCCGACACACGCTTTTCGATCAGGTGCACCTCCCTATTATTACACCAGTGAGACAGTCACCAACAAACCACCCATCGCGATATAGCCGGTGCTCTTCATCCTCAATGGCTTCGACTGTGTTTGTGACATCGCGCGCAGTCGTTGCAGTGAGTCAAAATGAAACTACTGTTTGCCGCAACCACAGTGGACTTAGTCACTGTTGCTATCGACGTGTTTATGGACGGTGACCATGCAGTTCTGAAGGCAACGTGGTCAGCAGTGTTATGCACCGTGGTAAATGAAAGAATAAAGGTTATAAGGACACAAATAGGCACAAAATACTCCCGAGTTCCTGTTTTTCACATGCTACTGTAATCACTCGATTGTAACATGAGCCAATTTTTCATTAGTTTCGTTGCTCGAACTTGACCCTCACGTTACATTCAAATGAAGGCAAAATTGATTATATTAAAACAAGTATTCTAAATCCTGCTGTTCTTAGCGTTACGTTGGCATTTACTTCTCGGTCCAATCCATTGAGAAGTTGATCAAAGTCAAAACTTGACTTCTGTTTGAATCGACTCCATTTTCGCTGTTCTTGTGATACGCTTACAATGCTACAGTACCCTACGGCCTTTCATGCTTCAAACCTGTTTATTTATGACGTTATGGCAATACAGCACGCTCAATATGACACCCACTTTGAGAGACAAGCAATTTTGATGGCTGAGGAGCTGGGAAACTCCGGCACAGCGCGGCAGCTCCACATCAATTCGTGGATGATGGGAGCAGTGGAAGGCCCGCTTCAATAAATTTTTCTAACATGGAAAGGGGTCACAGAATTTTACGAATTATCGGGCAATCAAAAAAAGCAAATTTGAATGAGGAAACAATTCATTTGGATGAATTTAGGAGTCGACGACGAATTACATGGTTTCATGCCATGTCGACGATATCTTCACACAGGCGGTACGAATTAAGAGAAGCCAGCCACTCTTTCGTGCACACTCTGCCCCCATGGCTGATAGCGTCACCCACACTGGGACAATGCTATCACGAAGAGCGCCGGCAGCAGAGAGCCGAATGCTTCGTCTGCCTCTCGCTCCAACAGGTCACCAAAAACAGAGATTACGCAACCTCTAATACTAAATGCATGGGAAGACAGCTTACATGATGCCACGCAGTCTCAACGTGCCCTCTCTTTGCACACGCGGCAGATTACCTCTAAGGCAGGGTGCATGGCTGTACTTACAGCCATGCCCAGCCACGGCCAAGATGCGCGCCGCAAATCATGACACGTGCCAACTTGCTATTCCCACCCCGCCCCTCGCGCGCACTTAATCGCGTTAACACAAGCTCGCTCCCCTCTACAATTTTTCTTGTCTCACCCTCGCACACTTTCACTCACACCTAAAGCACGAAGTGTGCAGGGCGTGATAGGATCTTATCACAGTTCACACGGAACATGATGTAACTCCCCTTCTGCAGTCTCACTCTTGTCATGTGGCGTAGAAGTAGAGAGGTGCATTTGCAAGCAGCCGCTTGTAATTCAATGATTTCACCATCGGTGTCCGGGGAATTTTCCATTTATCGTCTCGCATTATTTTGCTGTGGAAGTGAAATTTCGTTATACTGAAATCGTATACAAACACACTTCCTTATATTGAGGTTCTAATGACATGGTGTTCTATGGACAAGAGGTAATGAAAAGCTAAATAATTTGTTATACTGAGAATTTAGTTACACTGAAGTTCATTGGATCGAGGTTTAACTTTATTTCCACTCGTGACTATGGTGATGCGGACTTCGCCACTTCATTTCAGTCGGGTGCTAGCGCCGCTGTTGCTCTATTTCGTCGCACATTTGAGGATCTCTGCACTCGCTGAGCTCCGAGAGTTGTCCGAATTAACCTGTGTATGGCCAATACATCCAAATTCATGAGAGTTTGATTCCATTAAATAATGCACATGCCTGCTGAGACCAAAGGACCAGCCCGAATTATCCAGTTTTCTTCATCAACGAGGGTTGCATTTCTAAATTCTGAAGACGGAGAAGGTATGGTGAAATTTTCCATGGACAGAATTATTTGGCACCTGAAGGAGACAACCAGCTAGCCCACACAACAGCATTCCTGGTTGGTAAGCCAGCATTTCATGAGACTAGCTCCACAGAGAGCCAATTAAAGAAATAGTAAAGGAATGAACTGAATCTATAAAGATGGTTAGATTTGTCTTTTA
Source organism: Dermacentor albipictus (assembly GCF_038994185.2). Taxonomy (NCBI): domain Eukaryota; kingdom Metazoa; phylum Arthropoda; class Arachnida; order Ixodida; family Ixodidae; genus Dermacentor; species Dermacentor albipictus. The sequence goes on along the minus strand of NC_091822.1, from coordinate 69,737,136 downwards.
GAAACTCCCCACTATTTTCTTATGCGAGAATGGCTAGATGCATTGCAGAGAGGCGAATGAAGGACACGTGAAATATGTGGTGTTAAAATCACGCTGTGTACTAGTGTATTGTAGGTGTTGGAAGTGCCTACGGTACCCATTCTAGTACTTAACCATCACATTAATGCCTGCTTGTAGTGCTCCTTTACAGGTATTTGCAGCACGAGGAATTAAGCAAAGATGTACAAATAAAGAAACAATCAGATCGATGCAGCAGTGAAAGGTCACTGACCGCCCTCAGCAGGACAATGTGCTCCTCCCGAAGCTTGTTGTAGACTTCCTTCATTTTGTGGAACTTCTCCTCATTGCTCTTGGCCTTCTCTGTGGACAGAAAGAAGCGCAAAGGAGGGATCAGCAGAAAATTCTGGCAACAGCGAGATCCAGAACAATCATGACACTCAAGCAAGTACCAGAAGGAGCAAACAGTCCCTCACAGCGCCTAAATGACCCGACTTTATACGCACCATATGGGTTGAATTGTGACGTCAAGGTTTCCCTTCTTAGTCACAGACTGAAATTGTGAGTCCCACGCCATTAGCTCTCTAGAACACAGGCTGCTAGTCAAAAATGCCCGTTCATCATTGCCACAACTGAAGTACCACCCACTGCAAGATATTTGATGCCCGACTGCCTAAAGATACTGACACAAGCCACCCTCACCCACTTACGTCGTACAAATCTCATTTCACCTTCCTACCTAGCTCTCTGTCTTTCAGCACTTCATCCTCCTAGACTTGCCCTTCTGTTCCTTGATTTGCTCAGTAAGTACCCTGCCCTTACTTTTAAAGCAAAGTGAAATGCCGTATTTTCTGGTGGGTAAGATATGTTTTTTTTTTCCCCAAAAATTTTCGTCAGTGTGTCTTGTACAACAGTTTATCTTGTACGTGCATAAAACCAAGTGCGCTGGTGCGCACAATACATGCATGTTTTTCCAGAGGGCAAGAAATTGTGCGCAGCAGCATTCTGAAAGAAATCAAATTTTGTCTAAACAGTGGAGCGACCGTGGCGACAGATGCCAGCTCCGAGGACTTAGCCATGTAGGCAGTCCGGCTACTGTAGCGCAGCCTCCGTAATGAAGGTGCTCCCATGGTCTGAAGTCACGTCTGCTAGTTTGCTGTCATAATGTACTTTTTTTTAAAGGAGTCGGGTCTAACGCGATAAATAAGAAAAAGGTACCACAATTTTTCACTGTTACGGTGCGATGACAGACATAGGCCCATGAAAAAAAAAAAGGAAAGAAGAAAAGAGGACGAATGTAAAAATGAAAGAAAGAAGAACAATGTCGTTATCATTATCATCAATCACCCAAGCGAGACGTCTTGTTCAGCAGTGCAGCAGTAGTCTATAGTCACCGTGCTTCCAGCTTCCGATCGACACTTAGCTGTTGTATGTGTTTCAGGCTCGTGATCATTATCTGTGTGCTCAGCATGAGCACGCCATGGAGGCAATGCGCTTACGACGTCGTGCAGAAGTTATTCAGAGGCCGCGACAGTAACCCAGCGATGCTGCTGGCTTAGGTGGCTTTACTTTTTGACAGTGTACCGGCAGATGAGGCCTTTGATTACTTCGAGTTAAGTGCAATAAATTCCAGTTTCCTGCACCTAAGAGAAGCATTGGCTCAAGTTTTATCCCGCAAGAATTTACAGCTCATAAAAATTTTGTTTATGGAAACTTAGGGTCTCGAAATGAGTGAGTACAACATTTCACAATGAGTGTACAAACATGTATAACCATATCTGACCATGCCAACTGAGCTTAAATTGGTGCACCTTATACACAGGTGCGTCTTATATGTAAATTTGTCTGCATGGAAACAAAGCACTGCATGAGCGGAGGTCTTTCTGCGGCGGCTGCTGTGAATTGCACCCATGCAGCACAATTAGCACGGAATACATCACGGAATGAAAACACGTATAGAGCTGCGCTCAAATTTTGCATTGGGGGGGTATCGCAATCGTGGGTGAATTTTTTTTCTCTGAAAGTCGCAAAAAGTGGGGACTGTGTCTTATACAACAGTACGACTAATACATGAAAAAATATGGTAAGTACCCTGTCTCTATTTTTTAAAAATAAAAGAGTTACGTTTTTCTAGTACTTATAGATACGAATTTAAAAGATTTCCTTCTTCTTCCAAAGAAGAAAAATAGGATAATGAAACTGATCGCCAGCAGTGCCTGTAGAATAATTTTTTAAATTTAACTTTGCTAGTTGCATTCTCAGATACATTCACACATGCATGTACGCATGCACACATGCTGGTAGCTTGCAAGACAAAGAGAACAAACGGATTCCAAGCTCTTACTCTCAGCCTCCTCGGCTTTCTTGGATGCTTCACTACCTGATGAGGCTGTTGTCTGCAATGCCTCCGTCTCCTGCATGAGAAAAGGCCACACATCCATCTCCCTGACAACAGTGTTCCAATAATGACCACAATCCACAAAATTCATTTATCTATCACATGCACAGTAACAGCCAGAAGCACAAAGAGCGGTAGTGCATAGGAAAGGGGAAGATAGTGAAAAAGACACCAGAGCAAGAGGAGCAATGTAAAGATGGTTACAATGATGGGAAGTTGAAAAGCACTAGACCATTCTACACTATGTTCTGTACATGTGCCATTCATCAGACATCCTATTGCAAATATTACCTAGTTTTATGTGAATTAGATAAAATGAAATCTGATAATAGGTGTTCTGACATTTAACTTCAACATACTGACAAAGCTACATTTCTGTTGAAACAACCTTCACATTCCTTATCCCTGGCAAGTAATAAGATTATTGCATGATCACTGTCACAGGAAATCGCGCAATCTACAAGATTCCCACCTCTATAGATAGCTCTCAAGTGTGGATGCATCAGTTTTCTGCAGTATATATTGATCACAGCAAATACTTTCTACAACTCCAGATGCCACACACAGTAGAACCTTGTTCATAAATTTTGTAAAAAAAAAAGATAAAAAGAAAACTAACTGGGAAAACGTAGGATCTGAAGTCACTAAAAATTTGGAAGACTTAACTGTAGTCAGCATCTACAAATGCAAAGCATTGGTGCGTGAGACGGCAATGCGCACCGATTTGGTGGGAGTTGAGGGGTCTGAGATGCTCGTAGTTTTCGTGGCTTTCGCAAGCTTACGTTCGCGTTCCTCGAACTTGGCCTGGGTCAGCAGCTCCTTGGGGTGGAGCATTTTGGTTATGACGTGCCCACTTGGCGAGAATCATTGCGGCACGAGACGCTGACGCGCACCGATCTCATGGGGCCCAAGCAACCCAACCCGAGACGGGCGTTGTCATTTTAATGCGGGGATGGGAAACCGAAACGAAAATGAGCTGGTGGGCCATACCAGAACACAATGCCATGATGCCGTTGCCAGTGCAAAACATGACACTCACTTCACGCCGCATGCAGCAGGGAATGGCAGCACGTTTAGGTTATCGCCTATTATAAGCCTGCAGTACGCTTCCTACGTCACACGTGCTGTAAAATAGATAGCTGAAGATGCTTATCGCAATGGGTTGGCAGCGATAACTGCGAATGGCAATGTGCAACGACCCGTGTGGAATACTGGAATAGGAAACCGAATAGGAATAAGAAATTGAGTGCGTACTGGCATTTTCACAAGACACAGGCCAGCGAGAATTGCAGCAAAACTGCAATTAAGGTCACCTACTGCTCTAGATCGCACGTACCTCGCATGTTTACTTGTTTACATGGAGTCTAGTGGCCAGGAAACGTATTACCCGATCGCAGTTTGGCAATATACCGTATTTACTCGCATAATGATCGCACTTCACTGTAAAAAAAATTGACGCAAATTCAGGGGTGCGATCATACACGGGTTAAATTTCCCGCGAAAACAATTTTTTTTTCATCCCGCGTTTGTTGTGGGATGAGAACACAGGTCAACAAACAGGCGGCTGCCGCTGTATGCAGTGCGGGTCACGAAAACAAATATGGCGGCCGGCGGAGCAAGCCGAATGCGCTGAATGCGCCGAACGCGCTTCTTTTTTTCTTCTCGTGAGTACATTATGTGCATTGAAACGGTTTCTTCCCTATCAGTAATTAATAATATCATTAATATCTGCAAGTTTGCGGCAATAACGTAGCCATGTCCACTTTGAGGGGACGAAAACAGATGGGCGCGCTTAGCTGCCAGCGCCATAGAAACACATGGCTGGCATGCTGCGGAAACTGCGGCATCTGTCTTCACTACTATCCTAATACGGCACGTTTCCGCTAAGGGTGGGCGAATATCTTAGCTGTGTTATAAGTGTCGGCTTATGCATAGGGTACACTTCTAATGCATCAGTGTAACTGTGGCTACAATCGTTGCCGCTCGCGATTTGTTGCGTGCCCACGAGTGCAGATGAGAAGACTCGAAAGGCACCTTTTTTTGTTGTTATTGTTGACCAGAACCTTTATCAGGCCTACACATAATAAAGGCAAGTTTGGTTGTACCTCTTTTTGTCATGGACGAGCAGAAAGTGATGAAAGTCATGAAATGGGGCATCTACTTAAGAATGTTTGGTGCTTGCAGACCGCTTGGTTTGTCTTAAAGAGTCGTTCACGTAGCATTCGACAGATAGTAAGCGCGATCATTATTAGCTAGACTTGGAACACGACATATCGCTGCAGCAAGTTCGGGGTGCATTCATTACACAGGAAACAAAAAAAAATTAATTTTGACGACAAAATTCAGGGGTGTGATCATTACACGAATGCGATCATTAGGCGAGTAAACACGGTACTGGATGTTGGTGCCAAAAGATTTGTGTTTTCTGGCAACGCACTAACTGGTAAAAATTAAGCGTAACTGTATTGGATCACTGTTTGCATTCTCAACCGCGAACACTGGTGCCGGAAAATAATATGAAATGTGATTGTACCAACAAGGTTCTACTGCAGTACACATTTATTTTGGGAACTGATGACGAGGACACCTCACGTTCAAATGCATGCCGATTCAATGAGTATCGCAGGAGACTGTCTTTTGCAGATCTATCTAAAGTGAGTACAAAGAGACCCACAACACACAATAACCAGCATTGCTACAGAGCAGTTTAAAATGGTAATGCTCATCAAAACCGTAACAAAGAGCTAGGCAGTTCCCTACAAGCTCAGTGGCATAGCATGACACTTCTGCAAGTGCAGTAAAATGTTTGCACGATGTGGCATGCGATACAGCAGATCAGACATTGTTGGGAAATTCAGCAATCCTAACAAAAAAAAAAGAGGCTTTCCAAGAGAAAGTGCATGGAGAACGTATGGGAAGTGGTAGTCGAGCGTTTGCACCTTGTTCAGTTGCCGGATGGTGCGCTCGTGCTCGGCCACCTGTGCCTCAAGGGCCACCACGTGTCGCTTGAGGTCGTCTATGTACCGCTGGTCCTCCAGCTGGACCCGCTGCAGCTCCATCCGCAGCTCAGAGTTCTCACGGAGTAGCCGCGCTATCAGCCGATCCCTGCATGGCAGGACACGAAGGTGTCGGCACTTCACACGTCACCTTACAGTTTAGGTGTGCAACATGCACCATCACGAACAACTGAAACACGAGTTGAAAAATAAGAAGTGGAACAGCTATTATGAGATATAGCTAGAGAATAACACTTTGCACCACTACAGTGGAATCTCACTGACACGATTCTGCTTAATGCGTTTTTAGGGATAGTACGTCTTTTCTTCTTTTTCTGGCCAATGTCCCATAGGAGCAATTTATCTTAATATGGTTATTTCGATTGCATTTTCACCTGAAACTGGACAATACGACTGCAGAAGTGGGCTTTTACTAACATTTATAAAACTCATAGCTTCAAATTCCAGTGCACTAGCTTAAATAACATTCCAACGACACACAAACAATGTGTTAAGCTCCAGCCACACTGTAGGAAAAACGCACGCAGCGTGCCGCTGGCGGTAAAACGCTGCTGTGGCGGTGCAGCCAAATTGACTGGCGGTGAGCTGTTACTCAGTAGAGTGAGGAAACATCGCAGCTTCTTTTTTTTTTAACTTCCAGATGAACTTCTTTATGAACATTAAAAAGAAGAAAGTTCAGCATGCTCTGACGAGCTATTTTAACATTGCTGAATAAAAGTGCGTTGGCTGTGGTTTGCGTGGCGTCGAGTGATGCTGCTCCGCATAATGTGTTAAGTGGAGCAATATCGCTCGACGCCACATGAACCTTTGCTGTTGAGTTTGTCACCAAGTACGCTTATTACCATACATTTTGGCGCTTGTTTTGGGTAATAAACGATTTTCAAATGATACGTTTCATTTTACGGTTCCCGTGAAGATTGTGTCAACGAGATTCCATTGCACTTATCCTGTCCTAAAACAGGGTGTCTACCAAGTTGACATTTCCAAATTCCCTGAATTTTCCAGGTTTTCCCTGAGTGCTTTTGCAAAATTCCCTGAGTGATGCAGAACTATGTTTTATGTCAAGTCGCGCTGAAACCATATCGCCCTATGGTGTTACTCTATAGTAAGCATATGAAAAAATTTTTAAAGAAAACTGACTTAATCCAATTTGAATACTAAGGAGTAGTGTTTATGTTATTCAAAAAAAGAGTATAAGGGAGGGGTTATTAAAATGCACAGCAAAGAAAATGTCTTCGAAAAAATTTTCAAATCGAGTTGGACATTCTATAGTACAAATAAAAAGGAGATGCATACAGAAGCAAATATTTTCGAATATGAGCTATTTCTATCAACTGATAGCATGCTCAATGTCATGCAACTGTCCTGACATACTCTCAGCTCGCGCAAGACGCCTCAGTGTTGTGTTTCACTGCTTTAAAGAGTTTATTTTGGTTTGGATGAGGGACACCTGCATCTCAGCATCAGCCAACAATTTGTTTTTTGAGCACAGGCTCCTTCAAAGAAGCGGTCGCATACTTAATTCCCCGTTCATTCCTCAGTGCGTCGATCCTTTCTGTTCTCGTCCTCCTTTCGCCGCGCGTTCAGCCCACGGACCATTTGAAGAATACTCTTGGTCAATTTACACACAACGTCCAATTTTTCGGACCCCCTAGGGGCCGCGAAAACTTCCGAAAAATCAGGCAGTCCGAAAAAATAAATTCATGTCTTTTACCGCCCTTAAGGGCTAAAACCGACACATGTACGTCTGAAAAAGCTCTGAATGCCTGTCAGTGCACTTATTAGGCATATCGGTGCTCCTACTGTGACAGGTGAGGGCGGGTGCACACGTGTAAAATTAAGGAATACATACGGTGTCCCGCGACAATTGCCCCTTCCTACGCTTGTTACGCTTCACCGCGTTACAGGACTGTAATGAGGCGAAGCAGACTTTCGGGAAAGAGCATTATGCAATGCGCCGTGCTTTCCGAGCTTCGAAGACAAAATTATTGCTGTCAGCGGAGAAATGAAGAAACACCGCACCGAACAACAAGAAGCTTAACAGCGAACGTCGAAGCCGCTAGGCCTAGCGTTGCCGCAGTGGTGGCTACGGTTGCCAGCGGATCTGCGTGCGAGAGCACCGGTTCAAGGCGGCGAGGTAATCAAAATAGCAGCGGTGGTGGTTTTCATTAATGCCGTCTCGGACCTGCGATCACGCAAAACGTTTAGAAAATTGGACGGCGAAGAGTTCTTGCGTCTGAAATTTCAGACGTTAAGATACATTGACTCTTTGGGGTACGTGGTGGTGCCGCGAAGCCGCCCGAGTTATCGGGAATCCGGAAAGTCGGCCGTTGACTGTACACTGGCAACTCCTCCAGCCGACGACGATTCGTTACGATTCCTGTCTGTTTCTCGAGCCAGCATTACCGCGACTTTTGACCCCCTAAAGAATTACGGCTAATTTTCCCTGATAGAAGCACAAATTCCCTGAGTTTTCCCTGAGTTTTTCCAGACTACTCAAAATCCCTGAGAATTCCCGGTTTTCCCGGTTTTCCCGGTTGGTAGACACCCTGTAAAAGATGCTGTAATGCTCAAAATAAGCAAGAAAGTCAAAATGGTGCCTACATCGTACAAACAGCAATGAGATTTTGCAATGGTACATCGCCATGCAAACAGCAACATCTAATGCCAATTCTAATGTTAACAGCCTAATAACTGCATTTAAAATGTGAATTCCTGTAAGCAGCACTGGTTATGTTTCAGCCTTAGCTGAATGTAGTGAGGGAGAGGTAATATTATACTACTGTAGCCACACAGTACTTGAACGAACAGGCTTTACGTAGCCAGTGTGCCTCTGCGGCAAAACATGGCACGTCGATCACACGTGCCCTGACTTGGTTAACACGTCAGATACTCAGTTCATGCTGACAGGGCAGACAGCCCCACAGCAGCCTTGTGAAAAAAAAAAAAAAAAGGCCTGCGGACTCTAGACGTGAGAACAAGTCCAGCTTTAGGTGTCCTGGCTAACATGGCACTCCTAAGTGTATAGGGTGAATAATGGTGCCATGAACTTTTTAGAATGACTAAGCAAGTTTTCAGCTGCAGAATTAAAAATAAAACACAGTGACCATCCTCTGGAGCAGTGGTTCTCAAATGTGGTTTTCAGTTGTCGCAGTCCAACTGCCTAGCTCAAGCTCATAATGCCCTCAAGGAGCCATTTGAGCAAGCTTCTCTTTCTGTTGCACAAAAGCAAACAGAAAACCACTTTTCACTCTAAATATATGTAGCATTCACAGCTGTCTAGATTATATTACAAATCTGTGGACCATTCCTAATTAATAAAATGAAAAAGATGAAGCTGCAGACGGGAAACGAAGCTGACATCACATTCAGCTGAAGACAGCTGATGTTCGAGACATTCAGTTTATGACCAACTATGTCTAATGTCTCTGACGCAATCTCAACCAGCTCAGAGAACGCAGTTACATTGCATACAACATTGCAAGTGCCCCATCAGACATTTTGTTTGTTCCTTAAGTGGGATAATGCCCATCAAGCTTTCATAGAGTGACCAGCAGAGTGCAAGCATCACCTTTCATCCTACGTGCTTAACTACAATGGAGCTGCAGCAGCTGTTGTGCAAACGTCAGTTGCTTCAGACCCATGTGTACTCTCTCAAGTCTACAAGACTGCATCAGTCTCACGCAAGTCTGGTAGTTCGAGAAACACTGCTCTTGAGTCACAGTGGAATACAAGCTAGATGGTCACACTAGGTACGAAAGCTTGCCCAATTTGCAGTGATTTCAAAGCTGCGGTTTGATGATCACCCATATTCCAAGGCCCCACTTACTTCTCGGCCTCATCGCTTGTGGAGTTGTTCAGGTCAGCCCTGTCTCCTGCAGCGCCAAACATCTGCAATGACGAAGCAATGTGCAGGTCACAGAGAGTCCCATAAAACAATGTGTTGCGAGATTTCTGGCAAACACCTTAGCTCTGTTTCAACTCGACTGAGCACAGTTTTTGCCTATCTTTTTTTCTTTTGCATGTGCAGTTGCCAATTGCCAACTCAGAGTTGCCCCTTCTTACTCTTAGTATGCTTCACGGCGTAACTCTGCTGTATTGAGGTGAAGATCATTTTCGGGAAGCGGTATTATGCAACGCGCTGTGCTTTCCAAGCTTCGAAGTCATTGGCGAGGATTACAAAGGCGGAGCTGGCGCTATTGCTAACAGCTGCGAACTGTTTCAATTTGCAGTTGGCAAAAATTCCCAGCTGACAGATGGTAGAGCGGCTGCCCCAGAAAGGCGGTGGTCCCAGGTTCAAGTCCCAGACCAGGATGAATTTTTCTTCAACTGCGAGGCTCTTACTCCGAAAAACCCGTACGGGTTTCTTTTGTAGCAATTGCTATGATTGGGTGGATTAATTAATGATTTCTCTCCACCTTGCAGGCTTCCACAGAACTATTACGTCAATGGCTTACTAAATAAATTAACAATGATAGAATGTGTAAGCATGACTCAACGAGGACATATAAAGAAACAGACACACAGAGACAGCGCTGTGTTTGTGTGTCTGCTTCTTTCTACATCCTTGTTCAATCCTGTTTACACATTCTATCATGGATTCAAACCAACTAGCCCGCCAACGTGTTCTAACTAAATTAACCAGCATGGTGACACGCGCCTACAGGTAAACATGAACACATCTTGCTTGATGATAGCAGAAACTGTCCGTGAGAACGCTGGAGTTAGGAATCACGGCAGCAGCCGTCAGCCAATTGACCTCCGTGCATCTGTCAATTCAACGCGAACAAAACGTTGAAAGTACAGAGCATATGAAGCTACCGGCACTATGCACACTCTGCAAACATCGCAGATCGCTTTAAAGATGAGGCCTGCACGGGCATGCACTATGGCCATGTCGCTGATCGCTTTTAAGACACACAAGTGCCAGCAACGTGTCTCTATGGCGCCCGCCACAGGCATCTACTACGGCGTCCGCGATTCGCGTGGCCAACACTGTAGTAGATGCCATGGTTGTCTCCACTCTGTACAGAGCAGCGGACGAGGAGGACATTGAGGCACTCTAGCAGCCGCCGCCGGAGAAGAACGCCCCTCTTCCCTCGCCTGAACCCCTGCCTCGCGTGCCACAGGAGAGGAAATGCATCTGAGTGGCGTTGCTCGCTTGCGCACGCTAGATTGAACCGCGTTCGCCGGTTACCCTCGCATGCTTTCACTCATACGGAACCTCACGGCAACCGCAGAAATTTCCTGAAATGCACCTGAAGTTTCCCTGTCCATATAATTGCTATCACAATAAAACATGGCAATGAGCAGCATGAAGCTTGGGAGCGCAGGTCGAAGCAAGTAGGCCTAGCATTGCCACGGTGGTGGCTATTGCTGCCAGTGGATCTACGGGCAAAGGCACCAGTTCTAGGTGGTGAGATTATCAAAATGGCAGCTGTGTTGGCTTCGATTATTGCTGTTTCAGACCTGCGGTCATGGCAAAAAAGTTAGGGAAATCGGACAGCGGAGGTTTTTTATGCATAGACTCAATGAGGTATGTGGTGGTGCCACAAAGGCGTCTGAATTATCGGGCACGTTTGAAAAATCGGCCGACCAGAAAATCGGTCGTTGAATGTAAAAGGAAATTAAATGACATACGTTCAGTGCAGTCAATATTTCTGAAAGAGCACTGAAGGAATATATAAATCCCAACTGGTGGCCTAATTAAACTTTTGATTATGTCTACTGCCCATTAAAGAAAAGTGTATTATTCGTGTCACTTTATACGCACTGCCATTAGTTGCGCAAAATGCGCAATGTGCTGAATTGCACTTGCAAATGAGAAAGAATTTAATCAGTTCAAGCATAGATGCATTGACAATGCCAATATTGTAGCAGTGTAATAGAAAAACAAAACTGAAGAATTAGGTTACACCTTTGGACCTCTCCTACTGTGGCCTGACACAATGCAAAAGGACCGGTGACCAGTTAGTGATCCCTACAGCGCAACCCTCTGCGCTGAGGGGTGTCTCCCACCTGCTGCAGCTTGTCCGGGGGCGGTGGCACAGACGTGTCCACCAGGGTGGCATCCACCGGTTCATTCTCGGGCGTCTCGTTCTGGGGTGGCAACACCACCACAGGGCTCACGTGAGAGCTCAGGTCTGATGCTATCAGGAAGTTTGGTGGGTTCTGCAACAAGCGAGAGAACATACTGCAGTAGTAGGGCAAGTTGGGTGGGTTTGGTTTTCATTTATGATGAATGTACAGAGCACATATGCGTGGCGACATGTACATCGTAGTTACTCGTCTAAGGCCCATACTTTTTTTTTTTTTTTTTACAGGGTGCAAGTCTTACATCAAGCAGGCTTATGGCTACTCGCTGAAGACTCAAACTGTACTTGGAATGCTATGGAGAATAGCACAACCACCAGTGACAAACTGTAAACACTTTTATTCAATCATCCTTGTCATTCGACGGGCTTGCCTCATAGGCATTACTCCAAAGCTGGTTATTCACCGTACCATCTGTGACTGAAATTCTCCTCACCTTGAAGCTCTTGACGACAGCCTTGGAATGAAACTTTATGCCACACGTTCAAAATGCACACGTTCTTGCAGCGATGCCCTCTTTTTGCACCCAAAAGTACACTGCGGCTAAGCCTGCTATACAACCTGCCTCAGCAAAGCTAACATCGTGAAGCACACTGGACGATGGACATATGCTGTGTGATGCGTGATTGCGAACGGGCAGAATACAGTGATAATGAGGAAGACGACAGCAGGACAGTAACTAGTGGATCTAGCAGTGGCTTGCGGAAACTACCCAAGATGCCTGCGCAGCCTCCAAATTCGCAACGTCGCATTGGTATGATCTCGAAGGCTACGTGTATGGGTACACACATGCAATGCTTAGTGAAACTTTGTTCTCGCCCAAATTCTAGCCTTAGGAAGCGGGGGCGTGCAGGGCTTACACAATGACAGGCTTTACATGAATAAATACACTATATGACATAATTACCGGATAAACTTTGATTTGTTAGTCTGTGCTCATCCAGTCTTCAATCTTGTCCTTGTACATTTTTGCGCCCTGTACATTCATCACTAAGAGAGAGAGTGCCGAGTGAGAAGGAGAGCGACTCAACATCAATCAGCAAGCTAGGTTACAGTGCTAAGAAAGATGAAGGGACAAACACGAGCTGAACAGGAATGGTGCTGGGTATCAATTGGCTTTACTGGCCGCACAATGCATGACAGGCCCACTTGCATCAAAATTCGAGAATAATGAGTAATTGTGCACTTGCATCATGTGCAGTTCGTGTTTGTGCCTTACTCGTTCTTAGAGCTATAATCACCATATTTTTATGCGTATCATCCACACCCCAAATTACAACAGCCCAGAAAGAAAAAATATATAAATATCCCCGTGTATAATCCGCAAAGACAAATGCGTACAACATTGATCAAATCTTTGCAAAAACAGTCTCCATTTTCGAATGCATGACTCGTCTACATCAGTCGAACCTGACTATATCGAACCCGTTTACATCTAATTATTCTATATATCGAACAATTTCTGGACACGGTATAGTTACAATGAGTATATATAGCAAAAATTGAGCTTACATCGAACAAAAAAAGCTGCGACTCCTGATATATTGAACGTCAAGCGGAAGAAAGTGCCCCCGGAAGTTGGCTTTCCCTCATGGTGGCAGGGAAACCCGGCGGCACGGCTCCATCCGACCGCTCTCCCTACCTTGACCACCCTGCCTCGGACAAGCCGTGGACACCCCCCTGCAAAAAATGATCCTGGCCCGCCCGCAGAGCTTGCTCAGAAAGCCGATCAGAGGCTCTTGTGCCCTCGTCGTGCAAGACGGCGGAAGTGCGAGTTGTCTTGCTGCTTTTCTGGTTCTTTGTGTGTGCGCCTTGTAGGCCTTCTCCCGCAGTGTTGCCGTGATGAAGTGGCAGAATTCGCCTTTCGTTGTGAAGCTCGAAATCATAAATAAGATCGAACACTGTGAGAAGTCGGATGTCCCCGCAGCGTACAAGATTCCGAGGAGCACTCTCAGCACAATCTTGAAGGGGGAGATTACGGCTAAAGCAGCCAAACTCGTGACCCGGTGCCCATGGCGCCCGAAGCGTACGCACGGCCGTGTGCGAGTGGTTCATCCGAAATCGCTTCAGCCATGCCTACGTTCGCGTGCTCGGCGATGACTAAATTCTTATGAATGCGACGAAGCCGTTGCCGTTGTTGCCGAAGTTCGGAGCGAGCTGTCAGAATTTCCAGAAGCTGTTGATGAATCAACGGTGGACGAGTTTGTGAGCACAAATGATGGTGTCATGACCACGGGAGAGCCCGAAAACGAAGACTACATTGCTGACATCGTACCGAGCACAAGTGAAAGTGGGCACAATGAGGAAAGCAACGACGGTCCTTGGCCTACATCCTCCGAAGTGATTGATGCACTTGCACTAGTCGGTGCTTCTGCGCGAATGCGGAAGGTTGCGGCCTCAGCTGCTCCGACGCTTTAGACGATGTGGAAAAGTGCGTGCGTCGCAGGCAGCGAAATTGCTCAAGCAGAAGAAAATGCAGGACTACTTCGTGCGAAACTAAGCTAGTTTCACCAATAAAGTTATTTTATAAATGGTATGCGCTTTTATGACATCCAATTATTTAGCAGGCTTATATCGAATTTTGCTCTATATCGAACTGATAGGCATTTTTTTGAGAGTTCGATATAGCCAGGTTCGACTGTATCTTCAGCCAGCGGCTCTGCTTCTCCATTCTTCGGCAAAGCTGGATTCACATGCTGGACATTATCATGGACAAATCAGTCCCACGATATCTGACGTGAATCGGATCACTTCACAGCTAGCATTCGCAGGACAGCAGATGACAGCGGGGATCGAGAAGCCCTAGCATCGGCAATGGCGATGGAGCAAATGCAACCAAACCGAAAATACCAAAGGTGACTTGGCTCCCCACCGTATCACTAAGCTCTTCGTGCAGACTGAGGGTGCACCACGGAAACGGGTGACATATGAGTTACTGGCGCTGTGTGCGCTATTCGCTAACTACCAAGCGCAAGATGGCGACCCGTAAAGCAGAGGAGAATGGGCGACTGTGAAAGAGGGGACAAGGGAGCTTCAACATGCAGGGGTGGGGAGGAGGTAGAGTTCCCTAAGAAATAACGAAAGTTTGAATGGTGGAAAACCTTGCCTTGAGGTATGGCTTCACGGCAGCGCGGCGCACGCTGCCGTGAAATTAAATGAAATGTTGTTCCCTACTTGGGAGCAACAACTCACCTCCGGTAGGAGGGGAACCTGGATGAGGTGCTTGAAGTACTGCAGGTTCACTGAATTCAGGTAGAACTGCTGCAACCTGAAAAGTGTCAGGACCAGGCATACACTGTACACGCAGCCATCATGCTCCAGCTCCCAAGACCCCTGACACATATGCTGCTCATTTAATGCATCACGCGCACTACCATTTGTATACATGTTGCTTGTCAATGATACCTCATGTCCCACAACAAAAACGCAACAGACCAGCTGTATGCGGTGTCACTAAGGGAGCCAAGTATGAACAGCTATTAACATAACATGGCTTAAAGAACAATGCAAACTTAAAGTACCATGTCAAATGCTTAGTGTTTTGAGTTATAACAAGTATGCTTATTAGAAAGTGGCCAGCCTCTTCAGCTGGCCATACCAGCCAGCCCTGTGCCCCTTGATATAGGTTGGTCAATTGCATATCACCTAATGATTATGATGATGACAATGATTTCTTTGCATCCCCTTTGAAACAGGGCAGTGACAAATAGTCCCCTAGTCTGCTTGAGTTAATCGGGTATGGTGAACATGCTTTTCATTCTAGCGTTTTAGAGCACAGCTCTTAGGTGCACGTTTCTGTGGCGAACGTCGACGCTGCCCCTCGTGAAGTGAACGTGGAGCGCAGCGGGAGATGAAATACTGGGATAGCAAAGAGAGCACGAAGAGGAATGCGGAGGAGGAGGGTATGGAGAAAGTGTAAGAGGGAAAGTGTAGTGCTGAAAAAGGCGGGCTTTGCGGTGACTACGGCTACAAGATGGTGCCATTGTAGCATGCATCGTCTGTATGGAAACAAAGTGCTGCATGAGCGGAAGTCTGTCTGCGGTGGCTGCCGTGAATCACACCCAAACGTCACCAATGGGCCTCCTCTTGCAACGTACCAATCAATAAAATGAAAAATGAGAAATCCACCCAATCTTAGCAATTGCTACAAAGGAAACCCATATGGGTTTCTCAAAAAAAAAAAAAAAAACCTCACAGCTGAAATTTTTTTCCCTTAACTGCGAGGCTTTTCTTTCGAGGAACCCGTATGGGTTTCCTTTGTAGCAATTGCGAAGATTGGGTGGATGTCTCATTTTCACTCTATTAATTACTTCTCTCCAACTTACGGGTTTCCACAGAACTATTATGTCAAAGATCTCCCAATTAGCGAGGCAGTCGCACCACACATCACTCCATTTGCAACACGCCACAAAAGACAGATTGCCTGTGCCAGCGAAAAGATTGTGAAATGAAAGCGTGTACACATGTGCACTCAAATTTTGCATTAGGGAGTATCGTAATTGTTAATTGTTTCCTTAATCTTTTTTCTCTTCCTCAAAACTTTTCTAGCTACTTTGTACCGCTACCTATGCCTGTACTGAACACGGTCTGCAGGTTCAGTGGCATATATAATCATCCTCATTAAATGATTGAGAAAACAACAGCAGGACAGAATGTTCTCCTATTTCTGTCCTTCTGTGCCCCTCATGTATTGGAACTGCCAATTTCTGGCAAAGTCATATCTCTTCATGCGCTTTACAATGCGCAGACAATTTCTGGCGCCACAAACTCTTCAAAGTGCTGTTTTAACCCTGTACCTACACAACGCCCGGTTAGGCCTACATGTAGAGAAATTTGCAGTACAATATACCTCCTTATATCTCTATCACACATTTTCCCATAACATCTGTGAGCATAGTGCGATCCGCTGGAAACAGCTCAATTACTGCAATAAAAAAGGTTTAGATAAGACACCATGCACTGTGCATATGTACCTTTCAACATAGCATTCTTTTTTGTGTATAGCGTAAGGTGCATGACCTAAGACAATTTAAGTGGGACAAAAATTTCAGTACCTAAAAACAAATGACAAGAGGACAATGTGTGCCCTTAGCTGCCTTGAAGAAGGCTGTTAGTTCAATTCAGAAGCTCTTGCGAACATTTTGATAGCTCAGAAGACAGTGATATAAAGTTTTCCTATACAGAGGCCTAGAGTCTCTAAAGTTGTTTTCCAATGAGCCATTCATCAGAGAACTTTCTTGAGTAGCCCTTTTCTTGAGGCATGGGTGCATAATAAGCATGATCATTACACATTCTATGTCAACATCCCTTTTGAATAAAATATCTACAAACTCCTTTTCTGCGGGATTGCGGTGACTACTAGCCACCACAAGTTTGGAAAGCCTGCCAGAAATGTGTAGCAACACCAAAATATCCCTGAAGCAAAAACAGTCAACTAGCACTGCCTGGTGAGGAAGTATTCAACTTAAAGAAAAATTAAGTTTGCAGGTCAATGAGAAGTTACCAGTTGCCTCCAAATACTCAATAACTTCGTGCAGGCCACCTTTATGTATGCTTATCTATTTTGGTCTCTCTACCTCAGGCCAGTGAGTTCCAGGCTGTGGAATAGAATGGATTAAATAAAGCCTATGAGCCACAAGCAATGCGCTAAAATGAAGTCTAGTAGCGTACAGTGAGGGGCTAGTTGGTATGACATTAGGAGAACAAAGAAAAACTGTGCAAAAAAGAACAAGACAGTTGTTGTTCAAGACAGTTCCTTGTTGGTAGGAAAGAGGCGTTGGAGCATTAAGCCAGTTGTTAGTCTGCGCCTGTGTCGTGTGGTTCTTTCTCTGTCTTGTTCTTTTTTGTGCAGTTTTTCTTTGTGCTAAAATGAAAGCTGAGAAAAGATACTCAACAGTTTGAACTGCTTGAGGAAGCGCTCTCTGTGGCCGAGAAGGGTATCGCCTGGCAGGGCTGCAGGTGTTGTGGTAGAGGGACCAGGTTTGGGAAAAGGAAAAAGAACAGAATTTGGTCACTGGGGGTAGCAAGCTGGTGTCCCAAAGTGTTCACTTACTGTGCTCCACTTCATACTTAGCAGGCAATGCTGTGGAAACTATTCAAGTGGTGCGATCATATAAGTCTCAATCTTGTGCGTTTTGCGCTGTAATTTGTTTCTGATCTGTGATGCTTTCTACAAAAACTTACAATTAGTGCCCCTATATCGACAGCTGTGAACACAGGATATTTCCGATGGCTCAATTTAAGACACACAATGTCTCTCGGATATATGCGTGCAAAGTTTCACGTGTAAATTGTTGAGCCGTTTTCTTAAGTAGCAATTTTAAAATTTATTTCACTGCTTTCAGAGGCTCCGGCGGCACTTTGGAAATTGTCTAGAGTGCGCCCCCCCCCCCCCCCCATCCATGCTCAACTTTGGCATTGTTACAGTATGTTTCTCACTAGAGACGCCTTATTCCTATCAAGTTTCACCTTCGTATGCCTGATAGCTCCAAAACAACATGCTGCTCAATACTTCCCAGTGCTCCAAAATTTAATCAACAGAACGTTCTGTTGGCAACTTCTAACTTTGGCCATGCATCACAAGTTACATACCCAGTGTCATCTTCATATTTTCATACTAGTTCTAAAAGTTCTTTCAGTACATTTTTAATGACTTCTGGAACACGCTTTTTGGGGAGGACATCTTACTCCGCACCTAGCCAACACACTAACAACTTCTTTGTAAAAGGTGATTTAAATGAAACATCATCATCATGAAGAACTTTATATAAAGCAAATGACATGCACCCTATGGTTCACATATGATTGGAGCTGCCTGTACAAACTGTAAATGAAGCCACAGGTGGCTTGGCATGAAGCCCACACCTAATTTTCTACCTCGTGTTTCTCCCCTACTGATGATAAAAGTTTCTGCAAAATGTATTTTTCTTTTCGTTGATTATGCTTATTCGTAATGTTGTGCACATTAGGTAGAAAATGAACGCTTGTTTGGGGTATTTATATGTGCTGTCATTAAATAGTTAACTAGACTGGCTCCTGAAGAAAAGTGTGCAGTATTATAACTTTGCCATACACACGCAAACTTAATGTCTTTTTGAGTGAGTGCACTTTGCTGTTAGTGTCATTCGCAGGCTGTCCTACGGAAAGGTTCAGTGGCACTCGCCAGCAAGTGCATTCGCCAAACTCACTTTACTGTGTTAAAGTGCCTAGCTTCAATAGGATTGCTTAAAAATGTAATAGCTATTACTCAATGCAAGGTATGCGCCAATTGTGAAGCCACATTTTTATGATTTCAAATGTTACAACTGTCACCACACCATCTGCAATGTGTCCTTGTTTTGGCTAGCAATGATTGATCACATTAATGTGGTTGTAATGAATTACTACATTATCACCATCATCCTCAGCCTATTTCGTATCCACTGCAGGACTAAGGCCTCTCCCTGCGATCTCCAATTACCCCTGCCCTGCGCCAACCAATTGCAACTAGTGCCTGCAAATTTCTAAGTTTCATCACCCCACCACTTGTATTAAATTTTATGCTAAGTACTCATCTTAAATTAACATAATTATGCAACAGTGAAGGCAGTTTTCTGCTGCATAGTGTCAGTACAAATTACAGGCTTGGCACTCAATGTAGTGGAATTAACAGCTGTTCGCCACATAAGTGGCCCATCATTTGAATTTTGAAATGCTCATCATAGAAATAAGTATTTTACATTTTTCAGCATGTAGCTCAAAGCTATGCAGCTAGTTCATGCACCATTCTTTTTGTTTAATTGAGAGATTTAGCTTGTGTGTAAACGTGTTGCCCTTCACGGAACAATAGGTTACTGGAGGTATTTGCAGAAGAAACCGTATTGGTGGCGCCATCTTCTCACACAGGCTTTCAGAGAGGACACCCAACAATTATTTCTGTAAGCAACCATATTCTACCTGGCTGCTGGTGCAAAGCTTCGGCAACAACATAATTATTAATATGCAGTCCTTCGTTTACTTTCCTTTGACGTAAACACTCATGGAACACAAAAATGTTTCAAACGCATTGTAGTTCGACAATAACTCGCAAGATGTTGTTACTGCTTGCTCAAGGGTCCGGTAACCCAGCTAAATCTTGTTGTAAGAAACTTCAATATAACGAAATTCTCGAATGATATAAAGAAGTATTAAACTATACTTAACCTCTTTCCCATAGAACACCATGCATTTAAACCTCAATATAACGAAGTGTGTTTGTATGCAATTTCATCATCCTCATCATCATCATCATCCTTCTCCTGCTCCTATTTTATGTCTACTGCAGGACAAAGGTGTCTCCCTGCTATCTCCAATTACCCCTGTTCTGCGCCAACCAATTCCAACTAGCACCCGCTAATTTTTCCTAATTTCATCATACCACCTAGCCTTCTGCCTTCCTCTACTGCACTTCCCTTCTCCTGGTACCCAATCTGTAACCCTGATGGTCCAACAGTTATCTAACCTGCACATTACATAACCTGCCCAGTGCCATTTTTTTTCTCTTAATGTCAATTTTTCAATATAACAAAATTTCACTGCCGCAGCAAACGAATGCTGAGACAATAAACGGAAACTTTTGCAGTTTCAGATGGTCAAATGATTGAATTGCAAGCATCTGCTTACAAATGCACTTTTCAAATTGCCGCCGCGCAATAGGAGCCAGCCCCGAAGTGGAGCTGCACCATGTTCCGTATAAAGTCCAAGTGCGATAAGACCCTATCGCGCCCTGCGGACTGTGTGCTTTAGGTGCGAGTAAAAGTGTGCGAGTGTGAGACAAGAAAGATGGCGGCTTCACCAGTGCTACCTTCCTGCACGAGCAAGAAGAGAGAGGGGGAGGGGAGCGAGCTCGAGCTCAAGGTAACACGATCAGGTGCATGCGAGGTAGTTGGGGGGTAAGTTCGGGCATGTCTCGATTTTTGGTGCACCTCTCAGCCATGGCTGGGCATGGCTGTAAGGGTGACTGAGCACACACACAGCTGTGCACCCTCCTATGGAGGTGCGTGGCTGGCGAAAGTGTGAGTGGCTTCGCTTATTTCTTACTGCTGATGTAAAGATATTGTCGACCTGGCACGAATCCATATCATTTATCGCCGACAACCCACATTCATCAAAATAAATTGCTTTGTCATTCAAATTTGCTTTTTTAGACTGGCCGATAATTCGAAAAATTGTGCGGCGCTTTTCTGTATAAGAAAAATCAATTGGTGACTGCACTTATTTACATAAAAGGTCGAATTTCAATATGAGATCTTGATATAACGAAGGAAACTGATGATTTTACCAACTGTTATATCGAGATTGAACTCATTTTGTCAAGGATAATGCGTTCAAAAGCATGTTAAAACTCCAGAATAATGCTTCAGTTCAAAATTTGTCCTTCTCGCATCTGACTGTAGCACTACGCTTCTACAGCGCAGTCATTTGACCGAGTAAGCTAATCAGGATGCTAGCACGAGCAAAGGTCAAGGGGGTTCTTGAATCAACTGCCACCTTGCATGTATCCACACAATTTAATTGGCCAATATTCCGATGCCCACGATTTCACTTGTCAATTAATTCGTGCTTCCACTTTTAGCTGCTTCCTTGTCAGCTCAGTTGAGAAACTAATTGTGGTAGGTCTAATGCCCAGACTGTGGCAAATTTTCTTCACAACTGTGACGCTTATGTTCTGAAGAACCAACATGGCCTTCTTTTGTAGTTTTGTACTAGCTGGATGCCAAAATATGCCTTTTCCCATGCAAACATTTGGCCGATTGTAGCAGCTAGAACAAGCAACTTGCAACACTAGCATTCCTATAGGGTTCAGCAGAGCTGTATTCCATTTCCTACGTAGGAGATAGTGTTATGAATGCTACAGAGATTGCCTTTATAGATCGCATTTGTGACTAATACTATGTAGCTTGTCGCATATGAAAGGAAGACACAGAGGTATGCAACAATGTAACATTGTCACGTTTTCATGTCGCAAAATATGATGTAATTTTTGCATGGAAAGTGTCGCTGACGTGAACCTTTACCACTGAATGAGCAGAGCAGCAAGTTTCTGGGACCAGTGGCCACAGCACACCACTTGCTCTCGTAACCAATATGTAGTGTGCTGCACACAGGAAGCACAAAGGTGCAAAAATAATAACGTGATTTGACGTAGCCGCACATCCACAACTTTTCACTGCAATGTATGAAGTATGTAGTTATTCCCTAGAAACCATCACAGACGAAAAGCTGCATAGCCAAGAGAGGGAAGTAAGACTTCTATGACCACACCACTTGCGTTGGCCGATGAAACAGAGTACGCTTTGCTGCAAAACCATTTCCATTCAGTTCACAACCACGACACCCAGTGACAATGCAAGGCAAGCAGAGCTGGAAGCGTACCGGCGTGCAGCTTGAAGAGGACCTTGACGGTGTAGTCGTACAGCTGGCTCGAGTCCTGGATGCAGGGGATCAGGGGTGCCAGGCGGCACTGACCCGAGTTGGTCATGGAGTTGGAGCGTGCCATGTCCAGCGAACCAAACACTGCACGTGCACAGGGAACACAGACACATCGTAGGAGTCGCAGAACTCTGCACTGCCGAGAAAATTCTATGAGGCATGAATGCTAATGGGCAGACCTTGCACCCTAAGCTCCGTTGCCTGGAACTAGAGAGGCAGAAAGACCAGACAGTTGTAGTTTCTAACAGAACAAATGGCAATTATAATTGCGAACATTTTCTTTGACAAGTGTGTTTTGTGGGTGTTAGTGTTCACCAATCGTATGCAAAAATAAAAAGAAACTGACTTCCCTAAGCGCACTGTATAGCGCGCATGCAGCAATCAATGCCACAAATGCTGATGAATCTCAACAGAACTGCAAGGACATGACTGGAGAAGGCGTCCCTTTGAAGCACTAAGTTTTACAGGCACTGCAAATGCAGTCATACATAGATACATTAACTCCCACAATGAACCATATCAATAAATTATACTAACACGTGCAGCTGCGTGCAAACTGTCAGGTAATAGGCCTTCACACTTCCTCAACATTAATTCAATTAAACACTTCCAAACATCATTGCACTAGTATGAACTAAATAATGCTAATGACCAAAACTCCACACACCTGCCTGCTGAAGGGCCAGGATCTCGTCCATGTAGTCAAACATCTCACACGTCAGTTGGAAGCTGGACGAAAAAAGGAAAGTCCTTTATATTTAGCATATTCTGCTAATTAACATCATCATCCATCCATTTGGTGTATACTGCAAAAGGCCTCTTCTGCAACCTACAATCATTCCTGTCCTGTGCCACCAGACTCCATCCTTTGCCTGCAAAACGTGCTGATCTCATGTGTCCCTCTAATGTCCTACATTCCTTGACTGCATTTCCCTTCCCTTGGCACCCACTGCGTCAATTTAAATGATCACCGATTACTTGCTCTACACACTGCATTATACGCCCAACATTAGTTTACTTCTATTTTGTGTTGCTAATCCATACTGCTAATTGCGATGTTGAACATACAAGACTAGGTGCCTCTGTGTTACAGAGTGTGTCCCTGTCAAGAGATCACACCACTAGCGCACGTGTATATTGCCAAACACCGACGAGGCGGCCGGACATGAGGCCTACCAAGTGAGGCCCAACGGCTGCGCCGCAAAAGGAAACGGCAACCTGCTCCTCTCGAGGGCCAACCAACAACTGATTTATTTAAAATTGGAGAGAGAGGAGGGATTACAATGCATTTCTAGAATTGACTGTTGCACTACAAGATTGAGCGCATGGTGGCGCTGCTAGCAGTCGGACACTTTGAAACCGAGAGTGGCGATATCACATACATATGAGAGTTGCTTGAAATAAAGGCAGCCTTCAGTTGGTGACTGGCTTGGAGCAAGCAAGTAACGTGAGACACAACTCAGCAACAAAGGTGGAACTACACTAAAAATACCATCTAGCAGCCTCTTAGGACAACCGGTAGTGTGTCACTGCTTACTGTACCTTGGCAGCACAAGCGCAGGACACGTTGCCCGCTCAATCGTGCTGCACAAAGCAGGAAAGAAATTCACAACCTCCTTGCACTTGAAGCAATTGTGTGCCACAACAGCAGTAAAGCTCGTAATCGGAGTTGCATTACAACTACGAGTATCACGGGTGTCAAAAACCTTGGGGATAAGATAGCCCATGTACATCTGAATTCATTACAGTAGTATTGTCATGGCCCAGCTTTGTTATATGCGTTACACTTTCAGACCTGCTCTTCAGGTCGCAATCGCATTACAACCAAACACATAAGCCTAACAAGCAAATATTTAGCGCTAAACTATCACTTTACTTTTTTCCCTGACAGTGTTATTAGAGGGTGCTGCGCAAATGTACAGAAAACAGGGGTAAAGAAATGTCTTCTAGTACAAAATTGTGCTTCATTCTATACACGTATGTAGAGAAATAAAGAGGTGCTAATTCAGCCACGATCAAGTCAGATGTGCAATGCACCTATCACTTTATGCTGAAGATATGTTTATCTAAACGCTCTCAACTCCATTTCCAGCACAACTCTTCTTGTATATTTGTTTGCCTCAAGGAGGAAACATTGGTAAGCTTACACATAAATGTTCAAATTGAAAGGTTTTAAGTAAAACTCTTGCTTGGACTAGTTGGTTCGTGCTTGAAGTAGTAAAGGCAAGGCGCAGAAGACCAGGACTCAAGAAGAAGAACAAACGACAGGACCGGCGTCACTCACAACTAAGTTTATTTTCGCAACAAGCCTCCCTTATGTAGGTTATTCACGCCGAGTCTTGCACAAAACTTTAGAAGTAAAAAACAGCAATCTATCGACCACTCAGGAATCTTATCTGGCACATAATATCGAATGAGCAACCAAGAACCACACGTGGATCAGCACAGGAGGCAATTGATCTAGTATAGTCTTTCTTTTTTTTTCTCCAAGCCAACGGGGACAAAAACCAAACATAAAAAGTACCGTCTACACTTCACTACCAAACTACCACAACATAACACACTTCAAACGCCTAAGGCCCTGTCAGTGATAAAACCCGCACGAATATGGGAATAATGACCTACGAATAACACGGAAAAACATGAGAAATGCGTCAAAGTACAGTGTCTGCGTCAAAACTAAAATCTCTAATAGTCACTCACCTAAAAGATTGATAAAACGTGACCGCGCGAAAGAAAAACCACGTGACAAACAATGAAATGGACAGAAGTGTTGAAAGATCAAGGTCTAAAGAACAGCGTCTGCATCAAAAAAAAGGAAAAAAAGGAAAAAAAGA
The DNA here is from genome assembly GCF_038994185.2 of Dermacentor albipictus. Classification (NCBI taxonomy): domain Eukaryota; kingdom Metazoa; phylum Arthropoda; class Arachnida; order Ixodida; family Ixodidae; genus Dermacentor; species Dermacentor albipictus. Next base: position 69,712,345 of record NC_091822.1, on the reverse strand, counting down.
AAAAAAAGTGCAACAAAAGCTTAAGAGCCACTATAAAATCGTCAACAAAATAAAAACTACTTAAATAAAAGGAAGACAGACGGTAAAACCAAATTAAATCACTCTAACATGAGGCCTAAATGAAACCTTCTAAAAAAGTCGTCTCCTTGTCACTAAGCATAATGGACGACCTGCTGACGCATGCGTTTCCCTCTTTTTTGATGAAATAGGCTTCCACAAAATGGGCTTCCAAAAAAAGACTATACTAGATCAATTGCCTCCCGTGCTGATCCACGTGTGGTTCCTGGTTGCTCATTCAATATTATGTGCCAGATAAGATTCCTGAGTGGTCGATAGATTGCTGTTTTTTACTTCTAAAGTTTTGTGCGTGACTTGGCTTGAATAACCTACATAAGGCAGGCTTGTTGCGAAAATAAACTTAGTTGTGAGTGGCGCCGGTCCTGTCGTTTGTGTTCTTCTTCTTGAAAGGTTTTAAGCTTGCTAAATTTCAGGGTGCATTTTTCCTGTATTAACTCCTATGCTTCATAAACATCTAGCCATGTGCAATTACGGTTTTCTTGCAGACAACATATTTACTCGTGTAGGGCCTGTTTATCTTGGAACTTCCAATTTGAAAAACAAAGGTTTCATAAAGTGGCACTTGCGTTAAAGTCTGTGTCACACTAGACTAAATTCAGAAAGAGCAATGATAAAAATGACACAGGCGACTTAATAAAGGTGTTCCTTGCAGGTCATCAGTGCTTGCAGTCTATTCAAGGTGCAGTACAAAGTGTCTGCAGATAGTAGCAAGAGCAGTTGTCAAAGATCCATACCCCTTTCTAAACTACACATGAAAAAGAAAAAGCAACACAACTTCCACACCAGTAAGTAAAATGCATAACAAGACTACTCACAAAACGTTGACATCTCCTTCGCCTATGTCATCCAAGGCTTCATCTGTTACTGTCAAGTTACCTGGAAATTTCGGATTCTGTGTGGAGAAGAGAGTCGAGGAGGAAAGGTTCATTTATATGCACTAGACATTTGCACTAGATAGCCACATCACCAAGAGAATGAAAAAAAAAACCCTTACAGCCGAACTCCAATATAATAAGCATGGATGTAATCATGTATATTTAAGACATTTCTCGTCAACACCAGTATGTAACAAATATATGATTGTTTTGGATGTAACAACATTTTAGATTGGTGCGATATATGGGAATGATTCTGAACACGGAAAAAGCGTTATTTTACGAATTACATGCAGAAAAAAACCATTAATGCACACTTATAAAATAGCTTCGTCAGATTTACAAGAAGTTACTCCCTACAAGTACTCGGAAGTCACCATTACTAACAATCATCTATCATGGATGGATGAATGGAATTTAACAGAATAATCTTAAACTTTTTAAATGTCTCAAACGTTGACCTAGCTTAAGATATGTCTTTATTTCACCCCAATACACTGAGCACAAGAGGCGATGCCATGTGAAAAATTCGGTGTACAAGACCAGGGCCGAGCGAAGATGTAAGGAACGGGCAAGACAGGCCCATTCTCTCCCCCACTCGGTGCCTCTGCTCTGTCCAGAGTACTAGACACTCATCCAGCTAAAATTTAACTACTCGCAATTTCTGCCACTCACGTCTTCCTGCCCCCCCCCCCCCCCCAAAATCGCTACATTCTGTTTGAGGGACAAAACAAATTAAAATAAAACAAGCAAAGCAATATTCGTATGCATCCCCAAAGAAGAATAGTCCGATCTGCTACAGGTCTATGCACATCTACATAGCTGAAAGTAGTGGCTGCTACTACTACTTCCCTGAAGCTGGGAAGGTGCCACGCCCAGTAAGTTCGTTGCTAATTTATTTGCACTTCAATACAAAACTACTTCAGCCAAATACAAAGCACACATTCGAGCACTCCGTTCGATGCATTGACAAGCTTTGAATGCATATGGGGAAATGTATACTGTGAAACAAAGCAGGCACGCATGTTTGCGGTGTGACAGTGCAGCGCCCACAACCAAGGGTTTTTTTCATGCATAAAAATGCTCACCCTGTAGTGAAAATTGAGCTTTGCTACGATGAGGCGACAGTAGCACTGGATCAGCTTTCCGTAGCCTTCTTTGAGTAGGCCCTGCAAATGTATTTAACACAACAAAATTAATGTTGTCATTTCATTTGTCCTGTGTATACAGGGTGTTTTCTTTTAGATCATACAGAATTTTTAAAAATTGCCCGTGGCAGATAATGCAATTGAAGTCCTGGAGTTTTTTCTTTAATTGTGTGGTTTTACATGCCAAAACCACAATATGATTGTGAGGCACGCCGTAGTGGGGGGACTCCGGATTAATTTTGACCACTCGGGTTCCTCAACGCGCACCCAATGCATGGTACACAGGCATTTTTGAATTTCACCCCCATCGAAATGTGGCTGCAAGGGTTGCGATTTGATGCCGTGCACTCAAACTTAGCAGCTTGATTACTCAAAGCAGTGGACATCTCTTGCACCAGAAACTCAAATGCATTATTTACTAAGTAGACAATACACTAATTAACTTTATCATTCATTACAGCATGTATTGGAATTTAGGAATAGAAGCCAACAAGTTTAAAGGCATACCCACTTGGCAAAAATTCTAAGGATCACACGGATTTTGAGTTATATGCCATGATACTTGCGGTAGAAATGCACTCTTGTCCCACTTACATAAAAAAAAAAGGACTTTCATGCACTGAATCACAAAAGTAACTGGAATGCTGATGTATTTTGTAACACACTTTGGGAACGAATATCTCGAAACTAGTGTCGTCCTGAAAACTTGTTCAAAGTGGATATGCCTTGCGAACTCATTAATTGCAATATTGTGCCATAAAAAAATTTTTGTGAAAGTTCATTAGTGAATTTTTAAAATGCGTTAATTATGCATCTCGATTTCTCACCAAAGTAATGTCCGCCTCTCTGAGTTATACAGCTCAATAACTAAAATCCTGCTATCTGCCACAGGCAATTTTTTAAAATTCTGTATAGTCTAAAAAACACCTGGTATCAAAGAAATATAATAAAAGTATAAAGAAAAAGGTATATATCTAAAGAAATACGAAAAACAAATGTGGTCTTTGTACTATGAAGCTGAAATAAACACAAGCAATACGGTTCACACTGAAAAATGTACTTACAACAAACCGATGCACACATTGGCCACAAATGAAGCGGGGGCGTTAGAAAAAGCACCGATTCGAAGTGCATAAATGCTGCATGAGGACTGGCAGATAAGGCAGCATGTGAATGCCAAATTTTGATTGACAGCTATTGATGATGCTTGATCAAAACAAAAATTCAGAGTGAATAAAAATGCACACGTGATTCAAGAAGCAAGAAGCTATGTCTTACTTGTGTCTTACCAATGCCACATCTCTTTACACTCTAGAAAGATTGAGGAAGCAATAGAGCCATGAGAATTATTAGAAGTAGCGCTACTGTACTGACCTTCTGCAATGCCAAAGTGAAGCCTTTTCATAAGCATGAAAAATTTTACAAAATATACAGCATACCTGGCACAACGAGTTGCTAGTGCACTCAACATAAGGCATTTGCAAAGTTGTAAATGAACCCCCCTTCCCACTTCTACGCACAAGCACATTCACACATAGATACATGTACACATACACCATAATGTATGGAAAGTAAGGAGGAAGCAAGCATAAATTGAGATTTTTACAAGACAAAGGCCGTACTGTAGGGCCAAGGGCCTGTCCTTCTGGTGCTAATGGTGTGCTTGTGTAATAACACTCTTGGCTACTACATTCCATTTCTACAGTCTCGGAAAAAATACATTAGGGGAGTTTTAGTTCACTCTGCACTCTGTTCATCACAGAGCATTGCCACACAAAGGCTGACCCGAACACACTAGTAGTGTCTCCTATTCTGAAGAGCAACTTTCTAAACCCTTCAATCAATCAATCAATCAATCAATCAATCAATCAATCAATCAATCAATCAATCAAATTATAAGGGTATGCCGTCTTACACTTTCTTTCAATCAACATCCCTTAATCTGCTTTCTTATTGTGTGCTATAAATATTTTAAAAAGAAACCAAGCAACCATTTCAGGAGATGCCAGTTACCCATACTCACCCAAAGTTTGCCATACTCCAGGAATGTCTGGCGATAGCGGAGGGAGTCGGGAATCGCCTGCAGTAAGCAACAGAGGTCACTCACATCTCTCCAGCATAAAATTATGAAACGAAAGGTGGGAATGAAAATCATGAGCACCCTTCGAGGAGTTGAAATCTGGGCACAATACATCTTACAGCCAAACTATAAGCTTGCACTGCATGTTGTGTGAGAAAAGCATGGCAGGCGTAAACAGCTCCTCTGGCTATTTCTTCCATGCTCAAATTTTGCACCAAGGTTGTACTTTGCAGCACACTTTGTTTACAGCAGAAGCAAAACAAAAAAAATGTTATGGTCTCAGTGAGGAGCATGGTGGTGTTGTTTTTCACCATTAGGGCAAACCACAGCATGCGCTGTCTCTCACCAGCACATGGAGAGACAGATGCTGTAGCTGAGGGGAAGGAACGCTGAAGCAGTTTAAACCAACAAGGGTTCTTCAGAAGGCACCCAAAGCACGGTACATGAGCATTTTTGCATTCTGCTTCCATCAAAACGTGGCTTCCGTAAACCATGAATTAGTACCACGACCTCGTGCTCCAGTAACGGGCATATAGGGTACGAAGAGGACAAACAAGAGCACAAACAGTCAAGAATGCATAACATACACTTGGTTTTAGAAAATGAAGTTTTTAGAGAAATGTTTTTGAAAATCAGCACCATGCTTTTGGTGGACAGGCCATATTTGCTTATCTTAAAATCCCACCTGCATTATGTGAGTAGCTATTAAATACCTTGAGCTAACAGAGCGCAGAAATTTCTGAGGTGGTTCTACCTCCGAGAAATACAGTGGTTGTGTCCCGCAATCAGCGATGAGATCGTAACAAAAAAATGTCCCGGCACCCTCTGAATGCTGCCCGATTATAGAACAAACAAAAAATCCCTCCCACGTTAGGCAAATTATGCTTTTGAAAATTTTGTTTGTAAACAGTGAATCATGCTTTTTTCTTGTTCGCACTCTTTCGTGCCACCTTGTCTGAACTGTCTTGCATTTCGTGTCTAATGATGCAAAAAAGATCGAAAGATGAGTACTGAAACCTTGGAGCAAAAGTCATCATTCACTGAGATCATGCTAGATGGTGCTATAACAAAAAAAGACCACACGAAGGTACATAGCCTCCGTGCCTTGCTAGCACAACTTCGTCAATGTGCAGCTGCGGTGGTTACTGACAGGCACGAGCACTCTGCAGCATCTGAACTTGAGTCCTTTCACACGCAGTTTCGCGCAACAAGCCTTCACACTCTGCTTCATAGTTATGAATTTACTGTGAAACACGTTTAGCTTTCTATCTGAATTAAAGAAATGATTATGCTCGTTTTGATTAAAAATCTGGCCCCTCAGTTCTTTTCCTTCTCATTTAGCTTGCTTTTGTGATTTGTAAGCAAACTTATACTTTTTATTCCATGCCACAGCTCATTTTTACAGAGAAAAACCTCAAAATCGCAAGGGCAAGTTGAGAAGGACAAGATGCCCCGTCGTCCACCCACCCGATGGTATCCCTCGCGGAGCAGCTTGTGCACCACATGGCAGCATTTCCAGCAGACGATGGGGTTCTCCTGCAGTGGGAGCTTCATCACCAGGCTCCAGAAGGTGTGGGCACCTTTCTCGTGGAATGTGCCAATTATCAGGCCTGGGAATTATCGTGGCGCTCAGGAAAATAGCCAAACCCAGAGGAATGGCGAAGGCACCACCAACTGGACTCCGAAAACAAATACTCGGACTAAGAGTCATTTGTTTAAACATAAAGATTCTCTCTCTCTCTCTCTCTCCAAACTGCATGCCTATCAGATAAATGGGACAGTATAATGTACAACTGAACCATAGCACCAAGTCCACATAATAGCCCTTGCATCTAGTTAGCAAACAACTGCAAGGAAACAACTAAGAAATATAGCTCCATGTCTAATCCCGATGACAGTACGAGTTCCTGTAATGTGCATTTTCTTCTCCACTCATACCAGTTTTACGCGCTCTTGTCTGTCCTGCAATTCTTTCTGCTTGACCTCAAGAGAGAGAGAGAGAGAGAGAAAAAAAAGGAGAAAGAACCTGGACATGGTTTCCAAAAAATTGAAGTACTACGAGGCAATACAAAACCATTAAACAGACACTCTTCCACAGAAGCCTTTGAAATCTGTTTTGCATCAACATACTTTGATTATGTGTACAGTACTCATAATTCCTGCCCCAGAATGTGCACCTCGGGAGCCTGAGTGTGTTCTAAAATTCCAATCCTATAGACTTACACATCTCAGGTCTACTGATGAGTTAGATCACCGCATGGCAGAGGTCTTGGAAGCAAACAGAGGTCAGTGGGACACAAATTAAATCTGTCTTGCAAGCAGCGAAATTAGAGGAGCTGTCACAGCATGTGCCAAGTGTCTGCGAGAGAAGCACAGGTGCTTAGCCAAGAGCCAGGACTCCTGAATATCTGCCGGTCCTTCAAGACTACAGAGAAATGGGAACTGTCATTCTCAACAAGAGGGCCAGGCAGTCAACGGGAGCCTCACTACATGGCTGAATAGCAGCTTCGGTCACAAACACCAACAGAAATTTAATTAAAACAATAACTTTACAGAACTCCTACCTAAAGCCCCTACATCCACGCGCCACCGCCGACCAGGCTAAGTACCGCCAACCTACCCTCCTCCTCCACGCTCCTCTCCCACTCACCCCCTCAGCTTCCGGCGTCAAGCGGAACTTACGTAGCTTCAGCTTCCTGTTCCGAGTGGAAGTGACGCTATGTTTTTAGCGTTGTTTACTTTCGCGTCTATGGAGAGGCTTTAATTGCACCAGCTGCGGTTGAAACTGTTAATGCGATTCCATCCAAGAACCACCGCCTATTGTATTCGGCGATCTGGTCGTGTTCGCTGCTTCGCGTCAACCTGCGACGGGTTGTGCCTCGAGAGACAACGTACAGTGGAATGCAGTGCCTGGGTGCTTGGAGACCGCTCCCGTTTTTCGTGCATTTGGAAAACAGCGACCGCAAACTACTACTTCAGCGGAATACAACAGCTTCTCCCCTTTGAATTCTTCTTGTTTTGAAGTATACATCCCCTTCAGCCAGCACGTATGGAGGGACTTTAGTGAAGGAGTTCGCGACGCCAATATGTACGGCAGACGCATAGAGTTTATGCTGTTGATTCTGAGGTTGAACTTGTTTCGTACGGCAGATCGAAGGTAACGAACGTCCCAAGTGCGTGCACTGCGTGAAGAACTGCAATGACGTGAAGCTATGAAATATAACAAGTTCAAATTTGCGTGGAAGGCATTCAGTGATATGGTGAAAGCAAGTGTGCTTTTCTTGTGCGATATTCGCGGAGGTGTGCAGTGAATTGGTGCGTGCGCGCGTGTTGTAACGCGTGCAAAGGTGTACGGCGAATTGTGTTAGTGTTGTGACGCGAGCAGATGTGTACGGCGAATTATGTTCGTGTGTTGTGCCCCAGCCCATGGCTCTCCGCACTTTGTCAGAGAAAGGAGACGACAGGCAAAGCGTGCGGGCGCAGCGTACGCAAACAAGCACGTAGATGCACACGAATGACGCTTGGTGGAATGGCTAGAGCGAGCTACTCAAATTAGCCCCGGTTGCTAAGCACGGGCGTCTCACCACCGTCTGCAATCACAGTAGAAATTCTCGCAGTGCAACTCCGGGAAGCGTAAACGCCGGAACCGGAAATCTTAAAACCGGGCATGCCGGAAGCGGAAACGCCGGAAGCGGAAATGCCGGAACTGGATTTGGTGTGAGGGGAAAAGGCGGTTGGCGGTACTTAAGAGAGCGGCGGTGGTGCGCGGATGGAGGGGCTTTACTCCTACCTATATGCGTGACTGTACAAGGACACAACAGACATAAAGTTGAAGTTCAAGCTTCACGAATTAATCTGCAACTAATGTGTATGTTTGAATAATTTATTTCCAATAGACAAGCAGCTACTGTGATAACCTTACTGCATCTGCTGGCTCTATTTCATCATCATCATCATTATCGGCCTATTTTTTTATGTCCACTGCAGGCCTCTCCCATTGATCTTCAATTACCTCTGTCTTGCACTAGCTAATTCCAACTTGCACCTGCAAATTTCCTAATTTCATCACCCCACCTAATTTTCTGCAGTCTTCGACTGTGCTTCCATTCCCTTGGCACCCATTCTGTAATTCTAGTAGTGACCAGTTATCTGCCCTATGAATTAGATTGGCCTGCCCAACTTCATATTTTCTCTTTTAATATTAATTAGAAACAGCTATATCGATTTGCTCTTTAAACCTGTCTCTTAATGTTATGCCTAACATTTTTCGTTCCACTTTTTCTTTCAATGACAGCGGTAAGCTCCCAGCCAGGATTTGGAAATGCCAGCCGTATGCACTCAACCCACTTTTATTCTCTTGTAAGTTTTCAGGGTCCCCTACAAGTATATGACCTAGATAAACATACTCCTCGACAGACTCTAGAGGCTAACAGGCAATCATGAATTCTGTTCCCTTGCCAGGATATTGAAGTTTACCTTTGCCTATTGCATATTAATCTACAACCCTACTCTAACACCTTCTCAGTTAAGGAGTTCAATCATTTGTTGCGATCCATCCCCAGTGTTGCTGAACAGGAAAATGAACAAAACGAACACAAGGTGAAAGCCAGAGCTAACGTTTCAACAAAGACTTGTCTTTTTCAAGATAGAAAAAGACAAGTCCACTCGTCGAAACATTGGCTTTGGCTTTCACCTCGCTCTTGTTTTGCTCATGGTCTTGAATTTTCATCTCCTGCCTTGCCCTCCTTTTCACTGAACAGGACAATGTCATCTGCAAAATTAAGGTTCTTGAGATATTTGCTGCTGATCTTCACTCCTAAGCTATGCCAGTCTAATAGTGCCATTAGCTCAATTTAGGATGCCACAATGTTGAAGTCTGCAGTTTATAATAAGCTTTAACTAAACAGCTTGCTGTTTATATGCTATTGACTTAGGTTGCTGCTTTCCACTCCCTTCTGCACCATCCGAGTGGCCCTTAAAGCAAATAAAATGAAACGCACTACTTTTGACAAAGACTGTACAGTCAGTGAAAGTGTTTCTCAATACTGTCTGTAGCAGCTCAAGGTTCACAGAGAAGGCTGACTTAAGTCCGTGCGAAGATTTGAGGCAGTAGTGATAAGCGTTGTCTATCAAAATAAGCAAACAAAAGTATACAACAGCATTTCCAACAATAAAAGTTGTGTTTATCTGTGTTTAAACTGCATGCGTACACTTGAGATGGCTTTGCTGGAGAATGCCAATCTGGACCATTTGTTGTGAGGAACGAAGAGAAGACAGAGAGGGTTCCCTGGCGAAACAAACTTCACTTTCTCATTGACTGACAAAGAGCAGCACATTCTGCCTGTTGCATTTACATCTTCATGGCGCTGTTCTGTGTTTATGTCTGCTGGAGGGAATGCACTGCAGAGGATGTGGGCAGACTCTCTCGAAAGACCTGGCAGAGCAGACGCTGTGCCTTTTCACTGCAATGCTTCTTTGCTGTGCTTTGTATTAGTAACCCAGAATATGGATACCTTTATCGCTTCCCTTTAAATTGAGTTCTGTGCTGTTAGTCAGCAACGCCAAAAACATCACTTCAATTAAGGTATAAACAAGAGGAAAAAAAGACAGACGGAACTGATATTAAACCCGACTCGAAATTTAATTTCGGGAGCCATTTTCCTCTTTTTTTTCTACAAATATTTTCAGCACGCCTTCAATTTATTTACATTTGCTTAGGGCATGCAATATGTATTTCTTTTTCACTGCTTAAAAGGCACCTAAAACATAGCTCATTAATTCACAGAATCACAGAAGCACAGCTCAGTGTGTTGAATGAGGGTAATGCCGCAACCAGAAAGTTCCTCTGAACAAAGGCCAGCAACATGCAGATGCTGATCCAAATAATGCTAGTTGAGAAAAATTTAGGACACAAAAGAAAAAAGAAGGATACTCCTGACGTGCTTCTCTTTCACTGGGCATTCCTGGGAGTTCACAGCTTTGCTGATGCTGACAGCCTGCAGAAAAAGAGAGAGTGGAAACTTGTTTAGCAAAGCTGTACAGGGACAACTTCCTCTCTTGCCACAGAGAACTTCATTTTTAAAAAGAAAATAATGTTTCAGACTTAAATGCAAGCGCCTTGCTTCCACAAGAATGTAAATCTAGATTCCACAGCTGGCAGCTCATTAAGACTACCAAGCAGAACTGTGCGTGCTTTCTATGTCAAGACCTTCCCCTAGCAATGCTTTGTTCTCTCTCGCGCATCTATACTTGGTTGAACATGAACTTGGTCCTCACATATACCTGGTGGAGCTACCGCTCTAAATGGCGGTCAAGTGCATGGAAAAAATGGGACAAGAGTGATGCTTGGTCTGCAGTCACCTCTGCGGTCAACCCATTCAGTCAACTCTGACCCTTGACTTTCCTATGCTAGAAGCTTTTTCTATATAAAATCTGAGTTGGTTTCGTTTGCAGCTTTTTGATGCATTCATGCAGCTACCTAATTTCGATTAAAAGAATTCACTTCCACCTTGCAGATTTTGCTGAACAGATTTGCTTAACATGTCCCACAAAGCAAAAGTGCGAATGTGATGGTAATTACCGAGCTTATCCTCGATTATCACCAAAAGTGCTGTGTTGGCTGGTTCAAGTGAAGCTTGCATTTAAAAATTTGTTTTAAATATCTATGGCACTGTCTTTTGCAATTTTTCACAGTGTTTTCATATTTATCAGGTACCATGAACAGAGCTACCTAGCAAAGCCTGAGGTATGCCTGTTTCTGATAAGCAGAACAATGGTGCATAAAAGGGTTAGCTTATCTGAGAGACACACATTTCCACACACACCAAGCAGTGCTTCACACTAGAGATACCACACAGCACACGTGACATGGAAGCATAACTGAGATAGTGCAAAGCCATTTGTCAGAGGATACGTTGCAGTGACCCAAAACACCCCTATTCCATGAAAGCAGGATCTTGTACATGTCACACTTCCTGTTAATGATGAACCAGAGTAATGTACTGTACTGCAGCATGTAATGAGAGGCACACTCTGCTTTGTGCAGCCCATACACGTGAATGCTGTGAGCAGAACCTTATTTTACCATTTGGCAGATCTCTTCCTTTACTGCAACAGCAGTTAAGAGCTCGGAACTAGGTTTGCTTTATTCAACCATCCGTCCATTCCATTACAACTGACGATGACCATTGCTGTAATCTATGTTATTGTGTCATCATTGCACTGCATCATCATACTTAACCTCAACATTGCCACAGGGCAAAAAAGGAAGGGAAAACTGTCGACCAATGCCCCTACATTTTTTACGCTTCAGACAAAGTAGCTGGGCTCTACACAAGTGCCAGAGAACTGGCCAACATATTGTGGGGATTTGAGGAATTCAATGCGCCTTTGCATGGGCACATTTCACCTGTTCCTGCAATCCCTCCACCTCACTGCCTCCTCGCTGCGAACCAGTTGTCAGCGGTGGCGCTCCACTCGCGATCAGGGCAGAGCTACGACGTCATGAAGTGGCCCCTGGTGGCTACTGTCATGACGGTAGCATGTCTCTTTCTCCTTGGGACTGTGCCAGGTACGTACATGCTTCCTCTCATCCGCCGACACCTTTGTGACTAGGACTGAGCTCACGCACGGTGCCTTTGCCCATGTGGGGAGCGCGTACCTCGTGTTGATCCTGTCCAGACGCTAAGCCAAAGAACGGGTGCCTAATGCTCACGCGAGGCCGTACCACGCCATGACGCACTACTTATCGGAGGCCCAAGCTGAAGGAGATTGCCCGAGCTCTCGCGAGTTGACCCATTGGTTATCGCGAGAACAAGTAGTGTAGCCGCGAGGACGTTTCCTAGTGGCGTGTTCCAGCTTGAGCCTGTGCTCTTGCAGCGACGTGTTAAAGGTGCCCCTGACTGTGTTTTTTGCCCTTGGTGCGGGACCCCTTTGGTTCCCCGCCGCCCTGGGAGCAGGCGTTCGTGCAGTGTTGGGTGTCGTTGGATACAATAAACGGTTTCCGTCAACTCAGGACAATACTGTGTTCTTGTGTGCGTCACTCGGTAGTTCTTCGCGGCCTGAGCTAGCGCGCAGCGGCATTAGTGGCTGACAGCTGACGCAGCCCTGTGGCTTGCTAAGTGCAAACCCATGGGGGTCGGTACTCCTGTGAGACACGAAGACCCCACACAACCTGGAAAAGCCCTAATGGTGAAACAAGAAATGAAATTGGCTTCATATTTTCTGCCGACCCCAGCATAATGCAGGATGTAGAAGTGATAGGTATGGTAAAGTGCAGTGATCATAGGTTAGTGAGGGCTAGGATTCACATCAATTTGAAAAAAGAAAGAGTAAAATTGGTCAAGAAAAAACAGGTCAACCTACAAGCAGTAAGGGTAAAAGCAGACAAATTCAGGCTGGTACTTGCAAACAATTATGCAGCCTTAAAACAGAGAGATGACAATGACATAGAGATAATGAATGAAACAGTAACTAGGCTGGCTTCAGAGGCAGCAATAGAAGTGGGAGGCAAGGCACCCAGGCAACCAGTAGGCAAGCTCTCCCAAGTAACAAAGGACCCAATAAAGAAATGACAAAAAAATGAAAGTGTCCAACTCAAGAGATAAGATACAATTCACAGAACTGTCAAAACTGATCAACAAGGCAAAAATAAGTGATATTCTAAACTATAATGTAAGAAAGACCGAAGAAGCTGTAAAAAGTGGTCGCAGCCTGAAATCAGTGAGAAAAAAACTTGGCGTAGGACAAACTGAGATGTATGCACTGAAAGATAAGCAGGGTAATATCATCAGCAATCCCAAAGATATAGTAAAAGCAGCGGAAGAATACTATACTGACCTATACAGTACCCAGAGGAGTCAGGATACCTCCATTAGCAACAGTAATGAACAGGATACAGAAACTCCTCCTATAACTACCGACGAGGTCAGAAGGGCCTTGCAAGACATGAAACGAGGAAGAGCGGCAGGAGAAGATAGAATAACAGTCAATTTATTCAAAGGCGGAAGAGACATAATGCTTGAAAAACTGGGGGCTCTTTATACAAAGTGTCTATCGACTGCAAGGGTCCCAGGAAACTGGAAGAATGCAAACATTATACTAATCCACAAAAAGGGAGACGTTAAAGAATTGAAAAATTATAGGCCCATTGGCTTACTCCTAGTATTAAATAAAATATTTACCAAAATACTCTCCACTAGAATAAGGACAACACTGGACTTTAGTCAACCAAGGGAACAGGCTGGCTTCAGGAAGGGATACTCTACAATGGATCACATCCATGTCATTATCAGGTTATCAGAAAATCTGCAGAGTATAATAAGCCTCTCTATATGGCTTTTATAGATTAGAAAAAGTGTTTGATTCAGTAGAGATGCCAGCAGTCACAGAGGCATTACGTAATCAAGGAGTACAGAACGCTTACGTAAAAACCTTGGAAAATATCTACAGAGGTTCTACAGCTACCTTAATTCTACACAAGAAAAGCAGGAAGATACCTATAAAGAATGGGGTCAGACAGGGAAACACAATTTCTCCAATGCTACCGTATTTACTCGCATAATGATCGCACTTTTTTTGTCAGAAAAATTGAAGCAAATTCAGGGGTGCGATCATTACGCGGGTTAAATTTCCCGGGAAAAAAAAAATTTTTTTTTTCGTCCGCGTTTGCTGCGGGATGCGAGATTGCGGGTGCGGGACACCAAAACAAAAATGGCGGCTAGCGGAGCGAGCCGAACGCGATTTTTTTTTCTTCTCGTGAGTACATTACGCGCATTGAAACAGTTTCTTCCGTATTAGTGATGAATAATATCGTTAATATCGGCAAGTTTGCGGCAATAACGTAGCCATGTCCACTTTGAGGGGACAGAAATAGGAGGGCGCGCTTAGCTGCCAGTGACAGAAACACATGACGGGCATGCTGCGGAAACTGCGGCATCTGTCTTCACTACTTTCCGCTAATGGTGGGCGAATATCTTGGCTATGTTACAAGCGTCGGCGTATGAATAGGGTACACTTTTAACGTATCAGAGTAAACGTGGCTACTATCATTGCCGCGCGCGATTTGTTGCGTGCTCACGAGTGCAAAAGCAGATGAAAAGAATCGAAATGCGCCTTTATTGTTTTTGTTGACATCAGCCATTATAAAGCCAACCCATAATAAAGGCAAGTTTGGTTGTACCTCATTTTGTCATGGAAGTGCGGAAAGTGATGAAAGTAATGAAATGAGGCATCTACTTAAGAATGTTTAGTGCGTGCAGGCCGCTTGGCTTGTCTTGAAGAGTCGTTCGCGTAGCATTCGACAGGTGGTAAGCGCGATCATTATTCGCTAGACTTAGCACACGACATATCGCTGCGGCAAGTTCGGGGTGCGATCATTACGCGGGAAATAAAAAAAATCGAATTTTGACGACAAATTTTAGGGGTGCGATCATTACGCGAGTGCGATCATTATGCGAGTAAATACGGTATTTGTTGCCTCCTTGGAAGAAGTATTCAAGCTATTAAACTGGGAAGGCTTAGGAGTAAAGATCGACAGCGAATATCTCAGCAACCTTTGGTTTGCCAATGACATTGTTCTATTCAGCAACAATGCAGATGAGTTACAACTGACTGAGGACCTTAACAGAGAGAGTGCAAGAGTGGGGTTGAAGTTTAATATGCAAAAGACAAAGATAATGATCAATAGCTGAGCAAAGGAACAAGAGTTCAGGATCGCCAGTCAGCCTCAAGAGTCTGTGAAGGAGTACATTTACCTAGGTCAACTGATCACAGGGGACCCTGATCATGAGAGGGAAATTCATAGAAGAATAAAAATGGGTTGGATCGCATACGGCAGACATTGCCGCCTCCTGACTAGAAGCTTGCCATTATCACTGAGAAGGAAGGTGTATAATCAGTGCATTTTACCAGTGCTGACATATGGGGCAGAGACTTGGAGACTGACAAAGAAGCTTGAGAACAAGTTAAGCACCGCGCAAAAGAGCGATGGAACGAAGATTGCTAGGCATAACCTTGAGAGACAGAGAGAGGTTTGGATCTGAGAGCAAACAGGTATAGACGATATTTAACATGACATAAAGAGAAAAAAATTGTGCTGGGCAGGTCATATAACGCGCAGATTAGATAACCATTGGAGCATTAGGGTTACAGAATGGGTACCAAGAGAAGGGAAACGCAGTCGAGGTCGGCAGAAGACTAGGTGGAGGGATGAAATTTAGAAATTCACAGACACTAGTTGGAATCGGTTGGCGCAGAACAGGGGTAATCGGACATCGCAGGGAGAGGCCTTCGTCCTGCAGTGGACATAAAAACAGGCTGCTGCTGTTGCTGATGATGACGAAAGAAAGGAAAGAAAACCAGTTCTGCAAATCTGAACGTCTCAGGTACAGAGTTATCAAGCCCTCGAAATTCACTTTCTTGAGCAGCTTGCGAGCCATCGACCCATTCAGCTGTGGAGTCATCATCCGAGGGCCCTGATAAGCTACCACTTCCTGCCCTGCCAGCAGATATGACTTCATCCTTCTAACCCTACGACACTGCTCAGACGGGACCAGGAAACACCGAGCACAGCAGCACAATAAAAGTGTTCCGATGCACCACAGTGTTTCACACTAAAGATACTAAGGTGAAATCTGGCACTAGTGTCTATGCATACCAATGGTAGTACAGAGCCTCGTCCTGCAAAGAAACTGCAGGTAGTGAATTGACTTTTCTTAACTTTGTCCCATCCCTATTAGCCCCGAGAACGAACTACAGGGGCGCTGCGAGCGCCGCTCACGTGACGTCAGGGCAAGGACTCGCGCCTGTCGTCTGCTACAGTTCGGGCGGAGTCCGGGCGCTTTCGGTGGTGTTTTCGTTTGCGCGCCCTCATTCTCTTTGCTTGTATACTTATGGCGGTCGTCTCAAATATATTTTTACGACATCTTCAGTTGCGAAAATTTATTTAAAGAGCTTATTTCTTGGATGACAATGCAGCTCTCAAAGGCAACGCTACAGTGCCAGCCGAAGGAGCGCAGACCAGCCCATTGCGGGTTTTTCAATCGACAACCGCAAAAATATAGAAAATAAGAATCCAGTTATGATACCATACCTGCCGCGGTGCAACAAGTATATCACAAACGCTGGCTATATATGGCTTCTACAACAGTTACAGTCCGCTAAAACTGGTTTGCTCACGACGAGTAGTTCATGGTGTAATATCGAATTTTTACGTTTCTTCACAGAAACGCTCGGCGGTAACACGAGGACTTAATACTGCAGTTAGATTATACAAGTACAACTTGCTTCTTTGACTGCTTCTTAAAATTAGGCGGTTCTTCACATGCTTATTTCAAGCGGCGGCAATTTGACGTAAAGCTAATGAAGGCTTACGCCTATTTACAGAATGCAAAATGGAATGTACCAATATATATTCCCTTTTCTGTGCTACCCATTTAACTCACTTGAGAAATTTACTGGTGCTTGTTGCTTGAGGAATATACATGACGAATTTGTTTGGCGAACTGACACAGGCTACTCGGCCAAATTTTTTTAGTGAAATATGCCTGTTGGACCACATGCTGCAGCCAGAAAGAAGTCAAAGCATCAATCATTAGTAGTATGGGACATATTGAAGATATTTCCCCTGTGGAGGGTCAAAAATCAAGTGAATATATATGCAGGTCTTGTGGTGTTTTCTTAATGAATGTTTGCGATTGGATTGGAGCAAACCTTATTTTGCCTGCAGTTGGGCGAGGTTCTCTTTTATGTACCGACGAAGCGAATAGCTCTCCGTTTGCACAATTAAACAACGCTGGATCGAGACATGGTGGGACAGAAAGTGCTTGAATTTTGCTTTTCTGGGCAATCTAAGCTGCGCTGTAGTAGCTCGAGAATATTTTAGCCATTCCAATTGGAGCTGTAAAAAAAATGCTTTATGGTTTCAATTCGAAATTGTAGTGAACTGATGGGCTTCACGACCAAAGCGTGTTTCGCCATACCGACAGTCGGTTGCTACCGTTGCGTGACGGGTGTGCTATATTGTCGGCAAAGGCTACTGAGGGCCACTATGAAACATTTCATCGCTTGCAATTGATTGGCTCTCGATCTTAACAACTAAACTTTTCTCTCAGGTGATTGCTACTATGGTATTTGTGAATTAATTATGTAAATACTCTACATGACGCGCCGTCGTTAGCAGCCATGAGCGATTCGTTTTTTGGAGGCCTGTTTAAGAGAGGGGTGAATCTAGCAGCAAACTTTTCATAAAGAATGGGCGTCTAACTCTTTCTTTTTATGTATCAATAAATGGCCATATTTGGCTAGAACAACTCACCAGAGTAATAAGAATCATGATGACAGCTTCGCTGGGCAGTGTCTTTCTAACACAGTTAACATGCTGACGCCAATAACCAAGATTTTTCTTTCATGTAAAATGCAATGTCTCTCATAGCTAAATTCTAAGGGAATGTTAAGTGTTTAGCCAAGCATCGTACACAACTTCGTGTATTGAATTTGCAGACATTATTTTTACGCAAAATTTATGGACAGAGACGGCGCATATATGCATTGTAAAACCAGTAGCCCCGTTCAACGCTACATAGCTTGCGATATCCAAGCCCCAAATTTTATTGACTCACGTGCTTTAGGAGAAGAAACTGTGGTTCAGGCATGGCAGCAGAAAGAAGCCGACGTATCATTTAATAAGTGCGGCTCGAGTCACCCATGCCCCAAGCATACACGAAGGGAACGAGCGCGCGCGGCCGCCGAGCGAGACGGAGCGAGCGGCGTCCTGGCCGTGACGTCACACGCGAGAGGGCGCCACTCCTAATTCTCGCCGCTAATGGCTTCTAAGACCATTCTGGTTACATGCTTTAACCTATTATTGTCAGCACAACCTTGCTGTATGGCAATGAGCCTTGCTTATCCTCTAATATATTCCACTGTATTGTTTTCAGTTCATTACAAATGAAGGCTCTAAACAGTGACCCCTGACAAGTGTCACTGCCCCAAAAAAGTCATTCTGACCTAACAACATGCATACGAAGAAGATTAAAGTTGAAACTGCGTAACAACGAAGCAGCTGCTGACGTAAGCAACAAACGCAACACGATTAGCAGGCCAACACAGGTGAACCAGAAACAACAATAAAAGAAGCTCCAGTTTTCTATCTCAATGAAGCCATATGCCAAATCACAGAGGAAACCATGCAGTACTAGCCACCATTCCCATGGCGGCTGAACGACTGCAACGTCACATTTCCCTCCAGTAATTTTAGCAGAAAACTCCATGTGATGCACCACTTGGGATAACATGTTATATGCCAATTCCTTAGCAGGACTGAATGCTTCAAAAACTGACAAAGCTGTTCAGCTACCAGCTCGAGAAATAGAGACAGTGACTGCTGCTAATGCAAGCGACAATGTACAGCTTTTGAAACAACAAAATAAGGCACCTGTTTGAACACAGCTGTCAGATGCAAAAGAACAGAGCACCTAAGGACAACATTGAAGTTGATGCAGTGTAAAGTTATGCAGACTTTTGGAGAGCAAAGCACTTAAATTCTTCTCAACTCTACAATAAAATTGTAGATGTAGAACGAGCATGCGAATAAATCGTCCAATGCAAACTGGTGCTGCCTACTAAATTGATGCACACTGCTGAGGCAATGCTTGTGGTGTTGGTGAACAATGTTCATTATTATGTACTAATGTAAAAACAAATGTTAATTGCTTGTTGCAAAGTCATCAGACTACCTAAATGAAGATTCCACTTTTGCCCAGTCATGCCAGCAGCCGATGGCAAACATTTATAGAACATAAAAAATATTTGAACAAAATTTATACACAGAAACCAGCCTCGAGGTTAATATGGCTGTACATTCAGCTGTGCCTTTCTTTTCGCTGAAATAAAATTTTTTATTTACCTGAAATGTTTGCACACCTTGCTTACATGAAGGCAATCGGCAAAGCATATTCTACAACACAACTGCCTCCACTGTATGAATACCTCCTTTTACTTGCTAATCTATCATACTTTTACGCCTTTCACACTAATGGAACACTTATCTCATCAAGAAAAAAAAATTAAATTATGGGGTTTTACGTGCCAAAACAACTTTCTGATTATGAGGCGTGCTGTAGTGGAGGACTCCGGAAATTTCGACAACCTGGGGTTCTTTAACGTGCACCTAAATCTAAGTACACGGGTGTTTTCCCATTTCTCCCCCATCGAAATGCGGCCGCCGTGGCCAGAATTCAATCCCGCGACCTCGTGCTCAGCAGCCCAACACTATAGCCACTGAGCAACCACAGCGGGTATCTCATCAAGAAACATGGAATATAAACGCTACGGAAAGAAAGGGCCTTTTCTTTGCTGTAGTGGTATGCAGAATGTCACAAAGAAAGGAAGTTTTACATTTCTAGTGACTAATTAGACTGCACGATGTTAGCTGCACTAGGAATGTGGAGTTGCGCACTCTTCTACATGTTGCTGTGGTATGCTGGCAATGGTTGCTCAAGAGAAACAAAAAAGAAAAGCCAAGACAAGGAGGACTACTAGTAGTACTAAACACTGCTCAATGCCAGAGCCCTTATCTGCCACAGATGTATCTTATGAACGAAGTTAGGACGCCCTCCAAGAGATCACAGTAGTGCCTCATGCTGCTCGATAATGTACGAGTAGATGTGACACTCGACTGTGAACTGCCCGATTTCAGCTCACCAATTTTCCTCGAACATATATCTTGCTAGAAATTGACTTGCTCATAGGCACCGACTACGGGGCAGGCTCCGGGGCCCGAGCCCACTCCGGAGTTTTCCAGGGGGGGGGGGGGTTGAGGGCGATGCCGAAGCCCCCCCCCCCTCACACACACCTAAAGTGCCATTACCAGAGCTTTGTCACCTCATTACAGTAAAAGCTCGTTAATTCGAACCGCTAGGAGAAGCCGCTTCAGTTCGAATTAACGAAAGTTCGAACTAACAAAAGTGAAGGAGAGCAACAGTACACTGCGATTTGGAAGCAGTAGGGCATGTCAGAAATTTGGCGTTTCAGAAAGTGATGGCATGTGCCGCGGGCACACGCCACCTTCAAGTCGAAGCTCTGGGTCCGACTGTGCCACACCACCGATGTCCACGAAAACGAACGTTAGCCGAGGCTTAACACCATCACAATGAATCACGACGGCCAATACCCCCTAAGCTGAAAACAGAGGTGCACAACCGATGAAGACTGCTGAGACAAAGACGTTGAACATGTGAAGGTGGCGAAGGCCCCGATTCGTTGGTTCTTGATTGCAAGCGCAGCTGCGACGTACTTGATTAGCTGTGTTTTGGCGCTTGCCGTGCCATCTCCACACAACATTAGCAGCTGTACAAGATTTCCAAAGCCTCCGAGATTCGCAATGGGCAAGAAGTCTCGGAGGTTACGTAGAATGAGAGGCGGCAGCCGCCGCTGCCTTCTGGCTGACCCCGCGTCGGTTAGATTTTTTTCCGATTTTGCCTTCTGTCGCCATTTTCTCCGTTTCGGAGGCAATACAGCCTTGTGTGTAGGCAGTAAGCGCGTTTCTCTGGCCGTGTGCCAGGCGAGCGTAGTTCGAATTATCCGTGAGGGAACCTTCTCGCGTTCGAATTAACGGACTTTTTTGTACATAGACTTCTGTGGAGCTTGGCCGGACCAAATCGTACAGTTCGAATTATCCATAAATTCGAATTATTGAAGTTCGAATTAACGAGCTTTCACTGTATTTGAGATTTCTTTTGACTTTCCTTGACCATTTATTTCACTTGAAATTTTACTGGGGCTATTAGCTAACTGCATCATTGTTGCCACGGACATGCACGGCTTTTAGTTTATACTTTCGCTCTGTGTCTGCAAATCCTGACAATAGGAGGACACGTGCATTAGAAGCACTAGCGGCAGCCGCCTCATCCGTATTTTCTCACTTCAGCATTGTTTTAAACTTCCACTGTAAACAGCATGCACACACACAATATATTTACATATTCACCCAAAACAGTTTATTATATTTTTGAAAGAGATCGAGGTAGCCAACTAATTATTTCTAAAGGTATGGATAGCCTATGCCTTGAGAATGAATATGCTGCTGTATGTTCACCACGTTTCAAATTGCTTTGCGTGATTTTTTGACTGTGAAAAAAACCTATAGACTTCAGTAACCCCTTCACCAGTCTTTTATTCATGCTGTGTGAAATGCAAGTCAATGTTCTGCATCTCAGTATTGCTTCTCTTTCCAGTAAGCAATGCTAATAACTCATGAAAAAAAAAAACATTTCTAATAATTTACAACATTTATTAGGGATGGAAACATTGTCAGTTGCATGCAAAAGTCGTAAATATATACAAGGTGTCCCAATTAATGATTATGCACCAAGATTTATAAGCACAGCAATGCGTTGCTCGAACAAAAACTAGTGTATATTGTTTACAGTACAGTGGAGTAGCTGCCAGTAATTTTTTTCATTACAGAGATTTAATTACGCAATTGTAATTATCTAACTTGAGATGTATGATATCCTAATTATCAAAGTGTCAGTGAGGTATTTGAAGGCACAACCAAGGGACATCTAATCGTGGCATTTTCAGTGACGTACTAGTTGCATGCTAATTTTTTTTCCCGACTGATAAATAAACCCCACGAAATATGGAGAATACAACGTGGCTGCGCTCCCACCCGGATCATAAAGCAGCGCCCTCAAACAGGTTCCTTCTAAGTTAGCCTGAAAAAAATTAAGGAAGTAAAGAAAAACATCCTGATTGAGCTGGTGCCTTACCTGTCATGCTCCGGCCAAAGTAATAAGTCACGTTTGGAGTTAGAAACAAGCTGCGACGGCTGTTGTCTTTGCGTAGATAAAGTGCATGGATGTTTTCTTTTTTTCTTTTTGCCACAAAACCTATCCTCAAAAATGCGAATTGACAATGTCAGTGCAAATGTTTAAAGGTGCGCTTTGTTTTGTCCCAGACGCCATGCTTTTCTCTAATGAGTAGAAGGTAAAAATGACGCTTGCTTTCGGAGCTGCTAATGACAAATATATATCAGTCATGGAAGTGTGGCGGTAGACCAAACCCGTCGACTATCATCAGAAATGATGAAATCCTGAGACAAACCGGCAGCTTCAAGAAACAGCGGCGGAAAACTCCATCTTTGAGTCCTAGCCTATGCAGGGATGTTCTAGCATTTATGGCCTCAAACCCTTATACTAGCGTGCAGGATGTGGCCGCCCAGGTACCAATTTCCAAGTAATCAGTTTAGAGGATTCTAAATGATGGTCTTTCACCTATACCACCTTAACCTGCACCAATGCTTAGAAGATAGGGACCTGTAGAATCGTCTAGGTTTCTCGAATTGGGTCCTCACAAAAGCCAATGAGTCACCGGACTTTTTGAGCAACATCATGTGCCCAGATGAATCCAATTTTAGCAGAAACGCTTAGGTAAATTTGCATAATGCACACTACCGGAGGGACTCCAATCTACACTGGGTAAAGCACAATCGGCACCAGTACCAGTGGCCGTTCATTGTGTGGTTCAGAATTTACACCGGTGCTATAATCGGTCCCATCTTCTTCGATTACACACTGACTGGACAGCATTACATGAATGAAATCCTTGAAGGAGTGGTGGATGAGTTTCTCAGCGAAGTCCCACTGTCACGTCTTCCACTTCTGTGGTACCAGCCATGGTACCAGCACACAGCAGCAGCTGAGCATGAAACCGGACAGATGCGACTTTCCATGCGCAATAGATTGGAAGGCACGGTCCTGTAAATTGGCCGCCTATAGGTCACCTGACCTCTCTCCGCTCGACTTCTTTCTTTGGGGTTATGTGAAAGATTGTGCATAGATGATCAAGATGATGACGTCCGATGAGCTCAAGGCAAGGATAACGGATGTCTGCAGTAGAATTCCGGCGTCGGTCATTAAGAAAGGCACTGAAGCTGTGATAACACGGACACAGTACTCCGTAGCTGCAAAAGGAGACCTATTCCAACACGTACTCTAGGCTGGTGTTCAATGGAGCTTACGAATTCATAGATAATAAGCACACACTGAAATCTGATGGTATTTTTTCTGTGTAGACATCCTGATTGCCAATTCGGCTAATTTAGAAGTTGTATATTTACTTTCTTGAACGCATCAGTTTTGCCTTTACACATTGGTCGCTTCCCAGCCTGTTTATTTCACTTTAATTTTTACATGAGCCTGTTTTTGCAGCAGGTATACACCTTCATTAAATATAAAATGGTCACATTAATTTGGCTTTGGTCCGAAGCAAGTTTCTCGCACGAAATATAGCTTCGCGCACTCTTTCGTTCGGTGCGAGCAATGCGGAGATTTTGAAACATTCTATGCCTATTCCATTGCTTTTCGCATTTCGTGCTTGGTCAGAACAGCGCTTCGGTTGCGTTATCAAGGGGCTTTTGTTATCAATGTGATCCTTCGGTCTTGAGAGACTGATAATAAGTGTGACGTAGAAATGAGAGGAAGAAATAGCTGCGGAGCCGCGAAACCTGCTGTTGGCGCTCCTCCTGTAGCATTATCAAGATGATGCGCTGTATGTTCGGGTGTGTCACAGGCAATGCAGTTGCTTTCAATCAAGTTATTTGAGAGCACTGCTTTATGATGCATGTGGGAGTGCAGTTACATGGTATTTTTCATACTTCATGAAGTTTCCTTGTCACTCGCAAAAAATTGTATGCAATTAGTGCGTCGCTGAAAACACCGAGTTTAATGTTATTTTGGTATGCCTACAAATGCCTCATTGACACTTTGAAAATTAGGACAGTACTTCTCGAGTTAGATCATTAATTGCAGTTGCTAAATTCAATCTAATAACGGAAGAATTCCTGACGGCTACTCCACTGTACTGGAAAGAATAAGCACTAAGTTTTCTTTGAGTAACGCAACTGCTCTTTCTTTTAAGTTTTGGTGCATGATAACTGGGGAACACTGTATACCTCACTCATTAACCGAAATGAGGCCAAGCCAGATTCACTTGAAATCAGAATCAGCAGCAGTCATGTGCTGCAGCGCTTATGCTCGGACTCACAAAAAATATAGAGAGAGAGGCTGCAATTTCACCAGAAAGGCGAAACAGTATTACTGATAGCCAAGTACGCGACAATTACACGAAGGAAGATCATACCACCCAGAGGAGTCAGGCTGTGAAATTAACTGTCTCCTACTATGAGGTCTTGTGTATGTTCATGTAATGCCGTCACTTCAGCGCTCAATCTTTCGAGGTCCCACGAAGTTTCAAGTGCAAGAAATGTGTGTGTGTGTGCGTGTGCGCGTGTGTGTATATATATATATATATCAGAAGGTAATTCATAGAAGACTAAAAATGGGTTGGATTGCATACGGCAGACATTGTCAGCTCCTGACTGGAAGCTTACCATTATCATTATCATTTTACCAGTGCTGACATATGGGGCAGAGACTTGGAGACTGACAAAAAGAAGCTTGAGAACAAGTTAATGACCACACAGAGTGATGGAATGAAGAATGCTAGGCATAACTTTCAGAGACATAGACAGCGGTTTGGATCAGAGAGCAAACGGGTATAGACGATATTCTAATTGACATCAAGAGAAAAAAATGGAGCTGGGTTGGTCATATAATGCACCGGTTAGATAACCGTTGGACCATTATGGTTACAGAATGGGTACCAAGAGAAGGGAAACGCAGTTGAGGACACTAGAAGACTAGGTGGAGTGATGAAATTAGGAAATTCGCAAGCGCCAGTTGGAATCGGTTGGCACAGGACACGGGTAATTGGAGATCGCATTGAGAGAACTTCGTCCTGCAGTGGACATAAGATATGCTGATGATATATATATATATATATGGCATTCGGAAAGCTTCCCCCCCACCCCGGAATAATGAAAACTCTCCGCCTATGAACTCGCTGATGAAGTTCGATGCCCATTCAAAATGATGCATTTTTCTTTCCTCTCCATGACACGTACTGACCACAATACCAATATTTTTTTAGAACTTGCGAGCACAAAGCACTAACAGAAAAAAAAAATTACAACCGCATTCCAGCCATTCCGAGATGTAACTTGCGAGACGTAAACACACCGGTTTATCAAATTAAGAATTTCTGTGATTGCTCTTGGTGACCCAACTTGGGTGTCTGGCAGCAACCCAGCTGGGAGAAAAAAAAATCCATAAAGAAACGCAGCGTGCACTCCCTCCATGCAACGTCGCGTCGATAGGGAGCTTCGTTTCCGCCTGTAAAACCCTCTCAAAGTGAAGATTTTTTTTTTGCGTAAGATAGCGATCGTAATCAAGGAAAGAGGGTCAAACGCGCGACCTTCTTTTATAAACAGGCTGATTGCGTTCGGCGTGTGCTCAAGACGTCGCGCTTTCTCGTCTCACGATACGCCTTTGCGTAGTCTCCTATCAACACGCAGTCGGCGAACGGTGACCGGAACGAGTGATAGAGCGCGCCGATTGCCACATAACAGCACAAACGGCACGATATGCATAAGAAAAAAAAAAAAGAAACCGCGTGCGACTGCCGCGGCGTTCGCACGCGCGTGGCTCGCGGGTGCGTGAAACGCCCGCGCGCCCACGACGAGACTGTTCACCCCGTCGGCCGCACCCCGGCTCGTGTCGCCGACCCCCCGAAATAGCGACCGGCGTTCAGGCGGCGACGATATACACAGAGGCACTCCGCTCCTCGGAAACGTATTCCGCACACGCACCAAGCAAGCGTGCGCGCAACCCACGTTGAAAAGAAGAGCCGCGAAACGAGGAAAAATAAAGCGCGACTCGGTAGGCTGAAGCCCGATCGCTCGACGCAGACGGCAATGGTCATGCACGGCCGAGACATCGTAAATGTTCGTGCGTGAGCGAAGATGTAGTAGAGGAGGGAGTGTCTGCAGACGCCCACGCGCGTATTGTAGTACAGCTGCCCGATTGTTCCCCGCGGGAGCTCTGCGAAGGACGGGTGTGGAGCGTAGAGGAATGACAAACCATACATCATCGCTTCTGGCAGGCACAGCGGCTTTCACGTTGCTCGATATGACTCGCGCGCGCTTGTCTGCACAATCGCGACTACACACACACACATATATATCGCACGAAGCCGCGACGTAAACAACATTATTGACGTAGCGCATCCGCTCCACCAAACAAAACGGCCCCCGGCGTGCGGAAGTCACACCGCCGCCGCAGCATAGAGTTTCACGCTGACCCCGAAAACAAGCAAAATCGCTGCTGCCCAGCTCATTCTCCACTGGGCGTCATGCTCCACCGGCAAAACGCAACCGAGAATGGACGGGACCCAATCGCGGGGTCCGTGTTTCCGCAAATCGAGCAGCGGCGGAAGACTCACTTGGGACTTCTCGAAGTTCTCTTTCTCCTGATCCAAACTGTTGGTCCTGCGCTGCGTCAGCGCCTTCGGCAGCGGTAGCGTAGACATGGTGGAGTCGAAACTGGGCTCGTTTCGGGAGCCTCGGCCGTCTGTGTGCACTTTATCCTCGAGCCGCAGACAGTCGCGGTGTCGTTCTGTCTTTTTTGTCAGTCGCCCGGAGACGGACGGTCGCAACACAACCACCACCGCCTCCACGAAAACACGGACCGCACCACGGCAGCTGCCTAGCAGCAGCGGCAGTAGCCGAAAGTTGTCACTGGCGCTGATGACGATGGCCGTGCCGCTGTCGCCGCCGATCTCTGCGTGTGCGTACGAACGCCTACGCTCGGCAGCGGAGAACGCATCGCCGCTGGGGCGAGAGGAGGAGGAGGAATAAACATTTATTGATGAGGCAAAAAAAAAAATAAAAAAAAAATGGTGGAAGGGAGCGGTGCAGGGTGGGTCCCTATTCCAAGACTCCAGTGGCCATCGCGACCCGCCCAGCTTGGTCCAAGAGGCCTTTCTGGGCCTCGAGGTCAGCAAGAGCGAGGATGGCCTCCCAGGGCTCCCTTAGCAAGGTGAGTACCAAAGGTGAATTAATGGCATGAGGTCTTTTGGCGCACTCCCATGTTACGTGAGGCAATGAAGGCCATGACCCGCACCACGGGCAAGAGTTAGTGTACAAGGTTGGGTTTATTTTATGGTATCTACCCAAATGTGGGTAGGTATCCGTCTGTATTCTTCTATATTTCTGCGCCTCCTCTACATTGAGTAGTTTGTGGGGTGGGGCGTACTGTTGCCGGGTTCTTCGCTGGTGCTCCAGTATATCGCGGACCAGTAGGCGATCGTCTTTTTCATCGTTGTGCGTATCTCCAGCTCGGTTAGTAAAGCCTCGAGCTAGAGTGTGTGCCTGTTCGTTTCCCGAGATACCCTCGTGGCCAGGACACCATAATATTGCATGATCTTCTTTCAATGTGTCGCCTATGATCTTAAGGGCGACTTGTGGTATGTTGCCTTGTAGGTACATTCTGCATGCCACTTGTGAATCGGACATTATTAAAGCTGAGCTGCTTTGCTTTTCCTTGTATGCGATAGCGAGAGCAATCGCCGCTGCTTCCGCTGTAGCAGTGCACCTAGTACGTATCGAGGCTGATGTGTGAAGCGTTCCCTGGCGTGTGGGTTGAACTGCCACTATTACATGTCCTTTGCTAAATCTAGCTGCATCAGTATACATTACATCTTGATTACTGCCGAAGGTTTTCTGAAGATGTTTAGCTCTCGCTTGTCTTCTCGCTGTGTGATAAGTTTTGTTCATGTTGCGTGGGATTGGGGAGACCACTATGCGCTCGCGTATTGGATCCGGCATTGCGGTCGTTTGTTCCCTGGAGTACTGCGGTCGCAATGGGTAACCTAAACGCGACAGAACGTTTTTACCTGTGCTTGTGAGGCATAGTCGTTCTCTTTGTGTCATGAGAACGGCTGCTCTTAACTCTTCAAATGTGTTGTATATGCCTAGAGCTTGCACCCTCTCGTTTGCCGCATTCTTAGGAAGCCCAAGCGCTGCCTTATACGCGCCACGTATTAGTAGGTCGATTTCTTTGATTTCCGACGAGGTTAGCTCTTGATATGGTAGTCCGTATGTTATTTTGCTAAGAATAAAAGCCTGGACTAGTGTTATGGTTTCGTTTTCGTGGAGCCCTTTACCTTTCTTTGTAATTCTGCTAATTAGTCTAGCGATGCTCCTCGTGCTTGATTTTAGAGTCGCAATGGTGTGAGTGGCTCTTTTGTTGCTTTGTAACCATAGTCCTAGTATTCTGATCATATTTCTTTCTGGTAACGCCTGGTCACCCATAGTTAGGTGGATGTTCGGTTTGTTTCTGTAGTTACGCCCGTGGATCCGGATAAACTCAGATTTTTCCGGAGCGCATTGCATACCGTTTTGTTCTGCGAAGTCCTTCACCGAGTCGATAGCCTCCTGGATAGTTTGTTCTTTTTGCCCTAACGAGCCTTTGCAGGCCCATAACGTGATGTCGTCTGCGTAAAACGCGAAGTTGAGGTCGTTAATTTTCTCTAGTTGTCGTGCCAAGCGGTTCATTGCGACATTAAATAGAAGTGGTGAGAGGATGGCACCCTGTGGTGTGCCTCTGTTAGGCATTGGGAGTTTGGAAGATCGAATATTTTCCATACCTATTGTGGCTTTACGTTCAGTAAGGAAAGAGCGGATGTAATTGTGGATCCTAATTCCACAGCCCATTCTTTCGAGCTCTTCAAGTATGAGGGTATGGGAGATCGTATCAAAAGCGCTTTTTAAGTCAAGCGCTGCTATGATGTTCTCTCCCCCTGTAGGTACATTTTGCAGCACGTCATCTCGTAGCCTTACGAATATGTCTTGTGTAGAAAGATGTTGTCTGAAGCCGTACATGTTGTGCGAGAGAAGTTCGTGCCCTTCAATATAGCTGGTAAGCCTGATATGAAGGACCTTTTCGAAAAGTTTGCCTAAGCAGGAGGTTAGCGATACTGGCCTGAGATTCTGCAATGTTCTAGCTTTCCCCGGTTTAGGTATTAATATGATGGTCGCTTCTTTCCATTGATTAGGAAGCTCTCCCGTTTCCCAGATTTTCTCATTGAAGTACCGGGTTAGGCGTTCCAGTTGCTGATCACTCATATTTCTTAACATAGCATTCGTGATGCCGTCCTCGCCTGGGGCTGAGTTACGTTTTAATGCAAGAGCGGCGGCATATACTTCTTGTTTCGTTATGGGTGCATCAAGCTTGGGATTATCCATGCCTTTGTACTCTCTCTTATCGATGTTATCTCCTCCTGTCCCGATGTATCTGTCTGCCAGGGTTTGGATCAAGGATGCGTCATCCCCCTTAAACTCTCCTACCAATGTGCGTAATGCTCTAGTAGTGACTGTTTTTGTATTGTATGGATCAAGCATGCTCCGTAAAATTGCCCATGTTTTGGTTGTTGAGAGCGTTCCCCGTAACGAGTCACAAAATTGTATCCAGTTGTTCGCTTGTAGTTGCCTAGCATACTCATTTGCTTGTTCTGTCAGTTGTTCTATTCTAGCTCTGAGCTTTCTGTTTAAGCGCTGTCTCTTCCATCGTTTAGTAAGACTTCGCCTGCCTTCCCACATATGGACGAGGTGGGGATCCACTACCGGTGTTTTTTCGCTTAGCGCGACGTGCTTTGTGTTAGTTTGGTATGCCTGCATCATTTCGTCTACCCATTCTTCTATTGAATCTATTGGATGCTGAGGGGTCGGGTAATGTCTATATGCAGTCCAGTCTGTAAGTTTCGCGTTTCTCAAAGGCTTTCTTAATTTGGGAGTCGTAGTGGAGTAACTAATAATATAATGGTCACTTCCCAGATTTTCATCCAGGTTCCTCCACTGTCCCTCTTTTACGTTAAATGTAAAGGTGAGGTCTGGGTACGTGTCTCCGCAGACGCTATTTCCAAGTCTCGTGGGGGCGAGGGGTAAGGTCTCTAGTTGCATGTTATATTTGTCTACTGCTTCTACTAGGTTTCTGCCCTTTTTTGTATTTGTCCTATAACCCCAATTGGTGTGGGGAGCATTAAAATCCCCGACTAAAATAAACCTGTCTTTTTTTTCCAGATGTCCAAGCGCCCATTCAAGCATCTCGGGAAACGCAGTCTGCCGTTCTTTCGGTGGGCTGTACACGTTGCCAATAAACGTTTTGGTTTTACTCCTTTTTGTAGTGTGTAATTCGATCAATTGGTGCTCCGTTGAGCATTGGGGATAATAGTGTTCACTGGCCGCGATATTCTTGTGCACCAGCGTCGCCACTCTAGGATACATGCGATTTTGAAAGGTGTAGTAGTCTCTAAGCTTAACTACTCCCTTTCCAACTTCCTGAAGACAGATGACGTCCGGTTGAATAATGGCGGCGTCTAAATAAGCTTGTAGCGCTGCCGCTCTTTTCTGAAAAGAGCGGCAGTTCCATTGCCATATCTCAGCGGTGTCCGTGGTTCGGGTTGTTTTACTGGCCATGGTTAGGTACGATTTCGGTATCCGTCGAATCGGAAACAGCCCCGTTTTTTACCTTTCTCGCCGTCGGTGTTCCGGGGTTACTGCTGGCTCTTTTGCGTGATGTTTGCTGCAGTTTAGACATTTGTTCGTCTACATAAACTTTGTGGTTCTGCACCTCAGCAAATAACTGCTGTTGAAACGTTTGCAGAGCCTGAATTTGTTCTACTACCTGATTCATCATTCTTTCAATGTTGCTAATTGTTGTCTGTTGGGCGGCAGGTTTATCCCCTTGTGCTGGTTTAGCTTGCCCAATTTTGGTATTCTGAAATTGTGCCTTCAGCGTTGCCATCTCTATTTTAAGTTCTTCTACTGTTTTTTTAAGCTGACGATTTTCAGAAACGATTCTTTGGTACTCAGGGTTGGCGGTTATTGGAGCCCCTTTTTGTGCCATCCCCGCCCAGCTCACCTTATGCTGGGTCGAGTCTCCCGTTGCCACTGTAGTCCTGGATGGGGTAGGGGATCTAGAGGACATTCGGTGGTGTCTGGAGGCGGAGTGGTCAGAGAGCCCTTGGTCTGGATTCTTCTGTCGTTCTTGTGACCTTGATTTTCGAATTTGGGGTTGCGACGTTGGAATGTCCCCTTGAGTCCGCAGTGGAGGCCAATCGTCATCGTCCGTATCGTCTGTGTCAGACCATCTCCGTTTTGGCGACGATGACTTGATCGCCTTGCCCGGCGTTTTGACGGCCATCCGGTTTGGTGATTTTGGCTGCGGTCGCTGTGGTGGTAGCTTGAAACGACGTTTACACTCCTTGGATCCCGTGAGATGCTTTTCTCCGCAGGTAGCGCAAACAGGGTTGCAGTCGTGGTCTGGTTGTGGCTCCCGAGTGCCGCAGTTGTGACATACCGGCAGGTGGGGATTCGGGCAGACGTCCGTTCTGTGACCCGTTTGCTTGCAAGTCTTGCAGAATTGTATGGTATTCTTGTATGGGAAGCAGGGAAGCTCCCCTCCCATATAGTAGACGTATCGCGGTACGATGGGGCCAAAGAAGGTAATTACCGCTGTTTTCGTTTCACCCAACATCCTAGCTCTTAGTATGTCGACGCCTTGCGTACGAAGACGCAGGTTGGCTAGAAGGGTTTCAGGGCTTGTGTGAGGAGCGATGCCATGTATCACTCCTTTCTTTGTGTCTTCGCCTACTGCTGCGTACGCACTCACTGCGTGCAGTCGACCATTTAAGGTGAGGCCTGTAATTCTTCTTGCAATATTCGCCACCTCTTCTGTAGGGGTTGAGATAATAAAAATGTTTGATCCTGGTTTCAATCTCAGCAGGAACTGGTTTCCATTCACTTTTCCTTGGCAGGCGTTTATAACTGCTTCTGCGATCTGTGGCGCCGTAAGTTCCCTGATAGGGAGACCTTGGTGAGGGCGCACGATCACTTTAATGTCGTCCTTAGGCAGTGGTGGAAGCCGCCTTGTCTTGAATTTCTTTTTATTCGCTGGTTGTACCGGGGGCTTGAACGATGGGCCCGATGATTCGTAGCCACCCTCGGAAAAAGTGGCCTTTTTGCCCGCTCGTGCGAGCGCCTTCTTTTGGCGCACGGTCAAAACCGTTTGCCAATCTCCGTCGTCGTCTTGGCGTCCAAGGGGTCCGCCAGTTGCTTCGGTACTCCGGAGGACCATGCAATCCTCATTAGCGGTTTCTTGGTATTCCATCTCATCCCGGTCCACGTCCGAGGAGGTGAGTTGCGCGTTGGGTGTTTTCTCGGGGCCTGCTGCCTCATTAAACGTTGTCGTCGGCGTTCTCGGCGCTTCCGTAGCTGGAGTCGGCGTAAGCGTCGCCATCTGTCGCGGCCGCGTCGCCGACGCGTTCCGCGTACCAGCGGCCGCCGCTTCACCGTCGCCGTTAGCGTTCACACTTCACACACGTTTTGGCCCGTCACAAAGGTTTGGCGAGGTGCTCACCGGAAAGTTTGATGTCTGCAGTGTCCTCACAGCTTGCCGAACCTCGTGAAGTCCTCGAAGTTCAGGTCACAGCACAAGATAACTCTCAAAAAAACGAAAAGAGATGGGAGCCCATCCTGAGCTGACCGCTCTAGTCGACGCCACCTAGCGGTCCCTGGGGCGAGAAAGAAAACTGCGGAAAGCTGTTTTGATATTTTCACGTTATTTCCCCCTCGCGCAGTCAACGCCCCGAGTTGGGCGAGCGCGACTGTTTAGACGCTCTGATTCACACAGTTAACGCGAAGACAGCGGTGCGCGCGCGCATACCACACACGCAAGGCCGCGCCTTTCAAACGAGCGCGATCAGCATAATATGGCCATGCTTGCGAAAGTCGCGCATCGGAGCGTAGTGTTTATACACACAGCCGCGTTTCGCAGCCTGCCGTTGAGCGCTGCGCTTAGCGTACGAATAATCGTTAACGACCTTGAGCCACATTTACTAACGGATCATCTGCATGTCTCCCTTCATCAGATCAGGAGAGGGAGGGGGGGGGGGGGGGGGGGGCTCATAAGGAGGTACTCTCACACCTACACGCTCATATATATGCATATATATCAGTGAAGCGTTGAATAACAGGATTCGGCGGTGATACAGGTCAAATTATAGAAGCATATGTAGGAAAATTATGCAGATCCCTTGCACTGTGGGAATCAATGTAGGTAAGCGAAACTTTCCATGCTGGACGCTTTGATGATAATTAGCGGTGATGTTGACGGGAAAGCTAAATTTCTTCAACGTTACCTTGTGTGCACCACTGCTGGTTTGTCTGCGCAGTACACAGAACACACAGGGAGAGGTGTTTGCTTGAAGTGTTGTGCGCATTTTCCTTAATTACCACCGATCGAGAGGGTTGAGCATTGTCATTGCCTCACATGGCACATCCCACCATGGCAGAAGTATTAAACTTGAATTGGATTATGTGGCTCGTACGTGCCAAAACCACAATCGTATTACGCGCCGTAGTGGCTGACTCCGGATTACTTTTGACACCGTGATGTTCTGTAACGTGTCCCAAAATCTACATGCACGTGCGCTTTCTATTTCGCCCCCGTCGAAATGCAGCTGCCCCGGTTGGTATCAAATTACCGACGTCTATAGCAATGCCATAGCCGCAAAGCTACCGCAGCGGGCAAAAAATTGTGTTGATTTGACGGTTGACCGCTTCAGTAGTGTCGCCTGGACCCTATAGCTGCGGTGCGCTTTGATTAATGCGGATCTGCTTCTGCATGCCGTGCGTAGTTTGTCCACTTGACATATTGACTGCACCGAATCTTCCCTTCCCTCTCCCTTGTATGGGAACTGCCTCTTCTCCTCCCTCCTCTCTACAGTTCCATCTACGTCCACTCTGGACTCACACGTTAGTAGAAAGGGAAGCGCTGCAGCTTCTGCAATGCAATGTAAGAGGCGATTGGAAGATTGGTGGAAGTAGGGAAACGACAAAAAACGGAGACGTACAAAAGGAAAGTTCGCAATAGGGGGTCACAAAATTTGGTTGCGGGAGTTCATAGTAGTTTTGTTTTTCTTTTTTAACCTAGGTAGGACATTAGGCAGTACAGTACACTCTAAGTGCCCCTTCTGCCACACAACGATAATCGTCATCTGCTTTGATGCGTTTCCTTTCTATAACGCTGCAAGCTCGGTAGTTTCCAGTAACGAACGGCACGCGCGTTATCAGCATGACAGCACAGGAAATGCTGTCATGCTGATAACGCACGTGCCGTTCAAATGCTGTCATGCTGATAACGCGCGTGCCGTTACTGGAAACTACCGAGCTCGCAGCGTTAAAGAAAGGAAACGCATCAAGGCAGATGACGAATATGCTATCATGCTGATGACGCGTGTGCCGTTCGTTACTGGAAAGTACCGGGCTCGCAGCGTTAAAGAAAGGAAACCCATCAAGGAGATGACGATTATCGTTGTGTGGCAGAAGGGGCACTTAGAGTGTAGCAAGAGCTTGGTGGCGCAATCCACCGCCCCGTCCCAAAGGGGACGCCCATAACATGCATCTATCCATCCATGCTTTTGAGGGGGGTCACAGATAATTACAGCTGTCAAGCGGCTCATGTGGCGACGACCAGGTAGCTCGTGCCAGTGGGGCCCTGGAATAGGGGCTCCAACCATCGTGCCTTATTTTATTTATATTCAATAAAGTTTTTACTCACTCGCTCAGGTAGTTCCAGAGGGCATTGTGAACATTCGACGCGGTGGGGTGAAAACGAGTTTCTCACGTCGCCTTTGCTCTCTGACTCGCTCCTGTCATGTATAGACACGCTCTGAACCATCCCCGACGTGGTGTGCCAGACAGCACCAGCAGCAGCAATGGGAAAGTCGAAGGAAGAGGCAAAGAAAACTTCCTTTTAAAAAATACCAGGATTTCACTGACGTTTCGGCCGGTGGCCGGCGCTCACTCGGAGTGCATGAGTGATCACTCTTATGAAGGCAGGATCATCTGCCGAAATGTCAGTAAATTTATCTTTTCTACGTTTGCTTTTATATAAAGTAATACCATAGGAAGCCAGCAAACAATGTTGGGTGTGGACAGCATAGGAGAAATATATGTAGCTTTTTCCTGAATTAAAAGAATGATAGATCAATGAAAATGAACGTGGATGAAAAAACAACAGGCTGCAGGTGCGATCCGGACTGTCTGTGCAATCGGACGTACCCCAGGCATTTGCATTGTGCGTGCGCGATACTCTATTAGTATCGCCCGCGGCGTGGCTGCATGCAAACGAGAGTGAATTTTATTTACTCATTTGTTTGTACATATGAACTTATTACGCGCAAGCGTAACTAACCAGTTCGTGAAATCGGCGGTGTCTGCCTGAAGCCGCGAAGCAAGCGAACGAGGGAGGCGCCTGCAGGTGAAGAGATTCGCGCGCCGGGGTAAGTACGAAGGAGCGCACCGAGCACGCTAATGTATCCGTATACGCTATTGGCGGCGAGGAGTTACGGAGTCGCCCTCTATCGGAAGCGCCTCGCTGGCATAGTGTGAGGGATCACGCGGCGCACTCCTCATAGGTTTTGCTGTCAGCGCTCACTGAAAACACCACGCGCGAGCTCTCCCGGACATTTCTGTAAGTACTTTTGAAACGAGAGAAGTTTTTTACTGTTTAAATAATAATCTTGGGCAAACTGAAAGCACACAATCGTTTACAGACGCTATCTCTTTACCGAATACGTACAGTGAACGCCACTGCGCGCGGTCGCCGCGATGGAGTCTCCCGAACCGGCTTCTTGCGTGAAAGGTAGGTAAAAGCTGAGAGCAAACTATGTGAAATATGTTCTTATAGTGTTCGTATAACTAAATGGAGTGTAATAGAACGAAGCCTCAATGCAGCGACCGACTGCGCGTCTGCATGCTTCTCCGCGTGCGCGTTTTCGCACCGTGCCATGAGCTTTAGGCCGCAGAATATGAGCATTTGACAGTATACAGCAACCATTGTTGCGTGGGCGCTATCAGAGCTGTTCAAAAATAATTTCATTGTAGAGACTTCGACGCCTACAGGGACTGTGATGTGCCGTCGCGACGATTCAATATTTTTTTTTCTTCTAAATTCTGTGACCTTTCAATATTATTTCTCGAGTTGCGTCGCACTGTATGTTTATCGGTGTTCTCAGCGTGCAATTTCCCGCTGCTCCTTTTTTGTGATCCAGTGCATTAATTCATAACACAAACATTACCATATGCCAGGCTTTTTTTAAATGTGCTTCTTGCCGCTGCCTTTCCACTCCACTGAACTTACCAGTATCTATAGCATCGACAAGTTCATAGACCAAACTGTCATGACATTAGTCAGGCAGCGGACTCGGGCGAGCGTCTCAGTGCGCGTTTTCAGAACATCGATCGCAGACCGGGCGCCGTAGCAGAAATCTTCCTCGCGTCTGTGCTTGCTGCATACCCGAGTTGTAGCCGATGACTGTTTGTCGGTTTTATGTTTCGCGAGCCAAGCTTCACGCAGCTTCTTGTCCTGCGGCTACGTGTGAATAAGGCTGACACCGGCCTCCGTTACGTGCGTCCGTCCCTGCGGCACCGAGCCTACCATGTTGCGCGCCTTCAAAGGCAGCCACTACCTATTGTAGTGCTTTCAAGCGTTGTAAAGGAGACACTCGAAGCGGGAAACTCGTTTTCGGCTCGCTTCGGCGCTCCCGAAGCAGCCGACGCGGCCACTATGTCCACGTGATCCCTCCTAGCACGTCACGCCGACGGTGGCGCCAGCTTTTCCAGTGGTGGAGCTCGAGGCCAATACAGGAACACTAGAGCGCGCTAAAACCCCTTAATAATTTGAAAGTAGCGACACTCTCCTCCCCGCGGCGCTTTCCTCCTCGATTCTCCCCGCGCGCCGGCTGCATGCGCTGCGCACGGCACGCTTTTTCTCCTTGGGATCCCGCGGACAGGTCGCAGCATTTGAAGGAGGCGTATGATTTTGGGCCAGTTGCGCGCCCCAGTGGTGTAGAAAATTTGAGAAATGCTGATAACAGCATCGATAATGCTGAAGGCAACGTTTATGAGGTTAGTCTTTTCTTAAAGCCGTATACCCCAGCGGTGTAGAAAATTTGAGAAATGTTGATAACAGCATCGATAATGCTGAAGTTTATGAGGAGGTTGGTCTTTTCTTCTGCCACATGATAAGATGATTTACTTTGTGCAACCGATCTAGCATTGCTTCTGGCACATCCCTATGTGTTTGGCTTTTTTTTTCTTTCCTGTGCGCTCATGTGCAGCGCAGGTATTAAATTTGGCGTGCCTTCTTACAACGAATTAGTCGTAAGTGCATCGTCCGTCCATGTGTGTATCTTCTCAATGTCGAAGTAGCTTTTGCGCTGTGGTCTCTCAACTGAATAAGGGCACATTCACACCGGCGACTTGAGGAGGTCGCGCGACCGTTTGCGACTCGCAATCAAAAAGCGACCGAAGGCGACTGATGTTCACACCGGCAAGCCCGGCTGAGCGCGACCCGCAAGTCGCAATCCCGGAGATTATCGTTCTCAGCGAGAACTCTCGGAATCTACGCGGAATTTGAATGTGACGCCGGAGGAGGCCGGATGCAGACACACGAAAGATCACTTCCGGTGCGCCGCTGATTCGTTTATCAGTTTTGCGACCACGGTCGCGCGACTGTGCCCAGGGCACATTCACACCGGCGACTTGAGGAGGTCGCGCGACCAAGTTGGTCGCTTTGCGACCAGTCGCAAATGGTCGCAAACGGTCGCCTTTCTCGAAAAGCGACCATTTTGGGCGAGTTGCTCTCCGCGCGATTTTTCAGTCGCGCGACCATGGTCGCAAAACTGATAAACCAATCAGCGGCGCACCGGAAGTGATCTTTCGTGTGTCTACATCCGGCCTCCTCCGGCGTCACATTCAAATTCCGCGTAGATTCCGAGAGTTCTCGCTGAGAACGATAATCTCCGGGATTGCGACTTGCGGGTCGCGCTCAGCCGGTCTTGCCGGTGTGAACATCAGTCGCCTTCGGTCGCTTTTTGATTGCGAGTCGCAAATGGTCGCGCGACCTCCTCAAGTCGCCGGTGTGAATGTGCCCTAAAAGACGGTTGCACAATTCCAGTGCGAGCAAGCGTGCGCGATTGTGTGAACACACTGTGCACATTTCCTGTATCGGTGCGAAAACCAAATAATAATCGTCACCCACTCATGCGTGCATAACAGCCCAATTCAAAGCATATTCAATAAAAAAAAACCGCCATACGTGCGTTAGCGAGCGCTCATTATCTGTAATACCACGGGTATTTAGTAAAGCAATGAAGGGGGCTAGTTGGTGAACGTTCATGGTTATATTGCGCTCAGTTTTACACAGACGGTGCAAGTGAACGATGTATGCCTGACCCGTACTATGATCAAATGTCGTCACCTTGTCATATTTTATATCTCCCCCCCCCCAAGCCACATCTCGTTGTATATAAGCGCGTTCTTTAACAGTAATAAACAGTTGGTAGTTTGCGCTACGTCTTTCACTTAATATCGTCTGTGTAAAGCTGAGCGCAATATAACTATGAACCACGGGTATATTTGCCGTTAACTTTTTCAGGGCCTGCGTTCTTTGTATTTATGTGACTGACGCACACATCCAAGTAATCCGGAAAGAAAGCTCCTCTACAAGCCACTATTTCGATTTTCAATAAAACAGGCAACGGATCCTACCAATCATTAAAAGTGCGACGATGAAGCTGCATCTTCGTACATAATTGTTCACAGCTGAATGAAGAAACCATAGTGCTGCATTTCCGACTGAATAAGTCGACGACGCGCGTGGTGACCCAGCAGAATATTTAGCATACCGAGGGCAACCCCATTTTTATGCAACTTGCAAATTGCCGTAGTAAAAACGCTGAGTAGGCCGGAAGAATTAAATGAATTCAACATTAGGTGATGCACTGACACGAGCAATAAGACACCTTAACTCGCAAACAACACTGCTTGTCGGAACAAAGTTCTTTTGGCTAATGTTGCTCAAACCATCACGCTTTCCTTACAGGAGTACTGACACAAAAATTTGAAGTCGAGCTAACTTGTGAGATCGATTTAGTGGGTCACACACACATCGTCTATAAAATATCAGCGGCGAATATCGCTTAGAACATATTTAAAATCAATTTTAAAGTACGTGCGCGCAGCCAACCGCAAAACAGAGCACCTCGCGACATTGACATCTCCCGGGATTGTAAATAGCCAAGAAAACGCTACGTCATGTGGCTACGTCACGAATTTTCGTTGGCTGCCATGCGGTTTTACACGTGCTCTTCTCCTCTGTTGTTGCTTGTTCCAGCTGTTGTAGTGAGACTCTCTCCGTGTCGCTGCAACTGCAGTTTTTGTCGTGTCCGTCGGGATATATCCCACACTATCAGCTTGACTGCGCTGCACTGACCACGCACGAATTGTGAGTACAGCACCATGCCGCGTACATACTGCTGCGTTGACTTCTGCGGAACATATTCAGGGTTGGGTATAACTATGCATAGTTTTCCCCGCGACACCGTTCACTGGCAGAAGTGGACCGAGTTCGTGCGCGCCACTGGACGCTTGGAGTGGACCCCGCTGAAAAGCAGCGTTATCTGCTCCCTTCATTTCGAGCGTGCATGCTATAAAGAAAACCTGCTGGACTTAACGCAGTCCGATTTTCCACCAAGACGACGTGCCCTCAGGCCTGGTGCTGTGCCGACTATTTACGCCGCCTTGTGTCCTGCTCCATTCCCCAAGCGCCCTCGACGACAGGTTTGTACTACTTGCAGCGGTGCGTACGCATGATGATAGCGTCATATCTGATGATGCCTGATATTGCGCAGTCGTGCTCGGACACGGAGCGTGAGCCAGCTGCCCCCCATCCCGGGTCGATGGACCTCAACGCTGACTACGAGATAAACGAGGCCGCAAATGCATCAGGTGTGTGTTTAGTGCACCGTGCGATGACTAGTCATAAGCGTAGATTACCGTTTTGGCGGTTGCTCAACGTTGCTTCTTGGTGCTGTGCGCGATGTACTGACCAATGACCGTGCGAACGGCAAATCAAGTCACGTTTACAAAAACTGAGATATGTTTGACTTTTCTTCAGTGAAAGGCTAGGCCGCGCCCCTCGATCGCGTAAACGAGCATCGCGATAGAAGTAGGTGATATTACACTAGGGTTAGGACACAGAAATAAAAGAAAGATATGAAAGTTCTTGCCATTTCAGTGGACATTCTACTGCGCCCGCTCTTTATACGGCTCCGTATTTCTGTGACGCTGCACATGTGCTTTTATTTTTGATGAAGTGCAATAAGTGTAGAACTGCCCTGTCCAATGCATTTGGCAGTTTAAAAGCAAGAAAACGTCCTGGAGACTACCGGAGGCAAGATAAATAAAAATCGTGAAGTACATACAGCAAACAGCAGCTACTATGTATTTTTAAAAACCAAGATATAATGGCAAAATAACAATAAATAAAAATTTGATTTAAGGCAGACAGCTGACTACTTATTTTCACAGGTGAAGTAATTAAGCTGGATGCACCATCCCAGCGCTTCGTTGAAGTTTGTTCCAAGGCCACTCAGGCGGCTCTGAAGGCTACAACAAAATCTGCAAAGGTGCAAGCAAGCCGAACTGTCAAGGAAGTGGGTGAGTGCCTGTCACGCCATTGTAGTATGTACTTGTATTGGTGGTCTTGAAACTTGAAGCTACCCGCCATGGTTGCTCAGTGGCTATGGTGTTGGGCTGCTGAGCACAAGGCCGCGGGATCGAATCCCAGCCACGGCGGCCGCATTTCGATGGGAGCGAAATGCGAAAACACCCGTGTACTTAGATTTAGGTGCACGTTAAAGAACCCCAGGTGGTCAAAATTTCCGGAGTCCTCCACTACGGCGTGCCTCATAATCAGAAAGTGGTTTTGGCACGTTAAACCCCATAATTTAATTTAATTTAATAAACTTAAAGCTATTATAGAACCCTTTATGTGCTGATCCCAATGGGGTACCCTTAGCAAATTCATGCCTCATTGCACTTCCAGCATGCCAGACTGATTTGGAATTGCCGGACATCCTGTTGATGGAGGAAATGCGTCAGCGGTGTTCTACACCTTTCATCAATTCATGAATTTTGAATGCATACTAATGTCGGGTGGATGCTTTGTAAGGGGCGCTTTTGTCTTGGTGTCTCAGTATATATATGTTTGTTTCTCAAAATAAAAATCAGTTGGAAGTCAGCCCTTGTCTTCGTCGTCATTTTTTTGTCTCGTCTATGTATGTGCTGTAAGTGACGATCTAATCTAGCACCAAACTGGGTTCGATTCATGGTAACACGTGAAGTTTGCAGGCTAGGACTAGTGACTGCAGTTATCACTTTCTCTCAACTAGCGTGTATTATGAAGATTGATTCGTTAGACGTCGCCGATTCCGAATTCGATTATGGATTTTATAGCTCGTAGGCCTTACACGGCTTAGCTACTTATTGTTTGCTGCTCATAGAATAACCTTTAAATTGTAATTAAATGCCAAAACACGAAAGTCAAAAATACTATCTTTAATTTAAAATGATATATTTAATTATTTCTATTAGCTTTTCTTTGACGCCGTAGTGGTGTTGTGAACGCAAGATGCTATCCGCAAACGCAAAGCACTATTCTAAAATTCTTCACTCCTGCATGCCCCAACGCTAATGCCCGCAAAGCTCTTTGGGGTCCGAAACTATTGGGGCCCCTATTCTAAAACTCCCTAGTTTAGGTGTCTAGATTCACCTAGGGCCGATAACGCTTGCGCGTCACCCACATTCACGAAGTGAAACGTCGCTGTAACGTTTTGCGCGCTTGTTTCTGTATGGAGATAGCTAAAGTGGCAAATTTAAAGTCGGAGAAATGCGCTTTCCGACGAGACCAAGATAGCGAAATTCAGATGCGCCGTTATGCTGGAGAGAGTAGCAAGTTACTGTACGGTAAGTGCGGTAGTACCGTACCAGCGATAAGGGGGGAAAAAAGAAAAAGAAAAAAAAAAACCTTTCATGCACCGAGACTGAGGTGCATGTTAAGTAACCCGTGGTGGTAAAAAATTAGTAAATATTCCATTGCTATGGCGTTCCTTATAGTAACAACGTTGTATGTACTGGCACATAATACCACATAATTTAATTTTTTAATTTGAGTTGCCATCGTATTCGGCTCGTCAGACAAGATGGGGAAACTTGATGTACACACAGTGTCCGACTGACGTTTCACTTTCATGCGCAAAAGCAGCAGTGGTGCATAAAATTATGTGTACAAAATTGAGTTTGAGACTGTATGGTATTCGGGTAAATACAGACGGTCGGGCGTTTTATCAAAGAGGCACGGCTCAAACACACTGTGGCTAAGCCAAACGTGCGTTTCGGACCCTGGTGTAAATTTTCGGCAGTGGCGTAATCGTGTTGCCTGCGCTTATCCGCTTGCGTTTACCCGAATATTGGACAAGCTAAAAATAATTTTAATCCATCGTGTTTAGCGTAATAGTGGGCTTAGCGGAATAACGGGATCGAAATACGCATGCGCAGAATGCCAAATGACCCATAGCGTCTAGGGTACGCATGCTATTTCTCAGACTTAATGTTACAGTCTTTGTGTGGTTTGTGTAGTTTTATGTAAAACATAGCAATCATCCTGGCCACCCGCTTCGAACTGAATGTGGCATTGCTTTTGTAGAATTCACTTCGTTTGAAACATAGGACTGTGTAAACGGCTTTTGCTTAGCCTCAAGCCTCTTCGGCGACAGGGTATTATGGATAACCTTGCAGAGTTTTCGAGATCTGTTCTTGTTTCGACATGTCAAAGCATAATGAGTGAAATTTCTGGGATTGCAGTGCCACCTATCAACGAAGTTAGGAGATCCTGTGGCATTGAGAAATGTCTACCATTAGTCAAAAGGGATCAGGACTACTCACTCGCTTACTTTTATACCGTATTTACTCGCATAATGATCGCACTCGCGTAATGATCGCACCCCTAAAATTTGTCGTCAAAATTCGATTTTTTTTTATTTCCCGCGTAATGATCGCACCCCGAACTTGCCGCAGCGATATGTCGTGTGCTAAGTCTAGCGAATAATGATCGCGCTTACCACCTGTCGAATGCTACGCGAACGACTCTTCAAGACAAGCCAAGCGGCCTGCACGCACTAAACATTCTTAAGTAGATGCCTCATTTCATTACTTTCATCACTTTCCGCACTTCCATGACAAAATGAGGTACAACCAAACTTGCCTTTATTATGGGTTGGCTTTATAATGGCTGATGTCAACAAAAACAATAAAGGCGCATTTCGATTCTTTTCATCTGCTTTTGCACTCGTGAGCACGCAACAAATCGCGCGCGGCAATGATAGTAGCCACGTTTACTCTGATACGTTAAAAGTGTGCCCTATTCATACGCCGACGCTTGTAACACAGCTAAGATATTCGCCCACCCTTAGCGGAAAGTAGTGAAGACAGATGCCGCAGTTTCCGCAGCATCAGGTCACTGGAAGCTAAGCGCGCCCACCTATTACTGTCCCCTCAAAGTGTACATGGCTACGTTATTGCCGCAAACTTGCCGATATTAACGATATTATTCATCACTAATACGGAAGAAACTGTTTCAATGCACGTAATGTACTCACGAGAAGAAAAAAAAAATCGCGTTCGGCGCGTTCGGCTCGCTCCGCTAGCCGCCATTTTTGTTTTGGTGTCCCGCACCCGCAATCTCGCATCCCGCAGCAAACGCGGACGAAAAAAAAAAATTTTTTTTTCCCGGGAAATTTAACCAGCGTAATGATCGCACCCC
The DNA here is from genome assembly GCF_038994185.2 of Dermacentor albipictus. Lineage (NCBI taxonomy): Eukaryota > Metazoa > Arthropoda > Arachnida > Ixodida > Ixodidae > Dermacentor > Dermacentor albipictus. The sequence continues at coordinate 69,668,538 of NC_091822.1, read as the reverse complement.
TGAATTTGCTTCAATTTTTCTGACAAAAAAAGTGCGATCATTATGCGAGTAAATACGGTAGATACATGCGACGGCGTATGCCCTCTGAGATCAGGACATCTCAGATGTTATGGCCGACAGCTTGTACTGATTTCGCCGCATAGAAATAAAACACCCTCCCGGCGTTCGTTGCGCTGCACCTCACACTTTTCAGACGCACACGCCAAGCATGGCGAATAGATAGAATCACTTAGGTGCGCTATGTATGCGAAATTTAAAGCGTAATTAAATAGTGTACGTCCCGCACATAAACTACATGCTTTTGGCAAAGTTAGTTTGCGGAATGGTAACAGTACTTCCCTTAACCCTGCTATTACGCTAACTTTATCTTGAGAAAAACATTGTTTTTAGGTGATTTACATGAAATTCTTCGCCACCTTGGCTAATGCAAAAATTTTTAGAGCCCTTCTAAATGGTTTTCAGTATAATTTGGAGAGATAGAAAAAGTTGTACAAACTGAAAATGTGATTTAAAAAAAATTGATCTTATGGCCATTTTTCGAAATGCGACAGCTGCGTCTCTCTTTAAACCATTACATCGTTAGTTTTGCAAGAATAAATAGAAGTAAACAGGAAGAAAGATTTTAGTCCAATGCAAAGCTTGCATAATCTAATGCAATCGCCAGGAGCTCGGGTCAAATGCGACAAGCAATGCTGTATAGTGCTAAAATTACTAATTTGTGGAAGCACACAAACAGCTTGTGGCAAATAAGCAAACCAGGAAAAAAAAATATTGCACTGGAAATCGTCATTTCTCTTTGGCACAGTGTCAGTGCCCAACTTCTCGAGTGCTGAGGTTCATTTATTTTTGCAATGAAACTGCACTGAATAGCAACAAAAAAAGTAGAAATGTTGGCAAATTAATTTTTGCTGGAGATCATTGCTCCTTTTGCAATGTGTAAATTTAACAGTGCCAGGACTCATTGGTTGTAACAGAAATGCTTCTTAGCTATGCAGTACTGTCACATTGGTTTCTATACCTGGTGTTTCCCGAAATGTGCTCGAAATTCTTTAAAAATTGGGAAGACCAGGTAATCAAGGTTTCCTCTGGATTGCTTTTGCGACACATACATTGAAAGTGACTCAAGGTGATATTTGGGCAAATAATTATGCAAATTACATTATTAACTTTTTGACCGAAAGAACCATGTGATTGATTTCAGCGCCACCTGTGGTGCTCACAACAATTTTTAAAAATGCGAAAAGTTGATACTGCTAAAATTTTACAGTGTGATGAATTCCGACCAATTTCACATATAAAAGTGAACCTGGACAGCCAAAAAGCGCAACTGTGATGCCACTGAGTGATATTCAAATGTATGACTCTACTATAAAAGCTGTCCGTAGGAAATCTGTCAGTTACCTGATCTTCCCTGTTTTTCAGAAATTTCGAATGCATTTTGCAATATGCAAGCTGAAGAGAACTTTGCAAGCACTTTGATAAGGCACCTTTGCTGTTTTCAGGTCTAATTCTGTTGAGCAAGGCATTCATGATAGTTCATTTGTAAAAATTTTGGGAAATTTTGTGAAAATTTTCTCTTTGAACATTCAGACACAAAAGCTTATGCTATGTAACGACACCGGGGTCTCGGTGGCCTTGAGCATTAAAATAAAGCTGAAAATCCTTTGGAGGAACCGTGTCATTTTATCTTCAAGCAGTACTGCACAATTTCTGCGTATTTTTTAATCGCTTTCATTTATTCTAATTTTACTTTAGGAATACTGCCCACTTAATTGGCCAATCCGCCGTTGTGGTTATGCACTTTATTATGGAAATGATCATCTTCATCACCACCTTGCAATGCCCAATTCATGGCTTATCCTGCATAGTGAATTGCACCATTTCAATTGGGCTAGACCAAACAGTATCTACACGGACTGACATCCAGTAAGTTGGAGAAGTGAAGGTTTCGGCATCTGTGGAGGGATAAGCTTTCTCATTCCCCAAGGCTGTATTTCTTTGTTTGAATGATACAAAACCAACATTATGTTAGACAACCATGCAGCAACTTTTGCAGCCTGTGCCAACATAAATACAAAGACAGTTATTCGTGTATCAAAGAATAAATTAGGTGTCAGTTCACAATTTACCATTTGAGTCCCAACAGCGTAATTTGGTACCAGTACAACCAAAAACAGCCAAAAATTGTAAAAAAAATTTTCATTTTTTTTTCTAAGTATATCAAGCAAAATATGTTTATACTGATATGGAAAAATCCAGGGCTGATTGCAGGAGTTTCTTGGAGCTTGGCTTTTTTTTTTTTCAAGCATGGGCCATGTGATTATGCTAATGTTATCTGCTTACTTATGTTGCAAATTTCATACTGATATTAGCAGAAATACATTTAAGGGAAGGATGCTCACTGGAATCTGGAGTTCCCTTGGGTTTCTGTTAGACCTATATTAACTGAAGGAAATTGTTACATTTTATTTTAAATCTATAAATGCGACAGCACTTGAGATGTCAGCATTTTATGCAGTGGTCTTGATGAAAGCTTTTGCTACCACAAACTACAAGGTTGCTCTATGTATACAGAACCTTTTTCTAGTTTGCAAGTGCTCTTCTCTGCATTGTAGATTTGTTAAGCTACTGGTAGCACCACTCCTGTTTCAGAAGTGCTGTCTGCCCATACTGGAACTGGTCCCTTCATGCAAGCTTTCACTACGGCAGCCATGTCTACATTTCCCATGTCATAAGACATTCAAACTGTGCTTGCAGCGGTGACTGCAAGAATGACTGCCCCCATTAGAGTGATGATCTGCCTCACAGGAAAGCTAGTCTTGTAATTATTAAGACAGCCTATTGCAGTCGAACAGAAAATAATGCGTTGGAGGATTTGAAACCTGCTTTTCTAGTTCGGACTATGTTCATTTAGTATGTACACACAAACATGCAGCAAGATGAGTTTTTATTCTATTGAAAAACTAATAATTGTGCTTATCATTGCATTGCTTTCGCTTGAATTTTGCAACAAGATGCCATATCTTGGTCCAAAATAATTTACAAAAACCCTTAACATCCTTGCTTGCTTCATTTGTTTCAGATTATACAAAAGCGTGCCTTACTAACATAGCAGTGAGCAGCTACAGAGGAATAAAGTGCCTTTTGCCACCTCTTGGCAGCTAAAATTTAGAACCCTAAAATACCATGAGCCTGCCACACCTAAAAGTTACATATAGGATAAGTAAAGGCCAACAGCTCCTTAAAGGCGCCCGAACCAATAAGGAAGTCCGGAAATATATTTAAATTTAAAATAGATTATTTCAGAAATACCTTGCCACAAAAAGTACTTCAATGCGTTCAGCAGAAGCGCAATTATTGGAAATCAAGCAACTCATTCGTGGTGCTTCTGCTTCTTCTTCAATGACTTTTGCAGTAAAGGCTATGGCAGAGCAGAACATGCCCACAATGCTTTGCCTGCTCAACGTCACCATGGCGTACAGTTAAAATTTGATTTTGGATGCTCATGTAGATGGCACCACTTCAGATTTTGGCACCTACGACGTGCCAAACGTGGTTGTCCACAGAGAGCCGCAGCACGCTTAGCCAGCAGACTCATTGCGGCATCCCGCAGAGGCCACAGTATCTGCGCTACGTAGCAAACTGCAGTTACATGCAACTGCAATGCATATGCACAGCGTTTGCTTTGTGCACGACAGGCTTGAGTGTGCACTCACGCTCATATGTTCCAGTCTGGCCGTGGTATGTGGTACGGACTGGCTTTGTCCTGCACTAACTTGACCGACAGATAGTAGCCACATGCAACTTGCACATTTTTGAATCGCTATCAATTGCTCAATATGAAGCAAAGCCTGCCAAGGCATCTAACTGGGAGCAGCCAGGAGTAAGGGCTCTGGCCTTAAGTTTTGCGTGGTTGGAGGCTGGTTGAGTGTTCAAAATTAGTTGAAATTAACGAGCGCTGATGTCTCACACCGGTAATTCCTTCAGGTGCAAATTAATTCTGTCCAATAAAAATTTTGTTTCACCAGATTTCTTGCATCTTCACGATCATGAAAATTGCACAGCTGGGTAACGAATAAAAAATTTCCAATTCTTCAGTGAGTTTTATCATGTTTTCAAACTGTGGACTCCATGCGAAAACACTCTACAGGAACGTCAGGGCAAGAAACCTATCCAGCCACTCAAAAAACATATCTGGTGTAAAACACTGCGAGAAACATCGAAAGAAGTGAACCAGTTACGTGACAATCTATTGACATTGAGTGCGAACATCCAGCCATCTACTTTACAACTTGTTTTGCTAAAACAGTTTACACATTTTAATTTTCATGTCAGATTCAATCAGAACTGTTTCTACGCATACACTAATTGCAATGATTTTGATTGCTGCTTTTTTTTTTACATGCTATCTTGGCGTACACAACTGTGTACACAGTGCCCGAAGGGGATAAGCAGGGTGGCTAAAGTTTACTTCCTACGCGACCAGTTGGGGTTGAACGTGAGCAGTATGTAGTAATTATCGAAATTAAAAAGCAGACTTTTGCTTACTTCAGCCCATTTATTAAACTGTGTCAGTAAATAGACAGTAAGCATAGGAAGAAGCAAGCCGATCTAAACAGCCTTCTTGATTGATGTCAGTTATTGGCCAATAGCAGCCGCATATGGATATCCACTTTATTAGGAAATAAAGCATCCAGAAAATAGTGAGGAGTAGGCTTTTGTTGAAAAAAGAGCATTTGCGAGAAAAGTGACTTTGTGCACTGCTTGCGAGCTCCATGCACCACGCACGACTGCAAAATTTGCCTGAGGCGTTCACAGTAGCATATGCTATCCGCGGACTGTTTTTTTCACGAAGCTCGAGGAGTGGTTCAGGACCCCTTTAATGGAAAGGGCAGGCTTCGTTTTAGCGCAAGGCCTTTGAACAAGAGAGCCAGTGCGTCGGCTTGTTTTTCTCTTTAATCTCTATTTTGTGCGCATGCCGCACAGGATGCGTGCTTTGCTCATCTTCTCTTTGAACACCGCTCTACACCTCTTGCAATGCGGCTGCTGTGAGCAGGCACTAGTGATAAAAAACTATCGATTGCACTATAGGTACTATCCATAGTCAAGTCCTTACTGATCTATCACTAGTACCTATATAGTAGCATCAATAGCAAACTATTGATATTGGTAATACTATTAAGCACACTATCGATACTACTATCGATAATGTAAGATCATGTGACACACTTCCAGAAAACACCGCAACAAAAACTCGGCAAGGTTCCCTGTTTCCGACTGCACGAAGCAAGCGTTACGTATAATGATCAGTTATTGCTAAATTTCTCGTAGTGCAATTAAAACTCTATATAAAGAACTTCAGTATAATGAAATTCTATATACATATAATTAAGCAGTTACCTCTTTATAACTTCTTGTCCATAGAACACCATGTATTTAGAATCTAATATAGTGAGGTGTTTATACACAATATCAATATAACAAAACTTCCCTGCCAGCACTAGTAAAAGAATATACTGAGGAATTATGTGCCAAAACCGCAATATTACTATGAGGCACACTGTAGTACGGGACTCTGGATTAATTCTGACCACTGGGGTTTTTTAACGCGCATGGTACATGAGCATTTTTGCATTTAGCCTCCTTCAAAATGCAGCCGCCACAGTTAGAAGTCAGTCCCACACCCTTCAAATTTCACACTTCCTAGTTCCAAAGCCACTACGCTACCATGGCAGGTGATTGCTGCCATGAAAGAATATAGACAATAAATGGAAAATTCCATGGCTGCAATGGTCAAATAAGTGGCTGCTTGTGAATGCACCTCTGAAATTGCATGCCGTGCGACCAAGAGCGATTGCCGAAGCTGAGCAGGATTGCGTTCCTATAAAGTCCAAATGTGAGCGATAAGATCCTATCGCATGCCGCATGCTTTGGGTGCGAGTGAAGCCTTGCGAGGGTCAGCTGAGAGGAATGGTGACTCGAGAGCACTGTTTTAAAGCACAAACAAGGGGAAAGGGGGAGGAGAGCGTGTGCGTGAGAAGGCGAGAGGGGCAGGTTGACAAACGTTTCTATTTTCAGCGCAGCTGTGACTTCGCATGGATGTCAGCATGGCTGACTGCCTACGCAGCCCGTGCATCCTGTTTTAGAGGCAATCTGCAACGTACCGAGATGACGTGGGGCCATGTACGCTGTCTTGCCGTATGTTCAGTAGTGGAGGTTGTGTATCTAGAGTTTTGGAGACACGTTGAAGCGAGAGGCAGACAATGCACTCACTCCCCACTGCCGGCACTTTTCATGATTGTCATCCGACTGCAGGTGGCACAATCAGCCACGCCGGCAGAGTGGATGTGAAGGTGTGGCTGGCTTTGCATCGTACTGCCGACGTGAAGACATAGTTGGTACGACATGATACCGTATCTTTCATGGCCAACTCTCTGATTCAACAGAATGAATATTTAAAATTCAAACTTGCATTTTCAGATTGCCAGACAAACTGAAAAATCTTGCTGCTCCTGCTGGGTGAGAAAAACTCATCGGAAACTGTACTTATTTGCATAAAAGGTTGCATTCCAATGTAACAAAATTTTTATGTAGCAGAGTAAATTGCCGAATTTACAGATTTTGTTATATCAAGATTTAAATTGATCACTAGCCAAGAATGGAAAAAACTATCGATTGCATTGTCAGTGGCAAACTACAGCTGTAGTATCAATAGTACTACCGATAGTCAATTTACCAATAATTTTGCATCACTAGCAGGCACACAAACTAACATTTGTGTCCTGATAGCAAACCAGGCAGCATAGGTGAATGCTACGCCTCTGGCTAGACTTTATTTGAGCAAAAGTGAGCACTAAATGGAGTAACAGTGTACTGCAGCAACTGCCACATAAGCTGGAGCAAACTATGTCGCAGTTAATGTGAAACATTATATGTATTCTATGGTCAGTTATAACCTAACAGTTCAGAAGATCCTCCCACAAAAGTATGCCTGCTGGCTTGCTCTCCATTTAGCTAACTATAGCTGTTATAATATAAAAAACTATTAACGAAGAATAGAAAACTATTAAATTAAATATTTTAGGGCACCCTAAGGTTTACCAGTATTTTTTCTAGATTTCAGAGTTTCACTTAACGAAAAACAATCAGTAAAAATATAACCGTAGTATCCCCCCCCCCAAAGAAAAAACAAGCATGCAACATGGCAAATATTCGGAGTCATGGTTTTCAAAACATAATACTGGCATAATTCTTTCACGAGCCACACCTTGTGAAACATGATTTGGCACATGTCAGTGGGCGACACCTCCACAACAATCTCCTCCAGTAGATCTTTATATCTCTCTTGTGAAGTCAAAGATAGTCATAAAATGAAACTCCTACAAGGTTGCTGAACCCCGGTCGTTCCTTATATAATCTCCAATTCACTGCTAAGCACTACTGGTGAAGTAGTGCTCGACTGACAGCCAGGCAGCATTCGTTTCACCATCCACCCACAAATTGCGCAGACAGCGGTGCACGCAGTGTGTGCATGTTCACGTAGATGTACACGACACCAATCACATAACCGCACCAAGCTGTCCATGCCACGAGAGTCCTTCAATTGTAGGAGTACTCGACGTCTGACCAGACAGCTTCCACTTCACTTTCTTCAAGTTCATTCTGAAATGAAACGAAGAAGGAAAAGCAGTAAAATGAGCTGTCACCAATGCTAGCATCATTTGTATCTAGTTTAATGTGACTGAATTGCATATTTTGTCGCGTTATCAGGTTTACGTGAAACCTGTATTGATTGACTGTTTTTGCAAACTTAGTTGACTGTTGTACTTTGTAAACCACCCTGCTAAAATGCCCATAGATGCGACTGCAGCATTAATAAATAAATAATAAAATAAAATAGAACATTCCCAATATATAAAAAGTGAAATGATAAATTTCGCAGCACCTGCTGGGCAACAAACACTTGTTTACATTATTTGACACATGCAGACTATAAAGTGGTATGATCAATCTGGTGCACGATAACATTGAAATATATGAAGAAAAAAAAAATGGAACAGGATGTCTTAAATGCATGTAGTAGAGTCTAGTGCTCATTGAAAGAGGAAACGGCAATAGTGTGGAGCTGCAAATAGTTTTAGAGGAGTTCAAACATGATCAGATTGTTCATGTTTCGTCTTGTGACGTCAACTTCAAATAATAAATTTATACGCCTAAATTGATACAACACTTAAGTTACCTAAGCTGGCACATGCTTACTCAATGGCTACTAATTATGGTGCATAAGTGATCTCCGTGCATTTGTTAGGGAACGCGATTGGTCTGCACAACAACTATGGTCCTGCTAAACAAGAAACATTAAGATGAGTCTTCGTTTGCATAATTCCTTCTAGCCTGTAGACTGCAAGAGCTGCTACTGCTTCTTATACCGTATTTACTTGCATAATGATCGCAATCACGCAATGACTGCACCCCTGAATTTTGTCGTCAAAATTCGATCTTTTTTCTTTCCCGTGTAATGATCGCACCCCGAACTTTCAGCAGCAATATGTCTTTTGCCAAGTCTAGCTAGTGACGATCGCGATTAACATCTGTCGAATGCTACGTGAACGACTCTTCAAGACATACCAAGTGGTCTGCACTCACCAAGCATTCTTAAGCAGATGCCCCATTTCATACCTTTCATCGCTTTCCGCACTTCTATGAAAAAAAAAAGCTATAACCAAACTTGCCTTGGCTTTATTATTTGTAGGCTCTATAACGGTTGTGGTCAACAAAAATAACAACAAAAAAGGTGCCTTTCGATTCTCCTCCTCTGCACTCGTGGGCACGGAACAAATTGCGAGCGGCAACGACAGTAGCCATGTTTACACTGATACGTTTGGAGTGTAACCTATTTATATGCCGACGCTTTTAACACAGCTAAGACATTCGCCCACCCTTAGCGGAAACGTGCCATATTAGGATAGTAGTGAGGACAAATGTTGCAGTTTCCGCAGCATGCCCGCCATGTGTTTCTACACTGGAAGCTAAGCGCGCTCACCGGTTTCTGTCCCCTCAAAGTGGACATGGCTAAGTTATTGTTGCAAGCTTACTGATATTTACGATATTATGGATTACTGATACTGAAGAAACTGTTTCAATGCACGTAATGTACTCATGAGAAGAAAAAAAAAAAAAAACCGCGTTCGGCGAGTTTGGCTTGCCCCGCTGGCTGCCATTGTTGTTTTGGTGTCCTGCACTGTTACAGTGGCAGCCACCTGTCTGCTGATCTGTTGTCATTCCACAGCAAACGTGGGATGAAAATTTTTTTCTTTTTGCAAGAAATTTAAGCAGCGTAATGATCGCACCTCTGAATTTGCGCCAATATTTTTTTACAGGAAAGTGGGATCATTATATGAGTAAGTACGGTAGTACCAACTTTCTCAAATAGCGGCAGCAACAAAATGATAGTTATTCAGATAAGGTCAGGCTTGTGCATAACAAATTAAATGTGGTTAATTACTTGTAATCAATCACATTTATTGGTAGTTTTGGAATAATCCAATTACTTTTTTACTCTAACGCTCACTATAATTCCGTTACATTTAAGTTTTTTTCATTAATCATTTACACATAACCAGTTACATTACTGACGAGATAAAGTGTAACAGGTGACGCAGCTTCAAGCACTTAAATTTGGCGGGAACTACAGTAAAACGTCCACGGTCACATGTTAAGAAAAGAAAATCTGGGTGCTCAGTACTTGTTTCTTAATTCAAACGATAGGTCGCTTCCTGTATTGTCAGAACTGAGTGCTGCAGCTCGCGGTGGTTTTGCATTTCTATGGGAAACGTGAACTACTACTGCTGGGGGGCCTCTTACAATTCCTCAGATTAAGTCTAGTGTAGGCATTGGCAAGAACTCCACCACAGAGGATGACCAATGAATTAAACCGGCGATTCTATGGCTTGATAGCGTTGGCCACTTGGGCCATTGATGCCAGAAAATCACCTGTGGACAATTTTTTTTCCAGTTTTTTTTTCATTGGCCTTATCGGAAGCGCCTTCTCCAAGCACCAGCAAAAATAAAGTACTGTGCTCCATAGAGGACAAACACGCGAACATGGAGGCATTCGGTCACTGCAATCTCGCACCCCCCGAAGTGTTTGTACGTCACAACAGCACTCTTCCCCCTAGTGTGACCATCAAGTGAGTTTTCAGTGTTGCAGCTGACGTTTTCGCATGAAACGAAGGAAGATGACCAATGAAAATTAAAAAAAAGAACAACAACTTTTAGTGAAGATAAGCAACCTGTGAAAGGCTGTAGAGACACAATGAAAGAGCTAGGCCAACTCATTCTACTTACAGTATTGTGCAATGTCAGTAAGAATTGGGAGGAAACAGCAAAAAGTAATAGATTAATTGCTCAATCACTTTCACAGGTTTGTAATAGGTCACTGTGATCAATTACTTTTTTTGATGTAACGCTTACAAGTCTGCATGAGGTGCCATGGGCATCATTTGCTTCTTTTTTTGCTCATTGTTCACAATTTTATTTTGAAAACTTTTAATGATAACACTGTTTTTTAAACTGCAACAATGAACACAGGGTTTGAGAAGGTCATAAGTGCACCTTGCAATATTATACGTACGTTCCTTGCCACGAATGTGAACTTATTTTTTTTGCTTTAGCCCCTTTTTTTTTTCTACATTCAGTGCGCTGGACTTAACATTAAGTATTTGAAACACATAATGCTAACGTTAGACATGGTACTGCACAAGGTCAAGAAGACTGCCTGCATCTTGCCAACAAGTTTCTATGTCGTAGCGCTGTTCAGCGCAGTAATACCCATAAAACTGTCGAAGTGTGTTACCTGCTTTGTTTTGCGTTACCTCGCTTTAGCAAAAAAATACTAACCACAACTTTTCTAGTTCCTAGATATGCACATTTTATTGATTTTGAAAACTCATAGGGCCCAATGGCAGGCCTGTCCAAACAGAAGCATTAACCTCTGTATTCAAGAACACAACTTAGAGGGCCCCTCACCAGGCCCTATAGCAAGTTTTGGTTATACGCTGAAAGTTGTTACGTGTCCTCTAGGGAGCATTCTGCCGCAAAAATTTTCCAAATCTGCTCATTAATAGTCGATATATAAATACTTCAGTACCGCGAACCCGATTTCAGCAGGCGAGCTCCACTGCCAAGCGAGACACTCTCTCCACTCACCCCGTTTAGTCTTCACAAGCGAAATACCTTCCCTGTGTCCTCCACTAGCGGAGCTCGAGGATCATGTGACGCATACGTTACAAACCCTGCCTTCATTTTTTTCCCTCCTCGCTTTTTTTGCGGCGCGCATTTCCGCCGACGGCGTCACACACGAGCTGCTGTGATTGTCTTGTTTTGCACAGCACATGATTTTGCATGCTGTGCACGAGGACACCTGATTAGTGGCATAATTCACTGCTACACAAATACTGAGGCAGAAAAGTGGATCACAGAGCATGATCCAATTGCTGGAACACGGCAGAAAAAGACATAGTTTCGGTGTCTGTGTGCGCTACTGCACGATGCGGGAATAAGCAGAGGGAAGGGAAGTACATCTCTCTTGCTGTGGTGCGAAGTAAAACAAAAACATGCAGAAATTTGGTTTGTGTGTTTGATTATTTCTCAAAGCTTTAATTCGTCTATTCAAGCAGCATTTTACACAAATAACAGATGTTACCTTGAATAATTCTTGAAGTCACGTGTCACCACGAGCGACGTCACAGTGCAAACATGTGTACATAGGCGCACTAGCATGTGTAAGTCCTCCTTGGCTTGGAGTGCAACGGCCGCGAGGAGAAGGGAAAACGGTGTTCAGTTTGAAATTTCAGGTCTTTCTGCAGCGCGTAGTGATGTAACACTTTCCAGAAACGATCGTTATCGCACAATGTATGCTCTGTCTGCTCAAAGTGGCGAGACCTGGTGAAGGGCCCTTTAAGTTGAAAGCCCACGCTTGACTTGATTTAAATCACAGCAGTCGTTAACGTGCCAGAGGAAATGCAATGAGCATCCTGGGCATGTTCATGGCAGGCGTCACTCAGATCAAGTCAAGCATGGACTTCAACTTAAATTGCGTCATTGAATACGGGCGTAAGGCAACGTGCCACAAGTGAATCTTGAAGCGCACAACATTTCCAATACATATTTGTATTTTCTGTATGTTTTTCGATAAATCCGGTCCTGCTTCAACGCTTTAATCTTACTGACTGCAGTACCAACACCGAGACCCTACACATAGAAAGTGTCAATGTTAGGCAGGGGCGAACAATCGCACGGTGACCCTGCATGGCAAGTCGAAAATCTAATCGCACAGCGTGTCCCCCATCAAGGAACTATTCCTCTGAGCATTTAGGCTAGCCGGCGTGTCGTATAGAAGGAGCAATAAATGCTGTTTTTACATGTTTGCACTACTATGGCGTTGCCGTTTCCTTTGTGACCAAGGATTCACAAGCAGCTCCACTGTGGCCCTGTACTTTTATAAAGCTCATCTACTGAAAACGCCGGCACAAGAAAGCCACGGCAGAGGTGGACACAGGCTCTCACCTCCACGTCCGACTCCGCTATCTCGTCAACGTCCATGTCGTAGCCGGGCTCCACATTCTCGGGCCGCTGTTCCACCCTGCGTGTACCCCTTCTTGCACTTGCGTTGCTTGGGTCCAGGCTGCACGCAATAAAAAGAACAGGAGAATGCAGCAAGCAGTATGCGAGCCCCCAAAAAGCATGAAAATGCATCAGAAGGAATGCTGGCATCCACCTCAGAGTTGCATGCAGCCACACTCAGTGGTCAATGGCAGCTTTCGTTGAGCCACTGTAATGTCTAAAACATGGACTAACTTATTACAAAGCTAACGACACCAGCTACAAGTTGTGTTTGAGGTTCTAAGCAACCTACATTATGCTGGATGTGCTAGTTCTCATCTGAGTGGTAAAACTTGGCAGCACCAGCTTTGGTAAGCCATAGGAAGGTACAAAAACTGGGAAAGCTGAGCGCCAGTGACTTCCGGCATGAATACAACACAACAGGCTATTTATCTAAATATCTCAAAACTGGTATCATCTTGAGTGCTCATTCCAAAGCAACACTCATTGGGAGTTCACCATCTATAATCAGTAAAATGCAGTATGTGCTGGAACACAATTAGTTGAAAACTTCCCGAGCGAAATTTTGTAGCCGCGAGAGAAGTGAGCGCCGGAGGAGGAAGCCGCCTGGAGCATGAGAAGAGAATCGCCGCGTTCGCACCCCTTCCATCTGTGCTTTGATGCCACAATGCTCAGTGTGCATGTTCGCAGCATCACTTCTTCGCATGTGTAGCAATGCGTGCTTTCCCTGTGGCACACCAGGCGTCGCATCGTCGAGATCAATGTAGTGTCCGCGACAACATTTGTGCCCTTTTCGTTCATGCGTCACCGCCGCGGTGCTCATTGTGCGAATTCACGGCGTCCATACACTTGCGTGTAACCCGCATTCACGAAGTGAAACGTCGCCAAATTTTTCTTTCCAACCTGACGCGTGTTTGGTTAGTGCTGACGGGACACAAGTGGGAAACATTATGGCGAGCTAGGTTGGTAAATTATGCTTCTGGCATACCAAAAATGCTGGTCTTACCACAACTGAAGGCTTGGTAAGTCTGAAAAGGAGCAAGAATTATACAGGTGACAATGGACCTTCTAGATTTTGGCAACTGGCCGAAAACTGTAGTGCCTCTGCGTCTTTCATAAAATGCATTACAACGATGAGTACCAGGTGTCTCTCCTTATGCGGAACACTTAAAAAAAAAAAAAGAAGCACACCCTTATATCTAAGCAGACATTAGCAGGACGAAATTGCAATGCTGATACAGCTAATTACCTAGAATGTGCCAATTAACCTTTGAATTACTAATCATAGGGCACACATTTGTGCAAATCAAAAGAGGGCAGTAGGGAAGTTATGCATGGTTAGCAGAAATCATTAGACTAGCACCACTTCTGAGACATGCGACCTTAGAATGTGCAACAAAATATATTGGAGTTATCAGTTAACAGCTCCCAAATACAAGCTTCTCACAGTTCACAATAATTTTATCCGGAATGCCGAGGTATTTTATAACAGATTTTGGGCTTGGATATCTCAAAAGTTGTGCTAGTCCTAGAATTTCTGCTAAGGGGGTATCACTTCACTATTCCTAGGCCTCAATTTTGCAGTTACGTACGCCTAAAGTAAGCAATCAGGAATAAGCACATTTTAGGTATAATTAATGAAATTGTGACACTTTTCTTGCTGTTAATGTTCCTTAGAGCTACATAGCTATGTGCCTCTGTGTCAAAAGGACAGGGGCATAAATATTAGTTTTAAGCATTCTACATTTAAAAAAAAGTCAGAAACCATCGAAGACTGTCAATGTAAGCGAATAGCAGAACACTTGTAGAAAGCTATTTGTATTTTTTTAAAGGAATGACGTGCCTGAAGACCTAGTGAGGATGTTTAGTAGGCAGCATTCATTGTTTCATTGGGTATTTTTGTAAAGAATAGAACTATTAACCAGTACATCTGTAGTAGTAGTATAGCAGCAAAAAGCTATAGTTGATGGCGCTCAGCAAGAAATTCAACTTGGTTGCATGAGAGCCCGCTCCTTTTGCATCAGCACCTTTGTTATCTCAGGTGGAAGTATGACCACCAATCGCGAAACACCATGAAAATGAATGAAAACGCTAAAGAAAGCTATCTGCTTTAAAATACCAGATATATTCAATGCAGACTGGATCAGAAGCACTCCTTCTGCTTCACTGAGTCTAGACCACATTCTCAAAGTTTGCGTTTTGTGTCAAAACACTGCCACGTGTTCCCAGTACTTAATTCCTAAAGAATGCCATGAATAAAACCACCTTTTTGTCTCATTAGTCAGCACAGCAGTTACCGATAATTTTTGCAGATCACTTGACAACATAATCTGAGATGGTACTTAACTGTTACAATTGTTTTTGTGCACACCATTTGTTTAGCTTCCCGCACTCTCTTCTTTTTATACATGTAATACCGAATGGCATAGCATTCGATCAAATATTCTAAAATATTCAATATTTGCAAAAGCCTAGTATTGTGTGACTAGGGCTATCTTGGGTCTGAGAAGGTTAAGGCTTCAGGTTCATTCACGTGGGCGACCGATGGAGGTTGCATGATTGATCACAACTGGTGACCAAGAAGCAACTCAAGGTGACCAATGTTCATACCGGGAAATGCGACTGGCCCTTTGCCATACCGAAATGTCTCACAATTGATGCCATTCACATCTGCTCACAATGCCATCACCACTTAAAAATAAGCAACAGCATATGCAGATGTCCTCTTCTTGTGCTTCTGAATGCACCTAATTGGTTTAAAAGCTTTGCGCCTGCAGACCCAGAACAGTAGCTTTCTCACCAAAGCGACTACTTCCGATCAATCGCGTGACCCTTATGAGTCGCCAGTGTGAATGAGCCCTTGCAAACAGTACTGTGAAGAGTCTACGACAGCCAACTGTTGTAAAAGTGCGAGAGAAAGAGAGAGAGAGAGAAACAGAAAAAGAACGAAGAAGAAAGGAGTCGATCCCGTAGTGTACGCACTTGAGGGCGATGCCAAAGTGTTGCAGGGCCTTGTCGTGCTCGCCTGTCCGGGCATAGAAGTCCCCCAGCATCTGGTGCAGCCGGCACGTGCTCTGGTTCTCCAGGTGCTTCTGCAGACTGCAGTCACAAACAAGCAAGGATGAAGGGAGGGTGTCACGGGCAAGCACTACAGCGTGCCTGCAGCCAATTTTTTTTTATGGGATCACAAAGGGAAATAAATAAATAAATGGGGTCGATGTCAATGGTCAATTTCGCAATGTGAAGCAGGACAGCACAGTGATCGAAGCTTAATGAAAGCGCAAACCAATGCAGCTAAGTCAATAAACTGGCAAACGAATGAATGAGATTCCTGCCAACTTGTGAACATCAAAATTTGTAGAAATCTTGCAGACACGATCGTGGAGCGTGGAGGGGTCGTGTCTGCGCACCACTTATTCATTTGGCTGTATTTGCCCAATTTTCTCTTCCAGCGCCATCACAGGTTTTCTGAGCACGTGTGCCACAGCGTCTGTTTTCTGCGGCTTCTCGTCTGCTAGCCGTGCTAGCTGACCTCTGGCTGCCGCGAAGGACACATGGAATTATTTTTTTCTTATGGGAGGGCAGGCCTTAAGCAGATGGTCTAGTACTGCCTTTTATCTCCTTTCCTTGGTTTGTATCATCAATGAACTGCAATAAACGTATACAGTAAGATCCCGATATAATGAATTTCGGGGATCGCAGCAAATTGTTTGTTATTCTCAAAGTCCGTTATGGTTAAAGCCCCGAAATGAACTATTCTGCCCATCAATCTACCAGTTCATCAACTGTCACCATATGAGCTATCCACAAAATGTTGCTGTTGGCTCTTGGCCCCCGCTGTTGCTATATTCCAGAGATCTGCCAC
The DNA here is from genome assembly GCF_038994185.2 of Dermacentor albipictus. Taxonomy (NCBI): domain Eukaryota; kingdom Metazoa; phylum Arthropoda; class Arachnida; order Ixodida; family Ixodidae; genus Dermacentor; species Dermacentor albipictus. Next base: position 69,652,049 of record NC_091822.1, on the reverse strand, counting down.
TGTGAATTGCTGAAGCACCATATAGTAAGAGTGGCTCGCGCGAAAGAGGCCGACATCGAGAAAACGACCGACAAAGCGGAAGTTGATGTCACCTCCCCAGAAATCTCAATGTTTGTCTTTTGTTTGTTTGTTTCTCACATTCCTTGCCATGGAAACTGCAACTGTCTCGCTCGAGGTGGACACCTGAACTATTCCAAAGCGCAAGCGCGTGTAAACAACATTGTCTGTAATGTATGACCGTGTGGCATCCCTGCTAGCAGAGAGGTTACATTTCTCTGTGCTCATAGCTGGTACGGCTGCAGAAAGAAGTGTAAAAGAAAGAGGAAGAAGAGACATGCTTGCATGGCCAGATGATACTAGTCTGGGCAGAGCATGCGCTCAGAAAATCTTATGTGTCATCGCATTGCACAATAGAAAAAAAAGTTCCCTCTTGCACTTTTCTCTCCCAGCGCTGTCTCAGATTTTCCAAATCCATGCCCTGCAGCGTCTGCTTTCTGTGCCTTGTCGTCTGCTAGCGTACTGCTCCGGCCACCGTGAAGGACACATAGAAATATAAGAATCCCCAGAATTTGGAACACTAACTTGTAGTACTGAGGCATTGTTAACATGACAAGGAAAGTGAACAAACGATCATTATTCTGAAAAGTTTGGTGTACTGAAGGCTGTAGTACTGAAATAATTTTACACTGAAACTCTAAGCAGTCAGCAGGAGATTTCTGAAAAGTTTGTTGATCTGAAAAGTTTGTTAGTATCAGTGCGTTGGAATGGAGCAGGAACAATAACGAAATACGAAACAAAAAATATACTTTTGAGCGGGATGAAAGTGTAATTGAAACATTTATTATTTTATTTTGGAGTGAAACTGAAATATTTTTTATTGGTTCCCAGTTCAACAGAAAGCCAGCAATCCGAAAGAATTAAACGACGCCAGGCAACGTCAGCATTAGCACGTATGTTAGACAGGAATAGCGCGAGCGACAGCCTGTCGTGCGCTCAACTAATCTAAGCCTGCCGCTCGGTGTACTAGCAGATTGGCATCGAAGCAAAATCCAGGGCTAGTGCGCTGAAGAGGTTACTGTTCCATCTTCTATGGGTACAACGCTTTGTTACCAAAGTTTTATTGTTTGTTTAAGTTCATTTTATTGAAATGTGGTCTCATATTTTGGCGAGATATCATGCTCAGTGCCTTGGCTCAAGGCACTGAGCATGATATCAGAATTCATAATTCAATTATTGAAAACGATAAATGCTATGTTTTCATCGTTACCCTGCTTCAAAAATTTTTCCATGCAAACAAAAAACGTTATGAACAGTTACAGATGATCTTTTTCTCGTTCCAGAGCGGAACTGTAACGAAACTTTTCTCAGTGGAGCGAAACTAAAACCAGAACAAAAAATATTTAGATCTGACACCCGGGTTAGCATGGTGTTTGCACTAATGAGGTTTGACTGTATTATTATCATTATTAACTTTGACCACCTGTGGTTTGTTTTTCCATGTACACTCGAAGCATGGTAATCGGACGTCTCTGCATTCTGCACTGTTCAGAATGCAACTGCCACAGCCGCAGATAGAATTAGATTTGCAATAGCATCACTCTTACCTTCCCGATTCATCTTGATTATGCAAGCTGCAGACCTGCTTGTCACATGCGACTGCTATCGGCACCGAAGATCTCGTCTGACTCGAGTCGAGGGCAGTGAACGGAACATGCTCTGGTAACCTACCGAAATGGCTGCTACAGCTGCTGTTACATGTGCTCTTCTGCAACATATGTGTGGATGATGGCATACGATACCAGCTGCCATCACGCTGTTCATCACGTCTGCCAAGTAAATGACTCAACAGCGGCGGCCACCCTTACAGCTGGATTCCTCGGTCGTAGGCGCGCTGCTGGTCGTATATTTCGGCAAGCAGGTACACGGCTGGCAGGTGGGTGGGCTCCTGCTTGAGCGCTTTCTCCAGGCACACCTTGGCCTTCTCCAGGCTCACGGGGCTCTTCATCAGCACACTTGCATACAGCTGCACGCAGAAGGGGGTGCAAAGCAATTCAATGCAAATATCATCCACGGTGGAAAAACGGCGGCGTTTTTGCACCAGCAAGCTCGCCTTCAGACCCTTTCAAGTCACAAATATCATATTTATTTGTGTAAGGCCCCACCCCATCCAAGCTCCTAAACAAAGCAGAAATGTAATGCGCCCCTTATATTTTAGCAACAAAAATAGGCAAGTCTCTTATATGTGTTGCACAATGGCAGCCAGTTGCCTTCACGGGCCCCTAAACAACTTCTACAATTTTTTTTTCACATTTCAAATAAACATACGCATCACATGCAGAATGACGTGATGATCATCTTTGGCGAACGTGGCAGAGCTACGTGGCATGCGGATGCTACAAATGAAAACAATCAATCCTGTACTCCTCTCCTGGCCTTTCCGGTATCTCTGTACGTCTTGATTACGACGAAGGCGGCAAATAAAACGACGGGCGAAGGAGGACGACATGGGGCAACCTTTGTCCGTCGTTTTATTTGGTGCCTTTGTCGTAATCATGCATGACGAACTCACCCACCAGCACGTGCTCACTGTATGTCGTGATGTCAACAGGGTGCTCCAGGTGACGTCAACAGGGTAAACGCTGTCGACTGGGTGACTTACAAGAATTTACGACTTCTGGTTCCTCTGCCAGCAAGCCTCCATGCAGTTGCATGCCTACTCTTCCTAGTGGTGTTGTGTGTTTTGGTTTTTAATTTGCAGTGCCACATCACTTGTCTCAATACGCACTTACATAAGCAAAAAAAAGAGTGCATAATGCAAGTCCTTTTCTGACCTGCCGCGATGCTTCAGCTTTCATTTTTTTTTCCCGGAGGTGCCGGACATGTACACCATGCATACAACAATGACACGGTATTACATTGTGGGTCTGGCAAAGTGCTGGCGGCTAGTGGGGCCTCCCAAGTCCGTTTGCTTGCATTTGCTCTTTTCTATTTGTGCGGTGGGTTGTCAGGCCTCTAACAATGTATTGTAAGCAAAACGGGTAGTGATTACATTATTCACAACACAGGGTCCATCGCAGCATTGCTTTGCAGAAGCACGGGGCACAGGCCGGCACGGCAGCAACAGCGAAAAAACACGGAGTCGTGGTGACTGAATGGGAACGAAATTTTGAAGGAGAAAGGAAGGAAAAGACAGCACGAACATGGCGTTGGTAATGATGTAGTGTCCGTGTGCTAGTTAGAGGAGTACACGGTGTGGAGAAGAGATGCGAAGGAGAGGGAGAAACGAACGGTGGCTGCATTCTTGACCATCAAACGCCTGCTACTCTGCTTTTACAGCATAAATTCTCAAAAATTTATGCTGCTGCATGTCTTTGTACACTCGTACACAACTGCCACTACATGAAAAATTTTCGACCTCATGTTTCGGCCCTTTGAGCATAGGCCTTTTAATTCAGTTTTGCCGCAATAGAGCCTTGTTATGCGGTAAAGTATGCTAATGCCGAGAGTGCGGTTCTCATTTATTCTTGGAGGAAAAAAAAAAGAAAGAAAGGCTCGCGTTAGAATTGGGTAAATACCATAATCAGACATTGCGAGCTACCGTTATTGCTTAAAAATCTCCCTAGCGTAGGCTGAAAATAGGCATTGTTGATGGGAGATTTTTTACGTGTGTTCAGCGCATTCACCGTCTCTTAGGCTCCACTGAGACATGCTATCGGGACATTATTGAAGCCAAAGTGGCAATGCCTATGCAAATCAAAGTGACAATGCCTATTTCGGATGGTGGTACCTCTCAAGTGGCGGTCAGCACTGTTCGGTTCACAGAAAGCAGCAGAACAGGAGGTCACGTGATCATTACGTCAACTCATCCGTTATGGCACAGGTTGTTCAAATTGAGGAGCAGCAGCAAGACTTTCCGGGCAATTTTCAATGCATAAAAGTTTCCAGGCAATTTTCAATGCATAAAAGTCATATAGTGACAAATGGAAAACAATTACGGACTTATAGGCGATTAATCTATCGATCTAACTCAGACTATTTTCTATGGGTGTGCTAACAGCAATTTTTGTGACCAAATCGAATAGTTTTCAAATAATGAATGCCAGTTTTCACAGTTAAGGTAAAACTGGTGAATGCATCCTAGTATTCGTGACACCAAGTTTCTGTCATTATATTGCACGTTATGAAGCATCGTTTTAAAAGCACAAATGAAGCATAACGAAGAAATAAGCTGCTTGTTCGCATACGCAAGTCTCTTTGGAGAGTGTGAATGACCGCTGTGTAGCTGGTAAGACCAGACTTTCTGAGCGACGTAGTCTGCTACACTACCTGTTTTGCACCTACACTATGCCCGCAGGGATGAAATTTGTACTTCTGCTCCGATTTTATGTTTTACTGCACACGGTTGGCACTTTAACGTATTTAAAAACTACTATTGTATTTACTATATTGCACATTGCTATTATTTTCCTCTAATTTAGCTTTAAGAATTATTTTTTTCCGAGACTGAACTCCCTTAATTAAAGAAATGTACTTGGTAGGCTTTTCTCACCTCCCACCTCTCACTCGACGCAATACGCAACTCTCGCGATGTTACATCCTCCGATTGACAAGCCAGAGAACGGAGCCATAGCTCTGTAGCTCAGTGGTACAGTCGACCAAAAAAGTTTACGGACCACGGGGTCTCAGAAAATGATAAATATACGAGCTGCCTTTAAAAGTAGCCAGTAAAACCGTACATCACAATGTTGTTCGTATATACCAGTAAATGCTGGAAATGGGAATATCAGGCTGCATTTGGAGGCTGCGGAGATATTCCGCTTTTTGTCAGGTCTCTTGGTCCGTAAACTTTTTTGGTCGACTGTACATGGTGTTTGGTGCATACTTTGAAAGTGACTTAAGTGTAAGAGAGACAAGTGCATCTGTGGAACAAGTTGCCAGTATATTGGCAACAAATTCTTTTTTTTTCAATGAAAGCGTTCGCAAGTGCAGGGCACTAATTTTGGCAATAAGCCCTTTCTGAGAGCAAATGTAGCTTTCTGGTAACGCAGTGCTTACCTCAGCAAACACAATTGTACTTTACAAATCTGTTCAATGGAAACAGAACACCCTATCAATGACATTTACTCTGCTCAGACAGTCTTATAAAACGAGGGTGCTAGGGACATCTATGTTGAAAAGCTACACAGAAAAGGTGAGGCCTCAGTGACAGCCTGTTTAAAATTAAGTGACTTATAGTCTATGCTCCCAGGTTAGTCTGCTCAGACACTTTTATGCGAAGCATATTACTAGAGCTCAACCCAGCTCCTCAGGCGCGGCGGTGTCGCCTTCAATACCACGTGACACCGTGACGTCACGACAGAGGAGAAACGGGGCTCCAACTCGCGCCGTCACCTTCAAGGCTGACCACGTGACACCGTGACGTCACGACAGAGGAGAAACGGGGCTCCAACTCGCGCCGTCGCTCGCGGCGTCGCGGCGGTATATAAGCAGCTGCGCTTGCCTCTGCTAGACACTCACGAGGTGAGATGCCTCCTGGAGACAGAGCTGCTCGTTGGAATGAGAAGCGAAGGTTGCGGCGTGCTACAGAGACTGTTTCTAGGTGGCTTTGCTACGGCGCAGCGACTACGCACCCCGCATCGGACGCGGTGAGCGTCGAGCAATGCAGCGTTCGGCGCGACAACGAAATGTGTGCCTGAGCCGACGCCGACGACACCGGCTTTTCTGCGACACGAGCTCCTTAACGCTGTCGCGTTAAAATAAAGGCTAGTATGCTTCGCATCCTAGGCTTAACCTTAGCTAAGCCACAGCCAGTTTTTTTTTGAGACTGAGATTGCAGAGCTCAATCAGCTAATGTTGGTGGCACTAACTTAACTCAAACACTTTTTTTCCAAGCAACTAACTAGTAGTCTGAAAATGGCTCAGTGACCCTTGACACATAAATATCTCATTAAAAGGAACTATATAGGCAAAAAATGCCAGGCAGAACTAACCTAGGGTTGATATCTTTGTTTTGTAAGTGACAGCTTGCATATTACGACAAGAGACGTGCTGCTAATTTCAATGACGAATGCATCCTTAAGCTACCATGGTGCCAAGAAGGAACTTTTATTCAGCATTAAAACATGTTGAACCACAAGGTACGACATGCTGAACCTCGTAGAAATGCGGCATAATGCCACAATACCAACAGAGACTCAGAGGGAATTTCGGCGACGAATACACCCCCCAACTTCCATCTTCATCTTGAGCTAGAAGATGGGAGCACTCACACTTCATAAGTAAATTGTTAGTACTATGCTAAGTGTCTAATGCGCTAAGTGCCTGAAAGTGCTGGCTTGCACAAAGGAAATTTGTAAAGGTACTTTATTCTGCCTTCTTAGGCATTTGGTTCTGTGGCCCAACGGATAGGGTTCGAAACCAACCATAGGAAATGTATTTTCATCTTATATACAGTGGAAGCTTGATAAACGGAAATTGCTTAAATGGAACTGCCACTTAGACGGAACACCATCCTCATGGTTGGTTGGTTTTGCATTCATGCAATTGTATTCAGCTTTGTCCCTCAGTAAATGGAACTCCTGATAAACAGAACCAATTTGCCTGGTCCCTTGAGGTTCCGTTTAAAGAGCATCCACTGTGTGTGGGTGCATATATATATATATATATATATACATACATACATACATACATACACACATACATATTCAGGACACCCTGAAGGTCTCATAAGTAAGGGGAGCAGCTAAAGAAAGCTATCGTTTCTAAAACAAAAATAAGACATAACAACTGACCGTGAGAGCCCTCGGGGTGTGGCCCAGGTGCTTGCAGGCATTGCTGGCGATGGCCGCTGCATCGTTATTCCGCAGCTGGGCCAGGTAACAGTCCACCATGCCTGTCGAGAGTGAAAAATGCCACAGAAGTTGACACAGTCCCTTAGATTCACTTTACACACACAGAGTCGAATCCCTAGGCTAATTTTAAAACTACTGATCTGAATGAGCGATAAAATTTTATTGTCTCAAAATTGAAATCTTCATGTAGGAGACGTAGCAGTGAGGGGCCCCTTGACTGATATCAATTCATAGAATATTAATAATAATTTCTGTCATTAAAATTATCAAGACATCAGCTTGTGTGTTTTGAAGTTTACTAACAGAGGGAATTCAAGTTAGGCAATACAGTTGAACTTCATTAAACGAAGTCACATCTGGCACTAAAATATTTCGCTGTATCTGATATTTGTTACAGGCATACAAGCTGATATTACCAAAAAAGAAACTCTGCAAATTTCAGATTCACTTTATTATATCTGATAATTTGTTAGTATAGATGTATAGACTTTGTTAGGGTGATCGCGGCGAGGAAAGATAATCGGCGGTGACTGAAAGAAATCATCACGAAGTGAGGAATGGTGGAAAGTTTTCTGAAATAGTGATAAGCGAGAATGTTTTCGACGAAGGCTCAAGGATTGCAAACCGGCACGATTTTTTAAACATGTAACGCTGGTGAATGTAGAATAATCTGAAAAAATAAATCGAGCAGCACGGTTCTGCAGGGCTTCAAGGTTAGAGGCTAGATATACCTGATGGGGATACCAAATTGCCGCAGCATATTCAATTTTCGGGCGAATGATTGTGGTATATGCCTGTTTTCGTACGAGTGGTGGCGCTTGCTTGAGGGTTCGTTTAAGTATTCCAAGAGTACGGTTAGCAGCTGCCAGGGTTAAATTTATATGGTGATGCCACGTTAGGTCAGACTGGAAATAAAGGCCAAGATATTTGTAGGGAGTGGAAGACTCAATCGTACTGTTATTAATGAAGTAAGTGTTTTCAATTCGAGACTTTCGGCCGTTAAATGTCATGAACTTGGTTTTAGAGATATTAAGCGACATTAGCCATTTGGAGCACCATAAGGCAATTGCATCAAGGTCAGATTGCAAGCATTGGCGATCGATATCAGAGGAAATTGTGCGGTAAATTACGACATCATCGGCAAAGAGACGAACCCGGGACGTTACGCAAGAAGGAAGACCGTTAATATATATTAAGAAAAGTAAAGGACCTAGCACGCTGCCCTGAGGGACACCGAAAGTAACGTGGGCAAAAGAAGAATTGTAGTTGTTAGCGGAAGTGAACTGGAGCCTGGAGGAAAGAAAATCTTTAACCCATGCGAGGACGTTAGGGTGAATGTTTAGGCATGCAAGTTTGAGAAGTAATCTGTGGTGCGGAATGCAATCAAAAGCTTTGGAGAAATCAAGGAAAACTGCATCTACTTGTAAACCAGCGTCAACGAATGAGTGTAAGTCATGAACAAACCCTGCAAGTTGTGTTTCACAAAAGTAGCCCTTGCGGAAACCGTGCTGATACTGGTATATTATGTTGTGGCTTTCTAAGTATTTGGCAGTTTGGGAGTGAATGACGTGTTCCATGACCTTGCATATGGTACTTGTTAGCGAAATAGGTCTGTAGTTGCATGGTGAAGAACGGTCGCCTGACTTGAAAAAGGGTGCTACCTTGGCTATTTGCCAATCATCTGGGATCGTGCCTGTCGCGAGAGATTGTGAAAAAAGAGCCGTCAGAATACTACAGATGCCATGGCGTGTATTTTTCAGTATAGTGTTATTGATACCATTATGATCACATGTAGAAATTACTTGTAGTCATTACAAGTAATTTTAGTCACTACTGCTCATTACTAGACATTTCTAGTCATTTCTAATGAATTTTGGTCATCACAAGCCGTCATTAGAAATATTGGCCATTTTGGAGTAATTATAGTCATTACTGGTCATTATTAACCTCTACCAATCTCTATTATAACGTTATCATTCACTTTAATGTAACCATCAATCATTTTTCATTCTTTAATCTGTCTTCATATGGCATGATGACGCTCCGGCAGACACTCTGGAGGTCAGGTCTGCTGACACAAACTTCAGCATAAGCCTAGAAAGGCTTTTGCCTTAAAAAAAACTTTTATAGAGAAGCTTTTTTTTTGCCTACTTTCCTGAGTTTGCTGTGGCTGCCTGGCTGCTGCAGGGTCAGTCGCTACCTGAGTAGATATATTTGTGAATATATGTATATAGAAAGGTTATATTTGTGCCAAGTGAAGTATCAGAGAAGTGGCTTCCATTTATAACCTTTGCATGCTGACCAGTTACGCGTACCTCTGCTCTGCATAACAAAAACTACTTTCTACATAAAACCTGAACATATGATGCTGGCTCACAGACATCCTTGAAGTACACTGATCTGTTAACAGAATGGTTAAGTACATTTGACAGACTCTTTGATTTAGCCATTCGGCACAGTATGTCACTGGAGGCGTGCGCGTTTTTGATCAATCTTCCATAATAGGTATGCCTTACTGTGACACAAGAGGTACAGAATACCTAACAGTTGCTTGATATGTGCCATGCCTTTCTATCTCTGCATCTGCCATCCGCATTCTTTCCCTCAACAAGAATCATGCATTGCCTTTGGCCTCGAGACGCTGTGTAATACGCCTTACACTGTGCACTCACCTGATCTGGAGTTTGCATGTCATGTCATTCATTTCATGTCAAATGCATGTCATTTAGTACTGCCTTTAGGGGCTCAAACTGTCACAAGCACATTTGACAGGCACATTGCCACAGGCCCTTACTGTGACCAGAGATACTGGGGGTACGTGTGTGTAATTAAGGAATACACATTGCGCCCCGTGGCAATAGCCTCTTACCACGCTTGTTATGCTTCACTGCAATACTTTTGCGTTTGCTTCACCAAGTAACATTTCTGTGCAGAGGCGAAGCTGACTTTCGGGAATCGGCATTATGCAACGCACTGTGCTTTCCAAGCTTCTAAGGCAATCGTGAAGACCACAACGGCGGAGTCCATGCCATTGCTGACAGCAGCGAATTCTTTCAATAAAAAACACGGCACCCAATGGCAAGAAGCTTCATAGCGAACGTCGAAGCAGCTAGGCCTAGCATTGGTGACTACGGCTGCCAGCGTATCTGCGTGCTAGAGCGCCAGTACGAGGCGGCGAGGTAAGCAAAATGACAGCGGAGCTGGCTTTGATCATTGTCGTTTTGGAACTGCGGTCATGGTAAAACATCCGGGAAATCGGACGGTGAAGAGTTCTTGCGTCCGAAATTTCAGACGTTCTGATGCATTGATTCTATGGAGTACATGATGGTGCCGCAAAGCGTCCAATTTATTGGGCATCTGGAAAGTCGGTCGTTCACTGTACACTGGCAACTCCTCCAGCCGACGATAGGGTGTCAAACACGATCCATTACGATTCCTGTCTGTTACTCAAGCCAGCATTACCGCGACTTCTGACCCTTTCAATAAAATTACAGCTAATTTTCCCTGACAGAGGCACAAATTCCAGAGTCTTCTCTGAGTTTTCCCAGGCTACTCAAAATCCCTGAGAATTCCCAGTTTTTCCAGTTGGTAGACACCCTGAAAGTTGGGTGGAGGAACACCAACATTCAATGAGATAACATGTTGCATAGAATGAAAGTAAAAAAAAAAGGTTGTATGCATCGTCACTATTTTGTAAACAGTTTCATTGACCGCTTTACTGATTAAAGCTTCACTTCACATATATTCCGACACGTGCCTTGGGATCTCCATATCTTTTGGGGGGGCTGACAGTGTTTGTAAACTGGTGTAATGATTCACCCATTATGACATGCATGCAGTTTTTGCAGTGACATGCAGTGACATGCATGCAGTGACATGCAGTTTTTAACACTTGGGCTACAGTAATGAGATGCTAAGCATGTGCTACCAGATTAAAATTAAGTCACTACTCCAGCAAATTTTACCAAACTTGGTGTAGCGGTTCAAAAGTCGAGTTTCAGCAATATAGGCAATCAGTTTAATGGTTTCCCATCACATTCGTCATACTGTCACTGCACCTGTTAGCCTTTCACTGTGGTGTGTCGGAACATTAAGTAAATGATGCCAATGCAAATCAGTGGTAGTGATTCTTCATAAGGTAGGATGTTTTGCGTATAATGTAGATCCATGGAACCAATTAATCAATATCTCTATTTATTGAAGGCACGTGACTGCTGGGGAGAAAAGTGTGAACCAGCTCACAGCACTACCTAGGTGCTGGTTCTCTCTCTTTCTCCATTATACACACACGCACCTTTATAGGCCTCGTGCCGGTACGGTGCAACCTTGAACACCTCGCCAAAGTGGGCGATGGCCTCGTGGACCTTGTGCAGCTCCAGCAGCACTGTGCCCTTAAGCAGGAGAGCCTCCACGTGGCGTGGGTTCAGCGTGCATGCCTGCATTGCACATTGATAAGAACGGTGGCAGATCGGTCAGGGGAATGACAAGTTGGCATGCCATCCATTCACACTGTGCTTATGTTTGCATCATTCTCCTGCACCGTGAAAGCTGTGTTCCCAGCGAAAAGACAGCCTCTGGAGATTGTAGAGGATCAAATTTTCACTTTAGCTCTACTCAGATTGGTCTTTATTGTTCCCTCGAAGGGGGAGGTGTCGAGAGAGGCAGCCGTGCAGGGTGTGCTACCTTCTGGGAGAAGTAGATGGCCCGGTTGCCCTTCTTGGTGACATAGCACAGGTAGGCCATCACTATCCATGGCTCGGGGCTCCTGCTGTTCACCGACATGAGCTGTGAGGAGAGCCTGTGAGAAAGGCAAACAGGCAATGCAGGCTTCTGTAAAGTGTTGCCTAAATGAGACCACCAAGTACAGATGGCCCTCCCTGTCCAACCACTGGCTCATTCGTGCTGAAGCAGCCTCTTAGAGTGCATGCGGTTTAAGGCCACGTTTGGGTGCATTACTTGCCTGTGTTTTTTTTCAAGAACAAATCAGAAGTGCAGACCATCCGTGGTGACAGCAGACAAAGAGATGAGAATTTTGCAGGAATGCTGTAGTGGCATTGACTGTAACAGCAAAACGTGGCATGTACCATGTTTTGCCCAAGCAATGACTAAGACAAAGTGATGCTGATTATGGTGCAGGAGAATAGTGCTACTATTGTCACTGTTAGGATGAAACAGTACGTGTACCTCATGCTTTGCTGCTACAGTGAGAGATGGGGCCAACATTACATTACTACAAAATCTTAACCGTTTTGCTTGCCAGTTCCTGCAGATAATGCCCACTTCAACTTTATTCCAGAAAGAACAGGCAAGTAAAGAGCTCAGATGTGGCATCAGGTTGCATTTGCCGTGAAATGCCATCTTTTTTGTGAACTTTTAACACAGATGAGTCAGTAGCTTAACAGAGAGGGTCAAACATACCTGTTGCTACAATTTACCACAACATTCAGTTTATGTGAAATCATTCAGCAGCTAGACTTCTGGTCAGCAACACAGTAATTCTCCAAATAAAATGAAAGAACCAATGACAGCCCCACCAACAACACTCAGTAATTTTTTAGCAGCACGCCTGCATCCTCCAACACATCATTTGGAAATGCAACATAACGCATCACTGTAATGCACAGGAATCAAGTGGTTAGCGACATTTAAATTTCTTCAATACGCACAGCTGGGCTTCCGTTTGTGCTTCTGCTACGAGAAAAGGGGTGAGAACACCATCTGACTTAGGGTCGACATAACAACAGCTCTGTGGGCACTTGTGCCTGGACATCATGCTGCACAGCAACACTCCCCGAAGAAAGACGCTCAAGGCAAGAAGGGGTAAGAACAGCTGGGAGGATAAACTTTAGAAAGCTTGAGACTAAGTTAAGAACTGTGCAACGAACGGCAACACAGAAAATAATTGGTGTGACACTAAGAGACGTGAAGATGGGCGTACAGAATTAGAAAGCAAATGCAGGTAGCTGATATTCTAGTTGTGATTCAGAGAAAACAATGGAGTTAGGCAGTATGTTTAATGCGTAGGGCAGATAACCAGTTTCATATTACGGTTACATAATGAGTGCAAAGGATAGGCCAACAATTAACGACAGAAGAGGGTAAAGTGATGACGCTACGAAATTAGCAGACATGGGATGGTGTAAGCTGATGCAAGACAAGGGGGCGACTGGACATTGCAGTGAGAGGCCTTTATGTTGCACTGGGAATAAAATAGGCTCACGACGATGAAGACCAACTACAATCTAGTCATCGCTTAGGCAGCAATGGTGGAACGCATTGCTTAATGCAGAATGCAAGGAAGGGCAAGTCTCACGACTCAAGTTCCTTGACTTTCTTCTCCTTGGCCAGCAGGGCTGCATATACGTCCATGCCTCGAAGCAGATGTGGATCCAGAGCGTGCACCTGCGCGCAAAGAATTAATTTGATCAACCGCATTGACAGAAGTGACTGACATTGTACTGAAATTGTGAGAAAAAAGAAAGCAGCCACATCAACAAGTGGCTGCTTTCATTACGTAGCGCTTCGTTTTTGTTTTGATTGAAAACTATTATACTGCGAAAAGCATTGCTCGACATTTTACACAAGAGGAAAAAATTATGAAAGTTCCTGTCCTTGAGCAATCAAGCAAGAAACCTAGGCTCTTAGTTACAAGTATAGTAGAACAAAATCTAGCTGTAGCAAATTTTTATGGGATGAAGCACTTTGTTATTTAAAAAAAATGTATTAATTAAAATTGGCTAAATTATTTAAAATGAATGAATTATTATTCATCCCACGAAACACTATGACTGTGCTTCATTGCATAGTAAAGGCTAGTTAGGTTAGACAATGCTCCTGTCTGCATCTTGGGTCGGTGTAACATAAAGCTATTCCAATCTGTTCCTATTCCAAATCGGCCATTGGCCCTCCGTGATACGTCAGGCTGGCTCGGGTCCAGCCCACGTGGGCGAGCGCCACGCCCACATGGGCAGGGCCCGAGCCACTTGTGACCCATAATGGAGGGCTAACGGCCGATATGGAATAAATACAGATTGGCATAGTTTTACGTTATACTGGCCTTATTGTGCACTGACCATGGTGGTTCAGCAGCTGAGCACATGCTTGTGCGTTCAGTTCTCGGACACGGTCGATACATTCCGATGGTGGTGGTTTGCAAGAAAGCAGACGTGTGGAGTGGTGCACGCTGACAAACCCCACCCCACAAATATGCAGTGGAACCCCGTTGATATGTTTCTTGATGTTAGGTCTTCCCATCTTCCTTGAGGGAAAATGGCTTCTGCTGCTAATGGTGGCACCGGAGTTCTGCTTTGGGGGCAAGTTAAATACTTCCTTATCGCCTTCCATGCCACAGACAAGGTGGGTTCGTCTGCACATTTCTGCTAAAGCATGGCCAAAGACGAGCTCAGCTTGTCTGCAATAGTTTCCAGTTTATTGTGATTTTCACTTTCTCACCAACAACACTTTTCATTTACTTCCAATTCTTTTGCATAGTGATGCTAAGATTTATTTCTTACAATAAATGGTTGATATCTTGTATAAATAGTTGCTTAAGATTTTGCCTACATTGTTTTTTTTTATAAATATTCTTTAGTAAATAAATTGGCTACTTTTGGTAGGCATTCTGAATAATAGCGTGGCATGGAAGGGGTTATAGGCCATATTCAAATACAGGCTTTGAGCAATGCGTGTATGCAGTGTAGTTAGTAACAGTAATAGTAAACTTTATTTGGCCGAAATTTACGCAGGAAACGAAAGAGCACAGGGGCACCAAATCCACAAGTAGGCTTACGCAACAGTGCCCCAGTGAGAGTAGCAATGACGTTAACCCAACAAATCACAAGAATGCTTACAAACGAAAAAGACGGGCAGTTTTTCGCCCGAAGGGTTAAGCACTGACTGCAATAGCAAGGTTTAGCGTAGCGCCTGTACTGCTCAGATGGTGTTCTAAATACATGCAGGTCCAACTGACGTTGACGCGGAATATGTGGGGGGGGGGAGGTTGAAATTTTTGGTGCTCTTGAAAGCATGCCGTGCGGCGCCCGTACCGAGATTGCACAGGCAGCACTACGCTGCCCATAATGAGCCGCGGCAAAAAATTACATCACTTTCAGGTTCAAGCACTGATACTGTTTTGTGCTTTTAATATTTAACAGTCTGCGAATATTTAGGACAAAAGGCATGCGCTGAGAATGTTATGTTTTCATACATTTGTTTGCGGGCGGCTGTCTACAAAACACCGAGGAATAATTTAGTCAAGAACGTAAGACCTGACGTGAGCCATGCCAACAGATTCAATAGTCTAGCAATATAATGCGCATTTATGGCATGGGCAAGCAAACACAGCATACATCTAACCAAATATACGTAGAAAAACTTTGAAACAGAAACACAAGAAATTAAATCAAATCATGCATTCTACGTCCCAAAGCACGTTCAAGCAAATTAATTTCAACAGCCCAGGTTTCTTTGCATGCACCTAAATCTAGATGTAAGTACTTGTGTGCTTACATCTAGAACCCAGCTTTGGAATAGCAACGATATTTGTCTAAATGGAACACGCTGCACTCGAATTTCTTCTAGTTCATGTTAGTACTTTACGACTGTTGCAAGTGCTAAAGAAACATTCAGACAACCTCCACACAGTTATTGAAACGTCTACATAGTTTGTAGGAGGTTAGACAGTCATGTGGAGCGATCCCCATGTTGGCATTTGGACATGTCGAGAGCTGAAAGGACTGACAACGGCCACTTCTGTGAGAGAAAAAAAAAGGCACTTACCCTCTCCAAGGTAGTTGTGGCGCTGGTGTAGTCTCCCATGTGGTAGTATGCCTCCCCCAGTGATGTAAGGATCTCCACATTGTTTGCAAGCTGAGGCTGCATTAAACATGTTCACAGGTTCATGGGACAGTGCACTCATGAGAAGCACTATTTATGCAAATGTAGTAGACTTCTTGGCATTGTCAGATTAGTTTCCTTTCAAGCTATCTAGCTATCCCACCAAAAGTAGAATCCAATCATGAAGAGAGTACAGTCTAAAAATGTGGGCCTAACCTTGTTCACAGCAGCCTTCGATAAATTGAAGGCCCTTAAAGGGGTCCTCAACCACACCTTGGGCTTGGTGAAAAAAGTCTGTGCATGGCATACGCTGCAGCGGACATCTCAGCCAAATTTTGCATTCGTGCGTGGCGTATGAAGCTTGCATGTGGATCGTCAAGTCGCCTTTTTCTTAAACGCAGAAGCCTGCTCCTCACCCTTTTCTGGATGCTTTATTTCAAAACACAGCAAATTCCCATACGCCACTGATATTGGCGAATAGCTGACATCAATCAAAGACTGTTTGGATCAGTGCATTTCTTCCTACTGTTACTGTGTATATTCATCGACGCAGTTTAATAAACAGGCTGAAGTAAATGAAAATCTCTTTTCAAATATTTATAACACCTATGTACTTCTTGAAGAAGCCAACTATCATCTGCTCATGCTCGCCTGCAGCTGCCTGCATAAGAACGAAACTTTGGCCACCCTGCTTATTGGTGTTCCAGCCGTCGGATCTCACTAATTTCGATTATTTCTTTACACTCAACTAGCCTCCAATTGCGCGAAACTTAAGCTCAGAGCACACACATGCTTGAAAAGTGTGCACTCACTCCTGGCCGCCCCTGGCTAGACGCTTTGGCAGACTTCACTTCGTATTGAGCTATTGAAAGCACTTCAAAGTACTCAAGTTATACCCCTGTTGCACGGGAAGATTTAATGTCATTCGAATCGAATGCCATTTGGTCTCTTGTGGTGCTACACAGTAAAGTATAATGGCATTTGCAAATAATAGCAATGACAATCTGGAACAAAATTTGTTAAATTCAAGGAAATTTGTGCCTATTAAACGCATTTAAGAGCTTTTGCGAGTACTTTTAAAACAGACGAAAATATTTTGACGCCAATTATTCGCAACTAAAAGCACTTCGATCAACACATCCAATGTGGCCGACCGCCACGACAGACTCAGACTCCTGATGCAAAGAGTAATAGCGCTTGAGCACAGCCCATGGTGAAAATATCATCACAGCAAAAATAATTATTCCTTTTTATAACTAAAAAAAATATCTCCAGACTTTGCTGATGCATGCATTTTTTTTTCGTGTTGCGTGTCGCTGTTGTCTATCTGGGGTCAAGAGCATACATTTGGTTCAAAATCGAATGCGAATGAGTTTCCCTAACTCATTCGATGGCAAATGTCATTCCATTTTAATGACATTAAATTTTCCAGTGTAAATTCCGATTAGTGGGATTATATGCGAATGCCATTAGATTCGAATGACATTAAATCTTCCCGTGTGACAGAGGTATTAGATGTGCTTACTATCCTCCAGACATGCTGGTGCAGGGAAAAGCCGGTCCGCACCATGCAGCACAGCCAGACTGAAGCATTTGAGTGCAAGCGTGCACTCAAGACCTGTCGTGCACAAAGCTGCGGTCTGCCGGGAAGCTTAGATAATCTGAACGCTGCGACGAGTCTGCTCGCTGAGCGCACTGCAGCTCGCCGAGGACAACTGCCTTTGGTGCTACGTGGGCACCAAAATTGGAAATAGTGGCGTTTACGTGAATATCCAAAATCACATTTCAACTGCGCGCCACGGTGACGTTCAGTAGGCGAGGCATTGTAGGCACGCCCCGCTCTGCCGTAACCTTCACAGTGCACAACATTATCAAAGGAGGAGTCGGAGCACCGCGAAGGGGATCACAAGCGACCTTTGATTGCCAATAACTCTGCTTCTGCCGAACATTGAAGTACTTTTTGCGGCAAAATATTTCAGAAATGTTCCAATTTAACTCAAACCCACATCACGTGAGTTCTTCAAGCGCAGCAGCTCTACTCTCCTTGCGTGATGTGCCACGAATGCCCGTCCCTGCACCAGTGCTCCATGCACGTCGGAGGCAACACCAGGACTTCACGAGTGCCCAGTTAGGTAATGCAGCGTGTCCATACGGAAGCATGAGAGAGGAGCTCGGCTGCAGCACCTGGCCCATACGCACCGACATGCCACAGGTGCATTCTCTGAGGCCACGCAAAGGACTTCACGCTAATTTTGAGGCGCCGGTGCTAGACGGTGCAGCGTGTTTAGAGCAAAGCGTGAGAGAGGAGCTCGGCTGCAGTACATGCCTCGCTTTGTACGTGACTCGCTTCGGCTATTCGCACACTTGGGTAGTCATTGCGGATGAGTTGTACTTGAATTTTTTTTTGCTTTGGAAAAGTTGTGCAGCACCAACTCAATTGCACATTGCAGTTCCAAGAGAATGTTTGCAAGGCCCAGGCCCCTAACTTTTACACAAAATTATTTCATACCAGATTGCAGAGTCAGGCAGCTCTTGGGTATATTTTAAAAATAAATGAAGTACCTCGTGCAGACCTTACGGATATATTAAACCCTGCCCCCGGTATAAGCTGCCTAAACCCATAACATACTCTCCTTTCCAATGGAATTCCAAAGAGAGCAAAGCGCTATGTGTGTGTCCTGGTGTGCATATTGAGCTTGGGAAGTCTGTCATGTCGTGTTATATGGCGTCTTTCTTTAGGACAACATGAAATGTGGCATTTGGGCATGGGCGATCCTATGAGGGCTTATAATTCCTACCTTTGCTAAAGGCACATTGAAAATGTATAGATTATAGGCCATTCGGAAACATACCTGACTATGACAGCACCCAAATTCAGCAGAGTCATCTGTCAGATTTCAGCATGGTGTGCACTGATCAGCCTCAGCATGAAGCACCAACAGAGCAGTCCGACACAGTGTTTCGAAGAGCCCCGACAGAATCAAATTCCTTCAACTGAGAACACCTTGCCCATGTTTCAGATGCATTTCGGATGCATGCGAACTGGAGGAATCACCACTCACCTTCCAGGGAAAATGTTAGTCCAACTAGCCCACAGAAATTTCCTAGAACACGCCAGAGGCCCAGGCAAGCAATTAACGAAACTGGCAATTTTCCACGACGCACCCAATTAACTCCCACCCATGTAACTTTGTTCACACACAACTCTAATGCCCCTTCATGTCCCCTCTAACTTTCAGCACACTATGACTTCTGCGCCCTTGAACAGGCATGAACGCTTTCTTGAAATGTTGCACTTTTTGCATTTACCTTGCGGTTTTAATGTCAAGATTAACTTCTAGGTTTTTCAACGGTGCTAGCTGCAACAAGAGCATCGTTGAAAATAGCTACAGGGAAAGGTCAGCAGTAATCCATGCAAGTTACGAGTTTTCATAAACTAAAATTCTGCAGCTTCGCTTATATGAAAACACTCCACTGGATGTGGACTTTGGTATGAAGCCAAGTGCGAGTTTCAAAGCTGCCCAACTTGTGCACTCACCCTGGCTTCAAGCTGCTTGAAGTTGGTGACACTAGAAGAGTACTCCCGGGAGTGAAGGTACGCATTGGCCTTGATCCACTGTCCAAGCCTGCATAGCACTGTGCTGCTGTTAGATGCCAACACACTTGTTCATGCTTCCACACTGCACAGTATCTCTGGAGCACGCTGCACTTTGAAAGTCTAATACGCAGAGCCAGATACGTAAAAGATCAGGGACTGGCTGCCTGAGCACTTGTATGTAGTATGTGCCAGCTGTGCGTGTACCTACGTCCACAAATTTCAGCAACTGCATTTTGCTGACGCATACTGTCCAGGCGCCCAGATGTAGTCAGGCATTTCCGGCATGCCAGGGAGCTGCCAGCAAATTCGGATACATCACGGCGACAATGCAAGGATAGCTAAATATTTGTTTTTTGTTTAGTTCAGCGCATTGAACGTGGTCTGCAGCAGCAATGTGATTCATTGTTGCAGCAGCGCATGGACACATGCATGAGGCAAGCGTGTGCTTTTTCAGTTAGCGAAGGCGCAAGCTCGGTGCACCCGAACTGTAGGCCAGCACGCTGCCAGCCAGCAAAAATAGTGGGCGATGCACTCTGGTCTAGGGGCTCTGGTGTGAAATAGGACACGTTTTATTCACGCAGCGGCCATTGCTGGCCACGTTGCTGGTCACACTGATGGGAAGAAAAACACAGTCAAGCACAGTCAGTACAACGCGCCTCATTTTGGCTTAATGTTCTATCCCCAACGCAGCCGATGCTAGACTGTAGTGTGCTCACTTATTGTCAGTGTAGCGCAACTGCGCCGTGCGCATTGTGCATCTATGCTGCACCGTAGTTATATCCGTGACTTCATTGTCTAGTGAGTGAAGAAGCAAGAGCACTATAAAAAGAAATTCAGAAACAATTAAGAAAGAATCAAAATTTTCATTGGGCAAACTTATGCACAGAAAGTAATGCAACAGTTTACTGGCAACAACCACAGTAAGCACATTTGTCAAATCAGAACTGAAGCGGCTCTCGGCCAGCGACTACAGTGTAACCTCGTTGATATTGACACGTGCACTTATATTTATCGGGCACCACATTTCGCCGCCTAACAAATGTTATCGCACAGCGCGGGACGCGCCTGCATGTATCCAAAGTTTCTCGAAAGTTATCGATGCTTCTATCCGCTTTCTGTTGTCGCCGAACCTTATGTTATCTGATTTCATCGCCTGACGCGAATGGTGTAGAACTTTGTGAAGGCACGTGGGTCCCAACGATTAGTCTAGAACATTCGACGATTGATGTATAAAAGCCGACGCGCTTGACCCGTTGATCAGATTTTCGACGATCGCCGACCGTGTTCGCCACTATCGTTGTGCTATAAGTGTAGCCTGTTTTTGTGGGCACAGGTTCGCCCAATAAAGGTTGGTTTTGTCTTTCACAGTATTGCTACTGTGTTCTTCAACGTCACCACCACGTGACAATATGATCCCATTAGATAAGATTTCTCAGCATCACAATGTTCACGGTCGAGAACACAAAAAAGATGAACCAACCGAGCTATGCTTGCCTGCTTACCGGTTCATATGTTTTCAAAAAACACAATATTTTGGCATCAATGTATAGTACATCGCCAAACTGTGATCGTATGATAGGTTTTCCAGCCACTAGATTGTATGTAAACAAGACAATGCGCGATCAAGGACAGTAACCATCTGCCGCAGCATCTTCACTGCAATACTCTACACGTGAAAACAATGGCGCGCACTCAGTTTCTTATTACGTTATCATCAAATCTCCTCCCGGGTCATCGCAGGCCGCATTCACAGCTTTTGCCGCGAACCCTATAGCGATAGGCACGCAATACGGTGAGGGGACCCATCATAATAGTCTATATGCTATTTTGACGGGTCCCCTCACCATACAGTTGCTAAATTGAGGAGGGCCTTTTGTCCCCTAGTTTTCCTAGTCAATGGATGAAGGTGGAGCAGTCCCACTGGGGCGCACAGTAACAACGTAACAAGACGTCATTATTCATTGGTCTGCGGCCGCTAAAGCGGCATCTACCAAAGGTCCCAACCTCCTGGGCTACGCAATGGGTCACTTTGCTCCTCTTGGCAGGAGCTCTCAGTGTCGGGCAGGGTGTCTACCAAGTTGACATTTCCAAATTCCCTGAGTTTTCCAGGTTTTCCCTGAGCACCTTTGCGAAATTCCCTGAATGAGCCAGAACTTTGTTTTATGTCAAGCCAGGCTGACACCACGTTGCCCGATGCTGTCACTCTCTAGTAAGCATGCTGAAACAAAAAAATGATTTAATCCAGTTTGAATAGTAAGGAGTAATATCTATTTTATTTAAAAAGAAAACAGAAGGAAGGTGTTAGTAAAATGCACAGCGAAAGCAATGGTAAAGCCCATTCCAAATTGAGTCGAACATTTTCAAATACGAATGAAAAGGAGATGCATACATAAGTAAATATTTTTTTAATATAAGCTATTTCTGTCAACTGATAGCAAGCTCATCTGTATGAGGTCCTGAACTTTGTCACAACTAAGGTTCTCTCTCAGCAGCTGGGAAGTCAACCTCAACTGTCCTGACATACTCTCAGCCCGTACACAACATCTCAGTGTTGGGTTTCACTGCTTAGACAATTTATTTTGGTTTGGATGAGGGACACCTGTGTCTCAGCGTCAGCCATCACTTAGTTTTTTTTAGCTCAAGCTCCTTCTAAAAGGCGGTGGCACCCTTCCTGTCCCGTTAATTCCTCAGTGCGTCGGTCCTTTCTGTTCTCATCCTCCTTCTACCACGCTTTCACCACTTGGATCGTCTGAAGCATCCTCTTGGTCAGTTGTACAGTCAACATTTGATTTTTCGGACTTCCAAGAGGCCGCAAAAAAAAACTGAAAAAAAAAAAAAACCGGGCAGTCTGAAAAAAAATTAATGCATGTCTTTAACTGCCTTTAAGGGCTAAAATTACCACAGGCACGTCTGAAAAAGCTCTGAAGGCCTGCCAGTACGCTTATTAGCCATATCAGGGCTTGTACTGTGACAGGAGACGGGGTGCACGCATGTGTAATTAAGGAATACATACTGTGTCCCGTGACAATTGCCCCTTCCCACGCTTGTTATGCTTCACCGCCTAACAATAATGTATGAGGCGAAGCTAACTTTCGGAGACTGGCATTACGCAACCCGCTGTGCTCTGCGAGCTTCAAAGCCAATTGCGAGGATTACAAAGGCGGAGTCGGTGCCATTGGTGATAGCGGCGAATTCTTTCAATGAAAAACACGGCACCGCACGGCAAGAAGCTTAATAGCTAAAAAAAAAAAAAATAGCAGCTAGGCCTAACGTTGCCGCGGTGGTGGTTACGGCTGCCAGCGGATCTGCCTGCGAGAGTGCCGGTTCGAGGCGGCGAGATAATCAAAATAGCGGCGGTGGCGGCTTTGATTAATGCCATTTCAGACCTGCAGTCAGGGCAATATACATTGACTATATGGAGTACGTGCTGGTGCCACAAAACCGTGCAAATTATCGGGCATGTCCAAAAAATCGGGCGTCTAAAAAATCGGTCGTTAATTACTCTGGCAATACATCGTGCCAATGACACGGCGTCAATGACGATTCATTGCTATTCCTCTGTTACTGGAGCCAGCATTAACACGACTTTCGTTCCCTTTCAATAAAGTTACAGCTAATTTTCCCTGATAGAAGCACAAATTCCCTGAGTTTTCCCGGAGTTTTTCCAGACTGTTCAAATTCCCTGAGAATTCCCGGTTTTCCCGGTTGGTAGACACCCTGGTCAGGTGAATGACAAAGCATAGGACTAAAGAACAAGTATGGCAGAATTCAAACAAAAAAAGAAAAAGAAACAATGCAGCAACATTAAAAAAAGAAAAAGAAAACTTTTCCATAACGCGATTTTCAACTCTGGCCACCTCACTCGCGAACCTTATGCTTTTCCACAGCACCACGAAACCAGATGAAAATATAAGCTATTACAGAGGTTCTGTATCGGCTGATCTTATACGTCAATGTACAGTTAAACCTCGACATACTGAAGTTGGTAAAGAAGGCGATTTGCTTTGTTATATTGAAATTTCGTTCTATTGAAGTTGAATCTTTTATGCAAATAAGTACAGTCACTGATCGATTTTTCTTACTTGGAAAGGGGCCGGAGAATTTTCTGAATTACCAGACAATTGAAAAAAGCAAATTTGAATGAGAACACAATTCATCTTGATACATTTAGGAGTTGGCGACGAACGATACGGTTTCATGCCATGTCGACAAAGTCTTCACATCAGTGGTATGACATGAAGCCAGCCACGCTTTCATGTGCGCTCCGACCCTGCGGCTGATAGTGTCGCCCACACTGGGACAACACTATCAGGAAAAGCACCAGCAACGGGGAGCGAATGCTCCGTTTGCCTCTCACTCCACCAAGTCTCCGAAACTTGAGATTACACAACCTCCAATACTATATGTGCTGGAAGACAGCTTACATGATGTCACGTCGTCTCGGCACGCCCGCTCTTTGCACATGCGGTAGATTACCTCTAAAGCAGGACCCATGGCTGCGTATGCGCTCAGCTGCACTTGCAGCCATGCGCAGCCACAGCCGAGACGCATGCCAGAAAACGAAACGTGCGCAAACATAGCCCCCCCACCCACCTGCCTCGCATCACGTGCGCTTGATCAGGTTACCTCGGGCTGTCTTCTCCCTTCCTTTGTCTCCGCCCTCACACACTTTCACTCGTATATTAAAGCAAACATTGTGCTGGGTGCAAAAGGATCTTATCGGACTTGGACCTTATACCGAACATGATGCAGCTCCACTTTAGCGGTCGCTCTTGTTGTGCGATTTTAGAGGTGCGTTTGTGAACAGCCGCTTGTAATTAAATCATTTCCCCATCTGCATCTGCGGAAGTTTCCATTTATTGTCTCGACACTCCGTGGCGGCGGCAGTGAAATTTAATTATATTTAGATGGTCTACAAACACACTTCGTTATATTGAGGTTCTAAGTGCATGCTGTTCTATGGACAAGAGGTTGAGAAAAGCAAGATATTTGTTATATCAAAAATTTCATTATATTGAGGTTTAACTGTAGTTTTATGGTTATAATGAAGGGCTTCCTCACTATAGTCAGTTCCACTGCAGTAAGCATCTTCGTCTATAGGTCTGTTCTAAAGCACATGGGGCGCAGTGTGGTTAAAAGCCTACTGCACGCTTTTAGTACACAGTGCGGTTCCTTGCTTCAGGCGGCGCAATGCGAGCATTACATTTCGCATTGGCAGCATTCGGCATCACCCACCATTTCGATTTCGTCTCAGTGTCCCGTCCGGTCTCAATACACTACGTAATGGCAAAACAACAAACGCGTCATGGGCTGCTGAAGCTCCACCAGCTCGATGCGGTGCCGTAATGATTTGTGCAACACTTCGAATTACGTAGATGTCAACTAGAGCTGGGTCTGTCCCCCCCCCACAAATTTTTAATTACTTCAGATCACACATTTTCCCGGTTAATATGTTCTTGCTCGCATCTTTTTTTAAAACATACGTATGAACGGGGTTCTAGTGTATTCGTACCCGACACAGAAATTTCCCAATAACCCACCTATAGTGTGACGAATGTACAATAAAAGAGCTGCAGATGCTGCAATAAATATGATGCACTCAGGATGCAGCATAGGTTCAAAAGCAGAAGTTCAGGAACACACTAGGCACACTGCTGTGCACAGACAACAAGAGAACTTGCACTTCAAATTGTAAAATGACGAGACTGCGCATCAGCGGTAACAAGAAAGCAAAGTAAAACAAATACATTGCGTGGCACTATGATTGACGGTATGAGAGTCAAAGCTATATAGCAGGTTATGAGAGATGCCATAGCGGAGGGCTCCAGGTTAATACAAACGTTTTTGTTGCTGCATACAAACGCTTTTTCTATTCTTCTATCATTGCATAACACGTGCAGCACAGTCGCTGAACAGGCGCCATGGCCGAGATTTCAGCTTGCTTGTGCTCAGCAACAGAACACCAGTTGTGGCCAGCGAACCTCTCCTGCAGATGACTTGCTCTATTCCCACTTTTCACATAATGGAACAAAACAGTTTAGTCTCAGTATACCACAGGGACATGCCGTGGGAGCAACAATGTACACAAGTTCAAGAAATGAAAAACTAAGCAAGTTGCGAGGTTGTGCAGTGTGGGCATCAATGCTGCTGTTGCAAGACAATGAAATGCGGTGAGCAAAAAGCTCTCCCCACTAGAATAGGCAAGGCCTGAGGCATGATTTGCAACTATGACAGCATACGAGAATGGAAAATTTAACTGAACGAAACAAAGGCAATAATGTAAGGCATACCTAAAATTATGCAAGACAAGCTTTCAACAAGAGTTCACAGAAATGTCCATCCCAGGTACTCAGCCAAACCTCAAAAACCTAATCCCTGGCTCCACTGTGGACACTTCAAGAGTTCCCAGTGTTTCCATTTGGCAAGCTGCATACCATTATGCCTGTAGAAAATGCATCATTAGTCCCATTTCGCTATACTTCCAGGGTCCTTTTATCGCACACTTTGAAGGCAAACACAGGTCACAGGCTTTCTTTTTGCTCGCAGCTTCTGGCTGAATGCTGAGGTCAGCTGTTGTCATGTGAAAGTCACAGTCACCACTTGGGGCTAGGCCCAGTTCTATTTTAAATGCACGCACCATTCCATGTGGGGCGGCAAGGAGGAGCCACTGGAGCCGCCCGGGTGTAGCACCAGTGCAGCCACTTCCACTGCCTTGACGCCCAGCTCCAGAAGACCTTTGGCGGCTTCCAAGGCGAGTGGGCACTCCCTGCAGAAAGCAGCGCACAAATTGCCATCACCAACACTGTCGAGTAGTGCAGTGTACTTGCCCTCAAAGAAAAACAAGAAGGAACCTTGGCAATCTGTTCATCTTGCCAAACTGAGTTCAGTTTAAGCATATATTGCTTAACTGAAGTGAAGAGCATACACTGGATTTATGTGGATCTAAACAAATGGTTCAGTCAGCTGGTCGATCATGAGCACTGTACAGTGTTGCGGTGGTGCGCTTTACATTCAGCAGGTTGTAATCAAGCACTCAGAATGCATTTGCCCGATTCATTCAGAGTACTGGGCTCCAGCTTAAACTGCTTGAAGGCGCTCATCTTCGAGCTGGGAACACAACCAATACCCGATATTTCCAGTCACGTGACTTCTCCAACTGCTCTTAGAACAGCAGAATATTCTGGTCGGGCTAGCTTTCGTTTGCTTGACTAGACTATAAGATGCTTGTAGAAGAGTTGACTGTTGGGCTAGTTGGTCGTCCATATTTGAAGTAGTAATCTGCTTGTCTTCTGCTTGGTAGGCGCATGTGTGACAAGAGGATATATATATATGCACCATCCTTCCTTTCATTAAACAGTTGTGAGTAGAGCTTGTCTTTGTCCGTCTTTTTTGTGTCCGTGGTTTTATTCGCGCTAAGCTACTACTTCAAATATAAGATGCTTGAGCTGTTCCACTCATTAAAAAGTTCAGCCTGGATTCTTCGAAGCAGCTCTCTCCTTTTTCTCCCTTTATTAGAAGAAATCCTTTATTAAGTAACTTTTTATTTATTGTGACAACTCATTTGTTAATTAGAGTTATCACTTTGCAACATCACCATAATAATCTCCTTAATCAAGCAGGGTGCTTAGAGGGACCCTAAAACGATTCTGACAATTTTGCACGAATGTACCGAGTTGTTAGGGTAGGTCCTTCTGATCATCAAGCCACACACATTTAAGCGCTCCATGTGAAGTGTGTAATTAATCACATACATTTATAAGGTTTTAAAAACGTGCACTGCTACCGATTGCAATGGTGCTGCTTCCCTAAGTTTTCGGCCACTCCGTCTCCTGCTATACAGCAGGGCCGTGTGATGGGAGTCGGGCTAGCTATCAGGTTGGCCACCCACGTTACGTCATCAGGAACGCTTGCTTGAAACATGCTTCTACATTAGGCTTACTTTTAATGGTATACGTATGCAAAGTAATTAGTGTATCCTTAAAGGTAAGTACACAAATGTAAAAGACCTAGACGTTTCTTCAAACCATTGGCCCACTTCCACCCGACAATGAGGGTTGAATGCTACGACTCTGGCAATGCGGCAGATGATGGGACGTGGAGGGGCTCTCACGTGAAAATAGGAGTGGCGGTGCCTTCTTTGGTGGCAGGAACATGAATGGCATCAGCACTGTATTACGAGCGTCTTGCACTGCCAGGTGTGTGCACGGAGTAAACTGCAGTGACTACACGCTGTAGAAGATGCGAGCGCTGCACAACACTGTCAAGACAGTGGTCACGCACATTGTTGAAAAGTAAGGTGTTTTCAGAGAGCCCTGTTGCGTATGTCATTTACCCAGATTGACAGCCGAAAAATGTTGTAACAAGCTGAAATCCAAAAAAAAGAAAAGTGTTGCAAGGAAATTAAACATGTTTTACAACGTGTCATAATGTGTTTCAGAAAGCTGTCATGTTGAGTCGGACTTTGGAGTAGTGGTACCATCTCTGCCTCCCATGCAGAAAGTGTAGGTTCGATTCCCAATGGATGTACATTTTTTTCTTCGTAATGTCCTTTTTTTAGATTCTAGAGTAGCAAAAACATTTAATAAGCCCATTTCACCACATTCACAAGCTAGCGGCAGTGCAGTGCTTTCTTTTTTTTCGCTCACAGCTACAAAGAAATTTTACAAGCATAATATAGAGACAATAGTAAACGTATATATTAATGCCTCTTCACTTCATGTAACATTAAAGAAAGAAAGCCAGCGAGCATTGTCCATAGTGTTGCCGCATCTGCATCTGCCACGCGCAGTTTGTCTTTAAATTTCGCTCCATGTAGCCAAGGCTTATCAATAAATACTGTGCAGGAAAGAGATGTGGAAACACAATCAGTTCAAGACAATCAGAAGTAGACAACACTTGCGTCGCTACTTGAAGGAGGCAGGACATAGCAATGTCCGCACGCTGTAAAAGTTGAGGGGAAACGCTACGGCTTGGGGAGAGGGTAATGTTACAGTAAAACCTCATTAAACTGTACCCGCTTAAACAGCAGTTTCGTTTTAAAAGTAATAAAGTCAAATCCCCGATGAGGAGAAGACGGATGGGGTTTGGAGATCAAGCCAGTCGCACACGGAGACGGGATGCAGGGCTCGGTGAATTGTGCCGAGAGTACTGATGTGGGACTCTCGGGCTGTGGGGCTTTCCCACACGGCACGTGTGAAAGACAGAAAAGTTCCTTGCAGCCATGCACACTCACTTGAGGACCTCACGGTAGCATGTGATGGCCGAGCGCTCATTGCCGCTCTGCTGGTACAGCTGCCCCAGGGCCATGTTGACCCTGCTGCTGCGTTGCTTGCCCGGAATGCTCTCCAGCTGCAGCCACGCAATGAGAGATGTGATATAAGAGGGCGAGGAAATGAGCGTGGAGGTTAAGCAACTTGCAAATACATTGCAATGCGAGCTAGACAGCACTAACCAATGCGTTCGTGCAATCGTTCCAAATCATCTGATGTGATGGCAATGCATTTAGACACAACCTATATGTGTGCGACTCGAGTGCTGTTGACTGTCAGTCAGAGGTAGCTTTGTACGAACAGAATTCAGTTATTCTATACTACATAACATTTTGACCGAAAGTGCGGTAGTGTGCTGCTGCCAGCGCAAAGCAGTGGTGGCAGCAGCAGTCATATATTTCTATAAAACTATGTCTATGACACATAAAAAATATCATTTTGCTGTTGATTACTAAAATTACACTTCGCAAGATAGCATAGAAAAGAGTGTCTGGCAAGACGTGACATTCGTCAAATATTCTTGTTTCCTCCTCCCATGTTCTTTTTACCCTAGACCTAAGTCAGCTTTCCTATAGCCATTGTTTAGGAAGAGGTCTAGCTAGGACTAATAAAAGGGTACATAAATGCATATATAAAACAACATCCACGGAGAGTCTTTTTTTCTTCATTTTATTCTGGGCTGCATTGTGCCTGGTGACTGGCACAGCCCTTTCAAGTTCATAAATTTTAGTTGTTTGAGCAGACACAACGGTGAGTTTTTCCAGCAATTCTCACCACAGTGAGGACAATGAGCCTGTCCTGTGGCTGTCTCTGATGACCAACTGCCTTTCAGCTGTGGTGACCATTAACCTCCAGTATATTCATTGGGGGATACCTGGCTGCATAGAAGGATTAGGGACTGTTAATCTTCACAATCTAGAGATAGGATGTGAAAAAATTTACGTTTTCAGCTGGTGTTACGCACATAGGTTCGTTGCCAGCATGCAAATCACTTGTGCCGCATTAACATAAACACTGCGTTAACTATTAGCCATACCAAACTTTGCACACTAGGGAGAGTTTCACCACTGGCAAGCATTTTCTAGAAGTGAGAGGAGGAGAGGCATTACCTTGCATATCGTAACAGCAGGCCTCTTTAGACCAAAACAACTATATCTGACTGTGCAATAATCTTCCAGAGGCAACTGCTTACATGTGTGGCCACGATACACTCTGCGTGAAACTGCAATCTCATTACACCTAGCATCATTCCATGACGTACTTCCATAAATCGAGGTGCATTCCGAGTGCTTGTGTCAGTTTTGGAATTATAGTTTTGATGTTGTAGCTGTGTTTATTTCAGTTTGCACCTTTGTGTGTATCCATACTTCTGTGTATATCCTCCTTACTATATGCTTCAAACAGAGCCAGTATGGTACGCTACATATAATAAACAGGAACAGGGCTTAAACACATTTCTTGAAATGTCAATACTGCCAGCACCCTAAGCACTTTCTTAACTCTGATTTAAAGGCCAGTTTTCATCACTAAAACCGGTTTCCGCACGAGCCTTGCACTACTTAGGACTTGTAAGCTTCAACTTAAGAACTGCCTACGTATGTATATGCCGGCCTGGCTACACAAGATTGAGAGACGTTCCGCCTGATGTGTATGCCCTGCGACGCCGTGGTAAGAACGACAAATCTTACCAAGCCTGCCAACTCCTTTGAAGGAAATGCAATGCATTGCTGCATGGCTAGGTGCATGGTACTGATAGTGGGCACAGCACAAATTTTACGATCTGAAACTTCCATTACTAAGTTCCAAATTTCTGAGCTCTTTCACTATGCCCGACGGCACATGGCACTGCCTGCGACTGACCGCAGCGTTACTTGCATGGTAAAATTTTTTTAGAGCAAAAATGTGATGCACAATTAACTCCCGCTCCCACAACAGACGCCGAGAATATTGAATTGAAGTAAATGCAGTGGCATGTCTGAACTACGTTTTTCTGGTTACGAGGATACATAACTCACCATAGCGATAAAATCACTTACTTTACTGACGATAGCCCTTAAATTTCCCACTGTAAAACGAATTTGCAAGCAAATATAAAGCAATGTATTTTTTTCACGGATATGTTATTTAATTGAAAACATCAACATTGCATGCATGTGTGATAGCTTGATTAAGTCATACTGTCAGTGAGCTGGTCTATGCAGAAGGCGGCACTTCTCTCACCGTCATTCATGGAAATGTGCATGGGCATTGCGACACACTTTTTTTATCTCTAATCAGAATCTGGCTGTAATGTGGTTTCTACAAAAGCATGCGCCAAAGGCGACAGCCTGCACCATTCGTAAATTGCACCACAGGCGGTTAGCCCTGACATCAGCTATGGGCTCCCTGCATCCTGCACTCTCTCATTCCAGAGTGCACAAGCAAGCGCAGTGTGAAAGAGAAAAAGGCAAATACCATTGCTGACATTTGCTGTTTTTCAGCAATGCAGTAAGCACACGCTCAGAATGAGTTCCCCTTTTCCACAGTTCAGCTCCGGTTCTTCCAAGACCTACTTTTGAACTTTTGACTAGCCCCTGTATGCGGAAAGATGTGCCGCATGAAGCCAGGTTAGTGAAGAGACGCGTCTGACACGTCCTCGCATGACACAAGCTAGCCTTGATAAAGGAGTGGCAGGGCTTACTGCTGCGAGCTATCTGCACATGACTTTGGGCCTGGTATGCGAAGCACTCCAGCAATTGTTAAAGGTCACCAAAGCTCGAAAGTGCGCTCCCGACTAAAATGTACTTCAGCACAAACCAGTGGTGCTCTACATAAAAAAGAAAATCGCATAACCTTAGCGACAACAAGACCTCTACTGCCTCCTTTGAGTGTCATGCACTGGGTTGCGAACTTTTGCTGAATGAAGTTCCCTTTGTTCATTAAAAGTTTGTGACCCTGTGCACTACTGCACCTGAAAATGCGAGCCTCGGTTTAACACTTTTGTTACCATGCCTATAGAACACAAGCAATTTGATAGGCAGTTTTCCTACATGCTCTTAGCATATCCATTGAAATTGTTGTACTAGCAAAGTCTGAAATTATGAATGAATGTGAAGCATTTGTTAGATCTGACAATTTCTCAAAGACTGGAGAGCCTTGAAAAATAAAACTGACTGGAGGTATTGTTGAGACTAGCCTCCACTGCTTCTAGCACATTGATAAAATTATGCAAAATTTGCATTTTGGTCAACTCAACATAATTTTTAAATAACAGCAGCAGTGAATACACAAAACCTCCTCTCGGGTTGCCTAATTTTCCAAACGAACGTCTAGACTGTTTTAATGATGTCTCAGCCAATGGTAGGTGCTCAAGAGTGCGCATTATTCTGATAATTGTGTTCAATTTATGTCAAGTGTCACTTTATTTTATGCGAAGCATATTAACGTAGGTTTCGGGCCTTCGCGCGACGCCCGGCGGTGGCCGCCATTGACCCTGAAGCGGGGTCACGTGACATGACGTCACACAGGCTGCAGATGGGGCCTCATATCGCGCCGTCGGTCGCCTCCCGGCGGTGGCCACCATTGACCTTCAAGTGACCTTCAAGTAGGTCACATGATGTGACGTCACGTGATGACGTCACACCGGCTGCAGATGGGGCCTCATATCGCGCCGTCGGACGTCGCCCGGCGGAGGCGCCACCATCGCTGCATCACGTGATACATGCTTCGCATCCACTGGGCTTAACCTTAATAAGCCTCCAATTTTTTCCGACTGTGGGTTGCTGCTACTCATCAGCGTTTTAGCAGTGTATGTACAAATTATTGGGAGCAATCCCTTTAGTCCTGTGGGGTTTTAACTTACAAAAAAGCATGCAGCCGATTTCAGAGGAACCTTCAACTGAATCTTGCTGAGTAGTTTAATATCCTACATTTTCCCTTCCGAGTGACCTTCGGCTTAATCTTGTTAAGCAGTTACATTCTGAACGAAGCCTGCACAAGTGCCTTTGTTCATTACCATACAACATTGTGCAGCACTCCACATTACTGTGCGTCACTGAACAAAGCACCTGGAGGCTCAAGCACTACTCCAACGCACTCTAGACCAATTTTCTTGCACAGAAAAGCTGATTGGATGTGATAACAAAGTATGAGGAGGCTTCTGCATGCACTCTGAACTGACAACCATTGCTTGAAGAGCCTAAAGAGTGAAGTAAAAACAAACTAGGTGCCTTGCCTGCTGCAATGAGCTAAAACAAACACTCCATGTACAATAGGAACTTAACCATTTTCACATTTGCAAAGCTACTGCCTTCCTGCATAGCATGGGCATCACTATGGCTACTATTGATGCCAAGAGCTCTTCATAATAATTTTTTTGCATGATCTGACTTACAAAAGTTGTGAACTATTAGCCAGGTGCATATTTTGTAATTTTCACTTTTCTTTTTACTCTCAGTACTTATACTAGAAATAGCAAATTGCTACTTTCATTCATGTTCCTTGAAGTGCTTCTTCGACGTTTCATATAAGAATTCTCAAAAACTGTCGGAACAGTTATTGCTGTTATACATTTATTCAAAACATGGGTGATCAGGCTTGCATAGCTTTATGCATAGCTGTATATGTTGCAACTACCACTTTTTGAAATAAAATGTTAGAACATAAAAACCAAAAATTGGCACATATTTAGTGGTAATGAAAGAGCTAATGATTCTGGGCAGAAGTACAGGCATCAGAGTGTAGGAGTTATTGGGAAAATTTCTTATGCAGTACAAGTGGGCACAAACCATCAAAGCCCATTTTATCCAAGTCAAGCAATAACTTATGGCACACTTGCCAAGATACGCTGCTGGGAACACTTATTGATTGGTTCCATTAGTTAAAGCTATGAGATGTTATGAGCTATGAGATGTTAAACCTGTGTTGTGATGTTGCACTGACTCCAGAATCAGACTGTGTAACAAGTAACATTAACTGGTGGGGGGACACTGGTATTAAGATCGGCCCACCAAGTTGCCATGATTGGTTGCATCACCTCGGGAATGGGCCTGGTTTACTTGGCCAGACAAAGTGGGGGAAGAGGCATAGAAAGCTTTCGTACAATAGAGAAAATGGCCGCATCAGTGGTAGAAATCTATCGCTCTCTGGAAGCGAAGGTCTGTTCTTTCAATGTAGTAATTATTGGCCACGTACACGTGTGCTTGTGTTTATAGTGTAAAATTCCCGTCATCAAACAAACTAGTTCAGAGACATGAACTGTCCAATGTCACTGACACTGCTCCTGCTGTTAATGTCTTGCTTACGTGTGAAGCTATTTTGCGCAAGAATTCCTACGAAGATTATCAGTTCTGTGAAAATAGCATTAAAAGTGATAGCTAAATATGGATTGATACAAGTTGCAACCTGTCTCATATTGCATCAAGCCAAACCTTCCAAGTAAATCCAAGAAAAATGTCAACATTTATTGTTGTTTTTAACTGCTTCTGTACTTTTTCTGTTTGCTAAGGCCCATCCAGATCACTGTACATAAATTGGCACTTGTCCCGAAATGACTACATGGTAAGGCACTGCCGTCTCGTCTTCAACTTCAAGCACAGGAGTACATTCACTCTCACCAAGGCCAGTCTCCACCGGACCATTTTCAGTCTCGTCGAGAACAAGTTCCACAGTAGGTACATTGCCTTGTACATCGGCTTTGAATTCCCTTTCCACACTTTCCCCATTTGATGCACCGGCGAAATCTGCAGGCATAAGAGGCGGCGTCGGTGGCTCTGTAGACATTACAACTTCCCTAACTGGTGGATGGTCTGGCATTCTCATCTTGCGTTCCAGCCGTGCCCGCTTTTTGCGCAGCAGGCTCCTGGCATGCTGGCACTTCTCCGACAGGCCTGTGCGGGTGGTGCTCATGCCGGAACAATAGATGCTGTGCAGGCGGGATTCCCGCATCTCCACGTAGGGTGGGAGGTGCTCGGCTAAGTGGAACTCCTCGGGCCGCCCGAGTCCGGGACATCGCTCGATACTGTCGAGCCTTTGCAGCAGCGTTTCCGGGTAGTCGGTGCCACCAGCACCCTCGAAGCTGGACAGCCGGCGACCCTCCAGGTAAACGTGACACTCGGCGTGGTCTTCGTGCTCGCGAACTAGCACCAGCTTTTCGGTGACCAGGCGACCCGGCTCATCGTTCGAGATGCGGCACGTGCTGTACGCTATCACCAGCGGCTTCTCGCTGATCACGTGGCACGCCCACTGGCCCGACGGCAGAGGTAGGTCCTTGTACGGGAACGCCGGCGTAACCTCGCACTTGACGACCGGTTCGGCATCGCTGGTCGCGGGCACCTGCGTCACCGTGGCTTCGACCTCAGACGCGTCGCCTACAGCGGCGACGTCCGGCGAAGAAATCTTGGTGGAAGAGGTCGTCGCCGACGTTCGCTTCGGTTTGGGCGCAGGCAAGACTAGTCCTGGCGTAACCTCGCACTTGACGACGGCCGGATCGGCGTCGCTGGTCGCGGGCACCTGCGCCACCGCGGCTTCGACCTCGGACGAATCGCCTACAGCGGCGACGTCTGCCGAAGAAGTCTTGGCGGAAGAGGTCGTCGCCGACGTTCGCTTGGGCTTGAGCGGAGGCAGGGCTACCCTCTGCACCGGCTTACGACGTCTGGGCACATGGCGCGTGTAATACGAGGGCGAGTCCGGGAACATGGTGGGCACCGCGTCCGGCGTGAGCGACGGCTTGCCGCGCATGATGCGCACGACCTCCCCGTTGATGGTGTGCTCGTAGTAGCGCAGGACAAACTGCGGGTCGAAGTGGCGCTCGCACAGTGCCGACTGCGGCGTGAGCCGCTTTCCGCCGGCGCGCGGTGGCATGTACCGCTGCCAGCGCCGGAACATCTGCTCGTCGCGCGGCATGCCGAACAGCGAGCACCGGCGGCCGTCGTGCTCCTGCCGGTGCCGGGTCTTGCTGCACTCGCAGTTCGGCGCAGCACAGTACGTGTGGCGCGCCTTCTTCGCACGGTTGGCGGCTGCGGCGGAGGCCGCTTCGGCCGAAGCGCGCACCGCCTTCGGAGTTCGCGCTTCGCCCACTGCTGCGCTTGTACCGTCCATGGTAGGCACGGGCTGACAGCGAGGATGAGCGGTCACTGACGATCAAGAGCGGCACACTCGCTTGGCTGTAAGCTCGTGGTTGTCAATGCGACGACGCAGACGGGGTGACCAAAGCGACACCATTCCACATCGAACCTAGCGGTCCTGCAGGGCTCCGCGACACAAGCGTCCTTCGAAAACTGCAGCACAGACTGCACAACTTTTCGTCATCTCAAATGAACATCGGCCGGCTAGAGGCAGCGTCGGTTTCGTAATCGCACAAGTGGCGATAACAACAAAGCCGTAATGACAATTGGTCGGCACCTGTGCCGAGAAATTCGTGGTGCTCATTAAAGTGTAACGCGCTCTTCTTTGTGTGAAATCTGTTCATAAAGCAGCGTCGCCTGTTGCGGCAGCCGAGAGCTGCATCGCGCGCAGCAATCTCCGAGGCAATCGTTTCCACTATAGAGATTCCTACAAATATCCCGCAAACCGCCAAAGACAAAAAATGGTCGATAGTCTTCAATTAGCAACATTGCTGTCTACACGTGTCTCGCACAATTTATAAATAATGGAAGCAACGATCACTCAACGCTGCGCAAGCAAATCATCCCGTAGCAACACCACGCGAAAACACGAATAGTGAGCGCGCGATTCAAACTTGTCACCGGTTGTATTCAAGTTGCACTCGGTGAACATTCCGCTGAATTACGAACTTCACTCACCGCAGAAATAGCTTGTGTAGGCTGCTTCATATTCACATGGCAGACGTGAATCTGATACTTGATGTCGTTTTCAGATGTAACGTCCTGCAAAACGAGAAGTGAGTGTCAGATGTCTGCCTCTGTTACAGAGAAAGGGCGCAATGAGGCAGTGGGCACTGACTGAGGACACTTACTCCCGATATGATTGACGTGGGCCCTTTGCCCTTCGCCTTAGCCGCAGACTTCTTTAATTGAATAGCCTTCTGGTAGAGTGCCTGCGGAGGACAAGACGCCAAAAGTGAGCACTTTGGTTTGCTTTTGGTGCACCATGTTTTAGTAAACTTCAGCAGCCATCACAAAGCTGAAACGTACTTCAGCTCTCTTGAAATCCCCCAGCTGCACGTAGGCATCCCCGCAGTACACGTAGCTTTGAAACTTTGCCGACACCGTCATGAAGTCGGGGCAGTGAGAGCTGATGGGATGTGCCAAGTTAAACTGAAATAAGAAGAGTCAAATGAGCTCGACGCAAAATGACGGGGTTTGTTTACCATCGCGCTGACAGTTATCCACTTACCAGAGCTGTGACATTGGAGTACAACTTGTTGTCGTACAGAAGTTTGAGCTGATCGATGAAACTCGTCGCCGCGCTGCTCGACATGTTTGCCTCTCTGAACGCGCACTTCGGCGGCAACTATAGGGTCATAACAAGGCCTATATGATACACTTTTTCTAACTTTACGGCGTAGGCTAACTTCGTTTTCACTAAACCAATAACTGATCGCGTGAAACGCTGCTAAGCGCAGCTAAATGCTCTAAACGGGCAAAATACACTGCTTGCTGTCAAACATGTGTCGGGCGCGAACGGCGAACGTACGCGAGAGTGTCTGCCTGTGCTTGCGATTTGAGCGCCACCAATTGTTAATAAAAGTAAGTTTTGCACTAAAAAAGCTCAAATGGCGAAACTTAAAGTATATTAAAAAATAACATAGCTACGTGTAATGATATTCTTACATTTGATTTTTATTTTTGCACTGCAATAATTTTTAAAATAGAAAGACAATCCAAGACAAGTCTTTCTTTCGCAGTTCATAATGGCCGCGCACAAGTTCAATCCGTGCCGGATGTCGCTTTTCAAGCGCACTGTAAGAAAAAGCGTCGATTATCTGTTGTGATTCACGCGGTTCATCATCGAACCATGGCCGACGATGAAGGGGACGACGAGGTTTACGTCGTCGTGGAGCTCACCGGCGTCATAGACAGCCAAGTGATGGACCTGGCCGGCAAACAGTGCGCCGTTCTCGGCGTCGACACACCAGAACCTATGCTGAAGCTCGGCTCGTACCTTTTTACGGGCGAATATAAGGACACCATCGGGACGTGCGTGCTCTTCGAGGAGATCGAAACAGCCACTGGTGAAGACACCAACTGGACTTCTGAGGCCAGTGGCAGTGGCTGCCGGCCGAAACGGCAGAAACCACAGAAAGAGCTCAGGTATTTCGGCAAAACCGAAAAGCGGCTCGACATGAAGACATCTTTTCTGCAAGAAAAGGCGGCCGTTAGGGCTGCCGAATTAATGCGGGAAGCAGAGAAGCCTGACCAAGAAGACTCGAAGCCTGACCAAGAAGAATCGCCGACAGAGATGGCGGTGGACGATAGCTGAGAATGGGTCGTTGTGGGCCTCTGCATTGACAAAGTCCGAACTTTCGAGAATGTGTCTGGACAAGTATCGTGCCTGCCACGTGCGTGCTGTGGTGCTCGCTCCTCAGCTTGTGCCTACCTCATATTCGTCCTGTCAAGTCGTGCGGCGTCAGTGCGCAGCGGCGCGAATGTTCGGCAGTTTCAAATTTGTTGTCGAAGTCGTTTCCTCTGCGCTCTGCTCCGCTGTACTTGTGCCCGCCTGAGCGACTGTTTTGCATTTCGACATTGTTGCGACAGGTCGCGTAAGGCAAACATTCGGTAAAGTTTCTACAACGTGCGTTATTGACCCCCTTTTTTACCTAACGAACGCCTGACTCAAAGTCTGATTCACTCATCTTCACGAGAGCTGCGAACCCTGTAAATAGCACACTGGCTGCATCAGTTACCCGGTGGCAATCCACAGAAATTATGTCGTGCTCCAACGGCTTTTTGACCGTTAATGGACTCGCTACTTGCCATGCACTTATAATTGTCAAAAAGGGTGGCAGGAGCAATGTGCTTTCTGCCCGATCCTTTCTGCCTAGAATGTGATTTCCCATCCAAGCACGGTACGTGGAACACCAGAATGCCTTGTCATACTTATTGTGCGAACTTCAAAAACTACTCCTGGAAGCCCTTCATTTCATGTGGCATGTTATCGTGTGGGCAAATTTAGCTGCCTGCTGCAGTGAATGAATGTACCATGCCTCCGGTAACTTGTATATAGTTAGTACACGTGCCCACATAAGATGTGGCAGTGTACAGACCTTCAAACCAAGTAAACGTGAAGTGTAGAGAAATTGTGCAGCTTGTGCTGCATTCTTTTTCAAGAACATTTGGCAATACTTTACGCGTAACGCAATGCATACTGTTTCGCTTCGATAGTGATCAGCCCCTGTCACCATCACATTGTCCTTGCCGCCCTTCATGTCAATGTTAACGTACTGAAGTGTGTGACTTGAAGATGAAGACAGATTATATCCTTGCCAACAGACTTATTTTCCCATGTGTGCTTTTGCTTGTTTGCTGCAATGGGACGGCATCTACATTCTAGCGGGAGTGGAATGCAAAAAGCACTTGTGTACTTGCATTTAGGTGCACCTTAAAGATGCCCAGGTAGTCAAAATTAATTTATAGCCCTTGCAATCTGTGTATTGCTTTGTAATAGTAATTAAACCTTGTAATTTGATTCAGTTTACCATATTGGCCTGCAGTGAAAAGCTGCTGAAATTTATTAAGTAATATGGCCGCTCGAATTGAGTAACTAGTGAGCATGATTTAGTTGCAGTACCTATCCAGAGGCAAGTGAGTCCTGCCCAAAACTTTGGGTTTCAATGATGGTAGGTAGTGATAGCAGTGGCGGAGGGGAATCAGTGAATCAGGTGGGGGGGGGGGGGTCGGAATGATGTGAAGAATGCTAAAGTAGCATAAAAGTAGAGAAACACAGAATGCAGTGAATTAGAACTTTTATTAGTGCAAAATAATGCATTGAGATAGAGTTGTTTGTTAATGTGAACTGCTGATATAAAATGCCAAGAATCAATGCGGCAGAAAGGTAAAGAGCTTGCAGGCACCAGCCACCATTTTGCTTCAAAAGGCACGCGTAAAGTTTACTCTACCTCTTAATTCTCTCTTGTTAGCGAGAGGAGAAAATGCTCCAAACTCATAGGTTAGTATACTTGTTCGTACTTAGTTGCACTCTTTTTATAGCAGCTGCGAACATGAAGGGCAAGCAAGTATGCCAATCACAAGGCACACTAACAACTCATGTCATGATCGTCTCCTTGCTTGTCCTTCATGTTCTCTGGTGCCCTTTTCTGACGTAATTAATCAGTTAACCCAACAATGCATTTTGACTCATTTTACTACCGCGAGTACGAGTGAGTACCAGTGAGCACACACCGTGCCAGTGAGTGTTAGTAGATGCATGAACAACTGAATGCCAGTGAGTGTGAGGGGACATCAATATGCATGCTAGTGAGGGTGTGGGTGTATGAACTTCAGTGCATATTGGTGAACATGACTGGATTCGAGTATGAATATGAGTGAGTGAGGGTAGAAGAGTTTGAGTGAACATGAGTGTGAATGCGTATTCTTAAAAAAGTATTGGTAAGTGAGTGTGAATGAGTCTATGCTACAGCCATTATTAATCTTGACTACTAGTTCCGGCAGCCTGCAAGGAAATCGAAATGAGGTATAGGTACGGGTAGGGAGGAAAGATTGGTGAAGAAGAAACACCAAGTGGCAAGAGTAATGTACATTGTATACTGATCCGGCATTTGACATTACATTTCTCTGATACTTTATTGAAATGGCAGTTTTCATTTTGCTGCAGAGTGCTCTCTCCATTCCTGTACAGTGAAATTTGCTTATATAGAACTCTGGGGGAAAAAAGCGAGTTCGATATGGCGTATAATTCGATATGAAAGTTTTATTTGACTTTTAAAACACATCCCTGTAGAGATCTTTTTTTTTTTACTTTTGAAAGGAGCTTGTTTTACTGGGAGAGACACTTACTGGCTGGGAAATCAATGTTCTGACATTAAATTGCATTCCATGCGCAAGCCCTGCAAAGATCCGAGCTGTTTAATGGATGTCTTGATGCATGAGTGGAAATTCCTGTGTGGCACACACCATAGTGGAAGGAAAGCTCATTTTGTTTCCTGGCGGGCGCAACATATAAAAATAGCTGTCTTATAGAGTTGTTTGATGCTATGTGGAGTTAGATCTATCAGGTAATCATAAAGCTTTCCTTTTATGTAACTTTATATTTCACTTCTTATTCTCAAGACAGCTTCACAATTAGCGGAATTTGTTCTATAAAAGGGATAATTCAATTTAACAGCTTTCAGTTTGATTGGGTTTGACTGTTTGTATTCTGCTGCTTGTTTTCAAGCTATCGCCTCTGTTTCAGTGTGCTGTGTTGGAAGAGCAAGGAAAAAAATGTTCATGGTGATGACATCAGTGATGTGAATCACTCTACTGTCTGTGCCAACAGTTCAAAGAGGAAAGAAAGGTGTTTACATCATAATCTACAAACAAAGGGTATTTCACATATGAGCTTCCAGGATATAGTGTTTCCTGAAGGGCCCAGAGTTATCAGGAAAAGAGCTCTAAGCCTGGTGATTGTGTTTCTCACTGACAATGAATTCATGGGCGTTGTGTGAAGCACCCTGTAAAGTACCGCATGTGTAATGTTTAGGATGTGGGTTCAGTCCCCACCTGCAGCTAGATATCTTTTCATTCCCTTTTATTTACCTTTAACTTATCTGTAATCTTCAATTAGACATATCAGTTACCTTCCTCTGTGCTTCCTCTGCCTTCACTAGCTCTTATTTAATTTCTTTGTGTTGTTGCGACTAACAGTAAATTGAGCCACTCAGATCTCTATATTCGTCCCGTACTAATAGTGCAAGAGCTAGATGCCCAGGTGGTACAATCAACATCTGAGGCTAATCCTGTTTGATGCAAGATGCAACAGCGTTACAGTCGCTACTTTGCGCCATGGCTCTGATATATCAGGAGTGGGGCAGTTAGTGGGACCTACTAACTTTTCCTCATGCGACCGCCCTATGCTGGCGTATACCGTTTCACTTTTTTGGCAGTTTTGTGATTTCACAATTTGTTCATGCCATTGCCTGACCGCTCTAGTATGTTCCATTTATGCTTGATGCCAGACATGGCCAAAATGGAACCGGTATCGTACTCGTTTCCACTGTCTTCAGCCTGCCGAGCTGGCGGCTTGCATTTTGTTTTAGTCAGCTTTCGCACAAAATAGGAAGACCATGTTTTTCGCTTTCCTTGTTCCCATGCTCTGAGACTACGGAGCACAGTCAGCTCGCATGTCTTCTCATATTCAGAGAGAGTACAAGAATACCAGGCATTTCGTTTGACTTTAACCAAGCTGTTTAAGATAGTGGCACATCTTTGGCGATAGAGATTAAAGGTATGTTGCTGATAATTGTTCTCAGTTATAGAGTATTTTCTGTGGTGCAATTATTTAGCTATAATGCTGCCTATAGGCGAAACTGACATATTTAATGCATAAGCCTTCTTTGTCGAGAACCTCAGAATAATCTTTCTCTCTTGTAATGTCTTAAATCTGCAAAATAAATGCATAATTGGTCAACTTAACACTCACAATCGAGATAATAGTGTAATAGTAAATGACTGGTAGCAGTGGGCAGACATGCATTGGGTAAGGTTAGTTTGATGTGTATTACTCGTTCCGCTCAGACCCGTGCATGCGCACAGCAGCTCAGCAGGAACACTATAGCCTGCAACGTTCATGCCAGCAGTGCAAGGCTGAATGCTGCCATACTTGGCAAGGTCGATCCAGATAGGTCACAAAGCTTCGGGCGAAAAGCGGTTCAGTACTAATTGTCACCGACGTCGGTAAGGGTGGTTGTGAGAGCAGTGATTGAGGCGCGACTATGTTTGGAGGGAACAAACATTGGGAAAGAAAAAAGCGTTTTTTAATTCAAGTGAGGCAAAGTTTGATTCATTCAACGAAATAAGATTCCTGGTCAATTTTATATATTCGTGGCAAATTAAGAAAATAAATGTCTATTTATTTTATCATTATTAGTGAATGCATTTCTTTTCAGTGCCCATTGTTACAGGGGGTGTTGACGCCACTATCACTGGCAAAGCAATGCACGTCTTTAAATGGGCAGAAAGGCGTGCTCGTAAAATTCACCTAACCTGTTGTAATACACCCCTCCCCCCTCCCCCCACATGCTTGTCGACGTTTGTCTGAATTTGGTGATGTGGGTAGCTTCATCGCTTCTTAACCTGTTCAGTCAAATGTATCAGTTACGACCGCCAGATAATTGTTTAGTTGTTTTGTGCGACTGAGCTGGCCGACGGGCTTGGCGTCCGGCAATATGACCAGCACACTACACTTAAAGCTTTCGTCTGCCTTCAAAGAAAGTATGTTCTGTGCAGGGGTGCGATTTCGACAACCGTACGGCTGGCCTTTTCCTGCATCGTTT
The DNA here is from genome assembly GCF_038994185.2 of Dermacentor albipictus. Classification (NCBI taxonomy): domain Eukaryota; kingdom Metazoa; phylum Arthropoda; class Arachnida; order Ixodida; family Ixodidae; genus Dermacentor; species Dermacentor albipictus. The sequence goes on along the minus strand of NC_091822.1, from coordinate 69,609,065 downwards.
TCCCCGCATCGCTTTCCCCGCTTGAAGCTCGAAATGCCCATCAAGTCGAATGGGGGGGCATTTGAATATATAGCTTTAAAGGCAGGCCCACAAAACAAATTTCGTGCCTTCGAAAACAAAAATAACGTACAGTGCAAAGGACAAGGACAGCGATAAACGACATACACAGCGCTGACTTCCATTGTTGGAAGTCAGCGCTGTGTATGTCTTCTATCGCTGTCCTTGTCCTTTGTGCTGTACGTTATTTTTGATCATGAATTACCAACTAGCCCAAGCAACCACCCTAGTTCGAAAACAAAATGACGTCACTCCTGTTTTTAGTGGATATGGCGTCGCATTATTTTTTCTTCCACCGGAAGGAAGTAAGTAAGTAAGTGGTTCTGATCCCTTTTGACTTGGGGCAGGCGTTTGTCAACGCCACAGGAGATGTTGAAAGTACTAAAAGGATAGAAACTAAGGCATAGAAAGTAAGCAGAGAAAGAACATAAAACACAGTTTTGTCACAGTCTGTGAGTCCGTCTGGTTCGTTGTATTCTAGGAAAGTGTCTGCGTTCACCCGGTGAACGCAGCGCAAGCGTTAGGTTCACCCAAACGTCACGTCCTGGACGCCACATCCGGTTTTTGTTTTTTCACGTCCGTGATGTCACATTCGGCCTTTTTGGCGGCATAATATGGCATATGGCAGGCTCGGAGTGCACGAAGCGGTGGATCGCTTATTTTTCGGGCTTTTGCTTCTCGTAAGTATACTTCGTCTTTGCGTTTGATGTGCATCTACTACGCGTAGCTAATCTTTCGACTGCATGATGCGATATATAGGTGTTCTGTGATAATACTTTATAGCCAGGTTCCTCACGAGCTTTTGTGATGCATTTCAGGGACCGCCACACCGGCCAGCCAGTGCTACAGTGTCCTAATGCAGAGAACGTATATTACACGGAACTGCACTCCTTCAGAGTTATTTAGAGTCTTTGTCAGAAGCACGTAACAGTAACATTACTTGGTTACGGTGCTGCTACATGGCAGAATATTTGAATGGCAGATGTCCCGAGTGCGGCATGTAAGTACGTACGCGCGCTTGTTTAGCCTAAATAAGAGTTTCTATTGTTCCCCAATGGAAATGCACATTCCTGATGCATGGTTCAGATCTGCCGGCTAAGGGCGGCAGTGAATAAAGTCACCAAATTGCGGCCTCGTTGCGGTCTCGCATTGCGGCCTCATTGCACGGTCGGGAAAAATTGCTTTAGAACCAAAATTTCGCTGCGCTGTCAGTAGCCATTCGCTGATAAGCTTTCTCCGCAGCGTAATGCTCAGTGCAGATGTGATGGGGGTTGTGTGTGCGGTCGGTATGTGACCGATATTCCTGAACGCAGTGTCATTCAGCGATGTGCACAGCTGTGGCTGATTGTAGAATGTGGGCTGTGACAGGAGTGATGGGGACCATGCTCCTGCCTCGGCCAAGGTTGCAGCGATTTCAGAGCTGCAGGGAGCGCCCAGGCAGAACCTAATCTCGGCCCTATGCTGCAGCTCCAGCTTCTTGAGACGGGCACGTGGTAGTGCCACGAGTGGGAGGACGTACCGCAGGCGTGAGGTGGCTACTGCATGGTACAGCCGCAGAGCCCACCTAGTGGTGCAGCTCTGTCCTCGGGCAACAAGCTGGGAGACTGCCTTGTGGACCCGGAGGACCTGGACATGCAGGGTCTTGACAGCAGGCAGCCAGGCCAGCCGGTGATGAATGTGTAGCCCCGGGTACGTCACTGCCGGGCTTCAAGGTCGCCTTCCAGTTGCAGCTGTGCAGCGGGCGGTTGCTCTTGGGTGGAGCAGCATGGCCTCCGTCTTCCTTGCCGAGATGGCAAGGCCAATACAGCTCAGGTAAGCAGCGGCGGTGTCAAGGGCTCTTTGCAGAGCCGAGTGCGCACTGCTGTGGCTGTGTGGTGGATTTCGCACACATAGGGCGATGTGGTCCGCGTTGATGGAGGTATTCACGTGGTTGTGGGGGTCAGTCTGCAGGACAGCAGGCAGTCGGGCCAGGTTGAACAGGAAAGGGCTCACCACTGATCCTTGTGGGACGCCCTCTACCAAATAGGTCCAGGGCCTGCTGAACGACTGGATAGGGCAGGCCGTCAAAGGCCCCCTTCATGCCGATAAGCACCAGGAGCACGGCGTCACCGCAGGCCTTGGCCTCTTCCAGCGTGGAGACCACGTCCACGATGGAGTCCGCACTGCATCAGCTCCGCCGGAAGCCTATCTGCTCATCGGCCAGAAAGCAATGGCCTCCATCAGCTTGCAAGCAGCAGAGGTGAGTGAGACTGGCCGATAGGAGCTCACGTTTTTCAGCCGGCCTTCAGGATGGGGGCCACGTAGGCTGTGCGCCATGACTCCGGCACCTGCCCTGACTGCCAGATGTTTAAGCAGTCAAGCAGGTGCAGCTGCTCGCTGGCGGCCAGGTTGCGAAGCATTTGGGTTCCTGGTGCACTGGGCTCCTGGTGCACTGCGATGCTTGGAGCTCGTGCAGCGTCAGCGGGTCCTGGTAGATAGCCATAACCTGGCTCGATGGCCACCCTGGGTGGTGAGAGAGAAGGGAAGACAGAAAGGCAGGGAGGTTAACCAGGCTGAATCCAGTTTGCTACCCTACACGTGGGGAGGGGAATGGGGAGTGAAAGAGGAAGAGAGAGAACTTAAGTGTAGGATGTCTATAGTCGGGCACTCAAGTCTGTTGCCCTCAGGCAGCGAAAAAGCGCTCGGACTGCTTTCTGGGCCAATGAACTGTGAGGCCAGGCTCCCAAAACTGGATGACAGGCCATTTACAGAAGGGAAGACCCTGTGTGGTGGTTGTGCAGGCAGCTAGGCAGGCTGACGGAAGGCTGCCCTACCTTCAGGATGGCTGCAGTGTGTGGTACAGCCAGCGCAAACTGGTTGGCGAGGAGCTCCGCAAGGGCCTCTTCGCTGATGCTCAGCGTGATGGCCACGGCGAGGACAGGTTGTAGGCTTCCTCTCCTGCTGGTGAGGGATTTGAGCAGTCTCCAAGCCAGGGGTCCCCTGGACCTGCCCTCGATGGCAGAGCAGAGGCTCCTCCTGCGCCGGGCTTGGCATCTGCAGCGGGCATCTGCACGTCTGTACTCGGTCCAATGCTCTGCCTTGCCCGTCCGGATTGCTCCACACTCCATACGGCGCCTGGAGGCACGAATGTTGAGCAGGTGGAGGTCCGGAGCGGGGGTATCTGGTTGGGTAGAGCACTGAACGGTGGCAGCCTGAGCACAATCCACGATGGCGCTCAGGAAGTCACGGCCATCGTCCAACTTGCTGCAGTGCTTCCGGAACAGGGACCAGTCTGTGACGTAAGTTCTTGACCTAGGCCTTCTCCCAGACCTGGGGCTGATCACAATAGGGAAGTGGTCAGACCCCCATTTGTCCGAAGTTGTGGCCCAGGAGTAGGAGCACTGCTCAGTGTTGAGGGAGAGGTCAATGGCCGTACGAGCTCTGCGGTAGACGTAGGTGGGCTCCCTGGTGTTCCAAGGCCAGCAGGCCAGCTCAGCTGATGGCATCTGTGAGGCCTTTGCCTCAGCGGGTGCAGCTGCGGCTTCCCCAATCCGTGTGGTGTGCGTTGAAGTCACTGCACAGGACTGCATGCCCACCAAGGCGAACAGCCAGCTGGATGAGGCTGGAGGGATCCCACGGCTTTCCTGGACGGATGCAGATGCTCGCCACAGCCGTGTCGTGGCTGCCCAGGCGTACTACAACGGCGCATGACTCCAAGGGGCCACCGGCGATATCAGCAACAGGTAGAACAGCACGCGCCAGGGTGCTGCGGACATAGATTGCCATGCGTGGCTTTCCTGGCTTATGGACTCCATCTAGGCAGGGTGCCGCAGTGCAACTGCGTGTGGCACAGGTGGTGGCACCCGAGTAGTCGGGAAGCCGTAGGTTCTCGACCACGGCATATGTCTCCAGCAGTGCGAGTACCGTATAGTGCGGAATATAGGTTGAGGTTTTTTCCCAAAAATATTACTAAAAGTTCACCCCTTGACTTACATACCGGCCCTTGGCACAGCATGAATAGTCGTCTGGCAGCATGTAGGAGCGCAGACCTTTCGGCATCCACATTGTTATCGCCCCCTTGGTGACCGACGCGGCCCAACTCGCAGGCGCTGCGCGGTTCTTTATTCTGACGAAGTTCTTTATTCTATGGCGCAGTGCACCCGGAGCTCAAAGACAGGGTGGCGGATTTTGTTCGCGAGCATCGTGCCAGATCTTTGCCAGTCACAGCAGAACTCATCTGCATCAAAGCTATTGAGATCGCCCGAGAATCCGGACTGCCCAAGGAACAATTCAAGGGCTCCATTTATTGGGTTCGTCGCTTCATGCAACGCAAGGGATTCGCACTTCGACAGCGCAAATCAATCTGGCAGAAGCAGCCAGAGGCATACGAGGACAAGTTGGTCGAATTCCAGCGCTATGTTATCCGTCTCCGGCAGCAGCATGGCTACATGTTGGTACAGATCGGCAACGCTGATGAAATGCCGGTGTGGTTCGACATGCCGTCGCTCACCACAGTGTGCGAACGCGGCACAAAAGAAGTCGAGCTTCTTTCTACGGGGAACGAGCATTCACGGTGATGCTCGGGTGTACTGCAGATGGCAGAAAGCTGCCCCCATACATAATATTCAAGAGGAACACGCTGCCGAAAGAGGCTTTCCCACGGGATGTCGTTCGCGTGAATGAAAAGGGCTATATGGACGAGGCCCTCATGCTCAATTGGATTAAGACCGTCTGGAATCGGCAACCAGGGGCACTCTTGCGGTGTCCGAGCATGCTCGTCTTGGATGCCTTTCGCGGGCACTTGACCGCAGGATTGAAGCTGGCACTCCACGACGGGAGGACGGAACTCGCCGTCATTCCGGGAGGCATGACGTCAACACTTCAGCCACTGGACGTCGTGCTCAACAAGCCTGTTAAAGACCGTGTCCGTGAACAATATAATCAGTGGATGGCCGGCGACAACCTGATGACCCCAACCGGCCAGCTGCGCAGGCCGCCTCTCGTCACTGTGGCCACATGGGTGTCGCAGGTTGTGCTCGCTGCCCGACGATACGGTGGTGTGGGCATTCAAGAAGTGTTGCATAAGCAAGAAGTGTTGCAAAATTTTTTGCATAAGCCAGGAACGCACACAGGAGTCCAAAGAACTTTGTCACCAGGAGAAAAAGTTACAGCACAGTGGGTCGAGTCGTAATGAAACTTGCGAGCGTCCTGGGAGACGTCGGTGTTAAGCGGGGCGAGGCGTCTGCACTCTGCGAGGCGAGACACAAACTGTTCCAAGAAAGGAACTGAAGGGGGTACAGGAGTCGAAAGGAATGATACATCAAGAATGAAACTTGGTGAACAGCCATAGATGAAGAAAAAATGTTAAAATCCAGTGGTACGTTGCGTAGCCATGTTATAGGCGAATGGCATGAACGACAGGATTGCATCCCCGTTCGTGTGGCCAGGGTAGATGTACAGTCGCATGCAATATGACTTGCAACACTCTTGTTCGTTGTTGAAGGGGCTCCACGGCTGCGCAGCAGCTCTGACATTCGAAATAGCAGTTTAATAGACACCACTAATTGAAGCTGTGTTTCGGTCTGGAACTTACCATGTGTCTGCACAGCCGTACAGCCTTGGAACCCCTTCGACCACGGGCACCGGTGTTGCAATTCATATTGCACGTGACTGTACATCGCAATCATCAAGCTGTTGGTCTGCGGATGGTAACTGGAAGTCGTCTTGCGAATTGTGTTAGAGGCGCACAGAACTTCGGTAAGGATAGAAGAGAGGAAGACTGCTGCGGTCACTGAGGAGAACGCGCGGAGCGCTGCGGTGTAAGATAATGTTGTGTAGAAAGAAATCGGCGACTTCAGCAGCAGTCCAGGATGGTAGAGATGCTGTCTCCGCATAGCGTGTTGGATGGTCTATGGCCGTTGCAATCCAACGATTTCCATGTGAGGTCATGGGAAGAGGACCGTACAAGTCTATTCCAACTACTTCAAAAGGCGAAGCGGGACAAGGCAGAGGTTGTAAAGAGCCAGAAGGAGCTGTTGGGTTTGCTTTGACAATGAACGCAGGGTGCAACATACTTCGCAACGGCTGAAGATGGGCCAGGCCAGGAGCAGCAACTTCATATTCTGTTGTAAGTCTTGTGGTAGCCTAGAGGACCAGTCGTCGCATGATCGTGAAAGGCTTCAAGCACCTCACATTGCAGAGAACATGGTATGACCGGGACCCATTTGTTGCCATCGATGTGATAAATGTTGCGATGTAAAACCCCATTGTGCAGCTTGAATTGATTAAGTTGTCGACGAAGTCAGGCAAACGCCTGACTTCGTCGAGGTGACTTCGAGGTGACGAAGAATCTTCCATGCGTTGGACAATAGTTCAGCAGTATGGGTCGATGCGTTAGTGGGACCCAAGGACAGATGGGCTGTTGTGTCTTAGCCATTCGAGGGCTACAATGGGTAAAGCCGATGAAGAGGACTCAGGACGTACACAATCGCGGAGAGGTTATGATGAATCGTCATGATTCGGCAGAGGGTAGCAAGAGAGAGCATTGGTGTCTTGATGCTTCTTTGCAGCCCTGTAGGTGACATTGAAATCGTACTCCTGTAGGTGAAGCACACAGCAACCCAGGTGACCTGATAAATTCTTTAGCGATGAAAGCCAGCACAGTGTGTTATGGTCGGTAACAACTGTGAAATGGCGGCCATGAAGACATGGGTGAAATTTTAGCACGGCCCAACAGCAAAGCACTCCTGCTTGGTTATGGTGTAGTAATTTTCTGCACTGGTTAGTGCACGACTAGCCTAAGCAATTACTCGTTCGCGGAATGTGTTGTCGCATTGTAGTAGAATGGCACCGAGACTGACTGCTAGCGTCGGTGTGAAAGATGGTGGGCGCGGTTGGATCAAAGTGGCGCAGTACTGGGTCTGACGTCAGGGCATGTTGCAAAAGCAGGAAAGCATGTTCACATTCGTCGGATGAAACAAAGGGTGCATTACTGGGGAGGAGTTGATGGAGCGGAGACGTAAGTGTAGCGAAGTTGCATATGAAGTGCCGGAAGAAGCAAGTCCAAGAAAACTGTGCATGTCTTTTTGACGCAGTGGACACAAAATTCGAGGATGGCAGTAAGCTTCTCGGGGTCCGGACGAATACCTTCTTTGCAGACTATGTGCCCCAGAACTTTGATGGCCTTGCTGGCCAAACTGCATTTGTGTGTGTGTTTGTGTGTGTGTGTGTGTGTGTGTGTGTGTGTGTGTGTGTGTGTGTGTGTGTGTGTGTGTGTGTGTGTGTGTGTGTGTGTGTGTGTGTGTGTGTGTGTGCGCGCGCACGCGCGTGTGCGTGTGTCGAGCTGCAAACCAGCATTTGCAAGACAGGCAAGGACTTCATCAAGATGTTGCAAATGTTGTGAGAACATGGTTGAAAACACAATGTCGTCGAGATAGCACAGACAGGTTTTCCATTTCAAGCCACACAAGACTTATCGATCATGCGTTCGAATGTGGCAGGCACATTGCAGAGTCCAAAAGGCATCGCACTGAACTCGTAGAGCCCATCAGGGGTAGCAAATGTCGTTTTTGCTTTGTCGGATTTGGACATCGGTATTTGCCAGTAGCCTGGTCTAAAGTCAAGGCTAGAAAAATACTCAGCACCGTGGAGTGAATCTAGTGCATCATCCATCCGTGACACGGGGTGAACATCTTTGCGCACGATTTTGTTCAGCGCACGGTAACAGACGCAAGAACACACTGAGCTGTCTTCGTGACAATTGCAACGACATGAGTGTCAACAGCTCAAGTGACAGTTGATCCACGAGCAACAGTTGGGGTTCGATTTGGTTTATTGCAGTAAGCAATGCAGACCCCTCAGAGAAGCGAATAAGGCCAGGGGTAATCAGAATTGCTCGAGATAGGGTATGGTCATAGGGTAGAATGAATACGCCGCCATCCACAATGTTACAGGAGTTGACACCTATAATCTTTTCTCTAGGTGGCCAAAGAACGTAATCGGAAGAGGTGACGAGACGAATGCATTCTTCGTGGTTAGGAAGAGAATTGCCAGTGGCATCATCCAGTTGTGTGAGGCGCTGACGACAAGAGATAGAAGCAAACGCCAAAGATAAGAAGTCCCACCCCAAGATGAGTTCATGGGTCACTCACGAAATACCGCAAAAACAATGTGGTGAAGAATTTAGTCTATGGACACACGAACAGGACACGGTGCGATTGGACGAATAATAACCTTGGCCGCTGCACAAAGAGAAAGGCCGGAGTAAGGCAATTCTTGTGTTTTATAGAGTCCCAAACAGTCACATGGCAATAATCGCCAAGCGTCTTGTAACATGGAGCCACCTCAGAATTGCGCCAAACAAAGATGATGGATGCAGCCAGTCTTGCCAGATAACTACATTTTGACTATTCTGTATTGTTTGCATTTTTTGTGTAAAAGGAATTGTCGCAGAGAGTTTTATCTTCAGTGGCCTTCAGTTGACGTCATCTGCTACAACTAGCACATAAGTTAACTCCATAGCACCACTAGGATGGAGACATTGTGTCGTGGGGTGCTTCCTTAAAAGTGGACAAGAAGATTCTAAAGGAAAAGTGTGAGATGGTCACAGTAATAACCAAGGCATTTGGCATGGGAATGACCCAGCTATGAAAGTATTATCAGATGTGGACAAGCATATAATACTAAATGGCGCCTTGCAAGAGTCCCAAGTGTCAAATGTAATGAGTATTGTGCATTGAAAGGGCCAAAAATGTTTTGTACATGCAAGGGAACACTATGGGCATTTGATAACAGTTGCTTAGATGTACTACATTAACAGGAACCAAACGAACTTCCTTAGACATAAGCATGCAGCAAATTCAAGGACTAGATGAAGCTTCAAAGAAGTAACTGCATTTCATGTAGGATAGGTGTGAATGACCTTTGTGCATGAGATCAGTGACAAAAACACTAAATGAATGCAGTACAGTGTCTGTATCATATCTTGTGCAGACCATACTAGCCTGGAGTTTCAGCGTTCCTTGTCAGTTCATTTAAATAGGCACTACATTGTTCAAAGTGCAATATTGTTCTACAAAACATAATATGCAAGATGTAGCATGCTAACCCTCGTGGCTCAACAACTACTGAACCGAAACCTCAATGAGCAGTGAAGCTTCCTTGTAATTTTCATCGTAACCATACTTTCGCTCTTGAAAGTGAACCTCTTTAGTGAATTTGCTTGTGTATTAATTTTTCTTTAGGCAAGTATTTTTTATACATGTTAATGTCTCAATCCTGCTTTTTCTTTCCGGGGCTAAAACAAAATGCCTCTTATTTCACTTTGATCTTTTGACCTAGGAAGCCATCATCTGGTGCTGTGTACAGCAAGCACATGCTTTGGGCAAGGAGGGAGCCAGCACCATATCTACATCAGCAAGAACCTCGGTGCTCAAAATAAACATTTTCTGTGCAAATACCTGTCTTTTTATACTTCCAGCATGAATTAATAAGTTTCTTTTGCCTTCACATGCAGGAAGGTTTATAGGAATAAATAGTGACTGTTGAATGCCCAGGAAAAGCCTCGAAGCCATTCTACTTGTACAGTGATAAAGTACATGTGTACTTGAACTTGATAGTACAGAAACGAAAGGCAAAGTAACAGGCAAAATGCTTGGGGCAGCAGTCGTATAAATGGTAGATGAACACAGCTAATTGTGCTGTCCAGTTTCATTCAGTTTGACCAAATGTTGTAAGAATTGCCTTCAATATGAATCATTCAGTTTAGCCAGCTAAAGTCGAACTCGTACTAACTTTGGAATGTCTGCTGGGAATTTTAGCATAAATGGTATGTGTGCATCCTTCAGCAGCACCACAAGCCCAGTAAGGTTTTTGCGTTACTGTCCCCCCTCCCTTGGGGTTATTGCAGTGTCTACTTCAAGTGCTTGAGGTTATAATGGAAAATGACTCCATTCTCCAATGAGAAGGCTATATAAATATGCAGGACAAGAGCTTGTAGGCCTGGTTATAAGCATGAATTAGATATGTATAGACCAAAGGCAATATGAATACAATATGTTAAATTGCATCCATATGTGGGAACTGCCCACATCAAAGGAAAGAAAGTGCAATACTTGCAACCTACCAACATAAACATCAGTCTAGGGAAGGATTCTGTAAGGATCCACTAAGTGGACTGTTTCAGCACACATTGATTAGGTAGAGCTATAAGCTGGTAGAGCAAGTGGCAATCATCACCATGGGCTCTCGTGCTCTATTCATTCAGCGTGTACTGGAATGGACAGTCCACTTAGTCAACAATTACAGACTAGCCCCCTAGGGCTGTGGAAGCACGCAGTATATGAAGCTTAAGTCTGGAGTGCTACCTTCTGCTTATGTGGCAAGTCCTCCTGTTTACCTGTTCCTTTCAACTGAGAGCTGAGCACTGCCTAGGTTAAGTCAGAAAAAGCAACCAGCGTCCATAGAATTCAAACTATTACTATTTGCCCTATATAAGGGGACAGTGAAGCCTGAAATGACACTTGACTTGGGCCATATTTTTCGCGATATGCCCGAGAATATTGCGATTTCCCATCACTTTTACCCTTCCTACATCACATAGTGAACAACCTGAAAACTTAACACTGTTGCGCAGAGCGATGAAGGGTCAGGATTTGAGCGAGAAAACAACACACGACACCTGAGCACAAACTATGAACTGGTTTATTTTTCTGCAAGTGAAGCGTACATAAAGCCTACACGCATGCACAGGAGTCCTCTCCCCGGTCTACCTACACCCTCTATTGTCAGTGATTATGCTAATCTCTTTATTGCTGAGTGAAATAGACGGCGGGCTGACACATGAGCCCTGTGGGTCCACCTTGAGGTTGTATGCTTCCACGACTTGTCTTTTCCTTTGGTTCCTACTTTTCAGCAGAATCATTGCCTTGTGATAATCGCCAGTTGATAGTTTGTGCTCAGGTGTCTATTGTTTTCTCGCTCAAGTCCTGTCCCTTCGTCACTCCCCACAACAGTGTTAAGTATGTCGAACCAACTAGCCCACTGCACAATTTTCCTGAACTTGAAAACAATTGTTAACTAAAGTCTGTGAGAAACGAAGTGTTCTGTCATGACATACAGATTTATGCATGATCACTTTGCTATATAAAAATACAATTTTAGCCAATGTTAACGAAGAGCTTCACTTCTGGAGTTCACTTAAATAATGTCTGTGATGCATTGTGACAGTACGAGGTCCTGGAGATCCTACTGTGGAGATATGTCAACATTGAGCCTATTCCTGTTTAATGTATGGATAGATGCCTTCACGAAGAGTTGGAGAAACTGCACAATACAATGTTTTATATCACATGTAATAATTATGCTGTGATAAAGTGTACACGCTGAGCTTAATGTTTTAGAAAAGCTCAAGAAAAGGCTCCAGAATAGGTATGATGGATAGGCAACCTTTTATTTGGCTCTCTTCATAGTGAAATCTAGACGCATCACCTCAGCCACACTTAGTAAAATCTGTGGGCTCGTACTGCCCATGCCTTTACTGCACAAGTTGCCTTGGTGCTTCCAGTCTTGACAGGTAACACTTAAGCACACTCTCATGCACGTGTTTGTTCCAAAGCTACAGCTGCTAACTAAAGTAACTCCCACATGCGATTCTGTAACTCTAGACCTAACTGCAAAAACGCATGCAGTACTACGAGTTTGGCATGGAGTCCACATGACATGTGCACAACTTCAAATTTCCTATAGGCAACAGATAACTGCAGGTAACCTGTTAGAGTAACAAAATGGATGCCAAGGAAAATTCACCCAAAGCCTTAGGCAGGAAAATGAGGTGTTGTGATGAGATAAATAGCAATCACATTTGATCGACTGACTAAAAGCTGGCAGGGGTATTGCATTTGACATGATTGAAATGAGCTGCAGCATGGCATGGTAACTGTGGCAGCCTTTACAATGCCGCGCTCTCTGAATTACACTTATGTGCATCCATATGCTGCAGCGACCAACTGTTTTTATTCAAGAAAGCCAGGTTTGTGGTTCAGCACACATCATACGCTGGCAAACTCACTGATGAGTCAACTCCCTGAGATCATCCCATGAGTCTGAGTGAGCCCAGCTGAGCAGTATTTTGGCGAGTTTGAGCCCGAGTGAGCTCGGCTGAGTAGTATATTCTTATGAGTTCAAGTGAGCAGCTAATTATAATTTTGGCGAGTCTAAATAGTGAGTTCCGATTATTTTTCCAACATATATATGGTCCGTGTACTTTCGAAATTCAGCTACGACACTTGCGCATAGGTTGGAAATTAAGCTTCTCGCCAAGTGACTACTGCATAAATGATCATAGAGCTAGCGAAGAACGATACGCCTTAATGATGCAGCGTGCCGCGCGGGATCCATGTGTGCAGCGTGCCAGTGGATGGGTGCGTGTTTGGGAAATTAGGGGGTTTCGACCCATCCACAGATAATTTACATAATACCTTTCTTCATAGTGTATTATTGCGATAGCAATTTGTGGACACCCTAAGCGAATTTTCGCCATCGCCCTGATGTTTGGTCCAAGTGTGGCAAAAATTATAGTGCTCCGTTGCATCCCACATGCTAGGGTTAATTGCGAATGAAAGGGTGCGATTGTGAGCCGAGAAGGATGGCAGCTTTATGCGCGCTGTCCACGTCCCGTGATCAAGTGCGCGCTAGGGTCAGAGAGCGCGCGACGTCTCTTGCCTGGCCGTGCCCGTGCATATGGCTGTCCGCGCGCAGCAGAGTGCATATACACGGCCCGCGCGTGCCACATTTTTTAAAAGTAATTTGCGGCCGGTGTAAAGGCGGCAAGCCGACGTGGCTGCTGGTTTCACGAGTGTCAATTGGAAGTAGCGATATCTAAGTTTCGGGCGAAACTTAGAGAACAGTGACTTCCTTAGAGGGGCCAAAATTTTGGGGCGCATGAGCGGCACGTATAGTAGAATGCAGTGTTCCATTGTAAAAAAAAAAATTGATGTAACAAAATAGAGTGCTGAGTGTTACGTCTTTGTTACACCAAGGTTCAACAAAAATTAAGCGCTGGAAATCAGCGCTGGACGCACATGCAACTCCTTACTCCACACTGAAAACATTTGAGAAAACATTTTTTTTAAATACTTTGTACATTTGTATAAATACCTGCGGATATTCCTCTGGTTTAGCCTAATTATGTGCTGCCTACTTAACTTACTGACGCAGCATACGTATCATTGCGAAATTTATAATTTTTTGCTTTTAGAAAAAGCATCGAGTTATTGAATTTTGCGAACAGAAAAAAAATTGCAACTTTCAATATAGCGCGCTTCCTAGGCTATTAAATAGCTACAATGTTCAAGGAACGTACTGTTTCCATGAGTGGTTTACTCATGCAGTAAGATGTACTGCTCCTACACCTTGTAATAAAAAGCATATGCATCGACACATAGCAGCTGATATTCTGCTTATTTTCTCATCACAGAGGTAGATGGGGCACATGAACCAATATGCTCACACAAATCAACGTGACCAACTACTGCGGAGACATGGCAACGAATTCTTTGTTTACCTTGTACACCACAAGTGCGAGGTTTGCGCATTAATTTGACTTCATGAAACCCTATTTATACTACAGGCTTTACGGCAATGCTTGCACGCAGTGCGGTGAAGCGCTCGACGAAACTGCACATATTATATGATTTGTTTGATATTAACTCGAGATGCAAACGTTTGTGCAGGCAGGCAAGCAATGTTTCCATTCACGCAGCGCACCAAAATAGCGAGGTATATGCATTGATCTGGTTTCATGACATCTACTTTTGCCACTAGCTTTACGGCAGTGCTTGTGTATAGTGCTGCGAAGCACGACGGAACTGCACGTTATTATACGGTGTGCTTGAAATCCACTCGAGATGCAAACGTTTGTGCAGGCAGGAAACGAATGATTTAATTCACGTAGCACAACGCGAGAGCGCGCTCTATGCAGTCCTTTGATTGAATAAAACTCTATTTCTGCCACAGGCTTCACAGCAATGCTTGTGTAGAGGGCTGTGAAGCTCGACGCAGCTGTAACAACATCCCACAGTACACCCGATTTTTACCGAGTTTGTTTTAAAGGGCCCCTCACAGGCTACATAACAAATTTTGGTTATACACTGAAAGTTGTTACGTGCCCTCTAAGAAGTGTTCTACCGCAAGCATTTTTCAAATTAGTTCATTAACAGCAGATAGAGAATGATTGAAGTGCCGCGAACGCATGATTTCAGGAGGCGAGCGTCGCCGCCTATATAAACACTCTCTCGACATTCCCCGTTTCGCCTGTGTAAGCAAATTTCCTGCACTGCGTTCTCCCATACCGGAGCCGAGGGGTCGCGGCGGGTATACCCTGCCGTCTTCTTTTTTTCACCGTCACCGGCACACTTCCGGTGACGGTGTCGCGCGAGCTGTTGCGCTTGTCTCGTTTCCTGTAGCGGACGATAATGCGCGCTCTACACGAGAACACGTGATTAGCGGTATAAGTCAGTGCCCCAGCACTGAGGCAAACGCGAGAGGATAAAAGAGCATTCATGATCGCAATGCTGGAACACAGTAGACAATGACGTATAGTTTCGTTCTCTGCGCGCGTGCAAACGTCGGGAAAAGGAGACGAAACGGAAATTCATCTCTCTTGCTACAGTGCGAAGTAAAACAAAAGCACCCAGACATTCGGGTTGTATTTTTCATTATTTCTCTAAACTTTAATTAGTTCACTGCAGCAACAGATTCAACAAATAACTGATGCTGCCTTGAATCTAAGTCATGTGTCACTCTGAGTGCCATCACAGCACAGCCTGTGCTCCTATGCAGCAGCAAAGTTACGGGCATTCATCTGCTTGCTGCTGCGATAACATTATGACACTTTAACTCAGAGGTACGATTTTTGTTGTGTGAGATTATAGATAGGCAGTAGACTACTTGTCTGATGTTAAATGCTATGAACCACTGGCAATCCACGATGCACTCAACGAAAACGTTTTTATGCTGTCTGTGGCGTGACTCACCAGTGACCCACACGCAAGAATTCTTGCTCTTGTGTTGCCATCTGAGGTTTGAAATTGCAACTAATATATATTTTTATTGCATTGGACATGGGGTGGCATGTTTGTTTCGGAGAGTGGAGTGGCGGCGCATTTCTCAGTTGGGTTTCTTGCAAACTTTCGCAGCAGTCTTTGAAATACGTGCCATTGGAATAAGTACCTGCATTTTTCTTGCTACTCCCAAACTTTTCAGCGTGTCTAATAGATAGATCCTCATGCCCCTTACGGATGAAAAAAAAAAGCACAATGCAGAAGAAACAAATAAACTTAGTTTTGGGCCAGAAGAATGCACCAGCAACTTCGCGATCACCGGCGGATGAGTCAAGTGCTTCAGTGTCAGATGTTCAGCAGTGGACAGTGAAATCAGTGACAAAGATAGTGTTTACGAACCATCACAGACCTCAGCCAGCATGTCGAATGGAGAGTCAGACCTGACTGATGATTCTGAGGTGAATGATTCAGGACACAATGCTCTCATTTCTCTCAGCCCATCTCTAGAGAAATGGACACCGGCAACAACCACTTCGCCTAGTGTGACACCACACGTACTCTAGGCCGCAGGCCGCCCACTATCATTCAGTTGCCATCTAGCCGTTATGCCCCATCTTTATGTTCACTGTTTATTACGGATGACATTTGGCAAATGATGGTCAATGAAACAAACAGGTTCACACAAGTGTTGAAGTCAACTACTCCTAAATCTAAATCACGCTTGAAAAATTGGACGGAAACCAATGCCAAAGAAATTAAAGCATTTATTCGAATACTGATTTGTATTGGTCTCCTCCGTCTTCCTACTCCCAAATCTAAATCAAAGTTGAAAAATTAGATGGAAACCAATCTCCAACAAACGAAAGCATTTGTTGGAATACCAATTTGTATTAATCTCGTCCATCTTCCTATCCGAGTCACTACTGGGCAAAAAGTAACCTGTATGGTGTTGAACTCATTCATCAAAATATGAGCCGTGACCGCCTTCTCCCTACTTTTGAGGTTCCGGCATTTTGCGGACAATTAACTGGTTGCAGAGTTGCAGGATCATGTCTTTAAGATCCATCCTCTGGTAGAGAAATTGAAACAAAATTTTTGCCACTGTGCTTGAGCCAGGAAAGGAGGTTGTGATAGATGAAACAATAGTGCCATGGTGTGGCAGACTTTCGTTCTTACAGAGTCAGGCTGTTCAAGGCATGTACCAAAGACGGTTACAGGCTAAAGGTTGATGTATATGCTGGAAAGTGTGACTGAACAATTGGCATCGGACATGCCGAAGATGTATGCTTGAAACTCCTGCAAAATTACAAGGAAGTTGTGTGCCCGCTGTCCGTAGACAACTTCTACATGAGCTTGCCGCTCACTTTTCGCCTTCTAAAGGAAGACACTTTCATTCGTGGCACAGTTCGCTCAGTGAGGAAAGGGCTGCCAAAAGATCTCACTGAAGTAAAGGTTGCAAATGGCAGTGTTACCAAACTTTAGTCCAAAAATGGAGTGAAGGCACTGAAGTGGATGGACAAGAGGCCTGTTCTGATACTCACATCTGTCGCCAAATATGAAGCAACTTTGGTGGACAGTGGGAAGAAAACAAGGGACGGTGCACCAATCATGAAACATCAGGCCGGTCTCGATTACAATGCAGCAAAAAAGGGCGTTGACTATAGTGACCAAATGACGTTATACCACAACTGCCTTAGAAAAGGACTCAAGTGGTACAGAAAGGTAGCTGTTGAGTTGCTTGTTGGATGTGTCATCATAAATGCGTGGAACATTCGTGGCATGCTTGAAGGAAACTCTACGCCAATTATAAAATTTCAAGATGAACTGGCTCATTCACTGTTCGGCCCTCGTCAAGACAACATCGAAGAAACTCGTGGGAGAAGTGTCCACATGCTAAGAAAAACTGGCACATCGGCACACGACACTCAGTGGCTCTGCACTGGCTGCTATGCGGCCAACAGTACCAGCAGTAGCCCAAACTCTATGGAGAGAGTGAGAAAAGTGACCACTTTCTGTGAATAACGCCCCGGCAAGCCATTCATCTGTTTGTTGTGCTTTAATTCTAAGCACAAGTAACCTGAGAAGCAAGCTAGCTTCAACTGTAAAATGAGTAGGATGAAAACTTCAAGACATGGCTAATGTTCATACTAACTTTAGCCTTTCTCTAACTAATAAATATTTCTAACACAGGAACTGACTTTTTGTCTTTTTTAATGGCAAGCACTTTGTAGTTCAACATAGGTTTCTAGCATCTTGAATCCATTGAGGGGCTACAGAATGTATTAAAGAAAGCTAAAAATGCATAATGTTGTGCTGAATGTGATCAAGACACATGTACAAGAAACTATAGTCATTAGTTCGATGAGGACAGTAATGTGCTTTAGCAAGTTAGAACTTTGTTACCAACTTGCCCACATTCACATCTTAACAGATTTAACAATGTTTCCACTACGTGGAGAACCTTGATCTACAGTGCTTTTATCATACTGAAGAAGGTTGGTGTTCCTATTATAACACGTGTACTTAAGAAGCTCAATCTCTCAGGATTTCATGTTGTTTTACTTGACATAAGCTTACGAGGCTTACAGATTACGTGCTCGTATCTCAACGTAAACACTTACTTCCTTTTCAATGATTTTCATTTCTGTAAAAGCACAGTAAATTTCGTCAGACGAGAAGTGCAAATGTGTTTTTTATTCTTTCATACTTGGTGCTTGCTATTATACAACTTACTTATATCAACTTGCTTGTTTAGAAAACTCATAAAAAACACTCCCCCCACCTTCTTCTTTCTTCTTTTACTTTCCATTGACTCTGACTTTCATTATGCTAATAAACTTCAGAAGAGCTTGCTCTCAGGCTAGTTTGTACACACTGCTAAGAATGAAAAAATGGAGAGGAAACGGGACAAGAAAGAAAGGCCTACAGAATGCTGATTTGCGCGCGGCAATCTATATCAAGGACGAGGTGCTGGACCAGGGAAGCTAAGAAGCCGCCACAACAAACTATGGGAGCTAGGTGAATGGCTTCGATGTCCACACAGAAACATAAATATAGGAATGTTATAGAATGCTGTGTCATTCAACAACCCCGTGAATGTTGAAAAGTGGGACAGTGATTAGCTGAAAAGAGTTTCAGAGAGCTCCAGGGAGTGGGAAGGATGATACAGTAAGGGGGCTAGGGTGGTGACACGCATTAAGGGCATCAAGAATGAAGTGAAAAATTATGGAACATAGGGGGATTGTCTCATCACTGCTCGATCGCTCAACACCAGATAGCTGTGGCCAGTTGCCTTAGCTGAGATTCACCTACCCTGTCATAGCATGTGCTGTGCTTGCTGCTTTGCAGTCTTTAGAATAGGCAGGTGTCAGGGAAGCATGCCCATAATGCCTGCAATTAAGTAATAGGCGACTTGCAAAATAGTGCCCGCTCTCTTCCATACACAGCCATGGCTGAACCACTCTAGCAAATCTGGTAAGAAAATAACGCTGACCTTCACTGTTACTTGGGCTGCAACAAGTCTGGGCTGCAAACAAGAAGACACAAGACAGAGCGCTGTCATGTTTTTAGCACAGTTCACTTTCCTAAGTAATGTAACAACAAGGTCATAATATACATTATATAAATACATCAATTTGTAAACAAAATGTTATTTTTAATATAGTCATTTTTAAAAACAGCACAAGGATGATAGCATAATTTTAGGCGTAGTCTTAGCAATGAAAAACTTTTGTCAGAAGTTAAGCAAAGTTTTGGCAACGTAAAAATGTGCATCCTCATTGCTAAAGCATTCCTGTCCGGGGAGTGCTAGGAGTTTGTCTTGTTGTGATGTAAAACCCTCCACACATTTATGTAGTGCTAGAGAGAGAGGTGATGGGGGAGTGGTAGTGACCAGTGGAGAATCCTTCCCTGAAATTAATTTCTGGCTACGTCACTGAATGTCTGCAATGCCTTGTAATAGCAATAGGTCTTGGATGGAAACACTATAGATGATACCAGTGAACCTATTGAGCCTATTCCTGTTTAGTGAGGTGATGTATGTTTTCCCAAAGAATTATAGAAACTGTACAATGGAATGTTTTGTACCACCTGTAATAACCATGCTGTAAGAAAACAGAAAGGCTGAGCTTAGTTGTTGTAGGAAATCTCTTAAGAGGCTCAAGGATCGGTAAAGGTGACTAACTTCTGTATTCTCCACTCAACCCTCCACCTGGATTCAAATGCACAGCAGCCCCACTCCTTGACACAGGCGGTTGCTTAGCTTTAATTAAACTTCATGTCAATTACTGTGAAACACAGCGTCGTCTTCAGTCAAGGGGTGGCACTGCGCTCATCTCAGTGGAATGAAGCTTCCAGTCATAGATGGTTTCAGAATACAGGGTGTGTGACCTCACATTTTACTCTCTTCGTCGTGAAATCTAGACACCAAAGCCTCGGTTTGAACAAGTAATGCTTTAAGCGCTCTCTCATGCATATGTTTGCTTTAAGGCAGAGTCAGCTTACTATTTCCTGCTTCTGCCACATGCAAATGACACAAAAATATCTCAATAAAATGATTGTGATTTAAGTGGTACACACTCTCTGCAATGTGATTAAATGTTTGTAATAAAAGAAGCACTACTCATGTGCTGGTCAGCATCTGCAGCATTATGTTCACCAAGATAGCTTTTTTGTCTCAATATATTCAATATTGTTGCAAATTTAAGAGGTTTTGCAGCTAACATGTAGCTGTCAACTTGTGTCTCGAGAACATACAGCTTTAGTTGAGAGGAGCGCTATATTGCATGAGACAAAGGAGCATTTTTAGATTGCTTGTTTTATTTATGTGTGAAAAACAATTGTGAAGGTTTTAATAGCAAAGTAATACAGTAGGTGTTGGCAACGCGAACAAGCCATGCAAAGTGTATGCATTAGAAATGAACTATCCAGATGAGGACCCCCGCCCCACTGATATATGTCAATGCTATAATATCAAATGCTGTGACATTTAACACATATGGTGACTAAAAAAAAAGGATAACTAAAGCAAGAGCAGCATTAATAAAACAACAATATCAACTGCAAAATTTATACAATTTTTCTCAAAACTTTTATCTTCGTATAAACTGTGGCCTCACACACTGTGGGCACTTTTGCTAACAACCTTCACATTTCACTAGTGCTAATTCTAGCTTCCCTTTAGCTTCTAGCTTCCAGCTCAACTGCAATGTTTTGAACGTCAGGGCATGTGCAAGTGAAAATTAGTTTGTGATGGCCATGTGGATCTGTTTCTCTACCTGAATAATAGGGAGAGGAGGGCAATATAATTGCCTTGAGAACTATAAAGCAGAAGCAGCATGGTGGATGAGGAGCAGTGGCCGGAATAAAACATTTCAGGAGTTCAATGTAGTAAGGATACAGGAGTCATATGATTAACTTCGCAAGAATATGAGGCCATTATAACACTAAGGGAAACAGACTGGCCCATCACACTGAATTTTCAAATATCCTAACTGGTCTAGAACACCTTGCACAGCTGCTGTAATTAGGAAAAAAAAAATGTAGCATTGTCTTAAAAAGACGGCTTTTTTGTTTGTTTACTCTGCTATGCCACTGTACACATTATTACTATTACTTTTTTTTCTTTTGGAACAGAAAGTCACCATATGCCTGGAGGTTTTAGATCACCTTCTTGGTGTGCTCCCGATATATGAACAGCTCGAAAACATTAACATTGTTGCTTGGTTTATTGCCCAAGTAGAGCGGCAAGTAACAACTGACTACGGAACCAGGCGTGTGAATATGCACACCCTGTATCCAATCAACCCCTATATCGATCAATTTTGTACAATTAGACCTCCATATATTGAACTTTAATGTAACAAACCGTTTTACTTTGCAGAACTTATTTGGTGTGCATATAGAAATCTTCAATTTGTTGAATTCTGTTTATCTGCAATTTCAATTTACGGAAACTATAAATTCTTCTAAAATTTAAATGAGGATATGTGTTGCATTTGAACTGTAAATTCTATGGACGTACAAGCGCTTTCCGGGAGTAAAGCTTCACGATTTCCTTCCAAAGTTTATTCGACTTAAGGACAAAATTCTGCAGCAAAGTTATAAACGACCACAGGTGACAAGCAGCTGAATGCGAGGTATCTGGTACAGACCCACGGGGGAAAACTTACTAATCACAATAGCGCACATTCAGGCGAGTATGTAAACAGGCGAACTAAGCAGGGAACAAAAACAACACAGCACTGCTTTCATAGGTCCCGAATGATCAGAGTTTCGTCAGAGTTGGTGCAAGCACGCATCCGCAGATAAAACGGGCTCCCACCGTGCATTGACCAATACTTCGAGAGCTGACGCCTACACAATAACCGGGGTAGGTTACAGCACTTGTTTCTGCTCTGATCGTATAGTGTTCGAATGATGTCGCGACAACGCAAGTACTTGCAATAGGGGCGACGACCTTCCACAACTCCAGAACATCACAAAAGACCGTTTGCACATGTACTAACCAGCCAAACAAACTAACCACGGCAGCGAAGACCACTTAAATCGAACATACAACGCAGAAACACCTCGTAAAGTTTTCACCATAGAGAAAGGTTACACCTTGTTGCACAGACGCTCACAAGAAATTCAAGAAATGTCTAAAGCGCACTACCGCCGCCTTTTAAAAATCCAACGGGAGCCAAGCCAAATCAGTAATAAGTTGGCTATTTGGGTGAACGCAACTATAACGCAACGTACCCGTTAGAACCACCGGGTACGCCCAACGCCGGCCGTATTCTAGGCTCCAGTCGCCTCGGATTTCACCAAAGCCACGACAATCCAATCCGCCAGCCATGCCGGTTCAAGTCAGCGCCTCCAAGCTGCGTCGCTGCCCGGTCGGCCGTCTCTGTCTTAGGAGCTCGTGTAGCTCAGGTGGTCGGCATCAGCGGCCACTCGCTGTGACTGGGCGGCTCTAGCCGGGCGATGTCTGTCTGGGGGTTTCCTGCACATATTCGGCTCGCATGGCCAGTCATTCCCACTGTTCTAGCTGAATCTGGTGTTCCCTCCACATACAGATGGCGCTAAGCCCCATACCTAAGTAGGGCATCAGACAGCATAATAGCAAGAGCTTGGTGTCGCAACCCACCGCTCCGTTCCAAAGGGGACGCTCATAACATCTATCCATCTGCGGATGAACCGCCATGTTTTGAACATGTGGGCTCCCATGGAAGCTTTGCTACCAGGTATGTTTACCTTGTACTTGGTTCTACCAGCGGGGTCATTGGCGTAGCGTTCACGACGCGTCGCTGTTATGGATTTAGCCACCACAGTCTTCGTTGAAGCCAGACGCACTGCGCGTTTGTGGAGGCCCGCTGACCTTCCGCAGCCGTGCCGCTGAGGCGCTGTCGAGTGGGAATGCACGACTAGGGCGTTTGTGCATCTGGAGCGATGCATCCCGATCGAAAAAAAAAAAGAGTGGAGGTGCCGGGGTTTGAACCCGGGACTTCTCACATGCGAAGCGAGCGCTCTACCACTGAGCTACACCCCCGGGACTGCCTACACTGCTGCTTGTCGCGAAGTCATAGGATTTGTGGCTGTTCGCTAGACTGCTAAAGGAGTGCATACGATCTAGGCTGCGTATGCAAGTACATGTTACGGCTGCTACTCGAGAGAGATTGTGTTCTAGGCGCACGTCCTCTGAGACCGCAGCATGGTACATAACGTCACACAGATCACGGAGGCCATTGCAGACAGTATATATGGTGTTTACGCAGTGCAACAGGTGTCGCTATAGCAACGCGTTAGTGTTGCGTTAGTGTTAGCGTTTGAAGCCAGGACAGGTGTACTGCGGACTAAAACGTACCGAGCCAGATATCAGGAGATAGATTTGGTGTGCGAGGCGTGTGGAGAGGAGGAGGAAACGGCTGAACACCTGATACTTGCTTGTAAACAACTTCACCCTGCAGTTGAATCTAACGGGGAACTATTCAAAGCTTTGGGTTTTAAAGACAGTGAAAGTAGAATAGACTTTGAACAGGTAGAAATAACTGAACGGAGACTATCTGATTGGTGGATAATATCAACGCAAAAGTAAAGGAGTAAATACATAGGTATGCATGCATATAGAACCATCAAGGGCTAGGTGGCGCGCGCCGCCGCAGCCCGATTCAAAGGGTTGAGCCTCAATCATCCATCCACCCAGTGTTTTTTTTATTTTTCACTGTTTAACCTAGGTAGGACATTAGGCAGTATAATAGCCAGAGCTTGGTGGTGCAACCCTCCGCCCCGTTCCAAAGGGGACGCTCATAACATCCATCCATCCAGTTGCACAGCACAGGTAAACAACAATAAAAACCAGAGCATGGTGGCAACTGCTATCACCCCGTTTCAAAGGGGATGCTCCTACCTTCCATCCATCCAGTAGAGTTACTGTATATGCAACCAAAATACCTTTGGTAGCATATACAGTAACTCTAGCGTTCAGTAAGCGGTGATTAGAAGATTGGGGAAAGAAAAGTAGGGAAATGACAAACAACGGAAGCGTCATAAACAAAGTTCACAATATGGGTTCAGGAAGTTTGGTTATGGGAATTCATCGTGTTTTTTTCCTTTTTTTTCTTTTTTGACATAAGTAGGGCATCAGGCAAAATAATAACAAGATCTTGGTGGCGCAACCCACCCCCCTGTTCCAAAGGGGATGCTCATAGCATCCATCTATCAACCTTTCAATCAATGCGTGTACTGTGCCGGAGCCGCTGAACAAGATGATTTAATCTTGTTCAGCTTGCCTTTCTCCCATGGCCAGATATGTCACGTCTATATGCCTAAGGTCTCTAGATAAATTTTTAAATGCGTAAGCATTTCTATGCCTTCCGTCCGTCACGTAAGACACTCGCTTTCAAGACAGGGCCCGCTGCAGCGAGAGAATTCGCCTTCGAGCTGCCTCTCGCTTCAACGCCAACTAAGCGGCGAGAACACAGCGCACACGAAGCTATCATCACTCTGCGCACTATGTCCTCATCGCAGATAGCTTTCAAGATAGGTCCCGCGCCATACGCATGCCGCCGCAAGAGTACGGTTTATAATGGTTCGACGCGGATGGATAAGGCGCTAAAGTGCGATAACGGCCTATAATGGTTGGAAGGTCATCAGCTCACCTGGTGCCGCAATCTGCAGTAGTTTGCTTGCGCCATCAATTCACCTCGCGCCACCGTCCGCAGCCGTTTGTGTCGTCGCAGCGCTGTCGTTTATACTCGTTGGATCAACTTTTATAGCATGGATAATGACACCGGACTTCGTGGAGATGAGCAAGCGGCACAATGCTTGCGCATGCTTAGACAGCTCTCAGAGGAGTTTCTGCGTGAATTATGTAAATAGAGACCTTACATGGGCCACGTATTTTGCGCACCAGCCGATTTTCGCACTGATAACTCGTTCGACGCGCCATCTGCCGCAATCAATCATTCTATGAATCAATCAATCAATGAATCAATTTTTATTGTTTCTGGTACGTGATACCTTTATGGACATGGACATGTTACATTTATAAAGGCTGGACTCTAAAGCCCATTCAAGGGTAGTTGCAGGGGTCCGTGATATTAAGCGTCAAGGCAAAAAATAAAAGAGACAAACATATAAATATTACAATAGCATCGTTACAAATGCGTGCAAAACTTTTGCAAAACATGGTTACTATTGTAAGTTGGGTAGATAAACGCGAACAAGTTGATTATATAAATAAAATGATGTGGATGATGTGATGCTACAGGGTAAAGTATTCCACACTTTCGCGGCAATATAAGAAAATGAATGTAATCCGTAGTTAGTCCTTATGTAGGGTATGCTTAATGTACAGTTGAGGTAGAAAGCAGTTTTTGATATGTTAACGTTATCGATGGGCATAGGAAAGCATTATGTAAAGGTTTGTAAGCAGGTAGTAAAACATGATAAGTGACACAAACTGTTATGGGTTGTATGTGTAGGAATCCATAAGCATACGAAACCGAGTGTGTTTTTTGCTAGAAAAAGAAGAGCATGTGCACGTAGTGTTGTGTTCTGCACTACATTAATGGTTAATCCGTAAATTGCTATATGATATCTAATGTGTGAATGTGAATGAAAGCTGTGCGTCCAAGTCAGTGGCATAGCCAGAAATTTATTTCAGAGGAGGGGGGGGCTCCGTCGACAACTACCACTCTTTTCCCTCCTTAATTCTCTCTCTCTCTTTATATATATATATATATATATATATATATATATATATATATATATAATATTTATCTAATGTATATATAAATATTGTTCTGTGCGCGTCGCGAATGCACGGCCAGACTTTTCTTTCAAGAGGGAAGCGGGCCTCCCTTACTTTTATGGCTTTCTCTTTCACTGGCCCCCCGCGGACTCCAAGCTGTGCGCGAGAGAAAGGACCCCGCTCCCTCCGTTCGGTTCCTGAAAGAAACCCAGTGACGACGCTTCGGGGTGGTCGGCTGTTGTTTCCCGTGCCTGGGGGCGGCGACGGGGATGGAAACCACAGTTGGAAAAGCGCGGGACGGGCAGACTCGCCCCACCAGCCCTAGAGACCGGACCACTTTTTTACGGGGCTAAAACTGAACGTTTTGTGTATTTTTAACTGGCTTTTCTGACCTTCTCAGTGTAATTAAAGTTTGTTTTAAATGTTCAACTGCGTTCGACCCGTTATCTAGCTGGACAGCGGACGCTTTGATCCCGTCAAGTGCGATCCGCGAGGCCAGCATAGTAAAAAAGTGAAGTCGACTGCCATCGGCCGCCAACTCAACGTCCGCTGCAGTGGAATACGTCACACGGCAAGACCTCCGGTTTGACCATGACATCCGCCTACTGCAAGGACACGGCATCGCCTACAAGTTGAGCAGCTGACGGCACACAGGGCAACGACAAGGTGGGCTCGTTTCAAATTTCATCGCGCAGCTTAGCAGGCTTCACCACATACGTCCGCTTTGAGTGAGATACGTCGTGAAGCACGCACGCCAAAATGGATCAGGACAAGCTGACGCCTGAAACGTCTCAAATTATGACAGCAGAGCATGAAGCTTCCACGGCAAATATTCGACCACAAAGAGCAACTACGTTTTCCATGAAAGCTACAGAAACGTATGAAACGAGCCGCGAAGAGCACTGCCGGAGAATAGACGCTGCCTGGAAGAACGTGGAGACAGCTATTTTCAAAGTGTCATGTGCGAAAGAGGAAGACGTTAACAAC
Organism: Dermacentor albipictus; assembly: GCF_038994185.2. Lineage (NCBI taxonomy): Eukaryota > Metazoa > Arthropoda > Arachnida > Ixodida > Ixodidae > Dermacentor > Dermacentor albipictus. The sequence continues at coordinate 69,582,749 of NC_091822.1, read as the reverse complement.
GCCGCAACGCAGCTTCGCGCAAGCTATGAGCGCTACGAGCACGTCGCCGCCAGATACTCTACCTTCCTCGCCAAAACGAGCAGATCTGAAACCCAGCAGGAATTAGAACTTCAGAAAGCAATCGACGCAGATCGTTATGTGACTGTAAGCGACAAATTACGTGAGGCTACAGAACGAGAACGCGACCGCTTACAAGAGGTAACGTCGCAGCACTCTCTGTCGGCCCACTCAAGCGTTTCTTCGAGGTCACGACGATCGGGCTCGTCAACAATCAGCCTAGCCGCCGTACAAGCACGCGCACAAGCTGAAGCCGTCCGGGCCAGAGCAGAGTTTGGTCGCAGAGAGGCCGCGATGCGTATTGAAAAGGCAAGGATTGAGGCTGAATTGGATATTTTGCAGCATGAAAAAGAAGCGGCAGCTGCAAATGCCCAGGCGAATGCGCTCGAGGCAGCCGTGGAGCAGGATGGCGGGGAGCGCATGCGCACGCTCCCTCCTGTGGACCGAACGCTGCAGACTAGGAGTTATATCGATGAGCAGCAAGCCCTACGCAACTCTGCGCTCGTGTTTACTGAGGAGGCCGTTACCAACTCAAGCGACGACGTAAACAATGCTCGCACGTCACCGAGGGCCAACACAGCTGCGAATAATTCGATGTGTCTGCGAGCTGATGAACGTCCACCTGACTACCATGCTGCCCCTAACAACCCAAGTTTTAAGCATGCTGGAGCTACGAGTCCTCCTATGGACTTACGAGTTGATCCGCAGCCGCTTGTGAATGCCCCGACACACAACAGTTCAAGCTCAGAGCTAGCCGATGTCCTCAAATTCCTGTGCCGCAAAGACCTTGTTTCAAGCGGTCTTACCAAGTTTGATGATCGACCTGAGAACTTTCGCGCTTGGAAATCATCGTTCAAAGGTGTCGTCAGAGATCTAGGTCTTTCTGCCCAAGAAGAGCTAGACCTTCTCATCAAATGGCTTGGCCCTGAATCTTCAAATCAGGCTCGGAGGTTGAAATCGGTGCACGTGGATGACTTTTCAACGGGCTTGAACGTTGTGTGGAAACGGCTCGACGACGTCTTCGGGCGCCCTGAGGCAATTGAGGATGCACTACTGAAGCGGCTGGAAGACTTCCCGAAGATAGCTTACCGGGAAAATACCAGACTCCAGGAACTTGGCGACCTCCTGCTAGAACTCGAGGCTGCGAAAACTGACCCGTATCTCGCCGGTCTTGGCTATTTGGATACCGCAAGAGGGGTCAACAAAATTGTTTTGAAGTTGCCATCTGGACTTCAAGAAAATTGGATGTCGGCGGGGTCGAAATACAAGAAAGATCACCACACTGCATTTCCACCCTTTTCTTTCTTTAGCAAATTTGTTAGAGATCAGGCCAGCATGAGGAACGACCCGAGTTTCATCTTGCATCCACAAAATGCCTCGTCTGAATTCAATCAAAGGAAGGAAGACAATGGTACCAAGACCACGCGGCAAAGATCATCTGTGTCAGCGAGGAAAACAGAAGTGGATCCTGTTTTTGCCAAGATTAGTCAAGATGCCACTGCTAACGAACAGCAACCGGAATCGAGGGACTTGAAAAGGTGGTGTCCTTATCACAAGAAACCTCACCCTTTGGAAAGGTGTCGCGCCTTCCGTGAGAAAACCTTGGAAGAGCGGCAATCTTTCATAAAGAAGCAAGGGATCTGCCTACGATGCTGCTCATCCAAGAACCACATGCAGTGGCAATGTCAGGCCGTTGTGAGATGCCTCATATGCGACAGCGCCGACCACGCCACAGCGCTTCACCCAGCACCGCCAACCTCGGAGCCGTCAAGGGCTAGTGGGTCTGATGACAGTACGACAGATGACTCAGAAAGAAGAGTCACATCTAGGCGTACCGAAGTGGCAAACGCTGGCAGCAGCACAAAGTCGTGTGCTAAAATCTGCCTCGTAGAGGTGACCCATGAGACTCAGCCTGAGAAAACAGTCAGAGAGTACGCGATTCTTGACGACCAGAGTAATCGCTCGTTGGTTAGGCCAGAACTCCTCAACGATTTCGGAGTGAAGGGGGCGCCTACGCAATACACGCTCCGCACTTGCTCCGGCAGTACTGAAGTGGTTGGAAGAGTCGCTCATGGTTTTTTCGTGCAGAGCATGTCAGGCGAAGTCAAGTTTCCTCTTCCACCTCTCCTCGAGTGCAAGGCAATCCCAGAAAACAGAGAGGAAATTCCGACACCTGACGCTGCAAGGCACTACCCGCACTTGAAGTCAGTAGCAAATCACATTCCGCCTCTTGTGGAGGCTGGAATACTGCTCCTCCTTGGCCGGGACATCCTAAGAGCTCACAAGGTTCGTCAGACAATCAACGGACCCCACGACGCTCCGTATGCTCAGAAGCTCGACCTCGGATGGGTCATTGTCGGTGACGTTTGCGTTGGTCGAACGCGGAAAACGGGCAGCGTCAACGTGTTCAAGACCCATGTGCTGGACAGTGGGCGACCATCCCTTTTTGAGCCATGCCCAAGACATTTCTTTGTTAGGGAGGCGCCAATTCACTACTCTGCGGATAAGGTCCCAAAAGATTTACGATTGGCAGCAACATTGGATGACAACCTGGCCCCGAATCTTTTCGAGACAACAGAACTTGACAACCAGCGTGCTCTCTCCAGGGAAGACAAGACATTCCTCAAGATAATGAATAGTGAATTCACCCAAGACAAATTAAACAATTGGGTCGCCCCTCTCCCCTTTCGCACACCGAGAAGTCGGCTTCCGAACAACAGAGAACAAGCTCTGTCTCGTCTGCTCTCGCTACGGCGTACCCTGCGAAAAAATCCTGAAACAAGGGAACGTTTCGTGAACTTCATGAACGAGCTCTTCATCAAGGGTCATGCGGAGGAAGCTCCACCACTTCACGTGGACGAAGAATGTTGGTATCTGCCCATATTCGGCGTTCACCAACCCCAGAAGCCTGATCAAATCCGAGTCGTATTTGACTCCAGCGCTCAGTATGAAGGGGTATCTCTGAACAACGTCCTCCTGACCGGCCCTGACCTGACGAATAACCTCGTGGGGATTTTGATACGCTTCCGGCAAGAACCAGTTGCGGTTACAGCGGACGTCCAGCAAATGTTCTACAGTTTCATGGTTCGCGAGGACCATCAGAACTACCTGAGGTTCCTGTGGTTTAAGGGCAACGATATCTCCAGAGAAATCATAGAGTGCCGAATGAAGGTTAACGTTTTCGGCAACAGCCCATCGCCAGCTATTTCAACGTATGGCCTTCGACGGACTGCCCAACAAGCTGCCCCCCGATTTGGCGAAGATGCCAGGAAGTTCGTTGAAAGAGATTTCTACGTCGATGATGCACTTAAGTCTCTTCCGAGCGAAGAAGATGCCATTAGTCTGCTGCAAAGAACACAGAAAATGCTTGCAACGGCTAACATAAGGCTGCACAAGATAGCTTCGAATAGGCAGAATGTGCTGAATGCATTTCCTCGAGAGGACCACGCCCAGGGACTGAAGAACCTCGACTTCGGCACAGACGCGTCGCTTACGCAAAGAAGTCTCGGTCTACTGTGGGACATACGCGACGACAGCTTCGTCTTCAGGGCTCCTCGTCAGGACAGGCCATATACGCGGCGAGGAGTGCTGTCGACCGTCAACAGCCTTTACGATCCACTAGGGTTTGTGGCTCCAATAACGGTTCAAGGCAAGTACCTTCTCCGTGACCTCGTGACGAAGGGTTATGACTGGGACACACCGCTTTCGGACGAGAAAAAGCAGAGATGGGACGAGTGGAAGAACTCTCTCCAGACACTACAGCACCTTCACGTGCGAAGAACGTATGCGCCAGTCTCGACGCTTGAAGCCGAAAGCAGGGACATTCATGTATTTTCAGACGCGTCCACAAGGGCCGTCGCAGCTGTGGCATACCTACGCGTGACTGACAAGCAAGGAAATAGACACGTCGGATTTGTGATGGGAAAGGCCAAGCTTGCTCCACAACCAGAACACACCATCCCCAGGCTTGAGTTGTGTGCAGCAGTGCTTGCTGTAGAGATGACCGATTCTATACTGCGAGAATTGGACTTCCAGCCGAACTCGGTCACGTTCTACACGGATAGCAAAGTGGTCTTGGGTTACATATACAACGAAACAAGAAGGTTCTACGTGTATGTGGCCAACAGGGTGCAGCGGATACGCAGCAGCACGCAACCTGAACAATGGAAATACGTTCACACAGACGAAAATCCAGCAGACCACGCCACTAGAACGATTCCAGCAGCACAGCTTAAAAGCACGAACTGGTTGTCCGGACCTGATTTTCTCTCACGACGAGAAGAGGAAGCACGGTCGTCGAGCTTCATCCTCTTAAATCCTGATGAAGACAAAGAAATACGCCCTGAAGTCTGCACTCTGGCGACGGAGGTGAACAGACGACAGCGACTCGGAGCTGAACGCTTTCATAGACTCTCGAACTGGAAATCTCTCACTCGTGCTGTAGCAAGTCTGATCCAGGTTGCCCATCGCGCAAAGAACGCATCACAAGGAGAGGTAGCTCCCGTTGAGGCGCTCTCCAAAGCCAGGCTCGTCATCATTCGCGCAGTACAGCAGGACGCATTTTATGAAGAGATATGCTGTATCCAGAGAGGAGAGCAGGTTCACAAGACAAGCTCGCTTCGAAGGCTTGACCCATTCTTAGACGCCAACGGCTTGATCCGCGTCGGCGGCCGCTTGAACAGAAGCGACCTTCCACACGATGAGAAACACCCTCTCTTATTGCCGGGTCGGCACCATGTGGCGAAGCTTCTCGTGCGCCACCACCATGAATGCGTGCAACACCAGGGCCGACACTTCACAGAAGGAGCCGTACGAGCTGCTGGGTATTGGATCGTCGGAGGTAAAAGGTGCATCTCATCCGTGCTGCAAGCATGCATTTCATGCAAGAAGCTGCGAGGGCGCTTTCACGACCAGAAGATGGCTGACCTTCCGGCAGACCGAATCAGCACAGATCCTCCTTTCACGAATGTTGGAATCGATGTTTTCGGTCCCTGGATGATTGTCTCTCGCCGAACGAGAGGTGGTGTTGCAAACAGCAAGCGCTGGGCAGTCATGTTCACCTGCTTAAGCATTCGCGCAGTGCACATTGAGCTGATCGAATCAATGGATACGTCGAGTTTCATTAATGCCTTCCGAAGGTTCCTAGCAGTGCGAGGGCCCGTCAAGCTAATACGCTCTGACTGCGGGACCAATTTTATCGGAGCTTGCAGAGAACTTGGAATCAGCGCAGAGGGCATTCATCGCTCACAAATAGGCAAGTTCCTCAGCGGAAACGGCTGCAAATGGATATTCAATCCACCGCACGCGTCCCATATGGGCGGTGCGTGGGAGCGGATGATAGGCATTGCACGTCGCATTCTTGACTCAATGCTCATGCAGTCACGTCATCAACGACTCACGCATGACATTCTTGCAACCTTTTTGGCAGAAGTTGCGGCCATCATTAATGCCAGGCCCATAACTCCTACTTCGTCTGACCCCGAAGATCCCACAATCCTAACTCCGGCGACACTCTTAACCCAAAAACACGGAAGCGCATCTGTAACAACTGGGCAGTTAGATACAAGCAACCTCTACAAACGGCATTGGCGTCTCGTGCAAAACCTGGCTGACGAGTTCTGGAAGCGCTGGCGCACAACGTATGTCACTACTTTGCAACAACGCCGAAAATGGCAAGCAACAAAACCCGACCTCAAAGAAGGCGACGTCGTTCTACTCAGGGATAAAGAAGCAACCCGCAACGACTGGCCCGTCGGAGTGATTACACGAAGCCTGCCCAGCGCAGATGGAAGGGTGCGCAAGGTCGAGCTGAAAACAGCCAAAGACGGGGTTGTGAAAACATTCTTCCGGCCAACAACAGAAGTTGTGCGTTTGCTGTGACCGTGATATAGTGGTGGCGTCTTAACAACGGAAGACACAAGACGGGGAGTGTTCTGTGCGCGTCGCGAATGCACGGCCAGACTTTTCTTTCAAGAGGGAAGCGGGCCTCCCTTACTTTTATGGCTTTCTCTTTCACTGGCCCCCCGCGGACTCCAAGCTGTGCGCGAGAGAAAGGACCCCGCTCCCTCCGTTCGGTTCCTGAAAGAAACCCAGTGACGACGCTTCGGGGTGGTCGGCTGTTGTTTCCCGTGCCTGGGGGCGGCGACGGGGATGGAAACCACAGTTGGAAAAGCGCGGGACGGGCAGACTCGCCCCACCAGCCCTAGAGACCGGACCACTTTTTTACGGGGCTAAAACTGAACGTTTTGTGTATTTTTAACTGGCTTTTCTGACCTTCTCAGTGTAATTAAAGTTTGTTTTAAATGTTCAACTGCGTTCGACCCGTTATCTAGCTGGACAGCGGACGCTTTGATCCCGTCAAGTGCGATCCGCGAGGCCAGCATAAATATATTTATCTATATATTTATCTAATGTTGTGAACGTCAAATTATATCAGTATGCTGATGACACTGCCCTTGTTTCACACGCTCGAAGTTACGCTGACGCCATCTCTTCTTTACAAATGGCAACAACAAGAGTGACGGACTGGTGTCAGAATAATGTAGTCCATATAAATGCGTCCAAAACCCAACTAATCTGTTTCCACAACCCTGTCAAGCAAGTTACCCTATCCTCCCCGTTATATTTGCACACATCACATTGCAATCCCTGTTCGTGTGCCCCTGTGCAATACACTTATTCAATTAAATACCTTGGTGTCTTTTTTGACAGTGATTTATCCTGGAACTCTCATTTCGCATATATTTGTCAAAAACTTCGCGCAGTGTCTTGTGTTTTGTATAACATAAAATTTTACATGCCATTGTCTGTCCGAAAGTTTGTAGTACATGCCTTATGCTACAGTGTAATCCGGTATGGGATGTCTACATATGGTCATGGCGCTCAACATTTGGTAAGCCGGGTCAACTCCGTCCTTCGTGGCATTCTGAAGCATGTTGCTTATGATGTCTCCCCCAAATCTGATGTGTTCAAAACGTTGTCTTTACCTGATTTCAATTCTTTGCTGCTTGAAACTGTTATCTTAAGACATTTTTGGTTAAGTCAGTATAAAATTCCTTATGTGCCTGTCCGTTCCCTGAGACCAAAGAATCCTTACATTACACCCCGCTGTAAGACGAGATATGGTCGAAGACTTCGTAACTACTATGTCCCAGCAATGTTTAATCTACTTCCTCAAAGCATACAAGATGTGAAAACAAAATATGGTCTTAGAAAGGCTCTTAGACACATGAATGAATGATTGGAAGCCTGTCATGTGAGTGTATGTGTGTGTGTTTTTTTTTCACTATTGTTTAATAACGAGTTACTGATGGCTCTGTCGGACAACATGGCCACAATTAGCACAGGACCGGGGTAGTTGGAGAAGTATGGGAGAGGCCTTTGCCCTGCAGTGGGCGTAACCAGGCTGATGATGATGATGATGATGATGATGAAATCTAAGTACGCGGGGGATTTGGCATTTCGGCCCAATCGAAACGCGGCCTCCGTGGCCGGGATACGATCGATGCCTTCTCGTTTGCAGCCTTCTCGACTTGTTGTAACCCAGGTGACAGTGGAGATCTCCGTTTGTTTTCCAGCCAGACCTTCTAGTGAGTGATATGGTCACAGCTACGTACGGGAGAAGGCGGGGCCTATTTTGCGAGTTTCCTATCACTGAATCGCGCTTTCGGCGTTGTGGACATGCTCAATTATACTCGATTTCAAAATAAACGAACGAATGTTTGCGCTAGAACTTCGATGGTATCATACGATGCAGGTTTTACTCACTTTTGGTGACCTGCTGTCCGACTTGTTCGAAGAGATGTTTGGGAGTACCTTGCGATCATGGTACTGTGACTTGAGAAGGCAAGGAAACGCTACTACTATAGACACGACAGCGCTTGGAGGGAAACTGGATAAACTTAAGTTCTAGGTACGGTGACATGACAAGCCCCTCCGCCCCCTTCGGACCGCCACTAGCCCTTGCCTTGCTTTCACATTCAAGCTTGCCTTTTCATTCATGTTCTTTCGGAGCCCACTTCCTGAAACTTGCTGTTTCGTGGAAAAGGGGGAAGGTCGTCGTCAGGAAAATGGGGTTGGGGATTCGACGCCTCCCCCCCCCCACCCTGCAACGCCAATGGTCCAAGCAGGCAACGAGAAATTTTGTACAACTGACTCTAATTGTGTGTTATTCATTACAAGCGAGTTATTAAACGTAAAATGAGTGTTTTTAGGGGCAAAAATAACAGTTACCTTTAGCTGCGTTTGCGAGAAGTTTATTTCTATGCAGCCAGAATTATATTTCTTTTTGCCTGTTGTAGCTTTGTCATATAGTTCATTTTCGTTTCGCGCTGTTACAGGTATGTTGGTATCGTCTGCGTTGAGGATACGTTCTTCAGATATAACGGATGGTAGATCATTAATGCAAGTTAACAACAAAAGTGGGTCTAGAATTAATCCATGCGGAGCACCACTATTCATTGTACAATATGCCATGGTTAAGCATATCGAACGCCTTCGTGAGTTCAACGAAAATACCTATTCTAAGTAATTTATTTGCGATATCGAATTTTACTTTTTCTACAATATTAAGTAGGGCATGTTCTGTTGATTTTGCCGTCCTGTAGCCGTATTACTCAGAAGTGCACAAACTGTGTTTACCGAAAAATCATGAGCCATTCCACTTTGTGAAGATGGATTACCAGCGAAGCTGCGTAGCACACGACAAAGAGGTGACGCAGAATTATAAACAAACGTACGAACACATTTATTGTCTTGATTGGTGGTCATCGTAACGAACGGTACACACATTTATTTTCATACATCCGCATTCATTAGTGTTACACATTCGTTATATACATTCGTGTTTTCATTTCACGATAAATTGAGGCAAAGAATGAGACTGAAGTCCCCGCACCAACTGGGAGTGACCCAGTGCAGAACCACCTAGACTAGTAGAAGGCCTGCGCACTCGCCCGCACCTATCCTCTGACGTCACCCCACTCTGCCCTAGCAGAACCACCTAGACTATAGGATGGTTCTGGCCAGTGCCGTCAGCGCCTTCGCAGAGGGATGGGCAGTATGGGAACGCTGGCATGATGAGTGGCAACGCATCGAGCTGTGGAAGAATACGATGACGAACGCACAAACAGTGGCACGATCCATTGCTGATGATGAGATTTTTTATTCACACAGATTTGTTGACGGACATGAAAAACTCAGTGCCCTTCCACTCTGTGAAGGATGACCAGCGAAGCTGTGTACGGGGGCCCCTTAGTGGCGAACTGAACCTCCGCCCCTGGTCGGCCTGGCATTGCACTATCTTCGGGATCGGCCCTCGTGTTATTATTTTAGTTCAAAATACTGCAGGCAGCAATGCTGCCCTAGCAGGAGAGGTTTACATCAAATGCAATTACAAAGATTTCACAAAGGTATCCACATTTGCACAATCAACAACAGACGCTGGCAGACAATTCCACTCTTCAATTCTGAGCGGAAAAAAAGACTTCTGAAACATCTTCGTCCTCGCAAAGTACGGGTGGATAACATTCGAGTGAATAATTCTAGACGACCTGTGTTGTGCGCGGGAAAAATAAGTTTCGCGTGGCAGACCGATTTGTTCTCATAGATCAAACAAAACATTTTTAGTCTCGCAATCTTTCGGCGGACATGGAGGGGTTCCAGATTCAGTCGCTGCAACATGTCAGTAACAGATGAAGAAGACCGATAGTCAGATACAATAAATCGAGCAGCGAGGCGCTGAATTCGTTCTACTTGTGCAATATATTTAACGTAGTTTTTGGTCCCATACTGCGGAAGCGTATTCAAGGACTGGTCGAACCAAAGTGCGGTATGCCTCGAGTTTAACACTTGACGGCGAGTTTTTTAATTTCCTGCGCAAAAAGCAAAGTTTATTAAACGCTGTTGTACAAACGTTCTTCAAATGTTTGTCCCATTTTAAATTGCTTGTGATAGTTAGTCCTAGATATTTGACAGACGTTACTGATTGCATAGTTTGATTAGCAATGTGGTACGTATGAGACAGTGGCTTTTTCTTTGAAGGTATTGTCATAGCAACTGTTTTATCAAAATTGATTTGTATACCGTTTCGCTCCTACCGTTTCGCTCGCAAGGACCAGGCAGGATTCCGTAAAGGCTACTCAACAATAGACCATATTCACACTATCAATCAGGTAGGTGATAGAGAAATGGGCGGAATATAACCAATCCTTACATATAGCTTTCATTGATTACGAGAAAGCGTTTGATTTTGTCGAAACCTCAGCAGTCATGGAGGCATTACGGAATCAGGGTGTAGACGAGCCGTATGTAAAAATACTGAAAGATGTCTATAGCGGCTCCACAGCCACCGTAGTCCTCCATAAAGAAAGCAGCAAAATCCCAATAAAGAAAGGCGTCAGGCAGGGAGATACAATCTCTCCCATGCTATTCACAGCGTGCTTACAGAAGGTATTCAGAGACCTGCATTGGGAAAAATTGGGGATAAGAGTTAATTGAGAATACCTTAGTAACTTGCGATTCGCGGATGATATTGTCTTGCTTAGTAACTCAGGGGACCAATTACAATGCATGCTCACTGACCTGGATAGGCAAAGCAGAAGGGTGGGTCTAAAAATTAATCTGCAGAAAACTAAAGTAATGTTTAACAGTCTCGGAAGAGAGCAGTTTACGATAGGTAGCGATACACTGGAAGTGGTAAGGGAATACATCTACTTAGGGCAGGTAGTGACCGCGGATCCGGATCATGAGGCTGAAATGAACGGAAGAATAAGAATGGACTGGGGTGCGTTTGGCAGACATTCTCAGATCATGAACAGCAGGTTGCTATTACCCTTAAAAAAAGTGTATAACAGCTGTGTCTTACCAGTACTCACGTACGGGGCAGAAACCTGGAGGCTGACGAAAAGGGTTCTACTTAAATTGAGGACGACGCAACGGGCTATGGAAAGAAGAACGATGAGTGTAATGTTAAGGGACAAGAAAAGAGCAGATTGGGTGAGGGAACAAGCGCGAGTTAATTACATCTTATTTGAAATCAAGAAAAAGAAATGGGCATGGGCAGGACGTGTAATGAGGAGGGAAGATAACCGATCTCCGGCGCCCGAGTTCCCTCCGGTGATGCTGAAGCTTAACACCCTCGCCGTCCATCTAAAGTGTCATTACCAGTTCTGTCACCCATATCATTTGGTGTCTCTTTTGAGCTGCCTCTATCTTTTCGCTTAAAATTTTATTGTGGCCAATAGATTACTGCACCATTGTTGGCGCCGACGTGCACGGATTTTAATTCGTACTTTGCATTACTTCAGCAAATCCAAACAATAGCAGGACAAGCGCATAGAAGCACCAGCGGCGGCTGCCTCATCCGTATTTTACCATTTCAACATTGTTTCTAATTTCCACTGTAAACACCATGCCCATACACAATATATATAAATATATACTCAGGTCAAAGTTTGTTATATTTTGGAAAGAGAAGAAGGTAGCTAATTAACAATTATTTCCAAATGTATGGATAGCTTATAAGCCTAGAGATGGAATATATTGATCTATGTTCTGCTTGCTTCAAATTGCTTTGCCTGCTTTTTTGACCCTAGAAAAAACTTGCAGACTTCAGTGACCCTTTTAGCAGAGTCTTTTATCAACGGCTTTTATCAATTTTGCTTCTCTTTCCAGTAAGCAATGCTAAGACTCAGGAAAAAAAGAAACTTCTACAACTTTCATTAGGGATGGAAACATCGTCACTTGCATGCAGTGGTCATAGATGTATACAGGGTGCCCCAACTGTAATACACCGAGATTCAAGAAAAAAGAGCAATTGGTTAGTCGTGGAAAACCTAGTGCGTATTGTTTCCAGTACAGTGGAGAAGCCGCTAGTAATTTTAACGTTACTAAGATTTAATTAGGTGACTGCAATTAATTATTGAAATCAAGGCGTAGTGCCCTAATTATCAAAGTGTCAACGAGGCAGTTGTACGGACAGCCAAGGGACATCTAACTGCGGTATTTTCAGCGACGTACTAATTTCGTACAATTTTTTTTCCGGCTGATAAGTAAGCCCCGCGAAATATGAAAAATACCACGTTACTGGGGAGCTACCACCCGCATCATAAAGCAGCACCCTCGAACAGGCTCCCTCTGAGTTACGCAGAACGAAATAAAGGAAATAAAGAGAAAACATCGGATCGACCTATAGCGCTTTAGTTGTCGTGCCCCGGCCGAAGAAACACGTCACGTTTGGTGTTAGTTGGAAACAAGCTCTGATAGCTGTTGTCTTAGCGTAGATAAAGCGTACAGATTGTTTTTTTTCTTTTTGCCACAAAACCTATCACCACAAGAGCTAATTGACTACGTCAGTGCAAATGTATAAAGGGTCGGTTTGTTTCATCCCAGTCGCCATGTCTTTCTCTAATGAGCAGAAGGAAAACATGATCCTTGCGTTGGGAGCTGCAAATGGCAACAGGAGGAAGACCGCAAATATAAATCAATTATCAAAGTTTGGCGGAAGACCAAACGCATCGACTATCATCAGAAATTTTGAAAAACTGAGACAAACCAGCAGCTTCCAGAAACTGCGGCGGATGACTCCATCTTTGAGTCCTAGGCTACGCACAAATATTCGAGCATTTATTGGCTGAAGCCCTCATGCTAGCATGCGGGACGTGACCGCCCACGTACCTATTTCCAAGTCATCAATTTGGTGAATTCTAAATGACGGCCTTTCACCCGTACCATATTAACCAGCACCAATGCTTGGAAGACAGGGACTTAAAGAATCGTCTAGATTTCTAGAATTGGGTCTTCACAAACGCCGATGAGTTATAGGACTTTTTTCAGCGACATCATGTGGACAAATGAAGCGAATTTTTGCAGAAACGCCCAGGTAAACTTGCATAATGCATACTATTGGAGTGACCCCAATCCACACTGGGTAAATAGCACTCGGTACCAGTACCAGTGGGCGTTCAATGTGTAGTGCAGAATTCACGCCGGTGCTTTAATCAGTCCCATCTTCTTCGATCACACACTGACTGGACAGCGTTACGTGGACGAAATCCTTGAAGGAGTGGTGGATGAATTTCTCAGCGTAGACCCGCTGTCACGTCTTCCACTTCTGTGATATCAGCAAGCTGGGGCGCCAGCACACAGTAGCAGCCGAGTGCGAAACTAGCTGGATGCGACTTTTCAGGCGCAATAGACTGGAAGGCACGGGCCTGTAAATTGACCGGCTAGACCTCTCTTCCACTCGATTTTTTTCTTTGAGGTTATCTGAAAGATCGTGTTTACATGATCGAGACGACGACGATAGATGAGCTCAAGGGAAGGCTAACGTGTGTCTGCCTTAGAATTTCAGCGTGGCTCATCAATAAAGCCTCAGAAGATGGGATAAACTGAACTCAGTATTGCGTACCTGCAGAACGAGACATTTTCGAACATGTCCTCTAGGCAGCGGCTGGTGTTCAACGGTACTTACGAATGTACAGATAATAGAGGTACACTGAAATCTGATGTTTTTTTTTTTGAGCAGGAGTCCCGATTGCCAATTCGGCACATTTAGAGGTGGTACCTTAATGCACTTTCTTGAACACATTCGTTTTGCCTTTTTCTCTACGCGTGGGCCACTTCCCCGGTCTGCTTATTTCGCTTTTATTTTTTGCGACTAACCTGTTTTTGCAGCACGTATACACGCTCATGAAAAATTAAAACCGTCAGTTTAATTTGGCTTTGGTCCGAAGGAAGTTTCTGGCGCGAAATATAGCTGCGCGCGCACTCTTTCTATGCGCGGAACGAGCGGAGCCGGGATTTTGAAGCACTCTACGCCTATTCCATTGCTTTTCGCGTTTCGTGCGGGGTCAGGCGGCGCTTCGGGCGCGTTACCAAGGGGCTTTTGTTGTCAATGTGATCAGTCGGCCTTGGCAGACGGATAATAGGCAAGGTAATAGGTGCGGCGTAGAAATGAGAGGAAGGAATAGCTGCAAAGCGTGAAACCTGATGTTGGCGCTGCTTCCGTACCACATGCAAGGCAGTGGCTCTCAATCAGCATATTTGGGGGTGCTACATTGGGATGCACGTGGGAGCAGTCACGTGATATTTTTCATATTTCGCACGATATATTTACTAGTCGAAAAATACTAGTACGCAATTATGTCGCTGAAAACACTGCGGTTAGATGTCCGTTCACTGTGCCTACAAGGGCTTCGTTGATACTGTGGTAATTAGGACAGTACTTCTAGAGTTAGATAATTATTTACAATTAACTAAATAAGTCTCAGTAATCAAAAAGTTACTGGCAGGTGCTCCACTGTACTGCAAATAACCTGCACTAGGTTTTCTTCGAGAAAAGCAATTGCCCTTTCTTTCTTTAATCTTGGTGCATAATAATTGGGACACCCTGCATAATTCACTCGATAACCGAAACGAGGCCAAGCCGGATTCACTTGAAATTAGAATCAACAGCAGTTATGCAAAGCACTGCTTATACTCGGACTCACAGTAAAACAAAAAAGAAAGAAAAAGGGGCTACAGGTTATCCGAAAAGGTAAAGCATGCAGTAATATGGACAGCGAAGTGTAAGACAATTACGCGAAGGAATATTACACCACAGAGAGACGCCAGATTCTTGGTGGTGCGAGAGTACTTGGGCTGTGAAATTGAACTGTTTCCTACTATTAGGTCTTGTAGATACTCATAGTAACTACAAGGTCGTCACTTCAGGGAAGAACTCTTAAAGGTCACAAGAAGTTTCTTCAAGTGCAGCTGCTATTAAAGGTTATATATATATATATATATATATATATATATATATATATATATATATATATATATAATATACAGGGTGTTCAAAATTAAGCTTTATGGTTTTCTTAAAGTTAGGTACTGGGAGGCACGCGAAGACCACGTGTGCGAATCAGTTATGTGGCAAGAGGGGCACAAAGTGAGATGATAATTATCGCTGTCAGTTACTCCAATTATTGCAGAGTATGCCTTTGTGAAGGCAACTCCTAACCAAAGGCAACAGAGAAGCGTGGCTTCACGTCGAGGAAGTCCGAGTGGAGGTCGGAGTTGCAGTGAGCGGTTTAATCGATGCAGTCATGTAAGTCTTAAGTTTGGCGAGTTGCAATCGGTCAGTGAGAAACTGCGTGCTAGGTGTCGAAGCTGCCTTGCGGAGTCTGTCCTCGAAAGCGGAATTGGAACGTTGTGCTCTTCTTGATGTGCCGTGCGAGTAGCGTTATCGGCGGAATCATTGCCACTGTTTCCACAATGGCCAGGCACCCATAGAAAAACAACCTCGTGACCTTTTTGTTGGACGTTATAGTAAAGTTTCACGATTTCGTATGTCAATTGGTCATGACATACACGTCAGAGAACTGATGGCGTGCACTGTAATGCCGGTTTTGAATCATAGAACACAGCCCATTTTCTAGGTCTTTCGGAATCAATGAATTCCAGTGCACGACGCAGGGCCGTTAGTTCTGCCGCCGTTCAGGTCGTGGCATGCGATGTCTTGAACCACAGTGTCATCCCTCGCGTTGGTATAACCACCGCATCACCAGAACTGCATGACGTAGTCGATCCATCGGTATAGATGTGCACTTGGTTGCTGTACTTTTCATGCAAAAGAAGTAAGCTCAGCTGTTTTAGAGTAGGGGCCGGTAGATCTGTCTTCTTCCGTAGTCCTGGAATCATTATATGTCCTTGTGGACGGCTCAAACACCACGGAAGAAACACTGGCTTGGCCGCAGTTGTGTACCCTGAAGTAAACGACGCACGATGTGCACTGACAGTAGCGCTAAATGTCGAGCAGGGCCTTGCAGCAGTGAGGCTCGCCAGGTGGTGGGAAGGGGTCCTAGCATAATGTCCGAGATGCATACGCATTGTCTCAGCCGTAATATGCGTCGTGACTGGGTAATCCTGCGCAAAGGCAATGGTTTCAGCCTTGATGCACTGCGTGGTAAGCCAAGACATATCTTAAGGGCTTGGGCTTGAATGCTCTGAATCGTACGCAGGTTAGTCTTAATCCAACGAACAACGCCATGTACAGCTGTAACATAACGTGCATAGATACTCCCCAACTTTTCGCTGAAAGGAACCTGAACAGGTGACAGATAGCAGTCAGCCACTTTTTCACGTGATTCACGTGCGGAGTCCAAGACAGGTCTCTGTCAATTACGGCTCCCAAGAACCTGTAACTTCTGCTGTGTGGTATAAGTTATCCGTTAATAGATACGCCGTAAGCAGACATTGGCTTTTCCGTGAATGGTACCATTGAGCACTTTCCGCGTGAAATTCCAAGTCCCTGTTGACGAAGGTAGCAAGATGTCATTGTGGCTACCTTCTGAAGCCGAGTGCGAAGCTGAGTAGTGTCACACCTGATGCCCAAATGCAGATGTCCGTAGTGGCGTAGCCAGAAATTTTGTTGGGGGGGGGGGGCTACGCCACTGGCCCCATGTATATATATATATATATATATATATATATATATATATATATATATATATATATATATATATACACACACATGGGGCCAGTGGCGTAGCCAGAAATTTTGTTCGAGGAAGCTTTAGCTCGGGTGCTGCTATTTAAATACATGTAGAAGGGGAATTCGTTTTTCCCTGCAACCACTTCACCAAATTTGAGGAGGTTTGTTGTATTTAAAAGAATAAGTTTAATTCGAGTGACTACTGGTTTCGAATTTCTCATTTAGGTGGTCAATTATTTACTAAAAATTGGCCAAATCAAAAATTTTCAGAAAACGAAACTATCAAGTTTAAAACTCCGTGACTCAACAATGAAAAACGATATCACAATTCTGTGAATTGCATCTAATAGTACATCTATAGCGGACAAAATGGATATGTTACACACGAATCTCAAAAAAATTTAGTATTGTGGAAATACGGCTTGTGCAGAATCCTTGTACACAACGTAACCAATTCACGTAAGATACAAATTGACATAGCAAACTTGTCCGCTTTGACTGTTATAATAGATGCCGTTTACAGAACCACAATGTCTGTTCTTCATGCACAGCTATTAGTTTGTAAACGTCGTGCTTCTATTTTTTCAAACTTTCGAATTTTTCAAAATATTTTAAACAAAATTCAGGCCCTAAATTGAAGTTGTGTTTCCAACAGAACTAGGATTTAACTTTCTCTCTCAAATGCAACGAATTTCAATAAAAGCGATTAGCAGGATTACCTAAGAAAAGCGTTTCTGCATTTTACATGTATTTGAATAGGCCGCGTCGGATTGGCCCGAGCTAAAGCTTCCTCTTAAACAATTTGTCAAGGGATCAAATCTATCAATAATAGCTGCATTGTCATTGCCAAAGATGCTGCAAACGAATTCTTGAACGCTACGCACCGTCAAAACAATAAAATATGTATTTTTTAATAAAAGAATATACTCGTATGCGCCAAAAATTTTGCCCAAAATAACTGATATCAATGCTTCCATATTTTTGTCTATTTAAGTAAAGAAAATATCACACGAACTTTAGAACTATATCACTTCGAAACCAGGAAAGCAGTGCATGCCACTGATATGAAAAATTAAAAGGCAATGAACTGAACAAGTTGAGGACAAATCTGTTAATGAAACTGTCACTCAAGAACCGTGCTTACATTCTTGTATATATGCAATGGCCAGTGAAAAATCTCAATGACGCTGTAATTTTTTTTTGTATTATGCAGAAGCAGCTGTCACCGGTCGTGTATCGTGAGTAATTGCACCGAAATCATAGTCGCAACAGAGGGCACGTATAAAAAATGGCTGTGGCTTAGCTAAGGTTAAGCCCGGGATGCGAAGCATACTAGCCTTTATTTTAGTTGTTGAACCACTGTTTAGCCTCGTGAACTGCTGTTGCTTGGCTACATTTGGTTCGGCTAGACGAAGAAACAACTCATGCAGGCGAGCGCACGAGCTGAGACCCGGCTATGTAGCTACGCGGCCGCAAGCGAGCGCACGAGTTGAGCCTCCGCTTTTGCAGCTGTTATGACATCATATGGTAGCTACGCGGCCGCGCGCGGCGCAGCAAGGGAGAGCGTAGTTGTGCCGCTAGTATGCTTCGCATAAAAAGCAGGAATTCTGCAAGATATACGAAGGCAAGCCAAATGAATGTGAGCCAACAACGGGGTACTTTACTTAAAAGTAGTCTTCATGAGGATTTAGACATTTGTCCCATTGACTAACGAGTCGTGTGATTCCCGTCTTATAAAACTCCTTGGGCTGCTGCTTCAAAAAGTCTGTATCTGGTTCCTTTGAGCTGTTTTTTTCGGTTGCCCCAAAATGTAGAAGTCGCAAGGTGACAGGTCTGAGCTGTATGGCGGATGCTGCAGCGTTTCCCACTTGAACTTCGCCAGTTTTGTATTAACCACATAAGCGAAGTGGTGACAGGCATTGTCGTGGAACAAGATGACCCCATTCGTCAATTTTCCACGTTGTTCGTTCTTGATTGCGACACACTGCCGTTCTGGCGTTTCACAATATCGGAAACAATTGATAGCCTCTCAAGATTTAGCAAATTCTATCAGTAATGGACCCTGACGACCGAAAGAAAAGTCAACAACACCTTTCCAGCGGAAATGATGGCCTTTGCGTTCTTTGGGCGTGGTAAATTCGAATGTTTCCACTGTAAGCTTTGCCGTCGTGTTTCAGGCTCGTAGTAGTGGCACCAAGGTTCGTCCCCGATCACAATTGCAAACAAGAAATCGTCATCCTCACCCGCCGTGGTTGCTCAGTGGCTATGGTGTTGGGCTGCTGAGCACGAGGTCGCGGGATCGAATCCCGGCCACGGCGGCCGCATTTCGATGGGGGCGAAATGCGAAAACACCCGTGTGCTTAGATTTAGGTGCACGTTAAAGAACGCCAGGTGGTCAAAATTTCCGGAGTCCTCCACTACGGCGTGCCTCATAATCAGAAAGTGGTTTTGGCACATAAAACCCCAAATATTATTATTATTAAGTCATCATCCTCATTGTGATACCTAATCAGACGAGTCAAGGCAGCGCGAAACTTCTCTGTCTTCTTGCGATGGATCGAAATCTTGGGGATCCATTGCGCACCAAAGAGCCGATAACCGAGAAGCTCATGAATTATGGCGTGAACCGAACCGTGACTGATGTTCAGATGTTCTGCCAGTTCATCGATGCTTATCCTCCGTTCTTGTTTCATCAGCTCATGAACCTTTGAAATTGTGTGGGGGGTGATTGCACGATGGTTTTGGCCCGGTCTTGGAATGTCTTTACAACGTCCTTTCAACCATTTGCTCCAACGCTTCACAGTGGTCAATGAAATGCCGTGTTCAACGTAAACGGCAGTCATACGGCGATTAATTTCTGTTTTGGAAACACCTTTAGCTGCCAAAAACTTCGCGACACCGAGCTGTTCAACTTTTGAAGTGTCCATTATGTGACGCAACCATATTCAACCCAGTGTATGAGAGCATTAAAGAACATTTATCTTCACACCTGCATGTAACTTTTGTAAATGAGACATGCCGTTCTCCTACGCGCATGCCTCGCAGATAATGAACCGAACCATTATTGTGCGGTTAGGGTAGGCGCACTCTCATTTGACTCGCCCTCGTACATTAGAAATGCAAAGATACAATGGGATATACAAATGCGAACATACGGCTTGATAAAGGGCAAAAAAGTGTCACTGGAAACAAAGTTCCCTGCATGTATACACAAAACCCCGCAACAAGATATTTAAGATTACGTATAAGTCTCCAATGAGTCTATGTATGTAAGAAAAAGTAACTCAATGTAATGCGTCAAACAAGGCAAATAAACATGTTGCACAATCATAGATTCACAGAATCCTAGATTCCGCCCTCATTCCATCAACTCCCCCCGATGTATTGCGCGCGACGGAAGGCGGCGCGCTTGCTCCCTGCTTTTCTCCTTTGCGCACACAAGACTGAGCCAC
This sequence comes from Dermacentor albipictus, assembly GCF_038994185.2. Taxonomy (NCBI): domain Eukaryota; kingdom Metazoa; phylum Arthropoda; class Arachnida; order Ixodida; family Ixodidae; genus Dermacentor; species Dermacentor albipictus. The sequence continues at coordinate 69,562,763 of NC_091822.1, read as the reverse complement.
CATCGTCGGCTCACCCATTCCACCTCCCCTCCTACGCTTTCACTCGCACACAAAGCATGCAGCGCGTGGTCACAATTTTATCACCCTTGGACTTTATACGAAACATGAGGGCAACGGCGACGGCAGGAATGCGCCTGGAGTGTCCATATAGTTGCTATCACAATAATACAATAAACGTATCCGGCAACTGAAGCGTCCCGTCGCCCATTACTTTCCGCAAAAGAAGTATCAAAATCGAACTTTCACCATGCGACAATTTGCTGCGCCGTAACAATGTATTTTTTTTCTGTGGGGCGGAGGCACCGAAATGAAAAAAAAACGCATAGGAAAGTATGTTGGCCAGAATCGAATGCCTACATCGGGCACCTAATGGGGTTACGGAATTAATACCGAAGAAAACATGAGACGATTGGCCCATGGAGAACCATACGCATACTGCTCAGTATCCTACACCGGCAAAACCAGACTTTCCGGAAAGGTTCCGCTTAAGGAACGCGGTGCAATCCTTCGAGTCCCCACAGTGATGGCGGTGAGCGACCATTGTTTTTTTTCTCCTCTGCTAGCCAGAAAGCTTACAAAACTCTGTCAGGTGAAAATCCACTCGGCCAGAGCAAACCGAACGCCCACCGAAGTGCACCGCGCGGTGGTCGGGGCCATACGAGAAAAACATATGCGCTCTGGCTCGCTCTGGCAGCCCGCGGGTAGGGTAGCGAGAACACAAAAAAATTGAAGAGGCTCAATGTGTCCTCGGCGAATAAAAGTTAAAGTAGAAAAAATAAATAAGAACGTAGTTACTTTGGCTGGCTTTAGTGTCTTGACATGGATGTTCTGGCGTAGGTTAAAGAAGTGTTGATATTTTTTTATGTGACATGACGGCACAAATGAACCACCCCAACACATCGTCTCATTGGACCTCGCTGCGTGCTTTGTCAACTCGTCTGCTAGTGTGTTGATTTGGCTTGTCTCGTTGTATGTTCCGATGTAAGACTTTAGAAAAGTCAATGGACCTTTGGCGTCAAATGTTTATAACAACATTAAACCTACAAAGTTCCGCGATTGAAAATTTAAAGCACAACTTTGGAAATGTCAATGCACGTTTCACATCAAGAGCTTATGAGATTTATACCCAAAAAGTTTCGCAATTGATATCCATGCGCTCCATAGATTCCGTGGCCTCAGTGAGATGCCGCAGCGAGCCCACTCACCATCAAAGCGCCCTTGAAACTTTGTGCTCAGATGGGACTGCTTGGCGTTATGTGACTGCAGGTGTATGGTCGTTGCCACGAAATCCAGCCCGAGTTCGCAATCTTCGCGGTTAAATGACTTTTCGAGCGTCAAAAAGCCATTCTAGACAAAATCCAGAGTGATTTCCAGCGCCAGAGGTCGCTTTGGTCGGCGGTGCATGGACAGCACGAAAAAATTTCGGGGGGGGGGGGCTGAAGCCCCATAAGCCCACCCCCCTGGCTACGCCCCTGGTCGTCCGCATAGATGGAGAGAGAGATAGAGAGAGCATATGATAAATGAAAGGTTAACCAGGACTGGGCCCGGTTGGCTACCCTGCACTGGGGAAAGGGAAAAGGGGACGGAAAGGTTAAAAGAAGAAGAGGAAGTCCAGTGGGGATATTTTTCGGTCACTCAGTCCGAATCACAGACGCTGACTGAATCCAGTAGCGTTCAAATATCGCAGCAGCGCGTTTGTGGCCTTTTGTAGCTGCGATATGCGAGGCCATGGTCCTAAGATCTTGTTCAAGGTGAACGGTTTTCTATCTAACTGGTTGAGAGCTGTGCAGAGGTGATGTCTTTCATTTTCAAAAGGTGGGCAGTAGCACAGTAGATGTTCTATAGTTTGCTCGACAACGCAGGGATTTCACTCGGCGCTAGTAGCCATTCCAATCAAAAACGTATATGCATTGGTGAATGCGACGCCCAAGCGTAAGCGGCACAGCCGCATAGATGGAAAGTCGTACGGTGCTTGGCAGGTTGTCAACTAATCCTCTGAGGCTGAGATTGAAAAGCGTTGGGCTAAGCACACCGCCTTAAGGGACTCCTCGGCTACCATAATGCTCGGATGTCGGGCCATTTTCCGTGTGCTCGTCGAACGGTCTCCTCTGTAAGTAGTTGCACACCCACATATATATATATTACCACCAAGTCCGACGGCTTCTAACGCGCTAAGGATTGCTTCATGTGTGACATTATCATATGCCCCTTCAAAGTCTAGAAACAGAGCAGCAGATAGTCGTTTACAGGCCTTTTGGTGTTTCACAAATGTTGCCAAGTCAACAACGTTGTCTGTTGAGCGGCCACGCCTGAATCCGGCCATTGCATCTGGGTAGATTTTATAGTACTCTAAGTACCATTGCAGACGTGTTAAAATCATTCTTTTCATTGTTTTTCCGACACAGCTGGCAATGCGATCGGACGGTATGAGGAAATGTCCAAAGGCAACTTGCCAGCATTGAGCAGTGGAATGAGGCGAGTTGACTTCCATTCTTGCGGAACCGAACCCGTCTGCCAGGAGTCGTTGTACAGGAACAACAGTGCCTTCCGAGCTTGGTCTTACAGGTTACACAGGGCACGGCATGTAATGTCGTCAGGTCCTGGCGCTGAAGAACGCCTGCACAAAGCCAGCGCAGTCTCTAGTTCTTCCATAGAAAAAGGGCATTCCATGGAGGGATCGCGTGAGAACAGGGGGTGATCGAGCGTTCCCGTACCCGTTCCATTCGAATTTGCTTCGCCAGCAAACTTTCTGCAGAAAGATTCAGCGACGTCAATATCTCTACATCGTAGATGGAGTGCCAGAGACTTAAACGGGTGGCGCTGACCAAAGGTTGTGCGAAGGCCACTAACAGTCCTCCATATAAGCGACAAAGGTTTTCGCGGATCCAGGGACTCGCAAAAGGATACCGATTATCGCGAAGCCAGCTTCTTCATGGGACGCTGTATTTTCTTTTTTGTTCGTCTAGCCAATTTCAAATAATGATTGGACTTCGTGCATCTATATCTTCGTTCCGCACGAGGCGAATTGCTCGAAATTTAGCTAGTTCGATGTCAAAATCGGTGTGGGAAGAATTCCTCAAAAGCGAATGCGTGGTTGTTTGTATGACATCCTTTATCGCGCCCTGTAGGTTACAGGAGGTTCCGTCACGACAACAGTCTTCCATGATTATATTGTATTTAGGCCAGTCGGTGCACTGGACGGTTCTGGAGGACTTGGAGCTAGTCGAACCTTCAATCTTCAAATAGGTTGGGATGTGGTCCCCGCGTTTCTAAATCCGAAGACCAGTGTACTCTTCTCGAAAGCGAACGTGAAACGAAGGTAAGGCCCAAGCAGCTACTATACGCTGATATCCATGCAGATAAGTAGGGCTTACATCATTTGACAGGCAAAATTCGCGTTCAGAGGCAAAGTACACCAACGTTCTGCATCTCGAGTTCAATTTGGAGCTTCTCCATAGGTAATGGTGGCCGCTAAAGTCACCAGTGATCACCCACGGCTGTGGAGTCGATGTCGAAATTCCCCGTAAGCGCTCACAATCTACACGGCACCGGATAACTGAGAGCAGCCGTTTATAATACAGAAGCTGCTTAGTTGAGCGGAAATACAGTTCGGGACGGCATTACAATTAGGTGTGAAATATAAGACCCTAGAAAAAAGCCGACGGACGCAGCTACCTTCTTTTTCGTTCTTTATTTAAAGAAACTTTGGCGTTTCACTTCGACCATAACATTATGAAGCACCATGTTCAGTTCTCACTACCTGCGGCTCTTTAACGTGCACCTAAACAGAAGTACTCGAGCCTTTTTTCATTTCATTCCCATCGAATTCCGCGACCTGGTTTAAACCTGTGAGCTCGAGTTTAGCAGCACGACGCCATATCTACTATGTAGCCTCTAATTAGGCTACCGTGATTTCACACGGCTTACGGGCCAGAGATTAGCATGTATAATGGCGACCTAAAATTGTTTTCGGCGCCCGAGGTCCAACCGCAATAAAAGAACCCGTACCAATTACTCCGCATTATGTTACGCCGGGAAGACGGAAACATGAATGGAATGTCTCACTGCAGTGTTTTTTTTAGTTCTAAAGAATACTTCTTGTAAACCTGAGTGCAGGGCGCCGGATGGGGCAGATATGTTTTATTTGTTCGGAGTGGCAAGCAGGAAGCTAACATGTGTTTTTCCGTCTGCGTTTCATAGGACCTGCTGATGGGAAAATATATGTGCAAATATATACACGAGTGATACATGCTACTTGAAGAACAAAAAAAAATTTGTACTCCGAAGGGAACCGTATAATAACATAATAGAATCGAGCAATCACCGAGCGGCAACAACAAAAAATGAAATAAAAAAGAGACAGAAAGGCATTTATTCCTAAGGCATGAATACATGTCAAATGCAATTATAAACAGCGTTTGAGCGGTCTGAACGCATATACCAGCGCGGGGAAGTAGTACGGAGCTCTCTTCAGTGCATAGAGCAGTGCATAGAGCTTCAGTGCAAACCGGCATGGCTGCAACAGTGCACTTCACGATGTTTCTACTGCTTATGCAGGTTAGTAATATGGAATCCTCTTATTTCTTTCCGTTGTTTAGCTTGCCGCTTTAACCCTAAAAATTGTTTCACTGTGTTCTGTCGCACTCATGTACGCAACACCGTTCAAGGAAACAGTTTCGTCTGATTCGCCGCTTCTCGTTTTATTTGCTGCTTTGGATATTATGTGGCCACGTTGAACTGAATCCAGGACCTTCAACTGAGGAGACTTTGCAGCAGCTCTTGACAGGCGAGAACACGATTAAGGGGAAACTAAACAGTATTGAATCTCTACAGGCTGCAAACAGGCTCGCTATAGACGAACTAGGTGGTCGTATCAAATCTCTTGAAGCACAGTTAACCAACCTTGATGAAATAAAATCGCCCGTGACAGAGTATGCTCAACAGTACGAGACTCAGGGTCGAGCTTTGAGATCTCTAAAGTCAAAGGTTGACGACCTTGAGAACCGTAGTAGAAGGTGCAATCTAATTTGTCATGGTATACCCAACCAACAGGCTAATGAGATAAATGTCGACTCTTGGACAGGTCTTGGATATATGTTCTTCGAAGTTGGGCATTTCTATTGATGAAATAGAAAGGGCTCACCGGTTAGGACGCTTTCACGCTGGGAAGAGTAGACCTATTATTGCGAAATTTGCCTCGATTAAAGAAAAACAGCGCGTGCTATAACGCGAAAAAGTTAAAGGGTACTGCAATTGGTATTTCTGAAGACTTCTCGGAAGCAATAATAAAGAAAAGAAAGATCTTGTGGGTCTATGCAAAGGTACATAAACGGGATGGCGTTAAGGCTACCCTTAGGTATGATTACCTACTTTTGAACGGGCAGAAGTTTGTTTGCGATGATGTAACAATGCAGGTAACCTCACAGAGGTGACGATGCCGGTCTAGCTCTGTTAACCTTACTGTTCCTTTACTGAATTTTAGGAGTACAAAAATAAAAAGAAGATGAATTTGTGCACTCATAGATGCAGTAAAGCCTTCAGTCATTCTTGGCATAGAATCCTGGTTAGTCCCAAACATTGGTGATCACGAGGTATTTCCAACAGGATACACCTGCTACAGAAAGGACAGAAATTGTCGTGGAGGAGGTGTATTCATTCTCATAGATAACAGCATTAGGTCTTCTCAGATTCAAGCGGATGTTGGCATAAGTGAAGCCGTGTTGTGCAAAACTAGAACTTCCGAACCGTATGATCATTACAGCATGTAGCTTTTGTCGCCCTCCAAGTGTATCACCAGACGTTCTCACCTGTTTTCAAGGCATGATTGATAGAGTGCATACAGATACCATGGTAATTGGGGGAGAGTTCAATTTACCGGATATTAAATGGGATACATCGAATACTATCACAGCTACTGGAATAAGCAATACAGAAATGATGAATACGGTGAATCTGTATGCACTGCACCAGTAAGTGTTCTCGCCAACGCGGCCAAACAATACTCTGGACTTGCTCCTAACGAATCGACCTGATCATGTACATTTAACACTCGTGATTCCTGGCATAAGTGACCACCAGGCTGTCGTGTCGACGATGTCACTAGCCTATGTTAAAACCACCCATGTTAACAGAAGAGTGTATAATTAAAAAAAGAAAGCAGATCTAGGTTGTATTAAACATGCATTAGACGCCTATTTTATAGTGTTTGAAACAGAAGCCAAGTGTAGGAGTGTGGAAAAGTTGTGGCGCTTATTGAAGCAAAAAAATATTGGAGCTGCTTGAGCGGTTTGTCCCATCTTGGGTACTGACGACGCGAAGAGGTAAAAACAAACCTCGGTTTTAAAAAAGGCAGATAATTTATGGCGCCCTTTGCAGAACACCATCAAGAGAAACAGAAAAAAAACTGAAAGAAATAACTCGAGAAGTTAAAGAAGCAACACGCACTGCTAATGACAGTTATTCGAAAACTATTAAATCACGATTAAAAGATAAACCAAAATAATTTTGGGGACACGCGGTTCACTCGGCTCCTGCTTTTTGCCAACCTTTCGGATGTTTTTTGAGTGCGTACCCCTGAACTTTCTACATTTTCGTATCTGTGAAGTCAAGAGGAACACGCCGATACCCGACTTTAATGGGTGGGTGGACGTTTGTGACATTTCTTGCCGTTTTCCTTTCGGCTACGCCGCGACTGTGCGTTGAGCATAACCACGTTAGGGTTCGCGCAGCGAGGCATTGCTCGCCCGTCTCTTCTCGTCGGAAGCTCTTCCACGGACTTTGTGATGGAGTGTGAGGTGGAAGGGGAGTTTTTAGCCCCCGAGGACTTCACTAAAGACTCCAGGTGGCAGCTCGTTGCCGCCAGACGTTCAATGATAATAAGAAACGCGCCCAATGCCAGTGCGATCAACGTTCAGCATAACGCCAGTACCAACGCTCGGGACCGCGCCTACCGCGCGGGCGTTAAAAGCAAGGTCATTCGAGCGGCCATGATGTCTTCGCTGCCCACAGAGGAGGCAAAGGGAAGGCCTATGTATCAGCAAGTTAGGACCTACCGCAGTCGCCGACGCCATATGGCAGGCTGCTGGGCTCGATTCGGCTTCGCGGGACACCGACACGATCTGTCCAAACTGTCAACAAAATATAATGGTGATCAGCACAGCAAGCAGGCACAACGCTGCACGCTACGTCGGCATTGACGGCATCTCCGTCGCCGGTCAACATTTTGAGGTGAGCGCTTACGAGGCCGTCCCCCACTCCACGTGCAAGAGCGTCATCCGACGCGTGTCCCTAACCGACGGGCCCGCGGTGATCGACAAAAAGCTCGTCAACCCGAGAAATCCCACGGCGCTATGCGCTAAAAGAACCATGAACACCGGCACCGTGGTGGTCCTGTTCGAGGGGTACCGGGTGCCAAATTTTGTCTCGTACGGCGGCACTATCATCAGGTGCACTTTATTTCGCAAGCAAATGGACGTGTGCTAGAGCTGCGGCAGGCTTAGGCACCGCACCAACGTCTGCCCTTCGCCCAACGACGCCATCTGCACAGGATGCGTAGAAGCAAACCCCGACGCTCAGCATAGGTGCGCTCCCAATTGCAAGCTGTGCAAAGGCGACCACCTTACCGCAGCCAATGACTGCAAGCGAAGGTTTCAAACGCCGTATCTCGTAAGGCACAGACCGGGGGAACAATCCCGCGCTCTCAACGCCCAACATTTCCCGCCCACCTTGGGCGCGAATCGAGCCCAGCAAGCATCACCTTAACGCCGATACGGTCGCAGCCGTTTCCGGTCCCGGGGCAGATCCAGGTCTCGTGGCCGCTCCAGGGGTCGCACCAGGAGCCTCCAGGGCTAGGTCGAGGTCGAGATCCCGGGTCTGATCCAAATCCAGGTCCACATCCGGTTCCAGGGGCCGCCCGGGTTCCAGAAACCAGCCAGCATCCGGACCTCAGCCCGCCTCCACACGTTGCGGAAAGCAGCCGACCCTTGTTTAGGCCAATCTGGCACGTCCTAAGCCCGGCGCCAATACCGAGGCTGCTCCGGCACCTCGTAACGACCCGCCCCCATAGCAAGCTAGAGACGCGGAAGTCATTCGCTTGCGCAAAGAGAACAACGACCTCAAGAACACGATCAAGAGGCTAGTTAACGAGATGGCAGAGATCAGGAAACTCGTTTCAAATGTGTCGGGTAATGGTGTGTCAGTCACGGCCACCGATACTCCAATCCCAGCTCCGGTAGACGCTACTGCGACGTTCTCCAGACGCAGGGCAGTAGTCAAACAAACATGTGAATCGGGAGCGTTGTCTGCAGAATTCAGCGAGATTAAGCAAAGTCTCATTGGGCTGTCAGACGGCCTCAAACAGGTCACGGCTAGCGTCACTTCCCTCACCGATAACGTTCGCCAAATTCAGGTTGCGCTCGGGACCCCAACAGGGGCCTCGGAGCTCTCGCAGGTCGCATCGACGCCACTGAGGCGCGAATGGCTTCATCCACCTCCGTTGTACAACCGCTAACCGTTCCTGCCCTACTAAAGGAAGCTATACTTCAGTATCCCAAGCGCGGAGGCAGGAAGTCCCAGTCTTCGCGTAGCCCTAACTGCCCCGTTAGGTGGTAGTCCGTCAGGTCAGCCATAATGGATAGATCCAAAGAGAGTTTTTGCATTTGGCAATGGAAATGCAGGGGGTATTCTAGCAAAAAAGCCCCTCTGCAGCAGTTTTTCATGCCTTTCGCTGTCCAACCTCGGGTCATTGCTCTCCAGGGGTGCTATGCAGGATGCGTCGAGTTTGGCGAAACTCGGGATCTTCACGAGCTCTGGCGACACCCCAAGATGAAAGCACGAATGGTACCGAGACACAGTTTATCTTTCGACAAGCCTCCAGTTTCATTGGTTTATCTAGATTCACTCTGGCTGGCTATCATTCCTTGGGCGTTGCCTTCTGGGCGGTCGACAAACTGGGGCTCACGTGATCATACCGTCGGTGCATGGTCGTGCCTTCTTTCACTTGTTTGTCGTTCCACCGAGTGCATTACATGCAGAAGCAAGTTGTAAAACAAATGCATTTAGTACAATATTATTAGTTACTTTAACGTGGTTTAGAAGCATTTTGAAGCTTACGAGATGTGCACTGAATGCGTCTTAGACTAATTTGTAATTTAGTACGCTTCGCATTATACCACGAGGGAGCGCTGTAGTGGCGTCATCACATCCATTCAACGGGCAAGCATGGCGGCTAAGCATCAGAGAGGCCCAGTGTAAACAAACCCGTACAACGAGCTTGCAGTGCGCGACGTAGTGATCAGGCTCGACGAAGGCCACTATTTCTTGGATAGTTCTGTTCCTCCGTGGGCAATCTTCCCGTGCACCCGGTAAGACTGCCAATAGCTTCGGCGATTTTACAGATCGCAACGCGCACCTACTGTTCACGGCGAAGTGCTGAAGAAACAACTTGTCCGGTGCTGCTTCTGCGAGTGCGCTGAGTTCCTCCACTCTGCATGACTGCGAGCGTCACGAACATTACATTGTGTGGGCAAAAGGTAGACATCCTATATAGCTACGATGCGACGAGGTGGTACCGACGATGGATCTCGCTACCAACACAGTGAAGGAGACTTCGACAAACTGCAGATAAGTATGTTTCTACTGTTTCATATTTAGCATAATAAGAGTGCACGGATTAAGTCACTTTCGTAGTAACGAACTGAATGTCCAGCAGTTTAAAGAAGGCAGTGAGAACCAATGAGTGTTCGTGCTTTTACGTGCAAGTGGGCCCGCGAAAATATGGAATAGATGAAGGTAACCTTCACTAACTTGGTGAGGCAACAGAAATTCATGAGTGACATTAAGCTAGAAAATTTATGGAAGAGTATCTTTATCCAAGTGAAATATCAATAGCAAGTACTGATATAAAGCAGGAAACTTATACAAAAATTTCATGGGTTGAACAGCACATGGAAGGCATTACCGAATCGTGATCGCCACGTTACCGATATCCTTGAGAAAAGTCTAGAATCATTGCATTCCACCGGTTATGCAATATGGGACATAAACCTGGAGGTTAATAAAGAAACTTGAGATATCAAGGACTGTGTAGAAAGCGAAGTAACAAAAATTGTTGCAGATGGCATTAAGGCAGGAAGACAGTGGCGTAGTAAACCGTGGCAACTGACATGCTAGTTGAGATTAAAAAACAAAGGAATCGGCAGGCAGGCCATGCACGTATTCGATCACTTGTTGCCAATTCATATCAGGTGATTACATAAGCATTACAGAATGAATGTCAAGGAGAGAGAACTACAGCCAGCGATGGTAGAAAATTGCGTAATGGGATAAGAATATGATGTTTGTAGGCATAGGATGCAATCAGCTCGTATAAGACGGGATTGTAGGGTGAGGCATTTGTTTTGCAGCGAACAAAAATAGGTTTGTGGTGCTGACAGTAGAGACTCGTGAAGGTGCAGGGCCACCTCAGCTGCTGGCACACTAATCAACATGACAATTGGCTGTGAAAAAGAAAACCCCAGTTTGGAAAAATAAAGCAATGTTGTCCCAACGCATTGTTTTACTAAGCATACTACACTAGAGGCTTCCACATTTAAGGGCACTTAGTACTAATAGTGCAACGAGCATTTTTCTTTGTAAATAATGGTTTGTATGTGGCTGATTCATTCCAATACACTTTTTTGCAGCAAAAATTCTGCTGCTGGAGCCACTCAACCGCCTGGTGGCAGTAGGCGAGCGCCAGGCACGTGCTCTTGAGAGTGTGGCAAAGGTCCAGAGGGCTGCTCCGCAACAGTAGTATCGGTGCCCTCACTGCTGTCCTGTCGAGCCCACAGAAGGCACCTTATAAAGGAGCTTTCAGTTTAATATTTTGTTTATTATTCAAGAACATGAATAAAATTATTGCAGTAAACATTGTGCTGTGCATATTAGGAGACCTATAACATGCACTTTGTGTCCCTTCAAAATAGGCAAAAACGTAAGACAACCTGTGCCACTCTTGGACCATGTAAATAAAAAATACACGAATGCGGCATACACGTCATCATGCTGTTTGTTCTTTCTATGTGCAAGAATACAGTGCGTGTTCATTAGCCACAAGATGAACGGTGTGTGTAATTCACAATGAAGAAAGGAAACAGCAGGAGCTTAATAATGCTATCACCTATAGACTGTGCATATGACTGCAACACTCCCCAATTCAAATGTGCCATTACATGCATGTTCGATACCACATATTCTTTAACATTGTCTTATAATTGCATGTACCATATTTCACACATCTTAAGCCCTTGCATATCACACTTCTGATGTATCCATTTCATAGGCCAAATAATTGTACACTTTGTCCTTTTGTGTTGTATGAAAAGCAGCATCCTTTACAGTCGGATAAAACTTCAGAAGACAGGAGAGGCCCCACCCAGATGACCAAAGCGCAGCAGCCGATTGCCTACACGTCTAAAGAAATAGTCCCTCTCCAATGAGCAATATTAGTCTGTCTGGCGGCACAATATCAGTCTAGAGTGCGTGTCCATTGGCGCAGGCTTGTGTTCACCTGCCTTCAAGTGCAGATTCCGCAGCCTCCTAAAGTTGTATCCGACTATAGAAACACGTAATGCCTTGCACCAGTTGCATAGACTTCTGCAATTTGATAGCACACAATGATCAGGAGCAGAAATCTATAAAGGCATGCAAGCAAAGCTGGCTGACCACACTTCAATTATGAGGGGCTGAAAAAGGTCTCGCCAAATATTCCCATGACGTCCTTGAAAAAGAGGTGGTGTTTGGCACTTCTTTAGAATCAAAAACAGATTACACTGAATGTTGTGTAGCACGTCAAAACAAACTGAGCTTGGTTATTTGCACAGCATGTAATGGGAGGTCGAGCTTCACATAGGAAACAAACTGCTCTGTCCAGTACAATTTTGAGGCCAGTATGGCACCTATTATGTCAACAGTGTCTATATACAAATTACACTTTTCACAGGCGATTGATTTCAGCATTATTTTTGTGTGATGGTTCTTTCAATCAGCGCTTGTATTACATGAGCAGTTGAATTTGAAAGCAAAGCTTTGTTTGCAAACCTTCCGACTTCCATAAGTGTGTGGCAAGGCACTGGCATGTTGTCGAATAGCTCACACTTCCTCGGTCCTGAACCAAAGAAGCCCAATGCTCTATTTTAAGTTGGATCGCACAACAATTCAACAGCACACAAAGAAGTGTAACACACACAGCAAAGCATTCTGCTGTGTGTATTTCTCTTTGTGTCCCGTCGAATTGTTGTGCAATTAAACTTCAAGCTTCTATACCAATACACCGTCTTCAACCTCACCAATGCTCTAGTTATTAGGCCACAATGGTGCACATCTTTGAAATTTCCCAACACAAATTAGTTCTCCGAAGAATCACAAATGTTAAATTTTGCAGCACAGCTGTATGTATGAACGTGCCATATTCTTTACCACTAAACTCACAGGAATCAAAGAGGCAAGCATTAACCAGCCTTGCTGCTGCCATTACCATTATCATCATGACACCAATGGAAAGACAGTGCCACATTTCAGTAAAGGTAGTGCTGGAGGGAAAGGTGTGACAGTGAGGGCTTACAATAAAAATAACAGTTACGAGACATGTTCAATGCCAATATATGCTGCATGTCGCTCAGCCTAATTTGGCAATGCGGCAAGTGTTTACTCGTTTGGGCATATCACGTTTTGTGTAATCGTTGCTCTAAACCTGTACAAATGGTCTATTTGCTCTGCAAGTTTTATTTTTATCATGGTAGGTTAAAGACCCACTTTTCATTGGCATATGCACCACATTTCTCCCGATATGTAATAATGCCTTGGTGGTTCATGACATCTTCACGTACAGAGAGTTCTGCAGCGTATCGGATGTGCATTGTTCTAATGCTTAAGAATTAGAGCCCCATTATGAGACGAAAATATACAATTTATCCATCCAGAATAACGCCGCCCCCCCCCCCCCCAAAAAAAAAAGAAGATGCACTGAACCTCTGGCACATGCATCGACAGTGAACAGAGCAAACAATCTGAAGTATTTTCTTCATGCAAGCCAACACACTAAAATTCTCAATGTATTTTCATTTCGCCACAAATGCATAGGCACAACCGGCTTGGCGCAACATCCACATCTCGCGCTGCAACAAATTGTGCAATGCCTCGCTGTTTCATAGTGCGGCCGATAGATTACGCATGACCAAAATTCAGCATTGTGCATACTTAGTAAGTTCACCAATGAAGAACCCCAAGTTGTTTATGAGATTAGGATTCATAGGTTACTTCACACAATTAGTGATATCCATTTATCTATTTATACTTAACCCCTTTCCCAAGAAAGTGAGCCATTTGGAAGGCACCCTGACAGATAAGTAGAACAATCGACAAAAAGTGATCAACCAGCGAAAAAGTCTGTCAATCACAGTAACGCTGACATTGATGGCGCCTTAATTCCTATGTACGTTCCGTCGACACACCCGACTACGTTCGTAATGTTCCCACGAAGTGGGAAGCATTCTTTTATATATGCCCGCTCCGCCGCAGTATTCTGGAAAGCTAGCCACCGCTTACGCACTGCCGCATCGATAAGCGCGTCATACACATCTCTGACACAGTGGCTAACAGTAGTTTGATGGCGTCCGATGTAACGCTCAGCGCCGACGCTTCCCTGAAAACTCCCAGTCCCGTAGAAACGGAGGGCACAGATGACTTGTTCTACGACGGTGAGCGAATGAAGCCCGCCACGCTGTCTCCGCAGACGTGAGTCTTCGCCTAGCTCGTCACACAGCCAGCACACTGATGTCTTCGACAGGCGAAAATGACGCTGAAACTCCCCGTCGGTCATGCAGGTGAACGGGTCCGGACGGTCATACTGACGCTTGCTGCCGCTGGATGCAATGAAACAGGCTGCTGCTGCCTCCGCCATGTTCCCGAGTTGAACTCGGAGGGGGTATCGCGATGGGTAGTTCTGAACTTAGTGTCACACATTACTTCCCCCCTCTTCTTTAGCTTCTGGATTGGATTGGCGCGGCTCGCTACGTGCTTGCGCGCGCTTTTCCGAGCGCAGATTGGTGTGCGCCTGGTTTCTGCACTAGGCTGTTATGCGATCGCTTTTTCGAGCGCAGATTGATGTGAGCCTGCTTTCTGCACTAGGCTTTTGCACGATCGCCTGCTTTTTGCACTGGGCTTTCAAAAGGCGAAGTGAGCGTCGCCTACTGCGGAAGTGCAGCGCCGCGGGCCTACCGTGTATGGAAGCGCGCAGCAATGCCGGGAAACATTCATACAAAAGCAAAGGGTCAGAAAAGTGCGCTTTATTTTCCATTACTATGTCACACTGGGTAGCGCCGTGCGATCGCTTCTAATAAACGCAGAAACGAGTCCTTGCAGCGCATGTGCCCATTAATCGATGCCCACCATAGCCATATCAGGTGCGACTCGAGAAGCTGTAGAGTCACCCTGTAGCCGGCGGAGTCGAGGTAGCGCTTCACCTTCTGCCAGTAGCTTTCGATTTTCTGGGTGTGAGCGCCCGTGATTGGGTCTACAAAGTTCATGATGTGGTTAACAGCCTCCCATTGCAAATTCAGTCTTGCTCCGTTAGCCCCCACCAAGTTCGGGATGCAGTTGTATGGGGCCCATTCATCACTGTGGATGGTGGTTCCCGGTTCAACGTTGGCTGCAATAATGGGGCCTAGCGTCGCCGCGTCTCGTCGGTCGACCTTGAATAGTCGGAGCTCCCCGGTGGTCACGCAGATCATGCCGAATACCCATGGTCCACGATCTGCAATGCCGCCGTAATTTTGGCGGCTCGGCGGAACGTTGTCGCCCGTCATCAGGCGGCCTCGATTGTATTTTCGCTTGCCGCGAAGGAGGCATTCATCAATTTGCACAATCCTCCCGGGGCCACCGAGTGGGGGTCGCGCCAGCAGCTCGTCCCGCACGACCTCACGAGCGTAGTTCCTCCAGTCGGCGATGACATGGTCCGACAGATTAAGCAAGTCGCCGGTCATCTTCATGAGCCACGTGCCTATGTTTTTGCTCACGCAGTACGTGAGCCAAATCACTTGCCGCCTGCAGTAAGCGACGCTCACTTCGCCTTTTGAAAGCCCAGTGCAAAAAGCAGGCGATCGTGCAAAAGCCTAGTGCAGAAACCAGGCTCACATCAATCTGCGCTCGAAAAAGCGATCGCATAACAGCCTAGTGCAGAAACCAGGCGCACACCAATCTGCGCTCGGAAAAGCGCGCGCAAGCACGTAGCGAGCCGCGCCAATCCAATCCAGAAGCCAAAGAAGAGGGGGGAAGTAATGTGTGACACTAAGTTCAGAACTACCATCGCGATGTACGAGTTTAGCACGAGTTCGCCTGTCAATCAAAACCAGAGGTCACGCCCCGCGCGAGGCATGTAACTATTGCGCGCGCACCCACTACAGTTGGGCCACGCCCAACTTATATTCCGGCAACAGCGACGCGGTGTCGAGCTGAGAGGCATCAACAATCTTGACCGCCGACATAAAACACGCACAACGCACTGTCATCGGTGATGTACTGAGCACCACTATCGAAAACAAAGCGTTGACTGTCGCTGGCATACATCCTCTCGGGCTGAGATGGCCGCACAACACGGTTTCACTGCCTGCATTGCGGCGCGTAGCACACAGTAAATAATTATCGGCACGTCACTGTAGGTGCTTGCAAGGCGTCGAGGCGTCGAGGGGGACGACGATGCTGAAGAGTGCTTATTGCAGCAGTCGTTTCAGATGGCTGCTCTGTCATCGGTGATGAAACGGAGCCACAACGTCGTGAACACGATCAGCGTCCGAGAATCGCTCGCTCTTCTAGGCCCAGTGCAATGGCATTTCTTCATCACAAGCACTGCGCACTCAACAGTTCCAACACCTCTCTCCGTTCGAAATCTGATTTCATAAATGCACACAAGAGCCCTCACCTGCCAAAATGCGAGTGCTGCGGTGTCGTTACGATATCCATCTGCTATCGCTGCTGGCTCCAGCAGAGGTAATCCGCAAGCACCTTCGACTGCACAACACACTCATATACTGCGTACATGCGCTCAGAGGCGCCTTCACTGGGCAAGCGATGACAAGCGATGAATTCTGTCGCTGGGGAAGCACGCACGTTTCGCAATGTATCGCAGAGGCTTCGCGCACAAAGATAAACTGGTACATTTTCACTGAACTGCGTCACTACGCACTCTAAAATAACATACCGCCATTTTACAGCGACAGCTGTTGTGTCGTTTTTAGTCGGTAAAGCGGGGGCCTTAAAGCCTAGTGAAGCGCCTGCGATGAACAGCCGTACCGCGGCGCTGCGTTTCTATTCTCCTAATAGAGAAAGAGTGGCCATGACCCTCCATGGATCATGACCGACTTTATTGAGAATAGCACTGCAGCGCCCCTAGGCGACTTATCACCGTATGAACGCCCTCGTGCGTGCGACCCGCTTCAATGTACCGCTTCTAAGCTTTCGCCTCCCTGTCGCCACTCACGGCAAGAAGTGCAAAATTTAATAATTTGCTCGATCTCCGTTTGTCATCACAAATTTCTAGCATTGAAAACGAAAAACAGATACCTAAAGAAATAAAAATGTGCGCTATTTTATTTGTCGTATTTTAACGTATTCGTTTGAGTGAAAGTGTAGGTGCAAGAATGCGCCGCATGTACCCCGTTCGCATTCGATGGAGGATAGATAGATAGCGCCCGAAAGATGAGGCACGCCCTTGACGCGCCCAGGAAAGGCGTGGCAAACGGCTCACGGCAAGTGTGCTGACAGACAGCGGGGCAGTTACGGTATCGCTAAGTTGCGATAATCCGTTGATAACAATACGCGGCGCTGGCGCGTTTCGTTGTGCAGCCTTCTGCGCTTGAAACGTGGAAGCAGCGTGCTGCGCAGGGTGCGCTCATGTTGTCATACGCGACTTCTTGTCTACATATTTTTTTGCCTGCACCTTCGGCCCGTTCCGCGCTATCTCCGTTCACTGACTGCCGTCGAGCAAACTCGGGCAAAACTCGGGTGAACGAGAAACTCGACGCATCCTGCATAGCACCCCAGGAAACATTATTCTCCGCTGCCTCGCTCCGGTGCTACAGGGCCATGTCGAGCCGGCCAGGGGGGCGAGGGTTTTGCACCTTGATCGATAAACGGCTCACTCATATCACCCATGACCTCAAGCTGGCGAGTCGTAGAATTTAATATGTCATAGTTGAGATACTGCTCGACATACCGCAGCGGAATCAGCGCAGAAACAGCGTGTTCCTCCTCAATATCTATAGCAACACCAGACTCACGCCAGCAGTTCAAGACCATTCCCAAGAAAGCGACCGACTTGGGCGGGCCTCGACCCTTGGTCGTCGTCGACGACTTTAACGCATCGTACGGCATCTGCGGTTACGTCTACGACACTACCAAGGGGCGCAACCTGTGGCAAGACGCTAACGAGATGGACCTCACTCTGGTCACTGACAAACCTTTTCCTACGCGCATCGGCAACTCGGTCACCCAGGACTCGACACCCGACCTCGCCTTCGTGAGGAACGTCGATGACGTGGGCTGGGAGAACACCACCATGGAGTTCGGCAGCGGCCACTACATTCCCGAGACCAACTTCAAGGTGTCTCGGAGTCAGGGAATTCACGTTCATCGGGTCCGGGAATTCACGGGTCAGGGAATTCACGCTCATCGATTGGGACCATTTTCGCAAGATCCGCGAAGAACCCGGGAGAGCCAGGGCACCCGCCACTCTCGAATAGTGTGAAGGCATCCGGAACGACGCTTCCGCGACCACCAAAAAAGTGGAAACCGATCTCCACGTCGAATGGATGGACAGCAGACTCGCCACCTGATCGAGGCCAAAAACGCCCTGCTCCTCCGATGCAAGGGTCAAAAGCTCGATGGCAGACTCCGAAAGAAGATCTCGGAGCTCAACAAGGTCATCGATGACCACTGCAAGGCGTTTTACCAGCAGCAGTGGGACGAGCTCTGCGAATCCATCGACGGACAGATGCGCAACGGCAAATCTAGGGGTATGCTGAAGCACCTTCTCGACGAAAGCGGCTCGAAGTCAAATCAAATGCATGCGTTGGCCCGGGCCCTTCACGAAGCCACCACGTCTCACACGGTCGATGAACTCGTCTCAAAACTCATTCAGAAGTACCTGTCTGTCCGTCGCGACGGGGATCAGTCGACCCAACTCCCGGACTACCGAGGCCCTCCATGCCCCGAGCTGGACGAAGAGTTCTCCATTGCCGAGGTCAGACAGGCCATCTTCGCGCTCTACCGCAAGTCTGCGCCGGGTCCGGACGGAGTCACCAACAGAATATTGAGAAACCTCGACGACAAGTTGATTGTCTTTCTGACCGACAAGATCAACGAGTCCTGGAAGAGCGGCATTGTTCCTGCAGAATGGAAGACAGCCTGCGCGGTGCTCATTCCCAAGCCCGGCAAGGTCCCGAACATCGAGAACCTGAGGCCGATTTCTCTAACTTCCAGCGTCTGCAAGGTCATGGAGCGCGTCGTCCTCAATAGGCTTAACGGTTACCTTGAAGACAATGAGGCTTACACGTACAACATGATCGGCTTCCGCGCCGGAGTCTAGACGCAGGATGCCTTGAAGCTAATAAAGCAACAGGTTGTGGGTGGCCGTTCCGAGATGTCAAGGCTTTGCTCGGTCTGGACCTCGAGAAAGCTTTCGACAACGTCCTCCACAGCTTCATCGTCAAGACCATTTCAGACCTGGGTCTCGGTTCCAGATACCGCAGCTACGTCAGCTCTTTTCTAACTGACAGGAAGGCCAAGCTTCGCATTGGAGGCTTCCGCTCCGCAGATGTGCCACTCGGAGGGCGGGGCACTCCTCAGGGCGCCGTCATCTCCCCAACACTGTATAACACCTGTATGATTGGTCTTTTTGAGAGGTTGACGCGCATCGAGGACGTCAAGCACACCATCTACGCCGACGACATCACCATATGGTGCTTCGGCGGCTGCGAGCGCAGAGTCGAAGAAGCCATGCAGGAGGCGATCGACGTGATCGAGGAGTATCTCCGCCCCACCGGACCTCGGTGCTCACCCGCCAAGTCGGAGCTCCTGCTTTACAGAAAAGAGAAGCGTGGCAGACCCAAAGACTGGAAGCCAGTCTCCGAAAGCAGCATCCGACTTCGCACTTGTGACGCAAAGATGGACAATGCTTTCTGCCTCATTCGCAGAATCGCAAACCGGCACCTAGGCATGAAGGAAAACAATATTCTCAGGCTGATCAATGCCTTCGTACTATGCCACATCACGTACACAATTTCTATGCACAACTGGCTCAGAGTGGAGCGAGACAAGCTCAACACTCTCATTCGCAAAGTAGTCAAGAGTGCTCTCGGGCTACCCATCAGGACCCACACCGAGGATCTCTTAAAGCTGGGGGTACATAACACCGCCGAGCAGATTGCCGAAGCCCAAGAACGCGCGCAACTCACTCGCCTGACCACCACAGCGGCACGTAAACGCATTCTCCAAGAGCTGAGTTACCACCCTGCGGGTTTCCCGATGGTAAGTACCCCGATCCGTAGGTGCATTCGAGACAAGTTCGTAGTGGCCCTTGTGCCCCGAAACGTCCATCCCGTCCACAACGAGGGCAGACGCAAGGCCAGAGCAGCAGCCATCCTCAAATAGGTCAAGCAACACGACGAAGCTTGCTTCGTCGACGCCGCGTAGTACAGCGACTGGAAGACCTTTGCCGTTCTTGTGGTCAACTCCAGCGGCAAGATTTCCAATAGCGCCTCGATTCGCACTTTAGACCCCGGAGTCGCCGAGCAAGCCGCCATTGCCCTCGCCCTGCTAGACGGTCATGGGTCCGAAATCTATGGTGATTCCAAAACGGCAGTTAGGGCTTTTCAGAAGGGTTGCATTGCCAAGGAAGCTGCCCGTCTTCTTAGTGGCTCCAGTCCATATTCTCTCACAAGCCATTCAATTCACTGGCTACCCGTTCTCGTAGGGTCGGTCGAGGGTGCTCCCCCGAACCTCAATGAGTCTGCTCACGAGGTTGCGCGTGACCTCACCGACCGCGCTTCCTTTATAAGGAGCGCTGACTCCCCTCCTCTCAACGGTCACAGGGACGCTCCCGCTACTCACGACGAGATTATTAAATATTTCTACATGTCTAGAAGGGTCTTTCTACCCCCTCACCTCAAGTTGAATAGGGCGCAAGCCGCTTCGCTTAGGCTTCTGCAGACCAGCACATATCCGTGTCTGTCCGCTCTCCACGAGGCTTACCTCGACGTGTATCGCGACGACGCCTGCCCATCCTGTGGGCAGACCTCCACTCAAACGCACATGCTCTGGGAGTGCGGGTCGACATACCCCAAGTTCATCAAGGAGGAGTGGGACTCGCTTCTGCGTAGCCCCGCTCTAGAAAAGCAAATCCTGGCCGTCCGGGGTGCCCGCGACCGGGCCGGTGGGCTAGACCTGCCGGTCCCGACGTGGGGCTAGCCGGGTGCGCGACGAGTTCGCGTCCTCGCCGGACCTGCAATAAAGTTCTTCACTCACTCACACTCACACGTGAAAAAGAACGGAAAGGATGCAATAAATATTCTCTCTCTCGCGTCCGGTGATGTCACAGTTCATGACGACACTGACAAAGCACAATGCTTCAATGCCTACTTCTGTTCCGTTTTCACTCCTGCAACAATGTCCCCTGCAGACGAGCCAACGCTACTCGAACCAACAAGTGACATGAATGATGTTGTAATCAGCATGTGCGGCATCGAATCGTTGCTTCGAGGGCTCGACACTTCTAAAGCCTGTGGTGCCTATGACATTACCCAACTTCCTGTTCAAATCATGCGCTGAACCGCTTTCCAAGTATTTGAAATTAATTTTTCACAAGTGGCTGCTCGAAGCTTCCCTTTCTGATGACTGGAAAACTTGTACTGGTATTGGACTGGTATTGTGGTCTCTGTTCATAAGCCTGGCCCTAAAAGCGACGTTTCAAACTATCGTCCAATATCAATAACATCAATCACATGTAAAATACTAGAGAATATTCTGTTCACGAGCATTGTAGCTCATTCGAATACTAATTCTGCGATTACGTCCTCCCAACACGGATTTCCTAAGGGATTTTCTTGTATTACACAGTTGTTAGAATTCACAAATGATATTCCTTCTGCTTTGGACAAACGGCTTTCAGTTGAATGTGTCTTCCTCGATTTCAGAAAGGCTTTCGACACGGTGCCCCATTCAGTGCTGATAGAAAAAATGCATAAATATAAAATTCACCAGCAGGTTGTCTCATGGATTAAAGAATATCTTACGCTGCGCCCTCAGTTGGTGGCTGTAAACGGGGATCAGTCGCGCCCGCAAGAAGTTACATCCGGTGTACCCCAGGGCTCTGTCCTGGGGCCTTTGCTTTTTTAATTGTGTATAAGTGATATTGGCGAATGTCTGACATCGCAGCTAAGGCTATTTGCAGGTGACTGCGTGTTATATAGGGTGACTAGCAGCATGGATGATGCTAGTCTGATTCAGCAAGACCTCAATCTAATTAGCGAATGGTGCGCTAAGTGGCGCATGCAGATAAAACTAACCAAAACAGTCAACATGACATTCACTCGAAAGTACTCTATAAATTTCTCTTACACCTTGAATAAGAAGTTAATAGCAAAAATAACACAGTTTAAATACCTGGATGTTTAGTACACCCCAGAATTATCATGGCAGAAACAGGTTAACTATGTAACTGCTAAGGCAGGGAAAATGCTAGGTTTTCTTCGTAGGAACTCCAGAGCATTCAGCACGTCTACACGAGAGCTGCTATACAAAACGTACGTAAGGTCCGTCCTTGAGTACGCCTGTGTAGCGTGGGACCCTCCGACGACACGTGACATTGATAAACTTGAGAGTGTACAGAATCTGGGTGTGCGGTACGTGTCAGGTCGATACAAAGTTAATTTCAGCGTTACGAGTGCCAAGGAAGAGTTTAAATGGGATACCATGGAGGTACGACGCAGAAGGCTGCGGCGGAAGTTTTTCATTCCATATACTGCGGTGCAATCGGTATAGAAAGGGACAAATATATAATGCCGCCTCTTTACCGGTCACAACGCGTGGGGCATGCGCTAAAGGTACGAGAAGTTCCGTGCAAGACAGAACTGCGTAAGAAATCATTTTTTCCAAAAACTATACAAGAATGGAAAAGGCTACCTGCCGATGTCGTCAGCGTCGTGTCAAATGATGTATTTTTTGCCCGGTTGAAGTGACTCAACTACCCCGTTTCTTTCGCGTTTTGGTTGAATTGCCCATGTATAACTTACCGTGTATTGAAACTTCTGCAACTTTTGTTGAACTTTTGTTGTTGCGAACGTTCTGTTTTGTAAGCCATTTATTAGCGCGCTCACTTTATAGTAAGCGCCGCTTCAGGTGTGCCCATTATCGGCCAATCCCCAGAATGCGCATGTCCCACTGTGAAGCAAGACGTACGGAATCCCTACATGTTGCTTTGTACGTGTCGTACTTTTCTGTGCATACACCTGAATTCATCGTCCATCCCTCGACAAGCATCACGCTCTGCCTTCGCCCCTGTGACATCACTCTTTTAATACTTCATCTACTCTCCCTTTGCAGGACAGCAAACCAGTCATCAGAGTTCTACATAAAGTTTATTCTCTCTCTCTCTCTGCTTAACCTTCCCGATTTTTGTTGATTCTCTCTCCCGCACTACACGTGCGCCTCGCATTGTGCATCGGCCTGATTTATTTCAGCACATCTCGTGAGCGATGTAGCGCATAAACACAAAATTGTCTTACGACTAAGTTGTAATTTTCGTGATGCACAAACATAAACATACCGTGATGTTCCACGATGCATAGTGTGGAAGTGAACGCGCATATATACGTATCTCCATTAAGCATTTATTTACCGCTCCAGTAAAGCTTCGTTTCACACGAGTCCAACATGTGCAATGGATTTGCATATTTTTTTTCTACTCCCTCGCAAGCAAAACGTTGTCACATGTTTTGTCACGTAAGAGATGCATTTTCGGCAAACGAACAGGGCAGACAAGCCAGAAAAGGATGACAAGACACGAAGGAATACGAAATCGGAATGAGATGCGACGCACGCCATGCTCTGTTCTTTCAGTATTTTAATGATACGCTACATTACACTCGGTGAAAGGGCCTACTGGTGGAACCCATTGAGAAATAAACAGCGCATCCTGGTCTCTGTACTTAGCTGCAGTTGATTCTCTTCATTTCTGCGTATGCCACACCAACGATACAAAACTGTGATGCCTGAAAGTTGTCGAGGCAAAGTATCAGCTTCAATCGGTGGACGCAGCACTAGTCTGCACTCACAGGTAGCTCAGTCATATTGTGGGAACTTTCACGCCCGGTGCATTCGGAAGTCGAGTACGTGCGTCGATTGATAAATGCTCTATGATGCGGGGATTGAAGCCGCCTATACACTGACGTACGCAGGAGCCAGAAAGGGTGCACGGATCCGTGAGCTATAGGCGACAAATCTACTTTGTGCTGTTACTTTAAAATGCTGCGTAAAGAACGGGGTGCTTGTAACAAATTTTATTAATTCGCATACGCAGGAACAGTAGAATTCCTCTGTGATTCTGCAAGCGTGTGGATTGTGACGTGATCGTGGATTATACAAGCCAGCTTTCAAATGATAACCAAAGTGAAAGCAGATTACCGTGCACACATCACAGTGAACTCACCTCGGCTACGTCGACTTGGACGCATATTGAAATGCATAGAAACCTAAATACACACGTTTGAGAGAAACTGCTTGTCGCACTTGTTACTATACGCTAATTCTCAAGGAAAAATGCAAATTGACTGCCCTGGATCAAGGGGATTATAAACAAAGTTAGCATGAACACGTCCTTTTGTTTGAAGAATGCGAAGCTGGGAAAAATTTTGCATTCAGAGCGGGCAAGAATGAGGCATTTATTGCTGTGGCGATTGCGCATATGATGCCTAAGCAGAATACCTCACAAAGCAAAGTTTACGCAACATACTTTATGCACCTCACCAGTAACAGAGAAAACTTGACGTGGAACGACGCCCGCGATGCGCTACATAAATGAATTCGACAGTGCACGCCGGCCGAACTTAGTCCGTGCGATGGGCACATCGAACATAACCAGTGCAACGGATCAACTACAAAGCATTGTGAAGTTCAAAATACCAACGTTGCGTCTCCAATGCACCAAGCTGCAGTCTCTTGACAACAAAAGGTAAAACACAGGAGCAGGCACGCTGGTAAGAGGCACCAGGTGTTCACTAGCGCGCCCTAGCTAGATAACTAAAGTGTTCTCGGCCCTTCATCAACTGTCAAGCCTCACGCATGCGGAGCAAGTAGTTCGTCCTCATATGACGTACGGAAGACTACATTAAAAATTTAACTCAACCTTGGCACCTTCGTGTGCTCTTCATTACACCAGGAAGAGCGGTAAAGCATGGCAATATATCAGTAGGTTATTTTCTTGATGAACGCAAACAATGGCAGATGTTCGTCTTATTATGCCGCATGAGCTTTCTCTAACGTTCTCCTGCGGCTATTTGCGACACGGACGAAGTTATCTGGGCTCTGTTTTAAGTAAAGGTGTGTCGCGTAAATGTTGAGGAGAATCGAAAGGCTCGAAACCTGAAAAAGATCACAGAGCTTAGCCACGTAGAGTTCGAGACGACGCCGCGGTAGTACCACGGAGCCTAAAATCAAAAGAGTTCGCAGTTCTTGACCGGCTTCATGGGCGAGCCTACGGGACAGGCGAAGACTTTCGAGAACGCCTCCACGTACGGCAGGAAGTCTCCGCACTCGGGCTCCGAGAGCCCCCCAGTCCAGCTGCCATGACACTTGGCGTAACAGAGAGCCACGAAAAAGAGCTGAGAGTCAGACAGGGTGGGCAGTCCCGGCAGACTGGCGCTGGTCCCCAGATTTGCCGTCGCGTTGTCGAACGCGTCAAATAGCGGCTGGGTGGCGAACGCGGAGAAGGCGCCCAAGAGCCGCTCTGGATTGGCGCTGACGGTTTGGAACGAGACGCCGGTGCAGTTGTAGAATTGATAGAGGGGGCCATCTAGGTCGCCTATGTGTGGTATGAAGGTCAACTGGCTGAGCGCGTTGGCGAAGTGGAAACCGACGCCCGCGTAGTTCATCACCGGAGTGCCACGCACGTCGAAGAAGGGAAACGCGAAAGCGTACGGCATCAGCACGACTCTCCCGTCGGCTGTTAGAGCGGTGAAAGACAACTGCTCGATGGCCGTCGAGGCGAAGCGCGATATGTCGGTTCTGTACGGAACGGCCGCCGCAATCCAGTTGTCGACGAGCGACGACGTCATGTCTCTGCTGTCCAGGGATTCGGCCTCTTCGGCGGCGTTGTTTTCGTCGAAAACAGCGAGCGCCCTCGCGGTGAAATCTCTTTCACTGAGGGCCTGCAGCACCTTCGCGATGCTGGCGTTGTCGCTGTACGGCCAGCTCTGCAGACTGCGCGAGAAAGCTTGCCGAACGTTCCACAGCAGCTGCTCGGCCTGGACCCGAGTGTCACCGACGAGCACGTGCCTTACAGATGAGCTGAACATGGTCGTTCCCGACAGCAGGTAGGCTTTGCTGAAGCAGAACGCGCCGTGTCGCAGGAGCGCGGTCTTCTGGCTCCCGTAAAAATTTTCGACTAGTAGCCGGTTGGTGTAGAGCGCGGCAATCTGGATGGTGCACCAGGACACGAACTGGTGGAGCCGCGATTCTCCCAGATACCTCCACAAGTAAAATAATTGCGTCACGTACGTGGGATTGGTCGTCACGAGCAAGACCTTCCTAGTTATGCCCAGAGAACTGAATGTGGCATCCCAACGGGCTTGCGTGAGATTCGGAACCATTTCGATCATGGAGCTCGTATTCAGTGCCTGCGGTGTCGCGCTGCCGTTTAAGAGACCGGCGTAAAGAGTACCGAACGCTATGGTTTCGGTTGTGAGAGTCTCTCTGAAGGTGAAGCGTTTGTTGCCCGGTCTCGCGTGTGAGCCGAATGCCGAAACCAGGGTGTCGAAATATTGTCTGGCTTTGTGGGGTTCTCTGATCAGTTCCAGGCGTTTCTTAAAAAGTGCCATTTCTACGGAAGGTATCAGGCTCACCGTGATGGAACGTCCGCTCGCGCCGCCAGTGACGTTGACGCTGAAGAGTACGCTCCAGTGAAGCTGTAGATGGACGTAAAGCAGCGTGTGCAGAAGGTCCGGCGTAGCTCTGGGTTTATAGGGCCAAGTGATGCCTGCGGCGGTCAAGGCCTGCTCGACTCGCGCCATCTCGTTCCGCTCACCGTTAAGTACGTTCACGCAGCTGCGGTAGAACGCTGCCGCCCGTTGGAGGGCGCTCTGGCCGCTCGGCGGAACGTCGAGGGCCTGCACGAACCTCGACATCTTGTCGAAGGTCGACAAGAAGGCTTCCTCGGCCACCGAGAACTTGTGCGTTCGGCGCCATCCGTCGCACACGTAACGCGTGAAGTCGGCGCACGGGTCCACGGACTCGTTGAGCGAGTCGCGGAGCCGCTTCGCGTACTGGTGGCACTCCTCGCTTCCGCAGCCGTCGGTCGCAGCTTTGCGGCTTCGGCCGGACGCCAGGAGCAAGATGAGCATCACAGCGCCCGCGACAACCACGACCAGCACCACTGCGACGCTCGCTGCGACGGAGCGCGGTAGCGTCTTCTTCCATGGAGATCTCTGCACGGAGAGAGAGAGAGGGAAATTCACGTTCAAAGCGCTCACCTATGGGGTATTTTCTCGATAGTGGTTCCTCGATAGCTCGGCTATTTGTAGAAAGTTCTGGCTCGCTCCAGGCGTCCGTTCTTAAGCTGCTGGGCCACAGTCGTTGCTAAAAATTGGTGATGAAATGCCCAAGGGTATAGGAACCCATAAAAAGAAAGAAAGAAAAACAAGAGAGATAGAGAGAGTCAAATCTGTGTAATGAAAGCACGTATTACAGCTACTTTCATCTGCCAATCATACCGGTGCCTCTTGAACACTGTGTTGGCAGCCAGTTCCATCAAGTTATGCCACTTTTTTTCAGATGACTGCCCCGTATACATTTTATTGACTACAACATCACATTTGGTTTTGACTTTTAGGCCCTTAGAAACTTAATCTGGCTGGTATTCTGTGATATTCAGCGCGTAGGTATGAGTGTGTGCGTTTTGTCGCTCGCCTGGGCAAAGAAACCACGTTCTTGGAACGCGTATGCGGTTCTGGAGAAGTCCACTGAAGTTATGGGGTTATTGAGCACAACGGACGTTTGCTGTTTTCGTAACTGTCGTTTGTCCCTAATTATTCATATAAATTTTTTTCTCATTTTCTGGCGACTTCTATATATTGTTGTACTCGAGGGAGGAAGAGCAATAAATTATTCGAACTGCGGCTAGTAAAAAAGCTTTTTGATATGCGTTTTTTATCGCACTGTTTTATACGCGCTCTTCAAAGCTTGCTGCCTCTCCTGTCACGAATGTGAAGGTTTGAACGAGGTTCAGTTCCAACTGACGTGAAAATTAAAGCGCGGACATAGTTACGCGGACACGCGTGACGCAATTGCGCGAAAATAGAACGTGAGCTGTCTCACGCCAGAGCCACTATAGACTAGAGTGAATCATCCGCTAGCTTGGCTTACCGGCAGCATGCAGGCCTACAGTTCGGGTGCACTTAAAGCGAGCGTGTTGAGGTTGGCGTTTTCGCCCAACACAAGAAGCGCTCGCTCGCCGCGCTTTTGCGCGCATTCGCTGCGGCTATAGGTGCTGGCCGCGATGCCGCGAACCCCGCAGGAACGCGCCGAACTGCACAGGGGGCAAATTTTAGGCAATTAGGTGGAGTCGCCGGCGCAACGTACCCAACTTCGCCAGCGGCTGCCTGGAGCGCTGGAAACGTTGGACTGTATCCGCGCCTTAACGCTGGCCTCCACAATTGTGCACTGCAGAAGCATGCTTGCGGTAGTTAATTTTATTGCGATAGCAATTACATGAACACTCCGGGCGCATTTCTGCCGTCTGCGTCGACATTGCCGTGATGTTTCGTTTAAAGTCCAAAGGGCGATAACATCGTCGCCACGCGCCGTATGCTGGGCGCGTGCGAGTGCAAGCGTGCGGGGAGCCGGCTATGCTGGGTCAATCTCGCGCGCACAAGGAAGGAAAGCTGGGAAGAAGCGCCGCGCCGTCTTCTGTCGCGCGTGGCGCCAGAGGGGGGGGGGAGGGGGTGTTCTACTCCGACGGCGGATGCGCATATAGCGCGGCCGCGCAGGCCGTACATCTTGAAAGCGAGCTGGCTGCCATGGGGACAGACTGCGCCGAGTGCTGATAGCTTCGTGCGCGCTGTGTTCTCGCCGCTTAGTTCGCGTTGAAGTGAGAGGCAGCATGAAGGTAAACTCGGTCGTAGCTGCTGCTGCGCTTTCTGATTCCAGCGTTTTGGCAGCGGGTAGACGCGGTCATGGAGTGAGATGTGTTCATGTTTGCTTGTGCGCGCGTTACACCATGCTTGTTAATTTAGTTAGTAAGCGAAAGTTTAAAAGTTTATACAGCCGATAAATCTACTATGCTTACTTCGTATTGCTGTCTAATAATTTCCTATTGCAATCGATGCTTCACCTGTCGGGTGAAACTGCGGCTTTTTTATGGTGATAGCGTGTCTGATAAATAGAAATCAGGGAATTTGGAGCTGTCAATACACAAGTATTACCATTAGCGAAATACTACGGTATGTAAAATAAGCATAAACGTGCAGTAAAAAGCCCCTCCGTCTTCGAAAAGTAAGAAACGGCTTTGATCTCTCCACCGATATGCGCGAATTGAAAATAACTTCAGCTCATCCCCGAGTTTTGCCCAGAAGCTGCTGTCACAAGACCCGCGCTTCATCACGCATCGTTGTCCGTTCTCAGTCGGACCGCACGTTTACTACCGGATGTGCATTTTGAAGTTATATGGCGTTGATGGTGACGATACCTGCTTTTGTACTTGCCAGATCCTTGTCCGTCTGTTCATGCAAATAGAAAGGGAAAGGAGTGAACGACGTTAAGAAAAACGCTGAACTCCCTGATTGGCCGCCATAATGTTACACAGCCACTTAATGTAACGCGGCTTGTAGGGCAGGAATAAGTATTTTTCTCTTTACACAGACAAGGAGGCCGTTGCCAGCACTTGTCGCTACTTCGTGACGCTTTTGGAGCCATCTCGTTGCGCTGGGTTCAGCCACCACACACACAACTAATATTGCAATGATGGAATATGTTCTACTTATCTGCTCGATAAGGTACATAAGCATGAACCTAAAATGGTCTTGTCTTTACTCCCATTAATGCAGGTACTAAGTCAAGACAACAAAGTTTCCAGTGACGCAATCAAATCTAAGATGTCGATGACGGCGCTGTTGCTGACGTCTATGCGTTCGTGGAGCTCCGTTATTTCGTAAACAGTACTTATATAATAACAACTTGCGTAACGTGCTTGCGGTTCAGGCGTTATTTAATATGTACATGTCCTAACAGGAGATATTAGGTCACGCAGCGGTCACCCTTGACCTCTGCGTCCACCACCACGAACAGGATGTTCTCCTCTCCGTCAACCAACCCAAGAGCTGAGTTGGGACCGGTGACCAAGTCGACCTTGGACACCGGATTCGTTAGAGACTCACAAGAGAAGACATACTTGACTCGGGCGTTTTAGTATCGGGGCGAGACAAATGAAAGTACGTAAGGGCCTGATGTCTTTGACCCACTTATCGTACTCTTGACCGGAACCTCTTACGATCGGCGTGCAGGGGTACTTCTCTGCAAACCTATCTCAGCCCGCTGCAGTTGTTTCGATCGACCCGCGGGGTTGGCGTCCTTCAGAGAACCGGGGACGCCGGCAACATTAACCGACCATGCGCCTCCTTCGGAGAACTGGCGACACGTTCTGAATAGGGACCACCAAGCAATCGCGATTGTGATTACGTACCTGTGGAGTTGACTGGACTGCTCAGCGGCACCAGTACGTGCGATAGGCATGCCACTGCGATAGGGTAAGAACAGGCTGTTCGTGAAGTTAGACTGCTTAAGTTATGTTCGGGTATTGGCGGTTGAGAGCCTTCGGTTTAGTTCTGCGTAAACCTTTACTCTTGTGCAGCGCGACGGTCAGGTTTGGTTGAACTCAGGGGAAACGTAAGCGCTCGCTTTGGCGGCACAAAGTTTTGGGGCCAAAATTTGGGGTTCCCCGTTGAGCGGCTTGCATTGAAGTTTTGATAGGAAGCCTGGTAAGTTAACAGCTGATTCCGGGCGTTTGCACGCAGTGTGTTATTTTGATGCCGGGATCAACTCTTCTGTGCCAGTTGCGAGATGCTTTAGGGCATTCCAAGGGCGCAATTGTTGCGGAGAGCAATGCCGCATTCTTGCTCGCCAGCCATTCTCTTCCTGCCCAGCGGTTGTCAGCACTGGCCAGTCGAGATTTTGCGGGCCATGGAAGAGCTGTTACGATCGGCCTGCAGAGATACTGCCCTGCAAACCTATCTCAGCCCGCTTCAATTGTTTCGATCGACCCGCGGGGGTGGCGTCCTTCAGAGAACCAGCGACGCCGGCAACGTTAACCGACACTGCACCTCCTTCGGAGAACTGGCGACGCCAGGAAAGTTAACAGACCATGCACTTCCTTCGGAGAACTGGAGAACACAGCAAAGTTAATCAACCACGCGCCTCATTCGTAGAGTCAACGGCGCCTGCAAGTCAGGCGATGTTTGGCGGACCGTGTATTGTTACTGGCTCGCTGTCGCCTTCATGGTCTATTTGCAGCAAGAGAGCTTCTCGGAAAAGGGTGTTATTCGTCACAGTCTGCTGACAGTCGTGGCGGCTACTGGAGAACTCAGCTCTGGAATTAAGAGGCGCCGGCTGGTTTCAAGCGGGACAACCTGGCAGCGAGGACCCGCTCAACCCGGTGGGTTCTGGGAATCCAAAGTGAGTATGTGAGTGTGTGAGCCCTCCCTCTCAAAGGCGGGTAGACTACGCCTCCAACAACTGTGGACGGTCCAATTGGACGAAGGTTAGACGGCAGTTTTCCCTCACCTAGGGATCTGGGGAGGACAGTGTTTTTAAGCAGTTGTGTACTCGACAAGCGAAGTGCTTGGAGCTTTGTACTTGTGTGCTGAATGCTTCGTGGTGGGAGCTTCGTGCTCCTTTTTGCAGTCATGCTAAACTGTTGAAATGTATCTCCTGTTTTAATGTAACTATTGTAATTTAATCCCGTACTCTTCGTTCCCGACGAAGAGCCAGGTCCTCCCTACAACCTCGACCACAAACCTTACAACTGGATGCCAGCGGTGAGATCGTCCTACTACTATAATGTTGGTTAGCCAACTAATATCTGGATGGCAGCGGTGAGATCGGTCCACAACTCGTACACAGCAATGAAATCTCACGGACTTTGGGAAATGGTGACCGACCGATATCCCGATCAAGTTGGACGCGACTTCGGATTGATGACCTCTTGCAACTGACTAGATACGGCGGAGAAAGACTGGTGATATGGTGCTGCTTGAGTGGGTAAGTGCTTGGTTTTAGCTGTAAGATTTACGAGGCTTCAATTTCTGTGTCTTTGTACATTTGAATCGCTGGGAATCTTTTACTTGTATTCTGATTTGCGTGGGTATCGCAGCAAGTATTGTGTCACAGCAGAGCCAAAGCTTAAGGTAGCGACCATGGTCCTATTGTGTTTGACGAGAACTGACCTGTTGTGGTTGTGTGAAGAGGTCGAGGTAAACGTAGAGGAGGACTTAACGGAATCAGAAATTCGTAAAACCATTCTCCGAAATAACAATCATATGAAACTCATCGAACAACTAGGTAAACGAATTCTAAGCAAAAAAAACGGGAACAGGAAGCAATTAGGTAAGAACAGGAAGAAATGAGGCAAAAATAGGAAAAAGCTAGGCAGGAAGTGAAAAGAATTTCGCAGGAAGAAGGCCTAACAGAAGTAACGAGGCAGTTCGTTGCTGCATTGAACCAAGAGATTTAAGGTTTGAAGCAGTCGTTGCCTTAGTGTCAACAGAGGCAGTGAAAGGCCGTAGTGAGAGCGACGAGGTGCTGTGCCAACAGAGCACTGTAGAGACAGCTAGGCCGGCTGTGAATAATTTGCCACGTTCGCCGCGTGTGTGCATCGCACGTAATGTTAACGAGGTCGTTAATGAAATAGAAAATACTGCTGACCAGACAGCCGGGAGCACCGATGTCGAGTCAGATCTGCGTGCCGAAGGGAAGTGCCAGCAGTTGAGTTGACAATGCAGTTGAGGGCAGTACGCAGGATTGCGAGCTGCGTAGCTCAAGGGAAGACAACTGCATGGTTCAGGGATCGGTGCAGCTGTCCGCCAGTCTGGGTAGCCGAGATAAGGATGGTTTAATTAGGACTAATTCGGACTGTGCGCGTGAGACAGCGATCGAGACCGACGAGCTCTGTGCCAATGCACAGCGCGAGCTGGGCATACAGTAGAGGGCAGCTCGCAAGAGCGCGAGTTGCATAGCTCGAGTAAAGACTGCTGCATTGTTCCAGAGTCGGTTGAGCTGTCCGCTAGTCGATACAAAGAGGGAGTTGATTTCAATGAAAATCACTCAGACCGTGCGGGTAGGAGAGCGATCCGGGCCGACGAGATGTGTACCGGCCAGCTTGAGACGCGAGAAGACGGCATGAAAGGGAGTTCGAGGAAAAAGCGCCGTAGAAAGAAGCGTGGTAAAGATCGGAATGCGGTGAATAATGTAGCGCAGCCAAAGACGGCGACAGTCGCAAAAAGCCAGGGCGCGAGGAAAAGAAAGGTACCCCCCTGCATCGGTGCCGCAGCAGGTTGCGTAGTGAGCACTCATTTCACAATGTCTTCCTACGTTCTTTGCTCTGGCATATAGCAAATGGCGCATCTAACTTAGGGGCGTCCGTTACACGCCAGAGGGCGCTACCAATGCGAAGTATTCTTTGCCACGTGATGGGCACTTTGTGTTAAATCGGTGGATAGGTAGGTACGTAGGCAGGTTTTTGTGGCGCGTCATTTGTGGTCTCTTCAATAAAATCCTTACGCAGATTCTACACACTGTGGGAATCGATGTAGTGCGAATAGTTTGGCAGGTATCTGGCTATCGAGAGTCATTTGGGGTTATGCAAACATTTACCAGATGAACCATCACGTTTGCTTAAGGCGAGTGTAACGCCTTGATAGTGTGTGAATACGTGTGATGCAAGCATGAGTGTGACGGCAGCAGCAACGTGACGACGATGGCTTGATGTTAGGAAGCTGGTGGTATGACTACTGATTTGCTCTTCTAATTCTGGAATGACGATAGGCTGTCAATAAACCTGTCATATTCACTAAAGCTTATTTCAAGGCGCTGCGTAGGTTCCGTTGACAGAAAGTTATGGTTGTAAGATGAAGCTTTTTGCATCTTATAAGGAGTTCTTATGTTATAAGACAAATTAGAGATCGGTTTACTGCTCAATCAATCATGTGCCCTTAAAAATATCACCGGCTGACAGTTAACGCCATTCCACCTTTCTATGGCAATGTCAGCTATAGTGCTATTAGACGCTGTGCGACATTCTGCCGCCTTAGGGCTCCACCCAGGTAGCAACGATCAGGTCGTGACGCTTTTTCGCCGGAATATAACAAATCAGTTGTGTCATTGTTGACGCCATCATAGTATCGTTTTTCACGGGGGGAAGGGGGGGCGCACGCACACACATTTGGCAGGGGAGCGGTTGTTTGGGCACGAGGGTGTTGTCGCACGTCGTTTTATGCCAGGTACACTGGTATGACGAAATTTCAGGGCGTACATTTGCCCAGTGTGCCTTCTCCTAGCTACGCCCCAACAAACATGTTGCTCTGTTTGCTAATGCTTTCCAGAACTCCGAACTACGCTAGAGAGCCTGGGTACCTTCGAAGCTTCCCATACGTAACACTAATTCACACGGTGCGTGAGACCTGCATAATTTCCATCCATGCCGTATGCAGTTGGTCTCACAGTAAATGTTCCTTTCTGGAAATGAACTAGGTACAAGGCTGTCGTTTAATGCGTAGGTGAGTCTCCGTAGGCACGGTAATATGACATCTCTACAATTTTCCCCCAACGCCCACACAGCAAACTGAACGATTTACCTGCGACGTTGGAGTGCCGCTGGACGAACGTGGCTTAGGAGTCATGGCGCCACCGGTGGAACTGAACATTGGGCTGGCCAAGGAGGAATAGGGCGAGAAGTCCCGCATCGCACTGAGTGCATGCTTGGATGGCGGGATTTGCCAGTGTTTCTTCTCCCGCCTCGGAGGCGGCAGCGAGGAGCGGACAGAGCCTTTGGATCCATTCGGCGAACGCCTGCCGGCCATCGGCGCCCATCCAAATGAGGCGGTTTCGGGACTCATGCCGCTGGCAAGTTTGCTGCTTGAGGATCTTCTGCAAATGAGCAAGTCGATGGCGATTGAAAGGCCGGTCACCAGGCCTCGCTAAAAGTTTTGCTCAACCACTAGAAGTAGTAAAACACCATACAGGAAGTGTTTTACTCAATACTTAAAAAAATTGTTTAGTAGTAGACGAGACGGCAGCCATCGAGCGAAAAAAAAATGCAACTCACTAAGACTCACTCACAAAACATACCTTTTTTTTGCTTAGTCTCACTCGGACTCAGACTCGCAGGTCGATGTGAGCGTGAGTGAGTCGACTTATGAGGAAGTTTTGCCGACCTATGATGACAACTAATGCAATACACGATGCGAGGACGCGAGCTACGCTCCCACAGCAGGTGCTCTCTCGCTTTGTCTAGACCAACGACATTCTCGTCTTGCTCCCTTCCTGTATTTTGTCTACGTTGTTATCTCGTTGCTCAGAGAATTTCCTGAGGTGGCGTTTCGTGTTTCGCGGAAATCCCCGAATTCTTTGCTTTACAGCAGGATATTTGGGTACTGCTGGCACCGCGCACCCGAAAGGAAATTAAATCACTCGTTCACCGCCACAGTGGCTGTTTCGAGGAGAACGGGGGCGTTAGTGTTTCAGTTACCAGCTGTTTTCGCGGCGTGCATCGGAGTAATAGTTTGCGGACACGATCGCCAATGGTTGATGTACTCACCGCATCTGTTTGCAATAATAAACCTTGAGAGGAGCCCTCTCAAGGAACAACCAACGAATCAACTAAAGCGAATAGCTTTCATTGCCACTTTGATCCTTTCTAGTGGCCGGTGTTTCCTGCTGCAGTTTCGAAATGGTCCGTGCTCCCGCGCGGCCGAGTTTCGGGCCACGTTTATGCCCGAACACCGGCTGCCGCCTCCGTCTCCTTCTGTGGCTGCTGCCCAAGTATGGCAGGCGCCGTGCGCGACGCAGCTATATATATATATATATATATATATATATATATATATATATATATATATATATATATATATATATATATATATATATATATATATATATATATATATATATATAGATATATCGCTGCAGATGTGCTGGTTAACGGCTCTGTTCGCTACGGAATTACGCGATGATGTAACAAACGCCACCTTAATGGCCTAGCTGCGGCAAATATACGCTCTTTAAGCGCATAATTTTTTTAACGAAGCGACCGAATGGCTTTCCAGAAGAGTTTGGCTATTCGCTTACTTTAACAATCATCGTCTGTGCATTCTGCGTAATCTCTGTTTTTGTGTCATTTGACACTAGCTGGTAGCAACTGCACTCCGCGCTGCCGAACTGAACGTGCATCGTGTCAGACGTACGAAGTGTGTCCTCAAAGTATCCGACCATGCTACCGGAAGCAGAAAAAAAGTGTCGCCTGGTTGTACCAATCTGCTTAAATGTGTTCATTTTCCTCCAGTTTCCGCAGGCCGGGTCTCGTAGCCCTTCAACCTCTACAGAAAGTCCTGGAACCTCTCCTCGTGATGTGTGCGTTGCGCCAGACTAGTTTCTCTTGATTTCTTCATGGGATTGAAAGCAGTTCGATTTCAAGTGCATTTCGATTTGCTTGAGGAGACAATAGTCGCATAAGTCACACATGCGATTAGTAAGAAACTTGGTGAATTACAGAAATACTGTGCTGTGACAATAAATGGCGAATCGCGTGGGCCGAATGTACGCGTGTCATCCTGGCACAGTTTCAGGTCTTCAAATTCCGGTTGTCAAAATCCGGCATAAAAATTTTGCCGGAAACCACTGCTTACGAAAACCGACATTCACACTTCAAACAGTTTTTATTGTTGGCCTCTAACTTATTTATTTTTACATTTAACCGACAATC
Organism: Dermacentor albipictus; assembly: GCF_038994185.2. NCBI lineage: Eukaryota > Metazoa > Arthropoda > Arachnida > Ixodida > Ixodidae > Dermacentor > Dermacentor albipictus. Next base: position 69,526,492 of record NC_091822.1, on the reverse strand, counting down.
TCTGATCACCAAGACTTGTACTGCATCAGCAATCGCATCACTGGGGCTTTTTTGAAGGTCTCTCTTCTTAAAAATATCGCATAATGACAGCTTGCACGAGGCCTCCAAAAATGTGACTCACTTTGCACTAAAGTTTGGCCTCTCTTGAAGCGACTGTGTTACATACTTATATGTTTCGTGCCCATAACGTACACTCGACATGCCGTTCGGATTTTCCAAATTGCTTCTGCTGCTTGACAACTATCAAGCTTCTCAGACAACTTTCTGTAGTGTCTTTTATGAAATTGTTGTGTCATTTTTCTCACTTATTATCGCGCAAAAACCAGATGATAGCATCCAACATGACTGCTCCTGCATAACAGCAGACGCAAGTGGAAGTTTGGCCACCTTCAGGCTGAAGACACGAAGGACTTTCGTTTCACGAGGCTTAGTGTGGCTAAAAAAAAGTTACACATAAAATAAAGAATATCGAATATTTTTGTATGTCGTAATAAATCTTTAGGTTGCTAGGTAGCTTGTTTATTTCTGTTAGCGCACTGAAATAAAGAATTGCACAGGATAATAGAGGTTCATCACCACATAGCTTAAATTTAACGAATATACTCTAAAGTGCATGCGTCTTCTTCGTATGTCTATAAAGGTCTGATTGGCAATGGCGTTTTTTAGCGAGGTTCAACTTTTTAACACCCAGTACCCATTACACAGCCAGAGTGGACGCCCACCTACAGCGGGCCCTAGTCGCCTAGAGCATTTCATGTAGACAGATATACAGAGTGTTTCACCTTACTTGAGCCGAACCATAGATATGCACATGCCACCTAGCTGGACAGAACCAAGGTTTGCCGTCGCCTGGAGATACTCTGAAATTTTTTTTGCATTCCCCCTAATTAGATAATTAGTCCTCATTATTTAATCAGCTTCCTAAATATTCTAGTCAGACCAAAGTGTTCAATAGAAAATTGCAGAACCACATGAGAAACTCTCGATACAGCTTTCTGTTGCTCAATACGTGCTACATAAAAGTGTTCTTTCCGAGAGTGAAAGAAGCCTGCGAATACACACAGAGCACAGGGTTAGGACCTGTGCCCTCTGACACGCCCGAATATCTTCCTAATTTGAGAAGTGATAGCTTTCTTTAGCAACATCGCCCAGATTGGATTAGTGTTGGGCGATTTTGCACAATAAAATATCGGTAGCGCTTCCATACTTTTGAGATAATCGGCAAAGTTAACGTAATTAGCAGTTTTTTATTATGTGTTTGTAATGAATGAAGATACGTGTTTTATGGCACGATGATTATTGTGATCTTTATTTGTCAGTGTCGGCGGCCCGACGCTGGCGGTTGTTGACTCGCATATGCTCCAAGCCAGCGACATTGGCCTCCCCCGGCTCTAAACCGCATGGCGGCGACGATCGGCTTCGACGTAGTGGTGCTTGCGTTCTTCGAACTCTTGAGCCGTTGGAAGGTTTTTATTGTGAGGCGTGGAGACTTTAGAGAACGCTCACGAAAGAGGCGTGGTACTGCATTCGAGCTCAAATTGACTCTACTCGTGGTTCTATGCGATTAGCATTTTTTGGCGGAATTTTACCAACATTGCGCTATGCCCGTATCTGAGTTCTTTCAAATACGCATGCATTGACCTAAGTTGTATACTATCTCGGGTCAATAAGTATGTGCTGACCACTGTCTTGCCGAGCAGACAACATGGGATACACTGAGTACAAGGGCAACTCGCTGGCTGCTGCTCTCTGGCCTAGTAGGCAACTTGGGTCTCTGGGTATCTTACACTGGGTGTGTGCCTAAATGTACAACTTCCGCACTGCTCTGTGGTGTTGGTGTGCGCCCATTCTCGACGAATCCCCCAGAATGGGCGTGCCGATGTGAGACCAGGGGTGCGTAGCCTGAATACTTCGTGTACTTTGGATGGGCATCGGCCAATCTCAAACAATAAAAAAAAATGGGCAGAACGTATCTCACGATGATTCTCGACGCTAATGCGCTTAGCACTGCAGCTATATAGGGACACAACGTATCGCCACCGTCGAAGCTCTTTATGTGTGATGCGTGTGCTGTAGCCGGTAGGACTACTTTCTCAGGCTTCCCTACGAGAACACTGCGCCATCTATCGTCGCTGCCGCCAAGCTTGCGCGGGCCTCTGAAATGCTTGGCGTGCATGCGCTGACAAGCGCATCATGCGGCAGCCACGCTCTTCTCTCGCGTTATCTTTTCCTGGACACGCTGCGCCATCTAATGGTGCTGTTGAGAAATCCGCGCGTGGACTCCTAGGCGAGAAGCTTGGTGCGTCGGTGCTTGCGAACGCTGCGAATTGTTCCTTCCCTTGCAGAACGCCAAGTGACAGATGCTCAGCCAGCCAAGCTGGCGAGAGGCTCATTGAAGAGCGGCCCACACCCAGCACACTCATGGTGCAGCTCGCTAAAGCGTAGGCGGGAAAGACTTTCATTGACAAGCGGCATATAGCCAGCGCGATAATGGCGCAGCCTGCTAAAGCGCCGGGACACTGTCCTTGAGCAAGCCCTGTGGAGAGGGTTCGATTCTGCACAGCGCGGAAGAAATTTGAAAGGGTTTCTAATGGTACACTGGGATGGTCGGAAACGTCCGTCGCCGAAAATGGCCGGTGAAAAAGCAGCCGGGCTTCTCTCCAGCTGCACTGCTGCTACTGCACGCTGCTTCTCCCTGCACACGCTGATGACGTCAGTAGGCGCCGCTGTAAAGTCCGAGCTCGACGTGGACGCGATTCCGCCGAGCATCGTATAAATTTGTGGCGTGCAAAATTAGTGATGACGGTGAGCCAAAGTAAACATAAGTATATTTTTACTCAGCAGAAGGCCCTAGTTGGCAGTCATTCCTCGGCGTATCAATCTCCCGGCCACATCGTACCGACCACGCGTCATCTGAGCCACACGTCCGCTTGGCTTTCTAGGCGCTGACCTGCCACTAGACAGCTGCCGCTCTCCTCATCTTCCTCGACGTCGATGCTGCTACAAATTCAAACGGTATTTTTTTGTAGTTGTAGAGTGGTAAATAGCCTGTAGAAAGTACCTAATTATCGAAGTTAGCATCAAAGACGTACATTAAAGAGTGGCAGCACTTCTACTGGCACAAACACAGTGCTCCAAATCGGCCTGAAAGGCTCGTCGAAGGTATGTGGCACATACGTACACAGTGCCACCTACCTAGTGACCCAAGTCGGTCCCGCAGTTTGTTTGAGACTCTCGTTCCCCATCACACCAACCAGATGCGCTACCCATTCGACCTTGGACTACCCAGGGACCCAGGTTTACAAGAAAATGGTAAGGGACGTAGATAGCTAGACAGCAAGCCCCCGCAAAGTTCGTGAAGCACCCTAAGAATGCTAATCGCAATAAAACCTGGAGGTGCATAGAGGGAAAGTTGAGGAGGTGGGGCTCAAGGCACCTGATTGGTTGGCGCACGCGCGGGTGATTTCACGCACTCGGCGAAGGACGAGGTGAGGAGGCCACGCGCGAGCTGCGAACTGCAACGAACGTTTCCTCATTGAGTGCGGCCACTTGATTGCTGCGAAGTTGTAGCCGGGATGCTAGAGATAGTGGGAGTTGCTGCGAAGTTTCAATGGCGAGGGCGCTGTGATTAAAAGGTGATATACTTAGGTATAATTTAGTGATTAGGTTGGAAGCCAGATTGACAGTACGTATCTGCTGATGCCCCCATAAGGTTTTGTTATTCACGGAAGGCATGGGAATATGGCAGAGTTTACGCAAGGAAGCTATCGTTGACTTTCCCTCTCATCACCGATGGTTTCTTCCAGAATTTTATAAATTTTATTGTCAATGAGAAAGCTAGGAAAAGTTGAAATCACCAACCTGTCGTTCGTGTCCCTGGGATGGCCTGGAAAGCTTGGGTTACATGTCTCAACGAAGGGACAAGTCTCGAACAACTGCGTCGCCGCAGCCATTGGCAACGCTACCTCTTCTTCCGGTGCGTCTCGAATGGCTTCTTCCGTGGGCATCACGTGCACACTCTGGGCATCGTTCATGCTTTCGGCATCGTCGGTGGCAGTACTGGAGTTACTTCGGGACCGCGGCACCGCCGGATCCTGCATGGTCACCCAGCGCCCCTCGAACTTGACGAACCTTGAAAGGGTCGGACAGGTATCTGGCCTTGACTCCTCCAGTTGGACCTGGCGCTGGTGAGCCCACTTGGGATACGAAATATGGCGAGCCCGCGAGCCTGTAGGACGGCTTTTCCGTGAGAAGAGCTGAGACTGCAGGCAGCGAGACGAACCCGACAATGACGCGGCGTTCTTCTTCTTCTTCCTCCTCTTCTTCTTCTTGAGCTCCCTAGGATATCGGAAACAGCCGCAGAAGGGGATTCTTTTTCTTGTTTTCAAATAATGTGGCTCATACGCACTACTGGGGATCCGCAAGAAGCAGGCAGTTTTGTAAGTGCTTTTACTATTATTGTAACCAAACTAAAACTTAGCATAACAGAGTCCGGGTAAGACAAGAAATAAATAAGAAAATAATTGAGATGAAATAATAAAAAAACAAAAATAACATAACATAAATTACCCTCAACTAAAAGAATAAAAAGGTAAGCATTTTGCGTCCCTAATAAAACTAAGTTCCAAGAAAAACAAGAATACATTTTGCTACTAGCGATTGCTTCTTTTTCTCCTTCTGCCGCTGTGAAGACGGTCACGTGTGGAGACCACTTTTGTTATCGTCTGAACAACAAGAGGCGTGTACTAAGGATGAAAGATGGGTAAGCTTTCGTCGAGGAATTATTTGGTGGCTTAATTTGCCAATGTGTAAAATCTCAGCCATCTCAATACTCATGTTTACAATGTTTTTCCTTTTGCCGCTTCCGACTTGTTTCATCCATAAGTGCATGCATCTATCAAAGAACAAGGAGTACGCACTCGTTGCTGCAAGATTCAAAATACTAGCGAAGGTACAAATTTCTATAAAGGAAGAACAACAGGAAGAAAGCCAAGTGATTTTAGTGAACAGAACGCTCTAGCGATCATTTTGGCCTGTGGTAGAGAGGTAGTGACAGAGACGAAGGCGTGAAAGTAAGGTCACAGCAATTTTAAACGCCAAGGAGTGCAATGCATGCTCTTCGCTAATCAATTAGTATTATTATCATTACCATCATAGTCGTTGTCATCATCACCACATCTTGGTTCAGTAAAAAGACATTCGCTTAGCGATCTACAGGCTAGCTCCCTCTTGCAGAAACTGACCACGCGTTGTTAAAACTCTGTAGCTATGCGCCAGTTACAGACGTCCCCCAAGGCAGGTCAAGAAGACGAGCACATCATTGGATTTCTCCGTTCTTTATGCGTATGCGCGAGGAGCAGTGGTCGCGAGAGAGAAATGTGGGGACTTTCGGTCCTTGAGATTTCTCTTCGACTAGGTACTACGGAGAAGAAAGTTGTTAGCTCCATTCGTCCCTAGTCGAGCTGGCAACACAATCGACAGTATGCGTGGCCGGCAAGGCGAAAAAGCCGTGCCCAAGGCGAGTTTGTTGCTGTTTTGTTGCGACGGTAGCATATTAAATTTTTATAGTCGCAGGGGGATACGTTAGCTCCGTTCGTCCCTAGTCGAGCTGGCAACACAATCGACAGAATGCGTGGCCGGCAAGGCGAAGAAGCCGTGCCCAAGGTGAGTTTGTAGCTATTTTGTTGCGACGGTAGCACATTAAATTTTTATAGTCGCAGGGGGATACGTTTGAAAGTGCGGTGCTTTCTCGGATGGCTTTAGTGGCAAAGCATTGCATCGTGCCGATGCACTGTTCATCAGTGTCATTGAGCAAGGTCAGCAAAGCGCACACTTCAGGAGATTCGCGGGAACGGAAACAGTTTATGAATTCGACTGCCGTGCTGATGCGAGGTTGTTGCTTTTTTTTGTGTGTGTGTGGCGGCAGCATATTAAATTCTGATAGTCGCAGGGGGATACGTTTGGACGTGAGGCGTTTTCTCGGATGACTTTAATGGCAAAGCAAATTACGTCCTGCCGATGCATTGTTCATTAGTGACGTTGAGCATACCACACACTTCAGGGGAACCGCGGGAACGGAAACAGTTTATGAATTCAACTGCCGTGCCGATGTATTAGTTCTTAATGTAACTGAGCATACAATACAATTGGAGATTCGTGGAAATGGAACATTTTGAGCTCTGTATGGGAAAGTACTAAAACTTCCGTCGCCATGCAGTCTGAGCCGTAGATCTTTATGAGAGCTGTAGAGCCACACTGGCAAAACACTACGCCCTGCGGATGAATACGGAACAAATGTATGTTAAAGAAAAAATGGTCGTCATGCAATTTCATAGCAGCTGAGACCGTTGTGAAAGCTGTACAGTAACACTGATATTGGCTACGTGGCGCAGATTTATAGCGATTCTGAGGTGCTTGTGCGCAAGGGTAATTAATGAAGGAGCGCGTATTATTATTCCCGGCTTTTACGATGTCTAGGTCATATACGGGGCGCTCTAAGTGGGCGAAACAAGGGCTCGGATCGCTACAACCGCGTGCGAAATAGCTCTGAAGGCCTGCCAGTACACTTGTTCGGCGTCTCCGTGCTTGTGCTGCGACAGGAGATGTGACGGCAGGTGCGCACGTATATCCCACTGTATCCTCTGACAGTGGCCGCTTTCCACTCTTGGTGTACTTCTCCGCAATACCCTGCGCATGTTTGATTGCGCGACATTGGTGTCTTACGGCGAAGCTGACTTTAGGCAAACGGCATTCTGCAACGATCGAGCCATCTTGTCCGTCACTGCGGATAGAAAACGCATACATGTTCAAGCTATATGAGCTGCATCATTTTGTCGATGTTTACCCCTCTTTACTAAATGAAGAGGATAACATACGTTTGCGTGGGTGATTTAAAATTGATAAAAAGCTAGGTAACCTATGTGCATGCAGTCAGTCAAAAAACACTATTTATGCGGGCGTCCACGCTCCTGTAAAAAAAAAAAAAATGCAAATCATTGATGACCCTCTGGAGATGAATCCGCACCTATGTTAGCACAGTCGGCTCATCAGTCACAAAGAAGGAGCCGAGGAGAACTTTCCACTACATGGATGACTTGCCTTGTATGAAAACGTTGTTTTCACTTTTTGCGCTCCTGTTCGCCACATAAGCATTGCGTATTAAGACGAAGTCTCACTGTTTAGTGCAATGCGTTTGTCACTGGCTGACCATAAATTAATCACTATCAATGTTGTATAATGAGCATTAAAAAGTTCTCTTCAGCTCCTGCTTCGTGACTGATGAGCCGGCTGTGCTTATACATAGGTGCACGGATCCACCTCCAGAAGGTCGATCATCACTGAATTGCATTTTTTTTACAGGAGCGTGGACACCTGCATAAATAGTGTTTTTTGACTGACTGCACATAGGTTACCAGGCCCGTATATGAGCCAGACATCGTAACAGCCGGGATTAGTAATGCGCGCTCCTTGCGGTACCCTTGCGCACAAGCACCTCAGAATCACTACGAATCTGCGCCACGTAGCCGATATCAGTGTTACTGTACAGCTTTCACAATGGTCTCAGCTGCTATGAAATGGCATGACGACCATTATTCTTTAACATACATTTGTTCCGTATTCATCCGCAGGGCGTAGTGTTTTGCCAGTGTGGCTCTACAGCTCTCATAAAGATCTACGGCTCAGACTGCATGGCGACACAAGTTTTAGTACTTTCCCATACAGAGTACAAAATGTTCCATTCCCACGAATCTCCAAGTGTGTTGTATGCTCAATTACATTAAGAACTAATGCATCGGCACGGCAGTTGAATTCATAAACTGTTTCCGTTCCCGCGATTCCACTGAAATGTGTGGTAGGCTCATCGACACTAATGAACAATGCATCGGCACGACGTAATGTGCTTTGCCATTAAAGTCATCCGAGAAAACGCCTCACGTCCAAACGTATCCCCCTGCGACTATCAGAATTTAATATGCTGCCGCCACACACACACACACACACACACAAAAGCAACAACCTCGCATCGAATTCATAAACTGTTTCCGTTCCCGCGAATCACCTGAAGTGTGCGCTATGCTGACCTTGCTCAACGACAGTAATGAACAATGCATCGGCACGATGTAATGCTTTGCCACTAAAGTCATCCGAGTAGACACCTCACTTACAAACGTATGCCCCTGGGACAATAAAAATTTAGTATGCTATCGTCGCAACAAAATAGCAACAAACTCGCCTCGGCCACGGCTTCTTCGCCTTGCCGGCCACGCATTGTCTGCCAGCTCGATAGGCACAAACGGAGCCAACAACTTGCTTCGCCGTAGTACGTAGGCGAAGAGAAATCTCAAGGACCGAAAGTCCCCACATTTCTCCCTCGCAACCACTGCTCTTCGCGCATGCGCACAAAGACCGGAGAAATCCAATTATGATGTGCTCGTGTTAAGATGCTGCTTGTTGTCGTCATCGATTGGTCGGTCGGTCGGTCGCATCACAGCCGTAGCCCTCAGTCATCATGAGCGGTTTCCTACGAATCTAGGTGCTCTACGAATCTGCGTATCCTACTTGGGGTCCTTAGCCAATAATTAAACAGTTGTGAAATTACAATTGATTGAGAAGTAAGTTATGGGGAAAAGGAAAAACTGTCTGAGTTACTAGGTTATTGTGAATAGTATGCGTTTGGTACAATTCGCTTCCGACGTGCCTTTCAGTTTAAGTTCTTGGGTGATGTTACGTGGAACACCCTTTACAGGTTATACACAGCAGTAGCTAGCACCCTGCTGTATTCTTATGGATGTAACTAGCGTGGCTATACACCTGGGCGGGGTTTTGGATATTGTTACGGAACGATGAAAGAAGAGAGAGGAAGAAGTACATCCTGAGACGCTGGCTGCTACGTGTTGTTATTGGTGAGCGATATTAACTACTCTGACTCATCTTGTGTGTATATATATTGACAGGTGCACTTGTTTGTCTTTATCGGGCGACACGTTCCCCGCCTGACAAATGTTATCGCACAGCGCAGGACGCGCCTGCATGTATCGGAAGTTTCTGGAATGTTATCGATGCTTCCATCCGCTGTCTGTGACCGAATCTTGTGTAATCTGATTGCATGTATGCGCGACGCGAATAGTGTAGAACTTAGTGGAAGACACGCGGGTCCCAACGATTACTCTGGAACATTTGACGACTGATGTATAAAAGCCGACGCGCTTGACCCGCTGATGAGATTTTGACGATTGCCGAGTGTGTTCGCCGTTGTCGCCGTTCTTTAAGCGTAGCCTGTTTTTGTGGGCACAGGTTCGCCCAATAAAAGTTAGTTTCGTCTTTCACAGTATTGCTGCCGCGTTCTTCATGCGTCACTCCATGTGACAATATATTGTTACGGGGTTAAAAACAGTCAGACGTATATTTACAGGATATTTACAAAAAATTGCAGCAGCTGACAAGAAGGTAGACAGCGCGCAAAGTCCAGAGCGTCGTCTTCTTCCGACCAAGATGAAAGCATCTTCTTCGACAGCGTGTCACATGACCTACGGCGGCTGAAGTGGGCTGAAGCACATGCTCGGAGCTGGTTAGGAGGCGGGCGAGTGATACAACTTAAGACGCGCGATGTGGACCACGTTGGTGGGATGCTGAGCCACGGTTGGCTCAAGAGGGACGATTTCGTAAGTGACGTCAGTTACTTGACGTAGGATACGGTAAGGGCCAGAGTAGCGTGAAAGTAACTTTTCCGAGAGGCCAATGCGTCGGGACGGCGACCAAAGGAGGACCAGGGCGCCCGGCGTGTAATGGACGTCACGATGGCGGGCGTCATATAAGCGCCGCTGATTGTCCTGCGACTCCACAAGTCGACGTCGGGCAATATGGCGTGCGCCTTGTGCTTTGAGTATGGCTTCACGGGCGTACTCGGATGTGGAATTCAGACTAGCAGGCAGAACGGTGTCGAAAGGTAGAGTAGGATCACGGTCAAACAAGAGTTAGAAGGGAGAGAAGCCTGCGGTATAATGACGAGACGAATTATAGGCAAAAGTAAAGAACGGCAGCGCAACGTCCTAGTCGCGATGGTCATCTGAGACATACATGGACAGCATGTCGGTAAGGGTGCGGTTAAGACGCTTGGTTAGACGGTTCGTTTGTGTATGGTAAGCAGTAGCAAGTTTGTGTTTAGTCGCGCACGAGTGTAGAATGTCATTGACAACCTGGAACTTCCTGCGGGACCGATGGCGCCGACGTTGAAGGGTGGGTGGCTATATGCGAACGCATGAATAGAATTAACAGGTGGGACCCTACGCTTATGCTAGTTAACCTGTTGTTCTACCTAAAGGCACGGCAAAGTTGTACGAAAATCACGAAGAAGAGCTGACCAGCTGAGACCAGTGCAAAGAAAAATTGATGGAGTCGTTTGGCAAACCAGCCGGCCGTAAAATGGCTGCGAAGCAGAAACTGGCCTCCCGTGCCCAATGTCCCATGAAGTCCTAAGCCTCATACATCCAGGACGTGCTGGTACTTTGTCGTAAAGCCGATCCCGACATGACAGAAGCTGGGAAGGTCGGGCACGTGCTTAAGGGCATTGCTGACGAACCCTTTATTCTGCTCATGTGCGAAAGCTGCTCTGCAGTTGATGTTATCATCAAAGAGTGCCGACAATTCGAGCAGGCCAAAAGTCGTCGCGTTTTGCAACCATTCGCCAGACTTCCCAATACTGCCGCAACGTCGACGTGTGAAGTTCAACCCGCACAGCAGCATGCGTCGCCACCAAAGGACATGGCGCGAATCGTTCGACGTGAACTGGATGCGATGGCGCCCGCAGCTTTCTGTTCACGTAGCCCTGATGCTGCCACTTCTTCAGTTCTCCTCGTACAAGCCGTCATTCGCAAGGAACTTGAAAAGATTCGTTTACATTGTGTCTCTCCTGTCGCCAATCGCAGAGCTAATGAACGCCCTTCTACTATTTTCGCTCCACACCGACGCTTCTCTCCGCGTTATCGCAACCCAACTGAGCGGAGAACTGCGGACGACCAGCCGATATGTTTCACCTGTCGCCGCGTTAGTCATGTCGCCCGATACTGTCGCAACTCGTGGCCCTCAACACCTAGCACGCCGACCAACCTGAGCCGATTTGATGGAAATGCCCGCAATGTTTCGCCCACCACCAAGTCTAACAGTGCCGACAACTCTGCTAGGAACACATGGTACAGTCGCTCACCATCAACGCGGGGACACCAGTCTCATTCCCCGCAAACACGTAACCCATCTTCCCTTTCGCCGCAGCCACGTCGCCTTTCGTCCCCTGGGGATTTTGGCCGCACCCTTTTTGAAAACTAAGAAATGCGTCCTTCGGAGGTGGTGTTGCATTGCCTACTACTGCAGCAAATCTTCTGTGTGTGCCCACAAGGAGAAGTATAATTGACGTTAAAATAGACAGCGTACCTGTCCAAGCACTCGTCGACACTGCTACCCAGTATCTGCGATGAGTGCTAGCCTACGTAGACGTTTAAATAATGTCCTCACCCCAGCAGCTGCCTTAGTGCTTGGTGTGGCCGATGGCGGCGTGATGGTTGTTCTTGGAATGTGTACTGCGTGTTTAAACATAACCAGCACCCCTACTTCTAATATCTTTGCCCTGATCGACAACTGCCCTCACGACGTTATCCTTAGTTTGGCTTTTTATCCACTTATCCTCCTCTCATCCATTGCGCGACCGGCGTTCTTCAGTTAGAGCTGCCTCAACTCGCCGATGCTCCGAGCACTGCTCCACCGTACTTGCGCTCGCTTCACGATGTGCGTCTGTCACCCGAGGCAGTTACTTAAGTAACTTTGACCGCCCAACCACAGGTTCCTGACGGTGAATATGTGCTTCGCCCCATCATCGGCGTGCTTTTGAACCGGAACATTGCTGTTCCGCATACGCTGGTGCCGGTTACTAATAACGACGACGTTCTACCGCTTCTGAATTTAAGCCTTCAGGTGATTCCGGCCGGCATTTTCTTGGCCGGCGTTTTAGTGGTTCCGAATTTGACATTGAGAGTCTGAATGCCGAGAGTGGTTTATCAGCGCCAACTGCAGCTGACAGCTCTGGTTCCTTAACGGATGACTCCTCGGAAATGATTGCACCTGACCTCACCTCTGCACAGGCCACGGACATACGTCTCCTGCTTGAATCGTACAGTGACATCTTTGATTTCGACGACAGGCCTTTAGGTCAAACATCTGTTGTTCACCACCGTATAAACAGTGGAGACACGAATCCTATTCGTCGTAGTCCGTATCGTGTATCGCATGCTGAACGTCGAGTCATCCGATGAGAAGTGGATAAAATGCTCTGCAAAGGGTTTATCGAACCATCAGCTAGACCTTGAGCTTCGGCTATCATCACTTAAAAAAAAAAGCATGGCAACTGGCGTTTCTGCGTCCACCATTGCCATTTAAACAAGATCACGCGAAAAGACGTCTACCCACAACCACGCATGGATGACGCCTTGGACTGCTTGCACGGAGCTTCAGAACCGTCAGTACAGGGGCGCCATTGCCAAGAAGTATTATTGTTGCTGTGATCACTTTGACGAACCTATTGTTCTGTCGTGGCGGTGCTCTATTGAAAGGTGCTGAGTGCCTTGATAGTTCTCGATCCACTATGTTGCAAAGTTTGTCCTCGGGTGTTACGGATAATTGTTGTTGCCTCTTCGTAAAGAAGAAATTATCACACGTCAGACATGCATCGAAAACCACGTGACAATGTAAGCACTACACGAGCAATATTTACTCACCTCACTCCTGCTGTATCTCACGGCTCCTGCAGGCAGCGCAGATTCTTCTCAGACGCAAGTATACCACTGTGGGCCGCGATTAGTTGCACTGCGTTACGGACACGCTAGCGGCTGTCAGCTGTCGGGTAAACAGAGGCCGCCATTTTGCGTGCGCTCAACCTCATGGATTGCATGCACATCCGACTAATATGTGGCTACGGCTTAGAAAATAGCAGTACTCGCGTTTCCATTTCTTTAAGCTGCGGCAACTTTTGCATTGCAAGGTTACAAAATGAGTTTGCTTTACGCAGCATGGAAGTCTGCTATTATTAAGTGCTGTTTTACAAAACAAGCTTGCTAGACAACCCCGGAAAAAGAGAAGATAACACGAAAGAAACATCCGGCCAATGAAGGGAGCTTCTGATTGGACTATCCAAAAAACGTCGCGCATACGCAACCACCATTTCCAAAATTGCTGACGACAGGCGAAAAGGCATTGGCATAAAGAAAGACATTCCTACAACATCGCACCCCAGGTGCTGTTCTCGGGTTGCTTGTGTTAACCGCGCGTTCCTTGACCGAGCAAGCTATCGCGTGCGTTCTAACTGCGCCTCGGTAAGGCCAAATCAAAAGGCGCGAAGCGCCTCAATGCGCTGGCTTGCCAGCGAGGAAGTCAAAACTCAATGGACCGCTCAGCTGCTTCAATTGGAGATTAATGCTTTCGCACTCGCAACTCATAAGAAGTGCTTAGGTGTGCAATGGCTGCAAGGAGCGCAGTGTCTAGTGGTGGCATTTAATTTATTGAAGGAACACGAAACGAGGCATGCTTTGTGACGTCACCGTTACCCTCTCCCCCGTTACTCTCATGTATGCCAGCTGTTACGGGCGAAGAATGGCGAGGCTGTTGTTTTCTCGTTTCGTGACTGCGTCAGCTCGGCACATTTTCTGCCTCCACTCTCTACGTCCTACCTAACCTGTCGGCATCCCTTGTGGACTGGCGTGCGTGAGTACAAAGGCAAGCACTGCAGCTTCTTCAGTGCTTTTGCGGATGGCTGACGCATAATTGCAGCAGTCTAGAGGGTATCGTAGCGACGCATTGGAAAGATCTAGCAGACCTCAAACGAGTTTCTGTGCGTCGTTTTACACCTGTGCTGCTCCAGCAGCAGCCGTGGCAGGAGCAGCGGCATCAATAGAGGCAGAGGCGGCAGCGGTGGTAAGTTAAAGGTAGAGGCGAAGAAAGCTTCGCATTAAGCAGCTTCCTTTTAAAAACTCTGGTGCACTGTAATACGAACGCAGCCGCGTTGGTGGTACGTGAGACATCTTGTGCGTGCTGCAGAAGGTGAATGAGCACTAGGAAACTGAAATTACGTAAACAAATACGAAAATTACATTTTCTTATATTACATGCTACATAAACCATTTCATTACAGGAAACATTACATGCTTACATTATGTAAACATTGGGGGGTCTCCCGATCTAATTTTGCAATCACGCTCCCCCATTAATAGTGGGCCCGTTAGTTTTGTGGATGGTGTTTGTGGATGGGCACTAGGGTAAAAAGAAATGACGCATCTACTTGTGGTGCTCGCGACTGCCTTGCATCGCTCAAGACCGCCGCACTCCTAGATAGTCGGGGCTCGAGCACGTGGCTCAATTTTCTGCGCTTGCGCTCACTATGAAGACTGACACGTTCCAGCATGGTCAAAGGGGTTGAATATCCTCTGTGTTGCTGCCCGATCTTCTTCGCGCCATTTATGCGGACCATATACGTGTCCAACACGGAGGCGCAATAGCCAAGCAACGGTGAAATTTCTGCAAAAAATTGCACATCTGTAGGTCTTGTAACTCCAGATGTGCGCAGGTTTGGGTTCGATGGATTGTACCTACTATGGCCGAGAGAGCTCGTTCAGGCGCGACCGTCCTCGCTCGGATTGACAAACGTACTGCCGAGTTATGCCTCTCTGAACGCGTAGCCTCATGCTAAATATAGGTAAGGTTGCATCCCACGTGGTGCGACAATGGCACCATCTATGCTCGCGACATATACATTATAAAGTATTGGCTTCTTTTCTGTGCACAATGACACCAACGCAAGTAGTGACGACGGTACGGCTGTAAATATATAAGCGATAATGCTATAACATGTCTTTGTTACACGCGGTTTTGGCTTGCGATCCCTATTGACCTCCTTAAAAATTATCACGAAAAAAAAAACTCGTTGGAGGTGCCGGGGTTTGAACCCGGGACTTCTCACATGCGAAGCGAGCGCTCTACCACTGAGCTACACCCCCAGTTTTTTTTTCTTTATTTCCAGCTTGGCTACAAGCTTCAAAAGAGTTTGTGATCCTAGATCACACTCGTTTTATACGTGTCAAAGTGTCAAGCATTGACACCACAGCTTCATCACAGTCCTTCGTCTTGTACACGTCACGTACCTTCACAACCATTTCCACAAAATATTCATACACAGATCGGCCGTTAACATCACAATGTCTATATGCCAACAGACTACGCCAGACTGCGTGCATTCCAAGTAAAAAGATGACATCCATCTGTTCAAAATCGTGTTCAGGTGGTAAAAAACGAATGCCATGTGGATTGAGGGGTAGGTCTATCTTTAACGTTCTCTGTAATATATCCCAAAAGAATATGGCATTATTAGAACTAGCCCAGCTTATGCAGCGTCTCCCCTTATATGGACGGCGGCTGCATCGCATAGGCTAATAAAAGTATTCATGGCACCTTTGAACTGTAGTTGTTCGTCCAAGTGCCGTGCACTATTACGATTACAAGTACTGAAAACGTTGACACTTCACTTCTGGGCCTATTGCGGGACGCCATGGATACGGCCATCTTGGAGGTTGCCTTATCGCAGGCCGTAGTTGCGAGCTTGACCACTGAAATCAGGCGTTCCGTGCCATCTTCTCCAGAAAAGACGCCTCGGTGCGTCGGCACATTTTTCCCCGGCTGATCCACTGGCAGCAGAGGAAGCTTTAGCTCCGGTGCTCCTATCTAAATACATGTAAAAGGAGAATTCGTTTTTCTCGGCAACCACTCCACCAAATTTGACTGGGTTTGCTGCATTTAAAAGAAAAACTTAAAATATAGTGACTGTTGGTTTCGAATTTTCGATTTACGGCTTCAATTCTTTATTAAAGAATGGCAAAAATCGCAAATTTTCAGAAAACGAAACTATAAAGTTTACAACTCCGTAACTCAGGAAGGAAAAATGATATCGCAATTATGTAAATTGTGCCTAATAGCACATCTAAAGCGGACAGTTTTGACATCTTACACACGAATCTAAAAAATTTTTATTAATATGTAATTACAACTTTTGCAGAACCCTTGTAAACAACGTAACAAATTCACATAAGATGTAAAAAACCATATGAAATTTGTCCGCTTTGAGTGACCTAACGGATGCCGTTCACAGAACCGTGATATCTGTTCTTGATGCTGAGCTATTAGTTTGTAAACTTTGTGCTTCTATTTTTTTCAAACTTCTGAAATTTTGAAAATCTTTTTAACAGAATTCAAGCCCTAAATCAAAATTCCGCTTCCAACAGTCACTAGGATTTAACTTTATCTCTCAATAGCAACAAATTTCATTAAAATCGGTCCTGGGGTTATTTCATAAAAACGTTTTTGCGTTTTTACATGTATTTGAATAGGCCGCGTCGGAGTTCGGCCCGAGCTAAAGCTTCCTCTTAAAGCCGACACTACACGTATGCTTGCGGACGCGCCAAAGCTCGCTTCCGCGCGCCTAGCCGACCTAGCGTCTGCTGCGCCTCGCGAGAAATGGCTGGGATCCCCAAGTCAACCTGGAGCTCCGCAATCGTACCTTGCCCACCGTCACCATGACTGATGCGTCCTGCGCACCGACTGTACCCATGGCTGCACGTCACTTGCGCCGACGTTCCCCTTCAGCGCGACCCCGCCGTATTTTGCGGCACTGAACCACATGACGTCGAAGACTGGCTGTCCTCCTATGAACGTGTAAGCGCTCACAATAAGTGGGACGACCAGTCTAAACTGAATAACGTCATCTTTTACCTTGCTGACGTCGCCAATTTATGGTTTAAGAATCACGAATCTGACATTTCCAATCGGTCCGCATTCAAGACACATTTTGACGAAGTGTTTGGCCGCCCCGCCGTTCGCTAGCCACGCACCGAACGGCGTCTACGCCAGCGCGCACAGCAATTGGGCGAGACTTTCCCCAGCTCTATTGAGAATGTCCTGGATCTCTGCAGCCGTGTTAATCCAAAGATGGCGGAGGACACGAAGATCAACCATATTCTTAACGGTATCGAGGACGACGCGTTTCAAATGCTACTGGCCAAGAGACCAACCACCGTCGCCATCCTCTTTAAGCCGTGTCAGAGTTTCGACGAATTGAGCCGCTAACCTAACATCGCCCGCCAAAACGTCCCACAGACTGACTCGGTCTCGGTCATTGCAGAAGTCACTGGCCATACCGATAATTCTGCTCTCGACCTTCAGCTGAAGGATTTAGCTGTCACTGTTCCCTCATAGCCAGGAGCCTGTCCCAACACTACCTCCGGCTGTAGAACAAGCCATCCGTGCCCAAATATCTGACGCACTTACACCCGTTCGCCCACCAGTTCTTGTGACAGCACCGTGCTCCTGTCTCCTGAGAGGCTAAACACTTGTTCCTGGATAGCTCATTTCTACGGCAGCGTCCATCCGCTGATGTCAGCAGTCGTGTGTGACGGTAAACGTCACGCACGACGTCTGCGTCTGCATCTCGAGAAGACAAAGCACGGCACAATTGATATCATCGAGACTAACGATGCACCCTTATACACATTGTGCATGAAACGCTGCAGGGCGTGCTTTCACACCTAACTCTTATATGCTTCCACAGAATAGATGCCTCGGTGGCGAGAGCCACTTCGGCGGAGAGGGAACTCTTGTCGACTACGCGCTCTCCACACGAGTTGGGGAGACAGCTTGTGCAGCCCGATTGCGGAGGCCATACCGCAACTTACGATGTCTCTGAATAACAGAAGGTATCGGTAAGATAGACCCTTTGCATCATTGGTAGCCTTGGGAGTAGGTTAAATACGCTTGCGCTCTGTTCACTGTCTTGAAGGTGTGTATGCGGCCAAACTGATTTTGCTTTCTTATATTGGAGTGTGGCTAATGTCGCGGATAATACGTTTCAAACTAGCTACCAATGCTGCGCACAGCTGTTCAACATAACGACACAATTCGTGTTAAGCGCATGGCCGAAGGGAAGATCGCATTCTGCTGTGGGCACCGTTGCTGTCTCGTTCAAAGTTGTTAGACAAACCCTTTCGACGTGGAATTATGGTAGAAGGGCTTTAGTAAGCGCACGATGTTCCAAGTGGATACTTGCGCTGAACGAGCCGAGTGCTGCTGAGCTTCTCCGTACTCAGCATGACATGGCCGATGGCGTAATTTTCTCTGTAGCCCCAAGGTACGGATAGCTATGCTGCGGCCGTGAAAGAAGCAGTATTAGAGATTGTCCCGATCAATCATGATGACCGGGGAATTTGTTTGAGTGCGCAGAAATCCATGTACTCAATGCGACCACCATTGCTTTGAATATAGTACCCACGACGTCCTGACTGCATAATGTGCTGCATCGACAAGCTTATGGGTATGTATATACTATGGTCGAGTATGACAGACTTCGAAATTGTTGTGCTCGGTTGTCTCCAGTAATGTTGCACACCTCAGTGCGCAGGGAATGTTCACTTGGTGGTGGTGGTAAAAACTTTAATTCGTCAACAGAAAAAAATAACTCAAGTTACATGTGGGCTTCTTGAAGCTTCGTGAGGTGGCCATCAGACCGCTTCTTTCGGCGACTTATAAACCCCAGGTTACGGCCCACAGTAGAACTTCAGGTTCCGAGCTGGTCACTGTAGCCTCCCACTGCTCTCGATTGGATAGCTATCACACGGCTCTGGGTTTGAGCTCAGGGCATCCATCTAAGATGTGTGCTAAATCGCCTTTGTCAGCCTCGCATAGCGTACAGGCGCCCAAATCTTTAACTGGCGTGCGCGAGCGGCGACTTTTCGGTGTGTCAGCGCCGTGTGACGGGGCGAGGCTGGAAACAGTCTGAAGCTAAGCGCATGCGGACAAAGCCCGCTCAGCTGGGCCAATCGTCTGCTAGGCTGTTTCCAGCCTCGCCCCGTCATACGGCGCTGACGCCCGGAAAAGTCCCCGCTCGCGCACGCCAGTTAAAGATTTGGGCGCCTGTACATTCGGCGTAGTGTATGCCAGCGTAGACTATGGCTAGTTTGTACGGGTTGGGGAAGGTACATGTTCGGAGTTGCCTCCACGTCGCCTGTGGGATTTCGGTTAAGGATTTGTCAGGGGGTTGGTATTTGAGTCTTTCGTTTTTATAGTAGTGAGTAATTTCATACTCGGTGTTATCGCGTGCTCTTTTGCTCCTCGCAGTATGGGTTGGCTCACGGTCCGGTTGACGAGTCCTCGGGCGAAATTGTAAGCTGCTTCGTTCCCGGGATGGGACGAGTGTGCAGGGATCAAGATGATTTTGGAATGCCCGAAGGTGAAGTGTGTTTTCCTTAAGATTTGTAGCCTCGCTTCGTGGATTGTGCATTTGGCAAAATTATGCGCGGCCGTCTTGGAGTCTCGGAAAATGATTTTGACTACCGTATTTGCGGTTGCTTTTGCTATCGCGGATTCTTGCGCTTGTTGCGCGTGCCTTCCAAAGATGGTGACCACAATGATGGGTGTTAGGTCGTTTCCTACCGCCCCTACGAAGAAAGTGTCGCGTTCTCCAAGTTCGGCTACGTCTACGTAAACTGCCTCCCCGTTGTTTGCGTAGCGTTTTTTGGTGTACTTTGGCCCGGGCATGTATCCGTTTGTTGTTATAGTGCGGATGTATGCTCTTTGGAATTGAATCGACCATGTGGTGGCGGAAGATGTTTCTGGGTATGGGCTCGAGGTTTGTTTGATTACTCCCGTACTGGATGTTTAGCTTCCTTAGGATGTGTCTTCCTGCGGGTATCTTGGTCAATTTTTCATATTGGGCTGTCCTGTGTGCTTCAACTATAGTTCGTCGAGCGTGTTTTGGACGACAGTTTTCAGGCGTTTCACGGTAAATGTGTATCTCGGTAGGTGGAGCGCCGCCTTGTAGGTTTATCTTATGAAACAGATTACCTTTTCATTTCCCGCTGTATACTGGTTGAGGTATGGGAGAGAGGATACGAAACGGTGTTTGTTAGCGATGCGTCAGATCAAACGGTTGGTTTGGTTCAGGCATGCCGTTAGTTTGTTGTTAGTCACTGCATTTTTTCCGTTGCTTTGTAGGTGCATACCTAGTATCCGGATCGTTTGGACCTCAGCAATTAGGGTGTTGTCCACGAAGATTTCTATCGGGGCTGAGGTTTTTGTTTGGCCTCATGGGTTGTATCTCATGACGAGGAGATCCGATTTTTGCGGGGAGCACGACAATCCTATAGTTCCGGCGTGTTATGAGACTACGTCTGGTCCACTTTGCAGTAGGTGCTCGATCTCTCTTCGTTTCCCTTGGTTACCCAGAGCGTAATGTCGTCTGCGTATGGGGAGTACGATTGGTGTGGTGTTCCTTCTAGAAGGTACGGCATAGGTCTGCGCGTGATATTGAGAAGGAGGGATGAGACTACCGAACCTTGCGGTGTTCCCCTGGTTCCCAGTGTGAAGGGGTGGGATTTGCGTGACCCGAAGCGTATCTCCGCCGTCCTAGTAGATAGGAAGGCTTTGACGTAGCTGTGGCCTCACTCGCCTACTCCTAAATTTGGAAAGGCTTCTGTGGTAGCGTCGTGGTTGACTTTGTCGAGTGCTCTGGCTTAAGGAAAAGTTCAACCCTTACGAAGTAAACAATGAATAATAACGTGATGTGAATGCGGCAAACAAAGCTGACTGTTGTTCCCTCTTTATAGTTTTATCGAGGAGCGTCATACTGACCGTAATGAGCAACGACTTTTCCCGAATGACTGCGCTGTATTACTAAAAAAAAACTTTATCACTTTCTGTGGTAAAGTTTAACTCATTTTTCAACACTATATCCTTTGCTCTACCATCGATCGCATAGCTTGAACATACTCGTCCGATAGTACTCCGTTCCTCTCTAGTAGGGATACTGACGCATTGCTGCACGGATGACGTCTGATGTCTCGCGTCGTTGACCTCGCGTTCGGTCGCATTAGAGGTGGATGCGAAGGACTTCTTTCCGGTTCTGTCAATGGTCTTCGCTGCTAAGCCAGAAGTGTAAGGGCGGGCTTTGTCGCTCTGCAAGATCATTTTTCTTGTACGCGATGAACGTGCAATGTGCGAAAGAGCTTCTGCAATGTTTTAACGCATAAAACAGCGTTTATTTTTCTGTAACGTAAGCTTTCTCTATCTAAGAAATTCTCGCTAGTTCGTCGTCATCTGTGCTTGCTCGCTTTTTTTTATTAGTATATCAACGGCCTCATTGTTGGCTTCAGGCGCGGCTGTTAAAGGGCGTCAACTCCGAGTCTATCTTCAACGCTCGTCTGGCCATCTTTAAAATGCCTGATCAATCTTGGTTCACTGCGCAAGCCACATTCATGCGTCGCTATGCAGAAGTTAAGCTTCTTATAAATTTATGTAGCTCAGGTTTGCTGTGTTACCAAATATTCTATCACAGTACATTGACGTAACGAAACTTCATGTGCTGCCGTTTTGTTGAGCGTACTGGTCGCTAGTTTATGTAACCTGTTGATGCCAAATGACCATCCATGATTGCAGAAAAGGTTGCTCCACGTACCGTCAAACACGCATGATTGTGCGCTGTGTAACTTGCTACAAAAATAGTTGATACTTATTTTCAGTACGGCGCTCGCATTTATACACGTCTCGCGCCAAACCATGTCAGTCGCGAGACACATTGCACCACTGCTTTTTTTCTCATTCGTGTATTGTTCTTCGTTTATATTGTAACAACTTGCCCACCATCTTACACACGGAAAATAAAATATGCCGCGTTATGTTACTCCCGTCTGGTAACAAATAAGGCGAGCAATCACTACAGTGAGCCAACATATAGGAAGTTTAATTTGTTTTAATCGTTTATCATCATGGTACCAGGAAAGGGAATACGTGAAAGGAATGTATGCACCGCCGGTGAGAGCTGAGCCACAGACTTCGAGCCCGTATTTCTTAAACCTGGGAGCCTACATTGTAAATGCAGCATTCTGTGTATGCTGCTACATCCTATGGCTTCTGTTTATATTACGTTGGGAAGGCTTTAGACATACCCGGTGCTGACGACCGCTTGAGTACTGAACTAATTTCTGCACTTCACCCCGTCTAAAATAAGGAAGAATAAAATATCGAAGGCTTAAAAGGTAACAGAATACAACAAACAAAAACAAGAAGACTTATTTTCCTGCAGCTCGCGTCAGAACGTGAGCATCGTAAAAGAAGTTATATTACAAAAAAATTCGACTATATAATAATCTTCATAGCAGAATCACACGGTTCAGGTCGTTCCAGTCTCCTTACACGTGCGCTTGCATGTTTCGAAGGTGCGGAACCGGTTCGCACCGGTCAGGCACCGGCGTCCTCGCAGCACATCGGGCGATGAACGCAGGCACCGCATGTGGCCGTCCCTCATGGACACGTCCGCAAAGAACGGGTACTTGAGGTGCTGGCTCTCGCAGGTGACCGTTCTGGGCGGACGGCACGGGGAACCCCCTTGCCCTCCTGGCATGCACTGCTTCCTGCATTCTTGGGCCGTGCGGAAGACGACGCTGTTGTTGGCGGGGCATCCGCCCGACGGGAAGTTCCAAGGGACGCACTTTCGGCCCTCAAAGAACCACCAGCTGGACAGCACGTCTTGCCTGCATGTGATATTTGTCACAGCTTGAGCCATGGCTACACGGTTAGATCACATGCCAGTGCACCATTATCTGTGTTTGTATCTACAATAATGTAATAATATTGGGCTGAGCTGAAGGAATACACGCGAATTGGACACGGAAGACATCGAGGTCACTGGAAGGGGGATTGGTCTTCCGTCATGATGTGTACAGAAGGCAGAGGCCTGCTGCAAAGTTGCATGATTCATGCAACTTGTCTCATCTATTTAATGGTTTGCCGCTGACTGCAACGAAATGTCTTCTGAATGCATTCTTTATGTTCTCTCCGTTTTTCTAATGACGGGAAATTTTCAACATCTTCCTCTTGCAAACATGGATTTCATGTTGGCAAGGAATAGTCTGCAGTTATGGATGGCTCTTACACGAAGATGTCCGCCGTTACCCGCGATTCTTGCTCACTTCAGCGTTGAAAGGCCAATTCTTCTCAACTCCTCAGCTCAGCTTCTGTTTTATGTAATGTCACGTTCACTGAATTCGCGGCTGTTGATAACAATTTGGATATTCTGACGGCCATTGGGGGGGCCTTAATGAAACAAGTTGAGAAGCTAACTACATATGAGGCTACTGGTGAAAAAGTAGGCCACACTCTCAATGAAATGCAAAAGTTGATTGACTTGCTGAGCTCCGCTGTCATTATGAATCTTTGCCATCTACCATTTCACCCCAAAGTGCACTGATATATATATTAGTATGGCTATGAACGAATTAGAAATATAGCCGTAAATGCAATATTGAAATAGGCAGGTTTTTAGTAAGTGCGATGAAAATTTGACTTTTGTGCTAAGTGACCTGGTAAACAAACTTAGCGTATACTTCTGAGCTGATGATGTCATTGCTGTGCATAAATTGCCTAGTCGCGATGACTCTGCTCTTGCGATACTTGTGGCCACCAAGCAGACATGGCTTAGCACTTCTGTCCTTTATCCCCGAAGAAGACCTTAAAGCGAGTCCGCTTAGTAAGTCTAAAAACTAACAAGACCCATGGATATGATGGTATCTCTATGAATGAACGGTGTAGTAATTTTGATGCTATTTAAATTGTTCTCCGGGCATTCTTAAATTAACAGGCAATATTCCTGCCAATATTAAAAGGGCACTTGTGGTTCCGTTATATAAAGGGGGCGTTAAGAACAAGGTACAACGTTGCCGTCTAATCTCAATAGTATTTTCTGTGTCTCACATATTAGCAAACACACATTTAGGCTTATGAACACGTTTTGAACACCCGCAAGGCTCTCTCCCTATCACAGTATGGTTTATCTGAAGGAAGATGCACATAAGCTTTACTAGAGGACTTTTCTATGCGATGCATTTGACTCTAGAAAAGTTGCATGTGCTCTTTTCTTCGATGTGCGCATGGCCTTTCACTGAGTTTACACAGCGTATTGTTATGGGAAATTGCAATGTTACGATACCGCGGAGAGTTCCTGAGGCTTCTAGAAAGCTTCCTCAAAGACAGAACTTAATTTGTTTCTATAGGATCACACCAAAGTAATATTTCGTTGATAAAATTTGGTGCACCTGAAGGTTCAATGCTAAGCCCGTTGCTCTTTAGTGTTTTTGTCAATGGTCTTTCCAGTGCCGTTTCCACTTACATATTTTAGTACGCAGACGATACTATCATTTTGTCTCGTGGAAAACAAATTCCAGACGCCACTTCTTCCATGTAAAAAGCCACCATTATCTCGACGTACTGACTGGAACCAAATGTAATAGGCGTGAAAACCTCGAAAACACAACTAAACCGCTTTCACAAATGTCTAAAAAAGATAAATTTGGGTTACCCGCTTTTCTTGCACTCTTCCGCCTGCTGTTTCTTGTTCCTGCCCACTTGTGAAATACAGCTCGACCATAAAATACTTGGGTTTATTTTTTGACAGTGATCTCTCTTGGAATTTACACTTGGCGCAAGTTTGTTCTAAACTTCGGGTAGCACGCAGTATATTTCACAATAATATATATTACATGCTTTTATCTGTTCGTAAAACAACAGTTCATGTCTTATGTTACTGCAGTGTAGTCCGATACGGAATAACTCACTGTTCGCTAGAAGGCAGAAGCGGCTCAGTTCTATTTTGCCTTTCATACTAAAACAGTTAGGTCCAATATTTCCTGGACGACTGATTCAGACTGTTTTATTGTTTGAGGTTTTCAATTCCAATTCTTTGTTTTTCGAAACTGTTATCGAAAAACACTTTCGGATGATTAACCTCAGAATTGTTTGCATCCCCATTCGCAATCCCAACCTAACGAACCTACGTGATACCTCGTTGTTGCACAAGGTACGGTTTCCGATCACGTCTTTATTATATCCCCTTATACTTTAATAAACTATAACCCAGTCTTTTTCCAGTCAATACTATGTATACACTGAAAAAAGCTCTGCGACGTGTCAATCTTCATTCTCTTGTTGCTTCTAGCTGTGTTTAGTATAAGTGTTGTGCTCCTTACATCGTGTTACTACTCGACAATAATGACGTGTTCGGACGTCCGTGTTCATTTGGTACTGCACGTTATCTCTCATTCAGCGTAAATTGCGCGCTTTGTTAGTATCTGTAACAATACTTGCAAACAACAGCTATTATAAATTTTTTTCTGTTATGTTTTGATTATCTGTGATTTGCCCGCGGTTGCCAGGCGCTGGCCTTCAAGCTCTCTGTGGTTTTGGCAGGCCTGTATGTTGTAACTGCTACTCGTTTGGTACTAAAGTATTCTTATAATTATTTTAATTGGTGCAAAGCCCCTGTCCCGCTCTCAACTAAAAACCAAGAACGATTCCTACGCGTCATTTGATGTGTCCGTTAATAAGAACTGCTATCAGCGTCTAAAAGCTCCTTCCCTGTGGCTGCGCTCTTGCTTCTACAAGCCTTGCAGATGAGAACTTTACGACTATGACACTGAAAAATGTTCAGCGTGATGAAAAGAAGGATCACTGATGTGAGTGTTTTCTATCAGAATGTTCGTGGATTACGTACAAAGGTAAACGGATTTTTCTCTAACGTCATTTCACCTTGTTTTCCCATTATTGCCTTAACAGAGGCCTAGTTATGCCCTGAAATACCATCTAGTTCATGCTTACCGCCCACTTATCAAGTTTTCCAACGAGTACGCGATCCTTCTTCACCGAAATGAAAGGGCAGTAAGGTCCTCATTGCTGTCAATCAATCACTCCGTTGGGTGCCCTGATTTAGAATGTGCAACGGAATGTGTCTGGTGGAAGATTTTTGGTGCTGGTACTAAGAGGCTATTAGTAGGAAATTTCTTTGTTGCACCTGATATGAATATTGAGATGTATATCACTATTCTAGCCACTACTGAAAATGTTATATCGGCCAGTGTTAATCATAAATTACTAAGAATCTGTGATTTTAACAGGACTGGCATTTCCTGGCAAACTGGTTAAATTCCAACCCATTCTTTTTAGTTATCTGCCAAGTGCAACTCGCTACTTCAGTTTATATCCTTTAGATGTCTGTGCCAATTTAACAATATCCCGGACTCTTGTGGAAATGTGCTAGACCTACGTCTTAGTAACGTAGAAGCTGTGAATTTGTCTTGTGGCCATTTCCCCTTATTAAGCCAGATAAATATAATCCCAAGCTTCAAATTTCACTACAGTTCGCGATACCTAGTCGCTGGAGATCAAAGAATACAACAATACGTAAATCTTTTAATTTTTGTAGCGGAGGTTACGTGAGTCTTTACCACTATCCTAATAATGAGGACTGGTCTCCGGTAGTAGAACTAAGAGGTGTCAATGACCAAGTCACGGCATTCACGGATATTATTCATGATGTAATGTATAAATTTATACCACTTAAAGGGGCTAAACGCTCTAAATTTCTCCACTGGTTTTCTGTTGAACTGAAAGCAGCTATATAGCTGAAAGACTGTGCTCACAGGAAGGCACAGTGTACAAATCAAGAACACTGGCATATAGATTTTAAAATGTACAGGGCACTCTCTAAGCTTTTTTTACAAGCGTCATCATTCCATCTACGAGCGTACAGTACATGTGGAAGCTAGTACTTCGAATAATTCAAAGACTTTCTGGAGACACGTTCGTGAGCAGTCATCCAACAATACGAAACAAGATATCTCCCTACTTGGCGCCGACAGCCAGCCCGTTCCAGACACCGCGGGCACCTTCGGCCTACGCTAAGGCTCTGTGTATGGTGAAGTATACAGTGACGGAGTTAGTGAGTTTTCAAATCACCGTTCCCTGAACTCAAGTCTATCGGTCTCAGAGAAACTTGCCTTTAAGAGCACCAAACGCTTAGAACCGTATGTTTCGTGTGGTCCTGTTGACATTACGCCTGCCTTGATTAAGACGTACGGGTCCTTGCTTGTTACAGTGCTTACTTGTATTTTTTTCTTCTGCTTTAATGACGAACAAAAAATATTGGAAAACAGTTCGGGTCGTTCCCGTCTTTACGTCAACGGTAAAGACTGCTGCAAGTAACTACAGCCTCATTTCTTTCCTATGCGCATCATCTAAATTGTTGTAATCTACTCTTCACTTAATAATTTCATCTTCTATTAAACATACTTTAATCCTCAGCAGCATGAATTCATATCGGAACGCTCCACAACTACCAACCTAGTTCGTTAGCTTCGTGATGCATACCTCTCAAGTAGTCTAAAGAAAGGACACCTGGATGTCATTTATTTTGACCTCAGTGAGGTGTTTTATCTTGTATGCGACAAAATACTCCTTCAAAAGTTGACACAACTTGATCTGCACCACTCTGTCACAGCGCTGATAAGAAGCTACCTGTGCGACGGGTACGTTAGCGTAAATCGTCAGTCGCCAGAACTTTATGCGGTTACAAATGGAGTTCCTCCAGGATCTGTCCTGGGGTATTTTCTTTTCTCGCTTTTGGTTAACGACGTTTCGGCAGTCATTCAAAACTCAGTATGCTGATAACGCGAAGCTTTCCAAAGCGCTAAAGTATGTTAATCATTGCGCTGCTCTTCAGAAGGACCTTGTAAATTTTGCTTCATGGTGCGCTGAAAATAAGCGGGCCATAAATGCATCAAAAACGAAAGTTGTAAGCTTCACGCGAAAGAATAAAAGGACTTTACTTTCCTGTAGCGCTAAAGACGTTCTCCTGCCTAGAGCTTAGGGAACGAACGACCCTGGAGTGTACCTCGATAGCTCTCCGCGTTTCTTGGCCCACGCTAAACAGACGAAGCCGCGGGCCCTTCGAACACTCGGCACAGTATATCGGGTGACGAAAAACTTCAAATAACCTGAGCCATTTGTAACATTATGTAAGAGCGTATGCCTTCCAGTTCTTGAGTACTCCTCTATCATTTGGGCCGGCACTTGTAGGTCAAATTGCGAACTTCTCGGAAATGTGCAATAAGTTCACATCTATATTTAAACATCGATTCTTTCAAATGCTTTCCATCTTCAAAGAGCTAACACAGACACTCAAGTTACCTACCCTCACCTCTATACGCAACAAATGGGATGTTATTTTTCTCCACAAATTAACACATGGAAAAATCGGCTGCCCGCACTTGCATTCTAATGTGCGCTTTTACATTCCGCAGAAAGGAACAAGGAACCAGCGCGCCTTTCAGCCTTCAGATTTTTATGACCCTCTATCTAGAGTGCAGGCGACATATAACGTCCGTTGAGAGTGCCTGGATATCTTCGTGCCTAATTTTAATATTTTCTTCAAAGGAGTTGCAGAAAAATTTCAATAACTGAAGAAAAACTCTCATATCTGTTGTGTGCTCCTTCATTCTGTAATTCTTTGTTTTCTCCCCTTTTGACTTTTATTCTCTTCGTGTACTAATTTTATGGTCTGTCAAAATCTGTATTCACGAAATTATTTTTTAATGTGTGCGCGCGTGTGTATGTGTGTGTGGGCGTGCACTGTTTTTCCTGGGCACATTAATAAATACCTTTGATTGACTGACTGACTGATTTATTGATGATGATGATGATGATGACGACGACAGACAACAACAACAACAACAATAGTAATAATTTATTATTATTATTAATAATATTGTTGTTGTACCTATCCCACACGCACATTCTAGCATGTCTTGATCTGAGGTCAACATCGGAGTATCGGACCAATTTGAAATAGTAGGTATGTGCCATCTTCAATGAACCTCTTTGAGGGCAACATGGGTTGCAGGGTGGAATCAAGCCCGTGTCACATATACTGAGACGACCTCGTCTGAATACATAACAACACACGCGCCACGCGCCGACTTCATGGCGGTGCCGCCAGGTGGCGCAGCGTGTCCAGAGGAGAAGCGCGCGAGGGGGATCCAGGCAGCATTGACACCTGGTGTGTGATGCGTTTCGGTGGCGGCAACGAGGTGTGCCACTACGCTGCTTCAATGCTAATCGAACTTAACCTCGACACTGATGGTGAGATGGGTTCTGCCGGAATTTTTCTTTCGCGGTGCGGCTGGGGCAGTTTTTTCGGGAGGTTTATGGGAGTGTCGGTACAATTAGGAGGATCGGTCGGAATTCGGAAGTCTGCCGGACAAATCGGGAAAGTTGGAAAGTGTTAACTGAATAGCAAAAATGGGTGAATTAAACATTTAGGGAACTGTGTTTTAGCTCCGTAGAGGAAGCAAAGTCGAATAAGATAAAAGGCAGAGAAGTGGGCCTGCAGTACATTCCCCTAGCCAGCTATACCATGCCGGGTAAAGGGCTAGAGAAAAAAAAAAGCGAAGCATGATGTGCGAAAACGACGTCAAAACACACAACGGCTAAGTCCGCTCGAATTCTATAGAATCCCGACCCGTACTCTTTGGCAATATAACGAATGTCACGTAGTTATGCTCAAGCTTAGCTTTCGCTGCCTCGGTTGATTCTTTAACGGCGCACCATTATTTCCGTAGAATAAGTAGAATACAGCGCTGTACGTCATGCAACTATATTATTCCAACCAGCCCCAACGCAAGCCTTAATCAATGTATGTCTGCGAATGCTATCGCAATTAAGGCTTCTTGTTTTTGCTGCTTCTAGGAAATGACCTTGCTGCCACGAAATGCAGACATGAAACGTCACGCCATGCCAGCGACATATATTGATGCCACGTTGCTACTCGCTGCCAGAGAAACAGTATATCCCATCTCGCACTGTCAACGTTATTTGTGCGTTCCATCTATTAGCGAGATAAGGCTGGGCCAGTATAACGTAAGCGCTCATTTTGCTCGATATTATCATAATTTCTTATCGATCGTTCATGGCTGGTCATTCTCGGTGATAGCTTGGGCGAAGCGCCGCTCTGGCCACCGGCGAAGCACGAGCAGAAATAAGATTAGAATAAAATCGCTACATTATCCGAAACAGGATATTGAACAGTGAGAAATCTACTTCACGCGGCACGTCTAGGCATCTCTTAAAGCATATACGAGGGTCGTCCAACTCACTTCGGGACTTTTTTTCTTTTCGGGTTTAAATGGATGCCTAGGCTGGAGGTTTTGTATGCAGTAGAAACTGGCACCTGTGTCCTGTTACTGGTAGACAACGCTCATTTGCCGCGCTTCAGGATAGACTGTTATTCAAGATGGCGGACAATAGTGTGAACGTCTACGGGGAACAGCGTGTTGTGATGAAGTGTTTAGTGAACGAGGTCGTAAAACCTGCTGAAATGTACAGAATACTTCAGGCTCAGTACAGTGATGTAACACTCAGTCGCAGTCAGACAGTTGAATGGTGTAAGCGTTTGAAAGATCGCCGTATCTCTATTACTGATGATCCCGATCGGGGGGGATCACAGCCCACAATAGTCATTTCTGAGAACGTTCAGCGCGTGGAGCAGCTGATCGTGGACAATCGTCGCATAACCTGTCGTGAAATTGCAAGGGTGTGTAATCTGTCGTTGGGAACAGTGAACACAATATTTCATGATCATTTGTTGTTCCAAAAAATGAGTGCACGCTGGGTCCCAAAGCAGCTGTCTGCTTCTGACAGACAGATAAGAGTTGAAGTCTGTAGAGAACTGAAGGAACGCTATGAAATGGAAGGGCCAGGATTTTCTGAATCGCATCATGACATGTGACGAAAGATGGGTTCACCATTTCACCCCAGAATCCAAAAGAGCATCGATACAGTGGAAGCATACGGAATTACCACCTCCAAAGAAATTTCGAACAGCTGCGTCTGTTGGTAAAGTGATGGGAAGTGTATTATGGTATAAACAGGGAATCGTTCACGTAGATTTTTTACCCATGGTGTCACTATCAAGAGTGAGTATTACTGCCGTGTTCTGCGTGATGCGCACAAGAGTTTACGGAAGAAACGTCCAGGTTTGATCACAAAGGGTGTGGTCTTTTTGCAAGACAATACACGACCGCATACCGCTCAACGCACATTCCAAACAATCAAGGAAGTTGGCTGGCAGATATTACCACACCCCCCACCCCCATAGACCTGACTTAGCACCAAGTGATTTCCACCTGTTTGGGCGCCTGAAGGAGTTCCTTGGATGAAAACTTTTCAACACTGATGATGAAGTGAAGAATGGTGTCCTACAATGGTTCCATCGTAATAATAAACCTTTCTATGCGGAAGCATTTCAGGCGTTTGTTAAACGCTGGGATAAATGTATAACTGTACCTGAAGGTTACGTGTGAAAAATTAATCCACTTTCCGCACTTTGAAATTTGTTCTTCTATTTGTTTTTTTTTAATGTGCCGGATTGACTTGAGCGACGCTCGTATTTTCTAGGCATTCTCCTAATTTGTGAAGCTCAACGTGTACTGGCATGGTAGCACGGTAGGTGATAGGTATATGTTTATACGTAGCATAACTCAATCTCCTCCATGAACAACCACCTTGGCTAATATAATGTGACAATTCTTCACGCTTTCGCAGTGCTGCAAGCGGCTCTCCTTCCGCATTATCACCGGGATCGGCCGGTCGTGAACGGGGGATGACAAGGAATGTAATAGAGCGAATGGAATCCTTGCATTACACCAACCCTGGAAGGGCGGCCCAGTACTATGAGGCGCTGCTGGATCACCCGAAAAGGGAGTTATGCGCAACCTACAGAGTATAGAGCCGCCGCCAGTCTCTGAGAAGAGGGAGCAGCGCGTGTGTTCTTGTGCGTACCTGGCACAGTTGGTGAATAGCGGTTTGTCGAAGCATTCGTCGGCAGGCCGCCGCCCCGCTTGCGTGCAGCTTTGGCGGCAGTGGGTCAGCGAGGCGAACCTGTTGGTGCCTCGGTTGCACGTGTGCACGGCGTCGGCAGCCGTCTCGACGCAGGCGTTCACCGAGCGACGGTAGTGGAATTCGCGTTGGGAGCTCGGTTGGCAGACTGTGTAGAACACGTCACCACACATGGGACGCTTCTGCAGGAGCAAAGGGAAAGACAGGCGAAAAACTTGACGTGCTGTTCTATATTCGAGGTGTCAGAAGTACCAAGTATGAAAGTGCATACCAAGCAGCCAACGCACATGAACTAAAAAATTAGCTTTCTTAAATGTACGCGGTAATTGAAGATGGAATGTATTACGAAAATATCGGACGCGTTTGTCATTTTTAGCTGTGTAGGCTAAGCTGAACTAAAGTACAAATTTTATATTGACCGGTGAATCCCGTAGGAATTTCGTTCGCACTTACCGGGTACTGGAAAGGAAAAGCTAAGTACTCTTTGCTCTTGCCGGCTTCGACGTCCTCATACTCGCCCGCTGGCGTCTTGAGAACAGTGGCATGTTTTGTTGTCTTGCCCTGCCAGGTACCCTGGGTTCTGGCGGTGGCTAGTCTGAGAACCTTGGGCTTGGTCGCAGGTGTGGAGTTCGCGATCTTGCTAGGGTCGCTTCGGGCGTTAATGACGTTGGTCGACTCTACCCCGCGCAAGTTCATACTTCCGGCCTTAGTCGAGATTTTCGACTGCGCCAGTGTCTGGGCAGTTGCTACGGGCACAGGAGACATCGCTTTCTGGGGATTGTGGTGGGCGCTGAAGTGACCGCCGGCGGAAACCGAAGAAATCATACGGTTGGTCCATGGCATGGCGACTAAGGAAATGAGCACCAGAAACGCTACCATTAGAGCCGTTACGACAACGGGCACGCAAGACCCCCAGAACATTTGACGCTCTTGGTGTTTGGTGAGTAGAGAACGAAGACTTCCATGGGCATGGATGTGGCGCCTGGAGCCAGAGTCGTAGCTGGCTTCGCTGTACATGGGGTCGGGCTCGCTGCGTCCTGTATAGTAGCTACTACTACTGCCGGCACCGCTGCTTGTTGCGTTGCTCTTTCTCGTAGTCGAAGGATCTGCGTAACCTTGGTTCGGCACAATGCTGGTCCACGCCGAAGACGTGGCGGGGCTGCTCGATCCCGCTTCAACCTGATCGCTTTGCCGTGAGCGCGAAGCGTGGATTCGCTTCGTCATCGTAGTGCGCATTTCTTTCCCGCTGGTCGGTATATCTCGCTGTGCAGTCAGCCAAGCAGCCTCTATGACGTAAGGATCCGCGTCTTGGTGGTAAGGCTGCGGCACGTGCTGCCCATCAAAGGGCACAGTGAAGTCAAAGCCTTGACTCAGCTCGAACAATGGGTTACAATAGCTCGGCCCTGGCTGCGCGGAAAAATCCTCTCCGGATATCACGTACGTGGCATCGTCGAACGCCCATGGTCGTCGCAGCATGCTTCGCTCTGCTTGGTTCATGGCGCCCCAGTTCATGTTCACTGGAAGCCGAGGTTACTAGCAGGAGCGCGGTCGGGTACAGATTTTGAACAACGGAAGCTGTCCGCATTGCGCGAGAGGATAATGATGATGATGACCTCAGGGAATGGCACAAATCCACTGGGGTACAGGCAAGATCTGGCTGGTAGGAATATGCAAGAACAATTGAATATGCAGAGGAAAAGATTATAACTTAAACAAAACTTGAATAAGAAAGAAAAAAAATTAAATTTTTAGGTTTTTTGCGCCAGAACTACGCTATGATGCTGAGGCATGCCGTAGTGGGGGGGCCGGATTTATTTTGACCACTTGGCGTTCTTTAATAGCTAGGCACCTAATGCGCAGTACACGAGCGCTCTTGTGTTGTACCCCCATCGGAGTCCGGCTGCCGGGGTCGGTATCGAACCATGTCCTCGAGCTCAACAGCGCCTCGCCTTATCCACGGTACTGCCGTGATGGGAGTAAGATAGCAACCAGCCTTGAATGAGCAAAAAAAAAAAATAGTCAGGGTAAAATTATTTTTTATTTCTCACCTGTATTATTGTTTTCGTTCTTCCTGGCTTCGGTTCCATGATCCTCAGATGGTGATCATACAAGCAGCTGTTGGCACCTTTGATGTACGGCTATATGAGGTCCCACCTAATTGCTGTGAGAGAGAGAGAGAATATGCGGATTATATTTGATGATATCTTTGCGAACCACGCGAAACGTCTGTCTACAGTGCAAAAAATGGTCTTTAACAAAATAACTTAATATTTCAATAATTTAATAGTTTCAGATAGCAATAGACACTATCGTAACCTATCGTAGACACTATCGTCTGTCTACAGTGCAAAAAATGGTCTTTAACAAAATAACTTAATATTTCAATAATTTAATAGTTTCAGATAGCAATAGACACTATCGTAGCGACAGATGTCTCACGAACCGAATAAATAAATTTGGTGTTAACATATTGTCTTCCGCTTTTAATTAGTCGTTCTCCCTATCGCTTCCTGATTTATTACCGATATTATGTATCTGAGTTTTTGAAGCTTATATTGGCCATACTGAAAGTCAACTCACCAATCTCGAAAGTTGTTACAGTAACTAATTTCTTATCTGTTGAGCTCTCACTGAAAATAGTCACTCACATATTTCGCGTCCAGTTTATCGTGTAATACCCTCTAATTTGCCTCTAAATAAATTGATATGGGTGTCTAGTCACGCAGGACTAGTTATGAACTAGCAGACCGCTTGGCGAGAGCGGCCCGGTGTGGTCAACTTCTCTGAAGCCTTCCGGTGTGAATTTTCACAACTGCTGCTGACTCAGAATGCGTGATGTTATGCAAGACTCTTGGACTTCCTGTCATTACTCTTTCACTTCCTATCATTAGGAAATTTAACTGATTTCTGACACCTCGTATTCCAATGGAGTAGAAAATGCTGCCGTTTTAGAAAAAAAAGACTGTTATCAAATTCCTAACTATTACCTGCATAGATATGCTCTGGCCACCCTCCTCATTCCGTTCATATTGTGGTGAGAATGAGGTGATAGAACACTTCTTATCATGCCGCCGTTTCTCATAAGCAAGAAAACATATTTTAGAAGGACATCATGGTGTTGGACTGAATTTATTCGTTGTCGATACTCTATCCTTGGGAGTCCCTTCAATAGTACATTGTCATAGGGATGTCGGCTCAGCTTTTCTGATGTTTACAACTGAATCAGGACGATCTCGTTGCTAAACGTTTAAATCTTTATCTTATTTTAAATATTTTATCCCTTTACAGTGTTTCATTAGTGTTTATGTTTAGATTCAACTAATTATTTTTTTAACTCACCCGATGATTGGCCAATCCACCATAGAGGATCTCCGACACTTATTGAGCAAAATCACCAAAGAAAGCAAACAACCAAAGAAATGTCCTTTTAGAATTTTAGAAAGCAGAAATAAGTCGTGTGGAATATGGCAAACAGTCATAGTATAAGGGAACCTTCTTGTCATTGACGCATTTACTTGATATGTGGGGGCCTTCAGGCACATTCACGCTGTATGTCGCAGCTTTTCGCCTGGAGGACTCCCAAGAAGTCTTGTTCGAATTAAAACATTTGATTTAGTTTGATTTGATTGGTGAAGGGTTACGGACTGGATATCAAGGGAAGGGAAGCGTAGCAGGGGACGGCAGAAAGTTAGGTGGGTGGATGAGATTAAGGAGTTTGCAGAGACAACATGGCCACAATCAGTACATGACTGGGGTAGTTGGAGAAGTATGGGAGAGGCCTTTGCCCTACAGTGGGCGTAACCATGCTGCTGATGATGATGACTTGATATTGTTACGGTTAATGTTAAACTGGCTTTATTCAAGGGACGAGATTGATGGTAAAGTCAAGATGGCGTCCTGAGGCTGCACCAGCTCACGTCTTCTTCCTCTTCTCCTCGCCCGGCTCATGCCGTAGCAATCCCCGTTTGCCAGACGAAGCCCGCGGGGCAAGTCCAAATCACTCGGAAAGCGTAGGGTGAAACCCCTTAAGACGGGCAACATGTACTAACTGGGTCCGGCTAGACCGACGACCAGCCGACGTCAAGCGTGCCACCACGTACGTCAAGTCACTCAAGCGATCTACAATGACGAATGGACCCGTGTACTGGGGTAAAAACTTTTCGCATAAGCCACGTTTACGTTGCGGAGTCCACAACCACACAAAGTCTCCTTTGCCGTACAAGACAGACTGGTGTCGGCTGTCATAGCGCTGTTTCGATCGGTGTTGCGATGCCACAGTACGAAGACGAGCGATACGCCTGGCTTCTTCGGCAAGACAAAGCGTCTTGGCAACAGAGTACTCGCAGTGAAAGTCAAACGGTAGTATAGTGTCAATGCAGCTTAGCGGTGAACGTGCGTAAAGGAGATAAAAAAGGACTGTAATCGGTCGTCTCATGCTTTGCAGTATTATAAGCATAGGTGATGAAGGGGAGTACGTCATCCCAGTCCTTGTGATCGGAAAATACGTTCATGGCCAGCATGTTAGAGTTCTGTTCGTACGTTCTACAAGCCCATTTGTCTGAGGGTGATAAGGCGTTGAATGACGGAACTGCGAACTGCAGAGACGAAGCCCTCACTCTTTGTTGTTGCTGCTGCTGCTCTGCAGGTCTGGAATTTCTTCATAATCGCTGTCCCCCGTCTGCTCCATGTCCGGTGTGTCATCATCACCAAGGCCACCCATGGAGCGCATCATCTCCTCGAAACCACCCCCACCTGCACCCAGCTCGTCCCCAAAGTCGTCCTTATCGACCCATTTATTAAGCCCACCTTCAGCCAGTGATGCTTGACATCATCCTGGAGCAGCCGCTTCCAGAAGGGACCTTCTTCTGCCTTGGCCAGCACGAATTCGGCTCCCCGCGGCCGCACCACATAACGGCTGTCCTCTGGCTTTATAGGATGCAGAAACCTAAGCACCACTTCGTGCGGCTTGGATTCTACTCCTCCGTTTCCTTTGAAGTGTAACGAGTCTGCAGTCAAGTTTATGGTTAGGTTTTTACAGTCCTCCAGGACCACTTTGACATAGACTACATTCTTGCGCTGTGCCCACAGTACAGGGGGAACTGGAAGAAGTGTGGTTGCGGCTTCGCCTGTCATCTTTCACACTTGGCGATGCGGCTCTCACGCTGACTAATAGCCTTGCCCACTCAAGCCGTAGCAATATGATGACATGTGGCCTAAAAGAGAGACGGTATCAAGGAATGGAAAGGGATTGGCTTCCTTGGAGACGTCAAGCAAAGCTTTAATATTTCTAGCGGCGTGTTCCTACGGGGCTACCAAGTCGTCGCATGAAGCCACCCTGAGGGGTCGGGTGTGCTCGTAGTTGGTGCTGGCTGTGGCGGGGCGCGATTCACAGCAGCTGCCGCCAACAGACCTACCAGGTGACGCGCGATACTCTGGCGCCACCGTCGCTGCACCACGCTGTTTAACGCGAAAGCGTTAAGGAGCCCGTACCGCAGAAAGTCCGGCGTTGGCGTCTGGCGTCGGATGTCATTTCAGCAAAAAGATTTTCGAACCACGTATACCCAGGCATTCCATGTGACGCAAGGGATTTACTGAAGTAACTGAATTTCTCAAGCTAAAATACGTGACGAAATCGTAAACTGTGACTTACACACAACCTACAGACACGACAGCTCTCGGATTGTAATTTTGACCATACGAAAAATCATAATTCTGCTACGCGAAAACTCAAACAAACCCCTTTTCCAGCGTTTCTGCAATGCATAGACCGGAGACGGCGTCCGCCATTTGCACACGCCGACGCATAAATATGTCAGAGTCCACGGAGTGGTGTGCCGCTTCCTCGAAACACTTCCAGATGGAGCTCGCCTCCGCTGCATCGCGGTCCATGCAAAAGGCCGCGTTTCCACCAGAAAGCCCGCTTTCGTGCACCGCGTTCACCGCGATCGTTTCCCGGTAAACATTACGGTCACATGCGGTGCAGTTGCCGGGACGCGTCAGAAGCAGCCAGGAATCTTTGAATGCTATCGCGTTCCAATCTTAAAGGCGAAGCTTAAGCGTCCTCCAAATTTTCTTGTCACGCTTTCGCCAAACCCTCCTCCGCTTTACGCCTCGTGGTTCCTCGGCGCCGTCCTTTCCGCTTTCCTCCTCGTGCCGGCTAGCTCTCGCCGCTTTTACAGCGGAGCTGTATATGTCACCGCTCCCATACATTCTTCAATGTCCGTGGCTCAAAGGTTCCCGCGCCCTCTATGAGGAGGCAAAGCAAACTAGTAAGGCATGTGCTGACACCTGGCGTAGCAAGAGCATCGCCATGAGGCCCGTCAATACACAGTTTCATACAATTACCAGAGGGAACTCGGGCGCTAGTGCCTATAAGGTTACTGAATGAAACTAAAAGGTAGCGACATTCCTCCTCGCCCGGCCTCTCCTTCTCCTGGCCTTCTCGCAGCTGGCTCTTTCTCTCGTAGCTCGCCCTCGCAGTTTGGTCGTTCGCTCGCAAGCTGCCGACAAGGTTACACAAGGTGAGACATTAAGAATTGTTGTTGGGTGTTTGCGCATGAATTTTTACCGTACTTAAGGCTTGATTATTGTGTGCTGTGCTAAGGGCGAGGATGGAACGCTGTGAAACTGGCAGAAACAGATGCTTTTTCGGTGCTGAACTGCGCGCTTGTTTTGTGGCTTCGGGTTCGCTGCCTGCGTCCAGTTAGAAGAAGGCTTTTGTGGCTAGTTTGGTGGGCAAATTCCTTTTAGTGTCGATTATTAGCCGAAAAAATCAGAATTCTTTGTGTCGCAATGATGTATACGTGATGTACACGATGTTTATGTACATGCCAGAGCTTTGTTTGAGTGTTATATCATCCACGGCCATACATTTCAATCGTAGGCGTAGCAAGTCGCACTGCCGCACTGTGCAAGCCTCACGGTCGCGGCTTTCACAGATAAACCCGCTTCGCGAGTTATTTATGTTGCATTTATCAGAATGTTTATTTGGCTTTTCAAAGACACTTGACCGGCGTGAAATGGCTGCGACGGAGGTTTCGCCGGTACAAGCCAAAGGCGACGCGCTCGCGTGTGTGCACCGCCATGTAGCTGCCGATTCAACAACTCGGATGTGTTTGCGCTGCTCGAAGTGCGTGCGTGTGTACTTGCGTGCACCCAATCGACTGCTTGTGCAGCTTCATAATTTAATCGCCTTAGTACCATGATGACCGAGCGCAAGGCGCGTGACACATTCGCCTGAATAGACAGTTTTAGTTACACGCACGTAGAGGCTTCACGTACGCAAACGTGAAAAGTCTACGTACCTTACGCCATCTGAAACGCTTTTAGCTACCCGTATACGCGACGCACGCCAAGAGGGACCCCGTAGCTAGGTCTATCGGGAAATGTGAACACGGCGGTAGCCAATTCAATCCTGCCGCCGTGTTTCGATACGAGCCGTCTGCGCGCGCGCGGCCCGCTATCGCTTGTTCGTGATCTTGCGGAACTCCCGCGCGAAGCTGTCTACGTGCGCAAGAAACGCACGCAAAGAATTGAATCTCACGTACGTCCGTGAGACGCGCGCGCGCCCGCTACGTTCTACGCATGCGCACTGCTGACACGTAGAAGCTCTGCGTACGCAAAGCCTCTACGTACGTGTAACTAAAACTGTCTAATAACTTTAGCGTCACGTAGAAACGTGCGCGATCAGCGCGGATCATCTCAGCTATTCCCGTCGTTTCGTCATGACGCTGGCATGTCTTTATGCAGTGAAACCGGTCCTACGCTTTTATGACAAACCGGTTCCGTTGGCTCTCAAGCGGAAACATCACAGTGAAACCTGTACTTAATTTGTGAACAAAGCGTATGCAAGGACAAACGTTACACATAGAAATGGTTTCCTTCAATGAGCACTTTTCCCCTTTCCGCAGTTCCAAGTCAATATGAGCCAACAAATTCCTCCCCCACTTCATCTTGCCGAAACGGCAGAGCGGAGAAAGCCTACTCACGATACTCAAAATCATTTGCACTGGTAGCGAATAGCTTGTCCTCGCAAAATATATTTGCAGCGCCTAACAAAGGCGTGGACTGACAAAGCTACACACTCTCAGTATTACAACAATAACACATGTCCCGTTTATAGCACCATATATGACAGAACACAGCACACGTACTCGAAAGCTTCATACACCTGTTGACAATAACGCGATCAGGAAAAGAAATCTGAGCGAGCTCCGAGAATAGCACCCGTGCATAAGCTTACCCATGCCAGAGCTCCGTACCCTGTCAACAAAGAAGCGCCGTTCGCACACGTTTGTACGTCCAGTACTATTAAAATCAATCCCTAACATAAAACAAAACAAACACTGAGTTCTTCAATGACGTGGGTAGCCGCGAAACTTAGCCAAAACATGCGAAATCTCTTGGGAAAGCCTCGTCGTGCAAACTCGACGGGAAACTGTCACGGTGGTGACTGCGCCGAGACGAGGAAAAGAAAAAAAAAAGAAAAATACGCGCGAAAAATACCGCGTCATGGCGCTCAAGCAATTGGGAGACGTAGACCTCCTCCCCTACCTCCTCGCATGCTCCTCCCAGCAGCAGCGGCAGCAGGGTAAAACTGTCACCACCTTTTAGTTTTATTCAGGGATCTTAAAGGGACACTAAACGCACATATTAAGTCAAGCCGAAGTGATAGATTGGTGCTCGAGAAGTCGCGAACAGAGCCTTAATAATCGAGAAATTGAGGTAAATGCAGCACATGATTAGACTCCCTCGAGACATTCAAGCGCTTACCCATTGACGAAAGCACTCCTCAGTTAAATTATTTCCCTAGTACTCAACCACTCGTTCCGCAAAGCATCCTTGTATTATAAGACGAAATAAAATGCTAGTTGTCCAGTTGTGTTTCACTTAAAATAAAACGAAATCATTGAAATTACCCTCGACAACGGCGCGGGTGGTCGAAAGGTTTCATTTTCGCTCCACTCCACGCAGCCCACGCTTCCGCGTTTCAGTTGTTATCGCGTAGTGCGGCGCGGGTTTTGCTGGCTTGCCAAACTCGAACAAATTGCAAGTAGCAGCGAATTCAACTTTCATGCGATGTCTCGGGATGCCCGAACGATCTGCGCCACTTTACCGAAAAGCAGTTGCAGCGGCGAATCCGCTGCACTGTCTTGGCTCGGTACCGCCATCTTACTCACCGACGGCAGCAAAGGGTGGTGCAGCTCATGCAGCGTCACTACTCGCCCGGTTCGGTGCCGGGAGACCTGTATTTCGAAAAAAAAAAGTGTTCGGACCATTCAGATGCAATTTTCTCGTGAACTAAATCTCTTCTTGGCATGGTATTAAACAATCGACGTCGACTTTGTATTTGCCTTTGGTGTCCCCTTTAAGTGTCTACTAGAGCTGCAATCGGGGCGGTTCAATCAGGATGGCAACTACATGGATTTGTCTAAACTTCGGCCTTATGGCTTTAAACGCGTCTTCGACTAAGTAAATTCATCATTTTCAACAAAGTGCTGTGTAATAAATGATTGAATAAACATTATTAAAAATCATCCGCTGTCAGTATTCGAACACAGGACCTCAAGCACAGAAGCCCGACATTGAAGACATTACGCGAGGGACGCATGCGTCGACAGACGGCATACAATGCCCTCACGAATTTTTGCGGACAAGCCAGAATCTTGAGACGCATTGTGCGTTTCAATTTGTACACTTTAAGCGGTTGTGTAATGGTCAAGTCGTTATCAGTAACGGCTGTGCGTGTTCGCAGAGCATTCAGAGTGGAATGGCTGCGAATTTCTTTCACCCCCCACTGCTCGCCGCGTTCGCTCTTATCTCTCGCTGTGCTATTTCGCTCAGCTACAAGTGCCGCCTACGCACGCCTCAGGAACGGGCGCCTAATAGCTGCGCTCTGAAGGTAGGAAGAATAACACGTAATGCTCATTTAGGACACCGAAAAAAATATCCCCTTGCCCCTAAAAGAAATCGTCAATTATTAGAACTGACGTTGGTTTTCCTCCATATGAATGCAGAATAAATGAATTGGCAGAAGTCTTTAACAGCAACCTTGCTGATTTAGGGCGTGGGCTGAAGATTCATAAAGTTATTTTCGATTATTTTCATGCTGCTATTTAATTAGTTTATTTCCATAAAAACCACGGGGACACACATCACCTATACGATTCAAAAATAAAAAAAATGTCAGAAGATTGCAAGAAACGTAACATAAAGCCCCATGTCATGCCCGTCAATCGATTATACAAGTGCGCCTAAGTAATAATTTTTCCAAAAGACGGCGTATTAGCAAGCAACTTTTTCATCTAAACTGTGCACGTTCGTTGGCTAAATTCCTGCACTGAAAATAGAGCAAGTTATTGAATGTACACAGAACTACAGCCAACCTACCCTTTAAGTACATTCACGACAGCTGAACGTAACACGATGGCCCGAACTAACAATTGTTTTAACTATTACTATACAGTGTGTCCCAGCTAAAGCGGGTCAAGCTGTTCTAAAATAGAGGCTACGAGATACGACGATATGACGAAAGGTAATTCTTCAGCAGCCGCATTGCGCACTACGGTGAATTTTTCTGTTGTCATCGATTTTCTAATGTGTCAAAATTGTATTTCCTAAATTAATAATTCCTAGCACAGTTAAGTCGAATGTCGAATTGCGCGTCGTCTTCGAAAACATCACACTGTTTTCAACCGTTCCAGCGCGCCACGTCTTACCCAGTTATCTTTTCGCGCTTCAAAGTTGTCGCGCAAAACACGGTAAAGAAGGCAAAGTGAAGGCGGCCCCATGCGTTTCGCGCGTTACAGCTGAGTTCTCAAATGATGTTTCAAAGAATCAACAAGCCCCATCGGCTGACCTAGTTACCCCCCACCCGAAAAAAAAAGAAAAATAACGGGGACAGCGTAGTTGTCGGCTGAAAGCAGCTGCAGCTTGTCTGTTAAGCATGAAATGCTTTTAGCTCCCGTTGTCAGCGGCCTTCAAGTGACCTTGCGCCAAAAGCCAGAGCCGTCATCCGGGCAAGTTGCGAGAACAAAATGAGATCCCCCCCAACCTTTGTACAGGACCGCATCACAAGCTGCACTTACTCCCAAACATCTAACCAAATATATTGCTTCCGAGTTCTTTATAATGTCTGTTCACAATATCGCTCAAGCCGTTACTTCTAGTACGCTGAAGTTTTATTCGTCATTCGCAATAGGGGGCGACGTTTACGAAGGCAGACACAGGGCACCATACACTTGCTTGCCATCTTTTGGCACTGAATGAGGCCTGTGCTCTTTTCAAAGACAGTTGTCCGTGAGGCCCGCGGCGCGTCCGGCAGCGCCCAAGCCGGTAGCGTCCAGCGAATCGCGGACGGCTGCTTGACCGAGACGAGACTTACAATGAGGTTCTGTGTGTGACAGGAAACTATTGCGCCCATATGGGCCAGTGCACAGTACGGCGCGGTGCGGGGTTGGGGGGTGTGACGTTGCGAATGTGCACTCGTATGTCACTCTTAGTGAAAAATAATCGGGATGTCTGGAACAAAGTGTTTCGCGGTAGATGGTTATTAATTTTGACAGGGAATTTTCCGATTGGGTTTGTGGTTTGTTTCGACGCACTGGTTTTATCCACGTAATGACGCACTAATGTCTTCCACGTGTTTTTTCCGACAAGTCACCAGGATGACTTCTAATGCGCATGCACAGTCGCTTAATGGTAGACATGTTGGCCTATGTTGGCCACTACATATATATGTGATTCCCCTGAAAAGAAATCTTCGGTTGTGAGTCAGTGCCAGTGTTGTGTTCTTCTTTTCCTTTGTCCTTGTCTGTTATGCACTGTTAATTTCCGAAACGTGAATCACCACCATCTCGCCCAAGTTTCTCTTCTAGTGCACTACACCCACTTTAAGATTGCGGCTATAGTGTCATCTCCACCCAGTCTGCTGGGCCGGTTGCCACTTCATGCTTACATCTACTCTCAATTACGGAAGAGCCAACAAATATTTTATTATTATTTTCTTTTTCGCTTCAGTCCTTCCTTTATAGCGAAAGTTGTAGACTAACCTTCCGTAGTTTCTTTCTG
Source organism: Dermacentor albipictus (assembly GCF_038994185.2). Taxonomy (NCBI): domain Eukaryota; kingdom Metazoa; phylum Arthropoda; class Arachnida; order Ixodida; family Ixodidae; genus Dermacentor; species Dermacentor albipictus. Next base: position 69,482,626 of record NC_091822.1, on the reverse strand, counting down.
CGTCCGGCAACAGAAACGGACTTAGCGATTTCTAACAAACCCATACACAATGGCTTTCGTTGTTTGCTTTGTGTGTGACCACGCACTGTGCAGTGCGGCGGCGCAGATGTCAAAATGCGGAACAGATCAGAACGATCGCCTTGAAAAATAGTGTGACGTCAAGGCTATCGCAGCATATAAGCAGGGGAGGTGTCGGCGCTAAAAATGACCATTCCACTCTGGGAAGATAGAATGTCAGCGAAAGCAATTTGCTTTTCGTTTGAGAGCTTTGACCGTCATCAGCTTTCGCTGCCATTCAATCTTCACAGATTGGAATGGTTGTCTTTCTTTTCTTTTTGTTTGGCCGCCCTAAGCCTGTGCGTAATGGCCTAGCAAACAGCCTGACAGCGTTGCGAGTAGCAACACCCAACAGCTACACCATGGTCTTGTCACTTTTTCGCGCTCACCAAGTCAGCCATCACAGAGTTTAATACAACAATTACTAGAGGGAACCCTGGCGCTAGTGTCTGCGGGAGCTGCAATGGGAACGCTTCGGCCAGCATGGGAATTATCGGAAGTACATGGATTTGTCTGAACTTCGTCCTTCTTGCTGGAGACGGCTCCGCGACGTTGTAAATTCGTCATTTTCAACAAAGTACTCTGAATTAATAATTAAATTCTCATTATTACAACTGCCCGATGGCAGGATTCGTACACAGGACCTCTACCACAGAAGCCCCACATTGAAATCATTACACCAGGGACGCTTTTTTTCCCTACATTGCAATGGTATATCGTCACGTGGTAGTGACGGTGAAGAAAGCAGCAATACGGTGGAATACAAACTAGCTTTTTCATAATCAGAAAGTGGCTTTGGCACGTAAAACCGCATAATTTAACAAACTAGCTTTTATTGGGCGAACCTGTGCCCACAAAAACAGGCTAGACTTATAGCACAACGATAGCGGCGAACACGGTCGGCGATCGTCGGAAATCTGATCAGTGGGTCAAGCGCGTCGACTTTTATAGAGCAGTCATCGAACGTTCCAGACTAATCGTTCGGACCCGCGCGCCTTCCACAAAGTTCTACACCATTCGCGTCAGGCGATGAAATCAGATAACATAAGGCTCGGCGACAACAGACAACAGATAGAAGCATCGATAACTTTCCAGAAACTTCGGATAAATGCAGGCGCGTCCCACGCTGTGCGATTACATTTGTTAGGTGGCGAAACGTGGTTGCCCGATAAAGATAAGTACACGTGTCAATATTTATCAATCACGTAATGCCAAGTTCACATTTTGCAATTGTTTCATATTCAACAAATATTCCATACGGGGCACCCAATCGGATGCACACTTTCATACTTTTTCTATTTCCAGAAATGAAATCAGTGTCGCGAAAGTACTCTAACGCAGGACGAACATCAACGTCTGGATCGTGAACAGTCATGCGTGGCATCCAAATACTATGAAGAGCCAGTAACATAGTAATATCGTATGGAAAACCATCCTCGTTATCAACGTTAGGTACCTTGATCCATGGGCATCCAAAAGGAAATCCTTCCTTAAGGTCCTTTGCAACACATCCCAGAAGAACACGCCATCCGAGCATTCTAGGAGCACATGTTTAATCGTTTCTTGTTTGCGGCACAAGAAACAGTGATCATTCCACGGAACGGAGAATCCCTCTTCAGGCAGCCATGTCTTAACTGGCAAAATGCCTGCATGTAATTTAAATGAAAAATTTTGATCTCCGGACATGCAGACATGCTTTTTACACGTTTCAGCACTTTTCGCCATATTCCCCCAGAGAAGTGTGTTCGCTACGATGGGATTGGGAGAATAACATCGCGTAAGTCTTCATACAAATATTTTACGGGACACTGCTTAAGTATTCACACGAAAATCGTGCTTCCAGGAGGCGACACGACTTAACAACCTGTTTAAGATAACCCTGTAGTCGACCTTCCATTTTATTGGAAGAGACGACAAACTGGGGCAAAGCACTGGTCAGTCGTGCTTGGCAAACTATCATATATCGAAGTTTAGCAGGATGCGTTGTTGGGCAAGTTGGTTCATTGTAATAGGAAACATTGGTTGCGCTTTCTAGGCAATCACATGTAAGAAGACAGGACAGGCGCAATGAAGGGAGAACACAAAAGGAAGAGCCCGATGTAGAAGAAATGGAGTTTAGCAGGATGCGTTGTTGGGCAAGTTGGTTCGCACTAGTTCGCACTAGTTGGTTCGCACTAGACAGGACATGATTGCGCCTGTCCTGTCTTCTTACATGTGATTGTCTAGAAAGCGCAACCAATGTTTCCTGTATCTCGAAGGTACATAAAACGATGTACAAGCTCTCTAGAAATAAATTCAGTAAACTCAAGCCCCCATCGTGGACACGCCGAAAAAGTTTCGTCCGGTTTGTTCGATCCCCATATAAATCGGCAAAACCCGATAAATTCTCTGCACATTCGTTTGAAAGCAGTGGAGAACTGCTTTCGAACGACATACCACAAGACATACCACAATTTCTTTATTAAAAAAAATTGCTAACTGTAGCAGGAGCAAAGATAGCCAAATCTTTGCCTTTCCATCTATCGGCCTTCTCTCAGATTTTCTAGGTACGCCTAAATACTTCACCGGCATTGTTACCAACTTCACATTTAAAAGAAACTGTGGCGTGAGGTCCCAATCTCCATGCCAAAAACCAAGACATTTTCCCCATTTGACTGCACTTCCACTTACCTCACAAAAAACGTTTTACAATGGCAATAACCTCCGCAATACTTTCGAGATTTGAACCAAAAACAGCTATCTCGTCTGCATAGGCCAGCACACGTACACCACGTGCATGAAATCTGAAGTCACTAAATTGCACTGCGTTTTATAATACCTACGCAAAAAGCTTTCAATAAATGTGCAAAAAAGGAGAGGAGAAATAGGGCATCCTTGGCGGACTGAATGCCGCCCACCGTTAAGATTTCCAACTTTTTCTTTATTAACAGCCAGTCGAGAACCACAACTACTGTAGGCCATAGAAGCAGCTTCTGTTATTATTGTACCAGCATTGGCATGTTATAAGACAGTTATAAGCAAGTCATGTGGCACGCGGTCAAAGGCCTTCTCAGTATCCCTCTGAAGCATTATGACTGCGCCCTTCATAATAGCGCAGTACTCTAATACATGCCTCACTTTTAGAATGTTGGTAAAGATGCTTCTGCCTTTTATTCCAAATGTTTGATGTGGGCCCACTATTTCTTTTATTATACTCTGCAACCTTTTCGCCACTATTTTCTTCAAAAAATTGTAATCTACGTTTGGCAAACTGATCGCCTGATAGGCTGATACCAGCCCAAGTTTGATAGAATCGTTCGTTTTAGGAGGAAAAACAGTACGGGGAGTGAGAAGTGATGGAGGCAGAGATTTACACTCAGTCTTCGTTGAATAAGCGCCGCAGTATATGAGGTATTTCTCTCTTGAAGGTCTTGTACAAAGCCGCAGTTAGCCCTTCAGGGCTAGCGGATGTTCCAGCAATTAGGTCTCCCATCGGGTTCTCCCCCTCCCCTACCGAGATTTAAAGTTCCAATCAATCGCTTGTATCGTCATATAATACTGTCATGAACAAAAATTCACTTTTGGAGGGGTCGCTATCTACCGCACCTAACGAAAACAGAGCACTATGATACTCGTAAAAGGCTTGATCAATCTCGCCTTTCGTGTTTCAATGAAAGCCCCACTTAAGCTTATTAGTAGGCACGCCACGTTTCCTACGTGCTTTAAAGGTTCTGAGCATAGAACATGTATCGTGCTTGTAATATTAGTGCCTTTTTTGTGCTCTTTTGATGTTCGATAAAGCAGGTAACCCGACGGCGCCAATCTAACGCACCTAACAAGCCAAGGTCAAAACAGTCAAAATACATTCTCTCAACGTTTACGATGCCGTCGCTTTGTCGTCCGGGCTTCGTCACCACATGGCGACACAAACATCGGCCCAGCCGCTAGCCCCGGGGGCTGTCGCCGCTTCGAGTAACGGAACAGAGGAACTTTGCAGAACTTTGCGGAACGGAACTAACGGAACTTTGCACCACACTGCCCCACTGCGGGGGACAGAAACTGCGCTTAGAATGAAACCAAAACGGCAAAAAAAAACACCCGCGGACTAGTTCCTCAGTCAACAGAATACCAATCCATAGCCTGTACTTCCCGTCATTCCCATGACAGTTGAACGCTCCCAGTGCCACATTTCCCTCTTGTTATAGTAGTGTGAAACTCTATGTTGACGACCAAGCGTCCTGCTTCTGTAAGCTTCTTTTTAGCGGTATCCGTCGGTTGGTTAACGAGCCAGACATGGGACATCTGGTATAGAACCTATCATAGCAACGTCCTTGATGACTTAAGAGAAGTTCTTGCGGGGCAAGTTACTATTGATTCACTATACCTATTTTTAAGGCACCAAAAAACAACACTCAGCGCACACAACGGGCGCTCTGTCCCGTTGTCCTCTCTTGTATCCTTTGTTTTGTTTTTTGGCGCCTTAAAAATAGGTATAATGAGTGCTTGATGACGCCGGCGTTTTGCAGGGGCTTTCGAAAGCCTTCGACTCGATACGCACGACCTGAGCTGTCGCAGTGCAGCTTCACCCGATGAAATATTGGGGAGAATAATCCTGTAGTCCTTGGGCACGGAAAACGACGAGCTACCACGACCGTTTACGACAGCTCCCGCAGCTCGCTCGGAGGCAACCGTCCTGCGTCCGCAGGCGTCGGTCACCGGAAGCAGCAGAATGCTACGCCACGGACACATGCATCGACATGTGGTACAGAACGCCCTAATGGATTTCTTGAGGGCGAACCAGCGTGTTGAGACACTTGGCCCGTTTCAAAAGGGTCTTCTCAATAGGTTGAGCCGCTTCAGGTAGTAGCGATTGTGAGCGTTTGCAGAGTTTTCCACACTTCTCAAAGTATATGTCGCTTTGACAATGAGGAAAACGAAGACAGATAAAGCGTGGTAAACAGAGTTGCAAGAGCGTCTGAATCCACGAGTACGAACGTCAGACAAATCCATGTACTTCTCACCATTACCATGGTGGCTATACGATCGCTGCGCCAGAATTCCCTCTAGTAATTTTTGCACGAAACTCTATGCCAGTGATAGTGTTGAAGATTCTTTGAAATTCCTTTGGAGAGCACTGCCCGTCTTCGCCTCGCATCAATGTTACTTTTGCTTCGCATTCCATTTCGTTTTTGGCACCACAGCTTTGAAACGCTGAAAAAATTACTGGGAAAAATGTCGCGAGCTGGAAACCATTGAAGAGTGTGATGCACAAATTGATATTCGAACCTACGCAATTATGCGAACGATTATAAATTTAGGTCAGTCGATTTTCACTCATTAGCTTGTCAATGATAACGGAAATATTCCCCAGAGCTAGCTAGGCGACTGCTAACAAGACGCCGTTGGTGCCATTGTCGCATCTCGTAGCTCCTTTTTTTTTTTTAACAGCTTGGCCCGCCTGAGCTGGGGCACGCGGTATAAACGCACTGAGCAAGGTTCCCAGGAATTCACAGGTGCCTACGATGAAAGCTAATGGATAAATTTGACACGCTCATCAATAATCTTTTACTCAGTGCAGAATACCCTTTTTATTTGAATATAACTACAAGTATAAATCATGAATCAATAATTTCGCAAGTAACTTTATTACAGCATACCGAGCAATAGAAAGCGTGACACCTGGTACGAGCCATTACGGTTAAGTGTAGAGACATAGTTTGATGGACCTTCATGAAATTCTCAAATATGTCAAGGCAGTTCAATGTTTAATTTAAGGAATCAAGAGACGGGACAAAGAAGTCAATACCATTAATTCCGGCTCCTGGGTGCGACATTCGCATAAGCTTCTCGCTAAATTGAACATTGTGACGGACTGTGTGTTCAGCGCCGTAGCCAGCCAATGTTATGCCGTAGAGGGGTACGGAACATACGCTACCTGGCTTCATTCGTTTCGAGCAAGATCCCATGGTCTTGCCCCAGAGTTCGAATACAGGTACCGGAGATCAACAAGGAGTAGTAGGAGGAGGAACTAACTTTCTCGAGAATAAAGGAAAGGAGCGCAAGACGGCCGGTCTTCCTCTTTGTGCCGGGGACTGGCCCTGCGGATTCCGCTGCCTGAGCCACACAAGCTACTGCTGGTCCATCCGGTCCAAGCTAGACAACAGGACGTTTCGCTGTTTCAAAATCAGAAATTGGAGGAGCGGTTGGAGCGTGAGGGCATGTTGTGGGGCAGACGGAGGCGTAGACGGCACGGTAAGGACATTTATACGACGAGACGTACTCAACCTTGCCCGGGTGATCGAGCATCTCAGCCTTCTTTATTATTGCTTTAAAAAAGAAGAGTGGCAATGTTAGCTGAGATGCCATGTATTTCAGTGCGCAGCGCCGGATACGCATAGTATTCCTGCTTATACAGGGATACTATATGCCGTTTTTCAAAGCGTGGTTAGAAATGTAAGCAGGGTAAACCAACCCAGATAAGGTCATATTCAAAGCTCTCAAGGAACACATGGTCCCCTGTGTGTGCCTATGTCGTATTTTTGGAGGTGTACGGATATACGGTTCTAGGACCGAATGTTACATCCGATTAGTCCTTAAGCTTGGTCGCAACTTCTAAATTAACAGGCGGTTATTGGTACAGCTTCAGGGGCATACCACAAGCATCGAGATGAACATACAATCTGATACGACGGGTGCGCGGCGAGGTCCCTAAACTGGCCACAAGTCTCCACGCAAGATGAATTCCATACCTCGCGCGTGGTTTTCGCGAGATGGGCGCAGAGTGTCAAGCACGTGAGGCATATATGCGACCTGTAGAGAGAGAGAGAGAGAGAGAGAGAGAGAGAGAGAGCAAAGTTTGACCTTATCGGCATAACTTTTTGTGCCGACAATATCGGAAAGCCTACACTTCTTTCTCGATATTTCTTTTCTATTGTTTTGCCCGCCTTTTCTCTAGGGCACTAATTTCCTGTCGTCCCATTTCCTACGGAGTAGCATGTAGTCAAATATACGCGGACTAATCACACTGCTATACTTCTGTCATTCTGGGTGTCAAATAGGTCATGAAAGCAGGCAATCTGTAACCTTGGCGGTCAATGCACAACAGAAAAAAATTCTTGATGAACTGAAAGGGATGATCACAGTGTAGACAGCAAACCTATTCAGTCGATATTGATACGTGTACTTATCTCTATCGGGCGACCACGTTTCGCCGCCGAACAAATGTTATCGCACAGCGCGGGACGCGCCTGCATGTATCCGAAGTTTCTGGAAAGTTATCGATGCTTCTATCCGCTGTCTGTTGTCGCCGAACCTTGTATTATCTGATTTCATCGCGTGACGCGAATGGTGTAGAACTTTGTGGAAGGCACGCTGGTCCGAACGATTAGACTGGAACATTCGACGACTGCTGTATAAAAGCCGACGCGCTTGACCCGCAGATCAGATTTTCGACGATCGCCGACTGTGTTCGCCGCTATCGTTGCGCTTTAAGTGTAGCCTGTTTTGTGGGCACAGGTTCGCCCAATGAAAGCTAGTTTTGTCTTTCACAGTACTGCTACTGTGTAAGCTGCAAGTAATAATGGCCCAATTACGACCACAGGGCATGCATCGCCAACTATAGCTGAGGGGGACATTCAGACTAATACTCCTGTCAAGCGGGCAAGTTAAGTGCACTTACGGAGAGTGTCACTCGGTTTAAGCGCACTTTCTCAAATTGAAAGGTCGCATGTATAGTGTACTCGCAGAAGAATGCAGTCCGGTCGGAGTGCGTTCACGGTACGCGCTACGTGGGCCGAGGCCGTAGCCTGGCCGCCAGCGCTTTCGATGGCAAAAAATGTAATCCATAAAAAAAGGACACAGAAGTTCATTTTAGTTGTTGAACAGCTTTTAATCAAATAATTAAAACAGAACTTGCTCACATTCTGTTCTAGCAGCATCAAATGTCACCTCGTCGCAAGCTACCATGTTGTTATGGATTGTCTAGGCATTCGTCCTCGACGGCATTGACTTGCAAAGCTCTTATAATACAAAAATCTTTTCGTTTTTTGTTGAGAAAAAATAGACGTTTTTTTATTTATAATATAACGAAAAAAAATCGCTTTTTAGAAGTTTCTTTTTAATCTACAGCTTCAAAAAACGCGCTCTTAGTCCGTCGCCGTTTTTTTTTTACTGCGAGTGTGCTCTGTTTTCCCGTTTACCACCGCGAAGCCTAGAGTGTCACTGAAGGTCCCGAAGTGCACTCCCCGTAAGTGCACTGAAATTGCCCGCTTGACACGGGTATGCGATTTCACATTGCGGTCAGCGAGCGTGTGGCATATAGGCATGCAAACGCATGACTCGACGCTGGAAATATGTCGGCGGTACATATCATGCTGGTGCCGGTCTGTATGTATATATCTACGAAGTGAAATGACCGCGAGTACAGGGCTAAACGCACGTGCCGTAAGGTTGACGAGGTCACCGGCAAAAGAAATAAAAAAGAAAGTACAATTGACAGGTTGCAAGTTCATCCAACAAAACTACGTCGGGCTTGTCGGGCAAAAGCTTTAAGTCACTGATAAAAATACGCATATCATTTTGATGAGGAGTGTTCTTGCGCGAGCGTGCTTCTTTACCGCCTGATGAGCTTAAATGATTTTTTTTGTACATTGTGATTGCGCACGTGTCTAGCAGAGGTTTCCCGTTTTGGCACAATTCTTCGTTTCTGAAAATATGTCGATAGGCCATTGTATTTTTTTCGTTACAGCTGAAAACTCCACGTACTTCATGTCTTCAGTACTTGCATATATCTCGTGCCTGATGGCTATGATTTTCATATTTGTTTGAGTTATTTCTTTCTATTTTATTCACAGCAATAAGTATGTTGCATGAAATCACAGGTCAGTGAAATGAGCAAGACTCACCGAAACTCAATAATAAAGAGATTGTTTAACTTATGATGAACTAAGATTCATATACACTTGCCAAAATCAAACACACCTTGGTACGTCCAATTAAAATTGAATCAAAATCAGAACGAGTCCAGCTCATTCTGACTCGGACAAGCCAAAATCATACTCAGGCAGGCGAGTACCGCAGCAAGATTAAAATAGCACCAATGCCAAGGAACATGGACCCCAACCTCCATAAAGGTCACGGGGAGGCAAGGGCCGACTACATCCGCAAAACTTACGCTCCCCAAAAGACTACGGTGTATGTGGACGCAGCCATATACACCAGACAAAGAGGAAACAGGAGTGTATTAGCAACGATGGTCCACTCGGCGCTTCGAGAGAGAACCAGCGTTTCGCTACAAGACTGCATGGTAGTCGAGGTTGAAGAAGTTGCCGTTGCTCTAGCGGTAGCGGAGGGCCATCGGATCGGATGGTCGCTAACATATACTCGGACTCGCAAACAGCCTGCCACAACTGCTTGCATGGCAAAATTAGTCGCCAAGCACTCCGCATACTCTGCTCAGTAGAATGTGAAACAGAACAACAGGCACAGTACCACACGAAGCGATCACACACAATATCGTATGGATACCGGGACACAGGGATTGCAGGGAACCAAGAGGCGGGCAGAATAGCTCGAGATTACACTGATTGCCAAGCGTTCAACGTCGACCGCCTCGAGCAACCCACACATGCACCCAGAGAGTACTCGGTGTGATTTTAGACAATCACAGATGTAGCAGGAAGCGGTACCCCCCGACGCTCAAGTCTTTTAGCAGTGAAGAAGCTGTCGCATGGAGACAACTACAAACAGGGTCGTACCCCAATATTAACGTGCTAAGTAAAATGCACCCATCCCTCCCTATATAGGGACAAATGTTTATGGTGCAATCAGAAACCCAATATACAGTCGGTGCGTAAGTGCTGGGTCAATGAGAGAAAGCAGCCCTCCCTGTCACGCGTTCTACTTGGCGCATACACGCAAAGAAACCTTCAACTTGACTTTCCATTTTGGGGTGGGTTTAAGACCCACTTTTCACAGCGAAGCTGTTTATGCCTTATGCCCTACGAAAAAATCCTGGCGGCGAACAGAAAAGTCTTGCGCCAAAGCTAACTTTCTCACGAATTCTCTGTAGCTGTCAGTCTAATGTAGGCATCTTGGAAAAAAATTCTACAGAAATTGACCGCTAAGACGACTCTATCATTACACCGAGTTTCATTTACTTGTCACAATAAGTTAGTTCACAGTGAAGTTGTAAACGTTACAGAATTCCCGTTTGCTGTCAATACATGGGCATCTGCAGATGGAATATTGTTATAGAAAACGGCTATAATTTTGGTTTATCGAAACTATCTCGAAGCAAATTATATGAAAATTAGCCTCCAAGACGACTCTTACATTACGCCGTATAGTTACGTAGTTCACAGTGAAGTAGTGAATATTGTGGAATCCCTGTCTGCTGTCAATGCATGGGCTTTACGGGAGGGAAACGGAGAGCCTCATGTTTGTCCGCTAGAATAAAATAGCCCATGCAAGTTTCATTCAGCTAATTAACAAGGAAGTATGCTCAACACAAATTACAAACAAACGTGTTTTGTTTCATGCACTCCTTTGGACTGCGCCCCAGTCAATGCATCGTCGCTGGCGTCGAGGCCCGGTTTCACCACCACCTGTGTCTAAACGGCGTTCCGTCGCAGCTGCGTTGACAATATCTGCGTCTTTAGAGCGGCATCGTAAAAGCCTTTCGCTGGTAGTTCTGTGTATGCATGACGTAGTGCGTGACGTTGTGCGCGCCTGATATTACAGCGAAGCTGTCTATGACTCAGATTTGGTGGATCGCGTCCTCGCGTAGACAACATTTTTTTGTACGTCGGCTGATCCCGAAGATAGTGCAATGCCAAGACAACCCGCGGTGGAGGTGAAACAGGTTTCAAACACTCCCCATACGTGGGCCGATCCCGAAGATGGTGCAATATCGGGCCGACCCGCGGCGAAGGTGCAGTTCACCATTGAGGGGCCACACACAGCTTCGCTGATCATCATTCTTCACAGAGTAGAAGGACACTGAGTTTTTTCTTTATATTTCACATGAATGACGTATACATAATTATATGCCATAGTTACACACAGACAAAACCCTACACTAACATAACATAGTTTATACCACCATAGCAGCTTCGCAGGTTAACCACCTTCACAGGGGGTAATGACTCCTCAATTTCTTTTTCTTCATTGTATGGAATTAGTAGTAGTGTCATGCGAAAATACACCCACGCTTGCAGAAGGTGAACATATCTGAACTATTCGAATGTGTTGTACCGGCGGTACAAAATGTTAGAGGACAATTTCTACGAAGGCTTTGTTTAAAGATTTGGTGATGGCAGAATAAAAATCAGGACCATACGTGGAGTCCACTTGGAGCTTTGTAGAAATCGGGAAAATTTCGATTTTGCAAAAGTTTAATGCCAAACACGCCACTTTCCCTATGCGTTTCCGTGTTTGCGGGATGCGCCTTCCGTTGGGGCGTTCCTTGACTGACCGAAATGCCACCGACCTCAGAGGGCTCATGCATTTCCCGTCGCGCAGCAAAGGCATATAAGCAGTCAACCAGTCGGTCAGGATGATGAGGAGCGATGAAGAGTTGTGTGGGTCTCATCATGGTTCATAACGGTTCGGCGTGGATGAATAAAGCGCTAAAGAGCGACAAGGGCCTATAATGGTCAGATAAGACTGATAAGAACCGATGAGGGTTGATAAGAGTCGGATCAAGTCCGATAAGATTGATAAGGACTGATAAGAGCTGATAAGAATCGGATCATGTCCAATAAAGTTGATAAGTACAGACAAGGGTTGATAAGGATCGGATCAATTGTGGTAAGGCTGATAACGGCCGATAAGGGTTGATAAGAGTTGGATCGAGTCCGATAAGGATAATAACAGCCGAAAGGTTGATACGGGTCGGATGTAGTCTGACAGTGTTGATAGTGATTGATAAGGCTTGATAAGTGGTTGTACTGGTCGGATCAAGTTTGATCAGATTGATAATGACACCGGGCTGCACAGAGATGAGCAAGTGGCATAATGCTTACGCATATTTATACAAATCCAGTGGAGTTTCTGCATAATTTTTCACTTCAACAGTGAGGCTTTCTTTTTGAGAAACCCTTAGTTTCCTTTATAGCTTCCTACTACAGCTCCGGTGGATGACAAATATTTTACTTTGATGGTATTAAAATGTAAGTAATAGAGCATCATTGCTTTTCACGGAGCTTTACTGCGTTTTCCGGCCGGAGAAACAGTAATTTGTGTTATATTGCTTCTCTTCAGTTATTCAGATAACAGTGCGACGTGTTCCCACAGAAAACATTTCCTTCCATGTTCTCGTAATTATTTGTCCACCTGTCGTGGTACCATACGAGAGTGGCAGGATTGAAAATAAAAGAAAAATACTCCTACATTGTGAGGCTCCTCATTTCAAGGCATGAATACGATGCAAACAAGACCAAGGAAGCACGGCGCGACACGTGCTCTGCTCGATTCCTTTGTTCTCGGTGTTTTCGTGCCATGGCATCACGAACTTATGAGTGGACGCAGCCACAATTGAATCGACTCGCTTCGCTAATTTTGGTGTTGAGCAGGTGTGTCAAAACAAAACTATTGTTTATTTAATGCGAATCATCCGTTGGCTCCTTCTTGGTACTTTGCGGCACGCAGGTTTCTGTATCGCCACGCTTTAGTAAGAAAAAAGTGATGTGTGACCGACAGTGTAAACGAAATTCTGCTGTCGAGCACAGAACCCCGGTGGTATGGCCATTTGGCCATGATCACCCTTTTTTCTCTTTATTGCATGGAAATATTAGCAATACAATGCGAACCTTATTTACGTTGTGTTTAGACACACGCGCGGTATACTAACGCACATGTGCTACACAGTCCAATAAAAGTTAAAAAATGAAGCAAACGCAGACAAGCGTCCGGATGCGAAATCCACTCAGAAACTGGATCGAAGGTTCCAACTACACTACGCACTTCAGCAACCTCTTCTCGAAAGACGGAACTCGTCGAGCGAGGTGGCTCGGCATGGTTTTCCATCGTGTGGCTTCTTCATACTGAATAGAGTCCTAATAGCATAAACAAATCATATGGTGTATTACTGATTGTCTTTTCGACAAGAAGGAACAGGATACCGTAAGGTGTGAGAGGAAGTTCATTCTTTGGGTATTTGATGCACTACTCGAGGGCTATCTACATATCTATGTTTCTATATACGCTTGTATCCAACCGTCTTACAGCCTACCTGGGCCACTGGGTACTCTGTGGTCGAACGTTAGCGCATCGGGCTGCTTTGCTGAGGTAACACGGTTCGAAATCAACCATCGGATCAACTTGGGGCACCTAGCATGTACCAATGTGCATATACGTGCCTCTATTCAACGAAGCTCTTTCACGCCGACATGAGTCGCTGTAAATGTGGTTGTCATGAATCGAGCGATTACAACGGAGCGCCATAACCAGAGGACTAGTGTAGCAGGCTCCTAGAACGGGCAAGCGCCTGCCCTGCTTGCCCCGCAAGCACGCGCTGCCCCACTTTATTTTCCTAATCTTTTGCAGTGCCCACCGAGAGCACCGAACTTTAGAGTCCGTGCGTAGCGGGGTCGGTGCGCGCTACAGGGCGCCCCGCTAGACGGAACGGCGAAATGTACTCTTAGACGAAGTTGAGACGGTGCTGTCTTGGTTATATGCAGATCCGCGGATACGTCGGTGATATCAGTCGAGAGCTCCATGGGAGACGCCTCGAGGTAGGCCGGTTTGGGGCAGTGTAATTAGACTACCTTTTCGAGACCATTCAATAGGATGATGGCGGACTTCGGCGTCTTGTGGAGGAAACTGTACGGCCCATTGTAGGAGGGTGTAAGAAATGCCTTTACAGCGTCTCGTCCGAGAAAAACGTGGGTCGCAGACGCAAGACCCGGATGCACGAAGATGCTGTGGTCCGAAGCTCAAAGCTGAATGGGGCGCAGTTGCTGAATGCAGTCCTGTAAGGCATGAAGGTTCTTCAGCGGCTGGGGCGAGGGGGCCGAAAGTACGAACGAGTCTCCAGGAAGCCGCAGAGGTGCTCCATAGATGAGTTCGGCCGGAGAACAGTCAAGGTCGCGACGAAAGACAGCGCGTAGGCCGAAAAGCACCATGAGAAGGTAGTAGATCCAGTGCTCGCGATCTAGGCTAGCAGTGAGGGCAGCATTGAGCTGGCGGTGGAGCAGGGATGATATGCGGTGGTACGGCAGTGTTTAGCACCAAAGCAGGCGATTGAGGGAAGAGAGTACAGTCAAATTTCCGGCCGCGATAAGTGGTCACAATGCGGGGGAAGCCGAAGCGGGAAGCTTATGCTGAAAGGAAGGCTTCGGCGACAGTTTCCGCAGTGATGCCAGGACTGGGCATGGCTTCGGGACAGTGGCTGAAGCGGTCAGTCATTGTTAGAATGTATCGTCAGTCGTGAGAGGGAGGAAGTGGTCCAACCAAAATCAAGATGGACGAGGTCAAAGCGACAGCCAGATAGGAAGAAAGACTGCGTGAGACGGGTCGCTTTGGTGGTCTGGCACGCGAGACACGAACGTGCCCGCTGGCGAACATCGCTGTAATAACGTTAATGCTTGGCCAGGCGTAACGCTGTCTAACGAGCCGTTGCGTGGCTCGGGTGACGCATGTCGTGAAGGGATTGTAACACTGCTTGACGGAAGGCAGCTGAAATGAAGGGGCCAGACGTAGCCGTTGACATGTCACGCCAGAGTGAGCCAGGCACAGATGACGAACGAGTTGTAGACGGAGGGAACGGGGTTGGTCACGCCGCGCATGAAGCTCGGGGTCTTCAATCTGCGCCTGAGGTACAAGTTGGCACTCCACAGTTGATGTGGAAGTGCCGAGGGAGTTGATGCGGGCGAGTGTATCAGCTGCCTCGCTTTCGGTGACTTTGATGTGCCGGATATCCATAGTGAACTCCGATATATAGGCCAGGTGAAGTTCATGTGCGAAGTACTTGGAAAAGTTTATACTGGACAAATACACCAGAGGCTTATGGTCCGTTAGAACATAAAATGGCGCCCCCTCCAAGAAATTCCGGAAGTCCTGGGTGGTGCAGTAGATAGTGAGCTGAGCAGCCCGCGGCCAAAAACTGTAGCGAGTCTCGGCAGGTTGGAGCTTCTGAAAGAAGCCCACTGGACTCCACTTGAAGTCGATTTGCTGCTGGAGAACAGCACCAATGGCCACACTGGAAGCATACACCATAATGCGACCAGGCATGCTAGTTCTCAGGTGGATGATAAGCACCGAATCGGAGACGGCTTGTTTAGCAGCTGTGAAAGCAGCTTGAACTTCGGGAGACTAGGAAATCACGGATGAGGAGCCCTTGGTCGTGTGAAGACGGTCAGTCAATTGGAGCAGAAAGACGGCAAGTAGGGCCCGTTGGTTGTAATTCACAGTAAGGTTCGTTACAGCGCAACTCAAGACAAGGACAAAAGAAGGTCCCACAGTGCTGTGTCGTCGTTTTATACCTTCTTTTGTCCTTGTCTTGTGTTGCGCTGTAACAAACCTTACTATGAATTGGAACAGAAGCTGCGCGCAGTGCGGATAAAGAGCCGCGAGAAATTCATTAGGCCCAGTAATTCACGCAGCTGGCATAGGGTATTGGGTGCTGGAAAGTATTGCACGGCCTGGACATGGGAGGGCACCTGACGAATTCCCAGAGCTGAGATGTGGTGACTCAATAATTCGAGCTCGGAAAACCCAAAGACGAACTTCAGGTTGTTGAATGCGGTGAAAGAGTTCCCGCAGGTGCCGCTCATAGCCTTGTGGATTGGAACTCGCGACGAGGATGTTGTCGATGAAGGCAAACACAGCCAGGAGCCCGCACGCTACCTCGGCAATGAATCGTTCGAACTTTTGAGCTGCGCTGTGTAACCTCAAGGGCATATGCACATACTCAAACAGGCAGAAGAGTGCAGTAAGGGCCGTCTTCTGGATATCGGCACGCTCAACGGGGACCCTTGGCCTTAAGAAGGTTCACTTTACTCACGGAGGAAAGAAACAAAATAGGGTAGGCCCTGACGTCATGTTTTTGAAGCCGGATATGCAGCCATGTTGGTGTGCCATCTCCATTTGCGCCTCCAGTCAGCTCGCCGGAGCAGATAGGCGCGAGCTTTGAACTTGCATTGCTATGAGCCACCAGAAGTGCGTGTTGCCGACGCGCGTTAGAACAAAGCTACGAAACTTCTGTAACAGCTTCAGTGAAGCAGACGCACTCCTCTGATTTTCCGTGGCGCATTGAAGACGACGACGAAGACCCGTGCCGTGATTACTTGAGTGTCTCTGTTGCTGGCTGACACTCACACTCATAAACAATCAGAACATGTTTCAAGCTTACACAGCACATTCCGAAGTCTACATGTCTCCCGAACAGACTCTGGTGTAAGAAAGACCCGCGCCGAAAAAAACGTACCTCACTTTTCAGAGGCCTAGAGCAGCAGCGTGAGCTTCAGGAGCACGGTTGCTATGGCAACGTTAACGTATGGGTTACCAGTCTCAGTACTCCCTTGCGAAAAACAGCACGTCATCCTGCCACACTTCCTCCAAAATATCCGTGCTGGCCAGGGCCTCTCCTATGGTTTCCTTCCTCCATGACTTTACTAAAGATTTGGCTTCCTTCCAAGTGGCCTGTGAAATCTTGAATGTGTGGAAGGGGATAGCTATCGTGGACCATTTGAGCGTTGAGCATTCGGTAGCCGCCGCACGGATGCTAGTTACTCGGTTCTTAACGTCAGATGAAGTGGGGATGCCCATCTGTTGGACGAAGGGCCAATAATACCCAGCTGGAGCACCTGCTCGAATTCCCGCTTAACTATGGCCAGACGCTCACCGAAGAGGCTCTGTGGACGAGCTGCGACGGGTGGACCACGCGGGACAATGTCGTGGGTTGGGCTGTGCTTGGGTGGCTGATTTAAATTGCAGTACCTCGTCCCGTCAGGAAGGCCATCGGGGACTCGAGCCTACGGGCATGGTGAAATCAGCGTGCAGATGCCAGTGGGAGCGACAGCAGACATAACTCCAGGGATGGAAAGTCGCGTCTTGCTGTCAATCAGGCCATGGCGGCGCGTGCTGACGTCGAGGTCGAAATGGGTTATGAAGTCAGAGCCGAGGATAGGCTGATTGACGTCGTCTACGATGGAGACCCACCGAAACCCGCGCGGCAAGCCAAGGTCGAGAGCGAGGGACCGTAGACTATACGTGGCGATGGAGGTAGGGTTCCCGGTGCAGATCGTAGTACCAGGTGATTTAAAAGCGCGGTCACGCTTGGAGGACGGCAGTATGCTTATCTAGGCAACAGTGTATACAAGGAAGCGCAGGCCAGAAATGCGATCCATGACAATTAATAGGCAGGCATTTTGTAAGGCGAGGTCACATGCCGCCATCAGGGATCTTGCAGTGCATTTCCCAACCACTTCCACTGGCGGCCGCGGTGCTGGAAAGTGCGATGGTACCAGGAAATAGGCTAGCTTCGACAGCTGCGCGAGCGAGGACTGCTCGAGGAAGAGGGACGGCGGCTGGGGCGTCAGGCAGAGCCGCGCTGGTCAGGAGAGGACGTCTGAAGGGCACCGGTAAAGACGGCGAGCTGGTCGATCCGGGAATTTAAGCGGGCCATCGCAGAGGACTTTAGTGTTGAAGAGAGGGCGGCGACAGAAGAAGTCGCGTCGTGGACTCGATCAGCGAGCTGGCCGAGGCGCTCGAGGGTCAAGTCTCCTGCAGCGGTCAAGACAAGGCGGGTTCACTGCGGCAAGCGTAGCAGGAAGAGCTCCTTGAACAGTGCATCGTTCGCGTCGATGTTGCTTGAGCCAGGAGCCGTCGCATGCTGTTGAGCAGCTCGGAAGTGCGCAGGTGCTGGAGGCGCGCTCTCAGACGCCGTGGTGCGGTCCAAAGTGTTCTGCTTCAGTTTCTGGTAAGGAGCATCCACCAAAGAGCGATGACGTCCGCTACCTCGTGAGCAACCTCAGGAGACATGTTGGCCAGTAAGTGGCGATACCAAGAAGTCTCCGAGGTGGTGCAGATAGAAGGAGGCTTCGACCTGCGTAAACCAAACCTGTGGGTCCTTGCGCCAGAACGTGGGCAGGCGAAGCAGTAGAGTTGCGATGTCATGTGGGCACGAGGTAGCGTCAGGCGGAAGGTTACCTGATGGCGGTAGGTTGCTGTGGTCGATCATCTCGTAGTCCATAGTGACGTCCGGGTCACCGATGTTGCGAACGGAGGGCTTGCAGCGTAGCGCCAGAACCAGTGGAGCAGCGTAGTAGGCTCTTCGAACGGACTAGCGCGTGCTGTGCTTACGCCGCCAAGCCGCCTGACTTCCTTTTCCTCATATTTTGAAGTGCCGATCGAGAGCGCTGACCTTTAGCGTGTGCGCGTAATGGCGTCAGTGGGCGCTACAAGGTACTGGGTAAGCACCGCTGTTCAAAGAAGCTCTTTTATGCTGGCTCGGACCTCTTAGTATATGTTCCATTCGGTCTGTGCTTCTCTTCAATGAACCTCTTTGATGCCAACTTGGGTAACTGGCATGTGCCACTGAGAAATTGCCATCCTACATCGACCAAATAGATCCCTTAAATTTCTCCGATACTAAGCAGATTGGAACCCACGTCACAATAGATCGTTAAGGACAGCAACTCGATGCACTGGCTATGTGACGATTTCCAATCAACCTTCCGGCACCTTGGGTCACTGAGTACGTGCCACTGATTGTGCGACAAGCGACGGAACAATTCTCAGCGTTCGCAGGCGCCGGCGCGCCACGCTTCTCGTCTCGGAGGCTGCGCGTGGACGTCTCGGCAGCGCCACTACGTGTCGCAGCTTGCTCACAATGAAGCGCGAGAGAAAAGTCCGGTTGTCGCATTACGCGTATATCAGCGTCCGCACGCACTGGCGCGCCATGCATTTCTCAGGTCACACGCCCGCTTCGCGGCGGCGGCGCTAGATGGCGCCGACTATTCTTGCGGAAACGCGAAAAAGGAGTTTTGCTGCAGTAAACGCCTCATACACAACTCGCTTCGGCCTTGGCAATACCTTATGTCGCTATTCAATGCTAACGCATTACCATGCGTTAGCATTGTAAGGGCGGTAATAATGTAATAAGATGCGTTATGCCATGCGATAGCGATAAATTTTTTTTCGAAGTAACCGTCACTTTGGTTTTGGAGTTCAAATTTGCGGGAAATTTTCCTTGTGTATATGTTATGCGTCTCTACAGCAACCAACTGTCAATTTTCCGTCAATTCGAATTTAGAGATGCCAAAATACCGGGATTTTGCTGTAATCGAGATCATTGGAATTTCAGAAGCAACCTTGTCCGAGCGGTTAAATGACATCTAAGCTAACGCGGCGTTTACAAACTTTTGTGCGTATAAGCCGTCACTGAACTAGAATGTGGTATTGCTTTCCGGGTCTGATAGGGAACAAGACGCCGTGGAAAAGTTAGTGTCATTCATTCATTATTTTTATGACTTCTTTAATTCAATTAGTAAATACAAGTAATTTCCCGTATGCTTTCCTTGGTGTCTTTGTTTGTTGGCTTCTCATGATATGATTTATAAAAGTCGGGCCAATTGCCTTCCCCCAGAAAGATCGCGTACTCGTGACGCCTGCGGCAGACAGGGTCTTTCACATCCGCCGCCAAGGTTTGCGAGTGGTGGCGCTGGCTAACACTCCCAATGTTAGTTCTAGTTGTAACACATAAATACCCGAAAAGTGGATGGAGAAACCGCGCCGCGGTAGCTCAGTTGGTTACAGCATTGCACGCGCAATGCGATGGCGTGGGATCGTTCCCCGCCTGTGGCAAGTTGTTTTTTCATCCGGTTTCATTCCTATTGATTTATCATTTCTTTAATTCCATTAGAAAGTATGATTTACCCTATGTTTACCGTGGTGTCTTTGTTTGTTGGCTTGTCGTAATATAACTATGAATACAGGAATACGAAGATAGCATCGACGTCGAGGCCACGCGGACGAGTGCAGACGATCGCCACTTGACACGTGCCAAGGGGCGTTTCGCTCTATCTTAGCGCGACGTGACTTTAAGGTCAGCTCGGCGACACTGAAGTCTGCGGAGCAGCCGCGTTCTACCTTCACTCCCGAACAACATTTCTCTTTCGTCTCCTGAGCTGTGGTTGCAAGGACAGGGGAGATTCAGAGACACGCGACGGCGACCTATACAGGTGCACACCGCCGACACACTAACACACAGTGAGATGGAGAGAGAGAGAGAGCAACCCTTCTCCCTTCGGGCGCGTCGGCGCGCTGACGCGAAGCGCTAGCGGAGTTCGGCAAGCCGAGGCCGCTAGCCCGGAACTCTCCCTCCAAGTGACGCCGGGAGAAGTGAGAGAGAGCGCGCGCTCGCGGTCGGTCGGTCGGTTCGTTTCGCCGGAGCAGTGGGGCGTCTCTTTCTCGTCACCTGGGGCCTGTCTCCTCCGTCCGGCCTCGCCGTACATAAGCGAGAAGGTCTCTCTTCCGTGTTTTCCTTTCTCTCGCCCTGCCACGCGCTGACCCGCTTCGACTCGCAACTCGAGAACTCTACTACGTGTGCGCGCGGAGGCGTCTTCCGCACCTCTTTGAAGCCGGTGTGCCCTGTCGGAGAAGACTGCACTGGCTTCGCACCTAACGGCGCACGACGGACTCTGTACGTTTGCGCGTGTACTCCTTAGTGTTCGGTGCTGGCCGGCGAGTCCTTACGCATTTGCCCGGTGCGGACGTATGCGCTCGGCATCACCTCTTGGGCGCCGCCGACGTGCGATCGAAGTTTGATCCCTCGGCGTGGCCGTGCACGCGTGTATAGTACTTCTGTGGGCTGTGCCCAGCGAAGTGGGTGCTCGTGCATTCGTTGGGTAATACTGTCGCCGCCGAGTTGCGTCGCCGATGCCCTGAGTGTCACGCATGCCGTATACGCTTGGAATCGGTTTCTCGGTTGACGCTTCGTGAAACGTCGCCCAGGCGGGTCTCCCGAGGATCGAGTGGTACAGCGCACTTCGAGAGTCGACGTCATGGCTGCCGCGGTGGCGATGGTGCGATCGCTGCTCCCCGAGTTCCTCATGCGTGTGCTGGACCGCACCTCCGAGTTGATGCTGTTCGTGGCCAACGTGACCCGGCGAAGGCAGCGCGTCCAGGGGACGAGTGACCCACTGTTGCTTGCGCCGGCCGTGGTGCTGGCAGACGCCATACGACATGGTCGGGTGAGTAGATGAACCCTTTCATTAGTAGTGCGGCGGCCCATGGCATAGCGGTTTCACACAAAGTGTATGTACCGGAGGGAACTTTCGCGCTAGCTTGCGTCTACGGTAGCTGCGACTAGGGCAGTTGAACCAGCACGGGAATGGTGGTCGGCACACGTGTTGGCCTATACTTCCGTCAGTCTGGATTCAAACGAACTTGCAACAAAGCAAGTCGATCAGTTTGAACGAAATATTCCGTTATAAGTGCAGCAATGCGCACGGATTATCCAACTGTGCAGAGTCATTTTGCTTTCTGCGTTCAGAAAAACAAAATGGCTGTGGCTTAGCTAAGGTAAAGCCCAGGATGCGAAGCATACTAGCCTTTATTTTAACGCGACAGCGTTAAGGAGCTCGTGTCGCAGAAAAGCCGGTGTCGTCGGCGTCGGCTCAGGCGTGCGTCGCTTGCTCAGGCGCACATTTCGTTGTCGCGCCGAACGCTGCGTTGCTCGACGCTCACCGCGTCCGATGCGGGGCGCGTAGTCGCTGCGCCGTAGCCCATTGTCTTAAAACCCTTGGCGGGTCGACGGGAACGCTGTCGCGTTCCACTCTTGAAGGCGAAGCTTAAGCGTCCGCTTTGCAGCTGTTATGACGTCATATGGTAGCTACGCGGCCGCGCGCGGCGCAGCAAGGAAGAGCGTGGTTGTGCGGCTAGTATGCTTCGCATAAAAGGCTTTGCTTCAAACTTCGAGACAATTAAAGACAGGTAAAGCGTAGTAAAGAAAGCCGCAAGAACGTCCGAAGGCGCAAGCACGAAGATCACACAGATCTATGTGCTAACCATCATTAACACCGTAGCTGAACGATCGCAAAGCAAGTGTTACCTCTAGTAGCTGTAGAGGCGAACTGTTTGACCACAGCAATTTGTTCGTGACCTTGGAACACTTCCGGTCGCACGTATTCGCCACCCAAATGTGCCATGAACGAAAGTGTCATATTCCATAATTCACTATACGTACACGCCAGTGATGTACTTAAAAAAAAAACGTACACACACGCGTGTGATGCGTCGAGCTGGCATGTGCTGCTTTCTTGTGCATTTAGAAACAAAATTTATTCATCTAACCACGTCCGAACTGTTTAACTGTGCTGGTGCAAAATGGGGAGTCTGCTGGTGATTGCAATTTGCATTGTCTTCGTTATCCGATAAATTGACGAAAAAGCGAAACCCCAAGTCTTATGGGAACGAGAGAGAGAAAGCAAGGAAAGGAATGTCAGGTACTGGCGTGTACCTGTGCTGTAAACACTTCCACTGCCACTTTTTGCTAGCGTGCCCTCGAAATGTCGTTACACCGGCTGTGTGACATCGAACATCGCACTGGGTGCTTGATGCGATGTGAAAGCGAAACGAGAAACTCTCGAGGGAAGGAAAGCCGGCCAGTCACACTGTAAGGTGTGCACTCTGCGGGTAACCAAAACTACCACGCAGGACAAGCTCTCTAGGGAAACGCCGTCAATCACCTTCGACTAGGCCCATCGCGGAGCGGTAACCTTACACTAGGAAACACTCCAGGGAAAACTTGTTAGTTAGGTTTGCCCCGTGGGAATGAAGCTGCGTTGGAAGGAAGCTCTCTAAGGAAACCTTGTAAACCTCCTTAGGTTTCGGCCAATTCCGGTTAGATTCGTGTTTTTCGAGGTGAAAGATGCTTTGGAGAAAAAAAAAAGCAACAGGGGCTATATTTTATGAAACCAAACATGCAGTGTGGGCAAATTTCTGCAGTAAGAACTTGCGGACGTTACGAGGTCGGCACAGAGTGCTATTGAAACAGTATCATACAATAGCACAGCAGGTAAAGTAACGCTCAGAACTCACTCTTAGTTGACCCAATTTCTAACGGGCTCCAGTGTGAGTAAGCCCACACTTGACGTTCACACACGCCTCTTCGTGTACAGCCACTCGCTCTAGCGCACTGTGCACTAGAAAGACACAAAAGCTTTGTGAAGACGAACAGTTAGTTGCAAACAGTGAGCAAAATGCAGGATTGTGCACGTTGCAATGCACAAAGGCAGATTAGCTGTCTCCCGCTGTCTTTATCTGGGTCTCAACGAGCTTCGGTAGCTGATCAAGTTTGTCAACCAGCTCCTTAGGCATCGAGTAATCCAAACACCCACTACGAGTCGCCCTTTATGCAACTTCCAGGCCAACTTACTCGCAGCATAGACCAGTGCACTGCGTTCGCAAGTGCTGTTCAGACGTCACTATTAAAACTATATCTGCATTGAAAACTGTCACTCTCGGAGATCTCGACGTACTGGAGCTTTGTACGCTTGAAGATCGTTCAGGCGTGGTGCCTTTAATAAATTTACTCACTACAGCGGCTAGTGAGTACAAATGCATAGTATTAGAGAATAGCGGTGACATTTGACTGAATTTTTTGGTTTTGTGTGCCGAAACCACGATTTGATTATGAGGCACGTCGTAGTGGTGGAATCCGCACTAAACATGCCTCGAATGCACAGTAGACGGGTGTGTTTTGCATTTCGTCCCCGCATCGAAGTGCGGTCGCCACGGCCGGGATTCGTTCCGCGACCTCGTGGTTAGTGTCGCAACATCGTAGCCGCTAAGCCACCGCGGCTGGTGAATTCGCCAATAGACGAATTTTTTTTTTGCGACACACACACACGCACGCACACGCGCGCACACAATGACACACACATTCATAT
This sequence comes from Dermacentor albipictus, assembly GCF_038994185.2. Lineage (NCBI taxonomy): Eukaryota > Metazoa > Arthropoda > Arachnida > Ixodida > Ixodidae > Dermacentor > Dermacentor albipictus. The sequence continues at coordinate 69,458,696 of NC_091822.1, read as the reverse complement.
CATCACATTGTGCCCTTCGGTTAACACCCTTTCCTTTCGTTTATATATATATATATATATATATATATATATATATATATATATATATATATATATATATATATGTAGAATACAATACACCAGATTTGAGGGCACCGATCATACTCCATCTTCGTTCTCCTTGTTAACATGTTAGTTGCCATGCGCGTCGACGCATTCCACCTTCTATGCATTCTCAGGCTTTTGTCAGTGGCCCGACATTATTGTAGGTGGCACGGAGCGCACCTTGCTCTGCGTGCCCTGAAGGGCAGTCGTACACAGCGGCTACTAGCTTACTGAGTACTCCCGTTGCGCAGCGCGGCGTCAAGGTCTCTCGGATAGCGTGGTGCCGTGGTGGACGCCAACCCTTTCGCAGATAGGCGTCTGCGTTTTTCCTTCCCGCTCGGTGAGAGTAGAGCGCGCACGCTGTCCTCCTCCGCACTCCCGGAAGATGAGCGCTCTTCAAGCCTGCTGATGACCTCGCCCCTCAACGAACACGAGGAAAAGTGGTGCCAGCCGGCTGCCTCATTTTTCATCGCCGGACACACTTGCCGAGCCTGTAGAGTATTCGTTACGTAAGATCGTGTCCGTCCGGAGAAGCTGGCTTATCTCAAGTCTCTTTTATGTATCTCTCTCTCTCTCTTTAGCGACCCAACTGTTTCACGCCTTCATTCGACTTGGTCGCCTTTAGCGTTGTGGATGGCAGACGCAGCCGCGGCTAACCAGGAAGGCTATGTATAGACTGGTTCATTAATTTAATACATATGGAGAAGCAGGTTCAGTAGGTCGTCCGCTTCTTCACAACGTTAAGTTGTTTAGTGTTGACTGTTTCGTTATTAAGCCTGCGTATCTTTTCCTCTCTTTTCCCTGTAAAATTTTAGTGAATGAAGCACGATGATGGATGAAGTAAATACTTTCAACTGTTTAGCAGTCCGCTATAACTAAGAAGGTGCGGTCACTTGCAATTAAAAATAAAGATCACAGAAATAAAATATATCACCTTGATCGCAGTCACATATGTGCGCCATAGAAACAGTCTTCTTATGTTCACAGAAATTTCACAAGACACTTCTTGATGCATCAGCTGCGCGTACACCAACCAGAGTGCACTAATGTGCCGCTTGTCGTCTGCTTGTCTTCTGCGCGTTTTCTTATGTCGCCTACAAAACTAACGAGAATGGTGTATCGATAGACAGAACGAATGATTGCTTTCTTATCGACTTTTTTCAGCAGTACTACGTACCTTTGTCGGTCTGCACGTCATTACAGCGAAGCTGTTTATGGCTAAGGTTTCGTGAATTTTTCGTGTGCGTAAACGAATCAGCGTGTGTAAAAACTCAGATTCCGAATTTGATGCAAAATCGTTTCATTCTCTGCAAAAGCTTATACGTCTGATCACTTGGACATGCCTTTTCAGTAGATTATTTATCAAGAGGCACCATTCTCAAGATAAGTAGACTCTCAGGGGGATAATAATTTTTTTTGCTTGCTTACGGTGGTATGACCCATTGCTTAAGGGGATGAGCCATTAACTATCTTACGTGACGGACGAATTTCTGGTTGGGTAGGCATAGAGATTCTTACGCTTTTAATAACAGAGGTGATACGAGAATATGTGCGCGTACCCATCGTCACTCTTGTTTCATCCAAAGTCTCCCAAAAAATTGAACGACAATTGGCCAATAAGACGACTCTATCACTACGCCGATTTTCATTTACTTTTCATAAATAGGTAGTTCCCAGTGAAGTTGTAAAAGTTCTGAAGTCCCCGTTTGCTGTCAATACATGGGCTTCCATGAGAGGGAAACGGACAGACCCATGTTTGCCTGTTAGGATAAAACTGTAGTCGTTCCAGATTTCATTAAGCTAATTATCTAAGAAGTCTGCTCAATCACAAATGGCAAAAAACGTGTTTTATTTCGTGCACTCGTTTGGCTTTACTGTCCAACCACGTTCAAACCATGGATTAGGGGCGAATTTGACAGCACAAACGACAGCTTCGCTGGCATTCCACCTTCACAGAGTAGATTCATGCCCAATGTTTAGCGTCAGGCTAAGCAATAAGGTTTCGATAAGGGCACCACAGTTCCCGGCGTTGCAGGTTGCACCAGCGCAGCGTGTTTGCGCCTTCTGGCTTTGGCAGCTGGAAGTGCTAAAGCGAACTAACTACTCGGACGATGTGGGCGGGTATTGTGGCTGTTCGTGTTGTCGCTTTTTGTAGATGTCTAGCTGGGCAGCCTGAGCGAGAAGCGCTCCGCCTAAGCATCTCTGACCTTCTCGGCTTACAAATTAGTCTCACCACGAGTACAGCGAATCCCTGTCGTGCGGCAATGCGAGCGAAAACCGTGATAACCCTTAACAATTGCGTGTACGTCCATCGAGCAACACAAGCTCGCGGTCACGAGCACGTGATTGAACGTCCTTCACTTCTTAAGATGATAAACGTTTTTTTTCTCTCTCAGCAAGTCAAGTGCTGGAATCATGCCTAGCATGTATCCGGCAGGGGCGTAGCCAGGGGGTGGGGGGGGCTTATGGGGCTTCAGCCCCCCCCCCCCTCCCCGAAATTTTTTCGTGCTGTCCATGCACCGCCGACCAAAGCAACCCACGGCGCCGGAAATCATTGTGGATTTTGTCTAGAACGTCTTTTTCACGCTCGAAAAGCCATGGAACCGCACAAATTGCGAACTCGGGCTGGATTTCGCGGCATAGCCCATGCACCGGGAGTCACATAACGCAAGCAGCCCCATCCGTGCACAAACTTTCAAGGACGTTTTGATGGCGAACGGGCTCGCCGCGGCATCTCGCAAAGGCCGCGGAATCTACACTCTATCAAGGAATCTACGGAGCGCGTGAATGTCAATTCCGAAACTTTATGGGTATAAAGTTCTCATAAACTTTTGATGTGAAAGGTACATTGACATTTCAAAACGTGTGCTTTAGATTTTCAATTGCGGAACTTTGTAAGTTTAATGTTCCAATAAATATTTGACGCCAAAGGTTCATGAACTTTTCCAAAGTCGCACATCGGGCCATACAACGAAACAAGCCAAATGAACACGCTATCAGACAAGTTGACAAAGCCCGCAGTGAGGCGCGATGAGACGAAGCGTTTTGGTGGTTCATTCGTGCCGTCATGTCACCTAAAAAAATATCAACATTTTTTTTTTCACCTGCGCCAAAGCATCCAGTGAATACACTAAAGCCAGCCAAGGTAACTACGTTCTTATTTATTTTTTCTACTTTGACTTTTAATCGCGAGGACACATTGAGCCTCTTCATTTTTTTTGTTCTCGCTCTCCTACCCGCGGGCTGCCAGAGCCAGCCAGAGCGCATGCGTTTTTCTTGTGTTGTCCCGACCACCGCGCGGCGCAGTTCGTTGTGCGTTCGGTTTTTTCTGGCCGAGTGCATTTTCGGCTGGCAGAGTTTTGGACGCTTTTAGCCAGCAGACGAGAAAAATACACAATGGTCACTCACCGCCATCACTGTGGGCACTCGATGGATTGCACCGCGTTCGCTTGAAGCGCAACCTCTGCAGAAAGCCTTGTCTCGCGGATGTAGGATACCGAGCAGTATGCGCATGATTCTTGGTGGACCAAGCGTCTCGTGTTTTCTTCGATATTTCTGTAATAGGCACATTGGTTGCCCAAAGCAGGCATTTGATTGTGACCAACCTACTTTACTTTGCGTTTTTTTTTTCATTACGGTGCCCCCGCCCCACAAAAGGAAAAAAAGAAAACGTTGTTGCGAAGCAGTGAATTGTCACAAGGTGAAAGTTATATTTTGCTACTTCTTTTGCGGAAAGTAATGGGCCATGTGACGCTTCAGCTGCCGGATACGCTTATTATATTGCGATAGCAATTATATGGACACTCTAGGCGCATTCCAGCCATCGCCCTCATGTTCCGCATGAAGTCCAAGGGTGATAACATGCTGACTGCGCGCCGCATGCTGTATGTGCAAGTGAAAGCGTGTGGGGGGTGGAGGGGAATGGGTGAGCCGACGATGGTGGCTCAGTCTTGTGTGCGCAAGGGAGAAAAGTTATGAGCAAGCGCGCCTCCTTCCGTCGCGCGTGGTACATCGGGGTGAGTGGATGTAATGGGGGCGGGATCAAGGATTCTGTGAACCTGTGATTGCGCAACATGTTTATTTGCCTTGTTTGACCCATTATATACCGCGACTTTTTCTTAGATACGTAGATTTATTGGAGACTTATACGTATGTTCAGATATCTTGTTGCGAGGTTTTGTGTATACGTGCAGTGAACTTTGTTTCCAGTGACAATTTTTTGCCCTTTATCAAACTGTATCTTCGCACTTGTATATTCCATTGTATCTTCGCATTTCTAATGTACGAGGGCGAGTCAAATGAAAGTGAGCCTACCCACCCTGCGCAATTATGGTTCTGTTGATTATCTGCAAGGCCTGCGCGTAGCACACAGGCATCTCTCATTTACAAAAGTGACACGCAGGTGTGAGGATAAATGTTCTTTAATGGGCTCATACGCTGTGTTGAACATGGTTGTGTGACGTAATGGATGCTCCAGAAGTTAAGCAGCGTGGTGCCGTGAGGTTTTTGACAGCTGAAGGTGTTTCCCCCAAAAAATGAGCCACCGTATGGCTGTCTTGTACATTAAACATTGCATTTCATTGGCTACTGTGAAGCGTTAGAACAAACGGTTCAAAGAAAGACGTGAAAGTTGCAAAGACGACCCCAGACCAGACCAAAGCCACCCCTAACAAAATTGCAAAGGTTGATGAGCTGATGACACAAGAACGGAGGATAAGCATCGATGAACTGGCAGAACATGTGAACATCAGTCACGGTTCGGTTCACCGTCACTGTTCACGGCATAATTCATGAACATCTCGGCTATCGGCTCTTGGGTGCGCAATGAATGCCCAAGATTTTGAACCACCGCCAGATTACGGAGAAGTTCGGCGCCGCCTTTACTCATCTGACCCGGTATCACAATAAGGGTGACGATTTCCTGTCTGCAATTGTGATCGGAGACGAACCATCATACCACTACTACGGGCCTCCAACACGACGGCAAAGCTTACAATGGAAACCTTCGGATTCACCACCCCCAAAGAAAGCCAAGGCCGTCATTTCCGCCGGAAAGGTGTTGTTGACTTTTATTTTTCGATCGACAGAGACCATTACTGATAGAATTTGCGAAATCTTGAGAGACTATCAATTGGTTCCGATATTGCGAAACGCCGGATCGGCTGCGTGTCGCAATCAAGAACAAACTACGTGAAAAATTGACGAATGGGGTAATCTTGTTCCACGACAATGCCCGTCCCCACGTATATACAGTGCGTAGCGTTCAAGAATTCGTTTGCAGCATCTTTGGCAATGGCAATGCAGTTATTATTCATGTATTTGATCCCTAGGCAAATTGTTTAAAAGGAAGCTTTAGCTCGGGCCCAACTCCGACGTGGCCTATTCAGATACATGTAAAACGCAGAAACACTTTTCTGAAATAACTCCTGAATTGCTTTTAATGAAATTTGTTGCATTTGAGAGAGTAAGTTAAATTCTAGTGTCTGTTGGAAGCGGAATTTCGATTTAGGGCCCGAACATTGTTTGAAATATTTTGAAAAATTCGAAACTTCGAAGAAAATAGAAGCACGAAGTTTACTAATTAATAGCTCTGCATCAAGAACAGATATGGCGGTTCTGCAAACGGCATTCATTACGCTATTCAAGGAGGACAAATTCGATATGTCTATTTGTATCTTACGTGAATTGGTTGTGTTATGTACAAGGGTTCTGCAAAAGCCGTATTTCCATAATACCTAATTTTTGAGACTCATGTGTACCATTAGTTTTGTCCGCTGTAGATGTACTATTATATGCAATTCACAAAATTGTGATATCAATTTTCATTGATGATTTGCAGAGTTGTAAACTTCATTGTTTCGTTTTCCGAAAATTTTCGATGTTTGCCACTTTTCAATAAAATATTGACGACCTAAATCGAAAATTCGAAACAAAAAAATCACTAGAAATTGTTTTTATTTTAAATGCAACAAACCTCATCAAATTTGGTGCAGTGGCTGCTGAGAAAAACGAATTCTCATTCTATATGTATGTAGATAGGAGCATCCGACCTAATGTTGCCTCTTAGGAGGAGGCCGGGGTGCATTGTGAGCCTCGCCCCCCCCCGCCCCCCGAACGAAATTTCTGGCTACGCCACTGCCGCAGCGCTATTAAATAATGCTCTTACATGCTAATTCCTCACACTGATGGGGAATTATATATATAGGTGCGGAAGGAGTGCGTGGGAAACTATCTACGTTGGAAAACTTGCGGAACTAAGGAACGCCACATGCGTGCGTTTCCATTTAAGGCCGGATAACAGTAATAACAGAAAAAGACATCTCGGGCCTCGTGCACACACGGCTTCATGACTCTCAGCTGATGGACAAATAATTGATGTTGTGTGCCGGAAAGAGCTGCTCAAGCGGGGACTATACCGCCGGCCTACACCAGCAGACCATCATCACTTGAAGCAGTGCCATCACTGCCGCCACGCAAAGGCGATTCCGGTAAAGAGAGACCTGCTTGGAGCAGAAGAAACTGATCCTGACAGAGAAAATAAAGCCACGGCTACATTGTGGAGCTTCCTCTTGCGAAACAAACGTCGTCGACCGTGGCGAATTGCCGCGCCTATCGTCCGTGCCGATGCTTTGTAGCGAGCGGAGTGACATCAAAAATTCACGAGCCCTTCCACTATGGGACGGTGGATGACCAGGGAAGCTGTTTAGTGCACGACACAGAGGTCAGCCAGAATATCGAACAAAATTACGAAATATTTTTTGTCCTAATCTGTGGTCATTGTGGCGGTATAGGCACGCACACGCATTGACGTATCACCCCTGTTATTGTGTCCGTCACGTAAGACAATGAATACCTCATACCCGCTTAAGCAATGGCTCCTGTCCCCGTAATCGCGGCCTACCCAGAAGACGACAGAAGTGAAATTCTACTCTGGGATGATGAGTGGTAACGAAGCCAGCTGTGGAAGACGACGACGCTCGAGCTATTGCTGACGATGATATTATTTTGCACAATGGAACCAGCTGTGGAAGAAGACGACGACAACGACGAACGCACGAGCAGTGGCATTTGCGCGTTTACGTTTTTTGCGCCGATAATTTTTTTTAGTAATTTTTGAAAAAAGCTGTACAAAACATTTTTTTTTTCAAAAAAATCTGCTCGTACCCTTGCGCCTGGGACCTATTTAGGTTCTACGGGAGACAAGGGTAGTTCAATGACGTGTTACAGGTCGCCGAGCCCACACGGGTATGGGCATCCAGCTCTGGCCAGAAGGCAGCTTGAGTGTGTGGCTCAAATGTGCTCACACCGTCCGGTAGGGAGGCCACGAAAATTGCACGGCATATATAATGATAAAAGACGCGCGCCTGTACTAGTGATTGCTTAGGTTGATGCGCCCAGCCAAGTTCTGTCCATTGTCATACGGGTTGCGAGGAGCGCATGCGCTGCTACGTTCTAGCACGTCGGCGGCCAAGAAGGTCAGAGGCTGGATACATGCGCTTCAAAATGAGCTGTGAAATTGCTTATGCAAAACCGTAGCATGTGCTGCTGTAAATTGTGTCCACCGATCGCTAGGCTGTGTTACGGCGCTGCTGTGGACACGCGAAGTTTCAGCGCTGATTGCCCCATGAGTCATTCAGCTTGGACCATTTCTGCACTACCACCAGGATCGGCCCACATGATGAGTGTTTTTTGTCAACATCTCGGACACATGTTTTTCCAGAGCCTTTCACGGAATGATGGTTGGTGCATGGTGCAGCTTCACTGGGAAAAATGAATTGTGTAGTTATGCCACCCCACCTGTGTTCATTAATATGCCTGAAGCGTCCACTTACGGTAGCGAATCTTTTTTTTTTCTGTCTATACAAACTACAAACATAAGGCCCTGTGAAAAAAATAAATAAATCAGTGGCCAGGAGTAGAAGTTGCGTCTAAAATTCATCGTACGCATGGTGCCATGGACGTCCTCAGTATGTTCTGTAAAAAGCTAGGACATTGAGATCTTTTCCATGACATACACGGTATCTTTTTATTGTCTGGATTTTTTTTCACACCTTCACACTCCTATTGCTAATGCGTTCTCAAGCGGACTAGATAGCTCGACAAGTTCACAACCCTTTACTGGCTCCGGAAGGTGGACACAAAGAATATCTGCAGAAGAAATCAGTATACAACGCAGCATGCCGATGTCGCAGAGCACTCACACACGCAATCACAGCAAGCAATCCTAATATAATTGATCAACACTAATAAACGTAAAAGCAGGCAGTGTATTTAGAGTGCCGTAAAATAACAAAATAAATACTACCATGTCCACCACATGACGTACATGACTACGAGGCGCAAATTTTCAAGAGTGCTTGAATGTTCCAGATTTCCTCACAACCCTAGGGTTTTCCCACAAAGATCACCAGAGGGCCCTGTGGCGCTAGTGTCAGTGGAAAAGTAAACATGTCCGCAATAGGGATTAGTAAGAGGCGATTGGGGGATCGGTGGAAGAAAAGTAGGGAAACGACAAAAAACGGAGACGTACAAGAGCAAACTTCGCAATAGGAGATCAGAAAATTTGGTTGTGGGAGTCCATAGTGTATTTGTTTTCTTTTTTTCATGTTTAACCTAGGTAGGGCATTAGGCAGTATAATAGCAAGAGCTTGGTGGCGCAACCCACCACCCCATTCTAAAGGGGACCCTCATAACATCCATTCCATTTCATCCTACGGGATCTGCAAAGCGTGGCTGTTCAACTTGCACGGGAATGATGGTTGGTGCATGGATTTGCCTAAACTTCGTGCTTATGGCTTCAGTTAGCTTTGCGGCATTGTTAAGTGATATTTTTCGCCAACATGTTGCGTTATAAATTCGGATAACTTCAGCTGAGTAGTCAAGTGCGCAGAGCCTCATTGTCGGATGCATTTAGAAACAAAAACAGGATTCCCTTGAAATTTAAGCCCATAAAAAGATAGATAAAGCTATTAAAGATAGCCACAAGAACGAAAGGCAGACGAATCCTTGTACTACACCTATAATTCCTTATCCAAGTTGAATGACGTCAGGGCCAGAGTTCCCCTAGGAATCTTCGTCGGAAGCTTTATGGTCAGAGTGATTATGGAACGGGCAATCAAGAACGTCGTTTTTTTTTAAATGAAACAACTGTGTTGCCTATTAAAGCGTTCCGAAAGGCGACAAGAGTGTTCGTATATGCAGCGTTCGTCCAACGTTCATGAGTCTGACGAAAAAAAAAAAAGAGAAAGAGCAGAAGCCGGGGCTTTTTTTTCCCTGCTAATATCAGCTCCAGAGCATGGACTCCGCAGGCGACATCTCGCAAGTTCGCGAACCAGAGGAGGCACGGCGAGCTACGCGAACAGGCTATGCATAAAATATAAGGCAGCCCAGTGTATACCTTTGGGGACCCACACCACGTAGCAGCGATGCCCGGTACGCACTCCTTCTCCACAACCGCGGACAAAAGTCCGCGCAAGTCTTTAGAGACATTCTAGGAGTCTAGCATTGCGCAAATGTGAGAAACTGCTCCGAAAGCCCAGTAAACGTTCAGTTTAAATTTAATTTATGATACAATATGTTAAATTAGGAGACTATGTGTAAAAAGTAAGACGTGATTATCAGGCGTGCCGTAGGGGACGACTATGGATTAATTTGGCCACCTGGGATTCCTTAAGGTGCACCTAAATATAACTGCATGGGCGGGTCCGCATATTTCCACCATCGAAATGCGGCCGGGGAGATCGGTAATCGAAACCGCTTCTCGTGCTTAGCAGCCCCACGTCATAGCCACTAAGCACTAGCGGTGGGTAATAATATGGTCCCTTAGGGACAGCTAAGTATATAGATATTTAGAAAATGTTCTGGCAACGCTATTTCTTGGGAAATTTTGTCCTTCAACAAAACGCCCCAAAAGCAATAAAATGATGTATGGAAAGAGTTGTGTCTTTAGCACGTAATAAAGATAAAACAGTGTTCGTGTATTATTTGCATCTCTGCTTGATAGTGTAGAATGAAACTGCGGCGTAATTTCATGTGTGATACGAGAAGTGGGTCGCAAACGTCGGTCACCTTATTGTGGGGCAGGTGTTTCATGCATGAGCCTTTGTGGTAAATCGGGCGGGCATAGTGTGGCGATTCTATTCAAATTATGTTCAGTTTCGTGTTTCGTCAGCGGTCTGCCGACGTCATCTACAGTATCGATTGGCTGTCAACCGTGGACGACATGAAAGGAATGGCATCGAGCGAAATGAATCGCTATATTATACCGGCCTTGTTCTTCGGGAACTTCAAGCTCAAAGTAGAAGCGTGTTCCCTCATCCATGAGAGCGAAAGTGAAGTTGTGGGCGCCATTTGACATTCGGCCGTAATAAGGCCGCTTTAAATGCCAGTACTGTTTCTCGGCATTTAACGACTGCTGTGCGCAGAACATTTCTCGCAAATTGCGCGAGCTCGAAGCACGAGTCAAGTTCCTTCGATTAGAACAGATCAAACTATATATTTCATGGAATGGAGTAGAGCAAAATACATAGCCAGGTGCGCATATTTTGTTCTTGTGGCATTGCCACACTGACATCTATCCGTTGGAAAAGAGGAGGAGGTGAAAATATCATTATTGAGAAAGAAAGACGACGAAAGAAACCTAATGGTTGGCGAAGAATAAGCACACGGACAGCGACATGCAAATACTGAATGGCCCAAAAGTAATGCTGCCGAGACAAAAAAAAAAAAAAAACGAATAATCAACGAAGCTGTTGATTATCGTGTGCTATTTCATTAAGACATCTTCGTGCTTTAAAGATGCCTATGCGAATATATAAGTACAGGCTTGATGTGATTTATTGTTCTATACCGCGCAACACACGTGCGCTCAGTGGAACTACTTCGTCGGTCGACATTCAGGGCCGTTTACACAGCCTACTCGGGGCTACAAATCGAAGAAGGAAACCCCGGGCGTCCTAAGTTCCTCAGAAAACTTCGGCTTCAATATGCCCCCACTCCCAATGTCGCGCCGCGATGGTGGTCAAGTCGTGCGACAAACCCATCTCCGTGAACTGTTTCTAACGGACAACGGCGCCTCAGAAGAAAGGGTGCAATCCCGTCGGTAAGTTTCCACGAGGCCAAGGCTACACGCGAGGGCGAAAAGAGCGGCTTCCGCCTACTTCCACGCAGACGCTGCTACACGTGCCTTCTCGGACGATGACTCCGGCCACGTGCGACACGGTAACGGCGGCCCCGCCGAGAGAAGGAATTCCGGCCGGAGGAGAAGCCTATTCTGGCGTTGGTGAGACGTGTCCTACCTGGGAGCCCTCTGGCGCATTCTTAGGAAGTGCCTTTGTCTGTAGGTCACAGCTTGTGCACTAGAAATAGATAGATAGAGAGAGAGAGAGACGATAAGAGATGAAAGGCAGAGGGGTTTGTCATTTTAGCTACATGGTCGGCTGCAGGATGGGGTAAAGGTAGACAGGATCAGAAGAAGAGAAAATGTGAATAGAACCTGTGCGCACAAACACAATGCAGTCCACTGACAATGAAAATTGTTTTTCAATCAGAACCGAATGCTCTAAAAAAAGAAAAAAAAAACGCCGCCAACAACAGCAACAACAACGCACGAGATATTTGCTTGCACATTTTGCGAGAGGAAGGTGTCGTACGTAATAAACGGATCACACCAAGTTGCTGGTTCATCTGCTCTGCTATTGGCTGCTGCCTACCTGAACGCATGGTGCATTGTCCAGGTCACGCCGACATCGCGGCCTATGTCAATCTAGGTCAATCGCGTGCGGTGAAACCGAACGTCGGCTTTTCAAACGCGTACAGCATAGCGGCCCAGAACGGGCAATACTGTTGTGGACGCGGATCACATTATGCGGCATCGCTGGCACAGTCGCTCTTTTATTGCTCACCGCTATACGGTGAAATAAATGAGGACCCAGCAGCTGAAGGGCGGTTATGGTTGTTGTGGTTGCAGCCGTAAAAACGAAACGAAAAAAAAAATTCAAGATTATAACTAAGAATTTGAAAAAAAGAAAGAATGCTGTAGTGGACAAAGATTACGTTATGCACATCGCATGAGAATTGTTTTTGACAAGATGGTGACACTCTCTCACGCAATTCTTTGTTATTGGGCCCATGAAAACAGCGTCGGTGGCACGAACCAGGCATACATTACAATAGCGATGATAAGCCCAATACATGGCAGATACCTACAATAGAAGATGCGCCGAGAATCAGGTGGCTGGTGGAAAAATGACGTCAAAACCGTAGACAAGACCACGTGATTTGCAGAGTTAACTCGCAAAATTCACAACCGCCAAGTGCCCGATGAAAGCAGCATTTGCACACACACACACACACGCACACACACACACACGCACGCACACAAATGGATTGAAGAATTGTGTCAGGAGACTTGAAATTTGAAAGTCATCTCAAACGCCACGCCGTATAGTCACGTAGAGCAAATAGGTGCTTGGGCGTTGTCCCACTCAATGATTGGAAAAGAAGTGACTGTTTTACAAAAGTCCTCGAAACTTATTACGCTGACCACAACGCCACCTTACCTTGGTATTAAAAAAAGGAAACGAGAGGAACAATTTGCCTGATGATCCTGTGAATACAATATAATAAAAGAGCAGCATGTTGAACCTCATCGAACAACAGCGATAACAATCACAAAGAAAGGACTAAAAAAAATTAAGGTATGGGGTTTTGAGTGCAAAAACCACTTTCTGATTATGGGGCACGTCGTAATGGAGGACTCCAGAAATTTCGACCACCTGGGGTTCTTTAACGTGCACCTAAATCTAACTACACGGATGTTTTCACATATCGCCCCCATCGAAATGCAGCTGCCGTGGCCGGGATTCGATCCCGCGACCTCCTGCTCGGCAGCACACCATAGCCACTGAACAATGCCGTCGGGTAAAGAAAGGATTAAAGTAAGCGTCTAGGTTAAATTATTTTGATAAAAGGTTTCATAAAGCTATGTACTTTACTAAATAAATGCGGCTTAGTTAGTGGGAGTCTGACTGTGCTAAAGTATTTTCATGCACGTAGTTCATTCCATAACATGCATTATTATATGTCACACAGAAAGAAAATTGCGTACCTCAGCAAGATGAGAAAGTCAAAATTCTTCAATCTTGAATATCCTTCCTGTAATATGAAAAATTATAATTATACATTTTCATAGCTTTAATTAATATTGTGTTTTACTTTTTACTAGAAAAAAATGCTACATTTTTAGAGGAACGCACGCGTTCCCTCTGACAAACCGGCCTATAGCTGCTGGGTTCTTGTTCAATTTCCCGTTGAGAGTGAACGCAGTTGTTTGAGGAATATGCACAGAAGCTAAAATAATATCGTGGTTATCACTATCGCAGTAAATATGCTACGAGCCGAGGGTATCTCTGAAGTATGTTGTCTTTATCTTTTACTTAGACAGACGCTTCTGTCTTTTACTGCACATTGTCGGCGAAACTGCAGCGAAGCCGTTAGCCTCCTGTTCGCGTCCGCGTCCGTGGGCAAAAAACATGGGCCGATCCTGGGGGTTGTGCAATACCGGACCGACCCGCGGCGGAGGTGAAGCAGGCTTCAAGCACTCGACGAAGTGAAGCGAGAAGTACGCACATTTCTTGGAGTCACGCATACAACATACAGAATAGCATTAGTTTCCATAAAGAACAAGCACAAAACAAGCATCCAAATCATATTATTCGATGACTTCTCTGGCGGTGCTCCGCCTTACGCAGTGACAAGGACAACATGAAAGAGCGTTGGGACGCAGCTCTCCGTAGCCCCGAAGTAGAACAACAGACATGGGCAGTCCAGTGGCTCCCGCGATGCGGTCGAGAGGCTAGGCCTTTCGGTCCCTACGTGGGAGCGGCCCGCTTCGGGCTAGGAATCTAGGGCGACCTGAAGGGCATGAAAAAAAAAAAAATTCGTGCCATACCATACTGCGCGAGAAATTAATATTGTCGTTCTATGCCGCTTCTAGATGCATGCGGCCGTGGTGTAATGGTTTAAATATCGGGCCTCTGAACTAGAGGGACTCTCTTTGAATCCTGCCGTCGGACAGTTTTATTGTTTAATTATTTATTACGCAGTACATTGTTGAAAGGGGCGAGTTTACAAAGTCACGAAGCCGTTTCAAGCCAGAAGGACGAAGTTTTGGCAAATCCGCGTACTTCCCATAACCACCATGCTGGCTCAATCATTCCGTTTGCAACTCCCGCAGATAATCCCGTTGCGGCACTGCTATAGGTATAGGCCACGCATAGTTAGGGCTCCCGAGGGACAGCGTGGACAGCGAGTTGAAGGCAGCGGAAACGTAATTGTCAACTGCGACGTCGTGCTCGTGCCACAGGTGAAGGTCGTGCCAGAGAAGCCGAGTGCAAGCGACAAGCCTGCGAAGACGACGATGAGCGCCGGCAAGCTGAGAACGCTGCGAAACGACAGAGGTATATCGCATGGATTATCACTACGATTACTCTAAAGTAATTAAACACCTCATGCACCCATGAGCGAGTGTATACTCCGTTTCGTACCTAACGCTGTGGAGGATAGAGATACTTTTTGCAGTCGCTGCGTTTGCACTTAAAAAGAGTTCGGTATCTTTTAACCATATTTTTGCGAAAATATTGTTTATATGAGGTCAGTTCTGAATGAAAAGAAGTTTTGTCAGCTTCCTTCCTTGGAAGGAGACAAAACATGCGCTCATTTGGCTGCTGACAAGTTGTTTCGTATTAATTTCCTTTTCGTAGTTTTTTATTTGTATCCCGTCGCTGCATCTTCACGTGCATGCTGACGCGAGCAAACGCCGCTGGCGCCCAGCGAAGCGTAGACGGAACGCGGGCAGTGATAAAATTTGGAGACCACACTACTTGCGTAGCTTCCACAGCGTTGCACCTGATGTGTGAAACAGAGTATAGTGGCCTTGCAACAGCTTCGCTGGACCACCACTTTCGCAAGACCGGGATGGCATGTCAGTGTTATTTTACACTGTTGACCTCACACGTATAAACTTGCGCATCGTGCACTTAATTTTAGCTTTGCAAACTACGTGGGACTTAGGAACAAGATCATATCTTTCGTTACACCTCCTTCAGAACCACTACACTTCCGTTGAAGTTACGGAACACTGCATGTTTTTTATGCAGCCTCGACGAACGGGCGCAGAGGCAACATGACCTAGCAAGCATTCTAGTAATACAGACCTATACTAAGCGTTCAAGATATCGAATATGTCTAACTTAACCTTCTTCTCCGAGACCCCGATATCTTCCGTTAGATCGTAGGACCGCGTCGCCTCCGCACGGACCCGATGGCATAGTGCAACGTGGACCCAACGTGGGCATCGAGGGGAAATCAAAAGAAGGCCTGCTGTGGTGCTCGAGAGTAGGTCGCCGAATAAGCACTGCAAATAGACAGATTGCGCTTGACGGGCGTGGAGTGAGTACACGCTGTCTGAAGTGGTCGCTCGCAGAAGTGCTCGAACGGGCGCGAGCATGTGTGCGCAGGCGTCAATCGGCTTCGAGGGTGGGGGAAGCGCGTCGGCTGGCGCCATCCTGGCATGCGCGCCGGTTGACGGCGCCGCGCTTTCCTGACAGCGCACTCGACGAGTTCTTCGGTCACGGGATCTTCGTTTTGTTCTGTGTGCGCGCCCTCCATACGTCGCTTGTGCGGTGTCCTCCTAACCCTGCCATTCCCGTGCTGGCCGTGAAACGAACAGGGCTGACGGGCTGCGAACGAAAATAGACGAAGGAAACGGGCACAAGACATCGCGACGTTCATAAACGAAGAAAATAGAGAGCGAGAGAGAAAGAAAAGACAGCCTCATCTAAGCGGCGCTAGTCAAAAGTCGTCAATCCTTTGCGCAGTGGCTATTTGACTGGACATTGACCTCTGCGCGATGACCGCGAAGTCGCGTTGAGCTTGAGCGAACAGGGAAGCAGCTGCTCTCTATCATCGCCAGTTTGATTCGCCGGTATGCTTTTTGGTTGCGAACGATTTTTGCAGTCAGTGTTTGTTACATTTGCGACGTTATTTTACCTTTGTGTAGACATTTAAGTCTTTATTAAATTAAACTTATAACATCTGTAGTGTTTACATGCGTGAGGCCTCACTCTACTTATGTTTCCCTTTCGTTTTATTTATTATTTTGTATAATGGGATCTCGGATGTATGTCCCAGACATATGCGCTATGTTTGTGTGCTCTTCTTTTGTACTACGTGTTTTTTAGCCGAAACAGCGCAGCTTTCTTAGCAGCTTACTGGTATAGTGCGATTTCAGCTGTCTTTGCCATATGTTAGATTATATTAGTACGTGCTTCAATTGAATTCTGGGGTTTTACTCACCAAAAGCACGATTTGATTATGAGGCATGCTGTAGTGGGGGACATCGGATTAATTATGACCACCAGGGGATCTTTGGCGCACCCCCAACGCATGAGACAGGGACATGTTCGGATTTCGCCACCACCTAAATGCAGCCGCCGCGGCCAGCATTTGATCCTGCGACCTCGTGCTTAGCAACGCAACACCATAGCCGCTAAGCCACCACGGCGGATGTTTCCTACGTGCTACTCGAAACAAAGACGAAGTGCCGCAGAGGTGCCCTAATAGTCTATTCATTACTTTCGACTCAAAAGCATCAAACGGCCTATTGAGCGAAAAAGCCGGCGTCTGCAGCAGCGAAACGGCACCTAAATTTCCTCTGGCTGCAAAGCCACGTCACGAACGTACTTCGATGGAGCAGAGCGGGCGAATCGGCGTTGCATGAGGGGAGAGGGCATCGCCGCGACGCAACGTCACTAGCGCGCGTGGATGGAGCAGATACTGCGACGCGAAGCCACAGTCCTCGTTTGAGAAAGCTAACTCAGTTTAACGACTGGGAGGCGATGCGTTATCTTCTCCTGAGCAGTGACATAACGGAGTGACATATATGGCATGGAAGGAAACTAGAAAAACGTCTGTACATATGAATGCATTCGTGCGTCATTCGGGAAGTACAACACGGCTTTCTAATTAGGGCCGTCCTGACTCCACTTATTGAAGTTAGCATCTCGGTCACTGCAGAGGCCAGAGCGGCTGGACAAGGGCTCCCATTTATGTCTCGCACATGGCAACTCTACAGCAGGTGGCACGAATCCGCGTTTTGTGCCAGAGTTGTACAGTTCGGGTAGGTGGCATCGCATTGGATAAGCCTCTGCCCTAGATATAGGAAGGTGTGAGGGCTACCCCATCCCAGATCTTCCTTACGTAAACTTCGTCCACAGGTTGCGGGGGAAGGAGCCTGCAGTGGGGGGGGGGGGGGGGGGAAGAGCGCGTGTGTGATGTCTGAGGGAATTCTTTTTTTTTGAGCTAGGAAAGTCGTCAATAAATCTGGCACAAGAAGCGTTGGTTGGTGTGCGTTCTTCTTGTCATGTGCTTGGTTATTTTCCATTGCACTGAAAGGATCAGAGCTGTGCCTTTGTATCCAGTGAACATGAATTTGGAAAGGCTAGTTTTTGCCAACCTTTTGTACTCGTACCTTTTGGCAAACTGATGTAGCTTTGCTGCGTCTCTTCAGCCCTTTCAGCGCACTTAAGGAAACGGTATATATGTTTACTTATGTGTTTTCTGATAATAATAGTAGAATAGTCATAAACATCCATTGTACAATCCTTATTTCCTTGCAGAGGTAAATTCACAGGGCTGACACATGCCGTGTGTCCACTGCCACGAATAACAGCAGCGTCCGTGTAGAAAGCTCACTAATCCGAGGGAATATCAAAGTGCAACTGCACCTTTGGCTTAGGCTTTTTTCTGGCAGCTGGGATATTTGTTGCCAGTTACTCTCGTTACTTTGAACACGTCTTCTTCTAAGCGAACATTTCTTTTCTTCTCTTGGTTCGGTATGCTTTAACGGATGACCGCACATTTGGTATTTGCCGCCTCATGAAAATTACGCAGGGGAGACAGTTTTGTGTGTATCCATGAATGCTACACACCACATTGTCTGCGCGCTGTCGGCGAAGGAACTGCGCTGGATAAGAAAAGAAAACGGCGATCGTACACAAATTTTTCCCTCTTTGTGCGCATAGTACTGAAGTATAAAGAATGCCCCGTGCGCGTACATTGCCCTCATCCATTTACAAGGTTCATCTTAACGCTTAAATTTAGCTGGAGTATGGGCCATCAACTTTGGACGTGTTGGATAACATACGACCATGGGCGCATGGACAACGATGGGCGCATTCCACATTCGAAGTGACGATGGCTAGATTTTCAGCACTAGAAAGCTCCGTGACAAATCCCTCTATCTTCTTGTTGACGAATGCAAAGCATGGATTATTACCGTTGGACGTGGTGGACGATATGCGACCTTGGCAAGGTGGACAGTGTTGCTAGATTTTCAGCACGAGCCAAATTTGAGAAACAACTTAATTTTTCTTTCGAAAATCAATGCAGACCATGGCGATAGGGGTAAGACAGCTCAGAATAAACGCAATCACTGTTTGTTTCGCGCGTGTCTTCATCCGTGCGCTGGATGTCATGACTTACGAGCATCAACAAATCGCCGAAATCTACAACCTCTTTCTATATTCACGCCTTCGGTCTTGCTGAGTTATACAATGCGCTATGCCGACAGTGGCCAAAGGGTTTCTCGCTATTCGACTGCTTGTTTTATTATTGCGAAAAGCAACAGTCTCACATGAAAAGCTACATTTGTCGGATCTCCAATAAAGGCGAGCCACTCCCAACCTTGCGTTTGCTGCGTTACATACGTTCTCATTAATGTTTATTTTCTATTTTTACCTCGTGCCGCTATTCAAACATTTCAAGCCAACAGAACAACGCTCAAGGAAGCATCTTCAGTGGTGCGATGTACAGAGCAAGATGCGCTAGACATGCATGAATAAGGAACTCTGAAAACATCACCTTGGTGTACACACCCCGTCATGTTATACGTGTAGGACAGAGTTGACGTCAATGTTGCCGTCAAAGGCTATAGTGGGACACTATAGGTAAACATAGTCTAAGCTGTGTTAGTAAATTACCATTCCACAATACCAAAAGAGTCGCTTTTACCGCAAGAATACGCTTTGGTAAACCAGGAAAGAGGCAAAAAGGAAAGTTGGGTAACGACGCCGCCTTCAAGTTCCTTCACCAGTTCGCCGTGACTTACGTCATGAATTCTGACGCCGCCGAACGGCTCTTTAAAGTCAACAGGCCTATGGGAACTGTTACCAGGCAAACACGATCTGAATATACATATCTAAGTATCTCTAAATTGAGTATATAGCTTGTACTACAGTCTTCGCAGTGATCACTCAAGATAAGAGAAAGGTGCGTTGCGTTTAAGATCGTGAGATGGTTGAGGATGCTTCTCCAGTGTCTGCAACTGTTCCAGTCTCCATTTACCGATATTCACTGGAACTTCGGCAATTAATCACGAGCTTCAAGTGACATCGCACGTCAGATATGGCTCCCACCATTATTTTACGCAAAATTGGCTCAGATCTGCAAAGTAAGTTTCACTTACGTGCATTCCCGTGTGCCACCTGAGTTTGAAAATCGGCCGCAGGCGTCTCTTCCACGAGCGCGGACGAGTCCACGACAGCTAGAGCTGTTACGTAAGCGCGGCACGTACCAACGAAAAAGGTGAATCGCGTTCCGTTATCTTTTGCTAAGTTATCTGTGCTGTCGACCGTTAAAAGCCACGAAATTTGAGAATAAAATGAAAAGCAAAATACTCGAGGTTCATTTTCAACATAATAATTGAAGGCTGTAGCCCTCAGAATGATTTTCACTCGCTTGTAAACAAAATTTTCACGATAAAAAAAGATGATCGCAAACATAGGTCACTTTCACAGCGCATTTCTGCCGCGTTTCGTTACAGGTCGCAGCCGGAATAATTTTGCTTTGTTTTGCTTTTGCTCCGTACGTCAGCGGCGATCGATGTTCCCTGGCGCAGGTGACGAGCGAAGCGGTGATCCGTGCGTACGAGCGGCGCGTGCTCGAGGTGGACCCCGTGATCAACGCAGTGGTGGACGAGCGCTTCGAGGCCGCCGTGGACGAGGCCCGGGCAGCCGACGAGCTCGTCAGGAGGAGCTCGCCGGAAGAACTGGAGCGCACCAAGCCGCTGCTCGGGGTGCCCTTCATCACCAAGAACTCGGTCATGATCAAAGGTGAGGAAGCGGGCCATTTAAGAAGGGTCGCCGAAGGTTAATGCTGGACCAAGTTGTACTGACAAATGGCGCTTCGAAACGGGCAAAGTGGCCATGCTTAGTGCGAGACGAGGCTTGTTGATATACGTGTACAGGGCGTCCCAACTAACAGAGTTTAAAAATATGCAGGTGCTACGTAGCTGGAGAGAACCAAGGTAATGTGGCTTGTCGTCGCTTGGAGATACTCAGATATATTGTCACGTGGTGGTGACGTTGAATAACACAGTAGCAACACTGTGAACGACAAAACTAAATTTTATTGGGCGAACCTGTGCCCACAAAACAGGCTACACTTATAGCACAACGATAGCGGCGAACACAGTCGGCGATCGTCGAAAATCTGATCAGCGGGTAAAGCGCGTCGGCTTTTATAGATCAGCCGTCGAATGTTCCAGATTAACCGATGGGACCCGCGTGTCTTCCACAAAGTTCTACACTATTCGCGTCACGCGATAAAATCAGATAACACAAAGTTCGGCGACAACAGACAGCTGACAGAAGCATCGAAAACTCTCCAGAAACTTCTTTTACATGCATGCGCGTCCTGCGCTGCACGGTAACATTTGTTAGGCGGCCAAACGGGGTTGCCCGATAAAGATAAGTACACGTGTCAATATTTTTTATTCCGCCTCCTTAGATAATTAGTCATAATTAATTAATCAGCTTCACAAATGTTATAGTTAGATGAAAAGTTTGAATGAGAAAATTGTAGGACGACACGAAAACCTTCCGTTACAGCTTTCTGTTGCTCACTACGCGCTACATAAGTGTTTTTTTCTCCCGAGCGTGAAAGAAGCCAGCGAATACATGCAAAATGCCTCGAGCGGCCATCGCGCGGCATTTTTTGCGTGCATTTGCGGGCTTCTCTCACGCTCGGGAAAAAAACCACGTTTATGTAGCAC